>NC_138195.1:92502274-93702274 GCF_964194105.1 Spermophilus citellus
GATTGGGGCTTTGGGGCTTTGGGCATACAGTCATTTCTCTGACAGCGGCTCAGAACAATCTTTCACTTAGCTTGCAAAATATTGACATCTCAGCATTTTGATGTTGAGGGTGCACTTTCAGGAAAAATTGTAAGTCCCTAGATTCCTCTGCGATCAGCCAAACCCTCCCCCTTTTCCACACCCACACTGCACCCTCTGGGGGTCTGGCAGCTCCGGGGTTACACTCTATGCCAAGTTCAGCAAGATTGGGGAAGCTTGCTGGGGAGCCCAAGGGAAGGAGCTGGCTCCCACTCTGAACATGACCAAAACATCTAGGCAGAAGACACCAACAACGCTGCGTTTCCCCGTAAAACTCTGCCCCGGGGGAAATTACACTTGGATGATTTATGGAGTGTGGGTCTTTAGCCGTATTACAGTTTGCAGTGCCAACAGAGACAACAATAATGTATAATTGATTCCACTTGGATCTCGGCAAGTCAATAAAGAACTTTGTTTATACATAATTTTGTTGGGCAAATCTCCCAGATGGTACTGAAATGTTGCATTTTTAAGATGTTGAGTTTGGTCCAGGAGGATCATAAATTATAAAGATAATGTGTCTTTTGTATCGTTACAGTTATCTAATTGTAATCACAATTATAGTCACTGTGAAATCTAACTACATTCTATTTCAATATTACTCTCGACATTTTTAAAGCTTCATTTATTTAAGAGCCAAAAGTCAAAGTAAGGGCTCAGAATACCACAGTACCACCTGCTATGCAAGGGCAATTTTACAAATTAAAACCTATCATGAAAATAAAAACTTAATATTCTCATAATAGGAACCAGCAGCACAAATACAAACTCTGATGGGTTTGGGGCTAACTTTCTCACTCTATAGCAAGAGGCTTTGTCTGGGCTCCTAGGAAAGTAACACTTTTATCTCTGCAATAATTTCCTACTAGGCAAAACATGTAATCTATGCTTGTATTAAAGATAAAACTACGTTTCTCTCATTGTTGCATCACACACAAAAAAATGCTTGAATTATCATGAAATTGGAAGCAAGGGTTTGGGATGGCAGGGATTAACATATAAGTCTCCTGCTTATGAAATGCTTGTGGGGCCCCTGGTGGTTACAACACCAGCACTAGTGTCCTGGCACTGCCGAGACCAGTACACCAACAGCGTCCACGTGACTCACTCCCAAGGGAGCGACAGGGCCTGCATGCTAAGACTCTGTGGACAGAGAACACAAACAGCAGCTTCCAAAATGAGCCCCTGATGGAAAATTACCCAGGCCAAAGCTCCAGATTGCAGGCATTGGCTTATAATTGAGCCGCTTCTCCTGTGGACAACCCTGCATCACCTGCTCCAGGTGAGAGGCCTTAGGGCTTTAGGTATCAAAGAATGGTTAATGATTCTCTCAACAAATGGCAGGAAGACCAGGTGCCTTGCTAACAGCCTGGGAGGAGGTTGGGGCAGGGGAAGAGGACAAGGAAGAAGGAATTAGGGCAGCAGTCCTCAAACTTGACCTTGCATCAGAGGCACCAGCAGGATGGTGAGCCCCAGCTGCAGGGCTGCAGCAGCAGGAGTCTCAGCTGCCAGTCTGCGATCCATCCTAAGTGTCTGCATTTCTAATAAGTCCCCAGAGGCTTCTGCTTCTGGCCCAGAAACCACACTGAGCGAGCAGAGACAGGAAGCCTCCTCGGTCCACCCTGGGTCCTTGGACGAGGGCATCCGCATCCCCTGGAAGTGCACCATCTCAGGCCCCCCAGACTGTGGATTCAGAATCCACAGCAGTGAACAAGGCTCTCTCAGTGCTCATGAGCATAGGAAATACTGAGAAGCACCACATGACGCCAGGTCCTGGGTCCAACTGATCCTGTGTCCACATGGCTGGTGATGTGTGTGCACAAGCACACATGTATGAACCCGTGTTCTCAGATGGGGGAAAGGAGGGTAGTTTTCTTTTTGCTTTTCATGGTGCTGGGGATTGAACCCAGGGCCTTGTGCGTCGAGGCAAGCATTCTACCAACTGAGCTGTGTCCCCAGCCCAGCCAGGAAGTTTTGTTTTGACCCCTGACTTACTTCCCACCCTAGGTCCCCTCAAAAATGCTCTCAAATAAACTTCTCGTGTGGTCATGGGCTGAGCAGGACGCACCATGAGAACATCGGCTGCCTGTCTCTGAGACGCGCCCCAGCCCTGAGCTAGGAGCGAGGTGGCCACCATGCGACTCCCTGGGCCTGCCACATCATGGTCCCGGTCAAGATCTGGTACACAGGACCCAATAAATGTTTGTGGGTCAATTGAGGGGCGGCTGCTCATGGCTACGTGGTGAGATAGGTGGCACCTGTCTGTGCCACCTGTGCCGGCTACCCACCCTGCTCATTCCTGTCTTCAAGCCAACCACCCTCACCCAGGAGCCCATGCACAGCACAGTTCAGCCAGCCCAGGTGCGGCCCACCAGCAGCTCCTCTCCAGAAAGGTTTCTAGTTCTCTTAGCCCAGGGAAGCCAGAAGGGTTTAGAGAAATCTAGAAAGAGCTCAGTTCTCTACAGAAGAGTGGGCAAACTTTGGCTGAAAAAGACAAAGTGATTAGCTTTAGAGTTGAAAAGTGATTAGCTTTAGTGTTGAGAGGCCGTATGAGCCAGTTGCACAACTATCCAAATCAGATGATGTGACTTGGAATGATCCAAAGACAAGACATAAGCAGACAGGCTGGACGTGTCCCAATAGAACTTAGGATCACTGACTTTGAATTTCATTTAATTTTCATGCATTATGAACTATTATTCTTCTTTTGATTTTTTTCAACCATATAAAAATGTAAAAGCCATTTCTTATCTTGTGGGCAGTTCAAAAAACAGGCCGAACTTGGCCCAGGGTGATGTTTGCCCTCATCCAGAGACCAAGCACAAGGTCAAGTTCTAGATCATTCTCTGGTTGAAGCTTCTTATCCTGGAACCAACCTTTGTAGGTAACTGTCAAGGTCAAATGAGAGGATTCTTACCAAGTGTGTGGCCCATAGCAAACATCTAGTAGATGGTGCTGGGGATGGTAGCTACACTCTGAATCAGCCAGTGGAAATGAAGGTCAGAAAAAGACCCAGATGCTCCATCAGAAAAACGTCCCTTTAGACCAGCATCCATGGGAACACAGACTCTTGACAGAGAGCAGGTGGACGGGCTTTGTGGACACTGGAGCCTGCACAGTGGCTACCAGGAAGCCACCAAGAAAATGCCAAAAACAAAGTCACCCTGCCTTGGCCCAGAAGTGACAAAGAGTCAAGATGTCCCTAAGGAGGTTGGCACACGGGCCTGGCGAACCACTGATAGGCCTTACTGCATCTCATCATCTAGAATATATTAGTTAATTGGTCTAACAAGTATCTACTGAGTATCTGCTATGGGCCAGGTACAGGCTAGATCAAGTGCCACAAGCCCAAATGCAAGAGAGGCTTTCATAGATGAGAGAGAATACAGGAGATACTAGATAAGATGCACAGATGACAGGAAGACAAATGTAAAGAGAGGAGACAGAAAGGCAGATGTCAACAGCTGCAGGGGCCACGGCTTTGCTCAGGAGAACCCTCACTGGCCTTGTGTTGTGCATGCTGAGGCCTGAATACCACAGGCCAGTCGCCGACAGGACTCTCAGGTAGGGTTGCCTTGGGGTGGCAGGGGGTGCAGAACTCTGGCCCACTGGACAGAGCGGCCCCTTCAAAGGGGCAGAAGATTGACTCATGCAGGAAGGGGCCCTGTGCTGACAGCTTGCTCAAGTTTTCAGAAGAAACTGGAATTCTATATTTTCACATCCAGGGCACTGAATTTAGTGGCCTCTGTTTTGAAACCTTCAAGTGCCGTGGGCCAAACCAGGCACCCCTGTGAGCTGTACCCATCCATCCCATAGGCCACCAGTCTGCAATCTCCAGCTGGAAAGAGACAGCAACACACAGAAGCAGCTAGTCCCTAGTGCAAGAGAAGAGCACACGGAAGAGAGATGAGGGCCACTGCTGGGGCCAGAGAGCCCGGAGGGAGCCAGGCTGGAGGCTAATGGGGCGTGTCCAGGGCACCTCGCCCAGTGGGCCCTGAAGGACAAAGATGGCTCAGGCCCATGCTGCATTGAGTCTGTTGTGACATCAGCTTCCTTACCCCAGCCAGACCTTGAGCAGCTCTTTCTGATGTGGGTCCCAAAAGGGGACCCCATAGAACCTCGCAGCAGGGAGGACCTGGAGCCCAGGGAAGAGGGAAGCAGGTGGCACCCAGCAAGGGCAGGAACTCAGAACCGCACGGCCCTCGGGAATGGCAAACGGCTGGACATGGACGAGAAGCTCAGGTCCTTCAACCCCAAAAGACAAGGTCACTCATTTATGGCTAATTAAACAGAAAGGTGCAAAGCCTGACCCAGTTCTCAAGGAGCATCCAGAGGGAGCTAGGCCAACTCCATGGCCTCGCAAGATCCAACAAACTGGGCAGCTGCCACCTGCCAGCCAGGGACCGGCCAGCCTCACAGTGCCACTAGGTAGAGGACACTCCTGTTTATCCACGAAGACAGTAAGGGACAGACGCCTAGGCCATGTGCCCAGCAAAGACCAGATGACCTGAAGCACACTTTGCTACCTGGCCTCCTGCAGAGGGTGGGTGAGGGAGGGAGGCTTGCTGCTGCGTGCTGTCTTGTTGCTCCCAGCCGACCTGTCTAGAGACGGAGACGCTGCGCCTGGTCACAGGCACCGTGCACACACGCGGGGGTTGGACAGCTCACGCTGCTGCCCGACACTGCATCTCCCGAGTGCCCCAGTCCCTCTTCTGACCTTCTACTGACCTGCAGTCAGCTCTCTAAGGGCCAAGCCCAGGCTTCGTTGTCCACTGTGGCCTCAAGTGTGTGGTGACCTCTCTGAGCCTGTGTTCCTCCTCTGTGAAATGCACATGACAGTAACAGTTCCTGTCTTGAGAGAGAGCAGGAGGCCCTACCTCAGAGATGTTGGCGAGGACGTGTGCTCCCCACCCCGTCTGTAGTCAGGGAAACCCTTACTCTCCCACAGACAAAAACACCTCCTTGGCCGACTCTGCGTCTATGGCCTTATCACAGCCCCAGTTTCCTCTCCTCCCTCGGGCCTTCCAGATCCACCCAAAGGAGGTCATGGACCAGGAGAGCTGGGGCCCCTTACGGAACCTCCTCTGAGGTTCAGGACACTCGGTGCCTCTGTTCTGCTGGCCTCTGCCCCTTGGCCCACCTCCCTCCAGGATGCCCCTGCCCCGGGCTGGCCCTGCAGCTTTAGGCCTCCTCTGTCACCCCACCCTGTCCAGTGTGCCCACCCTCCAGTCCTGTGGAGCACAGATGTGACCCCTGTAAGGGACCTCCCAGCAGGCACATTACGTTCGTTGGAGAGGGCTTCTGGTGTCTAAATTCAAATAATAGCTAACGCTGGGCCTCAGGACCAAAAATGAGGGTACAGGGCTTGTCCACTGGGCGGCTCTGCCAGCCCCCACAGTTTTAATTGGAGCAGGAGAGCCTCATCCAGCTCCGGGTAGAACACGGTTTCAGTCAATTTTTTCATGGTGTGACCAAAAGACCCGACAAGAACGACATAGAGCAAGAGGTTTATTTTGGCTCACGGCTTCAGAGGTTCAGTTCATGGTGCCTGAGTCCATAACTCTGGGCCCAAGTGAGGCGGGACAGCCTGGTGAAGGGCGTGGCAGAGGGAAGCAGCTCAGGACAAGAGTCCAGGAAGCAGAGAGCTCTGCTCCCCACAGATGAAATATCAACGCCAGAGGCACACCTCAGGGACCTGCCAGCTCCAGCCACTCCCCAGCTACCTAGAGCCACCATCCAGCCCATCCACCCAAGGGGATTCATCCAGTGACTGGGCCACACCTGATCATGTCACCACCACCTCCCACAGTGGCTGCTCTATGCCGTGGCTCTCAGCGTTGCAATTTCACGTGCACTGATGGTAAACCTATCTAATCTTTAAGTTTTCTCACTTGTTCGACTTAAGTGCCTTTGCTGGCCGTGTCCCTCAGGATGCACTGGGACCTGTCCACACCACGTCGCGTCATCAGGGACAGAGGGATGTCCTGGGCGAGCACAGCAACTCTGGTGCTGGAAATTCCCCTGGACCCCAAAACACCCATGGAGGGCAGGGTGGCAGGAGTGTCCTGGCCTGGGGCGCTGCACCCTGAGCACAGGCCACAGGCCACGTCAGGCCACCAGCCTCCTGCACGCATGCTGCAGCTGTGACCTTGCAACAAAGGCATCATGCTTAGACCCCGCAGACGGTCACAGGCTGAAAGTCCGTGGCTCACCGTGGCTCACAGGGGAAGCCCTGGTCTGTGCTCACAAGTGCTTAGGTCATCAATTGTACCTCCTTCTTCCTCTAGTTTTATAATTTAATTTAAAAAAAAAACTTTGCTTAATAGGGTCTATTCTGTATATACCTAACAGATAGGCAATGCCGCTTTAAATTAAATATAATTTTGAGATGTGCCACCTGGATCCAATGGTCCCCTAAGCCCTTTAAACTGTATTCTCTTGGAAACCACATGACATTTTAGCTGCACACAGTGTTGTTGTTGTTGTTTTTTAAACTGTAAATGAGTGTTTTATGCCTCCAAAAATCAAAATGATATTTTTACTGTTATGATTTTATTATGCTTCTTTATAGGGTGGTTTGCTTTTGTGAAGTTAAAGAAAGCGGTGAACTGGAAAAAGTAACAAATAGGGCATATTGAAATCGGACTCTGTGGTTTAAATTTCCCATTCATTTAATTGGGGAGAAAAGTGTGTGTTTGTTTGGATATCTAATTATCGGGAAAGGAGAGGTTCATTTGTCTAAGTTAATATCCCTTAACCAAGTTAAAAATTAGCATACATCTCTTTAATTACACCTTGGAGTGACAGCACCATGGATCAGCCACCCGCACACACCGTCCACCTCGCTTCCCATCCGCCTGGTCCTGGACAGGGCTGGGAGATGGCCCTGGCCACCTGCCCCCACTGCCCTGCTGCTGAGGGCATCGGGGCCCCTAGGGTCCTCCAGCTGGCCGCCCCTTGCCCAGCACCACTCAGGGCCCTGTGTGATCAGCCTGGTGGACTTCCGGATGGCCTTGGGGGCAGCAGGTATGGCTCCAGTCAGGCCTGTGCCTCGCTCCTCTGCCTGGGTGCTCCCCTGTTCCCCTCAGTGTCTGCTAACCCCTGGGCTCCTGAGGGCCCCTCGGAGCCAGCCCCAGCAGTCCCACCCCTCATCATTCGTGTCCACGCCTGCTGTACTCCTAACCACACATGCAATGACAGCCAGGCCACCGACCTCTGGAAGGCGGGGGCTTTTTCTCTCCTGCCCCTCTAGTTCACAGGGTCGGTCAGTGCGGGAGCCTCCCTCAGTGCAGGAAGGAGCCTCGTGACCGTCCACAGCATGAATGAAGGAGGGAGGAACCAACGAATGAATAAGGGAGCCACAGCAAACTAGCAAAGCCTGTGAGCGCCCACGGGGGGGGGGGGCACCACGGGGCAGGTGGGCTAGCCTCTGACCTCAGGACCAGTGGTCTTGACCATGCAGCACCCAGAGTGGACCTGTGCTGCTCCCCCAAGGCTGGGAAGGAGAGGCCCTCTCCTGCTGGAGAACTCTGCCGACACCTCTGGGCACATCACTGGGAGGGCCATTCACTCACCTGCTTCTTATGGCCAAAGAAGTCCAACAGTGGAGAAATGGTTGGGGAAATAATAGCATTGCAATGCACCAAGTTGCTATTTAAAATGATGTTGACACAGAGCTTACAATAAATTGCTTATGATAGAATATTAGCGGGAAAGAAAACAGCCCGTGCCTTATGGCATTATGTGAGGACCGTGATGCAAACCCATTTTTAAAAGAGAATCCCACTGTGATGCCAGGAGAGCGGGATGTTGATTGTCTGCTCTGCTTCGGCTGCATCTCCACAGCGGCCAGGTCCTCTGCAGTGAGCGTTTATTACTTTGACAATATAAAGGGATCACAGAGCTCCTTCTTTTCCCAAGAGAAAGGATCCATAGTCACCTCCAGTCCCACAGCTTAGAATTGCAAGTTTTCCTTTTCCCTGGGGAGGGGTCCTGGTGACCACCTCGCTTGGAGATGTCCCCATCCCTGAAGGGCTACAGATAGCCTGCCAGCTCAGCAGATGGGCTAAGGCCCAGGCCCCACAGCAGCTGCCCCTGTCCAACCAGCGGACTCTGGGGGTCCAGTCACCTCCCAGGTAACCAGGTGGGGTGTGGGTCAGAGCCCAGCCCCCATCCTGCCTGTTATCTATTCAGGCCCACACACAGCACTGCCACCCAGGTCACACTTGCACAGCATTGGGAGATCAATACCTAATTAATATACGATCCTCTTAGAATACGTGTTGTTTTCCATCTCATTAAAATTCAAGTTGAACTTCAGCCATGGCTGAGGCCGGGATTCAGCTCTGGCTGGGCACTCCTGCGATGGAGAGTCCAGGGGAGGGGGCGGGAGGGAAGAGGAGGGCACTGAGCAGACCCCTACCTGCTCAGACAGACAGCCCAGCCACCGTGATCACAGCAGAGGGACAGCTCCAGGCCAAGCACACTGACTCTCGCTTGGAAGGTTCTCAGTGTGAGTTTGTTTGTTGCAGTAATAATTGTAAGTGTGAGTGGACGTGTAGGAAGGACTTTTCAACATCCTGTTGGAGATGTTTCCATAGCCAGACACGCCCAGTGACACGGGCTGTGGCCCGTGGTGTGGCCCTTGATGGCATCCCTGCACTGTGGGCCCGAGGATGCCAGCATGTGTTCCTCCACATCCTGTGGTGTTTCATTTCTAAAAGAAATCTCCAGGGTTAAAGGGTTTATGGAACAGCATGTAAAACGTCGCTGTTATGGGGACAAAACCCCCTTGTAAATTACTTATTGAAACATTTGTCATTTGAGTCCACAAACATATGTTATGATTTTATCAAAAATACTACTGAAGGCTGGGGTTGTGGCTCAGTGGTAGAGCGCTTGCCTGGCATGTGTGCGACCCTGGGTTTGATTCTCGGCACTGCATATAAGTAAGTAAAATAAAGGTCCATGGACACCTACATATCTATGTCTGTGTGTGTATGTGGGTGTGTATATTCTTCAATACCACTGCACTAGAAAAGCTCTGGAATGAATGGATACCAAACCCCCAGTGCACATTTTCTTGGATCGGTGGTTCTCCTGAAATCCAGCCGGGCAACGTGCTCCGAGCTGGCTGGCCTCTCCTTCCCACCACGCTCGTCCTGTGCTGCCACAACCCCATGCTCCAGGGAGCCCCGGGCGGTGCTGGACTTCTGGGTTCTGCACCTTCATCACAACCCTCCACCCCCCACACCGTCAGCCCCTCTCTGGAGGTCGGGGGTGGAGCGGGGGCTCTTGTCCTCAGGGGCCATCCCAATGCCACTTTCTGGAAAGAGGAGAGGAAGGAGAGAATCAAGGTTCAAGAAACAGTGAAACCATCTGGTCAGGGCATAAAAGGAAGGAAGTAGGGAGAGAGAACATTCCAGAAGGATTTCCAGAAATGTGTGGACCTTTGAACTCAGGGCCAAGGCACTTCATCCCGCAGGTCACAGGAAGTCACTGCCAGTCTCCAAGCAGAATGCTGGGACAATCGCAGATGGGCTCTCTGAAGATCCTGACCCAAAGCGCTGGGCTGGGCACAGCGGCACAGGCCAGTAGCCCCAGCACCTGCTTCTGCGCTTGCTGCCCTTCCAGGTGCTGAGTCCTCTAGGGATTCCCCGTCCACACCTCCTGAAGAAATCAAGCCGTTACGTCTCCTCTCACAGCAGCCTGCACCCGGGTCTGCACATGTCATGTGGAGAAGCAAACTGCTGGAAGAGCTGTGACAACTGTCACCATTGTGGAAAGGGAGGTGACAACCCAGGATTCGCCTGCTGTGGTGCCATTTGTGCTGGAGATACAAAATTCAGAACCAGGTGTTTTATGTGGAATCATTTCAATTCTGAAAATGTAACTGAACTTTTCCTAAATATATAAAAAGCAGAAGAGTTTAGGAGCACACGTAATGGAAAACAAAGCTTATGAGGTAGTAGGTGTCTACAAATAGCAACAGGATTAACAGAACTCTGTTAAAATGCATAATTTGTACCTAAACTAAAAAAGAAGCTCCAGTGTGTGGATCTGCTGTTTTTTTGTCTACTAGGTGCATGGTGCAGAGCCTTTGTGGGAAATGAGATAACAGGAGGATCTGTGGAGTTTGAGACTGAAGGAGCTGCCATGCACAGCCATGCAGTTGTGCACTGAACAACAAAAAAAGGCTCATTTATTATAGATAATCATGAGGAAGTCACCCAGTGAAGTTTCGTGGTGTACAACCCATGTAGCTATAAAGAGTTCTTCATGAACTATCAACTTGAAGGAGAAATAGAGAACACCCATGGCTCCAAATTACAGCCAAGAAGGACAGCAAAATTCAGCTCTTATGAAGAATTGCCTAAGGCTGAGGTGCAGCTTGAGGAACAGCACTTGGCTAGCGTGTATACAGCTCTGGTTTCCATCCCCAACACGGCAAAAAAAAAAAAAAAAAAAAAAAAAAAAAAAAAAAAAAGCCTAGCAATCCAAACCAGCACCCAGTTATTATTCCTTTGTTCTTCGACTTGTTCAACTCTTGCAGTTGTGAGTTCCCGTGAACTCCTTGCACTGCCAGGGAGTCAGTCCCTGCACCCAGAGTCCCCTCTGTCTCTGGTTCTGCGGTCTCTGCAGCCTGGGATCTCACCTGGAGCCTGGGTGTCTCCCACTTCCTGTTCCTGGATGTGTATCCCGTAACACTCTGGGCTGAAGCCGTGCTGCTCCCACAGCCGGGGAGGTTATTTTTTTGCCAGTTTTGGATTCACATTTGAGGAAAGCACCAGCCTTTCTCCCGCGTCCTAGAGAAGGCTCCTGACTCTAGCCACAGAGCTTTAGGAGGATTCTGGAGAGCCGCCCTGCTCACAGCCCGAGGCAGCCTCAGGAACTGAGCGAACTGACAAAACCAAAATGCTCAGAAAGAAGGGAAATGAACGAGCAGCAGTTGACACCTGTACTGTTTTCTACTCTTGACAAAACTGATTTATTTTCCTTTTTAATTGGTACGTGATTTTTATGGGGTACAGGGTGATCTTTCAACACGTGCACTGCATGTGTCAGGATGGAGTCAGGGTGAGGAGCATTTCCTCATTTTGTTCCATCTGCAGCCAAAGCACCCCTGGTACTGTTCTGAAGGGCGCCCCGACCTGTGCTGCAGTGTCTCCATGGAGTCCCCTCCGGAGCCAGGTTCATTTAGCACTGAACACGTCTTTGCTGATCCTTTTTTGCCTAACTAGTACTTAATATCACCACACACACCAACGTGTATTCAAGAGTTGCAGGAACTTGAGTCTCTTCCAGAGATAAGAAAGCCAGGCAATTTAGAAACCAGAAGAACTATGAGGAAAAAACAAATCCACAGAATGAGGATTAATCTAACCCAGAGAACAAGACTGCATGGGGTCCCTAATTCTGGCAAGTTTGTTAAAGTGACTTTACATAGAATGCTGACCATCTGGCCTCCCTTTCCTGAGCACTGAGAGGAAATGGCTTTCAATTGCAGCAGGAAAGACTTCGGTTGGAAAATAAGGAAGAATGTCCAGGTGCTGAAGGTCACCAACTGCTGGCTGCTCAGAGAGGTCACAGAACAACCTTTCTGGAGAGGACTCAGGGATGAAAGGACCTGTCCATCCTGCTATTGTCAGAAGTCACCTTCCTTCCAAGTGCCCCCCAATTCTGTTGTCCCGCGGTGCCTCTTGCAGGAGTACGACATTTCTTGGCTTCCAAAAATTGTTAGTGGTCAGCTTCCGTGTCCTCTTCCTGCAGGTAGAAGGAAGGCGCACACCTCATGCAAACTGTCTCTGGCCTGGCCTCCTTCAGGGAGAATCGCCCAGCCTCCCAAACCAAACCAAAGGCCAGATGTTTTCTCTGATATGCGGATGCGAATTTACCATTACACTTTAACAAAGAAGATTAAATGCTAGGTCTTCTAAACGCCCCCATTTTGTATCTATCAATAATAATATTTTCCAAAAGCTGGAGCCGCCCCGCGGGTGGAGACTTGGATCCCTCCAGGCGCCCCCTCCCCTCCCTCCGGACTGGGAGACAGGGGCCCTCACTGCAGGGAAGGGCGAGGCCCAGGTGGAAGGCCTCTGGTACCGCCCCCGCATACTGTGATTGGCCCAGAGGTGGGCGTGTGCTCCAAGGCCAGCCAATCAGAGCCCTTTATCCAGAATCTGCCTCCCCCCCAGAGGTAGGGTAGGCTTAGGGTTGGGGGTAGATCTTTGTTTTTCCGGCAGGACTTCCAGGTTGGGGTCCACTGCTGCCCGAAGCCGAGTCCCCCAAGAAAGCTGTGAGCTCAGGAAGCCAAGAGCCTGGGAGAGACCGAGAGCATAAACGTGCTGGAAGACACCCTCCCGCGGGCCCTGCCCCTGCGCACGCTTTTTCCCCTTTAATCTACCGGAGTTGGGATCAAACAAATCCTGAGGGTCAGAGAGCATGCAGAAAGACCGCTCCAAGGACGCAGCTCCTAGCAAGAACCGGGACGGGGCGTACAGGCCTGAGCTGGGCCGCGTCCCAAAATGACAGCGACTGCTACGCACCCCTCAGGAAGAGAAGACGCACAGGAGAAGAGAGGCGCTGGGAAGGTGGGGGAGGCAGGGAATCACCTGAAGGAGCTGCAGAAGTCCATGGGGTCTCGGGTCAGCAGCACCCGATGCAGATTTTAGAAGGTGCCCCCCTCCACCCCGCACACAATGTCACGTGACTTTCCCCACGCCCTGCAAACTCGGAAAAGCTCTGCTGCAGAAAACCAGCTTGTAGCTGGAAACTGACGGGTGGATCCAGGGGAAGGTCGTGGTGGGGTACAGAGGCAGCTACAGAGCCCTGCAGCACGATGTCCAGGGGTTAGCCATACTTCCTCATTGGAAGGCAAGCGCCCCCCACTGGCAGGACCAAGGACTGCTTTTGATTCCCTGGGGTCCTGAATGGGAATCTGAGGGACTGTTACTGGAGGTCCGGGGACCTGGAGATCCCAAAGGACATCTGAGTTACAAAAGAACAAGTCTTGGTATCAGATGAGACATGAAAATGTGGACCACGTAGACTCTTTATGTGTTGTGATTCGTTCTACTCTGAGAAAGGTGTGCATAGGTAAGTAAATAAATATTTTCATGTAGTCAGAGAAAGAATACTGCATTGCAATCGGGGACCTGGACAGGAGCATCTGTTCACAGCAGCAAAAACTAGGCTTCCCTGTTCTGCCCATGCAGGACAGGGCAAGGCTTCTCTGGGTCACCAGGTGTCCAACAGGAGCCAGCATGAAACAGAGACTGTGAACAGGACAGCCTAGTAAACACAAATACCGCCCCTAAGGAAGGGGCAGCAGCTTCCACAGTGGACTTGGCCTGATTACCTAGAACACTGTTTTAAAGAACAAGCTAGTTTTCTGACACATCAAGCTTATTCTGAAACTCCCATTACATTTTTTTTATTTTTTAATTTGTCTTTGTTATACATGACAGTAGAATGCATTTATGCACTTTGATATCTCATAAATAAAAAGGTTATAATTTCTCATTTTTCTTATTGTACATGTTGTAGAATCACATCAGTCATGAGGTCATACACACACACACACACACACACACACACACACACAGACATAAGGTAATAATGTCTGTCTCATTCTACTATCCTTCCTATCCCCATACCCTCTTCCTCTCCACTCCCCCTTCACTCCCCTCTACCTAATCTAAGGTAACTATTTTTCCCTAGTGCCCCCTCTTATTGTGAATTAGCATCTGCATATCAGAGAAAACATTTGGCCTTTGGGTTTTTTGGAATTGGCTTGTTTGAGGAAAAGGTACACTCATACATTGCTGATGGGACTGCAAATTGGTGCAGCCACTATAGAAAGCAGTATGGAGATTCCTCAGAAAACTTGGAATGGAACCACCATTTGACCCAGCTATCCCACTCCTCAGTCTATACCCAAAGGACTTAAAAGCAGCATACTACAGGGACACAGCCACATCAATATTTATAGCAGTTCAATTTGCAATAGCTAAACTATGGAACCAACCTAAGTGTCCTTTGATAGATGAATGGATAAAGAAAATGTGGTCTATATATTCAATGGAATATTGCTCAGCTTTAAAGAAGAATGAAATCATGGCATTTGCCAGTAAATGGATGGAAATGGAGAATATCATGCTAAGCAAAAGAAGCCAATCCCCAAAAAAACAAAGGCCAAATGTTTTCTCTGATATGTGGATACTAATTTACCAGTACATTTTAATAAAGAAGATAAAATGCTAGGTCTTCAAAATGCCCCCTCTTTGTATTTATCAATAATAATATTTTCTGAAAACTCAGTGCTGCAATCAAGAATAGAAAACACAGCCGGATACAGTGGCTCATGCCTGTAATCCCAGAGGCTCTGGAGGCTGAGGCAGGAGGATCGTCAGTTCAAAGCCAGCCTCAACAACAGCAAAGCCCTAAGTAACTCAGTGAGACCCTGTCTCTAAATAAAATACATAATAGGGCTTGGGGTGTGGCTCAGTGGTCGAGTGCCCCTGGGTTCAATCCCCAGTACCCTCCCCTGGCAAAAAAAAAAAAAAATAATAGGCAACACTGGGCAACAGGAGCACATGGGCAGTGCCATGAATAACTGCCCGTCAGCATGGCCTTTGGACTGAGGCACAGCAGGCTCATGGGACAGCAGGCTCATGGGACACCACCCCAGTCTGCTGTGCAACTTCAAGACAAGGCTGGAGGAAAGTGCTTTTGGCCTCTCATGATTACATGAAATTCAGGATCTGAACCCCTGGGGAAGGGCTTAGAAGGATCAACGGAGGCCCTGGGAGTGCGCACCAGAGT
Source organism: Spermophilus citellus (assembly GCF_964194105.1). Classification (NCBI taxonomy): domain Eukaryota; kingdom Metazoa; phylum Chordata; class Mammalia; order Rodentia; family Sciuridae; genus Spermophilus; species Spermophilus citellus. The sequence goes on from NC_138195.1 coordinate 92,517,176, forward strand.
TTTTGCGTGTCCAAATTAGGAGTCTTTTCCTGGAAGAGGACTCATAGAAGGGATTCAACCTCACACACGTAAGAACCACTGAACATGCAGAACTTTCTGCAGTGATGGAAATATTCTCTAACTACTGGACACGTGAAATGTGCCTCATGTAACAGACGAACCATGTAAAATTTTTAACAAAAGCAAGACCAGAGGGGTAAAGAACAGAGGAGTCCATGCAGGCGTCAGAAGCTGAGAGAAGGTCCACTACAAAGGAGTAGCCAGGGGGAATATTTGGGATCAAAAGCACTTTGCTGCATCCCAGTCATGGTGGGGATTCCTTGCCTGTACGCATTGTCAAAGTTGCTGGAAATGGACGCCAGGAAGAGCAAACCTGATTTTATGAAAATTAAGACCTGAATTTGAAAGGACTCCATTGGCAACCTGTGACTGGTGGCTACCACGTCTGGGGTGCCGCTGAACACAGCCCCCGCGGGCATGTGCCAGCCATGGTGGATGGGATTGCCGTGACGGTCAGATCCATTAGCTCAGGCACCGCTCTCCAGCTGCCGCTGGAATCCACTGCACTGCTACCACCCTGCTAGGTCAACAGGCGGTGGCCACGCTGACCCCTAGCCCATCCCTCCACCCCCCTGAGAGAGGCAGCCTCCCCGGCAGGACGGCAACCTTACCAGAAGTCTAGGGCAAAGCCCCTGGTCCCACTCTCCGACCCTAGACTGGGATGCTGCCTTTGTGCTGTCCACAGGCTGCTCAGGCAGGGGACCAGGCAAGGTGACCTAAGCACGTATCCGTGTGGTGGATGACCTCCACGGACAACAGGCATCTCCCTCAGAAGCAAGCCCAAGCTCCCAGGACCCGTTCACCCTTTCAAAGTCCACTCTAATTCTTCCCCTTGGGCCCTCCGATGGTTTCCCAGGGTCCCTGCAAACGGGGTAGCCTGAAACAGTACCTATGTTCTCCTGTGGTCCCAGGGTCCCTCTGACACAGTCCTGCAAACGGGGTAGCCTGAAACAGTACCTATGTTCTCCTGTGGTCCCAGGGTCCCTCTGACACAGTCCTGCAAACGGGGTAGCCTGAAACAGTACCTATGTTCTCCTGTGGTCCTGGGGGCAGGAGTCTGGAGCCCAGGTGTCAGCAGAGCAGATTCTTCTTTGGGGAAGCAGCAGAGACTCTGTTCTGTGGCTCCCTCTACCTTCTGGGGGTCGCTGGCATTCCTCGGTGCTCTTGGCTTGTGGCGGCCTCCCTCTGACCTCTGCCTCCATCTTCAAGAGGGTTCTCCTGCTCCTCCCTCTGTCTCTGTGTCCAACTTCCCTGTGTTTCTAAAGACAACATTTACTGGAGTAGGGCCCCTCAAGCCAGGGTGACCTCTTCTTAATGACATCTGCAACTGATTATTTCCAAATAACGTCCTCCTCACAGGTACCAGGGACTGGGACCTGATATTCCAGGAATTCCCACACGGAACACAGAGGGCCAGGAATGGCTTCTCCGTGCCCATCTTTAATTTCATGTGTGGGTTCCCATAATGTTGTTGCTATAACGCGAGTGTCTGCTTCATGGCAAATGGGGCCTGGCCACTGTCCACCGTCACCAAGTCCTTCACATCCTAAGGGCCTCCCTTGTCCACGCAGGGCAGGTTCCTGAGGCAGGGATGAGGGAGGGTCTCTTATGTCGGTGGCCCTGGGTTTGCTGGTGGAACACACTAGGCACTCTGTTGAATGTGAGACCATAGAATAAGACAAATGTCCACTCCAAAGCCTCTCCTGTTGCAGGTGACACGGACCCAGTTTGCTTTTTGAGTCTTGGTTTCCTCATTAGCCACGTGTGACTGTGGATACCTCCTGACAGGGTTGTTCTGATCATTAAATAATACACATGGACCACTTCGCAGCCAACTGGTGAAGGTTACTTTGCAAATCCTTCCCTTTTTGACAATCTTTCTTTCATATTTCTATGCCTCTCAGGGCCTCATAATTTAAAAAAAAAAAAGATAATTTCTATCCAATATAAAAAATAGACAAGAAAATAAATTAAAATATTTGTAATTCTCTCACTCAAAGATACTTATTGTTTAAATTTTGGTGTGTCTCCTTAGTCTTTTTGAATGCGTATATTTACACACACTCTTTCTGCAAAATTGGTTTCAACCTGTACATACTCGTTTCGTAACCTCTCTCACTTAACAAGCTAGTACGTTTTCATATTTAATTAAATGGCTCCCGAAGCATGGTTTATGTGGCTGCAGGGTGATCCATCATGGATACAGCACAGGTTCTCCACTGAGCGCCCTCTCTCCACCTCTGTTAAACAATGTTGTAAGAGAGATTCTTACACAAGGTATCTGTGTGCCTGGCGGTTCCTTTTGGAGGAGCTGCAGGAAGCAGAATGGCTAAATCCATCCTGTAAACGCTGTGTTAGGACTTCTCTGCTTCCTCCTCTGTCTCTGTCTGGCAGATTTCTCTCTTTATTTTATGGAGATAACAGAAACCATTGGGAGAGAACGGTCTTCTCTTCCCTTGACCAAGAACCTCCAGCACCTGGCCTGCGCCCACACACAGGTCACTGTGTGACCTCCCCAGCATAGGGGAGGCCCAGCCCCATGGCTCCTGCCAACCCACCCAGGCAGCCCTCAGGAACCTAATCCCCACCTTTCACTCCTGCATCTTTACCGTCCTCCTCCTAATAGACCTGAATTGTCCCCGTGCAGATTCATCTCCTATACTGGCTTCTTTTTTTTTTTTTTAATTGTTTTTTAGTTGTTGTTGGACCTTGATTTTATTTATTCATTTATTTATATGCGGTGCTGAGAGAACCCAGTGCCTCCCACATGCTGGAGGAGCGCTCGGCCACTGAGCCCCAGCCCAGCCCCTATGTGGCTCCTTACCACGGCTATAACAGGTGACCACAAACCCAGTGGCTTAGAGCAGAAAACACTCACCATCGTACAATTCTGGAGGTCAAGCCACATGGGTTTGACTGAGCTAAAACCAAGGAGGTGACGGGTTCATATTCCTGCCAGAGCTGGAGGGGAACCTGTTTCCCTGCCATCCCACCTTCTACAGGCCACGGCTTCCTATGGCCCCTGCTCCTGGCTCCATCCCTCGAGCTCCAATCTCTCTGGCTCTGGGCTTCCTGGCTCGGAGACAGCCCTTGACACTTGGGCCCACGTGGGTGACCCCAGTGGTCCTTTCAGCTGTGAATTAATCATGGATTAATGCACCAGTGAGGTCACAGCCTTCATGAGCCAATCCCTTCCAAAGGCCCCACTCTGAGCACTGCTGCCTTGGAGACCACGCCTTCAGTACCTGAGCCTTTGGGGACGTCCCAGATCCAAACGATAACAGCCCCTTTGCCATGACAGGTGACGTATGCCCAGGCTCTGGAGATTTGGACGGGGACAACTTCCAAGGGAAGGGTCTTCATCTGACTGACCACTGCCCACTCTTTCCTCCCTGAGCCACTTCAGCTGGGCCCTCCTTCCACCAGCACCGCGTCCCTGAAGAGGCGCCAGTGGTCACACAGCAGCCTGCTGGGGGCCTGCCTCAGTGGCTCAGCTGCTGGTCATGTTCCTCACGCGGCTTCCTTTAGCCTTTGGGATGCGCAAGTCCTCAGTTTCCCCAGAATTTCAGTGTCATGGCTGCTCCTCCCCATCTCTTACCGCATCACCCCTCCTCCTGACCACTAAGTGCTGCCCGGGGCTCACTCCATCTGCAGAGCTTCCCGGGGCAACCTCACTGGGCCCTAGAGCACTGGACAGCTCCAGCCCTAGCGCCTCCTCCAGCTCCCCGACTCTTTGGTACATTGGCTCCTGACGTCTTCCCCTGGATTCCAATAGGCTTTTCCACGGGGACACGCCCCCCACTGAACTCAAGGTCCCCCACCTCCACCTGTGCAGATAGTTCAGTCACGTGAGGTGCCCTGGGTGACGGCGGCTCCTAACCCAGTGACTGCCGTCCTCACAGAAAGCAGAGGAGACCTCGGAACACAGACAATGCCATGCGGCCACAGAGACAGGATTCATGCTGCCACAAACCGAGGGCTGATGAGGATGGCCAGCAGCCACCAGCCGCTGGGAGAGGGGCAGGGAACCATCTTCTCCCAGCCAGGCCTGCCAACACCTGGATTTCAGAATCCAGCCTCCAGAAGGGCGAGAAAGTGCATGGCTTAGTCCCTCCATGAGTGGCCCTGGGCAGCTGTGGAGGAGGCACACACAGGGTCCTCACCCGTGGACCAGGGAGGAGGTGGCTGGAGAGGCTGATGTGAGAAGCAAGAGGTGGAGGGCTCCGAGGAGGGAGGGAGGGGCAGCCTACGAATCAGCCGGGAGCTGGGAGCTGGGAGCCCAGAGCAGGCAGGAAGATGGGTGCTCCCCACAGGCTCTAGAAGGAACCAGGCGCTTCCCGCCCTCATCTTGGCCGCAAGAACCGTCTGGGACTTGCACCTTCCAGAACTGTAAGGAACTAAACCTATGTTTCTCTAAACTTTGTGGGACTTTGTTAGAGCAGCAACAGGACCTGAATGCAATGTCAAAGAATAAAACATTCCTTTTATCAGTTTGGGGGCTGACCTTGCCTATTACTTCAATACACAGCAATTAAAACTATTTTTTTTACAAAGACACCCTTAGAACTGTCTCTATGTTTGTATTCTTTCCTACAATAGAGAGCTCCTCTCCACAAAGATTAAATAAACAAGCCGGGCACAGCAGCACGCGCCTGTGATCCCAACAGTTCAGGAGGCTGAGGCAGGAGGATGGTGAGTTCAAAGCCAGCCTCACCAAAAGCAAGGCACTAAGCAACTCAGTGAGACCCTGTCTCTAAATAAAACACAAAATAAGGCTGGGGATGTGGCTCAGCTGTCAAGTGCCCCTGAATTCAATCCCCAGGACACCCCCCAAACAGATTAAATCACACGACTTTCATTTTCTTAGGTTTTCCTGATGTCAGTGTTGGCGTTTAATTTCATATTTTAGTATCTTTCACATTTATCTCTGCCTGTGGATACCTGGAGAATCTGATGACAGCTACAGACGGTCCACCTAAAATCTGCCCACTGATGTTTGGGGAGGGTTAATGCCAAGTCTCTCTGCATCTCATTAAGTGGAGGGAGAGAATTCTCTTCCTGGGTGCTCAGAGGTGACATTCAGCAGGGTGGGGTGGGGCCTCAGGTGGGAAGGCACTCCCACAAAAGGACAGGGACCAGCAAGAAGCCCAGGTGTCCTAAGGTGAGCCACGGTGCCAGGCCAGGATGTGTGAGGGGAAGCTGCAGAGCTCGGCTCTCGCACTCCTGTTTCTGGCCTGACCGCCGTCCAGGCCCGCATGTGGCTGCGTCAGGAAGACGTCACCTGGCACAGAGGCTGAGAAAGAGGCTGGGGCCTGAGGGAGGCCAGGGAAAGGCCCTGTGTCCTGGGCGCAGTGTGGGTGTCGAGAGCTGGGAGAGCCACCCTGAGCCACAGGCTGAAGGCACAGGAAGGCTCTTGTCCCACAGCTCTCTTTCCTAAGGTCCCTATGAGTAAGTGCAGTGACCTGCGGGGACATCGTACAACCCTTGGTACAGACGATTCAGACCAAGGGAACCTGGGGAGTGAAGCGCTGCGTAAGGCCAGTGACCTGCAGAGTTCTGGTTCTCCAGAAGGAAGGGGGCGACAGTGGCGTATGCAACACGAACACTGATGGGATTTATAAGGGCGGAGACCTTGGGGGAGCTTTAGGGTTCTTAGAAGTGACCCGTATCATCCAGGTAGTGGGTGAAGCTCTGGGATTCAGGGGGCTTGTTAACTCACCTCGATTCTAGAGTTCCTGGAACCACACTAGGCCCCAATTCTTGAGAATTCTTATGGCTGAAAAACTGAGTCAGAGCCCCAAGAAGCTGTAGAACAGTTTTGCTGGCCACACGGTAGGATTTGGTGTTGAGTCCTACTCTGGGTTCAGACAGACTTATAAGCAGCCCAAGAGAAAGCCCATAAATACTGCAGTCGCGGGGGACCAGGGGTGTCGGGGTGTCACCATGGCGATAAAGTGTCTGTCTGTGTAGCTCAGGGAGCACCGTGGTGAAGGATCGGATGGCTGCAGGGCATGGCGAGTGGGCCTCTGGCTTGGGGTGCAGGAGCCAGGGCAGCCTGAAGGGCAGGGAGGACCTGGGGAGCTGCGGGCAGGGTCCAGGGTCTCCCTTCCTCCTGAGCCCCCGGCAGTGCCGGCTGCTCCAGGGCTGGTGCCCTGGGCCTGGCTTGAGGCTGTCACTGAGTCCAACCCAAGTCCCTGCACATTCCTCAGCCCCTCCCTCCTCCCAGCCCCACAGTCACCATCTGCCTCCGCTGGGGTGGGAAGAGGAGCTAGCCCCTGGGACAGGTGCCCCAGAGAGGGGCACTCGTGACCCCAAGATGAGCAAGGAGAGGGGCAGGCAGTAGGCTCTGGGTGGAGGGTGTCAGGTTGATGGTAAATGAGTGGAAACCTGGAAATCAGAAGCCACCAGAAATCCAGACGGACAGCTGCAGGCCTGGTGCTAGCCGGGCCCACCAAGGAGGGCCCACCAGGGAGGGCGGCAACTGCAGTCAGGTACTGAGGCGGTCTAGCAGGAGGCACTCAAAACCTTTATAAGGGACAGGACTTCAGAGTGTCCAAAGGCAGACCGCAATGCAAGAGCAGAATTAAAGGGCTTCGTTGACAATAACCAGAGCCATGACAGTCTGACCAGGCACGGGGCTAAGCAGATCCAAATGGACCATCTCACTTAATCCTCCAGTGACCACACAATACCGTCCATTATCTCCATGCTCCCGACTGGTGTGATGTCCAGATAAGGAAGGGGATGGGGGCCTGGGCGGTGACCATCAGAAATGCCGACGGACAGCGGTGAGCCCCGTGTTGGTGCATGGAAACCTGCTGGGCCTCACCAGGGAGGGCGGAAGCTGGGGACAGCACTGCTGGGCAGACAGCCAGAAGCCGGGACCAAGTCTCCATGTGGGCCCAGCGCACTCCGACACCTCAGGAGGGAAGGCCAGGGAACAGCAGCAAGCTGGGTCTGGCCCACACCCCCAGGTGGCCAGTTCGGTGCAGAGAGGCCACTCGGGCTGCAGGCGGGACGCCCCAGGACAGACAGGCTTCACTCCAGGGTCCCCGCCCACCGCAGCAACACGCGGCCATGTCTGGGAGCCCGTGCAGAGCAGGTGTCCCTGGGCCGTCTAGGGGGTGGGGGGTGGGCGTCTGTGCCCAATCCCACCCGTCGTTGCTAAGCGTCCTCCCCAAAGACCTCAGTTCTGTGCTTCTCACGGGTGCAGAGCAGGCTCCACGGGCGAGAGAACCCCTGGTCAGGGCGCACGGGCACAGCGAGCAGAGGTGGGGGCACTGGCTGTGTGGACCGAGGGCCAGCCAAGTCCCCGCCCTGTTTGAAGGGGGTCGTCTTGCTTCTCAGTCTAGCCTAGAAACCTGACCAAGGGCAAAGACCACTCTTAGGCTTCCCAGCATCCAGTGATGGTACTGCCCAGCCTGGGCCCACGCCCTACGCCAAGTGTCAGATTCTGTGGTGTGAGATCATGACTCTGCTTTACTGAGGAGGAAAGACTCGTTGCGTCAGAGCCGCTGCACACGATCGAGAGCTGTGAACAGCACGCAGCACACCGACAAGTGGTGCTGCTCACAGACTTCCCCGTGAACGGGAACTCATGGGTTATGCAGTGCGCAGCCTCTGCGACCATATGCAGGGCTCTGTGTGAGAAAGGTTGTGCCACTTGTTCAACATCCCCCCGCCAGGAACAGCAGATTGGAACCTTCACCTATCTACTCCAGAGCCCTGACGCCTGCTCCTCAGCCCCTTTGCCACCACAGTCTGGGAAATGCACTTCATAACTGTTTGAGGACAGCACAGGGTTCTGAAGAAATGCATCTTGAATCTTTCAGTCTTTGGGGACACTGCTGAGTCACTGGGCGTCATGGCTTAAAGGATTTGCACACGTAGCCCAGAAAGTAGCCGCCCCAGCCTCAGAGTGGACGGCGTGAGTCAGGGTGGGCAAGGAAGAAATAAGCAGGAATCAGACCCAGGGCGGAGGGGGGACGCGCCGACTTCTCTGACAGACAGCACCGAAGCTGAAGCCTCTGAAGGCAAAGGACGCGGAAAGACACCAGGGGGTTGGACAGAGGACCCTGCAGAGCCCTGCCTGAAGGGGGCTCTGTGACCCTGACTTCCAGCGGGTATCCCTCCAGGGGCCATCTCCAGCCCTGGGGTGGGCACATCCCAAGTCAGTCTCGCCCGGCAAGGCCTTCATGTGGAGGCCAGCCTCGTTCCAGTGGAGGTCCAGGGCCAATGCCCGGTGCTGCTGGCCATCAAGCACCATGGCCAAAGACATAGGCTCCCAGGACCCTCGTCTCAGGGCTCCTCCCAGCTTAGGATGCCCCCCCTGGGCTGTGGACCTGGGCCCTGCCCTGGGCCCCAGGCTGGCTCCTGGGCTTCCCTCCCTCTCCTCCCCTCCAGAGCTCACACGTCTGCACCTGCAGCCAAAGTCCCTCTGGGCAGACACTCTGACCTCACTCCAGAGGGGCCTGCAGCCTCCCCACACCAGCTGGGCCACTCCTATCAAGGCCAGATCAGTGCCCCAGCCCCCCCCCCCCCCCCGGGTGTCACCTGGCCTCCTGGTGACCTTGACCCTCTTTCCTGCTGAAACCTGCCTGGCTCCAGGACCCACCCTTCCCACTTCCTCCCCAGGGGCCAGCGCTCCTTCCAGCCGGCTCCTGTCCTCCCTCTGACTCAAGGGCCCACATCCACTGGCCTGGGCCTTCCCTCCCTCCTGCAGAGTCCTCCCCGGAACCGCATCCTGACTCCTGGCTCCGGCTATTGCTTGGACTCCTCGGAATTCCAGTCCCCACCACTCGGCTGCCTGTGGACAGGGCTCCTTGGAGTCCGTCCATGATCTCAGACTCAGCAGGGCAAACGGAGCCTTTCATTTTCCTCCCTTGGCCACAGCCTGGACTTCCTCTGTCCCCTCCAACTCAGTCATCTCCACTATCAGCTGGTCAGCCCCAACTCCAGGAGTCGTCGAGGACCCCTGTCTGGCCTATGCCTGGACAGCAGCCTGGCCAAGCATGGGCTAGGTCAGCTATCTGCAGAATTTCCAGCCTACCAAGGGCCCTTCAAGCCTGTTCCTTCTTCAGTCTACCCTCAATAAAGAAGCTGGAGGAATGTTCCTGTAACTGTCAATCATGCTACTCTCCGCCCCAGACCAAGGCTCATGTGCATCAAAACAAAACCCACCACTTCATCACCACCCTTGGCACCACCCTCGGCCCCTCCGACTCCCGCTGCATGGCCCACCAGCCACCCAGCTCTGTACACCTCTGACCCAGGGAGAGTGTCCTCCTGTTAGGTGTGTCCCGGGCTCACCCCCCCTACTTCATCTCGAAGGTCCTTTGCCAGCACCTTCTGTCCCTTTCCCATTTTAATTCTCTGGGAGTCCTTAGTGCAATTCCATTTGTTCTCTCATTTCTTATTTATTGTTTGTCTTTTGTTGAGGGCCTGCGTGGAGCAGCCAGGGAGCCTGGCAGTCACCAGGAGGTGTTGAGAATTAAGATGAATGAGTGTTTGGACTGACCCAAGTGAAGGGGAATCAGGCCTTGAAGTCTCTCTCAAAATGAGCAACCCCGAGAGTTTCTGAGAAGTCGACCTAGGAGAGCCAGAGGTCACGATTCTGCTGTCTTCCCAGAGTAGCTGCAGAGCGAAGGTCAGGCCCAGAATTCTCGTCCAGGGCATGTCCTCCTCTCATCACTCCTCAAAATCAGCTCCATCATTGCGATGACCACATTGTACGTTGCAGCAGTGACCAGGACCCCGGGAAGGAGGGCAGCCGAGTAAATGGGCCATTTAAAATCACCAGGCTCTGACTTCAAAGAAACGTTCCCTTCCACTGTCACCCCTGCTCCTGCAGGGGCCTTTCAAGGCCACCTGATGAGTGACAGCTTCACAATTGTGCCATGGATCAACTGCCCAAGTTTCCTTTCATCAGGATGTGGATTTTGATCAGTCATTTTTCTGTAATTATATGTCAGAATTATATTTCGGTAAGAAAACGCATTGGAATTCAAAAGTGTAGGTCTTCAAGTTGAACAAACAAACAAACAAACAAAAAAGCACCAACCCAAGAAGGTTTGTGATCAGGTAACAACGACCCAGAGGTCAGAGTGGCCCAGAGCTGTGCCAAGTCACAACCAGTGCTGTTCTGTTCAACGGGGCGGGCTCTCTGAGAGTGTGAAGGACACAGGGAGCCTATCAAATGAAAAAATAAGGGCTTTACCCCCAGAAACAGCTCGTTTCTTCTGGCCCGCTCTGCGTCCTGAAGCATTGTATGATCCATGTGGCTTCAGGTCACCCGCTTCTCCTTCTCCCTCAAGGTCACTGCATCTAAGATCCAGGGACTTAAGGAGGCAGGTCACGGCCGAGCGCCTGCCCGTCCCTGCACCTGTGAGCCTCGCTGCCGTGCTGCCCTGAGCCAGGCCCACATCCTGTCCGCAGGTCCGCAGGTGAGCCTGGCCTCGCCCCAGCCTCTGGGAGGCCCTGCCTCTGCAGCTCTGCCTCCGTTCCCAGCCACAGACCCACCCACCCTGGCACTCGATCCACGTGGATGGGGGCCCCAGCCGAGGCCTTCTGCAGGACACACAGGGCACGTGGCCTTCGCCCTCTGCCACTGGTCTCGTCACTGCCCACACAGCGCCTGCCTGTCTTCTCAGCTTCATGCCCCTCGGCGTTCTCCTCTGGAAAGGCGCTTCCCCCCAGCACCCTTCCCTCAGCCCTGGAGGGGACCTCACCTTCCCTCAGTCCCTGACCTCACAGTGTGCCAGGCCCCTCCCCGTGGGCTCAAGATGGCCCTCGCGGTGCCCGTGTGCACCCAGGCGTGCTTCAAGATGCCCGAGAGAGCCTCCCCAAGGGAGCACCCACGGCCGCGGAGGGAGCAGCCCAGCCTGCTGCGGGGACCCTCAGCCCACCCATCTACGGCTGGCGGAGTGGCTGAGAAGGCCGGTGGCCTGACCCCTGGCTCTCCTGTGTTCCCAGGAGGAGGGGGCCTCCAGCGACCTCGGTGCAGGCCCCAGGCTCAGGTAACACTGCAGCCTGCCCAAATAATTCAACCCCAAGAATAAAAATAATAGTCCATGAGAAGCATGTTCCTCTCCCCATAACATTTGCATTCAGTGTGGAACAGAAATGATTCATAACTTGATTTTCCCCACCTGTCACAAAATATGAATTTTCAGTTCATTTGAAAGATTAATTTTTTAAACCTGAATCAGGCCCTAAAAAAGAATGATTATTTTTTAAAAAAATTTTCACTTCGTTTCTATCTTAATACAGAGATTAACAGACCTAACCAAGATTTAAAATTTTATCCTTTTGCTCCATTCATATCTTTGAATTAAATATTTATTATCAATATGAATGAAAACTAATAATTATTAATTAAAATCAAGTCAAAATTTTCCAAATTAATATGTAAAACTCAAACAAACACTTATCACTCCTTTCAGCTCATAACATAATTACAGAGACTGTCAACCTCCTGTTTATCTAAAATATTCATTCAACCGTATTATACGCCATTAATTTGGGGGGAAAGCTCAGTTGCCAAACACTGTTGGCGTATCCTTGAGCATCTAGAATGCATTCTGTGCTCCTCCACCTGCCGAAGTGAAGTGTTCTGACCTGGTCAAGTTATCATCACATGGTGTGCCCACATGAATATGGAACAACAAAGCCCATCAACAACTACAATTCTAGCGCACCAATAAAAAATGTGGAAAAAAAAGAAAAAAAAGGGGCAAATAAAAATGTGATCTATTAATAAAAAAAATTATGTAACTGAAAGAAAGAAAGAAAGGAAGGAAGGAAGGAAGGAAGGAAGGAAGGAAGGAAGGAAGGAAGGAAGGAAAGAAAGAAATCTCCTGGCTTCTGCTGCCTCTACCCAGAGTGTAATCAGGAAGGGCTGGGTCCTCAGAAGCTAACAAAGGCAGAGCCCTGGGACATCCAGGAAAGTCCAAGGGCTTGTCCCTCCAATTGCTGGTGACAGAGGGAGGACCACAGGGGCTGGCACAGCTCAAGCCCTGTGACTTCTCAAAACACCCTTCCAGAGAGCTCAGTTCAGAGACAGACCCTGCACAGAGGAGAAACTCAGAAAAGGGAATCAGAATGGATCAGGTCAGGGGCAGTAGATACAGGAGGGGAGGATGCAGGCAACACTGAGGACCACTCAGAAAGGAAGGGCCCGGGGTGCTCAGAGAGCAAGGCACCCTGTCTATTGATCTATGGATTGATGGATGATTGATTTTTTTTTTTTTTTAAAACATACACGAAACAATGGAGGAGGGAGGTCTCTGGAGGAAGAAAAGTGTTCTTGATCACTGCTTAATTGGAAAGTTCGGGGGAACAAATTTCACTTAAAAACCAACAAGAGAAGGACCAATCCCACGTAAAATGACCACAAATAAGAAAAAGAGAGTAAGTGACAGAATAAACCCACCTAGAGGCAACCAAAACACCACAAAGAGGTGACCACAAAGCAGATTAAAATTAACATACTTTTTAAAATGAGCTAAAATGATACAACACCAGGGCTAAATCCCTTTTGGGAAAACTAAAAAATGAGATGACGACTCATAAAAGAATTAGAAGGCAGAAGTTTATATCACAAGCACAGACTAAGCTGGAAGGAACACAAGGGTGAACAAACAAAAAATAATGCCTGAAAAGAAATAGTAGATTAAAAAACAAAAAAATTAAATTAAAAGTAATTACAAATTTTTGAGAAAATAAAACAAATATTGAAGATGGGCAAAGATGATTAAACATGAAGACAAGAGGAGTCCCTTAAGAAAAACCAAAAGAAGAAAACAAATATTAAAAACATAAATCAAGAAAAATTTCCTGAAATCCACAAACGGGATGTGAAAATAGTTACTGAAAGAGAATACTGCACTTTTGAGACCACCTACTCAGAATGGTCAAGAAAATCACGGAGGTCAGAAAATAAAGCAAGGGGCTGGGCGTGTAGCTCCGTTGGTAGAGTGCTGGCCTCCCATGCATAGGGCCCTGGGTCTGATCCCCACACCACCAAAAAAATAAAATAAAGACATACGAAAACTTCGGGAATTGAAAAGGGGGAAAAAAGAACACAGAACTTACAAAGGAAAAAAAATTAGACAATCTTCAAAACGGACCTCCCACTTCAGAGTCTCACAGGAAGGAGGGGTGCTCCATGGGTTTATATCCAGCAAAACTGGCTTCAGATACACATGGGGATCACTGTGACCTGCAAGAGTCATGTTCCCACAAGCTTTCTCCCTGAGGAACCTAATAGGGAATGAGCCCAGACCCCAAAATGACGAGAGTCATGAGCATAAGGTTTGGGGATCCTGAAACATGTCATTATACACGGAAGCAAGATAAAGCAAGCGGCCAGAGGGAGAGGCCTTGGTGTTGAAGGTAGTGAGCGTGTTCCCTGCTGTGACAAGGACAGTGAGAGGAGGAAAAGTTCATTTGGGGGCTTCCGGTTTCAGAGGTCTCCCTCCCTAGACAGCTGGCTCTACTCCTTGGGCTGCAGTGAGGCAGAACATCATGGCAGAGGTGTGGGGTGGAGGATCAGCTAGGAACAGTGCAGCCAGGGAGGAGAGAGAGAGAGAGAGAGAGAGAGAGAGAGAGAGAGAGAGAGAGAGACAGACAGACAGACACAGAGCGTGCTCTGCTCAACGAGGACAAAATATGTACCCCAGAGGCACCCCGCCCGCCCGTCCCAGTCCTTCAGCCACAGCCTTCCTGCCTACAGTCACCCTACATAACACACACGAGCTTCTGGGGACACCTCACATCTGAACCGTACCACGTGGGAAGAATAAGGCGTGCTCTGCCGGCACACACAGGGGCAGTGTGTGTGTGTGTGTGTGTGTGTGTGTGTGTGTGTGTGTGTAACTGGGCCTGGAACCCAGGGCCTCACACGTGGTGGCAGGCTCTCGGCCCTGGGCCACTCCCTCAGTCCTTACTATTTTTTATTTTGAGGCAGAGTCTCCCTAAGTTGGCCAGGTCCTCAGCCTCTGGAGTAGCTGGGAGCCAGATGCCATCCCCACCACATCCCAATTAAAACGACTCTTATTTCAAATGGAGAGAAAATGGAGGGCATATGCTCCCAAACAACCTGAGTATGTTCCCGGCAGTACTGGTGCTGTGATCCTGAGAGCACGGTCCGATGGGTGTGATCATGGGCCATATCATCCTCATCAGCCCCGTGTCCCTGAGCTCTTCTGTGGTCCAGGCTCTTTTCTTCTTGAGAAAGGAGAGGCAGGGCTGGGGTGTGGCTCAGTGGTCAGCACTTGCATTGTGAGGCCCTGGGTTCTATCCCCAGCTCTGCAAAAACAATGGGGAAAAGGAGAAAAGGAAAGAAAGAGGAGGTACAGACATGATAGAGAGTATTGAAAGAGAGTCCTCAAAGCTCTGTAGTGCTGAATTTGAATTGATGATCAATGTGAATGCAGGGAGCTTATTGCCACATCTATATCCCCTCACTCTGTTGGGAAGACCCAGAAACAAGGACTAAGCTGACAACAATCAGTGTCCCTAGAGCGCAGGAGGCTAAGATGGTCATCTATATTTTTGTGGGTTTTTTTAAATATATTTTTTGTTCTCATTAGTTACACATGGCAGTGGAATGCATTTGCCGCATCATACATAAATGCAATGTAACTTCTCAGCCGTCTGGTTGTACAGGATGTAGAATCACACTGGTCGTGCAATCATATACGCACCTAAGGCGACGATGTCCGATTCGTTCTGCTATCATTTCTACCCCCATTCCCACTCCCCTCCTTCCACTCCCCTCTGTTTAGTTCAAAATACACTATTCTCCCCTCTTACTGTGAATTAACATCTGCATATCAGAGAAAACATTTGGCCTTTGGATCTTTGGGATTGGCTTGTTTTGCTTAGCATAATATTCTCCAGTTCCATCCTTTAGGGGCAAATGCCAGATTTCATTCTTCTTTAAGGCTGAGTAATATTCCATTGTGTGTATTCCATGCCACCATTTCCTTATCCATTCATCAGGTGGTCATCTTGAAATACAGTTCATACTGAAAGAAACCCGTGTTTCTTACAGAAATGACTCCAGGTCTGGGGCAGAAAGCATGCAGATGACCTGAAGTTCCTTTTAATGCTAGCTAGAAAGGAAGTTCTCGGGTCATGTCCTAAGAACCCAGCAGCCTACCTGAAATGCTGTCCCCTGACAAAGATGGGACAATGAGCTTCAAAATGACAGTAACTGCAAAGGACCAAACCCACCAGCACGTGTGCATCTGTGATATGACGCCATCATCCCCAAAGAGGGCTCGCTTGGCAGAGAACAAGTTCCTGTTCTGAAAACGGGGCGGGAGAGCCAGTGGGTCCTCCCTCCTCTCCTGGACTTGCTGCACTCCCCTCGGGAAACCAGTGGGGGATTCAGGAAGCATCTCCTTCAAAACAGCATTCCAACTCATGCAGGAGAAAGCAGCGGTGGAGCCAGAACACTGCACTAGTTTAAAGGTCAAGGGCTTTGAGTGTCACCACAGGCAGAGAAGCAGGGGCCAGGCTGGAGGCTGGAGGAGGCCTCCCTGCTGGCTGCCCTTTCACAGTGTGTGGGCTCAGATGCCTCTGGGGGTGGGGCCTCCCTCAGGCCCCACCTCTTAAAGGTGCCACCCCCTGTCCACTCACGTGGGAGTCCAAGCTTGCAGCCGGTGACCCTTGCAGGGAGCCACACTTGGATCCTAGTAGAGGCCCACTGGAGTGACAGAATCTGTTAAAGACCACAGGGAAGTTCCAGTCAGGATGCTGGCTCTTACCCAGCCCACAGAGGGGACAGGGACCAGGGCAGGCCATGGAAGGGCCTTGGGGTGGCACTTGGCTGGGTTCTGCCTCTGAACCTGACCAGAGTTTGCCTGTCATAATTCACTAACTCTACATGGGGTGACATTTTCTATATTTGCAATTTATTTTACAATAGGAAGATTTAAAACAAAGACCAAAGCAATGTTCTACTCAGGAGGACCATTTCCTTTCTGAAAGCCCAAACCTGACCTGTCTCGCAATCTTTTCTGTACATAGAAGTATCAATAAAACAGGAAAGTAAACAAAACCTCCAGAAGCTTATAATCTCGTAGTGGAAGGAGCATAAAGTCACCTTGCGCTTAGTTTCAGGGGCTCTGGGTGACTTTTCCAGTTTGTGCCTGAGAAACTCACAGGCAGGGCTCCGGCTCCCCGGACAGGACTCAGGCAGGTTTCTTTAACAGAACAAAACTGACTTCTCTACAATCCTCTCAAGAGTCTCAGAGAGACTGTCTGAGGCTCTTTAAGTTCTTGGGCAAAGCTAGGCCCCTTGGTTACTAGAGGTCCACCCTACTGTTTGGACTTCAGCCACCAAGGGCCCCCTGGCTCCAGTCCGTGGGGGAGGCGGGGCACTCCAAGACCCTCACTCTGCAGGGGCTCTCCTGTCCCACCCTGAGGCTGGGTCCCCCCCTCCCCCCGCACTGTGCCCACAGCTTCCAGTAGCTTAGCAACAGACACACACAGGGCCTCCACTGTGCTGGGCTGCACTTCCTCTCTCTGCGCTCCCACCACAGGCCCCTGCACAGAAGCAAGGGCAGGCACGTTTCCGAAGGCAGCAGGGCTTTCTGTGTCTGCCTGGGTGACTGCCAGCTGGTGTCACCATGCCCCATCATGGGAGCGCAACAGTGAGGGGGAACCAGGACCACCATTGCAGTCTCTACAAGATGGAGTGACACCTTTGAAATGCACCCCAAGGGCAGGTGCTGGACTCCAGGAGCTCCCCAACAGTGGGAGGGACCCAGGCCCCCGCTGAAGCCCCAGCCTGCAGCACAGCCCAGCCCAGCAGAGGGCCTCCAAGACACAAAGACCATTAGATGCTTCCACAGGGTACTGCAGACGCCTGTCCCCACGAGGTGGTTAATTTCCTCTGTGCTCCTGCCTGCTCTGGTCTGTCAATCCAGGTGTGCCGGCTTGTTTCCTGTCCTGCATGGCAGATAAACCCCCATTGGAACAGGAATCTTTGCCACTGTGCCCTCACCCTCCCTGTCACTATTCCCCCCATCCCTCATGTCCTGTAAATGAAACGCTCTCCCTGTCTGACCTTCAAACCTTAAGAGGCTTGGGGCTGAGGTCCTCTTCTCAGTTGGTCTCCCTCCTCTTCCCTGACTCCACTAGTGCCACCCCCTTCACTTCCTCCAGGACACGGTCCTCTGTCTTTACAAGTGTCCTCAGTCAGGCTCTCTAGAGGACAGCCTGGGACGTGAAGCTGTGTCTAGGGGCACACAGGGCAGTCTCGGGAAAGGAGAGGAGGCAGACGGCAAGGAAAGCTGGGCCCTGCTGCACCCCATCCCAATCTCTGGGACCCCCAAGCAGAAATGTCCTGCAGAGCTATCCCAACTACAGGCAGGAAGTCTGCATCCTGTGACTCTGTGCCAACCTGTCACTGGCCTTGGCCCAGAGTGGGGTGTAGCACCCTGGGTTCCCAATCACCACCCCAATCACAAGATCTCCAAGGGGAAGTGCAACATCACAGCTAAAGACTCCTGCCTGGCAGGTAGATCACCTGGGCACCCCTGCATTCACCTTGATGGGTTTAAATGCGCACAAAGTCCCTTGGGGCTGTTAAGAGTGGGCACACTCTGCATCCGGCCTGTGTGCGGAGGGAGCCCCTGAGGGAGGAAAGACTGAGGACAGGCCTGGACCCTGCTCTGAATGCAGCATGGGAAATATGTAGGAAACAATCAGGTCAACAGCTCAACCCTCATGCCACAGCAGCCAGAGCTCAGTAACTGTGAGGTTAGCCACAGGTTTGCCAGGTGTCACGGGGGACTCGGGCCAGGCTTCCATCCCACCGGCCCAAGGAGCCCCACAGCTGCCAATGTCACCTGGGCCATGGTGGCTTCAGCTCAGTGAGCAGGGTGGGGGCCACGCTGGCCCTCCCAGCACCCCTGTCCAGTCAGCCCCTCACTCTCTTTTCCCATAGCGGGAGGGCCCGGAGCTACAGATTTCATAGCCTCCAGGAAATCGGATTCAAGCGGTGCTGTTGTGTGGAACTTCTCCATTACTATTTTTACTTGCTGAAAGAAACCAAGGATTTCTCAAGTACACCAGGAGTATCTGTTTCTTAAGACTGTCTTACTCCACTGATCAAAGAAAAAAAATGAATGAACTTCAGAAAATGAAGATCCCTTTAAAACTGGATCCATCCAGGATGGGAATTCTATGCATATGGAGATTAGTTTACCATTGAAACTATCTGAAATTTTAATTTTGTAACAGTATCAAAACCAGGGAGTCAGAGGTCAGGAAGCACTGCAAGTTCTTCAGGTGTCTGCCTGGGTGGGGGTCTCTGTACAAATCTTAGCAAGTGCAGGTGGGACATGGAGATGCACGAAGGATCCCCCAGTGCACACCCAGGAGGGAGGCGAGTCCTGCAGGAAGGCCAGTCTCCCACCTGCAGACAGGTCAGGGCAGGAGCCAGGAGATCCAGGAGCTGTTTCTCTACCTCTCCAGAGCTCTGGAACCGCACTGAGGCTGACCTGGTCTCTTGGAGGGAAGGCTGCTGGACACTGCCATGGTGGCTCCCTTCTCCCTCCAATGCAGAACAAGCTTGCTCCCTACATCTTACCAAGTGCACCATTTCCTTCTGAGAACTCCCCTGGCCAGGCCTGCTCACAAGACAGAGCCTGGATGGCTTAGCCTGGCCCCCGGTGTTTCAGGAAGTGTGCTTCCACCCCCTACTCTGTGATCAACCCCCTCTAGGGATGCAGGCCTGCAGGGACTGAGCTGTGCCGATGAGCTCCAGGGCCCTGCCTCAGGCAGAGTGTGCCACTGGCCTACCCCAAAATGACTTCCTCATTGCCTAATGCTGGTCAGGCGGGGACAGTGCGCTGGCCTGCCTGCAGCTCGCCGCCTGCACCATTCCACAAGGATTCCAGCACGGATTCCGGCAGAGGCCTGCAGGCTTGTCCCTGCAGGGGAAAGGGCCCTGGGTGAGCCTCCTTCCACACTGTCAGGTGACTTGAGCAGTTGGAAAACCAGGTTGAGACCGGTAGTGTCCTCCACGTCCCTCAGAGGCACCCTTCATAGCCAGGTCAGCGGGTTCCCAGAGCAGGGCCGTGAGCCTGGGACTCGCTTGCAGCCTGTGCCATGCATGGCCCCTGCATCCCCCGGAAGGAGGCCGAGTTGCTCAAGTCGCCTCACTTGTCCACTCATGTCAGTGGACGGCCACTGAGCTCCTGCTGGCCGACAGCAGTAACACTCCCCTTTATTGCACTCCTGCTGCCCTGGAGACACAGCACTAAAAGCTCCCCCTCACTTACCTGCAATCAGGAGGCTGTAATTTAATGAGATAATACACGCGTTCCGCAAGGGCTGCCCGTATTATTACTGTTCTCATCTCAGCCTTGCTAGCCCCAAGGGCCGGACTCTGTAGGTAAAATGCAGGAGTCTCCCTCCACCCCTAGCCCAGGGGGCTCGTGAGTCATTATGGGATCCAGCCAGGTGAGCCTATTCCAGAAGGAAGTTTTCCGTGCACACTACAGAGGGAGGAAACATTGCCCCGGCTGCCCTTTGACCTGGGCTAGTGAAAGGCTGGTGAAAGGCTAGTTTTTCTGGAGGGAGAAAGGTAGGGCAGTCGTCCTACCAGCCCAGGAAGGGCTTTGGCTTGGGTGTGGCCAGGGCACCAGCAGATGTGCATTTGTGGAGGGGCTGGGGTGCCTATGCTGTGGGTGGTGAGTGGGAGCGGCGGGAGGGATGACCAGGAGCACTATGGGTGGCGCGAGCCGGCTGAATTAGCCATCTCTCTGCGTGCTTCTAATTTGGGAAGGTCACAGGCTCCAGGAGTCCCACACTCTCCCTCTTCCTTCCTCCCGCTCATGTCTGGAGTCCAGTTGCTCCTCTCCACAGCCCACCTGCCCACTGCCGCCGGGTGAGCTCCCTAAAAAGCAGCCTGTGTGGCCCTGGGCCCAAGGCCTAGCCCTCCACTCTGGCCCCCATCCTGCTGCTCACTCTCCAGCCACCCCCTTTCAGTCCTGGACACTGAGCACTTGGCCAGCCTGGACCCCTTCTCATGGGGTCCCCTTGGCCTGGAATGTCACCCTCAGGCTTCATCTTGGCCTCCAGCTGTCATGTCTTGTCCTTTCTCCCTGTGTCCCCCAGCTGGGATGCCCTCCTCCTTCTCCTGGACACGTGTCTGCCCGAAGTCCTGCCTGGGAGATGCCGGTGTGGGTGAGTGGGGTGGAGCTCTTGGTTGACGTCCCCGAGTCTCTCCACTGGGCCCTGCTACTGGCAGATCCACTGGGTGCACTGGCTGAGATCTGGGTGTGTCAACGGCTCCTTTGGGCAGGAGGGTCAGGCCGGGAGGCTCCAAGGGGCTGCTGTGCTCTCCCAGGAGAAAGCGACAGAGAAAGAGTTCAGCAGGCGATTCCACCTGCAGCTGCCCTGTTTGGCCCCAGGCCCTGCCATCTTATGGTGTCATTCTTATGTAGCTCAAGCTGCCCTAAGAGTAAAAGTCATCATCTGTGGCTCCTGAAACTGAAAGGCCATGGGAAGAGAGTGTCTCTTTCCTCCAGGTCCAAGAGCAGCACTGAACGGAGGCCAGTGGACGCCAGCATTGAATTCCGCACTGGGCAAGAGGGTGGTGGGGAGGGGGCTGCCCCCAGCTTTGTTGACAAGGAGTCGGGGGTGGCCTGTTAGTTTGCCGGAGCTGCAGAATGAAACAGCCTGGGCCGGAAGGCTTGCATGGCAGAGGCACTGTTTCTCCCAGCTCTGGGGGCTGGGTCTGAGGGGAGTGGCCACGAGGTCCCACCGTCTGGGACCTTGCCCCTTGTTTGCAGCCGGTGTCTTCCTGTGGTGTCTGATCTGGTCTCTGTGCCCACTCCCCTGGTGCCCTTCTGTGTATCCACATTTCCTTCTGTGGGTGATACTGGATTAGGGCTCATGCTAATGACCACACGGTACCTAACCCTGCCTCCTGCTGCAGTCCTTCCTGAGGTATGGGGAGTGAGGGTTCCACGTGCAGGCCATGACAGTGGGGCCCCAAAGGACAATCAGGATGGTGTACCCAGGGATGGATGGCTGGGGGGCAAACACCACAGGTGATGGACACCCATCGTAGCTCCTGACCACCTCTTCATGGGGCTGATGACCCAAACAGTGAGATAGGAGGGACCTCCTCTAGGTCGGAAGGGAAGGAGCTAAGCTGAAGCCAGGCGGTGGCTGGAACAGGGCCCTCGAGGTCCTCTCCCAACCCCGGGACAGCAGTCCCTACTTATGAGCAGGGGGTGTGACTTCTTCCCACGTCTTTCCTCATTATGTCCCTCATTTCCTGTATCTTTGGGGCACAGAGAGCATATGTATGACACTGCTTTCAGTCTCCCTGTCACTCGCAGGACTGCGTCTACTGACTGGTCGAGGGCTGGACTTTCGACTGGACGCTGGACACTATGAACTTGAGGTTGCCCGGTGCTGGATTCCACTGTGTTCTTTGACAGCCTGGACTTTGTTCCACCAGGCAGTGAAGTTCCTTGGGCTCAGCTTCGTTCTCTTGAGGTTTTCTTCTAAGTTTTATTATTTCTCAGAGCAGCTCTGGGTTTCGGGCTACCTCAGCCTTGCTGGGAAGGTGTCACCCTTCAAAGAACTTGCCCGACACCCCGTGTATGAGGAGGTCTTCCCACAGGGACCGTGGGGAACCCAAACTACTGCTGGAGCCCCGGGAGCTGTTCGGGCTGGCTCCTCTGGTGTCCCTGTGGCTGCTGGCCTCAGGAGCTTCACTGTGCACACATGTCCCTCTTCCTCAGAATCTTTGAGATCCCAGGCCCTGTGGCAGCTCCCCATCCTGGGACTCTGGCCTGCACCTCCCAGTGGCCTAGCTTCTCTGCACTCCATACCTCTTTACTGGGAGACCCAGGGTTCAACTGCTGCCTGTCCCGGGCTGCAGCCCAGACACTGCCTCCACGGAGCAAGCTGGGCAGCTGCGGGTGCACCTCATGCTCCCCTCCTTTTGGGGATTGAAGTCCTGCACCACCCAATGTCCAAAATGGAAAATCTGGAGTCCCTGGGCCAAGTCCTGCTGACATCATTTCATAAGATCCTCACATTAGCCCGCTAGCGGTCACGCTATGTTAAAAACGAGGGCAGAGTGTCCAGGGAGCTTTCCCAGAATCGGGCAGCTATCAAGGTCATGCTCACATGCCGGACCCTCCCCAGCACGGTCGAGGGCCCTGAGGCCCAGGGCCGAGGCTCACAACCCAGATTCAGAAGCTTCAATTCCAGGGACTTCTCTTGCAGCTGCCTGACCCCAGATCCAGGCTCATTGCTCTGTGTGCTGGCGGCAGGGACGGCTTGGTCTGCATTTATATTCACTGTCACGTTGGCCCCCAAGGCACACTGGCACAGCACACAGTGTCCCCCACGGAGCAGCTCCACGGAACCGGCTGACGTTGGATGCCCGGGCCCTGCCTTAATAACGACAGAGAATGCTGAGCACACACCTGGGTGCGGAGCAAAGCTGGGGCCCTGGACATGAGGCCAGTCCAGCAGCCGACTTCCTGGCCAGGCGTAAATCTCAAACTTCTTTCCCGCTTCACCCTGACTTTATAAACAATGGCAGACAAAGAAGAAGTAGAGATGACACACTCAAAGACCATCACCTGCAGCGAACAGGTACTCTTCTTGTACTTCAAAGTAGATGACAACCGCGATACAGTTCACTTCTAAATGCTCCGGCCTGTTACTGAAACATAAGGACCTTCCCCATCTAACCACAACAATACCATGATTTCACACCTGACGAAATAAATAACTAATACAATCAAAACCTGGTCCATAGTTCAAATTCCCTCCCGTCCACAACACCTTTTAGAATTGATCAGTAGAAGCAGCTCCAGTCCAGGGCTGAACACTTGTTTCTTTTGCAGGGCTGGGAACGGAACTTAGGGCTTTGTGCAGGTGAGGCAAGGGCTGAGCTACAACACAGCCCCGAAACAGTGCATTCCAACCTTACCCTGTTTCTTTTGTCCTTTAGAACCCACAGCAGTTCTTCCCTGGCTACCCCATGCCCCATAATACTGACTTCTTGAAAAGCCCAGGGCAGGGTCTGATGGGATCCCACCTTCCCACTGACCGGTCCCTCCTGGCATCTCTTAACTCCTTTCTTTCTCCTCTATTTCTGATACTGGAAGTCAAGTCTGAAGTCAGGATTATACACCTCTGAGCTGTGTGACACTGGGCATCGTGACCCCAGGTCTGCTCGTCTGATATGATGCCCAGCTCTGCCCCTGGGTCAAGGGGCAGATACCAGATGACAATCTGCAATCTGCTCCTCTGTGCACAAAATCCTCACACCCTGCCCGGTTCTCATCTGCTCCCTCAAAAGGGCTCCTGAATCCTGGTGCTGGTTATTTCACCAGGAGAAGCTTTTGCTCCATTTACCTCCTGAGTTTGCACATGGTGAATGTGCAAAAATATTTCAAGTAAAAACCTGTCAAGATTTAAAACTACAATAATATTGTAACATGATTGATTCTGCCGTACATTGTTAGGGGTCACTAATCTGAATTTACACTGATGGTTAGGACTGGGCCATGCTAGCCCCAGCATTCTCGGGTGGTCTGTGTTTCGGTTTGTGACCCTGAGGTTGCACAAGATTCAGACTGGCTCTCTCTGGTTCTAGGAGCCTTGAGGTCCTTGGAGGCAGCTGGCATAGGCACAGTGCCGAGCAGGTGTGCTTGAGACCTGCACCCTGGTCAGGTCAACCCAGGAGTTCAGAATGCCCACTGGCCACAACTGGTGGGCCAGTCCTGGCCTCATACAACCACAAGGCAAGGAGTCAGAATCACGGACCCAAGTTTAGAGCTGCAAGATGAGACACTGCCCAGGCCAGGCAGGCAGGGGACACCAGTGGATCTCCTCAGAGCTTCTGGGCTGCAGCAGCAGGCACCACTTCTCAGCCATACCTGGGCACACACGGCCATCGTGGGACCAGAACACGCTGTCTCACCTACATGGTCCACGGTCACCTCGAGTTTTAAAATCCTGATTTATAGGGGCTGGGGATTTGGCTCAAGTGGTAGCACACACTCGCCTGGCATGCGTGCGGCCCGTGTTCGATCCTCAGAACCACATACAAACAAAGATGTTGTGTCCGCCAAAAACTAAAAAATAAATATTAAAAAATTAAAAAAAAATCCTGACTTATAAATGTATTTGTATCAGAGTGAAAGTAGCAACTGTTGAGAAATGTGAGCCCTTTCTTGACCGTACCGGACCCGGAGGGAGGGTCAGGCGACAAAGACGGCCCTCGGTAGGCTGCCGACATGCAGCCATGCCCTCTGAGGTCCTCGGTGACTGTGAAGCTGGTGTGACTGCTCCTGGTTTATGTGTAGGAGATGTAAGAGAGTGAGCACCGCAGGTTTAGAATCAGGCAGATGGCCAGAAACAGGAGGCCTCGGCAAGGCTGGCCTCCCCAGAGCGTGTGAGTCTCAGGTCTTTCACGACAACATGCCGTGTTCCAGAACTGAAAGGAGGCATAGAAGAGAATGTTAATTGTCACTGAAATCTGTCCTCCTGGTTATCTCTGCAGAATTCCAAACTCCTAGTAAGACAGAGAAGTTCTCTCCCTCTCCAGCTCACTGTTATTTCCTGTTGTTCCCCATGTTCATCCATACCAGCGTTTCAGTTCCTTGAAGGCTTTGTGTGTCTTCCCACCCCAGGGTCTTTGCACATGTGGTTCCTCCTCCAGTTCGTTCACCTAGCTGGTTTTTGTTTATCTTCAGTCTGGGCTTAGGGAGTTTTCTCAGGGAAGCCTTTCCTGATCAAAAGCAAGTCAGGCCACTGTGCCATGCATCTGGGAGCATCTGCTTCTCCTGTCTAGCACCTTCACAGCTGCTTCTCCTTCCAAGGTTTGAGTCACTGGGTTACTCCCCCAGGGTCTGAGCGCCCGAGTCTCTGATTTCCAGAGAAGGCCCAACTCTGAGTGGCATGTGAGCCCTGGCTGCTTCCCTCTGCCAGAGTTAAGTTCCTTATCAGTAAAACAGGCCTGAGCTTTCTACGAATCTGTGGCTGAGTTACCAGAACTCTCACTTCCCACGTCATCCTCTTGCAGACGGCAAGTTCCTTCTCAGGCAAAGGTTCCTGGCCATTCCAGATGTTTCTCTGAGCTGCATTCTGGGTGGACTGCTGACTGCTCTGGCTCAGGTGGCCCTGCTGGTCAGTGATGTGCTTTCTCTACAGTGGCCAGGTGGCCCAGCTGACTCCCCACCCTGGCATCTCTGCCACCAGTCCCCACCCAGGGAGCCTTTCATCCACCCTGTTCCTCAATCCCTGGGGGCTGTGCCTTGTCACTGATTCCTGGGGGCATGGTGGAGAGGGCACCCTTTGAACTCTCCACAAAACCAGGCTACCCCATCCCACCAGGCCCTTCACCCAGGCTACGGCCTTCCTCTTTTTCTTGGCTTTAACCTATTCTTCTTCTTCTTTTTAAATATTTATTTATTTATCTTTTAGTGGTGCTGAGGGTCGGACCCAGGGTCTCACACCTGCGAGGCAAGTGCTCTACCACTGAGCTACAGCCCCAGCCTGGCTTTAATCAATTCTTTATGGTTTTGGTGAAAATAAATAGGTGTGTGTAAACATTTTCCCTAGAGATCGGAAGGCGTCCACTTCGGCGTGGGGAACACCAGGACAGCTCTCCTGCAGCGAAGACATGAGGATCCTGGGGCTCTTGATGCCCCTTGGGCTTGGCTGTCGTCCCACTTCCTCTCTTGGCACTTCAGCAGGCCTGGGGGTGGGGTGGGGGGCGGCTGAGGCCTCCCGGTGACTTGCTCCCCTCATTCAGGGCTCAAGCCCGAGCTTGAAGCACCCTCTTCCTTCCCTGTGAGGTCCTTGCCCACTCACTGACCTGGTCGCTGGCCGGCCTGGCGTTCCTAGCACTGGACACGGAGGCAATTCCTAGCACTGGACACAGAGGCAGGCGTTCACTTCACGCTAGTCCCGCGAATGAATGGACCCCGTGCTCCGGAAGGCCTTCTGGGTTCTGCCGCTGGGCTCTCCACCAAGGCCAGCACAGCCCCAGACTGGCCGGCCGCGCAGTGCCCCGCAGGCTTGCCCCCCCACTCCCGAGGGCGCGCCCCTGTCATGGACGAGATGGGCCAGAGGGCTGCGGGGACGCGGGGAACCGCGGAGAGCAAGACGTCGCCACCCGCGGGGCCCCATATGCTCCACGCGGCGGCCACGGGCTGGGGGCTGCGGGTCGGGGGCTGCGGGTCGGGGGCTGCGGGCCCGGCCGGGCGGGCGACCGGGGCCAGCGGGGCGGGCGCGCAGCCCGGGCCGTCCCGCCTCTCGCCGGTGCTCCCGGCCTTTCCCATCCGGCCGGCGACGCTCCGCCCGCCCTGTCCCACATGACACCGCCTCCGCCGCAAACTTTTTCCTCACCATCCTGTCGCGGCTCGAAGGGATGGAAAATGGCGGCCTAGGCGCGGAGTTTCCTGCGCGAGCGGCGGCGGCTCCGGACGGCGCGGGGCGCGCGGCACCATGACGCGCTGGGTGCCCACCAAGCGGGAGGAGAAATACGGCGTGGGTGAGCAGCGCCGGCCCGCGTCCCCTTCCCGGCCGCGGTGGGCGGGCGGGCGGACGGGCGGCGCCGCGGAGCCTGTTGCCGGCCACGGCGGGGCGGAGGCGGCGCTCCCGGGGCGTCCCGCTCGCGCCCCGGCCCGCGCCCCCGGTCCGCGACCGTCTGCCGGGGCGCGCAGGGCGGGGGTGGGCGCGCCGCTCCCCGGGGGCTCCCGCGACAGCGATCCCCGCGCCGCGGCGGCGGAGCTTCCCCGGGCCCGGGCTGCCCCACTCCGCGCTCCGCTGCGCTGGGCCCGCGCGGGGAACCGGGGTCATTGTTTTCGTGCTTTTCTGCCTCTTTGGCGAACTTGGGCGTCTGGGGCTCGCGATGGGCAGATTCAGGTCTCGGCGCTCGAAACTTAGACTTTTCTTCCCCAGCGGGGAGGGGCCGCGGCGCCCGCGCTGGCGGATCGCCCCTGAGTGCCGTTGGGTGGTCCTGCCCCGGCCAGGGGGCGACCCTCGGGCTGGAGACCGGTTCGCGAGAGCGGGGACCTGGTCCTGCCCCGCTCCTCTTTGTCGTTTCCGGAGGCGGGTGGAGGGAATCGGGTTGCAAGTTTGTGTTGCGACCCGAGTACACATTCCTGAGAGCGCGCCTTTCCCGGTGGCAAAACAAACCGACCCCTCAGCCTGCTGCTCCGCGCCCTGCGCGCCGCGCTGCCCCAGGCCTGCCGAGGCCTGCGGGTTCCTGCCCGCTCACGGCTCGCCCCCTCGTGCAGCGCCTCGCCCGGCTCCCAGGGATCCCGGGATCTTCCAGTCTCCCTTGCCTCCTGCCACACCACCCTCAGGGTCCTTACCCAGCTCCCTCACCCGGCCACATGGGCCTGACATGCAGGCCCCTTGGGAGCTTGCCCTTTGGTCCAGGGTGCCCTCCGAGGTGCCCTGTCACAGCAGCTCTGCCCCGGGAGCCTCTGCCCACCCTCTGCACGGCTGCTTCAAGTCTTCCCACCCACCCTTGCTCCTCTGCTCTCCTCCTCAGGGCTTGCTCCTGTCTGTGAACTCCAGGTGACCCTAGGCGGTGGCCATGGAACAGTCCTGGGAAAACCTTTGTCCCCTCTGGGCCCACTGGCAGCTTGCTCTGCATTTGCCGTTTGTGAGGTCTCCTTGCTTCAGAACTGAGGCACAGTCATCCCGAAGGTGGGTGCAGGAGCTAGGGTTCGGCAAGGACCAAGAGTGTATCCAGCAACCTGGGCCCTCTCAGTCTGCATATAAGGAAGGAGGTTTGAAATGGAGAGTCCAACTGAGAGAGCTTCAGGGTGTGGTGACAGTCCTGCTTTGGGGATTGCTTGCCCTGCCTTACACCACCAGTACTCCACAGATTCTGGACTGGAACCCTAGTCCCTGGGTGTTCACACTCAACTCCTGCTATGCTCCATCTGCCACCATGTCCTGAGCTCATGGGGCAGGCAGGGCCTTCTCTTTGGGACATCACATTTTGAAAGAGACCTTGATATTCTCTGTGATCTCTGGGGGCAACCTGGGTGGTGTTGGTGAGCACCTGGTAGTGTGTCTTGACCATCTAGAGAAGACCCAGGGGAGCACTCCCGGATTAGACCAGCAGTGGACCAGAACCTGGCTGTGCCCTTCCCAGTTAAGTTACATGCCTTCCAGAAGATCCTCCAGCACTCGGGGTTGAGGCTTCTAACATCACACCTCTCGCTCACACCTTGATTTTAAGAAAACCCTGCATTGGAAAGTTCCCCAAGAGAAAAGTATATGAGATGTTGCCCAGAAATTCTAGCAAGGAATGTGAATGACTGTCCAGAGGAGGAGAGGGTCATAAACCAGCTGAGCTGGTTGGGAGTAACAAGTCAGCCTCTGGAAGACTTTTAGGATCAGCGCCTGTCGGGGAGGGTGGGAGCTGAGCCCATGGACGGATGGCATCCCGGATCCTGCTTTCCAGGCTCCCTCTTGCATGGGAGTTCACGTGTTGGTTTTCAGGACAGGTGCAGGTGGGAAGGGTGTTGGCCCTGAGATGCAGGGATCTGTTCTCAGTAGGTGATGGCTGTTTCTGTCTAAGGGAGAATGAGTTAGCCACCTCTGCATTTCTTTTTGGGAGCCTAACAACAGGGCTGTGTTTCCCTCCTGGGGCTCTGGTGGGTGGGCCATGCTTCCACTTAGGCCACTTGGCCCATGAATGAATCACGAGGGGAAAGAAAATGATAAAACTCCATCTCATTTGGAAACATGAATCACAGCTCATTGTTTGCAAGTACTTGGAATCTGGTAGGAGCATTGTTTGCAAATGAGACACTTCAGTTATTTATTTGTTTTGTAAAATTGAGAAAAAAGTAAATACCCCAGATTTGTGGCTCCAGCAAGAAACACTGGGTGGGCGGATTTATCCCACTGGGGGCTGAAACTTACCTGCTGACTCTGCCCCTCCTCCACCTTGGGTCTGAGTGTGGCCGGCCATGTTTAGGGACCTGGCTTATTAATGCAAGCATAAACCTTGTCGCAGCTGTCACACTGAGGGGTGGGCCAGATGATGTTTTCCATCACCTCGCAGCTCAGCAGGGTTGCATGTTCTGATACCAGTAAGATGAAGTTCTCCTGAATCCTCTTCCTTGGATTAAATGAATAGATAAAGCATGTACTGGAGGTACACCTGAGCACAGAGAGGGTATGGAAGGCAGGATAATGGCTCTACAGATGTCCGCAACTTCTAGACCCTCAATATGATCTGATACATGGCAAAATGGTCTCTGTAGATGTGATCGAGGTTTCAGCCTTGGATGGGGAGAGACCATCCTGGCTCTTCAGAAGCCCCAGGGTCCTCGGCTGGGTGGTCATGGAGAGGGAGTGAGTGGAGGATTGCTACAGGAGAGGGAGTGAGACTCCAAGCCTGGGAGGCCTTGGAGGGGGCAGTTGCTGCTCTCAGATGTAGGGACTCACTTGCAAGGACCAGAAGGAGGCCTCAGGAGCTGAGGGTGACCCCTGGCTGACGACCAGCCAGGATATGGGACCTCAGTCCAATCACAAAGAATGGATTCGGCCAGCACCTTGAATGAGCTTGGAAATGAACTCCTCCCAGTGCCTCCTGATAAGAGCTGCTGGCCAGTGCCTGGATTTGGGACCCGGAGCCTGAGCTCCTGGGCATCTGACCTGTGGAAGTGTGATCTTGGGCTGCTCAGCATGTGGTACTTTGTAAGGCAGCAGCGGAAGACAGAGGCAGAAGGGAGGAGGGCAGCCTGGGTAGGATCTCCTGCTGCCCTTGAGCTCCGTTATTAGGTTGATTGGAGATAATGAACCCAGTGTTTGTCATCTGGCTCTTGCAAGTAAGCTCTCCAGCAGGGGACAGGGCCTCAGTACCACAGTCGCGGTGAAGTCCTGGCATTTACTCATTCTGCAGCCTCTGAGCAAATTGTTCGCCCTTCCTTCACCTGCGGTTGCTCATCTGTGAAGTGGATCTAAGTCTGCCTACTCCAGACTGGGGAGGACTCAAGTGAGATAGGGTGGCAGAGCCTGGGCTTGAGATGTGCCAACTACTCAACGAAAGCGATACTTTCACTATTTTTTTTTATTTAATAAAGCACAGAGTTTAGCATTATAGTAGCCAGTGATTTCCTGTTTGGATTTAGCCATCACAGTGGCTGGTAAAGTGATTTCCTTCGAAAGTTGATATCCTTATGTGTGTTTTGCCCCTGGATTCGGGGGAAGTCACGTCTGTCTGCTCTGTGTGGGCAGCATGATGTGTCTGTGGTCACGGTGGCTGAGTGATGATCACTGATCGTTGTTAGGGATAGTGTAATGCCAGAAGAAATTTGGAAGTGCCAGAGAGATTGTTTCTGTTATCTAGAGTAGCAAGCAAGCTGCTACTTTGGGAGAGAAATTAGATTTGATCATAA
Source organism: Spermophilus citellus (assembly GCF_964194105.1). NCBI lineage: Eukaryota > Metazoa > Chordata > Mammalia > Rodentia > Sciuridae > Spermophilus > Spermophilus citellus. The sequence goes on from NC_138195.1 coordinate 92,547,667, forward strand.
ACAAATTGATATGCAGGCATCTCCATTCCCTAGAGTTCCAGAGAAATCAAATTAAGGCATGTCCTATTTCCACAAACTTGATTTTAGTCTGGAAACATAAAAGTTTTAAATTTATTGTTGTATCAGTGTTTTTCCAGGATCTTGGGTGTCTGATCAGGATTGTCTTAGGGTACGCAAGTCCTTCTTTTTTTACATGTCACCTCTGGGTTCCGACAGTGGAAGGAAGAGCAGGATTGCTTCTTTGGCCTGTGCAGCAGCGTTGGAGCCCGTGCGTGCCTACCCACCCACCCTCTCTCCTTCTTTTCCTTTTATTAAGCTTGTATTTCCAAGCTCTTAGCACCACACGCAGTTGTAAGAACATTGGAGCCAAGTACCCATTATGAATTTCCAACAAGTTCACATCCTATGAAACTGAGGGACAGTCTTAGAACCAGGATCCTGACATGGATACGGTTAATGTACAGACCCTTGTGTCACAGGACCCTCACGCTGCCCTTTCGTGACTGTGCCCACCTCCCTACGCACCCCTCCCCAAATCTCTTCTCTGTTTCTATACTTTTGTCATTTCAGGAAAGCCTGTTAATGGAGTTATGCAGTGTGCCACCTTGGGGACTGGCTTTTTGCTCAGTGCAGTTCTCTGGAGGCCACCTGGTGGGGTCTTGTCCTTTCTTGGGGAAGGGCTCTGTATCCAGGTTGAGGAGGCCAGGAGGGGAGGCAGAGTGGGCAGGGCCAGCACTCTTCACACCACCTCCATCCCATCACCTGTTGCCTTTCAGATGGCCTCAGGGTATGGGGAGGGCTGGAGGGAGGAAGCCAGCTGGGAGGTGGCCAGGGAGGGGCCAGAGTCTGGGTGTCACCTGAATTGGGCTGGTCTTTGAAGCTTTCTGGCCTAGTTTCCACCTCTTCCCAAAGGGAGTGGAATGCTTGGCTTGCCAATGGGGGGGTTGACGGGAGGGTCGATGGGAGAGTCCAGGAACTGGTGTTCCTAGGGCAGCCTGGGACTGCCAGGACACAGCTAGCCATGGCATTGTGTGTGAGGTTGCTTCATGAATGTAGGGGAAGCACTTGGGAAGGAGAGGACTGTCATTAAGGTCAGTGTGCAAAGGTGTGTCAGTCTGTGGGCCGCCATCACCATACACGTTGGCGGGGCATGAACAACGGTGGGATGGTGGGGCATTCTCGCTGCTGGCTACCAGAGGGTCATCTCCCCTGCCTCCTGCTGTGAGTATCTGGTCCTGCCCTCCTTTCCTTACAAGGACACTGGTGGTATTGGGTTAGGCCCCATCTCGAAGACCTCATTTGAACTTGACCACCTTTTGAGGACCCCGGTTGCATTCTGAGAGACTGCAACCCTGAGCTTAGTAGGCCAGCATGGGATCTGGGGCTCACACTCAGCTGAGACAGGGTGTGACAGAAGGGTTTTCATCTGAAGATGCCCTCTGTCTGGGCTAGTCTGGGTTTTGTTCTTCCTTGTGAGGGTGCTATGGGGACCCTGGGAGCTGAGGAGCGCGGCTCCCAGTCTAAGCCACTCCTTTACTCGAGTCTAATTTGTTTCTGTGTTCAGACCTGGAAACTCATTGTTATCAAGTTGGTGACTGGACAATACGGCCAGGTAGTCTGAGAGCCAAGAGGAAGTTGCGCGTCTCTCCGGCTGGCCGCTGGTGCTGTAGGAACAGCTCTCGTCTGTGCTTTAGCGCACTCAGTGTTCCTTGTTGACAAGCCCAGCTCGGGTTTATTTCCACTTTCTTGGCTTTTCTGTTTTTGTAGCATGGGGGGTGGCTGGGCTCCCTCGGATTCTGGGAGCCCATCTACCAGTGCTGGCAGGGTGGCCCTAGGAGCCGGTGTTGCATGCCTCCTGACATCTGGGGCCGCCCTGCAACTCAGGGGCTCTGTCAGCGTGGGGCTGCAGGGGGCTGGCTCCTCTCCCTGTCACACTGTGTATGCCCTTAGTGGCCTGGAACAGTCGTAAGAACACTTGAATTTGGGGAGTTAAGGGGACAGGGGAGGAGCCTGGCTTGTGACAAATGACGCAGGGCTTGTTGATCCTTTCAGGCACTGTTGGCATGGCTGGCAGGCATCCACTCTTGCCTGTGGGAGGGGAGCTGGGCACCCACAAGGCATACCCTGCCTTCAAAAGGCAGATGGTTTCACCCCAGCTGATGTCTGTCAGCTTGTTAAATTTTTCATTTGGGTGCCTTGAGGGGACAAAGGTGCTTTCTCTTAGCATATGGTTTGTTCTGTCAGAAGGTCTCAGTTTTGGAGTTGAGAGATCCGAGTTCTGATTCCGACTTCATCTCTTATTAGCCAAGTGACCTGGGCAAGTTATTAACTTTAAGCCATTTTATCCCCTGTAAAACTGGGACAATTCCAACCTCTGTGGGCAGTTCTGAGGATTAAGAGAGGTGACCCAGCACACACCTGGCCCCTGGTCTGAGCCTGATCAGAGCTGAGCCCATCCTTTGCCGATGGCTTGTAAGTGGCAGCCTGTTGCTTCTGAACCTCTGCCTGCTGCAGGAGGAGTGAAGATTGACAGCTCCCTAGAATCCTAACACTAGCTCTGAGGTCGGGTCAGGGCTGCAGTTCTAACTGCAGGGCAAGGTGAAGGCAGAGGTCCGAACGCTCCCTGGATAAATCTCTCAACAGAAATGCTGCACAGTCCCTCTCCTGGTGCAGTTGCTGTCTGGAGTTATTGAGAGCCGTGATCTGCTGCTCTTTGCTCTGCAGTGTGGTGCAGAATTTTTATGCCATTTTGAGTGATAGAACTTAATTGGATACACGAGGTGAACTTTTATATATAAATGTAGCAAAAGTGATTTCCTTCCTGAATTAGGGTTGGCTAGCTGCTGTAACAAAAAGCCCAGTATTTTCCTGGCTTTCTACAATAAAAGTTTGTTTTTTGTTGGTGTCATGATCCAAGAGGGCGGGGAGGGAAGGAGGCAGGGCGCAGGCTCTGCTCTGCCAGGCTCTTCAGGGATCCGGCCCCTTTTGTCCTTGGCACATAGCAGTTTTTCTTCCTGGCTGGGGATGATGTGGTGGCTGTTCCTTGGGCTCAGGAGCCTCTGCCTGGACCTCAGTCCCTGGCCAGACCTTTAGCACGTGGGGCCCAGGAGTGTTGTGGCACCGCCTGCTCTGCAGGAAGAGGATAGCGTGGACCAGGTGGTCTCCCCCACCTGTCCTGTCTTGTGTTTCCCGTTATCGAAGCATGTGGGATGGACCCGCTAGCGTTATTGGTATTGAGCACAGAGGCTTTAATCTTCTTACCTTTTCATCCCTGAAAGTCACTCGCAGAACAGAGGTTCATGTCCCCACAAGTCTGGAGATGGTGCAGTGCAGCCTTTCCCCTTGGTGTGTACTCTGCGACTTTTGTCCGGCAGGTTTCAGGTGGTCTTTGGGTGTGGGGAGTCTTCTCTGCATTGACCTGGCGGATCCTAATCTAACCACCCCAAAGCGTATACACACCTGGACCCCATTCCCGTGGCTGTTGCAAATGAGAGCCGGGTCTCGTTCCTTGGTGTGGTTTTGCCTCTTCCCAGAGTGGAATCCTTACATTCTGAAACAGCCCTTGTCTCTATGAGGAGGCTGGTGTGGGGAGGGTGGTGACGTTCGCCTGTGGGACCTAAAGCTGGGGGCCTTCTGGTGGGAGCCCAGGCCAGCCGCTCTCCTCGCTGCTCCCGGAGGCTCAGGACCCTCGACAGAGACAGGACAGGTGGGAGCACCAGTGCCCGCCTCTCCCTGTGCCCAGGTGGGTCAGTGGTGCATGCGAGGAGCTGGCTGGGAAGCACTCGCCAACGTCCCGTGTACAGGCTAAAGTACTACACTAACTTACGACAGAGAGAATAGGTGATTTGTGATGATTGTTTTAATTGGAAGGGCATCGTGAGCTTTACTTTCCCCACAACTTGGTAACTTTTTATTAGGAGGGAAGCTGTCTAGTAATTGAGCACTCGTGAGCAGGTGACTCTTCTGCATAAGCCGCCAGCCTGGCCGCTGTACCCAGGTGTGGAGAGAGTGGTCCTGGGGGTGTATGTCCCAGCCCGAGTTGTACACGTGTAGTTTTAAACCACAGAGAAATGAAAGAACGTTGGAAAGCTGCTCCCCTCTTGCCTCCCTGGTTGCATGCGGCTCTGTTCTTGGGCATTGGTGGCCCAGAGCTGCCCTCGTGGCACAGCTCTCCTTTCCTTTCTGAAACTTGAGGCCAGGAGCATGTCAGGATGCTGGCTTGTCACAGTGAGAGAGACCGAGCTAGCTGTGCAGCCCCGCGGGTCTGGTGGACACCCAGAGCCTTAACAGACGTGAGGCTGCCGTTTCCCTTGGCGAGGGGACATGCACAGCTGCACTTAGCCCTCGGCGCAGGCCAGGGCTTGGCCATCAAGTGAATTCTCGTTAGGCTAGTGGGATTTTTGGGTTGTAGACAGTGAACTGTGGATCTCTTACCAGTTTTCATCCCTAAGCCAGTCCCCAGGCCTGGGAGTCCAAGGCAGGAGGATCGAGGAGCGGGTAGGGAGAGGGTGGGAGCGCAGAGGGCACCAGGACAGGAGCAGGTGGAGGGAGGCCTGCAGACCCCAGAGCGCACGGAGCTGTGATTTGCCCTTCCTGGCTTCTTTAGCCAGGGGACCCTCAAGCAGATTCTGGGGTGGGATTCTGTGGCCGGGGCCTGAGTTCTCCTGCATGGGGCAGAGCTGTTAGGAGCTCATGGCTGCCGCAGGATGCCCTGGATCTCCATGGGAGGGACCCCTCTCTGCCCATCAATAGCTGTGCTCTTGCAAAGTGTGAATATTCAATGTCACCAATCAAAGAAGGGACTTCCACCTTGTGGTAGGCAGGGTGCATGGGGGACTGCTCCCAGATCCCACAGCCTGGGCTCACATGGCCCCATCTCCTGGTGTGTGCTCAGCCCTGCTGTGGAGTAGGTTGCGCTCTTGTCCAGTGAGGATCGTGGGAGGGTTAAGTGAGCTAATTCACATCAAGTAGGGTTTTCAAACTTGGCATGATTGACATTCTGGTCTGGATAGTTTTTTGTCGCGGGGAGCTGTCCTGGCCTTGTAGAATTCTCGACAGCACATGCTCAGTGGATCCCAGTAGCACTTTCCCCCTCTAGTTGGGACAACCTGAAATGTCTCAGACATTGCCAGGTGTCCCCTAGGTGGCTTCCACTAATCACCCAGGTGCCATTTACTCTCATTGCTGGGATATTGGCAGCAAGGCCTCTTCTGGGTACCAGTGCCCCTTATGGCAGTGTGACACCCTGATAAATCTAGTGCAAGTTGAAAATTCTGTTGGATCAAAAAGGCTCTGCGTGCTCCGGCCTGCCTAGCACCTCGCCCAGCAGCACGTGTTGCTCACCCTCGTTACCACGGGGTCCCCTGGAGCTGCGGCTCCCTGCCACTGCCCAGCATCACCCTGGGGATTGGACCACATACTGCTAGCCCCCAGAAGGGGTCCAAATTGCAAATTAGCAGCACGGTGTCTATTGAGTGTCCTTCACTTGCACCACTGTGAAGTAAAAACGTTCCTCAGCCCAGTCCTCCTGAGGGGGGGACTGCCTGTTTTTGGGAAGAAAAGTTAGAAGCCTACACAAAGGGGCAGAGGGGACTTGGAGAAGGAGGCAAGGAGGCCTAGAGGGAATTTGGGCCCTCTGCCTGGCTCCTCGTTAGCTATGGTTCTTAGGAGCTGACTTTGTTTTCCCCCAAGAGACAAGGCGGGGCTTGGGTAGAGGTCCCAGGGAGGATGTGGCAGTCCCTGGGGGACGCTGTTGAGCAGGCCAGTGTTCCATGAAGAGTTCTCTCAGGCTGCTGGAGACCCTCCTGCGGACAGGGACTCAGCTGTCACTCTGGGAGTCTTTGCTGGAATAAAGGCACTTAGCAAACCTCTTTTTTTATTTTTCTAAAATAATACCTTATTTTCTTTAACATAATTGACTTTACCAGGGGCAAATAATGATTTAGCAGGAGGGAAATGTGATTATTTTTCTTCCAAATTGCTGCACTTCTATTAACTTTGCAAGATTTATTTCAAGTCCTTCTAACGCCATGTGTGTTTAGCTGCCCATTTTTCAAAGGCAGGGGTGCGTCTCCGGCCCTCGGGCACCATGACAGGCTGCCCTGCTTCTTCAGATTCTTCTTGGGGGTTTGCTGTGAAGACCAGCCTGTGGGGGCACCACATGAGGGCATCCTGTGGACAGGAGGAAGGGGGCTTGGCTGGTGTCCCCTGTTTCTAGGACATCATAGGGCTCTGAGGCCATTAACCACATGGCTCTGAGGAGCTCAATGCCATGTCTTCTGGCTGGCCACAGTGCATTTGCAGATGCTTTTCTGACTGCCCGGAGAGCCCTTTATTTCTATCCCCATAGCTTATCCAGGCTCAGGTCTTGTCCCACCCAGGCTGGGCCAAGGGTCCCTCCTGTGCTGCTCCTTGCAGTTCCATGGCTTGTGTCATACAGCCCCTGGGAGCAGTTGGTGGCTTCCTCTGCCAGACAGTGCCAAGGTTGAGTTGTGCATTCTCCCCTTTACCTGGTGTGGTCCCTGCACACCTTACACAGGAAGGTGAGGCCCAGATTTCATCTCAGCGTGAAGATGGACTTTATTGGTCCTAGAATCTTCCTTAAGTTTTCTCCACCCCCAGGGTTGACGCGAGGCCTTCGTAAAGCCTGTTAATAAGGTGGACACTTGGTTGGTCCACTTGGACTGCACTGACCTCTTGGCTGGAGAATGGAAGGAAGCCCAAGTCTGTGGAGGGAGATGGTGGGTCCAGTCCTGGCTCCAGCTCTCAGCTGTTCCAGGGCCTCAGCGAGGCTCTGAAGAGCTTTCAGGTCTCTGATCACCTGCAGACTCAGCCTCCAGCTTTTCCTACCCACCAAATGTGATAAAAAGCTAAAGAAATCAAAGGAATTAATATATGCTCGAGTGCTTTGTAATTATAAAGCATTGACAGCTGAAGGGGCAGGAGAAGGTTCTGTTCAGAGAAAGAGACTGTGCACTTTTCTGTCCAGTCCCAGATGACCAGTAATCTGGACCTTGCAAGGGCAAAATTGAGATGCTCCTTATATTTGTATGAGCACTTAAGAAAATGGTGCCATTTAAAAATGTAAAAGCCAGAAAACAGTTTGTCAGTTTCTGAAAAAGTTAAACATGGCACTACCATGTGATGTAATGATTCCGCTCCTAGGAATATCCCGAGAATGAATGACCACTCAGAGAGACAGTTGTGCCCAAATGTGCAACACAATTCATGATACCGAAAAGATGGAGGCAGTCTGAATGTCCAGTAGCTGGTGTGTGGGTAGCAGACGGTGGTGTGTCCACACAATGGACTGCCCCTCAGCCACAAGAAGGAATGAGGTTCTCACCTGCGGTGGCATGGATGGACCTAGGGGACGTTAGGCTATGGGGAAGAAGCCTGTCATGAAAGGACGTCCTGTAAGATTCTTGTGTGTGAATCGTGCAGAAGAGGCAGGTGCGTAGACCAGGAACAGGTGAATGGGGAGTGGTAGAGGAGGGGCTGGGGGTGGGGGCTTAACGCCGTGGGCTTCCCTTTAGAGGTGATGATAGTGCTTCAGAATCAGGTGGGGATGAGGCTGTGCAACATTACAGACCAACTAAACCCTAAGTGACTCTCATGTTCTACACTTGATTTATTTTTTGAGTTATACACTTTAAAATGGTCAATTTTATATCATATGAGTTTTGCCTCAATTCAAAATGAAGCCAAAAAGCCTTCTTAGCTTATGGGCAGCATAAAGCCAAGCTCGGGGCCTGATGTGTCCTGCAGGCCACGGTTGCTGGGGCTTGGCTTAGAGCTGGGGTCCTTTAGTTTTAGCATAATGGCTGCTGTGTCTGCAGTAACAGTACGTGGTAGTTGTTAGAAAGACACAAGCCATGTGAAAGGTGCGCACACGAGGAAAGGCCTCCTCCAGGTGACCCGGCTTTCAGAACCACTGCTGCCCACGTGCAGTGGTCGCGTGCTGTGTCCTCCCAGGCTCATGCAGGGTGGTGGGCAGGTCAGAGGTGAGGCCGTCTGAGGGGCTGGTGCCCTTATTGGCAGGAAAGCTCCCACCACGAGCCAGGGAACAGGTCTCACCAGGACTGACTGTCCACACCTCAGGCTTGGACTTCCAGCCCCAGAACTGGGAGAAATGAATTTCTGTTGCTTTTAAGACAGCCGGCTTACGGCATTTTGCCATCAGTAGCCCGAGCAGACTAGCCCACCTGCGTGGAGAGGCCTAGGTGAGGGACGGGGAGCCCTGGTTTATGGCTCACGGGGAACCCAGCCTTCTGGTGGGCAGGGTGGGCCGGGTGGTGGGCTTGCACCGACGTCCCTGCGGCTGCCTGTCCAGGGCCTTCAGGAGGGCAAGAGCTCCAGCAGGGCCGGGGCTGGGGTGGGTGGTGACAGGGTAGTGGAAGGTTCAAAATACCCATGAACAGAAACCCAGATCCTTGGGACTCCCGCCTCTTCACCCGTGGCTTCCAGATGAACAGAAGATCGAGTGCCTGTTCGGCAGTTTTCCTCTGACTGGCAGTTACCAGGGCGACCAGATGTGGTCCAGGGCTGGGAAACGTGGCCTGCACCATTTCCCCTTCCATCTCTGAGACTTATTGGCAGTGGGGTTAACGTGGAATGAGCCTTCAGAGTGAAGGATCTGAGGCCCTGGAGATGAAGGATTGGGTGACAGCGTTTCTTAAGGACGGAGTGTGAATAATTGCGGTGGCCCCGGCACGGCGGCAGTGCTGCCGGGCTCCCAGGCACTGCCTTTCACCTGCCGACGGCCCGGCAGGTTCTCTCTGGATGTGGCAGCCTCTTCTGCTTTTAACCAGCCTTTTAATGGGCTTCTTGCTCCTGCCAGTGACCTCCGCAGAGTCATTGAGGGTTGGGAATGTGTCACCAGCCCTGAGAAATGGAGTGGTGGCACTGAGCCTTTCTCTCCGTGTTTGGTGTAGCCTGCCTGCCTCACTGGGAATTGGCCACAGGCTTCTGTCCCAAAGTACTTCATGCACAGGCACAGAGCCGGGAGGAGCCCTGGCTGTCCCCAGTCCCACTGCAAGTGTCCATCACCCTTGATGCCTTTTAGTCCCACCCAGGGTATCCTGGTACATTTTTTCTTCTTTTTGTTTTTGCAGTGTGCCGCCCTGGGGATTGAACCCAGGGGTGCTCTGCCCCTGAGCTACATCCCTAGCCCTTTTTATGTTTCTAGGTTTACAGACAGGGTCTTACTACATTGCCCCATCTGGCCTTGAACTTGTGATCCTTCTGCCTCAGCCTCCTGTAGTTGGGGTTATTCTGGGTGTTTCTAAGTACATACACATGGGTGCAGAGTACAGTTCCCCCCCTTACCAAGGTTTTTCTTTCTGTGGATTCATTACCTGTGATCAGCTGAAGTCTGAAAATATTAAATGGGAATTTCCAGAAACAATTAAAAATTTTGTGCAACTTACAGAATGTTGTTATAATTGTTCTATTAGTGTGTCCTCTTGCTGTTAGTCTCTTACTGTTCCTAATTTACGAACTGAACTTTGGTGTGGGTGCATACGTGTGGGGAACACTCAGTCTGTCTGGGCTCTGGTGCTGTCCTGGGTTCAGGTGTCCACTGGGGTCTTGGAATGCATGCAAGGACATTGCATGTGACATAGGAAGGTAGGTGCCAGTGAATCTTAGACCGTAGGGTGCAGCTGAGACCCAGATGAAGTCACGTCTTGGGCCTGTTTGCAACCCTCTGAGGCTCTGGTTCCTCCTCTCTGGAGAGGACAGGAGGAGGAGGAGTACTGGAATGTCAGGGGTGTCAGGTGCTAGAGGATGACTCTAAGCCGAGGCCTTAATGCACTCTGCTGGGTGGAGGGGGGTCCCTGAGAGCCCAGGGAACCCTGGGTGGCCATGGGCGGTTGCCCACTTGGCTCTGGGGCTTGGCTTCGTCAGAGACTGAGGGCATCTGGGGGGGGGGGTGCTGTGACTTGGAATGAAGTGCTGCGGTGATCTTAAATCAACGGCTGCAAAGTCATTGGTGGTCTTGGCCAGCAAGAGGGTCTGCAGGACTACTGAGGGACATTGCCAGGGCTGACTTGGGGGCTGAACTGAGTGAGTCCAGGGCTGACTCCGAGCAACTGGAGTCTAGGTTACTATTCTTGGTGGGGATGGGAAGGTGGAGATCTCCACAGGCTCATCTTATGGTGTGGTATGACATGGAATTGGCCTGTTGTGTGTGATAGGTAGCGTGGGGCTTGGACCAGGCCACCAGGAGAAGCTTCCAGCCCTGACATCCAGAAGCTGAGCCCTTGGGGAGGCACTTGGCTTGGTTTAAATCCTGAATTCCTGTTTGACTCCGATTAATTAACCTCTCTGAGCCTCAGTTTGCACATGTATAAAATGGGAATGAGGAGTATCCAATTCCAGTTCTAAGGAGAGGAGTGACGTGATGCCAGGGGAGCGTTTGGCCCTGTGAGGTGCCTGGCGACTGCCCAGAGCATGGGATGCACCCTCCCCTCCACAGCTCAGCCAGAATCCACCCCTAGGACAAGCCAAGTGTTTTTTTGTCTTCTGTTAAAACAAAGAAAAACAAAACAAAGCAAAGCCAAAGACTGTTAGAGAGGTGTCGGGTAGAGTCACTGTGGTTCCATCCCGATGACCTGATGCTTGTTCTCAGTTCTAAACTACTAAACACTTCAATCTGAATTGAGATTTCCAGGAAAAATAGACAAAAGAAAAGAAATTGAGCTTTGAAAACCATGTCCCAGCAGAATCTGCATGTATTTACGCACCAACTTCAGGGACACACTGCCAATTGCAGCCTGCTAGCTGCATCTTTTAATAAATGTGGTATAGAAAGGGCGAGGCGGGCTGAGGTTGGAGTCCTAACTGAGTATCTCAGGGTTTAGTGACCATAGGGTCCTTGCCATGAGCTATGCTGGGTCTTTAATCCTGTGGCAGGGTGTGCTCACCAGAGGAGATACCTTTGGACCAGGCAGGGAGGCTCCTCTCCCAGAGGCTTTGGAGGGAGCAGGACCCTGCTGACTCCTTGGCTTGGACCTCTGGCCTCCAACCATTGTGAGAGCATAAGTTTCTGTTGTGCCACCAAATTTGTGACACTTGTCAAAGCAGCCTAGGCCGCTGATTTGGAGGGTTAGGTGGGAACGCAGTGGAGAAACCGGCAGGGAGGGGCCACTTGGAAGGAGCGTCTCCACCCTGCGTCCCTCCTCCCTCCCCTCCCCTCTGTGTCTCGGTCACCTTCTCTGATTGGTGAGGGAACTGAGGCTTGGGGGCTCTGTTGGTCTTTGGCCTGATCCTTTCAGAAGGAAGCTGTCTAGAGAGCTGGGTGGTGACCTGGTGCCAGGTGTGTGACAGAATCAGCAGGTTCCTCTGTGTTTCCTTTCAGAGCAGATTTGATGTGTGCTGAGCAGAACTTGAGAGAGCGGAAAGTCGCGTGGGGCCTGGAGACCGCAGGCCCGGTTCCTCGGGCGCATTACCTTTCTGCCGCGGATTCCACGATCTGCTCCCTTCCCGCCACAACGTTCCTTCCTTCCTCCCGTCCTTCGCAGGTTCCTCCAGCAGGCACCAAGTCAGAGCTGCCCACATGGTGACACTGTCTGGGTGCCCACGTCAAGGCTACGTGCATTTGGGGCCTGGCAGGGTGGCTGAGGGGTAGAGGACAGGTCCGGGGAGGGGGATGTGCGCTCCATGGGGGGAACTGCGTGTCCAGGGCACAGAAATGTTGGTGGAGTCGAGGCAGCAGGAGAAGGAGACGCGAAGATGCCCTCCTGATTCGGGACAGAGCCTGCAGGGAAGGAAGGACTGCATCCTCCCAGGGAGAGGCCCGCGGAGGAGGGACGTGGTGTCAGACTGCACCCTGGGTCCAGTGTGACCCACTGCCAAGAGCTGTGTCCCGAGGGCTCTTGTGCTGCTGGGGTTGTGGTCTCGTCCAACATTATTAAGTCTCCAGCTCCCAGCTGACCAGGAGCGAAGGAGAGCCATGTTCTTCCTGCATCTGGGGAGGCCACTGGGCGCGAGCAGCATGCCCGGTCACTCTGAGCTGTGGAGGCCAGGCTGGTGTGACGGGGTGTCTGGTCAGGACGCTTTCAGAGGCCTGGCTGTGGGTGTCCTCACTGGAGGCCTTGTCACGGCTTGCTTGAGGATGGCTTCTCAGTCCAGGGAACAGCGTGCTCTAGACGTGGAGCCAGTCTTGTCTGGCAGGAGACCAGGTGTCCAGCCCTGCGGAGCCGCCAGGTGCAGGTGGAAGTCCTGCAAGGTGATGCGCATTGAGCCGATTCTCCTGTCGCTAGGTGCTATTATGGCTGGCGGTCATAGGTCTGCACTCCAGAGGGCTCAGAGGCTGTCTGCAGTTGGGCTGATGAACCTGGCTTTGCTCCTCTATGGTTGTGTAATTTTTGAAATTTACTTCACCTCTGCGCCTTGGTTCACTCATCTGTAGACTGAGGGTGGTGGTAATTGCCACCCCTGCCTGTCGTCCTGAGGATTGAATGTCAACACAGGACCTGGTAGGCATCAGTGGATTTCTCTGGCATAGCCCAGGGTGGAGTGGACTGACCAGGGTCACCACTGCAAGCCTGAGGATGCAGGGGGTTCGTTCTCGGCCCAAGAAAGGGTCAGGGCTCCATGTGGGTGGTGGGCTACCTGGGTGCTTTCCTCGACGGGGCTCCTGGCGAACCTGGGGGCATGATGAGGATGCGAGGGAAGCAGAGGTGACCAGGCCTGAGCAGAGCACAAGGAAGCACCGTGGGCTGAATGGGAGCGGAGTGGGCCCTGCAGAGCCCAGGACCTGCCCGGGGTCTTGTTCGTGGTCTGCTGATTGGTGTTTGGGTGGGTATGACCTTGGAAGGCCAGGGTGAATCTAATCCTTGATCTCCGTGCCTTTCCTCCTGCAATTCAGTTCATTTGCAGCTGGTGTTGGGAGCTTCCTGGGTAGTGTTGCAGCCGCCGGCTCCAAGGTCCAGTTGGTGCTGGGACCCTGGTGGCATCATCCTGATTCCGGCACCTCCTTTTCTTCTCCAGGATATGTAGTGCCTGCTCCTTTGTCCACTTCGCATGGCCTGACCCCGATGTGTGGTGGGGGTCTGCAGGCCTCTTTGGGAGCAAAATGCCCGGGGCTGGAAGCACCCTGGGTCCACCCCGAGTGGCAGGGCTTCCCAGGTTGTGACAGCTTCTGTGGGGATGTTCAGATTTGCTGCTCTTGGAGGTGAAAATGGGACTTGAGCTTTGGGGACAAGAGTAGTGCTGATAAACAGTGTTCCCTGTTCTTGCTGCGGAGCACAGGTACCAGCACCTGCAGTGCCCCAGGCAGGCACCACGGTTGTGGGGATTGTGGGGATAAGCGCTTCCTGTGGGATGTGCCAAGCAGCAGAAATGGTCCTGCCCATCCTTCAGAATGTCCTTCTGGCCATTGTCAGAGGGATGAGGAAGTGGGAGGCAAAGGTCACCACCAGTGGGCTCTTGGTGTGTCCTGTGGAGCCGCGGCTTCCTGCACACGTGGAGTTCCACAGGGAACATTGTGAGCTCTGTGCTTCCTGGGCTGGACGTGTGGCTTCCTGTCCTGGGTGCTGGCCTGGTGGGGGGTGCAGAGAGGTGGAGGAGGCACACCCTTGTTCATTGGGCCCTCTGAACCGCACACTCGGGTTCAGAAGTGCAGGGAAGTGGGATTCAGTCCCTCATTCAACCGGCTTCCCTTGGAGACAGGGTTTTGTAGAAGGTGTTTGGCGGCTGGGGGTTGACTTCAGCCGCTCCAGTGGGAGTTCCCAGGCAGCCTTCTCGAGCGTGACCCGGAAGTTGTTTTATTTACCCTTCAAGCCCTGGCGTTCATGACCTGGAAGCTCATTCTCCACACACAGTTCTTGACATCTCCAATCTCACTTGGAATTTGGTTTTACTGAAGCAGGATGGAGCAGCCTTCACTGCCTTGTCATCCAGGGTCTGGGAAAGGGTCTCCATGGAAGTTGTCCATTGTAGTGATGCCTATGTGTGACAAATGGTGGCCTTGAGTGTCATCACATGCTGCGGAACGGTCCCGTCCACCACGGCTGCTCTCGTGCAGACTCCCCCTTCCGAGGGAAGCCACGCAACATTTAACTCACTTTTCCATAATCAGAACACTTGGTGGTTTGGGGCCCAAACCTGATAAATTCTGCAAATGCCTGAAGCTGAGTTTCAGCTTTATCTTAAAAAGCCACTGACACCTGACATGGAACCACGCGTTGGAGCAGCACCGGGCAGCCACTCCAAATCCACGTGGCAGGGTTTGGATTTTCTGCTTCAAGATGGATGTCAGCTTTATCTCTTCCCACCTGCTGTGAGTCCGACTTTGAACATGGCTCGGTGGCCTGATGAGTCACGGCCTATTTGGAATGTATGAGTTCTTTTGTTTGTCTTATCTTCTTGATGGAACCCGAGTGATCAGAGGGTGACAATAAGGATAATGAGAAACCTGAGACCTTTCTTTGAAATATAGACACTGCATCCTAACTACCTAAAAAGTCTCAGCTGGGATGTTACCGATTTTCATCTGCAACTTTCTATTGAGAACTCCTTAAGGTTTGAAGAGCAGTTGTAAATATCAATGCACTCTGCTGGCTTCTGGAGGGGAGGGGTGCTTCTGGTGCTGGACTGCTGCTGCCCACCTGGGTGAGATAGGACGCTGGAACTCGTTGCCGGCTTAGCCCAAGTCCAGCCTGGTGGCCCCCAGCATGCCCCAGGCCTTCATCCAGGTGTGAGGGTCTGAGGGACACAGAGTGGAAGCTGGTTCTTTACAAGGTCAGCAGGACTTCTAGACCTGACCTGGCCTCTGTCCCAGCTCCTGGCAGCCTGGCCTGCCAGACAGGTCCTCGAGCTGTCAGGGAGAGATGGCGTCTCAACCCAGAGCAGGCTTCCTGTCCTGCCCTCACCTTTCCTCCCCATCCTCTTCTCCCTTCCTTCTACTTGATTTGCTCCTCTCTTGACCGGACTTCTCCCCTGGACACTTGCCTTTGTTCTGGCTAAGGTGCCCCTACAGTGTCTGTTGCCCACCACATCCCCTGTGTCTGTGGACAACTGAACACTGCCTGTGACCAGATGGTTCCTGGGTATCTGGGCCAGTCTAGAGCCTCCCTGAAGACCAGGACAGCCTCCGCCCAGCCTGCTTCTGTATTCCTGGCATCTGCTGCTGTCCTAGGTGCAGGGCTGGCACTTAGTAGTAAGTAATTGTTGGATGAATGAGGCTGAAATGTGGAAATTCGGGAACCTTCTGAAGATTCGTGGAGTACTTGAGACTGTTCTAGAAAGGAGTTGGTGACTTTTTGTGCTCAAGGCCAGACAGTAAATATTTGTGTCTTGGTGGACTATGTAGTCTTGTTGGTAGCTCCTCAGCTCTGCCTTGAGCACAGAAGCAGCCCGGAACAGTGTGGAAGTGCATGACCTGGCCGGGTCCCAATAAGCTTTATTTATGGACACTGGAATTTAAATTCTGCATAATTTTTGCATGTCATAAAAATCTCATTTTAATTTTCTCCCCACAAGTATGTGAAAGTGTAAACAGCATTTTTAGCTCAAAGCAGTAAAAAAATGGTGACAGACCAGATTGAGCTGCTTCCTGTCACTTGCCCACTGCCTGGATATGTGGTTACTGGAGATTAGAGCGGATTTCAAAGTCTTTTCTGACAAAGGGGCCTGCATTTAAAAAGAACAAAAAGCATTGATGGGCGTGGTGGGCTCGCCTGTAATTCCAGCCACATAATGATTCTTGGTTTTATTTCTTGAGCCTAAGGGTCTTGTTGAGGAAGGTATATGCATGGAGTGTTGACCCTGGGTTTTCTTCTGGTAGTTGCAGGGTTTCTGGTCTAATTTCTAAGTCTTTGATACTTTTTGATTTGTCTTTTGTGCAGGGTGAAAGATAGAGCTCTAAATTCATTCTTCCACACACAGATATCCAGTTTTCCCAGTACCCATTTATTAAAAGTCTTTTCTCCAATATATATTTTTGGCACCTTAGTTAAGTATCAGGTGGCTGTAAAAATGTGGGTTTGTCTCTGTGTCTTCTATTCCATTCATGCCTGTTCTGATGCAGTACCATGCCGTTTTTGCTACTACAGGCCTGTAGTATAATGTGAGATCTCCTTTGCCCATTTTAATTAATTCACTGATTTGTTTTTGCTGAATTATAGAAATTCTCTATCTGGATACCAATCTCTATTAAGACGTGGATTTGCAAACATTTTCTATTCTTTGGTGTTGCCTTACATGTTGCTAATACTCTCTGATGGACCAAAGTTTTTAATTTTGATGGAGTTTAAATAATTTTTTTTCTTCTGTTGCCTGGGCATTTGGTACCATCGAAGAAGTTTTCACCTATGTTTTCTTCTAAGAATTGTATGGTATCAACTTTACTTTTAGGTCTTCCATCCATTTTGAATTATTTTTTTTTTTTTTGAATGATATAGGAGTCCAACTTCATTTTTCTTCCTTCCTTCCTTCCTTTCTTGTTTTCCGGTTAATGTCCAGTGTTCTCAGCAATGATTGTTGAAACCAGTTGGGGTTTTGCACTGTTTGGTCTTGGCACTCTTATTGGAATCATTTGACCTTCTATATGAAGGTTTATTTCTGGGTTCTCTATTCTGTTCCACTGGTGTCTATATGTTTGTCTTTACACCAGTACTTTGATTATTATTTCTACCTAGGTCCATTTGTTTTGCTGTAACAAAATACTCAAAACTGGTTAAATTATGAACTATTTCTGAGAGCTCTGGAGGCAGAGAAGTCCAAGATCAAGGTGCCCACAGGATTGGCATCTGATGGGGGCTGCTCTTGCTTCCAAGATGGCAGCCTGTTATGGTGACTGGTTGAGGTGGTGGGGAGGGAGACTGTGTGTGCACAAGGTGGAAGGCAGAGACTGAACCTATCCAGGTTCTTTTCTCAGAGTCTTACCCCATCCATGAGAGCTCTGCCCTCCTGATTTATTATCACTTGAACACTCCATTTAGGTTTCAACACATGAATTTTGGGGAACATTCTGGTTGTAGCTGTAGCTTTGTATCAGGAAATTCAAGTTCTCTTGCTTTATTCTTTTTTAAGATTGTTTTGCCTCTTCAGCGTCCCTTGAAATTTCAAGTGAATTTTAGGAAGAATCTTTGTATTCTTGCATGTACCTGTCTACTTTTGCTATGTTTCCTAGGCTACTGGCTTCACTCAGGGACATCAATGTATTTATCTTAATTTAAATTTGTTTATCTTCATTCTTCCCTCGTTGGCAGTGACTTGATTAAACAGCCATCATCTATCCTTAACCCATCAGACCAGTTTTTTCCAACAGATTGCAGTTCAGGGAGCTGGATTCACTATGTCTGCTTTCCTTCTTCTTAGATGCTTGGGTTTGGTGTTTAATACTCCCAGAGGTTGGATCATCAGGCCTTTTTGCATTTAGGTCTCTCTCCTGACGGCTGCCAGTGTGTTGTGCCTGGTTCTGAGAATGGACCCTGCCTCACTGGACCTTTTGTCCTCTGCGCTCAGAGGCTGGCCTGGACCCTAGCATTGCTGCTCACCCTGACCTAGGGCTGGGGTTGGGCATAGACTAGAATGAAAGGTTTAGAGGCAAGGAAAACAAAAATCAAAGAAAGTACTATTCATACTTCTCCCCAAACACCTTTCTGGCCTTTGGAAAATCTGGTTATTTCTTTGCAGTCTTAATGATTTGGGGGAATGGTGGAAGACTCCCAGTATTTGGGGACCCAGTGACTTACACTGCTTTAGAGTTTGGGTTTAATTTGATGGGAATGGATCAAGAGTGATTTTTGCAGACAGCAGTGCTCCTAGGAGGAGAACCTCACGACTGTTCTGCTTATTCTTAAAAACCAAGGTGTTTTCCCAAATTAGATGGCAGAAGGAATCTGGGGCATTGCAAACTCTATTAATTTTAAAATACCTGTGTTAGTAAACAAACTCTTCAGTCTAAATCAATCAGTGCCCACTTCTGCAGACCTTTGAATGATTAGTTTATCAGGTGAAATTTGATTTGTATTGTTAAGGCCTGGATCTGTGACAGTGAACTAGAAGGGCTGACTATCTCATCAGTAAAATCAGAAGTGTCTGTTGGACTACAGAGACTCTGTTCGGTTGCTCTGTAGCTTTGCCGGGATGTTCCACCGAGGCAGATTAAATGGAACCGTGAATCCGTGTGTATGAGAGAGAGCCAGCATGTGGAGGGACAGCCACGGGCATCAGCTGTACCTTCGCGTGTTGTCCTCACGGACTTTCAGGGACCTGCTGGTCCACTCAGGCTGTTGGGTCGTTGTCTGGAGGATGACATTCTCCCTGAAATTTGCTTGCTGGTCCGTCTGCCCTGCCATTTCACCAGAGGGCACCCCGTCATTTCCACACCCAGAAGCTGTCTGGAGACCTCCTGCCTTTGTTGGTGTCTGATCCAGGGGATCTGGTCTGGTGCCCTGTATTCTGTGGTCACGAAAGGCAAATGCTGTCTCCGTCTGCTTTGTGGAGCTGTGTAATGGAATCCTGTAGACTGGGTTAGTTATAGAAAGAAAAGCCACTTATTTCCCACAGTTCTGGAGGCTGGGACATCCAAGATCGAAGGGCTGCACTTGGCGAAGGCCTTCACGTGGCGAAGGCTTTCTTGCTGTGAGGAGGATGACTTGTGGAGGGCTTCACCAAGCAAGAGGGAGGGCGCGTGGGCTGTGCTCAGGTCTCTCTTCTTCTCAAGCCTCTGGCCATCGACGTGATCTCATCCAACCCTCATCTCCTCCCAGGGCCCCACCTCCAGGCACCACTGGCATGTAAAGCTGGGGTTGTTTCCAACACATGGATTTTAGGGGACACACTCCAGCCACCGAAGACACTGTACTGTATAAAGAAGTCCCCAAAAGAAATGTAGACCGAGGCCATGTTTGGGGTAGGTAGCTTGCTCCTGAGTCCTGAAGAAACGTCTCACCGCCTAGTGCTAGCTTTGACTCCGATCTTTTAAAACACAAGAGTAAGACATCAGCCAAGTAACCCGACAACAACCCAGCCCATGTGGATTCTGCCAGCTGAATAGTGTCTGATCACGCTTTCTGGAAAGCAGTCTCCTCCGGCCTTTGGGGGTGGCGTGCTGTGACCTGACGACCCTGTGAGCGCCACGCTGGGAGCCACTCTCGGCTTGTCTGTGACGCTGCTCTGTCCAGAGGATTCTAAGCTCCCAGTGGAGGTGCTGGGGGCTGCCTGATGTTGTCACTTTGATGGCTGCTCATTTCCTGGGTGCTTCAGGAGTCCTGAGCCTGAACCTGGAGAAGGTGTGCTCAGCCCTTCTCCTGGTTTGTTTTGAGCAGATTTTCAGGTTTGTTTTTAGTTTTGGGTTGAAGCTGTGTACTGGGTTCACTTAGGAGCAGGTTGCCTGATCACACAGCAGGAATAGACCTTCAGAGAACCGCAAGCGTCAGAGAAGAAGAGCAAGATGGTCGCTGCTTGTTTCTGGCCTGCAGCAAGTTGAGTTAGTGGAATGAGCTGCCTCCAGGGATCCTAGGGTCTTGATGAGGCAGAGAGACCCACCCAGCTTATATTTACTATAAATACACTCAGCATCACCGAGGTTCATTAAAAGATAGCCATGGTCTACTTTTTCTGGAAGCTTCTAATGGAAAGTAGGTGCAAGTGGATTCCTCTGGCGGGACATTAATTTGCAAGGAGCTTCTTTCCAGAAAGTACTTACATAGGGAGCATATTTCACTGCCTCAGTGTGGATTGTTGGAGTTTTCCCGAGCCCTTGTGATTTTAATTACTATTCTAATAAAATATCGATGTCCTTTCCTGTTTGTCTAGAAATGATCATTAAAAGCAAACAAATGAAGGCTCTGGAACTTCCTTGAGCCTGGCTGCCTCACTTTCTTTGTGTGTGTGTGTGGGGGAGATGCTGCTGAGGCCCAGAGCACAGACTCAGAAGCCAGGGGCTGCCTGGGTCAAATCCAGCTGTGCCCCGGGACTGGGGTGCCTGCTTGTCTCTGCAGACTGCAGACAGCGCCAGTGGTTGTGGGCGGGACAGGTGATGTCTGGGGTTGGCTCCTGCATCATGGCACTCAGGCCTGCCCTCAGGGCATGGAGTCTGGCTGGCCGAGAGCTTCAGTATTCACCAGGTGCTAAGGCCGCACCAGCAGCGAAGGGCCGGGGTGGCAGTGGGAGAAGAGCTAGTGACACAAGACAGTGGGGGATGGCGAGAGGGAGAAGGGACTGTCCCAGGCTTCCAGGAGGGCACAGTGCAGGAGGCCAGGGGTCAGCAAGTCTCTCTAGGCCTCCTGGAGGGTCTGACTCTATGCTTGGAGCCGTGGGTTTTCCTGAAGGTCCGTAAGCTGCAGAGGGACATGGTCGGGGTTTGCTGTGGGAAGGAGGAGGGGAGGGCAGATGGGAGCTGTGGTGGCCACCCCTGTGATGGCATTGTGAGTGGCAGATGCAGGTGGGCCAAGTGTGCCTGAGTCCAGGTGACCACACTCCTCACCGCTGACTGTCTCTGGGGAGGTCAGGAGGTGTCCAGGTCTGGGAGCTGCTGCTGCTTGTCTCTCCGGGGGGCCAATCCCAGAGAAGGGTGACCTCTGAGGGGGCTGCCGGGTCGTGGAGGGCTGGCCCTCCAGAGTCTGCTGCAGTGGGCCGGGATTCCTGCACACACAGGCGGGTTGGCCTCGAGCTGGCCGGTAGCTCACTGCCACGTGGGTCTTTCCACAGGACAGTTCACTTTGGGCTGGTTTTGTGAAAACTAGAAGTGAGTGGGGGGGGCGGTGAGAGGGAGAGAGAGGCAAGAGAGAGACACCCATATCCTCGGCCTGAGGGGACCCACATTCAGCAGAGACCACAGAGGACCTGAGCACAGGAGATGGGGCCGCTGGCGGTCATCTTGGAAGTTTGCCTGTTCCTGTCTCTGATTCTTGTGTCCCCCCTCTGGGGTGTCCCTGGGACCTGTATCCTTTAGCTGTCATGAGTCCCCAGCTCACGGCCCTGCACACCACACAGTGATTGAGCAGGTAGCATGAGCTCCCTGTAGGAGTCCCTTAAAGAAAAGGGGCAGACAGTGGCCTGAGTGTCTCAGGTGCAGTGATTGCAAGGTAGATGCCCCTTTGAAAGAACAGAGTACACAGTGGAACTCAGTGTTTTTTTTAGTAAAACGTGACACATTGACTGGAATGAACCTGTTGGCCCCTCCTGGATGGCAAGCCTTGGTAGAGGCACAGGTGGAACCTGCCAGCCCTGAGGGTTGGGGGATGTCCACCCAGGTGGCCTGGCTGTGGGGCGGAGCCCACAGTGGGGAGGGGTGGGGCCAAGCCCTGGAAGGTGCCCTAGCTCCGTGGTTACATTCCCAGACCCACTTAGCTCTACTGTTCTAGGAGACTCAGCAACGTGTTCTCAGAACCATGGCTGGAGGGCTTTGTGGGCAACCTCTCAACTCAACCTTTAAGTAAATAAAAACTATGCTTGAAAAAACAGATGTCAGAGGTAGAGCACTCGCCTGGCGCTTTGAGGCCCTGGGTGCCATCCTCAGTACCACATAAAAAAATAAATAAATAAAGGTATTGACAACTACAACTAAAAAATAATTTTAAACAAACAAACAAACAAACAAACAGAAAACCCCAGGTGTCCAGCCAGGTGGACCTGCAGGCTGTGGCTGTTGGCTCCTGATCTGTGGGATGACCAGATAAAATGCCCCTCTGTCCTGTTGTGAGTGGTCTTTAAAACACATTTGTGATTTTAGGGTGTGCCCTGTACTATGGATTGTTGGGAACCTGTCCAGGGGCTGTGGGAACTCGGATGAGAAGCTTGCCCTCTCTGGTCTGTTTTTGAAAACCAGCCACTGTGGACTAGGTTGGAGACACACCAGCAGCACAGGCTCCCAAGGTTTTAGGGCTGAGGGGCAGCTGGATCCCAGCATCGGCATTGCCAGGTGACAGTTGCCGTGGTGAACAGGTGGTTCCTGCCCTGGCTGCAGCATCCCGGTGGTGTAGACTCAAGAGCGCCACCTACTTCACCCCAGTTTCCTCTTAAAAATGGGATGGCAGCACCAGGACACAGAGGCCGCTTCCAGCAAGCACCTTTTGAGTGCTGTTCCTGGGCTCCATGTTGCCTGGGGTCCAGGGGCCAGCTGGAGCTCTCCCTTGGGAGCAGGGGCACCATGCAAGGGCGCAGGGCATGGCAGCGGCTGCTGAGGCTGTGCCCTCTGCCTGGGGTGACGTGGGGCTCCGGCTGGGGCAGGGCTGGGAGCCTGGAAGCAGGCTTCCTGCTGCCTCCTGCGTCCTGCTGCAGAGTGTGGCCGCAGGGAGTCCTGAAGAGCTGGAGTGCAGAGGTGCTTGGTGACCGTCCTACCCCAGGCAGCCGGGGCTCGTGGGGCCCTCTGCAGCTGCTTGGTGGCCCCTCTTCCTTTGCTGGAAGCTCGCCTTCCCTTGCCCCGTCCCTTCCCCGTGTCCCCTCTTCTCCTTCCCCCTCTCTGTGACTCCCTCTCTGTTGTCTCTTTTGTCCCATCTCCTTCCACCTCCATTTGGTGTGGAGCTTGACCTTCTGTGGCTGCGGGTGTCTGATGATGGTTATGGGGTGCACTTCCTTCTGTTGGGGTGCTCTGTACAAGTCCTCAGTGAGGTCCCTTGGAGCAGAGTGTGAGTTGGGGATTGTTGGGTGAGTGGTGGATGGAGGGAGGCTCTGTGGGAAGGCAGGGGACCCATGGGACAGGGACAAGGCCACCCCAACAGAGAGGCGTGCAGCTGGATTTCCCATCCTTACCTCACAGTCTGTGCTGGGGCCTGGGGCAGTGTGAGCTGGGTAGGGGGGCAGGGCTGGAGCCTGTCCATGCTGGTCCTCCCTGAAACCCCACCTTCCCCTCCTGCCTTAGGCCCTGTTCTCTCTTACCCAAGCTTTCACCATGGCCTGGGGTGCTCGGGCTCCCTGCTGGACCCTGGCCCTCTGTTTTCGGGCAGTTCTGCTGTGGGAAGTGGGCCTGACCCTTTGCTCCCTGCCCTTGCATTTCTGCTGAGTCCTGAAGACGTTGAAAGCTATGCCCTGCGGGCAGGGTCCTGGACACTGGCTAATGCATCCCGGCTCCCACTCTTGCATGTCCCTCTCTCTGGATAGCTCCCAAGCCTGGCCACGCCTTTGTGGATTACAGACAGGTGTCCCCTTGGGGTGGACCTGCTGTTTGGTGAACACTGAGCTCCTACCTCCCCTCAGCCCTGAGCCTCTGTGCATGAATGTCCTGCTGTGTTAGCTTCCCATGGCAGTGACCAAGAGACCTGAGAGACGACCTAGAGGAGGAGAAGTTTGATTTGGGGCTCAGGGTTCCAGAAGTTCAGTCCATGGTGGGTCAGCCCAGTGCTCAGGGCCTGAGGTGAGGCGAACCTCATGATGGAGGGCGTGGTGGAGGAACACTGCTCAGCTCATGACAGCAGAGAGGAAGCAAGGTGCCGGGGACAAAATAGGAACCCCAGGGGCACGCCTCCGACGACCTGCGTCCTTCAGTCACACCTGCCTGTAGTTACCCCCCAGCATAGTAGTGCTTTCTGATCGACCCGTGACTGGCTTCCAGCTCCAGCGCTCTGATCACAGCACTGCCGCTAATTCTGACATCAGCACAGGAACTTCAGGGGACACCTCACCCCCAAGCTACAGCACCTGCCAGCGCACATGGGAGTGCTGGCTGGCTTGGGTGCGGGGGCTCCTACATGGGATCCAGTCCTGTGCCTAGCCTGCCCCAGGGCGTCGAGGCTCACCTGCTTTATTTCAGAGTCCCAAGGACAGGGCTGGGACGGGGATGGATCTCCCTGTGCAGCCAGAGCGTGGGTATGGATGGCCTTCTTATGCCGGGACTATAAATTTGTGTTAGTCAGGAACATGTAGGGGCTTGACGGATGCAGGAAGGTCGTGGAGGGGAAACGTATTACTGGAAAATATGTCACCTAAAAAAGACTTTGTGACAAGATTTGCTTGTGACAGTCCTTGTGTGATATTGGGTGATATTTTGTGTGACTTCTGCTTTGACATCTTGGGCCGGCTTTATGAGAACTGTTCAGGGAGCGTGGAGGGGAGTGTGGCCAGGGAGGAAGAGCTGTGTCCTGGGGACTGTTGCAGCCTTGCCGGCGGGGCGGAGGGGGAGGAGGCACTTGGGGACATACCGCAGGGGTCAGGAGAATCAGGCTCTAGCACTTGGCTCCTCCCAACTTCTAGTAGACCTGTGACCTTGAGCAACATCTTAACATCATCTCTCAGCCTCAGTGTTTTCACCTATGTAATGGGGAAGACAGGAGAATCCCTGTGATAGGGACCGAAAGTGAGTTAGAGGACACTGTCACGGTGCCGCTGTGGTGAGGATTTCACGGTGCCTGTTGCAGGTTTCCTGGTCACGTCACAATCTGGAGACCTGGTTTCTAATGAGTCATCTCTCCTCAGGCTTGTGTTTCTCTGCTTCAGGCTCCAGGGAGGTTGTTGGAGGTTGTTGGAGGTCCTGAGCTCCTCTGGGTGCAGGAATGCCCTGCAGCAGCGTCTCCCTGGGTGCCTGGGCAGTAAATGTGCCCTTGGTTGGACTGAATTGACTCTGTGTTCCCGCTCACCTGCAGGGTGAGCTTAGCCCAGATGTGACAGGGAAAGGTTCTTGATCCTCTGGCCTGAGTTCTGCTCATGGATTAGCGGAATTGTTTTTTTTTTTTTTTTTCAATTTATTTTATTTATTTATTTATTTATTTATTTATTTATTTATTTATTTATTTATTTTTCTTTTTTCTTATTGATTTTATTTTATTTTTTTATTGATTGTTCAAAACATTACAGAGCTCATGATATATCATCTTTGATACATTTGACTCAATTGTGTTTTGAACTCCCATTTTTACCCCAAATACAAATTGCAGAATCACATCGGTTATACACTCACATTTTTACATAATGGCATATTAGTGACTGTTGTATTCTGCTACCATTCCTATCCCCTACTATCCCCCCTCCCCTCCCCTCCCCTCCCATCTTCCTTCTCTAACTCCTCTGCTATTGTTCGATTCTCTCCCCTTATTTTTTCCCTCCCCCTTGCCCCTCACAACCTCTTATAATTTTGTGTATCATTGAAGGTCTCCTACCATTTCCATATGCTTTCCCTTCTCTCTCCCTTTCTCTCCCCCCATTCGTCTTTGTTTACTGTTAGTCTTTCCCTCATGCTCTTCCTTCCTGTTCTGTTCTTAGTTGCTCTCTTTATATCAAAGAAGTCATTTGGCATTTGTTTTTTAAGGATTGGCTAGCTTCACTTAGCATAATCTGCTCTAATGCCATCCATTTCCCTGCAAATTCTATGATTTTGTCATTTCTTAGTGCTGCATAATACTCCATTGTGTATAGATGCCACATTTTTTTAATCCATTCATCTATTGAAGGGCATCTAGGTTGGTTCCACAGTCTTGCTATTGTGAATTGTGCCGCTATAATCATTGATGTGGCAGTATCCCTATAGTACGCTCTTTTAAGGTCCTCAGGGAATAGTCCGAGAAGGGTGATAGCTGGGTCAAATGGTGGTTCCATTCCCAGCTTTCCCAGGAATCTCCATACTGCTTTCCAAATTGGCCTCACCAATTTGCAGTCCCACCAGCAGTGTACAAGTGTACCCTTTTCCCCACATCCTCGCCAGCACTTGTTGTTGTTTGACTTCATAGTGGCTGCCAATCTTACTGGAGTGAGATGGTATCTTAGGGTGGTTTTGATTTGCACTTCTCTGATTGGATTAGCAGAATTGTTATTTCATCTGGTCTCAAGGGCTTTCTAAGTAAGGCATGGGGCCTTTGACACCTGCTCAGCTGTCACAGCTTCTTTGGTGCAAAGGGGAGCTCGCTGCAGAGGGATGCTGAAGCTTTTGCTTTGCCGGCGGCAGTATGGTCACTGTTTGAGCTGTGCAAGGAGGTGGTCACGTGACGCCTGGCCAGGCGGCAGCACACCCTCCTTCCTCCTGTTCTTGGCCTTGGAGTTTTTGTGTGCAGAACTGGGAACACTAGTGCTCACAGCATAGGGTGAGGGTTAGATGAGCAGTGTGTGAAGTTTGCTGGAATTTCCATTCTGACTAGGTGTAGAATGAAGTTTAACTTTGGCTGTTTCCATGATGATGATGGGTGGTTGGTAATGGTGTTGTTGATGATGGTTGTGATGGTGGTGGTGGTAGTATTGTTTGTAGTAATATTACTGTTGGTTATGATTTTGATGGTAGTCATGGAGGAGGTGGAGATGGTGTTGCTGGCAGTTGTACTACTGATGGTGGTGATGGTATTGATGTTGTGCATGATGTGATAGTGTTGGTAGTAGTGGTATTGGTAATGTGATGGTATTGTTGTGGGTGATGTGTGGACACTGGTGGTAGTATTGGTTGTGGTGGTGATGGTGTTGGTGTTAGTGATGGTGTTGGTGTTAGTGATGGTGGTAGTGGTAGTGCTGGTGATGTTGTGGGTGATGGTGGTGGTGGTAGTATTGTTGATGGTAGGAATGGTATTGGTGAGGTGGGTGATGGTGGTGATGTTGATGGTGGCAGTGGTGGTGGTATTGGTGAAGATGATATGATGGTGGCAGTGGTAATAGGGTGGGGACAGTAGTATTATAGATGGTTATGATAGTGATGGTGATGATGATGGTGGTGGCCATGTTGATGGTGGTAGTAGTGATGGTGTAGTGTTATTGATGGTGGTGATGGTGTTGATAGTGGTGGTGGCAGTGATAACATGGTGGTGGTTGCGATATTATTGATGATCGTGGTGGTGTTGATTGTGTTAGTGGTGGTGATGTTGTGGGTAGTGGTGTGTGTTGATGGTAGTAGTGATGGTGTTGGTGGTAATGGTGGTGATAGTATTACTGATGGTTGTGATGGTATTGGTGGTGGCAGTGTGGGGGTGGTGGTGGTGGTGGGTTGATGGTGGTGGTGCTAGTATTGTTGTTGGTGATGCTACTGAGTGTGCTGTTGTTGATACACTGTACACTGTAGATGGAGTCTCAGCCTTGAATGCCGAATGCCTGTGGGGCAAAGGCCTGGTGGGAATTAGCAAGGGTGGTATAGGGCTCATTTGTGGTTGGGAATTTTCCCAGAATACTGTCCTGGTGGAGGAAAGCTCTCTGTCAGCTGTTGGGGTTGGAGGGAGTGGGCTTCTCGGTAGTCAGTGAGCACTGATGTTATTGGAAAACACTGTAGCTGGGTTCCATGAAGCAGCAGGAATAGCAGGGAAATGAGTGTGTTTTGATGTCAGAGCTGATGGAGGTTTAAAAGTTAAAGTGAAACAGAGTGGAGGGGCACTCATTTTCCTGCTCAGTACATTTTAAATGTCGTGAGCGCTCGGGTCTGCTCCCTGTCCTGGTGGACACACTGGGGAGTCTGTTTGGGGCCAGGCTGCCTCCTGCCTGCCTCATCCTCCTCTGCTTTTGTCCCTTCAGCAGGAACATCGTGCGCCTGCAAGTGGGCTTTATAGCTTCTCGCTCAGTATTTCTACCACAGAGCAAAAGCAATTTTATTATATGATGCTGTATTTTTATAGTCAGTTGAGGCGACTATTAAGATATAACATTGGCCCCCAGCAGCCCTGTGGGAGAGGCCCTGCCCTGACGAATTAGGGCCACCGAGTCCTGGACAGGGAGGCCTCTGGGGAGCATGAAGTCCTCCTTGGGAGACCTGAGCTTTGTTCTGTGTTCTGCTCTTAAATCTCGAACTTTTCTTGTTCTTTATTATGGTAAAAAGCGTACCTTACATAACATCCCCCGAGTTAGCAGTCCTGCTTCTTTTAGGTCTGCAGTCTTTGGCATTAGGTCCGTTCACATTGTTGGGCCACTGTCACCACTACCCATCGCCAGAGCTTTTTCATCTTCTCAGAAGGCACTCTGTGCCCATTAAGCAGGAGCAGCGTCCCCCGCCCCCGCCCTGCCCCGGGCACCCATCATTCTCCTGTCTGTCTCTGGGAATCTGACTGCTGTCAGGACTTCATGTAAGTAGCATTTGGGTTTGACTTCTTTCACTTAGCGTGCCGTTCTGAAGTTCTTCTCTGCTGTGTCATGTATCAGTTTCCTTCCTGTTATGGCTGAGTAGTATTCTAGGGTGTGGATGGACCATGTTGGATCCACTCATTGAGGATAGACGGTTGCTGTTTTCCCACTGTTGGCCTATTGTGAATAGTGCTGCTGCTCACTACCACATCAGTGTCTGCTCAAGTCCTTGTTTTCAGTCATTTCTGGTATATTCCTTGGCAGTGGGATTGTTATTTTCTTTTGGAGGACCCGTCAAAGCTTCCACAATGGCTGATGAATTTAATCTTAGCTGTCATGCGCAGGGATCCAATTTCTTCAAATCCTTATCAACACTAGATACTAGATACTACATTTTTCCACTACTTTTTAATAATAGGTACCCAGATTTCTTGAAGTTCATATATATATATATTTTTTTTTTTTTTTGGGGGGGGATACCCAGGAATAAATTCAGGAGCACTTGACTACTGAGCCACATCCCCAGCCCTATTTTGTATTTTATTTAGAGACAGGGCCTCACTGAGTTGCTTAGCACCTCGCTGTTGCTGAAGCTGGCTTTGAACTCACGATCTCCTGCCTCAGCCTCCTGAGCTGCTGGGATTACAGGTGTGTGCCACTATACCTGGTTCATATACTTTTCTTTGGGGGGGGCCACGGGGGATTGAATTCAGGGGCACTCAACCACTGAGCCATATCTCCAGCCCTATTTTGTGTTTTATTTAGAGACAGAGTCTCACTGAGTTGCTCCTCGCCGTTACTGAGGCTGGCTTTGAACTCACAATCTTCCTGACTCAAGATCCTCCTGCCTTAGCCTCTTGAGCCACTGGGTCATATATATATATTTTTAATTGTAGATGGACACAATATCTTTATTTTATTTACTTATTTTTTATGGGTGCTGAGGATTGAACCCAGTGTCTCACACATGTGAGGCAAGCATTCTACCACTGAGCTATAATCCCAGCCCGGGTCATAAACTTTTTTTTTTTTTAATGTATTTTTGGTTGTAGGTGGACACAATATATTTATTTCATTTTTACGTGGTGCTGAGGATCGAACACAGTGCATCATATGTGCTAGGCAAGCGCTCTACCACTGAGCCACAACCCCAGCCCCAGGTCATGTACTTTTTGAATGAGGGACTTTGTACTTTTCTTTTGCATCATGACCTGAACACAATGTAGCCAGTCCTGGTGGGAACAGAGGCTACCTTGGGCTGGCTGCAGGCTGTCTGGGTATTCTGTGGTGTCTGCTGGGGAGCAGGAGGTTTTGGCCAGGGGTGGGATTGCCAGGCTGATGGGGAGGACAAGGGTCCGTGCTATTCAGGTCTGGGACATTTCTGAGTGGCCTTTTGAGCAGCGAGCTGCAGAGCATGACTCTCCCAGGCCCTGCTGGCTCCTTTTAATACCTCTCCTTGAGTCTGTATTCGTGCAGGGTGTCCCTGTTACGTAAGGTTTGTTAGCAGATCTTTGGCCCTGTCTGTGCAGGCAGCACCCCCCAGACACCTCTCAGTCACCACACGTTGTCTTCTCCATGTTTTGGGGCACTAGCCAGGAAAGGCAAATTCATCAAGTGACTAAGGAAAGATTTATCTTGTGCCTCCAAAAACTTAGACTGCATGCTAACTGCCTCCCACTGCTGTGCCAGAGGCACGTGTTGGATCCGTGTTATCCTCATGCCTGTAAAACCAGGTGACAAAGGCAGGTGCCCAGGTCTAGCCAAGTTGGGGCCTGGACCCCTCCCTCAGACTATGCGGGGATGTGCTCTCCCTGCTGCTGCCTGGGTCTCCTTGTGAGGGTGGACATTCCCCCTTCTCCCTGATCATGCATCTGGTCCAGCCCCCAGCTGCCGCTGCCAGTGTTGATTCTCCCACTGGGGAACAAGAGGGCAGTGTCTGGGCTGCTGGGCAGCTGGGGCGCTCACCAGCAGTTACCCTCCAAGTGCAAGCACATCCTGGGCCTCCGCTCTCTGGAGCGTAGCCCTCTATCAGGATTTCTGGCAGCCTGGGATTATGCTGAAGGGGCTGGGGGATATGGTGGTCCTGACCTTCTTAGGCTGAGGCCCTGAGGCCTCAGAGCCCCTCTTCACTGCTTGTTCAGAAGGGACTGGACTGTGCTGTTCCCGCTGAGTGAGTGGCAGGAGAGAGAGGTGCTGAGGGATGGGGTGGAACAGGAGGACCATCAGGGTGTCCTTTGGGAAGATGGCAAGGAGTCTGTAGTATGGAGGGGCTGCTTTGCTTCTCAGATCCAGTACGCAGGCGCGTCTCTTGCTGAGCCCTGAATGCACAGTGGAGGGACAGTGCAGATGGCTCTCAGGGTCGGAGGAGGTGCAGGATCCTCAGCACAGAGGGAGCATAGAGCTTTGAAACCTGACAAGCTCCCACATGGGAGGGAGGGAAGGCCAGAAACCCTTCCCAGGAGCAGCGGAGGGCTCCCTCCAGCAGCCTGTGTGAGGTTTCTTCATTAACACCCCACATGCGCTCGGCTTGATTGTTTTTCTCAAAGAGGGCTTGATTGTTTTTTAATCTTCAATTTTATATTTTATCAAAGCTAAGTAATGTAACACTACAGAGAAGGAATTTCAACAAACTACAAAGAAACCAAATGTTTTCTTGGCGATAAGGGAGTCCTTCCCAGGGGCTGCCTCCTCCCTCTGAGTGGCAGCTGACAGGGGACCCCTTCCAGACTTGGGGAAGGAGTTGCTGCTCCCAGATACCTTTGCCGTGTGTAGCTTTTCACAGAGCACGGAGACCTTCAGTCAAGGCAGAAGCGGCCACTGGTTGAAACACATTCACAGGAATTTTCGGGGTGGGGGGTTCATTGCAGCCTTAATAGCTCTGAGCTGGGAATGAATGAGCCAAATGTCCATCAACAGGAGAACAGATAAATAGAGAAACACAGCGATGTGCTGATACAATGGCTTAGTATTCATGGGTTACAAAGAGTGCACGTGCATGAACCTCAAAATGTTGAGCAAAAGAAACCAGACATAAGGAAATCCATACAATACCACTTCTATGTACAGACTCTAAGAATTAGCGAGACTCATCGGTGGTAGTGGAAATTAGGAAATGGTGCCGGGAGAGGAAAATCTCTGGAGAGGGTGTGGGAGTGCTTTCCAGGACCTTCTATCTTGGTGCACGTTGCCTGTACAATTGTCCAGCTCTGATGGCACTGGCCACCTGAGATTGTGCATTTGATCATATCCACTGAAAGCGTCCATGGGGATGTATCTCTGCAGACCCTGGGGGTGCTCACAGCTCCAGAGGTTCACTTGTTCTTGTTGTGTGTGTGGTTACAGCTCAGGCACCCCTGCCTCCCTGTTCTACCTGGAATATTGCTTCTCTTACTTGGTGGATTTTTAGCTCATGGGCTTTGTTGGGTCCAAGAACCAGCCACACGGAAGGCAGGTGGAGAGGGAGGTACCAGCACACGGGGACTGCAGAGGGGCTCTGTGTTTGGGTATTTCGGCAAAGAGTGTTTTCCGTGTCTGCCTGGAATGTGCTCATGGATGATGAAGACATCTTGACTTACAGGACAGGAGGACGGGGTGGAGTGGAAGGGGAGGCTCAGGGCCCTGCTGGACGGAGTGGAGGGCTGCCCTGTGTTGGCCCAGGTTGGTGTGTGGCCTGGGGCTCTGGTGACCTCTGACTTCAGTTTGGTTTATTCCTGGTCTGGTGCTGCTCAGCCTTTCAGCTCTCTTCTCAGGAGGTCCCTGGTGAGGTCTCCTGTGAATGGAGGCCAGCGCCTGGGTGGGGTAGGTCTGAGGCTATGGGGCAGCGGTTTCTCCAGACCCCGCCTCCAGCAGAATCCCCGTGACCTGTGTGGTCTCTGTGGTCCCTGGAGCCTGTCCAGGTTATGTAGTTTGCTAATGAGGCTGTATGAGCAGGTGGCCTGGGGCTCCTCAGCTTGGAGCCTGGTTTCCTGGGATGGTGCTGGCCCTGTGGGCAGGCTCCTGGGGAGGATCTAGGAAGTTGTCTGTGTTGGCCTAGACCCAGGTTTGGTATTTGGTTTCTATTATGAAATTTGGGCAAACAGAACCGCAGTGTTTTCCAGGGCACTTAGGATTCTGGTCATGGTTTTGCCACCTTGAATTCCTACACTGACTTATTAATAAACATTTGTGTCGCTCTGGGTGCTGGGCAGGGTGCAGAGATGGGGAGATAGAAGGCAGTGCGGAGGGAGGGAGGTGGGGAGAGCTTTGGCAGCCCTGCAGTTTGCAGGCGCTGTCCCTGGAGCGTGAAGCTGCAGGGAGCCCCTCCGCGCAGGGTTTGACCCTCACTGGGCACCTGTTCCACGACGGTGCACCCAGCGGTGAGAAGGAGCAGGGGGTAGTCGCCGGGTGGAGTTCCGTCAGGTGTGCGGGGCACTACTGAGAGTGCACGTGAGGCATCTGAATGCACAGGGGAGGGTTTGTACTGAGGCTATGGTGGCCTGCAGGCCGGGCCAGGCAGCAGGTGCTGTGGACAGAGGCCCATGGGGAGGGCACTGGGGTGCCCTTGTGCTTCAGTCTCTGTGACTCCTCTGCTTGTAGTCACGAGCTGTTTCCCCACGTTGATTACTGGCTTTACTTGTGGATTTGATACATATAGAGAGATTTTTTTATGCTATATGCATAGTCTTTGTCATTAAGAGAACCAAATTAGCATTCCAGAATGTTCCTTTGTGCTTCCCTTTCTTTATTGTTGCCGCTGACATTTGACTTAATGGTTTGATGAAAAAGGAGAGGAGAAAGAGTAGCCTCGTATTCTCAAATTGAACAAATATTCTCAAATGAATAAATCATTTGAGAATTTTCTCAGCAGCCCAGAGAGAGGAGTTGGGAATGTGGCAAAACAACCTTATCCTTGGGCCTCACAAATGAATGGTCCTAAACCCAATTTTTCTGTTCCCTCCTCTCTTTTCTTACGTGTCCCAGCCTGCGTCTGCCAGGTGGGGGCCCCAGGCCTCCTGTTCCCACTCCTCTCAGTGCAGAACTTGTCTGTGGGGTCTGGGAGGTGCAGGTCCTGGCCCGGCCTACTGCAGAGGAAGTGGGAGGAGGGACCACCCTCAACTCTGGCTGGCCCTCTCACTGGGCCAGCCCAGGTCCTCCAGGTCCCCGGGGCTCTGTCTCCCATGACTGGCTGGTCTGCCTGGCAGGGAGCCAGTGGTGGGTGGGCCAAGGGAGGTCCCAGTAAAGTCCCCTCAAGTCCCCCTGGCCTTGGGGGTAGGTGCTGGGCATTTTACCAGTATTTTTCCAAGTTGAATAACCGTTCTGTCTGGAAGAAAGATGATTAAAGAGATTAAATCTTCCTCTTATCTCGTCCCTGCATCTCCTTGCAGCTGAGTGAATGCAATGCCAAAGTAGATAATTTTCAGGTCAGCTGTCTTTTCTTATTTGCGGACGGATTTGCAAAACCTCATCAATAAGGGGGCCAGTAGTTTTGTACTAAAATGGACTTTATGAAGGATGAGAATGTAGGAGGGCGGAAGCTCCTTCCTGCCCTGGGAGAGCAGTCAGCACCCAGCCCTGCCTTCCCCAGCCCTGCTGTGCCCGCCCCGTGGCCTTTTGGACTGGCTGGAAAGAGGCCGGCTAGCTGTGGATAAGGCACACCGTGATATTTTATTCTGAAGAAAGATATTAAAATGTCTTTGAATTGTGTCTATCAGTTCAATTAGGATCTGAGAAAAGGCTCTTTTATATTTTTCTTTTCATACTCTTATCTTTTCCATCCCTCCCACCTGTTTCCCTCCAAAAGGCAGAAAGAAATACAGAATAACAAATGGCAGTTCCTTTATCCTACTGTGCCCCTGCTCCGACTCTTTAATTATTCAGATGAGTTCCTTGATTCTAATATCCAAACAGTGCATGAAATACGGCCACAGGGGATTGTATTGGCAGGGAGACAATCTCTCTATTCCAAAGGAGGAAAGATATGAAGCCCAGAAGGACTTCGGGGTGACTTTGAAAGGAGTCTCTTTCTTGTGGGATGGGCGTTCTGTCGGGCACACGTGCACGGGCACCGGGAGGTTCTCTGACCTTGAGCTCTTCTTCTCTCGCTCATCGCCTGTCTCTTCCCTGTTTGACCTGGGTGTGGAGGCTGCTGCGCCTGCCTGGGTGTGTGCCCAGGAGCCCTGGGTGTTCCGCAGTTCTCGGCAACCCTGATGTTAAGTCCACTGTTGACCTTTTACTTTTATTCACTATATTAAAAAAATTTGTGGTAGAACATATGGAACATAAAATTGACTGTTTCCATCATTTGAAAGCGTGCATTTCAAGGGCCTCAGACTCATTCATGTTGTTGGTCACCCATCATCCTGTCCCTCTGCGGGCTCTTTCCACTAACTCCCCACTCCTTTTGTGCCTGGCCTACTTCACTCAGCACAATGTCTTCCCAGTGTCCTTGTGACTTGTGTCCGTTTCCTTCCTTACAAGTTCAGATACATCCCATTGTGCACATCATTCATATTTTGTGAATTCATTTATCTGTTGGGGAATCCTCGGGTCGATTCCGCCTTTGGGCTCCTGGGCTCCTGGTGTGCAGTGTCTGCCCAGTGCCCTGCCGTGCTCCCTGGGGTGTGGTGCCTGTTGGTGATGCTTTCCATTCCTGCCCGCAACCTCACCTTGGGGTTTCTTCTGACCCTTGACAAGGCTTTTACTGCTAGGGGAGGGGCTAATAGCAGTTATAATGGGATCCGAATGTGTGTGAAAGGTAGCTCTTTGATTTTGGAATTGACTGGTGATATTATATGCTTATTGGCCTTATTCTGAACACCAGTCACTTATCAGATACAGAATCTGCAAATCCATTCTGTGGGTCACCTTTTTACTCTGTTAATGGTATGTTTTCTACATTCAAATTTTTTATTTTACATTACATTTAAATCATTTTTATTTTAAAAATAATACTTTAAAATAATATTTTTTAAAATAAATGTTTATTTATTTTTTGATATAGGGGAGGTGGAGAAGGAAGTGGAGCCAGATGTAGCCCCAGGGTGCAGTCATCCCACAGTCTTTACCATTGAGCTAAATCCCTGATTTTTTACTTTTTATTTTTGTGTGTTTATTTTGAGACAAGGTCTTGCTACTTTCCAGAGGCTGGTCTCAAACTTGGTAATCCTCCTGTCTCAGGCTCCCAGGTTGCTGGAATTATAGGCATGCACCACCTTACCTGGAACTGTTTTTAATTTTGATGGAAGCCCATTCGTTATTTTGTCTTTAACTGTACTTTTGGTGTCATAACCAAGAAATCATTGCTAAAGCCAATGTCATGTTTTTTTTCTAAGAGTTTTCTAGCTCTCACTTTTATGCTTAGGTCTTTCATCTATTTTGAGTTAATTTTATGAAAAATATGAGGCACAGCTTTATTGGTTATTTCTAAGTGGATATCCAGTTTCCTAGTACCATTTGTTGAAGAGTCTGCTGTCTCCCCATTGAAAGGTGCTGGCATACCTGTTGAAGCCTTTGACCTTGAATGTGAGGGTTCATTTCTGTCTGTTTCATTCCATCCGTTTGTGAGTTTGTCTTTATGTGAGTGACGTGCTGTTTGTGTCGCTGTAGCTCTGTAGTAAGTATTAAAATCAGGAAATGGGAGGCCTTCCCTTTCTTCTTCTTTTTCGACGACGTCGTTTTGGCTGTCCTGGGGCCCTTGAGATGGATTTTCCATTTCCCTGAGAAACCGTGCTGGGGTTTTGGTGGGTGTTGGGTCACATCTGTAGATCACTTTTGGACGACGTTGGCATCTTGATGTGTCCGTTCTCCTCCGTGATGAGCAGGAATGGTTTTCCATGGGCGTCTCATGTCTCTTTCAGCAGTGACTTGTATTTTTCAGGGTGTGAGTCTTTTGCTTCTTTGGTTAAGTTTATTCCTAAGTATTTTCATTCATTTCTTCTTTAAAAAATGTTAATGGTGCCTTTAAAGCCTGGCTTGACTCTGCTTTCCCTCTGCTCCCTGTCTCCCTCCTTGCCTCCCATCTGTCATCTCGTCTTAGAGGACGTGCTGTGTGCCAGGTACGGGAAGGCTGTAGAAAGGGGACACAGGTCTGTCCTTAGGAACCCACGTCCTCCCAGAGGAGACGGACAGGATGTGGCCAGTGCTCCTAGCCTCTGGATTTGGATTCCGGTTGGTCCCTGTTCTAGGAGGCTCCAGCCCTGCCCAGGGTTGACTTGCCTGCTCTGAACACCAGTCTGATTTAGGGGCCAGCACCAGGCAGGGGTGCGTCTGTCCACCTCCTTTTGAAGACAGAGTTTAGGATGCCAGGCCCCAGCTCTACACGGGTGCTGCCCAGGGCCACCTGGCACTAAACTGCCACCAGTGCTGAGCTGCTCGCAGCAGTGTTGTTGACCTTGTTTTCAGATCTCCAAGCTGGGGACAGGGGCCTGGCCTCTTCCTTAGGGTCATGTTCAAAGCATGTGTGTAATGCTCTGGTTCTTTCTACCCGTCTCTCCTGAGTGGCCTGGTGTGTGAAATCTCTCCTTAGAGGAGGCTGTGGGATGACTGCGCACTGGGGCTACATCTGGCTCCACTGCCTTCTCCACCTCCCTCGCCATCGCCTCTCCCAGCAGATCAGAGTGGGGGCTGACCGAGGTTTGGACCATGTGTGTTGCTGGCACAGGCTAGGGTTTGGGAAACCCAAGGACAGGCAGATAGCC
This sequence comes from Spermophilus citellus, assembly GCF_964194105.1. Taxonomy (NCBI): domain Eukaryota; kingdom Metazoa; phylum Chordata; class Mammalia; order Rodentia; family Sciuridae; genus Spermophilus; species Spermophilus citellus. The sequence continues at coordinate 92,584,251 of NC_138195.1, forward strand.
CTTTCATATGCAGCCCTGCATGACACAGACAGGCTCCTGGCCCCCGTGTGGTTGAGGGCATGGTCTGCATCTTCCTGGTTCCCAAGAGGACGCTGCCCTTGGACCAACGTATTTCCAACTGACGACTAGACAAAGGGAATGAAACCACGAGCAGAGCAATTGATTTTTCCAAATTGACTTATTAAATGAATTCAATTAACTTATTAAGCTGCTCCTTGAAATCTTGAAGTCCTGTTTCAAGGGTGTATGGGATACAGGGAGCGCTCTCCAGCTAGGTAGTTTGGAGACATAGGAGTGACCAGACTCCTGCCTTGGCCTTTGATGCCCTGGGCGAGGCCTGACACCTCGGTCATCTTGTTGGACGGAGAAGACCCAAAGCAGCTGAGAAAGCTGATGTTGTGTCTCTCCTGTTGATTGAATAAATCTGTACCTCCTGGCATTTTGCAGAAGGCAAGACCATTTGAAGAGGAACAACTTAATTGCAAACCACCTGAGAAGGGGATACTCGTGATCTGGTTAAGTTTAGTGGTTGTCACTGAGTACCTGTGAAGCCTGGCGGTGTTAGTTAACAGGGGTGTGGGGGTGTGGGGTGTGGGGGTGAGGGTGTTTACCTCCCCCAGATCTGATTGGAGAGACAGACCTGTGGAGAAGCAACTCTGCAAGGTGGTGGGTGGTGAGGGGTTTAAGGAGAGTTTGGAGCAAGTGTTTACTTCAGTTATGCCTGCAACACTTTTTGGTACTGGAGAAAGGTAGGCCTGATTTAGGACCTGGGGAAGGGTGCGGAATTAAGGGCAGGCCTCTGTGGACAAGTGGGGTGTTCGAGGCAGAGGAGGAGGGGTGTTCCCAGCAGAGGGGCAGCTTCTGGAGCACCTGGGAGGGAGAGGGATGGGGCAGGGTGAGTGGAGTGGAGTGAGATGGCATGGCAGGTTGAAGTCAGGTGGCCCAGGGCCTGGAAGGCTGAGCTGGAGCGTTTAGCCCTCTTCAGACAGCCCAAGGCCAGGTGCCGTGTTGTGGAGGGAGGCTTCAGGAAAGCCACTCTGGTGCTGGAGGCCAGAGGAGAGAGTCTGTGGGTCTCACTGATGGGTGGAGGAGGGTTGGGCCAGGCAGTGTCCATAGAAGGGAGGACACGGGGTCCCAGGGCAGTTTACGGTGCCGCCTGGAGCTTGCGAGAACTCTGCTGTAGGCCCCAGGGTTTCCATCTGCAAGGCGGATGATGGGCTGCCATGGACTTTCCATGTGAGAAGGGCCCAGTAGGCTTTTGTTTTGCCCTAAGGGGAGTTCCATGTCATCAGATACTTCAGCTGCGCCGATTGAGAGGGCTGCATCATCTTTATCCTTTCCTCTGTGATTGTGATCAATTACATTGATTGGTTTTTGAATATTAAACTAAATTTTTGTTTCTGGAATTTTCCTTGTGAGGGGAAACTTCATTAGCAGATGTTTCAGACCTGGGTGGCCCTTAGTGAAGGCACAGCTGGACGTTGTGATTTTTCAGGGAGCCCTCGGGAGGGCCATCTGAGGCTCTGAGGGTGCTGTTCCTGTTTTGAACTAAGTGCTGGGAAAAGACTCTGCAGGGATGTGGGACCCTGGCCTTCATCCAGGCTGACCGTGGCTCTGCACAGTGTCCCATTGGCTGCTTGTAGATGGGTAGATTCTGAGCTGCTAGAAACCCTGATTGAGGGAAACAGAACAAATCTCTAACCACCTCCTTGAATTAGTCTGAACATGCAAAGCTTGTAACTCCCTCCATGGTCCATGAAATATACTTTGTGAATGTCAGCAAATGCTGTTATTTACCATCATTGTGATCTTTACCATCAACATCATGATCATCACAGTCATTATCACCATCACCATTATCATCATCATCACTTCTACCATTATCATTACCACTGTCATCATCATCACCACCATTACCATCATCACCACCATCACCATCATCACCAGCATTACCACCATCATCACCACTATTACCATCATCACTATCATAACCATCATCATCATCATCATCATCATCATCATCACTATTACCATTATCACCACCATCGCCATCACCACCATTACCACCATCAGCATCATTAGCATCATTGCCATCACCATCATCACCACCATTACAATCATCACCACCATTACAGTCATCACCATCATTACAATCGTCACCACCATCATCACCATCACCATCATCACTGTCATTACCACCATCATCACCACTATTACCATCATTACCACCATCACCACTATCATCATCATTACCATCACCATCACCATCATTACTGTCCTTACCACCATCATCACCACTATTACCATCATCACCATCACCACCATCAGCATCATCAGCATCATCGCCATCACAATCATCACCACCATTACAATCATCACCACCATTACAGTCATCACCATCATTACAATCGTCACCACCATCATCACCACCATCATCACCATCACCATCATCACTGTCATTACCACCATCATCACCACTATTACCATCATCACTATCATAACCATCATCATCATCACTATTACCATTATCACCACCATCGCCATCACCACCATTACCACCATCAGCATCATTAGCATCATTGCCATCACCATCATCACCACCATTACAATCATCACCACCATTACAGTCATCACCATCATTACAATTGTCACCACCATCATCACCACCATCATCACCATCACCATCATCACTGTCATTACCACCATCATCACCACTATTACCATCATTACCACCATCACCACTATCATCATCATTACCATCACCATCACCATCATTACTGTCCTTACCACCATCATCACCACTATTACCATCATCACCATCACCACCATCAGCATCATCAGCATCATCGCCATCACAATCATCACCACCATTACAGTCATCACCATCATTACAATCGTCACCACCATCATCACCACCATCATCACCATCACCATCATCACTGTCATTACCACCATCATCACCACTATTACCATCATCACCACCATCACCACCATCAGCATCATCAGCATCATCGCCATCACAATCATCACCACCATTACCATCATCACTACCATCATCACTATTACCATCATCATCATCACCACCATATCACTACCTTCACCATCAACACCACATCATCACCATTATCACCACCACCACTATTATCATCATCACCATCACCACCACCACCACCATCACCGCCATCACCATCATCATCATCATCATCACCATCATCACCATTACCATCAACACCACAAGATCACCATCACCTCACCATCATCACCACCATATCCATCATTATCACCTTAACATCTTAACCATCATCATATCTTAACCATCATCATATCTTCACCACAAAGAAACAGTCAAGCCCTCTTTGAGGAAACAGTCATCAGCAGCAGCAGCATTTGTGGTGCCCCTGGTGTTGTATCAGCAGCAGGAGCAACAACCTCAACTCTAGCGCCATTCCGTCAGCATGACAGCAGCACTGGTGCAGATGGAATTCTCCCTCCCTCCCTGTGGACAGGAGTCCTAGTTCTCCCCTGACATCACTGGACAGCTGTTTTAGGGTGATCTGGAGAGTGAGCAGAGCTGATGGCTTTGTCTTTCTAAACCTCTGATGCTCATAACCTGGATGAGGCAGAGACTAGAATGCTAATTCTTTATTTTTGGAAAAAGATGTGTGTTGTCACTCTGGGCTGCTGCAGCTGTTTACAAGGAGAGGAAAAGAGCTGCCGGGGGGGCCCCTCGTACGGGGCTCGTCTCTGCACCCTCTCCCACTCCACTTGTCACAGGTAGCATTCAAACTTCTGCACTGGACTCTGCTGTCCAGGGTTGAGGTGTCCACAGGGATGCACATTAGTAGCAGGTACTGTCCATCTGTAACTGAGCCGGTAAGAAAGGTAACTGGGTTTGAGAGAGAGGGGTGGTCTGCACTCACAGCCTGACCCCCAGAGGCAGGGGCTTGTGGGGGACGCGCTCCCTGGCCTCTCCAGCCTCTAGAGCTTCTGCATTCCTTGGCTGCTTTCCCCTTTCTTGTGACACTTGGACTCATTTCCTCTCTGGACTCTGTCTCTCCTGCGGCCCACTCATGAAGAACTTTGTGATTACAGTGGGCCCACTGGGTGGTCCAGGATTACTGTTTCCATTGCAAGATCCTGAACTCATCACACCTGCAGTGTCTCCTTGCCCACATTAGGGACATCCTCATAGATTCTGGGAATTTGATAGGGACATCTTTATAGAGGACGTTATTCTGTCTGCCACCCTCTTGTCAATGACTCTTACATTGTAGTCTCTTGGTTCACCCTTATATCTGGTCATTTAGTTGTTAACTTGAACACAGGCCAGGGCTGCTCAGCCAGTGCCTCTGCCCTGACCCTGCTGTGAGACCTGGGGCCGCATGCACACCCCTCTGGGGCTCTTTTCTCCTCCACTTACAAAATCATGGATCTTGAGGCTCATTTCGTAGCTGAACTTGTGGTTTCTGAATCTGTGTGTGAGATTCCACTGTCCACTTCTGGGCTAGGGATGGGATGGGCATTTGAATGACGGCTCAGGAAGGGATGATGTGTGAGCTTCTCAGAGGCACACGTCCAAATGGATTTACGCTTGACCTTCTCATTTTATCTTACTTTATTATTTTTCACATCTGCTGTCCCCTTACCTGTAGCAGAATACAAGTTGGTAGGCATGTTGGTAGGGGTGGTGGGCGTGTTATGGTTCCTGTGGGTTAAGAACATGGTTATGTTGAACCAGGGAGTCAGCATATGCTCTGGGCTTCCTTTACCTGGCACGGTTATTTCCTGTTAAAGAGTCACCATAAAATGCTAAATAAACTTAATAACTACTAATAACCATCTCTGTCAGTTGAGGACACTTACATTTTATGAATTTGGGGGAAATATAGGAAACTACCTGAGAAAAATGGATTTTTTATACATATATGATTTTTTTTGAGAGTTTTAAAGAATTTTTATGACCGTGTGAAAGTGTCCTTGTCTTGACTTTTAAAAAAGGACTCTGGAAGCTAAAAAAGTCCTTATAGCAGGAAAAACAAAATACCTACAAATACAAGAACCATCACGATTAGTGAAGTATTTTCCGTGCCCCATTGTACCCTTTAAGATGCAAAATGCACCCACAATTCTGAGGTGGGTGTCATGGTCCTTATTTAACAGACTGAGAAACTGGAGACAGATGGGAGTCACATGCAGGCGTTCCCCCAGGTGTTCAGAGGTAGGGGGTCTCCTGCTCAAGTTGTCGGTATCTAGAGACTGGGAACGTGAGGTTCCTGGAGGCTGCATAGCATGCAAGTCTAGCCTGCCTCTGCAGCCCAGAGCAGCTCAGTTCCTTGAGGCCACCCCCTGGAGGCTGTGCGGGTCCTGTCCTCAGAGGTGGAGGCATGCAAGATTGAAAGTCTTGTAAAAATAAGTCTTTTATTTTAGTTGGGGAGACTGGTGCATACAGATCAAGATACGAAGGGGTGAAGTGGGGTGTGTGCTGGGGCTGCTCAGAGGAGCAGAGTGGAAAGAGCCAGCAAATTCAGGGCTTGGTATTGTGGCGAGGTGCACCCTGTGGGCAAGGGAGGGCTGTGCTGGTGCACACAGGGCTGCAGGCTGGCCCCTCCAGGGAAGCGGGCTTGGAAGGGAGGTGAGGGAGGTGCTAGGAGATGACATGGTATATTCCTCAGGAATAAAAGGGAGTGAAGTCCTGATACCAGATTTTACTCAGGGCACCTTTGAGAGCATCATGCCAAGTGACAGAAGTCAGACACACTGGGCAGATGCTGTGGGGTTCCACTTGTGAGCTGTCAGATTCTTGGGGACCCAAAGTAGATTGGAGGTCGCAGGCTGGGAGGGAGAATGGGGCTTCTGTTGAATGGACGTGGGGTTTCTGTTTGGAGAGACGGAAGCGTTTTGGAAACAGGTTGGGGAGATGGTTGTATGACATTGTGAATGTACTTAATGTCACTGGATCGTACACTTAGCAGTGGTTCAAGTGGCAAATTTTGCATCATATTACACTTGACGCCATTAAAAATAAATGATCCTGGTCGTCTGGTGGGGTGGGAGTTAGGAACATCTCCACACCATGGCCTTGACTTTTGTGTCAGGAGGAAGAGGCCACTTTGTGGGTGTCAGAGAGGATGAGGCGAAGACTGACTGTGATTCAATTTGACAAGCAAACAGCATTAAAAACAAGCACAGATAACCAAGGGTAGTCGACCCCTCCTCCATTAACACATTTCCCCCTTTTCTCCACAGCGTTTTATAACTACGACGCCAGAGGAGCAGATGAGCTTTCTTTGCAGATTGGAGACACGGTGCACATCTTGGAGACCTATGAAGGTGTGTCATTTTGCTGTCTTTTCTCCTGTTGTTATGGACAGTTGAATACTTTTTCAGTCCCCATGACCAAAAACATATGTCATCACATTCTGTTTTTGTGATTATTTTTTATAGATGGCTGCTGTTGGGGGTAAAGGTATTGGGGCAGCTCTCCTTTTTAAAATAAGATCAAGCTAAAACTAAAAATCCCCATTTTTAACATCTAAAAAAAACCCCATTGGCACCTTAGTTTGCAAGTGGATGTAAATCTTGGCTGTTCATAACCGACCACTTGATAAAAAAAAAAATAGCTCTAAGATATTTCAGTGTTTGGTCTGTTGCTTTGATGTGTTGGTGTGAACTGTGAGTTTTTTAATGCTATCACTATTTCTCATTCTCTTTCCTTTTTCTTTTTATCTGTGACCCCCACCTTCTCAGGGGTGAGCAGATTGTCACAGCTCTGTGGGATGCAGTCCTGTGAGCAGTTGTTAGAGTCATTCACTAAAGACCCTGTTGGTCATAGTATCTTTCCGGTGTCCTTGTTAATTTTCAGGCTGTTGGTTTTCATATTTAGTGTTTTGCAAATTATTTGAGCAGACCATCTTTCATTTTATGTTGTGCTTATCATCGCATAGAAGGGAAGAGATGATGGGCTGGCCCTTTTCTTTATTTTTGCAGTGCTAGGCTTGGAACCCAGGGCTTCACACATACTAGGCGAACAGACGCTCTCCCACTGAGTCCCATCCCCAGCCCTGGGCTTGGTTTTTTTAACCACTGCTGCAATCTGGATGTTAAGATTGTGTTTTCGTGTTGTTGGGTTCATTTTCTGCTTGAAGGGGTGATTCCCATACAGTATGCGAATAAAAAGAACTGATTAAGATGGATCATTTAAATAACCAAATTGCTTTTAGACCAGCTTTAGCTAAACCTTTCCAAATGGGAGAGGGAATCGTAGACATCCCATAGCAATCAACAAATTGAACATCCAGCTCAGTCTTCACAATCCACTTTGCACACGAATGAGCTGTGCTAGTCTTGTGTGTACCAGGTGAGCCGTGCCTGGCTCAGGTGTTCTTGGGGACACCTCTGAGACACACAGATGCATTAAAATAGGCATGGCTGTGGCTGTCTCTCTTTTCCCTTTCTGATGCGTGCTGACTTAAAACTTATTCTGTTTGCACGTCTTACCCTGAAAGTCCTATCTCAATTTTTTTGTGTTTGTGTGTTAGTGGTGTATGGCTGGGAACAGTTGTAGCTCTGCAAAACAGAGCTGTTCCTTAGGTGAATCGGTAGTTGTGAGGGGCACTGGCTGCTGGTTTCCAATGTTGACAGCTGACAGTTGGATTTCCTTATCTATTCTCGGTACATATTGCCCGTGGCTTAGAGGAAACAGAGAAATTAAGTAGAGGTTAAGGATCAACCCTTTCATCTCAGACTGAAGGGAAATGCTCTGATATCTTCTTTATTTTTGCCGCTGGTCAGTTGAACTTGAATCGTGGTAATAAACACTGGGCTGTGACATCATTCCTGAATAGTTAACGATTTCCTGCAGGGCTCCGGATGTAGGGACTTCAGTGTCTTGTTCCTTGCTTAGGAACAAGAATGCACTCTTTAAACAGGGCCCTCCTTAGACGTCAGCTGTCCTTGGGATGCACTTCCAGGTCATCTGACAGCGAGTGGCCTTTGGCTCTTTGGCCGACATCGTGAGGGGCTCTCACAGGCTCTCAGGCTGGACCAGCCCTCTAAACATTTCAGTCTTCATAGACTCTGACATGAAATGGATTTCCCTCCCTTGACAGCTAATGGCTTGGTTTTGATCAGTCTGATCAGAGAGATCCATTTAGGGAATTAGATGCAAATTTGAGCAACTTGGTGACATCGTCAAATAGAAGTGGACTGGTTATTTCCATTGTTTTCCTCGTGTTCTGTCTACGATTCATGGTCCGTCTTAGAGCTTGTTCTCCCAGCCCCCACTTTTACTCTAAGAAAAGTTTTCTGCCTTTCTCTGTGATCCCTTCGGGTGGGCCAGGCTTGTTCCCAGGATGTAGCTTCAGATGACTCCCCCTCAGGGACTTGCTTTCCTCGGTCACTCTTTATTCAATAAGATGCTGAGAACACGTTCGCCTGAACACGTTCGCCTGCAGGTTGTGGTTAATTGCTCTTTCTCAGGCTCCGCCAGGCCTGGAGCCCAGAGCACAGAAAAGATATCTGCCAGGCCCCTGTGGAGGGGGAGGAGCTTTCGGCCCTTTGCTGCAGGCTCCTGCCCTGAAGCAGCATCCAGAGACAACCTGATGCCAGGTCAAGTGACTCTGGTGTGGCCATGACAGTTCTGCTGTCTGCTCATTTCCATGAGGGTCCCCAGGGGCTGAATGCCTTACCTGGGGGAAGCTGCAGGCATCACTTGTAAAGATCAGGAAACAGTCCTTTTGGTTCAGCCACAACATTAAAATTTTAAAAGTGTTAATGACTATTATATTTTATTCCAAAATGACCTGCTGTTTTCCTGTGCTGGACAGTGGCCTCCCTGAGTCCAGGGACTGTGTTTTGCCCAGGTTTGCCTGTCTCTTGGGTGATGACCCGTTGTTTGCCTCGGTGGAGGCTGCTGCAAGCCCTGTGAGTTCTGCTAGCTGAGACTCTCCTACCCCAGCGTCCTCCCTGCTTTGCAAGCAGGGGATCACAGTGTCCCACCCCCTCATTCTCCAGGTGACCTTCTCTCCATGGCGGACTGACTGCTGCTCACAGGCTGGTTTGTGGTTTGGCCCCTGCCTGTGTGAGGGGCTTTCTGGGTATGAGCTCACGGAGGACAGAGGTTGGGTCCATTCGTTTCTGCGTCTGTGCACCGAGGAAACTTCCGACATATAGTTCTGTAACATGAGGGAATGATGCTTCAAAGACCTGGGGAAGCGAACTGTAGGTCTGCACTTTGCTTAGGAAGCCCATTTAAAAGGAAACTTAGCATCTGTTGACATTAAGTGACGCAAGATCCCTCCTTGTCCTCACAGTGTGCCCCCCCTGCCCCTCCAAGAAACAATTCTGCTCTGTTTGAAGGGGTCTTGTTTACCCGAGTCCTCGCCCTATCGGGGGTTGTGTTGAGGGTAGATGAACGTAGCCTCAGCTCTCCTTCTGCCTCTAGAAGTGGCTCCCCTCCTCCCAGTGCAGCTCCAGCTGCTTTGCCAACGCCCTCCCAGTCGTGGGTGCTCAGATGGCCGCTCTGCCAGCCGCCCTGGGTCCTGCGCGGCGAACACACCTGTCTGTCCTGCGGATGTCTTTGGGCTGTGTTTCCTGAGGTGGTTGCTGGTCTCCTGCTGTGGGGACCCTCCCTTTAGGTGCACTGGGCCTGCTGCTCCCTTGCTGGCAGCTGTAATGCACATTCCCCGCTGCGTTGTTCTTACCACTCTTGATAACTGTGTAGCAGTGCTTTTTAAAAGAGCTTTTGATTCATCTTTTTAAAATTTTTAATTTTTTTGGTACCACAATGTGAACCCAGGGGCACTCAGCCACTGAGCCACATCTCCAGCCCTTTTTATTTTTTATTTTGAGACAGGGTCTTGTTAAGTTGCTTAGGGCCTCGCTAAGTTGCTGAAGCTGGCCTTGAATTTGTGATCTTCCTGTCTCAGCCTCCTGAGCTGCTGGGATTATAGGCATGCATCACCATACCTGGCTTAAGTTGTCCTTTCTTGTTAGTGAGTTTGAGCATCTCTCAAATGCATAAGTCTTTAGGCTTCTTCTTTATTCATTGTTTCTACAATTTGCTCTTATTTTTATTTGGTTGCTGCTTTCTTCTTTCCTCTATGAAATTTCCTCATCCTTATTAATCCTTTGTCAGTTTCAGAAAACAATGGACATATTAGTGTTGAAATGCAGGAAGGACATAATAGCAGGATAAAGGGCAGTCCTCCAAATTGAGCAAATGCAGTTTGAACAGCTCATTAGGTTCACCTTCTCTCCTCCTGTACTTTGCTGTCTGTGGACACCGTCACTGGTGGCACTGACTCGGGGCTGGAGTATGTGAAACCTCTGGACTCCACTGTGGCTATCAGGAGGTAACCCTTCAGATACACGCCTGATGCCTGGACACTTACTATCTGCAGTGCCCCCTGCTCAGGCTGGGGGTTCCTGTCTTTTCTTAATGTTTTGCTTATCTTAATACCATCACGTTTTGGTTCCCAAACCGCCTTCCCCCCTGGGTGTTAAAATTGCTTCTTTTTGAGATGGGGCAGAGGGTAATTGCTGCTGCGTTTGCCTGTTCCCAGATCTGTCTGGGCTTCTTTCTCATGCCTGGACGTCCTTGGTATCTAGGGTTTGGCTTTTTGATAATGTATACAACTCTGGCGTTTGGTGAATCCCTGTGAATTTACCCAGCTTACACATTTTCCAAGTATTCTCTGCCACTCTCCAGAGAGGTCCTTTGCCTCCTGTGGGGCAGGGTTGGGTCTGTCTCTGAGCTTTGGGTTTGCTTTCCAGAGGTAAGTTTGCCTGGAGGGACTGCAGAATGTTTGGGAAGGAAAACACCCACCTGACGTCAGGGATGGTACAGTCAGTGGTCAGGAGATGGGTTCCTGGCCGTGGACCCCTGTCATTTGCAGGGACACACTCCTTCACAGAGTCTGCCGGGAGGTGCTGGGTGGGGTCAGGTCTGTCTGCTGGTGAAGTGACTGCTTTCAGTGTTTGATATAAATAGGGAGTCCTTCCCTTATTTACTTTCTCTCCCGACATGGAGGAAAGGGAAATTGAGTCCAGGCAACCCCCAGGGGGTAGGTGGGCCTCTGCTGGACCACACTTCCTGCTGCCGTCAGTCTGGCCACAGAAGTGCTTTGTGAGATCATGGCTGCCCCAGGGCACAGCTCCTCCGGTGGAGAGGGAGGAAGTTGGTTCTCAATAGGTTTTCTGTGCAGCGCAGCTCTTGATGATCTGAGGGTGCTGGCATGTGCCCTTGGAGAGACCCTGATTCAAGGCAGACAGTGGGGAGAAGGGTCAGTGCATACATAAGGAGCCTACTAGGGACTTGTGGCTGAAAGGACAGCTTCCTCTCTGAACTGGGCTCCTTACTTCAGCTTGCTGCCCAGGGCAAGGTGAGGCAAGTGGAGATAAAGGTCTGGCCTGCCTACGGGATCTCAGGGCCTTAGGGTGTCGAATTCTGGGCTGATGGCCCTCAGGGAGGTGTCCAACCCTGAGGCTGCTGCTGGTCCTGTGGGTCCTCCTATTACTAACACTCCATTCTCTCTGTGCAGGGTGGTACCGAGGCTACACCTTGAGGAAGAAGTCCAAGAAGGTAAGTCCTTTTCATTATACGTAGTGCTCGGTGTGGGAGGAAATCAATTCCATCTCATCTGGGCCTGGGTCGTACTTGCCTGTCTTCTTTTCTGAATTTAAAAAATACATGGATGGAAAGGTGAGCTACCTTGAATGCTTTCCTCCTGGGCAGCCTGTTGTCCTCAGGTAGTGGGAAACCTCTTGTCCTGGTGAGGTTGGCCTCCTGCGTAGGCAGCACAGGCCAGGGAACGAGCTGAGAGAGCAACTTCAGAGCCACACAGGCTGCCAGCAGCTTCCGGCCTCACTTCAGCCTCGACAAGGGAGCAGCTTGCGAGGCTCAGGCTTGCCTTTCCTCTTGCACTGGATGATTTGTATATCACTCAGGTTGAGTAACAAAAAACTGCTTTTTAGGGCTGTTTGCTTGCCCGAGTCTCTGAATATCTGAAACTAAAACATGCAATTAGACCTCAGATCACTCCCAGCCACAATTCCGTGGCTTTAGCATTCTTAGCTTTGCAAAACCTAATTATGGCTCTTCGGTTTGACTCTCTGATGTCGCGATTTTGAAGCACCGTCCATTCGAAGCTGTACTTAGGTGCTCATGCTAACTTATATGTTTTAAGGTCTAATTACATTGGACGGATGGTTTGTGCCCTTCTTGGAGTTGGCCTCCCTCATCTCCATCTTGGCCTGGGCTTTCTTTGCATTGTGGTCCTGAGCCTTTAGACAGGCTTTGGAAGTTCTGCTCTGCCTTCCCCGGAGGCCTGAGCCAGGCCATGCTGACCACATCTGAAGCTGCTCAAACTCTCACACCACAGTTACTTGGGAGGGGTGCAGGCGGGTCCCCAGGGCAGCCTTCTCTGGCATTCCATGTTTAGGTTCTAACAGAGAGTCACTCGAAGGAGTAGTGGTCAGCTGAACCTCCAAATTGGAAGGACCTCTGCACTCGGCCCTGCCGGGCTCAGACTGGGCTGTAAGTGTCCTGAGCCCCAGAGCTGGGAACAGACAGATTTCAGCCCTGCGGTAGAAGACTCTTCAAGGACGTTCTCTTTTCCATCAATTTCTCTTGTGTTTTGATGGAGGAGGACTCTTGCAGAGGAAACCCTGAGTTTCTTCTGGAGCACCACAGTTGAAGATGGCGGTAATGAAGACCCGAGGATTGGGGACTGAGCCCCGCCCTCCTCGCCCGCACAGAGGACGAAGCTGCAGCCTCCTGTGCTGCCCAGGGGCTCTTTGTTTTCCTTGGTGCTCATGTGGCACTTGGCTTTTGGGATCACCTCCCCGGGTTTAGGGTCTCTCCCACTCCCCGGTGCCTCCTGGACCACAGTCCTCCTGCACCAGAGCCCTCATTGGCAGAGGAGGAAGTGGAAGCTTGCAGAGCTTTAGTTTTGCCTCATTCCCAGAAGCAGGGAAGGGACGTGGCCCTTAGAAACCTTGACTCTCAGTGTTCTGCAGGCCCGTCCCGAGTGCCCTAGACCAGATGCTCAGTTTCAACCCCCAGGTGTGCCCAGCCTCATCTGGATGTTGCCCTTCCTCTGGCCTCACTACTGGGTGGGTTTGCTGAGACCGAGGGGATCTCTGCCTGTGCACTGCCAGAGCTGGGGGTGGCTCCTTTGCTTTTGTACCCTCATTTGAACACATTGGCATCATGGAAAGATGCCCCTTTGACCATGCTGGAACTTAGCGGTGTCTGGGATACCTGGGACCTGGCTGGCTCAAGCTGTGTTGGGTCTCTTGGTCCTTCATGTGGCTCGGTCTCTGACTTCCTGCCTGAATCTTTTATTCTTGTGATAACATTTCCTTATATTCAGCCCAGCCACTGTCCCTGTAGGCAGGAGGAGCAGGGAACCCTGGTCAGTCCTTTCTGTGCCCCAGGCCCTTCTGATCAAAATTGCCAGCCTGGTTTTGGATCTAGTGTAGATTCTTTGGGGGCAGATGCAGGGAGGACCCAGTGAGAAGCTCCCGTTCCTGCCACAGAACACTGACTGGGCTTCTGCTCTGTGCTCCAGGTCTCACCCAGGAAGTGCCTGCTGGCTTGTGCTGCCCGAGACCTCAGCCCCGTGGCCCCATTGCACATCTTCCCTGTGCTCACCTCTGCTCCGCTTCAGCAAGGGTCAGGGAGAGGACCACATCTCTTGATAAAGCTCCTCCTGGCACTTTTCCGACTGTGTCTGACACCAGTGTCCTGTTAAGAAATCACCTCCCTGGGGCCCAGTCCTGTGGGTTGTGTGTGTGTTGCACTGTGGAGATGGAGCGTGGTGTACAGCATGAGCCAGCATGCTCCCCCGGCTGCTGTGCATATGGGACCATGTTCATTCCCCTTTATTTTACCACTGGTCCCTCTGTTTGGAGATTTTTCAGAAATTTCCATTGTGTGTAGAGCAGGGGTCAGTGCATAAGTGGCAAGCCATGATATAAACCAACTTCTGATGATGATCTTATTATTTTGAAAGGGGGAAATCTCCCTCAATCATCATCACCAGCTGGCCTTTGACTTGCCTGTGGCAAGATCAACAGCGGGAAAAGGGAGCAACTTAAGGAGAAATGAGAAGTGAAATTTTTCCTTTGCAAACACATTGTCTCTGTTTTCTTCTAAGACATCTGCGGACTCTTTGAAATACAAGCTGATTGCGTTGCTGTTTTTCACACTTGTGTTCTCTCTGATGTGTTGTATGTCAGGCTTAGCATAAGACTTGCAAAATTAATAGTGACCCAGCTATCCGGACCCCCACCTTTGCAGGGCTGTTGTTTGATTTGCGTGCACTGTTCATGTTGGTAATGAAAACTTTTTTTTTTCCCTCAAAGGGTATATTTCCTGCTTCATATATTCATCTTAAAGAAGCAATAGTTGAAGGAAAAGGGTGAGTTTGTTCTCGATGTTTAAATGAAGAATTGCAATTACTTGTGATGCAGCTGCTGAATAGTCAGCTGGGTAGCACTCGGGGGTAAGACCACCTGTATGATTGACGTCAGTGATTCAGGAGTTGAGGGGTCAGAAAGGGAATCCATGATTTAGAGTGCAGTACCATGTTGCTTTGAGCCTTCAGAGTCTGAAGTCACCAGCACAACTGCAGGCCTTCTCCTTCAACCTGGGTCTCTGCTTCCCTGTGAGCTACCCATTCGGCAGACTCCACAGCCCTGCCCCCTCCCACTCAGCTCGGAGTCCATTTTTTCTGGAAGGGTTAGCATGCTGTAATACAAATGGAGTTTAGGGGGTAGCAGCAGTTGTTAAATTGGGACACGTATGAATTTGCATTTCATCTCATTATGATCTGTGCTTCCTGGAGGTCATCACACTGATGCATACGGTCATTAAAGGGACATTTGTGGAGCAGGAACCCATTCAGCAGGAATGGCAAATGAACAGCCAGGTGTGAATTCAGAAGAAGGAGCATTAAAATGTTTTCTTTTTTGGTCCCTGCTACATCTTCACACTCAGTTAAATATGTAAATTATAAAATTACTAATCATATGATTACTGCATAATGACATCTCTCTGGCTGATTACAAAATTGCCTTTCCAAGCACTGTACTTTTAACATATGAAAGGGCTGTTCGGGTTCTCTAGTTCCATGATGCATAATTAGAATGAAGAAAATAATTTAGAGGCATGAATGGTGATGACCTGCAATAGGGAGAGTTTTTTTTTTTTTCTTTTTTAGAGATAAAATGTTTTGTATGCAAAGTTCTAAGGGGAAGAAAAAGAAAGTTTCGAAATTGTTATATCCTCTTACAGAAATAACTGAATAATGTGGGCATCTAATGTACTTTATACCTGTGTTGAATCCTTGTCAGCTTGATAGATTAATATTTTTTCAAAGCATTCTGATGCCTATAAAGGAATATACGTGACATGTAATTTTGAATCACTCTGATAAAGTAATCAGTCATTGCCTTGATTCTCACTGAGCGGAGCCACGCTCTCCCAGGCAGGCAGGGACACTGTGTTCCTCCTGTCCTGGGTCTCCTGATCTCAGGTGCTCTAGTGGGTCAGCAGATGGAGATGTGAGATGCGTGGTGTGCAGACCATTGTCCTGCTGGTGCTTTGCTTCTGGACGCTCCACGCTCCTGACCCGCTGGGCTGTCCACCTGCTCCCTCTGCCAAGGGCCTGGTGTCCACGGGCTCGACGGGATGGTGCCTCCTCTCCTCCTGAAGCTGCAGACATCCACCCTCCCTTCTGTGCTCCCTCTTCCTTCCTGGTGCGGGCCACTCTCCCCACTACTGCCCGCTGCTGCTGCCTCTGTGCTGTCCAGTTTCAGGCTCCTGCCCCTCTGCAGGCTCTTCTCTGAGGATCTCTGTGGTTGGTGTCTCTTTCTGGCACAGTCCCCACTGGTTCTCTCTCTTACACCATCTCTCTCTCGCTTGGGCTCTCTCTTCTCTCAGGACATGGCTTCCTTCCACTTTGGACATCCCAAATGACTGGCATATGCCTGCTGGCACCAATTCTTTTTTTTCCCCGTAATAAAGCACTTCTTGCTGTCCTGTCATGGTGACCTGTGTGTCCTCATTTCCAGGCCTGGGGTCACTCCAGCCTTGGACACTGTGGCCACCACTCCATGTAACGCCCTGGGATGGTGCTGATGGCCTCCTGGCCCCTTTCTGCGGTTCCCCTGACGGCTCCCAGTGCCGCTCCCCCTTCCTTCCCTGCCCGCTGCTGTACGGTGCTGTCCTTGGCCTTCTGGGACTTCTCTGTTGCTCCTTGCTTGTGACATGGCCTCTTGTCCTCACACCTGGTCCCTCAGGCTCAGCTTGGGACCTCCATGCCTGACCTTTCTCTTGATATCTTGCTTTTGTGTAAGAACAAGTGACAAGAAGAATCGCCACCATTGGCTGAGCATCTGCTCTGCCTCATCCATTTTTTAAAATATTTTCTATTTTGAATTGACTAGTAAAAGTTGCTTCCAGTTATGATGTACAACATGATGTTTTGGAATATGTATTTGTGATGTAATGGCTAAGTCAGGCGATTAACATGCACTGCCTCCCGTTCTTGTTTATTTGTGGTGAGAAGACCTTGGATCTGCTCCCTGGGTCATTTTCCGGTGTAGGAAGTGTCCTTGCTGACTTAGTCACTGGGTTGTATGGCAGAGCGCTCGGACGTTCTCCCCACTCCACCAGAAGCCCGTGGCCTTTTGCCAGCCCCTCCCACCGTCCACTCCTGGTGGGCCATTCACTCTCACCGGTGCTCTGCCTTGACCTCTCCTCTGTCTGACCACACCTACAGGCAGCCTCACTGGGGTTGGGCATTCTGTCTTGTAGGGGTCCTGCTCCCTGGCGGGAACAGCAAGACCAAGGACACTAGTGTCAGCTGGCACGTTCGCCGAGGGGACATCAGGTGTATGGAAAGGGAGGAAGGAAGCAGGGACCAGAACAGAGATAGGGACCTGGTGCATGGATTGACGCCCTGGCCACAAGGACTTGGTCTGTGTGACTGAGTGCCAGGCTTCCAGTCATGTGAGAAGAGCCCCCAGACTCGGGCAGCCCAGACGTTGCCAGTGTGTGCCCAGTGGGACAGACGGCACCCTCCCCTGCAGGCCACGCAAATGATGCTGTAGACCCTTGAGAACCACATATGTATCAACCTCCCTGGGCCCCTGGTGACAGGCTCAGTGGGGTTGTCTTGGCAGTCACATCTCAGTAGATACTGGTGGTGTCCTGTCACGGGAGGTCCTCAGCTGCAGTGTCGTGTGGTGGGGGTTGGCCTGGCACACAGCTCCTCCTCATGCATTAGGTCTGGGTCTCCCCATGAGGACAGTATTCCTTTGGGATTCACTGTCCCTTGCTTTGGAAGACCCCCCCCCCCACTAATAAGCCATTGCATGCTGAACCCCAGTTATGAGCCAAGTTAAGTCTCTCCACAGGCCTGGGCCCATGTAATCAAGGACACGGGGGGAACCTATGGTAGTGCCCTGAACCTTCCCCCTGACTGGCTTCTGGTCTGTTCAGGATACACAGAGTGCTCCTGGGCCCTGGTACCCTAATATACAAGCCATAGCTTCAGCCCTACCCAGTCCCAGCCTGTGAGCGTAGTGCCAGCTCTGAGAACTGCCCAGAAAATGAAGGCTGCTTTGATTGCCAAAAAGAAGATGCAGACGTGGACAGAGTTAGAAATAAGCCAAGGGCTATCTTTCAGGGTGGAGGGAAAAGGTAAAAGGCTTGTCAGGCTCGGGACTGGATGGAGTATCCAAGGACACGTGAACGCTGTGACCTGGCTCACACTTTACCAAGGACAACCGCTTCCTGCATGTCACTCGAGTTTTATGCATGATGGAAATGTGAAACAACCTTAACCCACACCGCATGCAAGGGCCACGTGGACGGGTGGAAATTTACCGCTTCTCTAAGATAGATGGGGCCGTGCTATGAGTGCGCTCTCCACTTCCAGACCCCCACATTCTGAAGGCTTTTAATGGAGATCATTCTCATTCTTCATCTTGCTTTGACGTGCAGGTGGATGGCTGACGTGCAGGAAAATACACGGACACTCTCAGGCTCTGTGCAAACCATGCTTAAGGTTCTTGGGTATATTTATATGTGTGAACAGGCTTGCTGGTATATTGTCTTTCTCTTTGTTTAAATGTTGAACTCGGGCCTGGACTGGGACTTTGCCAGGTCCAGCGGACAGTGGTTGATGAACCTTGGAATCAGCCTCTTTTCCTTCTTTCATCCCAGGCAACATGAGACGGTCATCCCAGGTGACCTCCCGCTCATTCAGGAGGTCACCACGACGCTTCGCGAGTGGTCCACCATCTGGAGGCAGCTCTATGTGGTGAGAAGACGTGACATTAAACTTAAAAACCAAGAGAGGGTGTTTCTGGACCTTTCTGCATCCTGAGAACCTCAGGGACAGGATCTTACATAGAGAGGGCAGAGATAGCCTCCTGCCCCCTGATCTGACTGCTGTTGGGGGCTGTGTGCCCTTTGACCTGCACACTTGGGGAGCAGTGGGAGGCTATCAAGCGGGGGGCCATGGACTCCCCCTGCCTCCTGTGCAAAGGGGATGTGGTTGCTCTCCGGCCCTCGGACCAGGCAATCTGCGTTTATGTTACCTCCGAGTTTTTGTTTTGATCAAGAAAACTAAAGTCTACTTTGAGACTGAAATAGGTGCCTTTTGATGGATGTCGTAGAGGGTGACTTTAGGTGGTGCCTCTTATCGGTTAAGATCTGTCATATTTTTGTGGTGGGGAGTGTTTTGTATTCTATCTTGCTGTGCAGTTGTCCAGTTGTGCTGATCACAGGAGAAGTCTTATTAATGCAGAGGTTGGAATTCTGGCATCTACATTTCATATTCCCTCAGGGCATTTCTTTGCACACAGATTCATATTTGCAGAAGGTTGGCTTTTGTTAAGCCTGTATTTCTATTCAGAGTGTTGATTTCTCATATGCTAATGTTATTACCACCAAGCAAGCGCTCTGGGAGGAAGTCAGTGCGTTAATTTCTCGGGAACATAGAAAACTTCCTAAAGTCCCACAGCTGCTCCTTGGGCAGCTTGTTGTTCTTGATTATACAGTGGTTTCCTATAAATGCACTGTAATAAGCAGTTGCAGTAATTGTTCATCAAATGTACTCAAAAACCTAAAAGCGTAAAGTTAGCCATGAATGTTTTGTGTAAATCTGAAGCAATTTCATAGTCGGTGTTTCATGTTCAACTTAGCAATTTTTAAACAAAAATATGGCAACAAAATAAACAGGAGTCGATGCTGACTCGTGCATGAGTGGACCCGGTTCTAGCTGCCCCAGAGTGGGCATTGCTGACCATCACCTTGGTTTCCTTTCACATTTCTAGAGTTTACCTCTGGTGGACTCGCATGGTTCAGTTTGTGCAAAGTGAAGCAAAAGATGCTTATACTATTTTTATAAGCATTTTCTCTCTTCTCTGTGGTTGTAGACAAGTCAGCAAAGTATTAAGGATTTTAGAGAGTTGATAGGACCAGGAGAACTAGTCAGAGGGAAGGGAACACAGTTTTACAATAAATTTGGAATTTTGACTATTTAGTTTTCATTTAAGAAATTAAAATTAGATAATGTGAAGAATAGCTCATGAGACGTAAGATAGCTCATTACGTGTCCGGTGGGTGGGTGGTGGGGCCCTTAGAACCTCTGAGAAAGTAGGTCACGTTCTAGAATCAGCAGGGTTAGTGGTTCAGATGAATGAAGACATATTTTAAAACACAGCTATGTCCATATTTCAGTTTTTCAAAGGAACCATGGGGATCAAAGTATTAAATTAGGTCCCACCAAGACTTCTTTCCATCGAAAGAACCACTGGGTCATTTTTCCTGTGGGTAATCCCTAAACCCCTTGATGAATTGTAATCCTGCAATTGCAAATGTTGCTTTTTTTGTGTGTGTACCATTAATCCTCGCAGAATATATAGAAAGTGGTAAGAAGCATGAATTTTGTGTCTTATTTGCATTTTTCTTTGGGCGTAAATGCTCTGAGAGCTTGTGAATGAGATTTGGTGTCTTGCAGAAGCTCCTGTGTGTGTGTGCAGGGCACCAGGGGCCAGTGGAGCTCAGCTGATGGACAGGCCTGGGGGTCCAGTTCCTCAGGGTGCTGGGAAGGGCCCAGGGTGCAGGGCATTCCGAAGAGTATGCACTACTCAGCGGGAGTGTGGAGCTGTAGGTCCAGGGTCATTCAGAGGGAGCTTTCTGCCTCACCCATCCACTGCCCCCGGTAGAGGCTCGAGGTCATTGTCCAGTTCCTGCTGGCTAGCCTCTTGACCCAGTGGTACCTACTCAGGAATGTTGGGTGAAATCTTGGGGCTTGTGCATTCCTTCTTATTTTTTAACATTTAATTTCTCTGGGGATCAAATTCTATATGATGTGTTCCATTTCATGCTAAAAACACTTTTTAATTTAACATTAATAGATCCCATGTTGTATTTGAAAAAATTTCCATTGAATATGATCTCCAGAATGTTATTTTGTACCCAGAATGCTATGGTTCACCTTATTTTTTCCCATGTAGCAAGATAACAGGGAGATGTTCCGCAGCGTTCGGCACATGATCTATGACCTTATTGAGTGGCGATCACAGATTCTTTCTGGAACTCTGCCCCAGGATGAGCTCAAAGAACTGAAGAAGAAAGTCACCGCCAAAATTGATTATGGAAACAGGTTTGTTTGTTTGAAAGATGATTTCATGCTTAAATTACCCAATATAATAGCATAACCATAAGCCTTGAGAACACCAAAATTACATTTTATCATGAAGCAAAATTTCTAACATCCGAATCATGGCATGGTTTTCATTTAGAAAAGAATGAAGTATTTTCTATTAGATTCTGAAAGTCAGTAGTGTGCTGAGTCATCCTTGAAACTGTTCTCTCCATTCCCCCACTGGAGGGGCAAAGGAGCTGAGAAGCCTGTCACTGTTCTGGTGAGACCCACAGTGATTTCTCCAACATGCAAGTTTTACTCTTGGCTTGGTATCTGACTTTGTGTCCAGAAGTGAGGAGACCTCGTGCAATAAGAAGCACCCTGTGTCCTGCGGTTCTGAGGGCAGGGATGGACGTTAGGGTGCCTTGTTCCCTGGGTAAGCATGCCCGCTTTCACAAACAGAAATGTGACCCTGCTGGGTTTGAATTCAGGTGAACACAGATAATTGCTTCTTTTACAGAGGGGTCTTGTGGGAGCTCTGTCTGTGCCAGGTGTACTTGAATGGCTTTAGCAGTGACTGCTCAGGACCCTCAGAGAGCATGTGCTGGTGGTAGCAAGAGTCCTCAGCTGCTGCCAGGTGCAGGGCTGCTGGGATCCTAATTCTCAAGGTCTGTAAGCAGAATGAGGCCGTGTCCTTTCCCACCTGATAACTATTTTATTGTTTACATAATGTCAAAGCTAAAGAAAGTCTTTAAAATGCTCTAGTCACCTGGTTCCCAAGTGCTTTTCATATCCGAATTACTTGGAGAGGTTCTGAAAAGAGAGTCCCGGGACCTGTTCCTTAAGATTCTGTTTTCTGATGTCTGCGTTATTGTCTGAGTGTGTCTGATGTGTGTCTGAGTGTGCACTATGTCTGTGGCTGTAGTGTCTGTGTGTACATTTGTTGTCCTTGGCTCTGTGTCTGAGTGTACATGGGCCATGACCTTTATCGAATTCTCAAATGGCTCCCAGAACCCCTTTCTACTGGGATTAAAGAAAAAAAAAGGTCAAAACATCTAAGTGATGAATGAAAAAGGCACAGAACACGCAGCGCTGTTAGATGCACCCATCTTAGACTCCAGCACCAATGCGTGGGCCTAGGAAGACTGAGCAGGGAGGGCACTGGGCGCTGGAGGAATCATGGAGCAGCCTGGTGGCCCTGGTGGCAAGAGCCTCTCTTATTATATGTCCTATCAATGTAGTAAATTACAGTTGGAAATATTTTCTTTCTTAACTAGCTTGTTCCATGACACAACACACTCAGGTAGCTTCCTGCAGCTAAATTAAGCAGGTGGTCTCTGAACAGAAGTTCAAAATATAGTACTCCAATAGAAAACGAGATCAGAGCTCCAAAAATTTGCTTTATTAAGCAGGTGATCTTAAAATGGGTTTCACTATAACCACATGTAATATTCTATACCCAGAAGCCTCTGGCCTCCTGGGAAAAAATATAAACAAAAGTGAAACACCTTCTTCTGTAACATTTCTAACCCAAATCCTGTATCTTGCTCATAATGAGGCTTTAAGAAACTTTTCACACTTGAAGTAGGAATTCCTAGAAACAAAATTGGGTGATAGTTGAGATTTCACAAGAAGTTCTGGTCTGCCGAGAGCTCTTCTCACTTGGCTGGCAGGAGGCTCACCCTCCCCTGCTCTCACTGCTACATTTTCATGTGCAAAACAAAGGGGTGGGCTAAGCCAGACACCCTCCTACTGCTGTCAGCAGGTCCACTCCACTTTCACCCTCCACCTCAAGACCTCCTGGGTCTCTGCAGTCAGTCTCTAAGGGTCGGGTCACCTTGCCATGGTGAGATGCACCTTCTAACAGAGACTCACTCTGCATTCAGAAACAAGTGTGCATGGCTTGCTGAGAACAGGTGTCGGATGGTGTGGTGTGGCAGCCCACATTACGTGACTGCTTCTGGGTGGCATTCTGAAAGAGCATGGGCTCTGCCAGGAAGGGGCCCCAGTGCAGAGTCCCAGCTGTGGCTCCTCTAGGTGCTTGCTGTTGGACAGGGTAATAATTTCCCAGAGCCCCTGTCTCCTCTGAGGTGGGTCTGGCCTGGTCTTCTGGCAGGGCAGGACTTAGGTGAGGACCACATGGCAGGATCTGCTCAGCAGGCTGGCCCAGGGCCTGAGCCTCACGCCCTCACGCCCTCATGCCCTTCTCCAGGGGGCCTAATTCTGGGGCTGGGCCTGCAGAAGCCGGGGCTGTGTAGCTGCACTAGCAGGAGAAATGTCCTTGCTCGCATAGCCCTGACTGGGTGCACACGGCTGACCCCACCCATTCAAATCAGCATTGACTCTGCCTACACCAGCACTGACCCCACCCACTCTCACCAGCCTTGACTCTGTCCACACCAGTACTGACCCCACCCACACAAGAGCTGACCCCACCCACTCACCAGCCTTGACCCCACCCATACCAGCCGACTCATACCAGCACTGACTCTGCACACCTCCACTAGCACTGACTCCACCCACACAGTACTGACCTGCCCCTGGTAGCACTGACCCCTGTATTGACCCCGCCCATACCAGCAAGGACTCCTAGTTGGCAGGGTCAGAGCTAGGGTGAGTAGTCGTATTTGGGAGGGAGGGGCTTTGCCTCACTAGTGAAACATTACAAAGAGCCATCAGGCCTAACAAGGCTTTTAAAAAATGTCTTTTTGTTCCTTGCAACTAGTAAGGCTGATTTTCTGCTGTGCAAAAACTTGTGGCTGTTTATTTTAAAAGCCTGCTGCCCCTCATGCCACTGTCAGGCCAGTAGGTCCTGTTTACCCATCAGTAGAATTTTCTCAATGGATAGGAAAAGGAAAAAAAACGAGGCCTTTGCAGTTGGCTTCCAAATGGTTCAGTGGCCCAGCCTGACACTAAAATTGAGCACATGTGACCTGTCGGCAGGCTGTCCTCAGCTTTAAGGCCTGTGACCTCCAGAGAAGCCCCACGTTAGCTTGTCTGTGGAGCAATTGCTGGCGGATCAGCTTCCCTTTTAAACCTGCAACCCATCGAGCTGCCTTCTGACTGCAGCCTTTCCTTCTCTCAGAAGGCTCTCCTTGCTTTGTCATGGGGCCTGCAGAAAGACCTTGCTCCCTAGACCTGTCAAAGGAGGACTAAATCCCATCTGCAGAGCTTGAGCGAGACAGCCATGGCTAATTTCCTGCCCCAAGACTCGCTCGTCTCATTGCAAGGAACGCTAGAACACGCCACCCGGGCACAGCTCTTTTGATTTCTTTTGTGCTGTACAATTGCCTTTGTTTATTCTTTAAGGTAAAAACTTTGGTAACGATCGCCTAACGGTTTCATTGGATTTGAGGAATCAGAGCAAATGTTGCCAAAAAACATCTCCAGGTAGAGGGGACAGATTTATTAGCCAGATGTTGCTTGTGTTTTAAGTTGGCCACTATGTTTGCCATCTGGCCAGGAGTTGGTTCATGTTCTTGTGGATAACATCCATATGTTCCCCGTTCCAACCATCCTCTGAGAATCTCCCGACGGCTTCATGTAGGGATTAGACCTGAACTCTAGGCAGGAGGAAGGTGTGTCACCACCCTGGCTGGGACAGTGGGAGTACATGGTGTGGTGGGTGTGTCTCTGCCCTACTTTACCTCCCCAACCCCACGGTGCTGTCACAACACAGCTTTGTGTGTTGGACACATGGGTGTGCACGTGACTGCATGCATACAGTAGTGTGCTGTGACCGTCCACAGGCACTGGTGACGCACATTTCTCTTGGACTTTGTAGATCTATCAGATTATCATTGACAGACCAGCACTATTGCAATGGTAGTACAACTGCAGGAATTTAAAACATTCCCTACGGTGGCATATTTTAAGTTAAAGATAGTGATCTTACAGAATTATGTTCCTTAATAATTGTGGATGAACCCAACTTCCTATGATCTTTTTATCTGCTTGGTGGGGAATTCAAATCTTCTTCTGAATTTTTGTTTTTCTAGAATTCTTGATTTGGACCTGGTGGTTAGAGATGAAGATGGGAACATTTTAGATCCAGAACTAACTAGCACAATTAGTCTCTTCCGAGCTCATGAAATAGCCTCTAAACAAGTGGAGGAAAGATTACAAGAAGAAAAAGTAAGTTCGTCTGTCTCTGTATTTTGCCATTCACACGTGGGCAGCATTTTTCAGAAAGCGCTTTCAGCAGTGGAATATCAAGGGGCTCAGACTTGGCTCTAAAGAAGAACCTGAAAAGGAGCATTGGCACAGTGTGTTTCCAACAAGGATGAAAGGAATGTGCCCGGGGCACGAGGGGATTTCATGCCTGCTGGGGAATGTGCAGAGCATCGTGCTTCACCAGGGAGGATGGGAGCGTAGTGGCCTTGACTGTGGAGTCATCTGTCAGATGGGAGATGATACCATTTAAATTCTGCATCTGATTTTGCATTTCCTCTCTGACATCAGTAGGGGCATGACATCTAGCTTGATGAGGGTGGAGAACACCAGTCGGGTCGATGTTTTCATCTCTCTGTTCTGTGATGGTATCATGTATGTGGTAGATATTCAGAAATTGATGGCTTGATATGCTCATCAGTTAATTTGGCAAGTATTCATTGGGCATCTAGTCGTTTGCCAGATACCAACGACATAATGAAGAATGACAAAAAAATGTCCTGGGAGTGTTTATTCGAATGAGGGAAACATTAATTAGAATGTGCAACTACACCTGTGCTCATCATTTCTAGGTCATTGATTGGACACTTAAAAATTCTGTCTCTGAAAATACTCAGCATATTGATGTGAGACTGGGGTCATTGCATAAGGTGCTGTTTTTTTCTGAAACGTAGGACCATGGTTCGAGGACTCGTGGGGGCAGGGAAAAGATAACATGAATCGCCTAGCTGACTCAGGCCCACTTCTCCTGTACCTTTTTCCATGCTGTAGAGGATATTAAAAACAACAAACAAACAAACAAACCCCAAAAAACAAAGATCACTGATGAATATTGCTTATGTCGACTTTCTTTTCACTGACAGTCTCAGAAGCAGAACATGGATATCAACAGACAAGCTAAGTTTGCTGCCACCCCTTCTCTGGCCTTGTTTGTCAACCTCAAAAATGTGGTTTGTAAAATAGGAGAAGACGCTGAGGTGCTCATGTCTCTCTACGACCCTGTGGAGTCCCAGTTCATCAGGTGGGGCTCCCTGCTGGTTAGGGTCTCTCCTGTGTGAAGAAGGTGGTGTCAGAACCACCCAGGTGGCCCTCGCTTGCCGAGAGCCTGTGAGCAGAAAAGCTACCTGACCTACCCTGAGTAGCCAGGCCCTGGGCCCTCTCTGGGCAGTGTGAGGGCAGCTCGGTTGGGCTCTGGGATGGGCAGGTTTTCTTGCATGTGTGCTGCTGTTTGCTTGTGGAGGTGCAGGGATTTCAGGAACACTCTTAATGTGATAGGGACTGGGCTGAAGCACTCTGTTTTCTACACTGTCACCACAGGACTTTGTATGTTCAGACCCCCAAAGGTCACACTTTCCTTTTCCAAACCTTTGGGCTTAGAATGTCATTTTTGTCACTTCTGTCCTATTGCTGTTTCTCCAAGCCAAGAGGCTGGAACCCAGTGTCTGGATTGGCACCTGCTGTATGCTTGCTCACCGTTAGCATCTGCTCAGGGAAAACACTGTAAATCGCCTGTTCTTGCTCGGCCCACAGTATAACTTCCTCTCTATCCACATGGAAAAATGAGG
This sequence comes from Spermophilus citellus, assembly GCF_964194105.1. NCBI lineage: Eukaryota > Metazoa > Chordata > Mammalia > Rodentia > Sciuridae > Spermophilus > Spermophilus citellus. Next base: position 92,610,652 of record NC_138195.1, read on the forward strand.
ATTAAACTCTGTGGAAGTTTGTGTGAGTCTGTGAGTATTAAAACTCCAGTATTTTCACTTGTACTATTCGGAATTGAAAAATGTGGTGTGTGACTGAAACAGAGCAAATGGGTGGCTTTATTCTCACTTCTGATGGACTCTGTTTCTTCTTGATGTAAGACAGTAGGTATTTCACGGCACGTTTTGTTTGTCATATACACGTCATGTGTATGTGTGTACACAAGTTCATCTCTCTCTGTATGCACGTGCACGTATGTATAGTACACACCTCATGTTGAACTTTATACTAGTGCCATTCTAAATTGACAAATAGGCTTTTCAGATTATAAAGTTTGAAATGCCATTTGTGATGGTTCCATGACATTAAGCCCAAGAAGCTTGGAATGCAGCCCTCCACGGTGTTTTGTGGTCCGAGTCTGCTGCTGGGTCACGCTGACGTTGGTATTTATAGACCCATGGTTGCTCTATCATAGACTTCCAGAGTACTAATTATGAGTCAGTGTGGTTGTGCTTGGAAAATTAATTTGCTTTTATTTCTTCTTTTTTCGAGTGAGAACTACCTGGTCCGCTGGTCAAGTTCAGGATTACCTAAGGACATAGACAGATTGCACAATCTGCGAGCCGTGTTCACTGTAAGTGTGCCTGCAGGCGTTCAGCGGCACCATTCTCCGTCCTGATACTGTTCTGAGTGACTTCCCTACAGCACTGGCATATGGGTCTGGGGGGGACGCCTGGAGTCCAGGTTAATCTGGGATGAGTAACATGCCTTCTGGGACCTTCTGAGTCTCTAGCTGCCCTTTGAGTCACTGAAGCAGAGATTTGCCCCCTTACCTTGGAGCACGTCTCTGAAACTTTGATCTCAAGTTCACTGAACAGTGACTGACTATTGTCATTCAATCGCGTTTTGTCATGGGACTGGTACTGAAATGCCGGACGCTGCTCTGGGAAGGGCATCTCCGTGTCTTCACTGTCCTTTTCAATTGGACTTGCATTGAGTAATGGTTCTTCACAATGATTTATGGAAATTAATATTTCCAGGACCTTGGAAGCAAAGACCTGAAAAGGGAGAAAATCAGTTTCGTCTGTCAGATCGTCCGCGTGGGTCGCATGGAGCTGAGGGACAGCAACACAAGGAAGCTGACCTCGGGGCTGCGGCGACCTTTTGGAGTGGCGGGTAATCCATTTCTCTCTTTCTCCTTGAGAGTTTAAGATCCTCACCTTCACTTTGACCAAGAGCCGCTGTTGAACTCTGGGCAGTGGTCAGCTTTGATTTATAGGCTTTTCTGGTGGAGAGAAAAAAATGGATCATCCTTTTTCTGGGTGGTTTTAGTCCACCTGTAAGCTCCGGATGCTTGGGTGCCTGAGTTTCAGATGTAAATAGAACATATTTGGTTTAAAGCAGATCGTGTCTTTTCCTCAGAGAGACCCTGACCCATTTCCTGGCCCCTGGAGAAGCTGGGCACTGGCAGGGGTCGGTTTCAAGATTTCTGGACTTGGCGGTTGGTTTAGGAGTGGACTGGCGTGGACCGGGTCATGAGGAGGAGAGTCAGGCACCAAGCCCACAGGGTCTGCTGGACACAGGGCCTTTGTTGTTTTTTAACCCTTCTTAATTCTAAATAACGTGTGGTTGTTTTTGGTGACAGCTCAAGACAAGCGAGATCAGTCATCTCTGTTGGGGAAAGTGTCCCCGGAGGTTCTGATGTCACTTTAAAAAAATAATTTTGGAAACTGATTTTATGGTCATAGGGAATTCCTTACCCAGCTCTTGAGGTGTGTTCACGTCCTTTCTGTGATTTTGGGGAATCACATGAACAAGTGTTTGGGAAAATCTCGATCCCTGGCACCCAGCTGGAACACGTTCCTTACCGTGACCAAGCATCCCAGAGCTGAGACTTTTCTCCTCTTGGAATAGACTTTATTTTTAGAGAAGCTCTAGGTTCAGGTAAAACTGGGCAGAAAATGGTTCTCACATACCCTCGCCCATCCTTAGCATCTCCCCCCTTTGCTGTGTTCGTCCGACAGTGAACCTACAGTGGCATGTCACTGTTTCACAAGGTGTAGCGTTGACGTGGCTGTCTGATCTTGGTGTTGTGCATTCTGGGGGTTTTTACAAAGGAATGATGTCCCATGTCCACCAGAACAGGACCATGGAGAGCAGTTTCACTGCCTTAAAAGTCCTCTGTGGGGCGAGAGTTGTGGCTCAGTAGTGAGTGCTTGCCTCACATGCACGAGGCACTGGGTTCGATCCTCAGAACCACATAAATGTAAAATAAAGATATTGTGTCCACCTAAAACTAAAAAATAAATATTAAAAAAAAGTCCTCTGTGGTCTTGAAGTTTTTAGAGAAATATATCAATTCTTTAAACAAATGATTCCTACTTCATAAAGAGTAATGAACGGTGAGAGGCCAGGTGATAGGTCTGCTATTGGAAGCACCAGGAGGAAGTTCACTGCTTACGAGTGAAACGTCAGGGTGGGTTGCCTCGCTGAGACCCCGGGGGGATTGGCATGGGGCACATCACATTTTCATCCCTTATGGCTCGAACACATTTTTTAAAATTCTTGCTTTATCTTTCAGAGCCTGTAGCACCTTTCACGTGTTTAGTTGAGATGCTAGTAATTTTTCAGAAGTTTGCATTTTCTTTTCTCCTGCTATGGTATTTTTGTGTGTGTGTGGTGCTGGGGATTGAACTCGGAGCCTGTGCATGTGGGCAAGCACTCTACCAACTGAGTAACTGACCAATGTCCTAGCCCCGGCCCATGGTTGTTTTAAGAAAATATTTTATTTTGTCTTAGGTGTATTAGGCTTCCCTGAAGCAATCAGAGGAAACTTTGACAAGTTATGTAACTCACGCCTCTTTCCAGCATGGATGCTGTGGGTTCTCTTGTTCTTAGATACCAGAGAGTGTGCTGCAAAGTTCCTGTGAGAGCACAGCGAGGTTTGTGAAGCCAAGACGAAATCTCGATGGAGACTTGTGGCTCCTCCCTGCCTTTGATTAAAATTGGAACATCTTCAGCTTTCGGCATTTGAGTCTTGACATTTGGAATGTCCTAGGGAGTGAGGGCTGGGGATCTCGCTGTGGCCTCACTGTTCAGAATGTGCTTGATTGTGTGTGGTGGGGTCTGGTGTCAGGTCACAGCCCCCACCTCCGAGGCTTCTCTGGGAGCTGCTGAAGCCCAGGTGTACCCTGCCCTGACGTGGTGCCCTGTCCCTGGGAGCCCTTCCTATGTTGTGTCTGCAGAGACATGGCCAGTGTCTAGGCCCTGGAGTGTGGGCCACTGGCTGCAAGGCCTCCACCTCCATGTGCCTTGATTCCTGGTGACTCTCCTGTAGCCCCTCGCTCCTCCTGTCGACCCTGGTCTTTGGCTTCTTGTGTCCTGGTGCTCACTCACTGTGGGCTGTTGGAAGCCTGCCTGGGCCATCCCTAGCTCCACTGGCCTGTTTTTGCCCATATTCTCTGGAGCATGGGCTCTCCTGCTATTCTGGTCATGGGGCCTTTGTCCTATCTGGCTCCTGGTGGGACACGTCAGGCCTGGGCCTGTGAAGGTTGGTTCCAGGGGCTCCCAGCAGGGCCTCTGCTCCCTCTGCTGCCCAGCAATTGCTTGCTTACTTGGCTTCTGGTTCGCCTGGGTCCTAGCATGAGCACTGTGGCCTCCAAGGTCACATCAGAGGGCCAGGTTTTAAGGACCTCTTGGCTGGTATGTTTCCATAAGTACTGTTAAGCACCGGAGCCTCTGCTTGTCGAGTTTCCAGGTTCCTATGGTCACTGTGCCCTGAGACAGGGGTGATGCGTTGTATCATGTGACTTGGCTGTGTAGATTTTTGGCACAATACGTGGCTACCAGCTGCCCTGTCCCCCTTGTTCCGTGCCATTCTTCAGTGTAGCTGGGGTACAGGCTTCCCACCCCTGCAGCTCCGTCCCCAGCAACACCTTTTTCCTGAGGACAGACCCCTCTCGTAGCTGAGTAGGGCCGTGGACTTGTGGTCACCATGCTCTGCCCAGATCTACAGGAAGACTTAGTTTTGCAGCCCTCTCCAGGGGAACCCTGCCATCTGTGCGACAGCACCCAGCTCCTGGAGAGAAGCGTGCATGGACCTTTAGGCCTATGTGTCTTGTCTTGTATTGGAAATAATGTGTCACATTCTTTGTTTTAAACCTTTTGATAATGTGAAAGTGATAGGCAATTGTAGAAAATTATGGAAATTTCATTGAAGAGAAACCTAAGCATAATTGAATAAATCCTTCCTAATTTTCCACAATCGGAAGTTCTTCAGGATTATTCTGGCATGTTTTTTTATTTCTTCTTTTTTTTTTCTGTGTTTGTGGTCCATAATTTTAAAAAATAATATCGGGTCAAACTAGGGCTGAGGGTGCAGCTCAGAGGCAGAGCACACGTTTGACGTGTGAGGGCCTTGAATCCCTAGCACCAGGTGGACACATCTGATCAGAGACCTATTGTTGGCCTTTTGGTGTTTTTTTTTTTCTTTTTTCCATTCCTCTTTGGTCTCGGGCTTTGTCCCCAGGCTGAGGCTCGAGGGCCTGAGACGAGGAGCAGGAGGAGGGCTGATAAGTGCCAGGGCAGGCGGCCTTCCTACAAGGGCTGCTGAGCCTAGTGTGTGCAGACTTGGGCACTGGGGATAGGGCAAGGGGTCAGATGGCCGGGGAGGCCCATCAGCTGGTGAGTTGAGCCAGGTGACACTGGAGAGGCACACGGCAAGGCCACCCCTGTGGCTGGCGTTCAGGTTCAGACTGACTTCTCTCTGCTCGTGACTGCTGAGTGAGCTTCCTTTCATGATTTTGAATTGTGATAAAGATGTGTCCATGCACAGATGGGCATCTTAGCATTGGTCAGTGCTGGATGTAGTTCCAGTCACCACAGACAGTGCCCAGTGCTGGCACAGTCTACCAGGTGGGCCTTGAGCTCTGGCCGTTCACCTCCTGTGCAGCTGCTTCTCGATGGCTGATGTACTTGGGCTCCTTCCACCTGCGTCTGCGCAGCTCTTCCGCCTGTCGTCCCACTGGTGCAGTAGGACACACTGCACAGACCCCTTGGGCTCCACCAAACCCAGCAAGAGACGGACAGCAGGGCAAGCAGGGGCTGGATGGCAGGGCTTCCATTTGCCTGGCAGTCCCGGAGCTCTTTTGGGGGGGCGGCCGTGTAGAAATGAACATAGTCTCCACTTCAACCTGGGATGCTGGTCACCAGGGGAGGACTTAAGTTAGGAAAGCAAACAGGTGCACTGCTCTCTTATCTTTAGCCAGGTGTGGGGGATGAGGCAGAGCACAGGGAAGGTGCCCAGTGCCCTCTGGGGCTGCTCTTGGCTCTTCTTGGTCGGCCTGTCGTGACCGAGGCAGGAGGCAGGCAGACAGTGGGCTCGTGTGCTGGTTAGTTCTGTCTGTGGCTGCGGTTTGCTCAGCTGGATGGTTGGTGGCTGAGGATTCTCTGTGAGTGTCCCCCTCGCATTGGCACCAGCATGTGGAGGCCCCTGGTAGATGGTAGCCCTGGCTGATTGTGTTATTATTTGGGATGTTATTAAGGGTGGGTAGCCACTTGGCACGTGTGGATATTTAAGTTATATTTAAATGAATAAATCAAAGATAGCATTTGGCTGTCTGTCCTTCCTGCACTTCTTGATGCCCTTGTTCCACAGAACATCCTCACTGCCGATGTCCCGGAATCCGCAGCTCTATTGGCCGGTGGCTGGTGGCTGGTGGGCAAGGGAGGGTCCTTGGTTGGTTGACTTCCTATGATGATTGCACTGAAGTAAGACAGTCTCTGTTCTTTTCTCGTCCACAGTGATGGATGTAACCGATATAATAAATGGAAAAGTAGACGATGAAGATAAACAACATTTCATTCCCTTTCAGCCGTAAGTATGGAGCGGTCCAAGCCCGTCGCCACCTGCAGTGTGGAAATCCTGTTTGTAGTGATCAGTCACCTTCGTGATGACGTTATACGTGAAGCCCACAGAGGGATAGATTGTTTCACAATCATAAAAGATTTGCGTAGTCACTGCCACAGCACGAGGAATTTTTGGCAGTGATAGAATCCTGGGTAAAAGTTGGTTTATGCTTCTGGAAGTAGATTCTATATGTGTTCACTGAATTTCCTTATCAGAAGAATTACAATTCCACTCTGAGTGTGGATGTTTCTTTACATAATTGATTTATTCTGGTGGCAGTTTGCATTTTCCAAATACAATACATTCAAATTCATCACAAGTGGTTTGCTGTTTTTAAAATAGAAAACCAAACACAATGATGATGAATTCCTTTGTAAAGTGAGGAATAGGACTTTGCAGCGTGTGGTGACGCTGCTGAGTTTCCCATCCTGATTTCTGCTCAGGATCTACGGGTGCCGGGCACTTCTCTGTCTCCTTCTGACCCGAGGTCTCTGGAGAGGTGCCTGGAGCATGGGAGGGCACTTGAGGGAGGTGCCTTTGGTGGAGTCTCTGATGTGAAGGGACTGGCGGTGTTTGGTGACAGAAGCAGACGAGGCCCAGTCAGGGTCTTCGGCCACCCCAGGGACACTTCTGCTTCAGGAAGGTGGGGCAGGAAGTGGAACACTTAGGTAAATGGTGAGACTGCCTCCCCTAGCTTGCCAAGTCAGACTGAACGGCGCAGGTGGGTGACCTGTGGGGTCCTCTCTGTCCTCTTTCCTCTTCATGTTTGTTTTTCTTTAAGGGATCCCACACTGGAGACAAGTTTCATTTTACAAAGTTCACATCGTTTCTAGCAGTCGGTGGAGGGGCTTTGGGTGGCTGGGCAAGTGGCTGTGGAAGGAGCCCCATCCCGGGTGGAGGAGGAGGACTGTGGCTCGCCGTCCAGCCTGCAGCCTTCCTGACCCACCCGTCCCGCGGTTGGGCTGCACTCCTGGCACACGCTCCCTGCGCAGGCAGGTGCTCTGTCCAGCAGCTCCCGAGGCTCTTGCAGTGCCCAGTGGAGGCCTTTGCAGCTTCCTGGGTGGGGGGATGGCAGAGCCGCTGTGTTCCCCAGCTGAAGCTGGGTCCGGTGGCACATCTTCCCAGCATAACCGCAGGCAGAGGGCTTTGAGGACTTCAATGCTTTCAGTTCACTTTTCTGTCTAGTGTGATAACTACTAGCCCTGTGTGGCCATTTAAATTAATTAAAATTAAATAGAATTAAAACTTTAGCTTCTCAATCACATTAGTTCCATATCAGTGTTCAGGCCCCCCCGGGGCTCGCGGCTGCCGTGCTAGGCGCGTGGAGCACGTTCCCACCACTGCAGGGAGCGTGGCTGGGTCCTTACCTCCGGAGCCCACCAGCGAGCTGGCTCATGAAGGCAGAGCTCTGCAGTCTGCAAGCTTCCTCAGCAAGTGAGGCCACCCAGTGCAGGTAACACGTAGACGTACTTTTGTGAAATCATAAAGTTAAGGGGCTTGTTGTTCCCCTGAGAAATAATGGGGCCCCTGCTGTTTTGATTGCTGTGTTACATGTCAGCTTCCTGAAGCCCCAACGCTCTGCTAAATTAAGATGACTTGTTGCTGGCTAGTGTGCTCTGGGATGCTCCGTTTGAAAAGTTAGAGTGTTTGGAGTTTCAAGTTTCTAGTCTTCACAGGCTGTGCTGTAAGCTCCCGGAGCTGGCCTGTACATGGTGCCATCTTTTTTATCTTGTAGTGAACGTCGATTTTAAAAAATATGATTACATGCTTATCTCTTATGTAATTTGTGACTCCTTGCTCCATTAAAGGAAGACTAATATACAGATTAATATTTGCAGTGTTAGAAGCAAAAGAGCAGCCTGATTTTAATAGCAAAATAAGCAATGAAACCAGTTCTTTGGGAAATGTCATGCTAATGAAACCGTTTTTTGCTCCATTAAAACTGATTTATTATCTCACAGGGTTGGTTTTAGGGATGGAGGCGCAGTGCACATCTTTCCCTCGCTCCCCCTCTCTCTTTCCTCTCTTTCTTTCTCTCTCTCTCTTCTTTTACTTGGTGAAGTAAATTAAAAACAGCCCTCAGCTCCCGTGAGTTATGTGGCTTGGGTGATGGATAATGGCAACCTTGCTTCAGAATTGATTTTGGACACTCTGCACATGGTGTCTGTTTCCTTCTCATTTTCTCTTGGGCCGGGCGGGGGTACAGGATTTTCCTGCTGGCACCTGCTGCCTGCTCAGCTTCCTTCTCCTTCACTGCAGCCCTGTGGACGGCTCCCTGTTCTCGGGCCCGACCTGCTGGTTTGCATTCCTAGCCATGTCCCGGCTTCCCTCCCTGATGTGGCTGTCATCGATTGTGTTCCCTAAAGTGTACCCCCAGTCTCACATGACCTCACTTGGGGTCTGTGGAGTGCAAGAGGGGCAGGTTGGGAAGCTTCTTCAAGCCATTAGGATTCGGGGGTCTCTTCTTGAGCGGGGTGGGGGCTCTTGATTTTGCTTTTCTCTTTGTGCCACCTGCCCCGTGACCCAGGCTGTGTTTGGAGTTAGTGAAGTTGGAGAAGTGGCTGTGGGGGTGCCTTTCAGCCCCCTGGCCCTCGGACCAGCCCTTTAGTGGTCCGGGGGCTCCTGAGCCGCGGCTGGTGTCCTGGGGAGCGGGTGCCTTGGTTGGCCTGACTTCTCTCTGGTTCAGCATTTCCTGATCGATGCTTTTCCCTGTTTCTCTTGTCACCTGCCCTCTGTCTCCCACCCTCTGTCCTGCGTTGACTCATGACGACCCTCTGGCCCTCGGGGACGCTGCCCTCTTGTGTTCCCTTGTTCCCGGGACCCACGGGTCTTCGTGCCCTTTGTCTCCTGTGGTCTCGCTCGTCCCGTGCCCTCCAGGCTCGCGTTGGACGACGCCACCCGACACAAGCCGCTGAACATGTCATCCCGTTTTTCACCCAGGGTGGCAGGGGAGAACGACTTCCTGCAGACTGTCATAAACAAAGTCATCGCTGCCAAAGAGGTCAACCACAAGGGCCAGGGTACGTATCTCCATTTGGTTACCGTTGCTGTCCACCTCTGGGGGTGTGGACGGTGCCGTCAGCTCGACGTGGTGGTGGCAGTGGTGACAGTGCCGGGCCTGGAGAGCTTGTCTCCGATGCATGGCCCCTGCAGTGTCCTGCTGCTCACCTTGCTGAGTACCACTGGAGGCCAGCCTCCCCGAGGACAGCGAGGACTGATCTTTTCTTGAGGGGGGCGCGGGTTCTTGATTTGCTGGGCCAACACTGGGTTTCCTCCCTTGGTCCAGCCCTTCCTCTTATCCACCCTTGAACAAAATCCTTAATACCGTCCCCGCCCTCGGGCTACAGCTCCCTCTTCCCTGTAGGGAAAAGGGGCATTGGACACCGCCCTCACCCCCAGGCATGTGCTCTTGTCCTCTGTGTCATGGCCCATGTGGAGTGCAACTCACTGCCTGGCTATTTTCTAGGGCCGCCCTTTTGTCCCCTGGGAAAGTGGCTTTGTTTGATGGACTGGCGCCCCTCCCTTCCGTTTGCTCAGTTATCCTCCTTCCCCCTCTCTGTCCCACAAGCACCAACATTGACCCCACACTGATGTGTCCAGCAGCTGCCCTTCTGCTGGCAGAGCTGGCCCCCCGTCAGCTTGGGTGGAGACACTGGGCCCTCGGTTTGGCCAGGAGATGACCATTGGAGGAACCTGCCTCCTGCCTGGGGGGAAGCACCTTTGGAACCTGGGTCTGACCTGCCCCACACAGGTGGGAACGTCCTCACGTCAGTCCTGGATCTGGTGCTGACGTGCTGGAAGCTGGGCAGGGCTGAGGAGGGCCTGCCTCCCTGTCCAGCTACCTGCGGTCACCAGACCTCCAGAATAGCCGTGCCAGCTCTCAAGGAGAACGTTGACCCAGTGGAAGAGTGTTCTGGAGAAATGGGCCCTTAAGTGTTCTGAGCTGGTGTGACCTACCCATCTCGGCCCACAATAGCGAACCAACCCCCACCCTGAAAGTTAATCCTGAGAGTTCATGAACATTTAAGCTGACCCAGGCCTGGTCCCTGGTAAATGGTTAGCCATGGCAATATGCATTTTAATTAAAAACCACCCAGTAGGGGTCTGGTCCAGCTGCTGAGATTGGAGCTGCACAGGCTAGGTGCTGGGGGCAGGCCCTGGCTGCTCGTCCTCCCTGGCCCTGGAGCAGGCCCTGTGGACCTCCAGGTTCTCTTTCCCTGTCGCCTGAGCTTCGGTCAACATTTATGACAAAGTCACCCAGGAGAAGTGGAGATTGTTTCAGGCCAGTAGGAAACTACTCAGAAAGATGCCCGGAAGCCTGCCTCTGTCAGGTTCACGGCCAAAATCCATGAAGCCAGAGAGCGACCGGGCTGGTACTTGGTGCCTGCACCCTGGGAGGAGGGGCTGCTCCAGGCCACAGCGGGAACGGAGAGGAGACCCTCAGACCGCGGCGTCTTCCCGAGTCGGAATGCCTGGCAGCCTCCTCACTGAACCTTTTCCTGGCCCGCCCAGGTGAACCCTGCTCGTTCCAGAGAGCACTGAGAGAGATGGTCCAGGGAGTGCCCCTGAGCCAGCCGCTGGGTCTGTTGGGCACAGCTGGGTGTCTGTTTTTCATCAGTCCTGGCCCACGTTGGCCCTGATCCTGCTCACCTGGGTCCTGGCCAGGTGCCCACACAAGGAGCAGGGAGGAAACACTGATGGACACAACCGGGAGTATTTCATGCCCAGTATCAAGGACGCAGGTCCCGTGGCCCTTGTCTCCTGGGCACATGCCTGGGGCCCCTGTCCCTCGGGCTCCTGTCTTGGGGTCTTGGTCTGCTCCAGGTTTCATCAATGTGTCCTCGTCACCAGGAACACAGTCTTTTATAATCAACCCAAATCATTCTGACTCCTGAACCCGAAGGTACTGGGTGTTTGCAGTGGACAGTGTTCCCCGCCCTCCCCCCACAGACCCCTGCTTCCCGTGTTTGAGACCTGATGGTGCTCCTTCTTTTCATTTTTAGTTATTCTGATGAAGCAGACGTCAACCCCAAATGTGCTTTGACTTTGATGAATCTTGGCCTCATATTCTCTTGAGGAAGGTGTTTTTAGAAAAGCTCAATATAATCAAGAACATTTAGCCTCCCTGTTTAGATTGTGGTGTGACACTTGAGTCGCGTCACTGGTATTTGAGTTTATGAGCTCAGATACTTGAGCGACGTGGTGTTTGTGAGCAAGGAAAGGTGCTTGAGAGGCAGGACTTCTCATAATAGCACGAATGCTCTTCAATGTGGTTTCCTGGACGGGTGACGGTGCCAGGACACAGGTGAGGGAGTGCTCGGCCCCTTGAAGGTCTGTCTGCTTAATTTTTCTGCAGGTCCAGAGCTGGTGCTAGTTCAGGTACTTTTGTGTGAATTAGTGAAAAGGAGGAGACGCAGTGAGTGCCAGGGTGGATCGTGGGCTCCTAGTCACCTTTCTTGGTCCATTACCATGTGCAGTGCACGTCTGGAGCCCTGGTACATAGCCTCTGTTTGGGTGCCATCCCCTGGTGGGTCTTGGGGACTTTCTTCCGTTGGTTCTATTTCCCTCCTTTGACAAACTCTGTCTCCCATAGACAACGCAGACGCACACAAGGACACCCACAGGGGCCCAGGCACAGACACACAGTAGGAGCACACCTTGATACCATGGTGGCTCATGGGTCCCCCAGAGCTGAGCAGCTGGGGAGCAGCAGGCCAGGCTCATGGCCTTGTGTGAGCACCTCAGTGTGCCACTGGCGGTGACGCCGCCTTTGCACCTGGGGGACAGGCACTGTCCTTGACAGCAGCTGCTGCGTCTCCTGCCCTTGACGTGTGAGCCTCTGCATGTCCCTCCTGCTCCCGCCCACGGGCCTGCCCCTGGGTGTGTATTCGGGGCGCACTCCCTGTGCCCAGGCCCGTGTTCACCACACTCCTTGTGGGATGCTCCTTCGTCTTGGTGTCGAGGGCTGAAAGTCTCCTGTGCCCTCTGGGAGGCAAGAGCTCAGTGGCAGCCTGAGCATTTGTTTCTCCTGAGCTGTGACAGTGTCTCCGTGGCCCCCGCTCTGCAGCTCACTGGGGCGCGAGCTGCCAGTGCCTTGTGCATCTAACTCTGAGTCCTTGCTGGTGGCCTCCCTGGGGTTCTGGGAGAGGTCAGCCTTCTGGGTCCATTCCTAGTCCATGCTCCTTCTGGTTTATCTCACATGCATATTGATTCAGAGGAGCCATTGGTCCTGGGCACCTGTGGGGGGTGCATAGCTGCTGGCCCTGGGCACCCATGGGGGAGGGCACAGCCGTTGGCCCTGGGCACCCATGGGGGAGGGCACAGCCATTGGCCCTGGGCACCTGTGGGAAGCGTGGGAGCTGCTGCCCCTGAGGGTTCCCCTGTCCAGGCAGAGTTTGCCTCCCAGCTGGCAGGTCATTCCCCTGTGCTAAGTACCTCCCACCTGGACGTTGACTGTGTCTTTAAATGTTGAATTGTGAATTAAAACTCTCATTCATTGAAGTCACTGTCATGAAGTATTCTTAAAACGAGCAAGATACAAAGTGACCCTGGCATCTGTTGTTTTCCCAGGTTTGTGGGTAACACTGAAATTACTTCCTGGAGATGTCCATCAGATTCGAAAAGAGTTTCCTCATCTGGTGGACAGAACCACAGCTGTGGCTCGCAAAACAGGGTTTCCAGAGATAATCATGCCTGGTAAGGACTGGCTCGTCTGGGGCTTCTGTGCATGTGAGATGTAGCTGGTCACAAAACCATGGGGACAGTAACATGTAGCTCTGGCAGCCACAGAGGGCTGAGCTCACCTTGGTGATGTGGAAGCCCCAGGGTGGCTCTGGAACACCTGGGGGTCAGTGGCTGTGACTGAGTGAGGGGGGATATTCACCCTGGCCACCTGGGCCCCTGCTAGGAAAAGCTCCTCACAGCTGTGAGGGTCGTGTGGGGCAGGCGGGAAACCCAGCAGATATCTGAACAGATTTTTTGATTAAAAAGAGGAAGGAGCATTGGCAAGTGAGCCCCCAGCATGCAGCCACCACAGCAGGACTGTGCATGAGTGGCCAGTGGCTAGTGTCGGGCACCACACTCGTGCTGCTCTGGTCCAGTTGCAGAATTTCAGCCAGGAAACTGATGAGGGGATTTCTTGTGAGCATTAGTCTCATGTTTAATAACACTGTCCAGTTTCTATGTAGATTCATGTTACTAATCTGATTTGGTTCTCGGACCTTGGGAAGCATGGTTGATATTTACCCTTTATATCTGGGTGATACTGTTTGATTTGTAAGCAATATTTGTGTTAATAATATAGGTTAATCCACATAAAGGTCTTGGGACACTGCAAGTTAGTGTTGAGCTAATTCTCATAAAAATTAAACCACAGCCTGAAGTCACATGGCCAACGAGTGGAGATGAGGTTCAAATGCCACTCTTGCTGGCACACATGGCCACTTTGGCCACCCAGCCAATTTGCTAAGACTTATCAGGGGAAGTCAGCTCACAGTCCTTGAATTTGGACCTGCCACGCAAATTCATGCATGAAGTCACTGGTGGTATGTGTTGACCTCTGTAGCTCTCGAAGGGAAACCCAGGAAACTTGTGCTCTGTGGGGTTTCCCTGATAATTGGTAGACTTACACAGGAAGTCTAAAACTTACCCCATGATTCTGGCAGGTTATGTGTGCTCCCTGCCTGGGGAGGGGCTCCTGGGGAGGGACCCCTGGAGAGGGCAGCTCGCTGGAGTGAGTCACCCTGTTCTCTGTCGACTGAGTGACCCTGGCCAGGCTGCAGGCACCAGGAGACAGAGCCAGTGGTTTTCAGTCAAACTCCTGCTCGCTCCCGGCAGAACCTGAGCATCACCCGTTTGCTTGGCTGTCTCCTGAAGACCTGGATCATCTTTGGACAGTGGGGGAGCCAGTCATGTCACCTCATGGCCGACTTTCTACCTTCTTGTGACCTGCTGGCATCCCAAGTCCTTCTGGAGGACTGGGTGGGAGAGCAGGGCTGTCCTTTGAGCAGGAGGGGTGGTTAGCATCTACCCACACCCGCTCCCAGCTCCCTCCTCCCCACAGAGAGCCCCATAACCCTGGGGGCGTCTGCTGATGGCCCTTGTGAACATCTGTGGGCTTTTCCTTCTGTGAGTGGGGTCGGCTGGTTGGCCCCACAGAATTACTCTGTAGGTGCACACGGGAGCCAGGTGTGGGGTTCAGCCCCTCGTCACCCCCATCCCTACTACTCCTCTGGCTGGTGTCATCTTCAGGAAGCTGCTGTCCCCTTTAGTGATTGAGCTCCATGAGATCTTCAGGTGGAGTGATGGCCCAGCACCCTGCCTCACCAACAAGCCTCTTCAGGGTGGCTGTCCCAGGTCACTGCTGGTCAGGGGCCGGTCCTGGACGGGCAGCCTGGCCTCCTGCTCCCTGGCTCCTCCTTCCTTCTCTTCTCCCATGGACCCTGGCACAGTTGCAGCCGCGCTCCGTCTCCTGGCAGGCACAGTGGCTGTGGGAGCGGCCCACTGGGACTGTTATAATAATGACTTTTAAATGAAAGCTTAATTTAATAGTCAGAGCCATTAAAAGGCAAAATAAATCAGTTAAACAAAAAAAATAAAATAAAAATAAAAAATAAAATAAAAACAAGACAGTAAGAGGAGGCTTGTTCCTTAAGGTCCCTGCTCCTCAGCTTCTTGCTGCCCTTGATGGAGCAGAGCCGCTCTGTGCAGAGCAGGGTCAGGTGGGAGGGGCCAGGCAACAGCACAGTCACGGTCCCTGGGCCGTGATGCTTCCTCTAAATCACGTTGCCAACAAAGCTTGTGAAGTTTTCCCGGTCGGACCGTTACCAGGGACTTCGTGCATCCTGAGTGGGAAGAGCTCAGCTGTGGTAATTTTTCCCCATAGTTAAGGGTCCTTCCTACTTACAGTGCTCAGGTCTGTTTTGTTCTGCCTCTTCTCTCTTGGTCCCCACCAGGGACCAGACAGCCACTTGCTGCAAGAGAAGAGCCAAGCAGGGGAGTTCCCCTTGTGGCCCCTCCTCGTTGTCCTTGATCCCAGGCTGTAGGTCTCAGTCAGGTTTCAGCTCCTGGACTTTGGGAAGAATGTCAAGGAGGCCGATGCTGCCACTCACCTCCTGGGTGTGCGCTGAGGTGGCGACTGAAGCGTAGATGAGCCCAGCCCGCATGTTGGTGGCCATGGGCCATGGCCACGAAGCGGGGCAGGTCCTCGCAGCCCCTCTGTGGCATTGTAGTCACTCTGGGCTGCACTTGGAAGTGGACCAGCTAGCTATCAGCAGAGGAGATGTTTTCTCTTTCCAGCAGGTCTTAGGACCATGACAGAAATCACCTTTGTTGTGCTTTCAAATGCCAAGATTGTTTTGTAGAAAATATTTCATGATCACCTAATAGAGTATCTATAACATTCTGCTAGGCTGGGGAGCGGGTTAGATGGTTTTTGCAAAATTCCCAGTCACACTATGAATAATGGGTTGGTACTAAAGATGTGATTCCCCCCAGGCGATGTTCGGAATGATATCTATGTGACGTTGGTTCAAGGGGATTTTGATAAAGGGAGCAAGACGACGGCCAAGAACGTGGAGGTGACCGTGTCCGTCTACGATGAAGACGGGAAGCGCCTGGAGGTACTGCTCGCTGGGGGTCGTGTCTGCAGGCCCAGGCCCTGGCTCTGTCGCCCAGCTCGCAGCAGCCACTCGGGGACAAGTGTTGGTTCTTGCTCCCCTGTCTCCACCTTGCCTTGGTGTCCCTGGGTCCTGGTGCCATCTGTCTCAGGAGATCCCTGTGGAGTTGGGCCCATGTTCTTTGCACAGCCTTATCAGAGAGGGTCATTTGGGGGCATCATCCTAAGCCCCTAGCAATTACTGTGAAGTGCAGACACTGTTATGTCACCTCTTCAGAAATGAGGAACCTGAGATTCTGAGGAAGAAGCAATTAGCTCAGGGTCAGAGAGCAGGTGGACGTGGGTTGCATTCTCTGACCTCTGACTGCTGCAGCCTGAGCTATGGCCTCCTGGCGCTTCCCATAGTAACCAGGATTAACTTCTGTGGGCAAAGCAGCCAGCAGGGTTCACCTGAAAGGACTCAGGGCTGCAGTCATCTCTAATGAGCAGAGGCCAGACCAGAGCAGGTATCTGTCCAGGACCTCTGTGGACTGGGGCCAGGGAGCCGAAGCCTGGGTTTGTGTCTAGGGCTCAGCTCTGAGTGGGGGTGGCTGCCTTTGTTGCTGCCCACCCTATCTCTCCAGAAGCATGGGCCTTTGCCAGCATGGCTCCAGGTGGGGTCCACTGGACAGCATTCATGGCTGGAGCCGGCAGGAGGGCTCCTGCTGCCTCCTTGCTCTGCAGCCCTTTACTCCAGACCTTTGAATGAGTCAGGCCACTTCCTGTAGGTCCTGATGTCAGAGGGGCTGGATCGAGGTTGGGGTGGTGGACGCAGTATTCCCTCGTGTTTCCCGACCGCCCAGGTCCTCAGTGGGTGGTCAGGGCGTGGGCTATGTGCAGAACTGTGCTTCCAGTGAGTTCACAGCACTGCAGGAGTGATCTCTCTGCCTGGGGGCCTGGTGGGAGGTGTGTGCCCAGCAGGCTCCCCGAGGTCTCATCTGAACTCTCTGCCTTCTTTCAAAGCATGTGATTTTCCCGGGTGCTGGTGACGAGGCGATTTCAGAGTACAAATCTGTGATTTACTACCAAGTGAAGCAGCCACGGTGGTTTGAGACCATGAAGGTATTATTTGCACGGTCATTTTATCACTTGGATTGATTATGAAATGCTCATTTGTATCCCAAAGGAACCCCCACCTTCCCCCTGGCTCAAGGGGCTGCCCGCTAACAGCACCACACAGGCCGTGTGGCTCTCCCAACAAGTCATTCTGGGTTGCTAAGGAACCACGCTGGCATTTCTCGGAATACATTTGCTCCCATCTCCTTTGGACGTAGATATAGGGCTTTCATGGAGACAAATGACAGAGCCTTTTAAAGATAGTCATTGTCTTTCTCTTCTGGTTCTGTTTTATGTGTGGCATGCTGCCTTTACACCAGATTGGAAAAAACAGGATGCCAGTCCATGAGGTTTTGCCAGGGAGATGGGTCCCACTCCTGTGGCACTGGCACGTTTGCATAATGCAGGTCTCCTGGTCTCTGTGGTGGCCTCTGTGGTAGGCACCAGCCCACTGCCAAGAGCTGGAATATTTGAGAAGAAGCCTGGGGTTGGCCCCAGAACACAGATGTTAGATGTGAGAATTAGGGGCAGTCCTTGCTTGCAGCAGTGTGGACGAGGTCTTTTTCTTTTCCCATAATGTGACAACAAGATAGCTTCCTTACTGCAGCTGTGGAGAGAATATAGATACCTTTGTGTTGGGACCAAACGTGAAGACGGCAGCGTTCAGAAATAGAATCTTAACAGTGAGGATCAGAATGTTAAAGGAAAAAATCCAGCTGTCTAGCAGATTTGGGTTGGCTCCTTCCAATATTACCTTGTTTAAATTTGGAGACATTTTGCCTTTGGAAAGATCACACAGGGGATTAGATAGACAGCGTTTGCATTGCTAGGTGTAGAAGTATTTGCAGTTGTGCCCAAAGCTCCCGCTGAATTAAGCTGTCTCCCTGGGAGCTGTTGGGGGAGCTGCCACCTCTCTCCTCTCCACTCACACAGGTGGCCATTCCCATCGAGGATGTGAACCGCAGCCACCTCCGGTTTACCTTCCGCCACCGGTCGTCGCAGGACTGTGAGTACTTATGCTCACCACCAGCCCCGCATGCACAGGGCCACCTCGGGCAGGTGTGGGGGGGGACTCTCCTCGCTGCACCTGTTCTGGGCCACTCCAAGACTCTGCTGTCACACCAAAGTGACGGCCCCTTAGCCGTTGCCATTTCACATGTTCCTGGGCATGTCTCGGGCAGACCTCGGATACCTTCCTTCTCTTGCCCGACGAGGGCTGCTGCTCCGTAAGCCTCCTTAGCTTTCCTTTTCTCCTTTTTGACTCCTAATACTCTGCCCATCAGAAATGTCATTTGATTGAATCCAGAGCCGTGACCCCTTTTGTCTTCCTTGCTGTCCCCTGGTATCTGGAGTTCGGCCCCAGCTCTTCCCTAGATGTCGGTGTGATATTGACGGTGACACCAATGCTGGAGGAGCGAAAGCCGGTGTTGGAACCTCTCCTTCCAGGGGAGTGTGCTGCCCACCTCCCACGATGTGGCCCTGTGCTAGGTGCTGAAGGGGGACCACAGAAGGCAGGCTTAGCGCTGTCCCTCGTCTGTCTTCATTCAGCACTAGCTCATATTTGGGAAAACAAGTGACAGTCAGAGGTGACTATGGTAGTGTGTGCTATAGAGAACCAGGGAGGAGGGTGTCCTTTGGCCATGTGTGTTGTGGAAGATGCCTTGGGGGCCACTCAGGACGGTGGTCAGGCTCTGGCTCTGCATCTTCTCACAGGTATCTAAGCATGAGCCTCTTGTGATCGTCCCTCAAGGATACGGGCCCTCCCTCTAGCAGCTCTGCAATAGTGTCCGGCTCTGTGCTAGCTGCTGTGCTGCGAGCAGGTGCCCATCTTATTGTTTCTGGGGACCTGGGCCCTCTGCGTGGTGTAGGGTGTGCCTGGGGGACAGGACAGTGAGCAGGAGTGGAGTTCTGGTGCCTGGATATGTAGACGACTGTGAGGGCCACTGAGAAGCCCAGGCCTATGGTCACTTTGAGTGTTGAGGCCTGCAGAGCTACAGTGCTGACCACTGCCATCAGCTGACCATTTGTAGTGGCGGATGAGGCCAGGGCCTGGTTCTGCAAGGACTGGGAAGTGGCACGAGGCCCACTGTGTGGTGTGTGTGGGATGATGGCCACTTGAGCATCACTGCAGCCCTTGCCTATCCTGCAGTGCAAACCCACCAGGGTCCAGTCAGAGGGCAGCAGGCATCACTTTGGGTGGGAGAAGCAGGGGTGTGAAGCCTGGCCAGCCGAGAAGGCCGTGCCTTGTGGTTCAAGCTGGCCAAGTTCAGGCCCCAGGCAGCAGGTGGGGCCTCTCCTATGTTCACACTCCTTGGATGGCAGAGGCTGAGGGTATCACTGCTAGCAAGTGATCAGCAGTGCCCATGCTCCCACTCTGTGCCAGCGAAGGGGCCCACGTGCTGTTAGGGTCAGACCTCCCAAGAACTCCCTGTGCTGTCACTGTTATTAGCATGCCTTCTCACATCACATGTGAAGAAGCAGGGACATGGAGACCCTCAGTGAGGTGGCCCAGAGTCATCCAAATGGTCAGCGGGGAGCTTTGCTCCACACCTGGTCCCTTGGCCTGAGCATTCCACTCGAGTGCCTCAGGGGGGTGTTACGTAGATAGCAGGGGCCTGGGGTCCTCTGCCAGCAGGGCTTAGGTTAGTCTGCAAGAAGTCCCCAGGGAATGGCAGGGTAGGCTGTGAGCTAGCGAGGGTGTACTCTGAGGGGTGTCCTCTGAGGGGACAGGGTGTTCTCAGCCCAGGCATGGAGGCCCTGCACAGATGAGCCCAAGGGGTGGGGAACCGGAGCAGGCCAGAGCTTGGTCAAGGGGCCCAGGCCTCTGGGGAGGGTGGGAAGGCCAGTGTGAGAGCCAGTTGAGCCCTGGTACCCAAATCACCCTGAGGACATCAGGAGAGGGCCAGACTTTGGGGGCCCCGGGAGGAGACAGGGCTGGACAAGAGTTGCAGAGTCCACGGAGGGAGGCCGTGTCAACCCCACACACCCCTCTCTAGCAAGCTCTTTCTCCCTGATTAATAAATTACACCAGGGCAGAGGGGTATCTTCTGTAGCATTTTAATTTTCAAAATCCCTGTTTTTCTTGTCAATTTTAAGTACTCATTATAGGCAAGATGCTATCACTCCACACACCAAGACACATTTGCATAATTAATGAAGTCTCCAAGGTCACTGCTTGTGGGCTTTGGGAACTTGTTGAGCATCACAAGTGTGGTGCTTTTGAGATGCTGGGTTAGTAGCTGCTGACAGGGCCTGTGTGTGGACACCCTAGGTCAGAGGGAGAGGGAACCGAGGCCACAGGGCCCCCCGACATATCCCGGCTGCCCTTTGCTGTAGAGCAGACCCAGCAGAAGGAGGGGGCGATGGGATTTCTCATGCCCGGGTTGGTGGTTGGATTGGGAAGTTTGGTGCTGATGCGATGACAGGACCCTTTCCAGTAGCCTGTTGGCTCCCTGATCGTCCACTTGAGTCACATGAACAACAGTGGACATTGTGCTGGGCCCAGCCGGAAGTAGAATGTGGTGGGTTTGACCGAGTGGGGCCCTGGGGATGGGGATGGGGCACCCCCACAGCCCGCGGTCTCCTGCTGGGCTCTGCAGGCCTCTGTGTTGTGGAAGAAGCCATTCAGCTCATCTGGTGGTGGGCGAGCTTGTCCTGAGCAGCACCTGTGCTTGGACGTGAAGGTGTAGCCACTGCATGGGCGGCTCCATGTAAGCTGTCTGCCGACCGGTGCCATCAGCTGTTCTTCTAAGCCCTGGGTGCTTTCAGGGAGGCCTGTGTAATTTTTCAAGCCACCCCACATTTAGGAAGAGCCATTCTTTACCACTTGAACATGGTATTTTTTTTTGTGTTGTGGTATCAATCAAGAAAGTGACTTCATTGATTCCTAGAGTGCACATATTTTATCTCTGTTTCTCTCTTTGTTTTTGGTTGGTTGATCCTGTTCACCCATTAGCTGGCATTTGTTGAGCACCTACTGCATGCGAGACACTGCAGCAATGCTGAGATGCACAAGGTCCCTGATGAAGTGGGGTCTAGGGGACTCTTGAGCGCCCTACTCTAGGGGGTGTGGCCTCCCCGTCTGACGTCTGTATTTTCATCTGCAAACAGATAATTTTGAATGAGTACTTTGAGGTATTTTCTAGCTCTGGAACTCAATGTTTCTGTTCCATGTTCAGGTGACAACTTGAGGAATTCATGGCAAATGCCTTTCTCAGTGCAAATTCCTGTCTGTCCCCATCTGATGTGGCCCTGCTGACTTCTGCCTCTCCCTGTTCTACCCACCAGCCCTGCTGGCCTTCTGTGCCTGCCGAGCCAGGCCTGGCCACCTGAGACCCCTGCATCAGGCCTTCTCTTTCCCTGGAAGGTCTACACCTTGCCCATGTGCTGCCCACCTTCTCAGGAAGGCCTTTCCCACCATGCCGTCAGATTGCCCAGTACCTCTGTCATCCTCGGTTAAACCACCAAGTTCTGTTTTCTTTATGACCTGAAAGAACTTGTTTGTTCTTGGCTCTCTCCCCGAGTAGGACAAATATTTATTGAGTAGCTATTGTATGCCAGGCACTATTTCATACAGTGGGAAATAGCAGTTAAAAAAAAAAAAAGAATACAGTGTCCCTTACATTCCAGGGCCCAGAGGACAAAAAAACTAGCCATAAGCAAGAACAGATTCTCTCTGGCACAAGTGTACACACATTCTGCCAGTGATAAGAATCATCATCAGATGAGAGAAAAGGGAATGATCGGGCTGCTGGTTTAGATGTGGTGTGGTCTCCTTGGAAGAGGTGACATTCAGCAGAGACTTGAGTGAAGGCAGGGTGTGGGTCCCGAGTGCGATTCCCGGGGGGCAGGACTTTCTTGCTCATGGGAATAAAATTTTGTACTCAGGTCTTCAGTCCATCTGAGGTTTACCTGAGAAGGGACGTGAGGTAGGGGTCTAATTTCTGTATTGCCAAGCAGTTTTCCCTCCATGTAGCTGTGCCCTGTGATGGCCCTGTGTTTCCAGGACCTGTTCAATATCCTGGTCTCTGCAGCCTAATGTGAAAAGTCACCCTGTCTTCATTTCTCGGTCACTCCTGGATTCTAATACTGTGACTCTTCCGCACATTCTTCTGCAAGGTCCTCCTGCTCTTTATTCTACCATTTTCCAGTTCCATGAATAGTCTCTTGGTTGAAATTGCTTCAAGTTTACTCTCATTTCGGGGGCCATCCAGCCCTTTGTGTCGAAGTCTTCTATTGGTGAACCTGGTTCATTGCTCTGTATCTTTCCATCAACTTTAACACCTGTCAGTACAGTTTGGTAATTGTTTCCTAAAGGTAGCCTTTGTTGTATGTTGTAATGTTATTTTGTCATAACCACAATTGAAGATGATTATTGATTTTTTATGGCAGCTAAGGATAAATCAGAGAAGATATTTGCACTGGCATTCGTGAAGCTGATGAGGTACGATGGGACCACCTTGAGAGATGGGGAGCACGATCTGATCGTCTACAAGGTATGCTCTTCTGCCCCTGCCCTGTGGTGCACGTTGACTCTCAGTCCTCTCTGGCTTCCTGACCCACATCTGCTACCGTTAGGAAAAAGCAGCTGGCTAGCTACATGTAATTATGTAGGTGAGCGTTTCTGATGACCAGCCCTTTGTTTGTCCCTCGTGAGAGAAGCTGATGGCAACACCTTAAGTGCTATATAAAAAGGTTGCAGAGATGAACTGATCTGTGGGAACAAGGGACATTACTAAAATATGTCTAGCATCAGATGTGGGGTTAGGAGGGCTAAGGGTAACAACCCTGGGCAAAGCCCGCACTTGGCTGTCTCAGGGCCGTCTGACATGCTGTGTAATGAAACCCGCAGGCCGAGGCCAAGAAACTGGAAGATGCGGCGACATAC
Organism: Spermophilus citellus; assembly: GCF_964194105.1. Taxonomy (NCBI): domain Eukaryota; kingdom Metazoa; phylum Chordata; class Mammalia; order Rodentia; family Sciuridae; genus Spermophilus; species Spermophilus citellus. Next base: position 92,633,156 of record NC_138195.1, read on the forward strand.
TTGAGCCTGCCCTCCACAAAAGCAGAGCTGGAGGAGAAGGGCCACTCGGCCACGGGGAAGAGCATGCAGAGTCTGGGGAGCTGCACCATCAGCAAAGACTCCTTCCAGATCTCCACACTGGTGTGCTCCACCAAGCTGACCCAGAATGGTGAGTCGGGGTAGGACTCTCCAGGATCTTTCCTCTTCAGCCCTAGTCGTTTCCCGCCTGCTTGTGGAGTGGAGGCGTTTCCTGTAGGTGTGTGTGTGTCATTCACTCCAACCTAGGCAGTGATCCGCATGGACGTTGGTGCACTGGAAGGAGGAGGGGGCATCCATCATGATTTAAAATTCACACTCCTATTTTGGTCCAAGGTTTGCCTTTGTGGGAGATGAAGCAGTGGACTGACTCCTTAGAATGCTTTTCAGCCAGAGGAAGGGAGCATGGCACAGGGAAAATGCAAGAGATCTGGAGTCCAAACAAAGACCCACGATTGAGCCCTGTCCTAGGCCAGCCCTGGAAATGACCTTGTACAGTGCCCTCTGAACTTGGTCTGTAGACGGGGAGTAATTCCTGCCTTCAGGGCTGTCTGAGGGGTGCCTGAGTGGCAGGATGCTGGGGCCCACTCTTTTTGTATCTTTCCCTGTCTCAGCGACTCATCAAGATAATTCCCAGTTATTGTTCTTTTAAAAAGTTGGTTTTCTGGCCCCCCTTACGATGTGAGATAAGGCACCTTTGTTGACTCACACAGCGCTCAGCCTAACACAGCAGATCACTCAATCACTTATCAGCTGGGGCCTGGTGTCCCTGGGCTGGGGCGCTGGACTGCTCAGAGTTCATTACTACCACTCCCAGCCTCCCCAGCAGCACCACCATCGGCCGGGGTGCTTCGTATTCAGAGCACACGGGCGTTGTTGTTGCCACTGTGTGGAGGAGGGAGAGACTCCTGTGCACAAATCTTTCATTTAAAAATTGCATCCCCTTAATGTGACCATATCACAGCCGTGCAGAGGGACTTTATGCTCTCTTGAAACTGAGCCTGAAAATCCAATTTTTTCTCCTAACTGCCCGATATGGATTGTGATTATTAATGCCGTTGCTATCAGGCATTGCATCTCTGGGGTTGTCTGTCAATCACGGTAGTAGTTCTGCATTTGTGAGGGGGACAGGCATCCTTTGGACCTTAATGGGATTAACATGGGACAAAAGTTAAAACCCTCAGGTGGAGTCTGGACACTGTGGTGGAGGTGTCGGGGTGTCCTGCAGGTTGGGCATGCCAGCCGTGTGTCACGTGCTTGTCAGGCTCCCTGTCCTGGGCTCTGTGTTCTCTGGCTTGGAGTTAATGTTTGCAGAAATGCTTTCCTACCATGGGTCTCATGAGGAAGCCTCTTGGGGTGTGGGGCAGTAGGTCACTCCAAACACTTCCTGGCTGTTTGATTGGGACTGGAAGTAGACACTTCAAGGCCACTTAGATACATTTGGGTACAAATGTTTTAAGGCCATTTGGATGCATTTTTCTAAGGTTACTCATGTTTTGCCTGGAGTATTTTAAAGTGTTCTCGCTGGTGACTGTGCAAGAATCCTCAAGAGCAAATAAAAAGCCTCACCTGAGGATTAGATCTGAGCAAGCTGTCTCAGGATGGGAGTGCATAGAGGGCTTTCAGGCATGGTCCCAGGGAACCTGTGGTCAACAGTGCTGGCCCCATAACAACAAATGTTGTCTTCTGGATGTGACCTAATAGTCCCCCTGTGCCTGAAGACTACAGGATTGGCAGCTCATTTCACCCAGTGCAAGTGTGGCATCTCCAGTGGGTTGCCATCCCATGTATATGGCGCTTTGGGTTTTCAGTAGGTCCTGGACGAGCGAGCTGCTGTGTATTGCCATCATTACTGTGCAGGAAGCCACCATCTTACACCTGGGTCGTGTTCCAAAAGCATATTTGTTATTTGCAGCTTGAATAGATTTTCCTCCTAAGACAATGTCCTGAGAAGCACAGGGAACCCCCGTGTCCCTGGACAGGGCCTGGGAACCAGGAGATCTCCCAGGGCGTGGCGTTCATCACTCCTTTCATCTTCAGGCTCCTTGAATCTCAAGGCCACAGGGTGATTCCCTCCCTGGAACTGAGGGAGAGGGCGCCCTGGACTTGGCAGCAGCTGTTGCCGGGCAACAAGGAAATTCCGTTGTGATGCTGCTCGCAGGAGCAGAGGGGGAGTCTCATGGCTTCATTTCACACCAGCATCGATGCCCCTCCGTGGGATGGTGGCATGACAGGTGTGTGCAAGACAGAGCTGCCCCAGTTGGCGCCTCAGCAGTGAGTCCCAGGTTCTCACTTGAGGGAGTCGTTTTTCTGAAGCCCTGATTTGTGACCATGAAGTTCCATGACTTAGGGAAAAGCAGTAGCTGAATATTCCACGAGGTTTGTATTAAATACCGCTGTCCTCTGCATTATGCTGGCTGCCATGGGAGATAGGAGAAGAAGTGTGAGGTGGTTCCTCTGCTCGGTTAGCTTACTGTGCAAATAGAGGGAAACGATGCTGAAGTCCCAGGAATAAGGCATGGAGAAGGAAGAGCCTCATGGGACTTGGTGGCCCTTGGGGACTGGCAGCTCTGCTTTCTTCCTCCTCTGAGGTGATCTACTAATAAGCCCAGTTGGACTTTCTCTCCAGTTTGCAGTACGGAGGTAGAGCCCAGCTCACCTGCTGCTAGCCTCCCATGAATAGGATCAGATTATGATTTGGACTCCACTGAAAACTGGTTGTCACTTGTGAGATGGCAGTCGCCTTTAACCTTGGGACCAGGAGCATGCCAGGGCAGGCTGAAGCCTTTCCCATGACTTCAGTTTCAGTTAGAAATTGAAACACGTGAACTTTCATGATGAATGAATCCGTTCCAGTTCCAGATCATGCTGTTGTCAGTATGTTGTGCCGGTCGTGGGCTGTTTCTTACACTGACTGTGTCTGCTCACTCCACGGGCAGTCCTGGGAATTTTTGCAACATAGTTCCCATTGTTCAGATGAGAAAGCAGGGGAAGCTAACTTGCACAGGGTCCTGTGCTTGCTGCCTTCAAGCCCAGGGCATATGTATTGCATGGAGAATGTGGGGCTGCCCACTGGTGGTTTCAATTTTGTCCTCTGCCAGCTATAGTCGCAGTGAGGTCAAATAAATGAAATATTTTTTTCTTTTCAGTATTAACTAAAAGTTTTTATTTTTAATGGTTATGATTTTTATAGCTGAAGTTGGTTTCTGATGAACATAAATTAGATGCACTTGGCTAACTGCGTTTTTTTCAAGTAATGGGTCATTAGTAACACTCCTCACGTCAACGTGTAGGCAGAGGTCCGTTCCTAGAGAGGCTGTGGGTTCTGTCTTTCCACCTTAGAGTACATCTTGTGTCTTAAACAAAATCCTTTAAACTTAAAAAATTCTTTAAGACCTTAAAAATCAGCCTATGTAATCCTTGATTTTTCTGTTGAAAAGGCTGAGGGGGCCCGATGTAAACAAAATCACAACAGTCAGGACAGCGAGCAGCTCCAGAGGCCGAGCAGGAAGCTCAGCTCCTAGTGGCCTCAGTGGCACAGGGTTGTTGTAGCTCCAAGGTCCTTGCAGGATGGTGGCTTTGCAGTTTCAGTGTCTGAATTGGTATGAATTATTCTATATCAATTTATCTAAATAAATAAATAAATAAATAAAAAAGAAAGCCTAAAGGCTTTTCACCAACGGAGAAACCCACTTGGCAGGAGCTACCAGGTAGCACCTTCCAGGTCCTGTGGCCCCTGCAGCTGCCTTCCTGAAGGTCCAGAGGTCAGTCTTTTCAGGCTCCCAAATGCATCCTTACAGCTTCCACCCGGAAGCCACCCCATGGTAAATGTAGATGCAAATAGACTCAGTGTGTTGCTGCAAAGCAGGTGAACCTTTTGAAACAGGGTTGATTTTTCTATTAAAATTTGACGGGGACCCTGGTCTGGGAGGCAAGGGGGATGAGGTCATTGCTGGGTGCAGAGCTGACTGTCCCTCTGCTTGCAGTGGGCCTCCTGGGCTTGCTGAAGTGGCGCTCCAACACCAGCCTGCTGCAGCAGAACCTCCGGCAGCTCATGAAGGTGGACGGCGGTGAAGTGGTGAAGGTAACGTGGGCCCTGCCTAGGGACTTCACTGATGGATGGAGGCGCTGACCCCATGGCCGCGTAGGGTTCTGGGTATAATCCTGTTCACTCGCAGTGCACCCCCTCCGAACGGCCAGAGTGTGCTGGGATCCTCGTGGGGAGGCTGCAGGGTCAGCCTGGAGTTTTCTGTGGCCAGTCTCCTGGGTTCCATTTCCTCCTCTCATGGGTCCTGTGCAGTGCTGGCCACAGCTACATGGCCTCTGCAAGTCCCACATTCATTAACGTGAGGTGGAATCATGGGGGATTGTCGAGAGATCTGACAGCCCGCATCTGGCATGTCGGGATGTGCTGTGCCCATTGTGACCTGTAACCCTGACCCACACCTCCTCCAGGTCCTTCATCTGAGGCCTGGTGACCGTGTGGTGCGGCACCCAGCACAGTGCCGAGTCTACCTTGCTCATTTTATCATTTTCTTCCTTATGATCTTGGACTGTTTCTCACCTCACACATCAGATCTGGGGGTGTGTTGGGTACGACCATTTCTTCCGACCTTCTTTGCTCAGTGTCTGAGATCTGGCAGTGGGATGGAGTGGGGTGATCCAAGATCCCTTTGACCACTCAGACCCTGGATTCTTGTTCTGTGATTGTTCATGGTGCTGGTATGTCTACCAGGATGGGGTTCTTCTTCTCTCGTGCACCACGCCGAGGTGCTTGAACGATTTTCCTTGCCTGTGAGGATATGCACTATTATTTCCAGTGTGCTTTGGGTGGATCAGAGACATTACCTGCTCACCAGCACGCAGGGTGTCCTGAGAAAGGTCTCTGCAGCGACGTCTATATATTCCTCACCCTCCATGAGAAGTGCCAGGGAAGGGAGCCTGCCTTTTCTCTGCAAAATTAATTACTTAAAATGGCCTTAATTAACCAGCAGTGTGCTTAACTTCAGAATGAATTAATCTGGTTGCACGACTTTCCTAAATTCCTTGTATAACAATTCAAACATATCCTTGCTAATCTTACAAATTTTAATCATCTTCACAGTCCTAGCCCTCTACCAATGGCGTGGACAATGTTAATTGCATTTCAGACTTCTCCGGGTTCTATAAATTCCCCAGTTCAAATGGAAACGGGGAGAGTACGTGAACGTACTTTAGAAGACACGCAGCTAATGAAATTTTGTCCTCTTTCATTTTAAGACTCCGTGTCACCTCAGGAATTCTCTGTACTTTTGTTGACCTTTTGTGGCTTACCAGGAAAAATGGAGAATCCTCTTATCCTGTTCCCCACCCCTGGGTCCTGTCACCTCTGCCTGTTCATCCCTGGGAAGGATTTCCCCATCTCTCCCACCTTCCTGTGCACACGGGTACCCAGGTGGCCTTCTCACCTCACCTACTGACTTGGTCTTCTACTGTTGCTGGCATGTCCTAGAGTCTTCTGTGTGCCCATGGAGGTGACCTGAGTGTCCAGGCCACTGGCTGTTGATGGCCAGGGCTTAGAAATTCTCTGGCTGTTCAGGGTTCCTTTGGCTTCACTTAGGGACACTGGCAGGTCCTGAGTTCGGTTCCGTCTGTTGGAGGCCTCCTTTCTGTATATTCATAACCAATCCTAGAGAGAGGGCCTTCTTTGATAGATTGAGGAAGGTTTTATATATTTAGTTGAAGCAGTGGTCTCCCATTCCCACTGGAGAGTGGAAATGGTAGTTTTGTTTCCCCAGCGGGTGGTCTCAGAGACAGGGAGGGGTGCCTGCAGAAGCCGTCTTCTGGCTCCACATGGGGACCTCCTTGCCCTGCTCATCCCTGACCACAGGTCTCTGCAGCCATGTGAGGGCGGCTCCGCTCCCTCCACTGCTGTTTCTGGGCTACTGAGCAGGTCACTGGTCTGGGTGGGACTGGCCGGCCTCCTTTGGAGTTTGCAAGAACCAGCAAGCCAGGGCTTGGCACCTGGAAACCGGTTGGCAGAACATTGGGTTGTTACCAGATTTGACCTTGGTGAGGAGTTACACTCTGGAAATAATGGGAAATGCTATGGGGTCATAAGGTGGTGCAAACCCAGATGATCCGAGAGTTTCCCCAGCCCTTGTTGTCTAGACTAGAGAGCCTTTGGGTCAGGGTGGTTTTATTCTCTGCCATTTGTATGTGACGTGTTCTGGTATAACCTGGGGCTGGGCAGCACAGTGGAGTAGAGTGGAGACTCGGGCCTCAGTGAGTCTGGGGTCTCCTGCTGGGCATGGGGGCTGTCCTCCTTCCCAGAGGAGAGCTGGGAGGCTTCTGCCTCTGTGGCCAGTTCCACCACACCGAACACAAGTTTTTTTCCTGATCTCAGGCTGTGACAGTTTGAGACCCTCTGTGTGGTCTGGAAGGACCTCTGACACTGGCATAGGCTGGACCATTTAGGAGAATCCAGACCCCATGTGATTCAGCCACCCTTTGATGCTCTTGCTGTGGAGCTACCTTACGCCCTCTTCCTTGTTAAAAGTGATGGTTTCGTCAAGGTTATATTCATAGACCATAAAATCCACCCCTTTATTCTGTCCACTCCATAGTTGCTGGTGTAGTGTGCAGTCACTACCACACTACCACTGTTTTTTTTTTTTCCTTTTAAATCTTTAAGTCAAAAATTGGGGTAAATATACAAAACAAAATTTATTGGCAGTATCATTTAAAAAATTTTTGAAAAACTAATTAATTAATTTGTTATAATGTGTTATACATGATAGCAGAATGCATTTCAATTCATAGTACACATATGGAGCCCAGTTTTTCATTTCTTTGGTTGTACACAAAGTAGAGTTACACCATTCACATCTTCATACATGTACTAGGGTAATGATGTCCATTTCATTCCACAATCTTTCCTACCCATTTTCCCCCTCCCTTCTCTTTACCCTATCCAAAGTTCCTCCATTCCTTCCATGCTCCGCGCCCCCGCCCCCCAATTATGGATCAGCGTCCACTTATTTGAGAAAACATTTGGCCTTTGTTTTTTTGGGATTGGCTTAAGTCACTTAGCATGATATTCTCTAACTCCATCCATTTACCTGCAAATGCCATGATTTTATTCTCTTTTAATCCTGAGTGATATTTTATTGTGTGTATATACCACAATTTCTTTATCCATTCATCTATTGAAGGGCATCTAGGTTAGTTCTACAATTAAGTCATTGTGAATTGAGCTGCTATAAACATTGATGTGGCTGTGTCCCTGTAGTATGCTAATTTTAAGTCCTTTGGGATAGCTGGGTCAGATGGTGTTTCCATTCCAAGTTTTCAAAGGAGTCTCCATACTGCTTTCCAGAGTGGTTGCACCAATTTTCAGTCCCACCAACAATGAGGGGCCTTTTCCCCCACATCCTCCCAACAATGATTGTTGTTTATATTCTTAATAGCTATCATTCTGACTGGAGTGAGATGGAATCTTAGAGTAGTTTTGATTTGCATTTCTCTAATTGCTAGAGATGTTGAACATTTTTCGTATATTTGTTGATTGATGTATATCATGTTCTGAGAAGTGTCTGTTCAGGTCCTTAACCCATTTATTGATTGGGTTATTTGTTTTTTTTGGTGTTAAGTTTTTTGAGTTCTTTATATAGCTTGGAGACTAGTGCTCTATCTGCTGTGCATGTGGTAAAAATTTGCTCCCATTCTGTAGGCTCTCTCTTCACCTCACTGATTGTTTCTTTTGCTGAGAAAAAACTTCAATTTGAATCCATCCCATTTATTGGTTATTGATGTTAGCTCTTGCTCTATAGGAGTCTTATTAAGGAAGTTGGGGGTCTAATCTGACATGATGAAAAAAACTTGTAGAACTAATAAATGAATTCAGCAAAGCAGCAAGATATAAAATCAACACCCATAAATCAAATGCATTTCTGTACATCAGTAATGAATCCTCTGAAAGAGAAACTAGGAAAACTACCCCATTTACAATAGCGTCAAAAAATAAATAAATACAATACTTGGGAATCAACTTAAGAAAAGAGGTGAAAGACCTCTACAATGAAAACTACAGAACACTAGAAAAGAACTTAAAGAAGATCTTAGAAGATGGAAAGATCTAGTTTGCTTTTAGATAGGCAGAATTAATATTGTTAAAAAGCAACCATGAGGGGCTGGGGATGTGGCTCAAGCGGTAGCGTGCTCGCCTGGCATACGTGCGGCCCAGGTTCGATCCTCAGCACCACATACCAACAAAGATGTTGTGTCCGCCGAGAACTTAAAAAAAAATAAATATTAAAAATTCTTTCTCTCTCTCTCTCTCTCTCTCTCTCTCTCTCTCTCTCTCTCTCTCTCTCTCTCCTCTCACTCTCTCTCTCCTCTCTCACTCTCTCTAAAAAAAAAAAAAAAAAAAAAACAACCATGAAATTCATCTGGAAAAATAAGAGACCCAGAATAGCTAAGGCAGTCCTTAGCAGGAAGAGTGAAGCAGGTGGCGTCACTACACCAGACCTTAAGCTATACTCCATATCCTGTTCGTTCTTTTGCATGCCAGTCCCACTCCGTGGCATGCTGCCTGTGCGAGGACCCGTCACTAGGAGCCCATCCCCTCCAGTCCACCCCCTCCAGTCCATCCTACCCACCCTCTCGGCTTGGCTCCTTCTGCTGTGCTCACCCTGGAAGCCTCGTTTTTCCTAACTCCCAGTGCCTCTGTTCTGCAGGGTCCTGTTCTTGGTGAATTTTAGTAGACTAGAATTGATGGGCTTTGGTTGGATGTGTGTCTCTGGCCCACTGCTGGGGATGTCAGCTTCGGAATCACACTCCTCTTCTGTCCTCGGCGTTCTGCCTGGTGGAAGGCCCTTTCTGTTCTCAGCGGAATCTGACCCCATGTGGCTTCATCCCTCGCTGGCTCACGTCCTGCACTTAGTGTGTGCAGACAGATCAGATCCTTCTTCCTGGAGTAGCTACCCAGTACTTGGTCACCAGCTTTATGGGAACCGGACCGAGGGCTGGGAGGGTCCTGGGGCTGGGCTGGGGTGGGGTCTGCAGCTCTGGCCCCTCTCTGCTTCCCTCGGGTGACGTGTCCGCTTGGGATTCACTCTCGAGGTTTTTTCCTTGAGCATCTAATGGCTGAAAATCCACGGATGTTAGGTGCTTTATGGGCATCCCTGGGGCCAGGGGGTGTTTGGGGTCTTACCAGAGGCAGTGGGGTTCTAGTTTGAGGGGATGCGGTGCTGGGCCGGTCTCCCCTGAGCTCTTGTGTCTGTGCAGTTCCTGCAGGACACCCTGGATGCCCTCTTCAACATCATGATGGAGAACTCGGAGAGTGAGACTTTCGACACGCTGGTGTTTGATGCTCTGGTAAGGGGCCTTCCCCTCCCTGCTGGGGCTTTTCCTGGTGCGGCCTGGGGTGGGTGGGGGAGCTGCCCACTGTCCCCTCAAAGAGGGACTTGTGAATCAGGTCAAAGGGAAGGCATTGGCAGGCGGGAAGTGCCTTTCCTTGTGGAACTGTAGTTGTGCATGCGCCTTGTCGGGTGGGAAGACACGAAGGGGGCCTGGCTTCTGCCTGGAAATGTCATAGTTCATTTCCTCTCATAGACCTGCCAGATGAAGGCTCTGGAAGGGTTATCATCATGTTGTGAACGAAAATATTGTTGATTAATTTGACAGGTTTTTATCATTGGACTAATTGCTGATAGAAAGTTCCAGCATTTTAACCCTGTTTTGGAGACCTACATTAAGAAACACTTTAGCGCAACGCTGGCCTACACGTGAGTTCTTTCATTTGTTCTAAAACCAGCGCTTCTCTTTCTTGAATGGTTAATATTCAGAGTCTTTTTTTGGTACGACTTTTGGCTGTGACTGTACATTTCCCTCTTTAAAACCTTGAACTCACTGGGATAATTTTTATTATTGTTTCCCTCTTAACAGACCTAACAATCTTGTTGAAAGAGATACGTGATAAATTATCCTAACGTTCTGGAATGAATTCTTCTTCTCCTCCCTACTTTCCATTTATCTTTGGAGATTTCGGTTCATGTTCCATGAGGCTGATCTGTGGGCACAGAGTGTCTGCCACACTTCAGGTCCCCAGCAGGCACTAGAGTTCATGGATGCGCTCCTGTTGGGAGGTGGCTGGTCCTGTGGTGTGCATACAATGCAGTTTGTTCCCTTGGTGTATCTCCTTGCCTTCCCTGTGGCTCCACAACACTCAGCTCTGACTGACTTGTATTCTTGTTGCACAAGCAGTATCCCAAAGGTACCTGAGAGAACAGCAGCACACCTGGGCTGTACCTGGGCCTTGAGGTTGACATTGTAGTCTTGGAGTCCAGCTACACTCTGTCACTTAGAAGCTCTGTGATCTTGGGCAAGTTGACCACCCTCTCTGGTTTTCAGGCTTCTTGTCTGTGGAAAGGGACATGGCTATAGAGTTGTTTGAGAATTTTAATGGGTTATTACATGTAGAGAGTTTGGGAAAATCCCTGTTGGGTTTCATTATCATTAGAGTTATTACGGTGTGTTACTTGCTTTCTCCTGGTGGGATTTATTGGCATTTCTTCTAAGTTTGTATTGTGCAGGTTGCGGTGAAAATAAAGATTCACAACATTTCTTTAAGAACAGAATCACTGGAAATAACTCTTTCTAGTGTCCACAGATTTGAGTCCCAGATCCCATCTGGGTTTTGAGTAGTTAAAATCTGAATTCCCTGCCTGTGCGTAGCCTCAAGCTCAAGGTCACACACGGGGTCTGCCTCCAGAAGCTGGCCGGTGACCACCTGGTCCTGTGCCTAGACCTTTCCTGTCCTGCCTCGACTGCATCTTTATTGCAGGCTGGTGGGTGGATCCGCCAGGTGGGCAGAGAGATGCAAAATGTCCTCAAGCGTGTAGAGCAAGCTGCGACCTGTCTTTTATGAGTCTTTGGCTAATAAATTTTTGTTTAAAACGTTTTGTTTGCCCAGTGGAGATGGCAGTTTGTTTTCGTGTTGAGTAGCTCTTCAAAGACCTCAGGGGATAGAGGTTGAGTGCTAGGAGCCACAAGCATATATACGATGTATGGCACCTTTGGTTGTAAAGTGACGCCAGCTAGCCACTGAGATGATTATGTTAAAATTTACATTCATATGCAAACTGGACTCCCGCTGTTCACCTTGGCCTGCTACCGGACTCAAGTTACGGGACTTTACGGGACTGCTGGAGAGTTCCCATTGGTTGGGGAAGGATAGTAGGAGGGAATTCCGGAGGAGGTCGGAGGAGACGGGGGGTTCCGGGACGCGCGGTTCCGGTCAGACACCCTCGTGGGAGGACCGGTTTTTGACTCGCTGGCGCGGAGAGTGTTAGCGGCTTTTTCAAAATAAAGTTTTGTTCCTGCTTCAGTGGCTCGTGATTCTGTGCCCAGCCAAGACTGCGGCATTTGGCGGCCCGTGCGGGGAACGCCTGAAGCTTAGAGGTGAGTAAATTGCTCGCCCCTGAGGGAAGGCGACAGGATGGATGACCTTCTCAGAAAACAATGTGTTCTTGTTTTGATTTATTTTGTTTTTATTTCGAGCTCCCTAGCCCTAGAATTTTCTCAGGCGAACTGGAAAAAATGGTTGGCTCAAGGTTTGAAGTTATTCAGCCCTGAGAAAGAGAAAATTGATACAACCATTGTCTGCTCCGTCTTTGTTTCATTCTGCTTCGGTTTTGTTTTATCCTACCTTATTGGGTTAGGTTATAGTAGATTAGAATCCAATAAAAAACAAACCGAAAAACTGTTAAGTAAATTGTTAGAGGTCCAGACTATGGTAGAAAAAACGCTAGGTCAAGCAAAAGAGAAGGTCTCTCAAGCTAGTCAGACAGAGGAGAATTTAAAGAAAGCAAGCTTAGAGGACAAGCAGCCATCAGGTGGAGAATTACAACAGGAGGTTGCTACCAACTCCGTTCTATCACCAGAGGGCGTAACTCAGCCAACAGCTCCATCTACCGCTGAGCGGCCCTCAACTACCGTAGTTGATGGACGGAATTCTGAGGCAGGACCCCAAAGATTAGCATGCCCTGTACTTGAGCAGGCAGGAGGGCAACGAATTCACCGTGCTTTAGATTTCAAAACAATAAAGCAATTAAAGGAGGCTGTAACGACCTATGGGCCGCAAGCTCCCTTCACAATAAGCATGGTTGAATCTGTTACCAACTTGGACATGACACCAGCAGATTGGGCTAACATGTGTCGATCTGTGCTAAACGGAGGACAATATTTGTTATGGAAGGTTGCCAATGAGGAATTTTGCATGGAGACAGCTAGGCGAAATGCAGAAGCTGGGTACCCTCAAAGAAATATGGACATGCTATTGGGAAAGGGACCATATGAAGGTCAAAGACAGCAAATTGAATATGACCCTGGCGTATACGCACAAATTGCTGTAGATGCAGTTAGGGCATGGAAAACTTTACAGGGGCATGGAGACTTACAAGGTCAATTATCTAAGGTAATACAAGGAACTAATGAACCTTATGCTGAATTTGTAGATAGACTTATTCAGTCAGCCTCTAGGATATTTGGAAATACAGAACAGGTAATGCCATTTATAAAACAACTGGCTTATGACCAAGCAAATCGTTGCTGCAGAGAGGTCATTAGACCATGGAGACATGAGGATTTAAACACATATATTAAATTATGTAGAGACATTAATGAACAGGGGCAAGTCTTAGCAGCAGTACAACAGGCTTTAGATGCCAGGCCAAGAACATGCTATAATTGTAATCAAACAGGACATTTTAAAAGGAGTTGCCCCATAAGAGGAGGGTTTAACAAAGCTGGATATCAAAGGAATAGAATACCAGGTATTTGCCCACGATGCCGTAGAGGGAGACATTGGGCTAATGAATGCCGTTCTCAAACCACCATAGAGGGTATTCCGTTATCAAAAAACGGACAAGGACCAAGTGTTTACCCACGATATCGTGGAGAAAGGTATCAAGCTCCATTGCCAAAAAACGGACTAGAGGGCCCAATGCCCCGGGGCCCCAAACCACAAATATATGGGGCAATGGAGGAACCCAACAGCCCCATCAAGGTAGTGCCCAGGACGCATTATCCATTAAATCCCTCATCAGACAAACTAGAGGGAGCGCAGGGCTGGACATCTGCGCCTCTGCCAGAGCAGTACTAACCCCAGAGATGGGAATTCAAATCATTCCCACAGGAGTAAAAGGACCTCTTCCCAAAGGAACAGTAGGCTTATTATTGGGACGCAGTTCTTCTACACTAAAAGGACTTATGATAAGTCCTGGGGTAATTGATCCCGATTATGAAGGTGAAATAAAAATTATAGCTAGTTCTCCAAGAGGTATATCAGTAATTTCACCAGGAGATAGAATAGCACAGTTATTAATAATACCCAGCCTGCATGATAAATTTTCCAGTTGTAATGTAGAAAGAGGTTCCAAGGGATTAGGCTCCACAGGTGTAGATTGGGCTATGCTGTCTTTAAATTTAGATTCTCGCCCAATGCTAAAATTAAAAATTCAAGGACATGACTTTAATGGGCTGCTGGACACAGGTGCTGACCTCAGCATAATATCTCGTCAAGAATGGCCAAAACATTGGCCATTACAACAAGCCACTCAAACGCTTCGAGGCCTAGGAGTGGCAACAAATCCCCATAGAAGTGCTATGGTATTAGATTGGAGGGATCCTGAAGGATGTGAAGGAACTATACAGCCCTATGTATTGGATCATCTTCCTGTAAATTTATGGGGACGAGATGTCCTAGATCAATTAGGATTGACATTAACAAATAACATCAATCCTAACGCGCCCACTACTAGGGCTAAACAAGGCTTTAGGAAAGAAAAAAGATTAAGAGAACAAGAACAAGGTATGACAGCACCTATTCAAATAGATCAAGAAATAAATAGACATGAATTGGGTTTTCAGAAAGGGCCACTGAGACAATCAAAATTACTTGGAAATCAGAAAGACCAGTGTGGGTTCCTCAGTGGCCCTTGACTAAAGAAAAGATACAAGTAGCCCATGACTTGGTCAGACAACAGTTAGCGGAAGGACATATACAACCTTCCGTATCCCCCTATAATACTCCCATTTTTGTCATTAAAAAGAAATCTGGTAAATGGAGATTATTACAAGATTTAAGAGCCATTAATAATGAGATGGTTATTATGGGACCTGCTCAATCAGGGATTCCTCAATTGTCTGCTTTACCAAAAACCTGGCATGTTTTAGTTATAGATATTAAAGATTGTTTCTTTTCAATCAATTCCAATTCATCCCGAGGATAGTCCACATTTTGCATTTACTATCCCTGCACTGAATCATGAAGGTCCTGATCAGAGATATGAATGGAAAGTACTCCCTCAAGGGATGGCTAACAGCCCAACTATGTGTCAAATTTATGTTAATAAAGCAATCCAGCCACTTAGAAACCAAAATCCTGAACTACAAATATTTCACTATATGGATGATGTGTTACTGGCACATAAAGATAAAAACACATTACTAGAATGTTATGCCACACTTACAAATTTATTGAAAAATTATAATCTAGAGATAGCAATAGATAAAGTACAATTAAATCTTCCAATTAATTATTTAGGAGTTCTATTATCCTCAACCATGGTCCGTCCACCAAAAATTCAAATACGAGTAGATCAACTCAAATCACTTAATGACTTTCAAAAGTTATTGGGAGACATAAATTGGATAAGGCCTTATCTAGGCATACCAACAGGAGAGTTAGGACCTTTATTTGATATTCTAAAAGGTCCATCAGATCCAAATTCACCCCGCATGTTAACGCCTGAAGCAAGAAAAGTATTAAAAATCATTGAAACATATATGGAAAATATGCATTTGGATAGAATTGATATAAGTTTGCCTTTATTATTTATTGTACTACCAACAAAAAATATTCCTACAGGAGTATTTTGGCAAGAAGGTCCATTATTGTGGATACATTTATCTTATTCCCCTAACACTATTCTTACTAGATATCCTGAGGCTGTAGGACAATTAATACTCAAAGGAATAAAAGCAGCTAAGGGAGTGTTTGGGATTTCTCCCAATAAAATTATTACTCCATATACTATGGATCAAATTGATGAGTTAGCTAATGAGTTAAATACTTGGGCAATAATCCTGTGTAAAACTAGTGTTTCATTTGATAATCACTTACCATCTAATCCTTTGTTGTCTTTTTGGTCTAAGCATCCTGTAGTTTTTCCAAAAATGACAAGAAAAACCCCTATCATAAATGCTCCAAATATATTCACTGATGGGTCAAACAATGGTACAGCAGCAGTAGTTACTCCTGATCAAACTTTTACATTTTTAGTACCCAAACAATCAGCTCAAAAGGTAGAGCTTAATGCAGTATTACAAGCTTTTATGATGTTTAAAGATTCTGTATTTAATTTATTTTCTGATAGTCAGTATGTAGTTAATGCTATTAATTCCCTTGAAGATGCTGGTAGGATTTCCCCTTCCTCTACTGTTTTCTCTTTGTTTTCCGCTATACAAAGTCTAATCTGGGACCGAAAAGATCCATTCTTCATAGGTCATATCAGGGCACATACAGGATTGCCTGGAGCCCTTAGTATGGGCAATGAACTAGCAGATAAATCTACACATGACATACATATTTTCTCCACAATAGAAGAAGCTATAAATTTTCATAAAAGGTTCCATGTCAATGCTAATACTTTACAAAAGCGTTTTAAAATAACTAAAGAACAGGCCAGACATATAATAAAACAATGTCAAAATTGTGTGACATTTTTACCACAAGTTAATCTTGGAGTCAATCCTAGAGGACTAATACCTAACCATATTTGGCAGATGGACGTCACACACTTGCCAGAATTTGGAAAATTAAAATATTTACATGTTACAGTTGATACCTCTTCCGGATTTTTGATGGGCTCCCTTCATGCCGGAGAAAAAACTAAAGATGTTATAGCTCATTGCTTACAAAATTTTGCCACTGTGGGCGTTCCAAAACAGTTAAAAACGGACAACGGTCCTGGTTATACTTCCTCCTCTTTTAAACAATTTTGCTCATCATTTGGTATTACTCACATAACAGGAATTCCATACAATCCACAAGGACAAGGCATAGTTGAAAGAGCTCATCAAACTATTAAAATGTACTTATTAAAACAAAAGGAGGGAATTGGAAAGGGGTATATATCCCCCAAAGATAAACTTAAAATAACCCTTTTTACTCTAAACTTTTTAAATTTAGATTCATCGGGACTTAGTGCTGCGGAAAGACATTTGTACCCCAAAAATGTACATAAGCCTAAGGTACTTTGGAAAGATATTCTAACAGGACAATGGAAAGGCCCGGATCCAGTGATAGTCTGGAATCGGGGCGCTGTCTGTGTTTTCCCACAGGATGAACAGCAACCGATTTGGATTCCAGAGAGATTAACTAAAACAATTTCTACAGAAAAAGAAGATGATTTGACTCAAATCCATAACAGCTGACATCCAGAGCTCCAGCTTGGCTATTCTTACATCTGCGACAGTGATTAACCAAGGTTTTTTTTTTCAGTATCTATTTTATTATTGCATTTTTCCACATCATAAAGTTCTATTTTATTTTTGAGCTCATACAAACCTAGGTTAATGTTTTTCTGATCAGTTTTATTTTTTGACTGTGTTTTATTTTTTATTTATTTATTTATTTATTTATTTATTTATTTATTTTTTTTGACTGTGGAGTTTTTAAACATTGCAATGGAGATTTCACCTAAGTATAGTTACAAGGCCTTTATTTACTATTGTCTTATGTGTTGTATGTTGTGTGCACACTTCTGTTTTGTGTTGTATGTCTGTATGTGTGTATGTCCATATTTCTTATATGAGGAGCGCTCATGAAAAAATGGATCCGAATTTTTTCTTTATTCACGTGATTTATATGGTTTAATTTAAATTAGGTGAACAGCTGTTTATGATTGTTGTTAAAGATGGTTAACAGATCTGTTTGTTTACTAATTTAAATTTGGTAAACGGCTGTTAAGGATTGTTTTTAAAGGAGTTTAACAGATCTGTTTGTTTACTTTCACCTTTTCTTTTTATTATATTTAATAATTCTGTTCAGGATAATGTCTCTTTACCATCATTGCCAGAATTTCCATCTCCATCCCAATTCCAGTGAAGACTGAGATAAAACCAAACTACAGCTTCTATGATAGCTATCACAGTAAACTGTATAAACTGATGCATCAATGAATATAACTCAACAAGTAATGCTATCAAGGACTTGATTTACTTTGGGAGGATATGGACATATTGATAGACTCCTCCAATTTGAACTGCTTGCAGAACTTGCCTGGACTATATATCAGTTGCATACATTGTGAAATATCATCTGGTGCACCGAATTGTGGTACTGCTGGCATATTTTTGCTGATGGTGTCACCAGTGATGCAATTTCCTTGCCAGCTCACCCCATGTTTATTGTGGTAATACTGGCATATCTTTGCTGATGGTGTCACCAGTGACGCAATTTTTCCAAAGGAGCCGTCAATTGGCTTGGTGTCGTGGCATTTCTGTATCCTCCTCCCTTCTACTAGTGATGGTCTAAATTTGGGGGCCAACAGAGGTGAGGCAAAGAACCTCACCCCCCCACTGGCACCAAGGCTAAATTTGGGGGCCAACAGAGGTGAGGCAAGAACCTCACCCCCCCACTGGTGCATAGGCCTATCCACAAGCATGGCTGAATGCTGGACCGGTAGTCAGCGACGGGTTGCTCTGATTACAGTGGATTCAACCTAAGACAGGAAGCTGACGCCTAAAGGTCAGTTCTCCCATGACGGGTAAGAACCATATGTTAAATTGGACAACCTACCAGGCACGGTCCCTAGCCACATTGCTTGTTGCTTAATTAAACAGAAGGGGGCAGATGCTAGGAGCCACAAGCATATATACGATGTATGGCACCTTTGGTTGTAAAGTGACGCCAGCTAGCCACTGAGATGATTATGTTAAAATTTACATTCATATGCAAACTGGACTCCCGCTGTTCACCTTGGCCTGCTACCGGACTCAAGTTACGGGACTTTACGGGACTGCTGGAGAGTTCCCATTGGTTGGGGAAGGATAGTAGGAGGGAATTCCGGAGGAGGTCGGAGGAGACGGGGGGTTCCGGGACGCGCGGTTCCGGTCAGACACCCTCGTGGGAGGACCGGTTTTTGACTCGCTGGCGCGGAGAGTGTTAGCGGCTTTTTCAAAATAAAGTTTTGTTCCTGCTTCAGTGGCTCGTGATTCTGTGCCCAGCCAAGACTGCGGCAGTTGAGTGGCGTCTTCTCACTGTGGCAGCTGAGACCTGACCCTGCAGGTTCATGGCTGTGACCCGGGTTGCTGTGAGTGTGAGATGATGTCCATGTGTGGCTGCCATCCTGATTCTCCTTGTCTGAAGTGGCCAGACAGCTGTCTTCTGATTAGACTTTGCACTTTAATTTCAGAAAAGGACAGCAAGGATGAGCCGGGCACATGGTCCACCCTTGCTGGCACCAGCCTCTCTGTGCTGTGCTGTTGGGGGAGGGGTACTCTCATGTTCCCAGCCAGAAAAATGAAAATGGGGGAGTTCTGGCAACTTGCTCAATGGGAGGCACATAACCAAGGACCATTTTATCTGTCATCTCTGCTGGGACTGAGATAAGAATCAGTACCCTCCCATTCAATCTCTGCAAATGCACAAAGGCCCATCTTTATTTTGGGAAAATAAGTATTCTTATCATGTTTTGATCAACTATCCAGCTCAGATGGGTTCTCAGCAATTGGAACATGAGTATTTATACCTTGAGATACCAGAAGAGTCAGTATTGATCTCACACTTCTAACCAAATCAGGGAGTACTGCCTTCTACAGAGTCTGTTTCCTTCCATAAATGTTGTGAGAGTTCTTCCCATTTTTTCCTCTGCCAGAGAAGAAATGAAGGATCTGGGCAATGGGAATGACTGTTTTTGCACCCAGTCATCATGAAAGTGACCAGCTCTGGTCCAAGTGAAAGGGAGGGAAGTGTTAACTTTGGGGACTGTCCTACAACGTAACCAGCACCACCGATCTCCTTTCTGTCCACCGAGCCGTGTCTCATGGAGTTGCTGCCGGCTTCTCACTGACAGAATTGATGCTCCGTTTGATCTGAAGCTGTGTGCTCCCTCCAGGGGGCTTGATCTTTGTGTACCTGTGAGATGGCCTGGCAGATTTATTTTCTGGTTCTGGGTGGTTCTCTTTGTGAGTCATTATTGTTTTTCATTCCTTTCTTTGATTAATTTGTTGGAAGAATTCCCGGAAGTGTGTACTATGAATTCTTTTTTTATTTTTAGAGGTAATATTAATGGGGTGAAAGGAAAGGTACCCTCACGTTTGGGAACATAATTTAAGAGGAGTGAAACAGACCTCATGCCAGGACCTGAGATATGCCTGTGCATCTGGGGCCTCTAGGAGATGCGGATGTGAAGTTGCTCTTGCAGTGGGTGGGCCTTGGCTCTGGACCCCAGAGAGGAGGATGCCACACACTCAGATCCCAGGGGCAGGCTCCTCTGGGAAGTTAGCTTCCTCACTGGAGTTCCAGGACCTGAGCACTGTTAGAAATGCCTTCACATCTGCCCAGGCACCCAAAGGCTTTTTATTGTGACTTCTTAGTAAAACAGGCCCCCTTGGGTGGCCTATGTGGCACTGTGAGTCCTGATGCAGGTCTAGAGGAACAGGCTGGCAATGCTGGCTCAGAAGCTAACCAGAAAAGCTGTGTGCACCTGAGAAGACTGCTGTTGGGAGTGTGGTGGGTGCTTGGAAGCCACAGCGAGTTCTTGAGTATATAAAGTCTCCAGTCGCCACCTTTTTTGTTAATTTGGCTAAACGGCTCTTCTCACTGGTCTTTGGGGAGGTCTTGCCCAGGCCAGCCATGGGAAACCAAGGCCGCGCTGAAGCTCCTTTAGCAGTGCTTTCCTGAGGTAGAAGACGGTGCTTGGGAGTGGGCAAGTACTACTCTATTAGGGGCTAGTAGCAGTAAGACGTGTAGAAGTCTAACTGGATTAAAATCTGCTTATTTCCACTACTGCCTTCATTGGTTGAAAATAAGCCATCCTCCATGTAAAAAACATTTTTAAAGATTACATTGCAGAAAATGAAAGTCTCTGTGTGTAGCGCTGCACGTTGAAGATAGCCACTGCGTCTGGATTTATTTTCCATGGCCGTGTTGACATCATCACTGTGTGATGGTGTTTGCTTATTTACAAAATGTTATTTTTGCTTATTCAAAATTGAAAGGCTTCTTTTCATTGTTACAATGTGTCTACGGGAAAACTCACTTGATGAGTTTGGATAGTTGTTTACATCCTTATGATCAATGCCCAAGACAAGATCTAAAACCATTGCCACTCCCCAGGGAGACCCCTCTGGCCCTCTGAGTCAGTCCCACCCATAGAAGCAGGTCCTCCCTGGTTTCTGTTCCCATGCATTGCTCTGCCTGCCCTGGGACTTGGTGGTGGTGTGTGCTCCTTGTGCCTCTTCCTTCTATGTGGTGCTTTGGCATCATTGCTTGATTCTGCTTTTCTGGTGGCTGTGCACCTGTCCAATGGGTACGCTGCCCCGACTCGTGTGTCTGTCCTCCTGTGGCTGCAGGAGTGTGTCTTTCTGGATTTTGCTTATTGCAAATAAGGCTGCTGTGGATGGTCTTGTCTGCTCTCTGTAGACATCGTTTTCATCCCTTGGGTGTGCACTTGGGACCAGGGTAGCGGGAGCAAAGGTGCTGTGTGGTTTACTCCACAAGGAGTTGCCCCTTGGTTCTCCACAATGCCTGTGCCATTTGTGATCCCCCCACAATCCCTGGGCATTCTGTGCACAGTATATCCTCATCAGTATTTCCTATTGTCTGGCTTTTCATTTAGAGCCATTGTGAGGAGGACAATGTGATTTACATTATTGGTAACCTGACCACTTAAGATAGTTAGTGCCTATTTATTTTTTATTTGCTAGTTTTGAATGGATTGTTTACATCACCTTTTAATTTTTGATTCTTTTGCGTATCTTTTTAGTATTGATTTGTAAGAGATCTCTATATACACACATGTACATGTACATACACAGACAGAGATGGACAGAATCAGACATGAATTTTGAACCCTTTTCCCTGACTGTGCCTTGATGATACTTTTGGTGTCTTTTGATGAGCAGAAATTTTGAAATTTTTTTTGAAGCCTGATTTATCGTTTTAAAAGACAATATGGATTTCAGTTCCATGAGTAAAATGTCTTTGCCTGACCGAAGGTACCATCAATACCTGTACTGTCCAATCTCACAGCACTGGACTCAGGAGCTACTTAAATAAAATTTGATTGAAAATCCATTTACTTGATTGCACTTGGTCCATTTCAAGTGCCCCCTTGCTACATATGGTGAACGGCTGCCACGTTGGACAGCTCAGTTACGGAGGATTCCCATAACTGCAGGAAGTTCTATTGGCACCAACAGAACATTAGTAGCTCTGTGCTTTTAGCTTGAAGTCTCAGTCAAGCAGAAAATGCACTTAATGAAAGTCAGCATCCATTTATGATCAAACCTCTTAGCAAAGTAGGAATGGATGGGAAATTCTTCAATCTGATAAAACAAAACAAAAATTGGACTGAAGTTGTAGCTGACCTCATACTGAAAGCTTCACTTTGACAGTCTTTCCCTTAAGTTTAGGATCAGAGCAAGGATGTCAGTTCTCTCTGTCTGTTTAGTATTATGTTGGGACTGTGCAATAAGGCAGGAAAACTAGCTAAAAGGGGGGAAAGCAATGAACTGAATCCTCACATAGTGTGATTATGCACAGGCAGAATCCAGTGTGAGATAAGCCTCAGACCAAACAAACAGGTAAATAATCACTAGAAC
Source organism: Spermophilus citellus (assembly GCF_964194105.1). NCBI lineage: Eukaryota > Metazoa > Chordata > Mammalia > Rodentia > Sciuridae > Spermophilus > Spermophilus citellus. The sequence goes on from NC_138195.1 coordinate 92,655,044, forward strand.
TAGTAAGTGCAGGAAAGTTGAGCTACAAAACATAGTGTAATAATTCCACAGGGTAAACGTAAGTCAACACATTACATTATATTCCTTAAGTGTTATGATTTTTTATAAAAAATGCCAAGTTACATATTCATAACAAAACATAACCCAAAAAGAACAATCAGTTTTGTGGGTACAAATAATTGGGAAATGAAATTAAAAGTATTGTGCTATTTACTCTCTACTATTGAAAAAATCATCAGATACCAGGGAATAAATTTAATAATAGATGGGTGAAACCTCTGCCCCCTCCCCCAATTGTAAAACATCGCCTAGTGAAATTTAACAAGAACTAAATAGAGGTGTATACCATGTTCATGGATTGAAAAAAATCTCACTTGAATGTCCATTTTTCCCAAATTAATCTATTGTTTCCCCACAATCCCATTCAAAATTCTAATATGTTTTTGTGAAAAATTGGTTAACTGATTTCAAAATTTATGTGAATATACAGAATGTCTAGACTACCCCAATACATTTTTAAAAGATGAAACTGATTTCAAGACTTAACTACTTGCAGGAACACAAATCATGTGGTATTAGCATAAAAATGGCCAAAGTATCAGTGGGAGAGAATGCGGAATACAGGATGGACTCACAGTAGACCTTCTGTCTCTGCCTTGTTTTCTTTTAACAGCGTAGCAACGTAACTAGCCTTTCCCATGGTAGTGATGATGGAGTTTCCCCCTCCAGTTTCCACCCCCAACATCTGTATTTAACAGTGTGCAATATCCAATGTAGGATGTATCATAATTTGTGTAAGCAGTCTTCAAATGGTGGACATGTGCACGGTTTATGTATTTTTATAGACAAGGCTGCAGTGAACATGATTTAATACATTTGTAATTGCTTTGGTATGGCAGATTATTAGCAATTGCTGTTGTCAAAAGATTTGACTATTTTTAATTGAAATGGATGTTACTGATAGATATTGTATCATGTATTACCAGTTTTCCCTCTAAAACTGCCCCCTGTTTATTCTACCAGCAGTGGTATGGATTCCCCATATCTTGTCTGTCCTAGGCAGAGTTTTACTTCTTATTATGTTATTTACTTGCTTTAGCAAAGCTGGGGATGGAACCCAGGGCCTGGCACATGCTTGTCTGGTGTCTCTTAGGTAGCTATACCCCAGTCTTGTTATCTTAATATCCATGTAGTTATTTATTAATAGAGTTGATTATTTAAAAAATATATTTCTCAACTTTTGCTTATTTAAATTAACCTTCTTTACATATCCTGAGGCTTTGACTAAATCTGTTATCGTTTGAATTTGCTGGTTTTTTGAATTTGAGCAAAATGGAAAAAATTTAATGCTTTTTCCTTTGTTTTTACTCAAACTTTTAAGAACTGTATCTATGAATTAAATGCTTAATTTACACGACTATGAATTACAGCCAAATTTCCAATGTATAATTTATTTTTATCAATTTTCTATAACAACATCTGTGGTTTGATGGAAAATGTAAAAACAATCCTGATTATTATTTTTTTGTGTGTGTGCTACAAACTATCTAAACTGTCAGAAATAAGGTTCTTAATGTTTTCATGTTAGGAATTATTTTCAGCTCACAAGTTATTAATACAAGGACTACGAGAAGTGCAGTCATCATACTTTTAAAGCTAATAATATTGGGGGGATTCTATTATTCAATAATGTTAAATTAAACATTATCCATCCATATGAAGTCATGTATCCACCCATGTTATTTTCATATATTGTTTGTACCTTTTTAATATGAATCTTAGATAATCCATTAAAAATTTAACAATCTTTCCTATTTGAAATTTGGCTTCTAAAGCTTTCATTTTTGATGTAAGAACTCTGGTTTTTGAAAAATCTATGAAAATGAGGAGAGGTGGTAGAGTTGGTTTCCACTAACAAATACTGTTTATCGTGCCCTTTTTATTGTGGTGGAATACCCCATTGTGAACTTTACTCACCCAGTATAGAATGCACGGTCCCCCGCCCGCGCTGAGAGCCCTCGCTGGGCGTTGGAACTTCCAGACACTTCCAGAATATGTTTCTGGAAAAACAATCGTGGCTGTTTCTCTGTGGTGAGGATCTTCTTGGTTTTGTGGTTTCGCCTTGGCTTCCTCATCTGTGAGCAAGGTTAGCACCACTTCACTGAGTTACTGTGAAACTAAGTTAGATACACCGAGCGGACTTAGATCCGCAGCTGGAGGCCAGGAAGTGCTTCTGAAGGGCGTAGACCTGTGTCCCCAAGAGCCAGAGACTTCTATGAGAAAGCACACACTGATGGGAGGAAACCAAGATGAAAATAACAGGGAAGAATGAAGAGGTGTCCGTTCTCTGAACTTACCCTGCCGTGTTTCCCCCCTGCACAGGAAGCTGACAAAGGTTTTGCGGAACTACGTGGACAGTGCCGAGAAGCCAGGAGTGAATGACCAGTTGTACAAAGCCATGAAAGCGCTGGAGTACATCTTCAAGTTCATCGTGCGCTCCCGGGTCCTGTTCAACCAGTAGGTGTCCCCGGAGGCCTCCTTTCCTTCTCCCGCCCTCTCCTGTCCCCCCTGTTCCCCTCCCCTCTTCTCCCTCCTTCCTCTCCCTGCTGTTGGCCTGGCAGAACACCCATCAGCAGGGAGCCGGGGTGGGGCGGCCCACGCTGACCGCTGTGCTCCTGGGCGGTCCCTCAGGAGCTGGCCACGGTGGCCAGGGGGGCGTGCCGGCCGCTGTTGCTGCCTGCTGGAGGTGTTGGTGATGCCCTCCACGTCCTGCTGGGTGCTGACCAGGGCTCTGGGCTTCTTCTCAGTATGTCTTTATATAGCAAACAGCCCCAGAAGAGCAAGCAAAGAGAAACAGGCAGCAGTAAGGAAAAGCCAAAACCAAGTTAAATGGCCTCACCCAGGAGACCCGGGGCGCCCTCCTCCCCTCTCCTCAGCCAGAATAGAGCTTCATTTCCAGGAAGGACACTCAGGTGCTTCAGACCAGTGACATGGTTTTGTACCATCTGGGTGACCGGGGATTGATTTTGAGCTTTAAAGTACATTGGGTCATGTGTGACTTTATGATTCTGTAGTATTAATATTTTATATATTAACATTTATTAAGAACTGGGCTAAACAAGAGAGCTTTCTGTTGGCCCCACTGGGTCCCTTCACTCTAGGATAGAAGCCACGTGGAAAGGGCTTGGGTGAGCGTTGGGTGTTGAAGTGAACGTGCTCCGAGTGCCGTTTTGGAGGTGACCTGCCATGAGCCGGGTTGGGGGATGTTGGTCATTCTGGTTTCAGGCTCCTCCCGCAGTGTGTTCTGCTCACAGAGATGGATTCATGGGTCCACGTCCCTGTGAGTCAGAGAATACCCATTGCCTTTCAGAGCACAGCACTCATGCCTCATTATGAGTGAAAACATGGTTGACATGGGTCCCAGATCCGTACCTTCCTCTTTCCTCTTCATGTCGTCTTCATTAGCCTGAATCAGATGTGCCCGGAACAGAGGGAGGGAAGGTAAACCCCGGCTTGTGCTGGTCAGAGCCACAGCAGTTCATTACAGCAGTCACAGGAGGGAGGAAGCCCCAGGGTTGGGGTCCAGGCCCGTCAGAGGACAAAGTGCCATTCCTGTGTAGAAAACCCACCCCAGGTTGGGTGGCATTGGCTTCTGTCCTTCACCAAGATCTGCAACAGACTCATTGACTATGCTCATAGTGGCCAGGTGTGACCCTTTCTGAGGACCCACACTTTCTTTTATCCAAGGTCTAAGCTGCCAGCGATTTTCTCACTGGTGGGCCTCAACAGTTCAAGGTCGTCTAGCCTGGGTTTCCCCATATTTTGTCTGATTTCATCTCAGTAAATTTAATTCTGTGAAAACGGACTTCTTGGCTTCCTCTGTTTTGCTTTTGTGTTTTTTTTTTCTTGTGAATTTTAAAACCCTGGTTACTCTAAATCAAAATCTGTACTAAGTGAAAGGGTGAACTTGAAAGAAGGCAAAGGTTGGGTCGTGTGGATTTTCTCATGTTTTGTTTGAAAACTTCTAACCTGGTGCCATTTGTGACCCCCCTGGTGTTGAGTCTGGGATTTGATGGTGTGTGTCTCTTCCTCAAACACCGAGGATTTTGCAATCTCTGTTCATTCAGAGATTCGTTAACAAAAGAAATGTATGTTGATGACCAGTGTTTTGTGCTGTCCTGGAAAGCGCTCAGGTCTTTTGTATAGCAACATGCTTTAGAGATGGAGGTCTCCCCTGTGGACCAGTAACAAAGTCGTCTCTGTTTCTCTTTTCAACTTTTTTCAGTTTCAAAATACAGATGGCGTAAGATCTTTGAACCCTGGTCCATAAAAGTCCTGGGCTTGCTCCTCTTGTGATGGTCAGGAATGTGATTGGCTGGGTGCAGCAGGAGCACCCTGGGTGTGTGGCTTTGCCATATGAGGTTCCTTTTGTTTTCCCCACAGGACTTGGAGCCCAGAGGAAGGCATGGGATCGCATTCACTTGTTGCTTTTATCTTTCTGCCCCCGCCCCCATCCTTAGGGTCTGTCTCTTCAACTCAGGTCCCTAAGTGGCTCCTTCCTTCCTGATGTCAGGTCTGCACTGCAGGAAGCAGGAAGGACGCCCCAGGCAGGGACAGCTCCGCCCACCCGTGTCCTTGCAGAGGGCTCCTCCCTCCTTCTGCAGGCTGTGTTCTTCCACCTCAGTGGCAGAGCTGTCACATGACCACCCTAGCTGGAAAGGAAGGGCCTTCTAGATAGGTTTGTTGATGCTTTCACCAAAATCGGAGTTTCTGGGAGCAGGGTACCATGGATGGGGCTATGACACTCTTCCTGCTCTTTAACCCAGAACGTCTGCCACCTGGGAGCTGAGAATCTCCCTCACTGCTGGTCACTAGTCCTTGAGCAGGTTTGGTGGAGTCTAGTTAGTTTGTGGGTCAGTCTCCGGGGCTCCTATCTATGGCTCCTCTTTGATATTAGATCATTGAGGCCTTAAGTGACCCACAGATATTCAGTGTGACTGGTTCATGTAGAAATGGGGTGAAAGGCTTAGCTGACTTCTGCCCACACCCAGGAAGGGCTCTGTGTCAAGTGCTCAGTAGCAGAGCAGCTTCCCTCCACGGGCCACTGTCCCAGTGAGGTCCCAGCAGGAGCCAGCCTGATCCTGAACTGAGTTTATTTGCTGCAGTAATTTGCTTGTCTGAAGAGCTGAGATTGTCTAGGACACAGAGCAGCAGGATCTCTGAAGATGGTGGGGCCTCCTTTGCTCCCAGACCTTTCTGGCCAGGCCCAGGGAACACGGAGGGCGGCTGTTCCTCCCGGCCTTTGCTTTCTCTGTTTCCTTCCCTCTTTGCTTCCTTCTGTCCTCCTAAATGCAGAATGAGCTTTGAGTCCTGGTCTCCAACCTTGTATTTTTCCCTCTTACTGTTCCTGAGTGTGAATCCTGGCCGCCCACTGGCTTGGGGAGGGCGGGACCACCCCTTTAAACATATGGTGTGATGCATAGCTTCTTCAATTTGAGTCTATGTAGGATGATTTAGTGTCTTACACATTCTACGGGACAAAATCCCCCTCATGACCTTAAAATCACGGGCCCCAGGGCCAGAGTCTTCATCCTTCCTCCCGCTGCCCTGCTCTCGCCAGCCTCCTGCTCTCCTTCCAAGCCTTCACCTGTGACGTGACAGGCCCGGCTGCAGATGCAGTCATATTCAGGTTCTGCGTAGGCTGCCTGAAGAAGCTGCCGTCCAGTGTCTCACACAGTTGTCTGGAATGTTGATTGTAACAAGCTTTGAGCAGGTCTCATGTGGGGTGTTTTCAGAGGCGGGGAAGAAAACAAACCCGGACTCTCATTTTCTTACCTGGAACACATTTATTACCTTGGGAGAAAAACAATTGTGCTCACAGCTGGAATTGACAAGTGTGTTTTTCTTTTTGCAGTTGGAACAAACTTTTGAGATCTGTTATTTTTCTTCTTCTTGCAAAATGGTCTGCTGTGTTTTCATATCATGCAGTCGCTTTGTTAAGTTCTGGGATAATTGACGGTAATTATTCTTCCTAAGAACAAAGAGGTGAAACTCAGGAGATGAAGATGTGGAAGCTTATCATAGTTCCCTTACCATTTTTTTCTTGCTTGCGATTCTGTACTTTTTGTTTAAAAAACTCATTTTGTCTTGAAATGAGAACAGCAGTTTGCAAGCTCTGGCCCCAAGACATTCGGTTCATGGGGAACCCACTGCAAGATTCTGAGTGCCAAGGGCTCTTCTCAGCTGGTTTTTGTCTGTCTGTGTTTTCTGTGTGGGTGGATCACATTAACCAGAAAGTAGGCCCATCCTGCAGCAGCCCTTCTGAGCCAAATGGCTAGATCTCACTATCGCTTGGTAGAGCTTTTGCCTGTCATCTGCTGCTTGCTTGGTGAATAATTAGTTATTGATCAGGAGTAAGTTGTGCAGAGCTGTCCTTTTGTTATCATTCCGTGGGTCACAGAATAGAACCTAGTTAATAGACAAAGATCCTGTCGTTCCTTGTTAATAAATACTTATTTAGAATGGAGCAATTGGAGGAGTTTTTATTCATCGGTTAACTTGTTTGCAAGTCTCTGAGTTCCTTCTTCCCAGCCCTTCCTCCACCTCAAAGGAGGTCAGACAGGTGACTCTTCTGGTTTAGGTGATAAAACCAAGAGGTAAACTTCTAGACTTCCTTAATGGCCTTTCATTACAGAAAGATGCTTCAGAGGGATGATCACTGCACCATGTACCCACTGATTTACTGACTAATATTCATGGTAGAATGTTAAATATATTGAAGACACATTAAAGATGTTTACAGATTTTGAGGCAGTGTTATCGTAGACCTACGTATTTATAATTGTGATGCCTTTCTTATGGATTCACTTTGTACTCAACATGAAAACCTTCTCCTGGCCTTTTGGCTGGCGACTGTGCAGAACACCCTTTTCTCCACTCTTATTTCCAGCCTTTTGGGACCTTGATATTTACGTACGGCTCTATTTTTATTTCATTCAGTCTGACAGTCCTTTGAATGAGTTCATTCATTTAAATATAATGTGATTAAATAATATAGTGGATCTGTCAATCCACATTTAAGCAAACCAGAAAGAGATTCTCCAAAGGGGAACGACGCTTCCTTGGGAATGGCCCTGCTGCGAGGACAGCAGGATGCTGCCCTGGGAACACGCCTGCCACTGTGGCCATGGATGGCTTTAAAGAGGTCGAGGTGGAGGCATGAGGGTGTTTGAAGGACAAACATGACGAGGACCACATCAGACATTTGAAACCTGCTCCTTGGCCGTGGTGATTAACAGCCAGCCTGCCCCGGGTCTGAGCTGGACCACAGCATGTGGGTGGAAGCCCTTTTGTATTGGGGCTGCAGTGGCCCTGGGGCCATCATGCAGCTGGCAGCCTTTCCTGGTGGTTACTGTCAGGCAGCCCTGCGTAAGAGCCCTCCTATACAACCTCCCGGCTGCATTTACTTGGTCACAATGACCCTGTTTTGATTTTGACAGCTCTTACATTTTTTTTTTTTTTTATTCCACAGGTTTGTAGCTACTGCCTTCTCTTTTAGGCATCATTGGTTTGTCCCCTTTTCTGCTTCTCTTCGCCTACTTCAGTACCAATCAGACTTGCTCTTCTCTGTCCCACTTTCTGCTCTCTCCACATTTAGCAAGCCCTCCGTTGCCAGCCTCAGTGATTGCCGGGGGATCATGTATCTCCAGCTAGAGGGTCCTTCCCATTGCTACTGTTCCCCTCCCTCCACGCTAGTGCTCCACAGAGCTGGAAAATGCAACCCGAACTCCATTCACCCCCTCCTCTCTTCTGTGTTGATATCATCATGCATTTTCTTTCATTTTAAATATTGTTCTAGTTGTTGATGGACCTTTATTTTGTTCATTTATTTATCCGCGGTGCTGAGAAGCAAACCCAGTGCCTCCCACATGGGAGTACTCTATCTCTGAGCCATGACCCCAGCCCTCATCATGCATTTTAAATCTGCATATATTTTAAACTCCATCAGAAGTTACTGTTTTGTGCAGTCCTCAGTCCTCGGTGTGTCAGATTATGGTAGCTTTTCAGCCTCCATTCCATTTCCCTCTGGGGTCACCTTCCTTCTGTGGGATTTCCCTTAGCAAAGGTCAACTCGAGGTGTTGCTTGCCTGAGCGACTCATTTTCTCCTGTGTCTGAGGGCATCTTCTCCTCTCGTAGCCTTCTGTCCCCTTCCTCAGGGCCTTGTCCCGTTCTCCTGGATTTCTGTCATTTCCGGTGAGAAGCTTTTGACTCATTCTTACGTTTTTGAAAGTGAGCACTGTTTCTTCTGCTGGCTGCGCTTACCATTTGTCTCTGTGGGATGATCGGAAAGCTTTGCTTTGAATGTATTCCCTATAGGATGTTTGAACTTTTGGATTGAGGTGTCCCCTGGTTTTAGAAAGCTCAGGCCCTGCCTGTCGTCCACGGGTCTGCCTCTGCCTGCTTTGGGTCTGGTCCTCGGCAATGCAGCTCTGAGACTCTCCCTCTGTCTTTATCGCCCCTTTGTTTCCCAAACACTCTTCTCTGGAGTTGCCTCCTATGCTCTTCTGTGTGGTTATTTTTTCTGTGAATTGTCTTCCATTTCACTAATTCTGTCTTTTGCGTTGTCTACTTTTTAGCTAAAGCATATGTTAAAAGTCTTAATTTTAGATATTATATTTTTTTTCTAGAACTTCCACTTGAGTCTTTTTTATAGATCCACTTTTCTACAAAATGTCGTGTTTCACCTTCTCTTTTGCTATCTTCCCATTTCCCATAATTTCATCTCTCTCTTTTCTTTGTTATAAAGTACACTGATTGCAGCATCCCGATGTTCTGTTAGCTGACTGCAGGACTCCCATTACCTGTGGGTCTTTCTTTCGTTGATGTGGCTACGTGGTCTGGTCTTTTGTGGAGTTGACTGACTTCATTGGATACCAGGTAAAACTGCAGGTGATGTGATCTTCCAGAGGCAAGTCATCCGCCCTCTTCTGGACTGGATGTGGGCCGAGTCCCCAACTCTCAGACATTGTCCTGGTCAAGGCTGTAGGGTGGCCCTGGTGAGCCTCCGTCTGAATTTCATTTGCCCAGGTTCTATTGTGTTTTTACCCCAGAGTCTGCTGTTATATTAGGCTTCTCATCTTGGCATTTTCAAACCTCAAGTCATTTTCTTTGAGGACAAAAAAAATTCTGCTCTTCTGGTAGAAGTGTCACTGTGGTTTTTAGTCTCAGACCCCATGCTGCTCCTGAAGTGGCAAATTTCCTGGGGAGGGGAAGGATTGCAGGCTTGAAGCCTCACCCCAAGTTCTTGCCATTCTGCCAAATGCTTCCCAGCCACCTGCAAACACAAGTTCATGACTGCATAATTCTAGTTGTTTGGTACAACATTTAAGCAAACATCTATTTGGAAACTTTATTTACAAAACAGATACACAACATTGCAATTTCCCATTTCACACAGAATTCTTTACAATGGAACTCATTTAAATGTAAGATTACCTCTAGGGTAATTAATTATCACTTAGTTTACAGAATTTTCCATTGTACACAAGTTTTCAGGTAGAGTATACTTTTAATTAGGCAGAAAACTAGTCTGTATTAATAAAACATCAGAGTTGCAACATTTTAAAATGCTAATGGATTGCTTTTTAGTAACATAGCAACTCTGAGTAACTTCTAATAAATAATTTATAGACAAAGCTTATTCACAATTAGCAACATATATCAGCATCCGAGTTACCAGGGTACAACTTCTTTATCAATTTATTGAATATGCTGCAGCTCTTGAAAATTTTCCAGTAAACATTGACTCTTAAGATGAATGAAGTAATCTTGAATGAATTGTTGTGTCATTTCCAAATGGTCATGAGATCATGTTAGATTTAGCCTATTAAGTGTCTCATGATTGTGAATTTTATAGCATTTGGGTTTAAAGGTAACCAGCAGAAAACCCCACATTCCTAGGGCAGTCCCTGGGGTGGGAGTAAAGCATATCCCCATGACCCTTCCCTCCTCCTGTCCACCTTCTGCCCCTCCTCCTTCCGTCCCTCCCTTCCTGTGTTGGTGGGTTTGGGGGTTTGTCAAAGTTTCCACACGTGATGGAGACAGCAGCAGGTGGTGTCCCTAAGAGCCAGCCCCTGCACATGGAGTCCAGCCTGCACAGATTCCTGACCTGACCAACCTGGTTGCCTGACCAACCTGACTCCCGGCGCTGGCCGCCCCCCCCCCCCCCCCCCCCCCCCCCCCCCCCCCCGGCAGCCCTCCGTGGCCTGGCGGTCGGCCCAGGTGGCCTTCCCGCAGGCCCCGCATCGTCCTGTGCTTCCTTTTGCAGACTCTATGAAGACAAGGGCGAGGCCGACTTCGTGGAGTCCCTGCTGCAGCTCTTCCGCTCCATCAATGACATGATGAGCAGCACGGCCGACCAGACGGTCAGGGTGAAGGTAGGCACCACACCGGGGTGGGGGGGACGCGGAGGAAGGGGTCCCGCGCGGGCTGAGAGGGGCAGTGCACCCTGCGACCCCGCACTTGAGCGGACCGGGGGATCTCCTGGGTGGGAGCATGATCCTCCTCGCCTGCCTCGGCTGTTCCCCTTGGCCCTGGAGTGCTTCACTCTTTCTGTGGCCAGGCTTCTTGCTCCTGGGCAGGAGGAGCTTCTGAATGCACTTCTGAATGAAGTGGGGCGTTGATGAGGACGGCTGGACAGCTCACTGGTCAGGGCGGCTGGGTCTCAGGGAGCCTGGGAGGCGGGCAGATGTGCGTGACATTATTCAGGCTGTGCCTGGCTGGTGGCATTTCAGCTGGGCTTCCCAGGTCCTCGTGTGCACAGTGAGGGATGCAGCATGCCCACCATGGTCTTCCTCCCACTTAGTCTCGCGTGCTTGCCCTGTTGTCCCGTGGAACAGCCTCCGCTGTGCAAGGCCGCCGTCCTCCAGGATGCTGTGGCGTGGGGTGCAGGGAGAGCACCCTGTGCTCTTGGGCCTCCAGTGAGGCGACTTTCCAGGGCGATTTATTTCACAAAGGCTGTGCCATTTGCAGTTTGCTGCCCTCAGTAATTCCCTCAATGAGCGAGTCTTCCGAGTGATTAACTGGTGGCTGTCCCTCCACTGTGCTTTGTAACTGCCCCTTTTCTTCCTTTTCTTTTGTCATGTTCTTTTAACGTATGATTTCAGAAATGTCCCCAGGCCTGTTCTCTTAAAAATACTTTGGGCAAGTCCTTTTCCAGCTCTCAGGTTTTGCCGTGCTCTCGGGAACAAGCACCGTGTGTTCAGTCGTCTCCTGGCTGCTGCCACCAGGAGACACCCACCGCTGGGCCAAACAGGAACACAGTGCAGCTTCCCTCTTCCTCCAGGGGGTGCCGCGGTCTGGGAGGGCCCCCGAGGTGTTCTGCGTTAGTCATTCACCATGACAAGAGTTAGTTCTAAAAATTGGTGAACTAGGGAAAAGCCACATGGTGTGCATCTTAAAGTTATAGGTTGGTAATTTTGGCAACTCAGTATTGTTTAGAGCTTCCTTATTGTTTCAGGGTTAAAATTAGCAATGTGCTGGGTACATTTACTACCGCGTCTAGTGCCATTTTAGAAAAACAGACGCATACAGGGTAAGAATAGATAAAAATTACAGGAAGTTTCGTGCCCAGAAGTAATTTTAGATAGCTAAATATATTCTTACATTATTAAATTTGATTGGGCTTGACTTGTGTCTTCCTGCCTCTCTTGAAGTCACATCATTTAGTGAGTGGAAACCAGGAAGAATTTCCTTCGCGGGGTGTTTCTTTGTAAGATGCGAGCGGATCTGGTGACGTTGGTGCGTTGGTGCTGATCCCCCGTCTGCAAGCCAGATGCACGGGTTTTGTTTGGCAGGCTGCCCCCACCCCTGCCACCTTGCTGCTGATTTGTTATTCTATTATTTTACTATAGTTGTTCTGTCACCATTGCAGATTTAAGGGCTCCTGCTGCGGAACTCTGGTTTTTGTGGCATTTTGACTTTTGGCTTTGCTGTGTTGACGTGTGAATACTGCTGTGAACTGCTTTGCCTATGGAAGGTGTTCTCCAGACTGTGCCGTTTCCTGGGTTTAAAGGTTGTTTCCCAAAGGGTGGCTCCTGTTGGCTGCTTTGAACTGGGGGATCTGCTGCATCCTTTGTCTGTGACCTCGATGTCAGCATGCCTCTAGTCTTCATGGCCTGGTCTGGGTGACCCGACTGGGGTTTCTCACTGTCAGCATCCTGGAGTCACCTTCATGGAACAGAACCCACTACTCACAGCCCAGTCATGGGTGAGGGGCAGCTCCAGGGCTCAGGCCTCGGGATGACAGGGCAGAGGAGTTTCCACGCTCACTTGCTGGGGGACAAACTTGGCCTCCAGCGTGAGTTTGCATCATGGCCATTTTCCTTTTGACTTAGCGAAGGTCTTTACTAGAATGGTTTACTTTAGGTGGGAGACTCACATCGTGGCTGATGGAGGGGGCTGCAGGGCGTGTGGACCCCGTTGCCCTCACTCCCTCTACCTGGCAACCACCCCAGCTCACCTCTGCTCCCAGGTTCTGGGGTATCGGTGTTTCTGGAGACAGGGTCAGCCAAGTGCCCCTTCACTGCCCCTCATTTAAAGCCCCCAACCTCAGGGCTACAGCCAAACGCTTTTGGAGACACATTTTTTTGTGATACAATGATGTGAATTTCCAAGGGCACACGTCAGTGGTGTTGGTGGTCTACTGTTTTGTGACCACTGCCCTCTGCTTCAGAGCAGTTTCTTTTTTCTTTTAAATATTTATTTTTTAGTTGTAGTTGGACACAAAACCTTTTTTTATTTACTTATTTTTATGTGGTGCTGAGGATGGAACCAGGGCCTCGCACATACTAGGCGAGCACTCTACTGCTGAGCCACAACCCCAGCCCCTTCAGAGCGGTTCCATCTCCCCACTTGAAACCCCACATCCATCAAAGATCAGAGCCCATCACTCCTCCTACACCCCTGGAAGGTGCCCTCCGGTCTCCATCTCTGCACCTGACTGCCCTCGCAAGCCCGTGGAGGTGGAGTTGGGGGTGTTTGCCCCACGACCAGCACAAGGCCTTCAGCGTCCCTCCCTGTTGTAGCTTGTGCCACTCTCCTGCTTTTTGAAGGCTGGATGGTGTTTATTTGTATGGATTGACCATATTTTGCTCAGAACATGACCATTGCTAGTGAAGCTGCTGTAATGTGGGTGTGCAAACCTCTCGCGTCCTGGCTTCCATTCTCTTGAACACTTACCCAGCAGGAGAACTGCTAGGTCATATGGTGATCTTGAGTTTAGGTTTTGGAAGAGTCACCACCGTGTTTTCCAGTGTACGACAATTGTACCCCACTCCTTCTTTGAGGTTCTTATTGCATTTGCTTCAGCAGTGGTTTTCAGAAGCTCCTCAGGCTTGATTTCTTCCACACTGCATGGTCACCTCGGCTCTCACCAGTGCCACCTGGCCTTCTTACTTCCCGCTGCAGAAGACAAGTCCTTCCCTCTACCCAGAGCCACCCCGCCTGTGCTGAGGGCTTCCTGGGATGGCTCCTGGGGGACAGTGAAGCTCTGTCCCAGCTCCTCCCTGACATGGGGAACCAGGCCGGTTCCTTTTGTCCACCTTCATGGACTAGGGCTGCAGAGTCCATGTCCCGGCTGGAAGGGCATAGGGCCTGCCTATTCCCAGTAGAGCTTCCTACCTACACACACTCTGTGTGTGCATAAAGCCGTGAAGAAACTCTGATGACATGTCACGAAGGTCATGTGAATCTGAAGGGGAGGGAGGAAGCTGATGGCCTGGGCTTGGAGGCCTCTTGGAGAAGGAGACATGGGTCGTGGCCCTGCTGTGTGACAACAGTGGATTGCAATGCCAGATCAAGGTGTTTGGAGCATTGCAGTCAGGGTGACTCAGTTCCTCAAGTATTTCTACCTTCTTTCTGGGATGATTCTGGAGACACTTCACACACCACACCCAACCATTCCTGTTCCTGTGTCTGGGGCCAAGAATTTCAGGATCTTTTGTAAAAGGAAAGTTTGAACATGAGCCATGACAAGAGATGGATTCTTCTTGCATGTGTGTGTGTTATATATGTGTGTGCATGTGTATGTGCTACAGGCATACATGTAGCATGTTAGTGTGAGAATGTTGTATCTATGTGCGTAGATGTATGAGTGCATGCATGGCTATGTTCTTTGTGCACAGATGTGTATGACATGTGTGTGCACGGGCATGTTATGTGTGCACATGTTTGTGTGTGTGTGCTCATGCCTATGTGATGTGAGCGTGAGTGCTGGATATGTGCCTGTTGAGCATGTGCATGCATGTGGGTGTGCTGTAGTGTTGCTGAAAACTGTTCCTGAGAAGTGCCTGCCCTCCCACATTCTGGCCTTTTCTATTGTCGTCTCCTTTAGTCTATGCTACACTAATGGTTTGCACGAAGAATATTGCTGGTTAACAGCGTATTTTATGAACAGCTTAATGGATTTCAGCCCACATTTGAGAACCGATGCCTGTTACTATTCTTTAGGGCTCTTCTCCTGCCTCTCCTGTGTAGTTTATTATGAAAATATTCTCATTAGTTTTCTGACTTCTTCCATTGTCTTGTAGAGCCCCAGGCTCCTGGCGCTCAGGCATGTGGATTGGACTGGGGTGAAGATTAATTGAATTCGAGGCCCCCCAAGCTGAGGTTGGCATGCAGCAGACGAGGGCAACTGGCCCTGGGGAGCAGCCCTCCCTGTCTCTTCCCTTCTAACCACCTCATGGTGCTGTTTCCATCTGGCCTTCTTGAAAGGAGCTGTGTTGGAAATCAGCTATTTTGTAATCTCAGTAAATACAGTGGATGGGTGAGTTTGGCCCTCCAAGAGGTACAGTTTTAATTTCCTCTGACTTGAATTAGCGGTACTTGCTGGCCTTACGTGTTACCCCAAATTCTAAATTAGGTGAAGTTTTTGCTGCTTTTTGCCTATTTCTAAACTAGCATTTGGGTTCATGTTGCTTCTCACACATTTGCAAGTTTGGAATTTTATTGTCTTCAGGAAAAATAGTCAGAAGGTACCAGGGTCGATGACAAATAAGGTGGAGATACAGCAGGATTTCCTTGTAGAGGAGATGAGGCTTCTCTCTGTGGCTTTGAGCGGCCGCAGGAGCAGCTCCCCCAGCCCCTCCTCCAAGGCCCGCAGGTTCCCTCTTCACATGCAAGTGGATTAAAATGAGGAGAATCATGCACCACTTCACCTCTGGGAGATTCCACTCCAGTGTCTCACCCTTACAATTGCCTGCTGGTCTCCTCATTTTGGTGTCTTCCCACATATGTCCACATCTATGTGGACTGTATATTCACATGTATGTCTACAGAATGCCCCTCAGCATCTGCGGGGGTTGGTTCCAAGACCCTGCACCCAAACTTGAAGATGCTCCTGTCCCTCATAGAAAATGGCACAGTGGTGCTGGGATGTAGTTCAGTGATAAAGCACTTGCCTGGCCTGTGGGAGGCCCTGCCTTTGATTCCCAGCACTGCAAAATCAATAAATAAATCAATAAATAAGAGGGAGAATGACATAGTTTTTACACATGACACATGTCCTCCCACATCATACTTTAATCTCTGGGTTACTTATAAAGTTTCAGACAATCTGAATGCTGTGTAAATAGTTGTTATATTTATTTTTTAGGAAGTGATGAGCAAAAATTGTGTATGTTTAATGTAAACATATTTAAAAAAAATTTTTTTTTGATCGCAGTTGGTTATGCCTGCAGACGTAGGGCCCAAGGATTCGGGGCATGTCTTTCTGTAAAATATGAATACACCACACACTTTTAGACATCATTTTTTTCTAGATATATTTTCCCTTTGCCTGTGTTTTTAAGGTCACCTTGTGGTGGAGTCCTGACTTACTCGGAGCTCTCGGATGGTTTCTCCTTCCCATTTCTGTGGGTGCTTGTGTCCCTCCTTGTCTGCCGTGGAGCTCACTGGCAGTTAAACTCTCCTCTGAAACAGGACTTCTGCTTTTGAACCCGGGGTGACTTCTTCTTCGCTTGCCCGAACCTTGGCCTTTAAAGTGCTCTCCCTGGTACCCCTCCTACTTCCGCGAGCTCGTCTCAGAGCCTGTCTCCTGCCGACATGCAAGGTGCGGTCCAGCCCTTTCTTCTCCCAGGTCTGGACTTACTAGTGTTCCTGCAGGAGGCGGGAGGTCCATAGAGGCTTCCCCTTAGCAATCCGTCAGCTGTTCGTTTTTTCATTTATTTTGAAAATCATTTCCTTTGTTCACTGTACCGTGTGCCAGGCCCTGGGTGCCGCACATATCATACAGTACGTTCTCTGTGACAGTCGGCTTTTTGTTGCTATGAACAAAGAATCTGAACAACCTGGAGGAGGAAGGATTTATTTTGGCTGAAGGTTTCAGAGGTTTTAGTCCGTGGTTGGCTGGCTCCATGGCTTCGGGCCCAGGCAAGGCAGACTGTCATGGTGGAAGGACATGGCAGAGAAAATTTCCCATTTCATGGTGCCTGGGAAGCAGGAAGAGATATCCAGGGACAAAAATCACCCTTCCTCGGCCTGGCAGGAGTGACCCACTTCCTTCAAGTAGGTCCCGCGTCCCTCAACCTCCACCACAAGGTGACCTCCACCACCTCCCAGTGGTCATTCAACTTTCAGTGGACTAATCTGCTGATGAGATTGGGGCCCTCATGATCCAGACACTTCCTAGAGCCCCGCCTCTGAATTCTGCTGCTTTGGGGGCCCAGGCTTCAACACAGGAGCCTTTGGGGACTTTCCAGATCCAAGCCAGAGCAGTGTGTGTTCTCATGTTCATGTCTGAGTGGGCAGAGGTGAGCCCAGTAACCCCTGCCATGAGCACCCAGTTAGACAATTGCAGGAAATGATTTCAAGCGAATTGCCCACATCACCTCTCTGTGGATTGTAGTAAGTCATTAACCAAAGTGAGGGTTGGGGTGAGGAGGTATTTTGAGGGGATAGAACCATTTGGGGGTTCTAGGGAGGTTTAAAGGAGGAACAAGACAAAGTACAGAGTGAGTCACCTCCAGGTGGAGGCAGCAGGCAGGAGGTGCTTGCTGGTCAGAAATGAGAAGGTGTGTGGTCCTGGCTGGGGGTCAGCACCACGGACATCAGGGCTGGGGATGGAGGCGAAGCTGTGTGCACATGGGCGCGTCCTGGACCTGTGGGAGCTGCTGAGGATGCTGGCTCAGGTCACCACTGGCTTATCTGAGAGACATTTGGCTTCTGCCTATGGAATGGATTTGAGAGGCCGAGAGAGGAAGCCAGGGATGAGATGCTGTCATGTATCCACCTTGTCCCTGCTGCCACTGGGGCTGGTGGCTCTTGTGCACTGTGGGATGTTTAGCAGCATTCCTGGCCCATGCCAGTCGCTCTCGCCAGTCATGGCAAACAGAAATGCCTCTAGCCATTGCTGCTGTCCCCTGGGTGGGGCCTGGGGGCGAATGGCTCCTGGTTGAGAACCACTGGGCTGCAGGATTTGGGAAGGGGGTGGAGACATTTGGTCTAATCTCTAGGCCGTGGTGGTGGATCCTATGTGGAAGGAGAGGAAGTGGAAGGAAGGTGCCTTGGTCATCTCCCAAGCCTTGGCTGGACTCGTGCACCTGTTGGATATTGTGAGAGATGCACAGGTGTCGAGGGTACAGTGTTACTGAGACTCTGCCTCCCTCTGGCATGGGAAGCTGTTCTGTGCAGCCACAGGGAGCTGACCTATCCTCCCTCAGGTCTGCATTTGAACAGCCTCTTTGTGTGTATCCACCTGCCACTTCTAACTACATTATTTCTTTTAGGGCTAGGTTTCATTTTCTTTTACGAGATCTCGTCTGATGTCTATTTAGTGGGTGCTGTTGGCTGACTGACTGTCGGGTGGTTCTGATGTCAAGTTAGTTGTTGTTGGATGTGTGGTTATATAATACAGCCAAGGAAGGTACCAAACCCAGACTCCCATGTGGTTTGGAGAGAATGTATCTGCTGCTTTTGTCCCGATGGATGGTGCAGCCTGAAATAATCCTAATTCCTTTCTATTTGTGCAGCTTCACAGTCACCAAAGCCTTTTGATGCATGTTATCTCTTAGGATCCTCCCAGTATCGCCATAGAGGCTGTTAAAAATAATAATGAAAAGCTTTCTCAAGCGCTGGGCAGGGGACATAATCATGTAGAGTCTGGGCATTTTAATAGCACTATTGTTGATGGAAACATGGCTTTCCACATCCACTGGCCCTCGTCTGGGATCTTCAACTGCAGCTGTCCCTGGGAACCCTTCAGACAGATGCCTGGTCTCTATGAGACCAGGCTTGTAGAGTCAAGGGTGCCCGCCTCTGAAGGCTGGTGTGCACCTTACTTTTGGAATTACATTTACAAATGGAATTGCCATAGATGTTTGTCAATTCTCTGCGTATTTTAAGTTTCTATGGCTTTGGGGCCTATTTTGATTGCAAATTGCATAAACCTCAAATGAGCTTAAAATAAGAAGAAATAGATTCCTTGTTTATAGATGAGTGACTCAGTATCACTACAATGCCAATTCTTTCCAACATGATCTACAGATTCAATGCATTTACAACCAAAATCTCAGCTAGTAATTTTGTCACTATTGATAAAGTGATTCTGAAGTTCATGTGGAAAAGTTAAAGATCCAAATAACCATCACGATACTAAGGGAGAAGAACAACACAGGAGGGCATCAGTACCCACCTTCAAGTCTTACTGTACTGCTCTGGTGGTCTAATAGCATAGAGTCTACTCAGGTTGATTTCTGAAGGAAGGAAATGAGTTCATTCACACAGATGGGGAGTCCAAAGCATTGAGTGTGGTGGGTGCATCTAGGGTGCACAGATATCTACTCCATTGGAGGAACAATGAATACAGGGGGGAGGCCGAAGCTTGCCTTGTTCTCATTGTGCAGTAACCTTGGATACAAAGAGAGCTGTCTGACAGCTGAAGGCCATGTCAGTCCTCAGAAGGAACCTCTTCCCTTAGCCAAGGGGCTCTTCCTGAGAAGGAAAAGACCTTCTGAAGTTGAAACTGAAGTGGAGGTGTCCCAGGGCAGCAAGCAGAGAGAGGGTTGAAGCAGCCTTCAGCGAGGTCTGGGGAACTTTTCAAATGCAGCTGAAGCCAGTACAAATTTGTGACACTGTGAAATGGGTTCTGCAGCCCTTCTTTGGGCCTGCCTGCAGGGTTGATGGAAAGGGTCGTTAAAGCCTTCATTTAGAGTCGGTGTTCAGCCGGCATGACAAGTAGTCCAAGGAGACCCTGGAGGAGACTGGCCCTTCAGTATGCCCAGGAAGAATTTTATTGAGAAACCAGGTGGCGAGTTTCATTGCATTAGCACGCATGAAAAAGGACTATTTTATATGTGAACTTAAAAATCATCAGCTCTGTCACAGTTAGATTGGGTAGTTATAAAGTTTCATTAAAACTATTTTGCAGAATGTTATGATGGCGTAAATTATTTTGTGTGTGTGCAGATGAAACCGAGACTCTGGTAAAGTTGGATTCCAGAGCTCCTAAGTGTTTCCGTCTGGGCGTCGGGGAGCCGGAGTGGGAAGGCACGGCTGCCTGTTTTCAGGGAAGCGCCGAGGAGGCGAGGGGACAGACCCCGGCTTCCTGCTCTTCAGTCCATTCTTCTGTAAAGTTTCTCCAGTCACATTGTCAACATGTGCATGACAGCGGCTTTACTCAGTCCTGGGCCTGGCTGTACGGTTTCCAGGAGGAGCTGAGCAGTATTATTCTCTGTGAACTGTGGATGTGACACTTTTGTAATTCAAGTAGAATCAGTCCTCCTGTGGGGAATCCTGCCCATTCAGTGTGGTACACTGAAGCAGGGAAGAGGTGAAGGGACCGAAAAGGCTTTAAAGGTGTGTCTTATTAGAACAAAACAGGCTTTCTTCCTGCCTGTGTGCCCTCCCCTTACATTTGGGGACTCATTGTCAGAGATGCTGTTTTTTAAACGTAGTTGTGTGCTGTATAGATAAATGATGAAGGAGGGACTGCTGTCCGCTCCTCTGATCAGTAAAACTTACTTTTGAGGATGTTTTCATAGAAACACCTCCGACATTATGCACTCCACCTGGTGTGGTCAGCTTTCTGTCAGAATCACAGATACCTGAGATGATCAGCTTATGAAGAGGACAGGCATGGGTTTCAGAGGCCCCGTGCATGATGGGTAGACCGGGGCTTTGGGCCTTGGCAGAGCAGCCCATGAAGGCGCGAGCGTGTGGGCAGTGGACCTCTCCCCTCAGACCTGGGAACTAAGGCCTTGGTCCACCAACACTCAAGGGCACGCCCCCAGTGACCTGAAGACCTCCCACTAGGCCCTGCCTCTTAACGGAAAGGTCCACCACCTCCCAACAGAGCTGCACTGGAGATGGAGGTAGCTGGCCGTGTCTTGGGGGCAACGTGAGCTGTGGCTGAGCTGCGGGGTGTTCTGTGTGCTCTTTGTGCTTGTTAATGGTCATTTGACCTGTCACAGAATCTGGATCCAAAATGTAGGAGGACTTTGTATAAATGGAATTTCCATCTTCTTCCTTTGGTTACTTGTCAAAGGCAGATGACTGACAAGGAGACATACAGTCTCACTTGGGAATCTACACTCCAGGTCACTGTCGGCCCTTTGGATTATATGTGTGGGGTTCCTGCAGGTGTGCTAGCTGCCTCTTTGGCCCCAGCTTGTCCCACTTCACTGAACCACTCCAGGTCCTTCCATCCCCCTCCCCTTTCCATTTTGGGTGAGCCTTCCTATTGGCTGTCTCCCCCTGCACCAGGGGCTCCTCTGCGGCCTGGCCTAGGCCTCATCTTTCCTTAAGCTGTGAGTGGGCTTCCTCGCCTTACCCCAGGGTCTGCCCTTCTTTCTTCCTTCCTGGGGGTGTTTCCATACTCCATCTCCCCTGCTTGCTCCTCTTTGGACACAGGACTTGTGCAGTGCCTCCAGCACTTGCTTCCACACATTCCTGCCTGGAGTTCCGCTGCAGTCTGCAGCCTCCACGGACAGAGGCAGGCAGGTGCCAGGAGCTCCTGTGTGCACGCTGAGCAGGCAGCTGATGTGCCCATGGGAAAGGCCATGGGATCGATTCTTGAAAGAAAAAGATGTGCTAACTTCAGGGTCCACACAATCAGCTTACTTGATGTTTATCAAGCTCTTACTGAAAAGTTTCTGCACGTCTGCTTCATATGTGACCTCTTCCCAGACATGGTTGTAGGTATCAGCATTTGAAATATATATAAAGTATGCCGTCAAAGATAGTGTGCACTGGGTTATTTGACTTCAGAGTATGCTCCTTTGTGGCCAGCTATGGACTTGTACTGGCTAGAGGCCATGGATAATAATAGCTTTCTGTCTGCAGGAGAGGAAACCAGGTGTGGACCCCCAGGACAGGTAGCAGGTAAAGTGGTCCAGCGTTGAGTCATTGGATGTTGAGATGAGAGACTGCAGGCCAGGCAGGTATCCAAAGAAAGTAGCAAGTGGCCTGAAACCCCAGAGAGCTGATGGGACTGGCTCTGAGCTTTGAGGGTGCCTGCAAATTGAGGGGCGGGAGGGGCATTCCAGGGATGGGAGGGAGGAGAGAGCAAGGGGGTGGCAGGATTGGATTGGTGTTTGGAGAATATGGCAACCCGGGGGCTGGAGCCAAGAGCTGAGTTGAGAGTAAGGACTGGGGTGGGGGCAGCCCAGTCTGGGAAGAGGAGTGTGGGGGTGCTCTGGTAGTCAGATGGCAGTGTGTGCAATTCCCAGCTGACATGCTGAGAATTGACATATAAGTTTATTTTTAATTACATTTTCAGAAAAGGTTAAGATCTCCCAGGGAAGACACAGGAGTAGAACTGGGGGGAGGGTGTCAGTATGAAAATTATATGAGTTCTTTAAATTTTTATCTGATGGAATTCTTTATTAGTTCTTTTTTTTTGTCATGGGATAACTTTTTTCATTTATATTTTTAAATAAAATATATTTTTAATTGAAAAAGAGCTTTCCCAGAACCTTGCCCAACCCCTCTCAGAGTTTGGTGGCTTTTATTGGGAGCCCCTCCTTGGTGTGCATGGCCATCTCACACCCCCAGGACTGGGGATGTTCTGTCCCAGGACACTGTTTGGGGGTTTCTGGGCTTGGGTCCCAGGGCCTCCACCAGCTGGAGGGCAGATGAGATCCACTGGCATCTTCATGTGTGAGATGTATTTCCAGGAAAGCACGATCATTTCCCATGTGCATGGGTCATCTTGGCTACAGGATGTGCTATGTGCAGAGCCATCTCTGTGCCATGGAGGTCACCCACCCACAGGCCCTGGGTTTCACAGCTGTCCTTTGCTCTGGGGACACCAGCTCCTGAGCCTGGCCCCAGAGGCATTTTGCTCTTGGTACCTCCAGCACTTCTGTCTGCCGCGTCTCCTTAGCAAGATGGAAAGAGCGCTGGTGAGGAGACACTGGGCGAGGCCCTTCCTCTTCAGGGCACCATCCAGAAAGAGTGTGGAAGCTGTTACTGGGAGTGTGAGGATTTGGAATCCTCATCTGGCCCTGTAGCCCGCCCTGTCCCAGTCGGGTTTGCCAAGGTCTTCCTCTGACGTGGCTGGGTTGTGGCGGGTTCCTGTGGCTCTGCATGTGCGGTGGGCACGGAGGATCTTCTCATCCTGTACTCTTGGTCCACCCTGGTTCTGTGTTTAAATGCAGCATGTTGCGGGCCGCATGTCAGTGTGTTGAAACTCCTAATCCGCAACCTTTGTTTTTGATTTGGAGTATTCTATTCAATCCCCAACTTCCTTTATCAATTCAAAAAGCTGGATTGTGAATGGAGGTATAATTCATAGACGTTGAAGTGCACACATCCCAAGTGTACAGCTTCATTGGTTTTGAGAGACACTTATCCTCTGTAGCCCAGCCCCCTAAACCGACGTTTCCTCCTGACATGGTAACTTGGGTGAGCCTGGTGCTGTGGGTGTATTTCCTCCATCCTCTCCTGGAATCCGAGCCTCTGGGTCCCCCCAGCCCAGCAGCTCTGGTTTCTCTGTACAGAAATTTTGTACTAGATTTTCTTGTTTCCGTCTGTAAAACAAGGGAAAGGACCGAAGCCCTGCTCTGGGGGTCCGTCTGCTTCACGTTTCCTGTGATCCTCTCCAGCAACAAAATGGTCACTTCTGACATAGACAGTGACTGCCAAAGGAAGCCTTGCACGGTCTGAAGAGGACACAATGCCATCTCAGCCTGCACTGGAAAGCGGTGTCCTTTAGTGTGCCCAGAGACAGATATTTTTGCACTGCAGGAGTCGGTCTTTGAAAGTGCATTGGGATTTATATTTTAAACTAATCACAGCTGCCAGAATTAGCACACTGGTTTTGTGATATTTAAAATCTTTACCTTGCTCATTTTTTTTTTTTGACGCTGTGTTAAGTTCCGTGGAGCAGAGTTTCATTCACACCTCGCTTATTCACAATTTAGGATGATTAATGTTGGGGCTGGGCTGCCAGTCACCTTTGCCACTGAGGAGCCGGAGGCTTTGCCACACCAATGCATGCTGCAAGAGGATGAGGGGACTGGGGCCCTCACACCTGAGAGGGTGAGGTTGTAGGTGTGTGTCCTTCTCCACTCTTCTCCCACCAGCTGCCTGCCAAGCTGTTGAAATCCCATGAACCCCGAGTCTCCTTTCAGCTCAGAAATTCTGAGATCTTGCCCGTGTCATGCTACGCTGGGTTGTTAATTTCCTTTGGAAACTTGAAAGTGATAGCACTCCTTCTTTGGGGACTTTATTGTTCCTGCTTTTCACTCATGCCGTCCCTCAGCAGACTCCAGGGCTCCACTGCTCCTTGCGTGGTGACCTCAGTACTATTTGACATCCAGCCTTCTGCTTCCGCACTGCAGCTGCCTCTTCTTGGACATGGAAATGTCACACTGGAGCTGTTGGGGCTGCAGAGCGATGGCCGCTGAGGGCTTTGCTGGCACCTCCCGCTCATGTCATCCCTCAGAGTGAGCAGGGTCTGTGAGCAGGAAGGAGCCCTGAGTGCACACTTGACACTGTGCCTTGACAGCTTTCCCAGGCCTCTGCCAGCCGGTCTCCATTGCTGGCCTCTTCTGAACCACTTTCAGTTACTCCGTGTTGGGATTTGGCCTTTCCTGGTCCATAATCTGGTATTTCCGGTCTTCTGTTTGTGGGGTGAGGTCCAGGCAGCAGGTCTGCACTCGTCCTCAGTGCCCTCTGCCCTCCCTGTGTCTGGTTGTTAGCTCAGATTATTTTCCTAACTTCCCCCAGCCTCCTGTGACCTTGCTCTCCACCCCTGATGACCCCTCAAGGTAGTTAAATGAGGTTTGACTTTCTCTGTGAATTCAATGTGTCATCTCTATTTGAAATGTTCCTGAACCCCTGGTGCTGTATTTTGGCAAAATATTTGGAGAATTTAAAACCTATTCATTAAAACCCATAGTTTTCTTTACGAGGGGGTGGGCTGATTGAATTAGTCAGGCGACTCTCAGTAGGTGTTCTTCCTGGGGGAAGTGGCTGCTGGTGGTTTTACTCTCTGTACCTGGGACAGTTCTTGCTGATTGGTTTGGGGTCCCTGTGTGGTGGGCTTTTTTTGCCTGCTTCAGACTTCCCACCTCTGGGCGTAGACAGGGACCTTTTGTGCTGTTTAATGTGTTGGTGGTCCTCAGGTCTGAGAAAGTGGTGTGTCCCCGTGTCCTCTCCCTACATGACACCCACCCGCATCTGTTTTGCCTTTGATGCTGTATTCACTTGCATCCTGGGTCCCCGAAATAGCTGTGGTTGTCACCTCCCATGCAGCAGCAGCTTCGGGGACCCTGCACTTCCCACCTTACTCTAGGGGGGACACCTGTGTCCTGGCTCAGAATTCAGCAGTCTCTTCAGTTCTTCCCCGCCAAGGACACCCTGAAGTGTGGTTTCTGTGAGATCCTTTTAGAACCACCTTCACTGAGGCATGATTTATGTCCTAAGGCTGGAGCTGCTGCAGGAGCATCGTTCGAAGCATGGAGAAGCTGTGTGTCCACTCCCGTCCTCTCTGCAGCGCAGCAGTGGAGGGTCAAGGTCTCCAAACCTTGGGATCCCCCTTTGGCCCCCACACTTATTCATGTGTCACCTCCAGAAACACAGTGGCCTAAAGGAGGGTGGACAGGAGCCCTGCTCTCCTTTCCCCTGGGATTGCTCTGTGACTCGTCCCCGAGTGGCAGGTGTCTTCCTCTTCCCTCTCCTTGATGTGAAGGGCCTCTGGCACCTGTGGCCAGTGCTGGTTCCTTGTAGCAGTGTGGAGGGTTCTCCAGCAGGAGCCAGTTCCTCCCCCAGGAGGCAGACAGGTGCCTTCTTCAACCATGTCCTGGGACTTGGTGTCTGTCCAGGTCTGGTTCCACGGAGAGGGCAAGTGGAGGTGCCCGTGGGAGAATGAAAGGTGGCAGACTGGCAGGGTAGCAGGGCCAGAGCTGCCCGTGGCCTCCTCCCAGCTGCGCTTGTCCTCAGGCTCCCAGCCCCATGGCCCTGTCCCCCTTCTCTGTCTGTGTGCCCAAATGCTCATCCTGCAGCGTGCTGGGTGTTTGCCTCTGTGTCTCTTGTATGCCGGTCCATCTCTCTGCAATGCTTGTGCCCTGCCCTCTCCCAGCTGGAAGTCAGAGTATTGTCTCAAAATACACTGGCAGGGTGTCCTGGCCTCTCCTGATCCTCCCTGAGCCCCTTCCAGGTGCCTTGAGGATTTCCCCCACCTGGGTTCCTGCCTCTCCAGCCGCCTCTGCTGTGCTCCTGAGCTGCCTGCTTTCACTGGAGAAACCCTCCTATTAAAATCCGAGTTAATCTTACAAGAACTCACTGCTGAACTTCGTAGTGAGGAAGCCTGCTTCCTGTTGATAGATAATAAGACAGAGTGGAATAATTTGAATTCTTTATAATGGATGTGATTATAAATGATTTCCCTATTTACTCATATAAAGGGCTAAGTGGAAGATGATTAGTGAGTTCTGTTTTCTGTTTTTCCTAAGGTGGTTTCTTAATCTTCCCAACAAATTCCTGTGATACAGAGAAGAAAAAGAAAAATCCATTAGAAGTAACTTAAAACCTTTAAGAAGCTGTTTAGAGCTTTGAAGCGGAGGCCTCTTTCTGTCCCTCTAGTACGTTGTGGCACAGGAGAGGAATCCGCTTACCCAGGCCTGGGCTGCGTGCGGGTTCCGGGGCCTGTGCTGCCGGGTGTATCTGGCCCAGAGCTTCTGCCAACGCCTGTCATAAATACTGTGACGGATTTTCACATTTGAAGTATTTATAATTTCCTATCTTTTTGCTCTATTACTCCTAAAAAATTAGTGTTGTTAAGGGTCCAAATCCTTCTAAATCCCATTAGGTAATATTGTTCTGTAATTTGGTGATTAAAGATGCTATTTTTTTTTTACTTTGTTTATCCTTAAATCCTTCACCCAGTAATCTCCTGTCCATGACTGTGGGTACCTCAGGACTGACAATGAACAAATCCTTAGTTGGCGAGTAACTGCTGAACATTGCAATAAGTAAGGTGACATAAGCCATTTTAGCTAAATATGGGCTTATTCTCCACGGGGCTGGTTTGCTGGCTTCTAAGTGCCACCTTGAGTTATCTCTGACCTTGCTTTTGTTAAGTAAGGACATCTGTCGGTCCCCAGCTAGCCCAGGGTTCTTTCTGGTGGTGTGGTGGAAGGCGCTGGCCCTGGGTGGACTCTGGGCAGTACCTGGGTGGGGCTGACCTTGAGGTGTCCAGACACTTCTCTTTGTAGCCAACATAGGAAAACACCGTAATGTCCCTGTGAGGGCAGCGTCCCACCCACAGGCAGGATGCCTTCCTCGGGGAGAGGAGAGACCGTTGGCAGATTCCTGGGTCAGGTATTCACAAGAACAAATTGCAGGTTTGTGTTTCAGTACAAGTGGGCCGTATCTTCTTTTTTTTTTGTAATTTATTTATTTATTTTTTTATTGGTTGTTCAAAACATCACGTACCTTCTTAAGGAACTTCCATGAGGAATTACGAGTTCAAGAGATAGGGTCAAACGTGTGTTTTGAAAGCACTTCTTCCCCCCATGAAGTCCCCTGGCTGCCCTGCCCCCATCCCACAGGGTCAGACAGAACTTGGACAGGTGGGGAAGAGGGCCGAAGGGTGGGGACCATCTTCTGAAATAGAGTCATCCTGAGGTGTGGCCTCCTGGAGGCTGGGGCTCAGGAGGGCGTAGCTCCACTGAGGCCGCTTCAGTCTGGGTTAGGATGAAGGAGAACCCCTCTGCTCTTTCCTTTCTGTACCGTGTGTCGCCTTGAAATCCCTGTCTGCATTTTGGCCCTTGTCTACCTAGAGCTGGATTCTTCCCTTTCCTGCCACTCGGGGCTGCTGAGGGGAACCCTGGGCTTGCAGGGTGGGGAGGTCTGGGGTTAAGGATCCTCTTCCCTTGTGTCCTCTTTGTTGTAGGCTCCTGGATCTTCTGCACACTGCTAGTAGGCTTTCATGAGACAAAAATATTAAAAAACAAATTGCCATCAACCAAAACAGGTTCACTATGTAGTTTTTAGCCTCTGTATGTGTCAGACAGCGTTAGAGCCACGGAGTCTATCAGTGGGCAGGTGGGTGGCACTAAAGGAAGCCAACTGTATGTTGTAGTCAGGGCTGAAAGACAATGAAGAGCTGCGTTATCCATCAAAATAAAACAACATGTCAGCTCTGATTACTGTTGCTGTCACCTTGTTTAAGAAAGACCTCCTGACCCAAAGTCCGGGAGACCTGACCTCTTAATAGGGAGCAGATCTAAAGCTTAAAAGCTTTGGTTTGCTACTCCAACCAGGTCTGCACCTGGCAGTGGTGGTTGGTCCTGGTTGCCCATAGGTGTCTGGGGTGTGTGACCTCAGACTACCTCTGCCCAGCAGCCTGCTTGCCAGTCCCTAAACCTCACCCCTGGATGCTGAGCTTTTGAAATGCTTCAGAAAGCCCTTTGGTGATTTTGTTCGTATATTCATTCAACAGTGTCCTCGGCTTCACTTAAAGCCAGGTGCTACGGGAAGTGTGCTGGGGGGAGGGGGGCAGGAAGATTGGAGTCTGGGGGCGGGGGAGGGGGGGACCTAGTGAAGAGGTGCAGAAGGGACCAGTGGGGGGCCACAGGCCCTGCCGGGCTCAGGCCTGGATGGTGCTAGGCTGGAGGAAACTGCCCTGCAGGTCCCACCAGCCCGACCTGGAAGCGTCCCTGACTTGGTCCTCACTGGTGTGGACGCCTGCGTCTCCCTGGATTTCTCTTCAAAGGTTCAGCTGCCTTCTCTTTGCTTCCGTATAACATTTTTCTCATTACTTGAAAAATATCAAGCAAACAAACAAAAATACCCCAGCGTATCTGCCTGAAACCTCCGTGTTGGTTGGGCATGACTTCAGAAGGTAACCGGCAGAATGAATAAAAAAGAAGCAAGGAAATTTAGCATATATTTGGCATTTCCCTGCCGGCATGAACACAATTGTTGGATGTCATTTTAAATAAGCCTTTTAAAGGTCACTTTAAAAATAGAATAATTGGCTTCGTTGTAGAGATCATGAAAATGTACCTAACAGATAAATTAAAAAAAAAAAGAAAACAGCTACTGCTAATATTGTGAAAGTGGATACTTGTGGTTTTGGAAGCATCTTCCTGTGGCTCATAAAAAGTGCCATATCTTAAGCTTTGTAGGTTGGGGTAACTGGATGACCAGTGGGTTTTGGTGCTGATGCAGATGCTGATTTCAAGGACACATAGGAAACGTTAATATAAAATAGCTTCATGAGATGGGAGAATGCACACAAATACTTCTGAGTTAATATCTATGCCCTATGAGTCTTACCTACATGGAAATGCATAGTCAAGTTAATAATTATTATAAGTAGACACTTGGCTTTTGTCTACATCCATACAGGTGTATATATTACATTGGAGATTGCCAAAATGTCAAATTCTCGTTACCTCCAGGGTCACCTCACTCAGGGGTACTAAAAGCATTTCCATGAGCTGAGTGGGTGGGAGTGAATGTGTGATATCGGCTGCCAGAGGCCTTACAGAAGGTGAAGAACACTGTCAGGCTTGTGGGGAAAGAAGACAACTCTGCAGCTCAGCGTTTGCTAAGTGTCTTACTGAACTAAATGTGCTAAGAACCACGTTTGCTAAGTGTCTTACTGAACATTTGCCCAAACGAGGGCCTTTGTTCACAGTACATGTGCACTAGATCCAAACTGTGCTTGCCAGAGTGAGGGGACTTGGGAAATGGGCTGGTATGATGACATCCCCTTCTCAGGTGGGTGCCGGGTTCTCCCATGGCTAGAGCATCAGATTGGAAGATCCTCGTGTTGTGACACTGAACCTGCCTTGACCGAGTTGGAGAAATCCAGACCCTGACCGTGGTGCTCATGGGGGCAGCGGAGGGGAGCAGGGTTGCTCTGCGGACTCACCTTGCGTAGAATAATTGCGTAGAGGTTGGTCCTTGGAACTTTCAGGGTTGACTGTGGTCCAGGGGTTCTCTGAGCCATCCTGATTCGTCACTTGTCCAGAAACCAGCCAAGGGTTTGCTGGAACTGGGGCGGGGACGGAGACCTGCTCCATGTGAGGACACCTGCCGGGAGTTAGTGCCTTTTCCTGGGTTTGGATTGTAGCCAAGCCTGTGCCAACTTCCTCTGATGGAACGTAGGCTTTCCAGAGCCAAGCACTGCATCATTTAGGGCCATCTACATAAAGTTGAACCAAAATAATGTTGGTGTTAGTCATTAAATAGATCCAAGATGCTCTGGTTTCAAATACTCATCTTGGAAATAAACGCAGAGTCTTATCCTGAGCCTTCTCCTCCATGGGGTTATTTTTATACGCTATTGTGTTTGTCGAATTCGAGACCTTGCAAGATCCAGGGCTGATTTATTTAATTTTCTCTGATGGCCATGTCATTTCAATTTCCAATAAATGTAATTATTTTCTTGCTATTGCTTTTGTATTTAATTTCAAAGTTTTCTCTGATTTGCTCTAAATCATCCTTTACAATCACAAAGTGAAAGCTACCAGGGTTTCTCTTCTGATGTCGGCAATTATAAGTGCAATCGTAAAATTTACTCCAAATTTTATTTGACTTAATAAATGGTTGGCTGCCACCACAGGCCTCCTAGTTGTCAACATCTGTGTTCGGACTCCGTGTGAGATCACCGAATGCCAGAGACTCATGAATTGGATGGCTTTGGTCCTTTTCACTCTGTGTTGCACTGTTTACCATCCTTCCAAAATGTTCCTCCTTTTCTCCAGTCAATTTTGGAAGCAGGATGTTCTTCTAGAGCAAAACACCCCCACCCAGTTATAAACAGGGTAGATGACCCCTCAGGAATATTAAACGCTATTAAACTGACGAGCGGTTCCATGCACCGTAGGAACCCCAGGAATTGTTTCTGGTTTTTCCTGACTTTGTCTTTGTATGAACTCTTGTTAGGATTGAAATTAATCCATCGCATGGATTAATGCATCTGAAAATAACAATGATTACGGTGCTTTCCCAATAACTTTTGGTTGTTTGAATTGTATATTGGAAGAGGAGGTATGTTTTCTTTCTTTTAGGGTTACCCAGAAAAATGAAATAGAAGCCAGGTTCTGGGAGAAGTCCATTTATATTCTTTTATGTTGACTTTTCTGTGATTCTCACATTTAATTGTATCCCTTTTCGGAGGTCCTCGGCCTGAAAGAGAAAGAATTCTGGGATTATAGCATACCCTGTGGCTACACCTACTTGGGAGGTCAAAACATTTATTATTTATCTATTTATCTATCTATCTATCTATTTATTTATTTATTTATTTTTGTGCTGGGAATTGAACCCAGGGGTGCTTAACCCCTGAGCCACATCCTTAGCCTTTTCCCACTTAGCCTTTTCCTTTTTGTTTTGTTTTTCAGTGTAGAGTCAGGGTCTCGCTGAATTTCTTAGAGCCTCACTAAGTGGCTAAGGCTGGCTTTGCACTTGCAATCCTCCTGCCTTAGCCTCTGGAGCCACTGGGATCACAGGAGTATGCTGCTGCGCCCGACTGGTCAAAACTTTTTAAAGGAAAAAGGAAAAGCCCTGAATTTGGACGATTACTTTCATGGGTGTCCCCGGCCAGGCTGAGTAGTCTCTTTGTGGAGTGCACCATGTTTTGAGGTAGCCAAGACAGGAGGAAGGAGTGAGTGGCAAAGGAGGGGTGAGGCCAGGTCCTCCGCGGAGGCTGGCTGAGCACCCCTTGGCTGTGCCCAGCTCAGCGACTCAGCCTGTGATTGTGGAGCCCCTGCCCATTCTGCTGCACCGTCCTCCTGTGACTGCTGTGAGGACCCCGCAGAGCTAGGTGAGGCCCTTTTTCTCCAGGTTCACATGTTCTTCGCAGAGGGCCCAGGTCAACCTGCTTGGGGTGTGCTCTGGGCCTCCCTGCCTGCCTTCCTCATCTTCAACCAAGAACTGCAGACACTGGGCATCGCCATCTCTAGGGTTCATTCCACAAGCAGTCGTGGAGTGTCCTGGGTGCCTGGTGTGGGGGGAACATTGGAGGGCCCCTCAAGGTTCACAACATGTGCTGTAGTCTCAGTGCTGGTTCAGAGGCACCTGAGTTGGAGTGGAGGTCTGTGGGGTCCTTTGGGAGCTCAGGAGCTGTGTGGCAGGTGACGGGGACATTTGGCGATGATGCTTTTGAAGGGAACATGTCCCCTGGTAGCTTCCTCAGTCTGCTCACTGTGGCTGCCTGGGCTTCAAGGGCCCCTTCCTGCCGCTTCACGTTACGGCAGTTTATGGCCATGGGATTGCAATTAAGGGGAGCCTTGGATCACTATCAATAAGCAGCGTGCCTTGAGGGAACCACCATGTACGTGCTGAATCGTGTCCCCCCAAATCCATTTTGTTGACGGTCTAATGCCTGGTGCCTCAGAATGTGACCGCCTCTGGACACAGGGGATTAGGATAACTTGAGGTCATCGGGAGGGCCCTAGTTCAACGTGACTGTGACCTGTTATGGAGAGGAGTTAGGACTGTGCATGGGGTAGAGGACAGACCATAGGCCAGGGACAGGCTCAGATAAAACCGGCCTCAGGCACACTGATCTTGGCCGTGGGCTCTCAGAGCTGTGAGACAGTGTGTGTTGAGTGAGACACCCAGCCCCGGGTGGCCCCAAACTAGACTCCTCCAGACCCTATAAGCAGGACTCGGTGGCTGCCTGAGCTTCCGCCGCCACCCGGCTCCCTCTGGTCCTCCTCACCTTGCGCTTGGGCTGCCCCGATGCCCTGGCTCCCCCGGCCCTGCCCAGGCCTCTGCTGATGTCTCTGTCAGCTGCTGGGCCTGGTACCTGTGCTCTGTGTCCTTAGCCCCTCCCACCGCAGGGCGTGGACCCTCTGCCCTCCCTGGCTGGCTCCACAGGGCCTCCCACCTCTTTTTCACTCCTCTGTGCACCCATGTGGCATCCTTCTGTTTCTCCCTCTTTCCCACTCTTGTCTCCGCCTCCCCAGTCAGTCACTTTGCATTCCTTCTCCCTGGGACATCCAACAACTGAGGATGTGGGAATGTTCTAAGGCAGGGTTTCATTTTAACACCTGTTTTAATTCTGTGGGGTGAACACCTGGGTGTCGACCTGCTGGGTCATGTGGTGACCATTGGACTTTGTTTAGGGCGGGTGTTCTCTTCCCTGGCTTATCTGTATGAGCCTCTGCCAGGTCATTCCTTTGTGATGAGACTGGTCTACAAGTTGACCCTTCTTCTCTTTTAAAAATCACACCTGCTACAGTTTGGATGTGTCTTGACTCCAACGACCCATGTATTAAAGGCACCACCCCAGGGTGGAGCTGGTGAGAGGAGGAATCCTCAGGAGGTGGGACCTTCTGGATGATTCTAGTGCACTCACTAGAAGCAGCTCCCAAAGGATCCATGGGACCCTGGCCTCTTCTCTCTCTTTCACCTTCTGGCCATGAGGCGGATAGTTTGTCCCACCATGTTCACCACCCTTACCATCCAACCTCCCCTCAGAATCCCAAAGCAGTGGGGCTGCCCAGTCTACCAGGACCTACACCTAAGGTTGATTTCGTCAGGTGTTTCAATGTAGTGATGCGGCGTTGACTAGTGCGGTGCGTTCCTCCGTAGGTGAACGCTGGGCTGTCTTTCATGTGTTCAGATGTGAGGGACCTGCATGGGGAGTCAGGACCTCCTTGTTTGTGACAGAAGGGGGCTTGTCTGGAAGGAGAACACTTAGTGTCAGAGACACAGGACAGAAAACCAGCCTTGAGATCTTGGGAGCCATATGGACTTGTGCCTTTTGGAGGAGTTCTGGGCGGCAGAGTGTAGCATTGTTGATCAAGGAGACAAACACAGCATTCATTTAGAACCCAGGAAATGGTAGGACCCGAGGTGTGGAGGAGCCTCAGGGTGGCCAAAAGACTTAGACTCTGTCCTCGGGGAAACTGTTGAGCTCCAGATATGTTCCAGGTCCTTCCTTGCAGTGCCTTGTTAATGTCACGAGGTGCATCGTTTGGAGGAAACAGATGGTGGCGATGAACAAACCTGTGGGCCACTGCTGCTGGGTGTGTCTCCTAGACCTGTTCACATTGAACGAAGCCAGGATTCTATTCCTCAGCTACCCACCTGTATTTCAGGTACTCAGTAGACACTTGTGCCCAGTGGCTACTGTCCAGTGCTCTGGACAGAGCAGCTGTAGAGTGGCTGTCAGAGGAGAAAGTCCTCCTGCATTAGCTAGACCACAGGTATGGGCACTGTGGCCTTGTGCTGGGTTCAGGGAGGAGGTGCTGGGGGTTGGGAGATGGAGGTGCTGCATCCTGGCAGTGTGGAACCTCGATCCTGGCGGTCATGCTGGGCCAGGCAAGCCCCCAGCCCCAGGTTTCTGTCTTCCTGTGCGTCAGTCCTGGGCTTGACCCCTGTGCCCTCCCTGCCACAAACACAACATGTGGGTCGTGATTGTCCTGCACGGTGAGGCCGATGGGCTTTGCGAGGAGAAGCACTGGGAACCTTTAGTGTCTTGACACTGCTGTGCCATCCAGGTGGCATTTCTGCTTTCTAGAAATTCATTTTTATTATATTTTACAAAGATTTAGGTCAGTAACAGAATGAAAATAAAAACAGCCCCCGATCTTTTGCTGTGATCAGTGGGAAAGTCCTTGTGCTACGGTTTCTTTTGGCCACTTTTGGAGTGGATGATGGGTTAGCTGCCCAGGGCTGGCCTGGTGGATGGCTCAGAACAGCACAAGTTCACTGTCTCATGGGTGCCGAGGCCAGAGGTCCAACACCGTGCTCTCTCTGTAGAATCTTCTGCTGCCCCTCTGGCTCTGGGGCTCCTGGATCCTCTGTTTCAGTCTCTACCTCTGTCTTCACACAACATTCTTTCTTTTTTTTAACACATTTTTTTTAGTTATAGGTGGACCCAATATCTTTATTTTATTTGTATGTGGTGCTGAGGATCAAACCCAATGCCTCACGCATGGTAGGCGAGGGCTCTACTTCTGAGCCCACAACCCCAGCCCACATGCCATTCTTTCTGTGTGTCTCTGCACCCAAGGGTCCCTCTGTATTCTCTGAAAAAGATGTCTGCCATTGGATTTGGAGCCCATCTGAAGCCTAATTTAATGTTATCTGCAAAGGCTCTGTTTCTAAATGAGTTCGTAGTCACGGTATCTGGTGTCTGAGTCATTTGTGTGAAGCTATAACAGAATACCTGAGACTGGGTGATTTATGACGAGCAGAAATTTATTGGCTCACAGCTCCACCACCACGGAGCCAGTGTCTTACAGTGTGTGTCATCACCCAGGGAAGCAGGAGGGTGAGAACTCGCCCTTCTATGACCCCATCCCTCCTGTGAAGGAGCCCGCAGAGTCCAGTCGCCTCTTGTTGATGTGTCCTGTGATCCTGTCACAGTGGTGCTTAAATTTCAGTGTGAACTTGGGGGGCATTCAAACCATGCTCAAGGGTCAGGACATGAACATGTTTTGGGGTAGTTCCCTGCTGCAGGGGCTGGGGTGCAGATGGGGTCGAGTGGCAGGGCCATCCTGGTGGGGCATCCCTTTTTTGCTTCCTCTACCCCAGGGTCCTTCTTCATCCTGCTCAGCTCCCCTGTCTGCTGGGTGTCTGCACACCCTGGCTGCCCTCCCTGGTGGGCTGGAGTGGGGGCAGCAAGGTGGTCAGCATGGTGGAGAAGGCGGCTGGGCTTGCTGTGCCCCGGCAGCCTATAGGTCTCCCTGCACCCTTCTGCCCCTGTCCCTACACCTGTCCCTTCCTCCACCCACTGCTGTTCACAAAAGCTCCACTTTGTTGAATGGTTCAGACCGTGAATTAGATGCGAGTGGACTGTGCTATGTTTTCCAATCTGCCCACTGCGGTTTCAGGTGTTCTAGAACTTCTCTGTCATTTGTGAGTCCTGTCTGGCTTCCTGGAAGCTGTCTAGACAGGTAACCAATTTCCACCCCCTGGGGGGCTTTGGAGGCCTCTTCACAGAATGGCTCCCCTCCTCCTGAGCTCTTGGTCTACCTAACTGAGCTGGTAAAAGGTTACCAAAGACAAACAGAGAAAACAAGTGGAGAGAAGTTCAGGAGTTAAAGTCAGCTCTATTCTTGATAGACTGGGCGATTCCCCATTTAGCCTGACTTACCTGCTGTCAGGTACATCCTAGGAGGTTAGGCGAGCGCAGAGGCTCCCGGGAAGAGGGATTGTTTCTGCGTGCGCCCTGGTTGGCTCCTCCACCCTGCTTGGCTCGTCCACCCCTTTCTCCTTCTCCTGCTCCACTTTTGCTGCATGGTTCTTGCTCCTGAGCCTGTGGTCTTCAGGTATCTCTGCCCTGCTGGGCCACTGCTGATCTGCCCTGACTCCCTGCGTCATCCCTGCTCCTATCCTGACCTCTGTCCTCGGCTACATTCCCTCTGGTCTCCCCTGTGCCCAGCACTGGGGACGAGGGAATGGATCAGGTTTAGGCTTCAACTGCTTGTTCCAGCATCGTTTCTGACTGCGTGTGAGAGAACAGGAGGCTTGCTTAGCCAGGCTGGACACAGGGAAAATGGTCATTGTGGCTAAAGTGGACCAGCCCCTCAGACCTGCTGACCTGGGTCTTGTAAGGGTGACTGAGGGCCGAGGACTTTTATGTTGTGGGCATTCATTGTGACCCAGCTACTGGGCCAGGAAGTGTGTGTGAGTGTGTGTGTGTGTAGACATATTGTGGACAAGATCCCTGGTGGTGAACACAGTTCTAAATAGTGAAGCCCCCCACCATCATGTGAAACTCTGGAGAGCCCCTGTCCTGTGCCAGTCTTCTCCAAGGTGGCATAACCAAGGACTTGCAAGCACAGGAGCTTGATCTGGGTTCAAATATCGGTAAGTTTGCGCTTCCCTTATTGATGTTTTTATTCAGGCTTTGTGACGGGTCATCATGGAGATATTTATGGGAACAGTCCCCCCAGGATCACAGTTGACACTTGGGGTTGAGTGAACCTCAGTGCTGGTGGGAGAGATGAGCAGGGCTGTTTTAGCGACCAGCATCTGCTTCACGGATGTTGAAGATCTGGAGAGGAGGTATTTTTGGATTTAGGTACGGGAGGCGTGGGAAGTCTGTATTTAATAGTGTATGAGGCCGCTGGCCTCATTCTTCCTTCTGCTCTGGATTCCTAGTACTTAACCACAGGAGCACACCCTTGAGTCGCCCGAGGGCCCGACACTCCTCCTATAGCAGAGCCAGGCTGCCTGTCCAGCGTCCACCCCGTCTTATTAAGACCCCTGCTCTTCTGGACTCTGGGCCCTCACTGGCGGGAGTGGGCTGGCTCCCTTTTTCTCTGTTCACATTACTGGTTCTTGTGAGAGTGTTTGGCTCTGTCCCACATCTTCCAAAGACAGAGTCTTAAGTCTGAAAGGAGAATTTGTGGACACCATATATTTTAGTTCAAAACCTCCAAATGGAATCCTTTTAATACGCGTTTTCTTGAGAAATATGTAAATTAATAATTGCTTCATACATTATTCAAGAAAAACTTATTTTGTATCACTGATAGCTCTCCTCGTCTTATATAAAGATATGCTAATGGATTTAATTAAAATAATTATACTGAATGATGTCGCCTGAACTTTACCCTAAAATAGTATCTATTAATCATCATCAGTAGTAATATTTTTAGCCAGAGAGATACTTACAACATTAAACGGATGCTAGATAGAAAGTACATTTTTTTTTGTTGTTGGATTAAGTTGGCAATCTCATGAGATGCATGACAATTAAATTTGCTTAGACTATAAAATTTCCTTAATATCATTAACCTGCACTATTTTAGCAATTAAAAAACTTTTAGCATTTTCTGCCCCTTCATAGTGCTTTTAGGAGTTCTTTTTCTTTCCCTCTGATATTTTGGTCCCAGTGTGTCCCTTGTCCCTTTGATTCCATTTTGACCTCACTTTCCCTCCCAAGAGCTGGGAGTGCTGAGTACCATGAGCTCCTGACTGCCTGGTATGGGGATGAACCTGATTTTAAGAGGGACACTCAACAGCCTGTCTTTTAGAACAAGTAGAAATAGCTTTACCAGCAGCCAGGACTCTAAGTTTCTCTCTGGTGTCCTTCCCCGGCTTGCTGGCTTTCAGTCAGTGCCTAGTGGGATCCCTGGTGCGTCTGGCTTGTGCTTGCGGAGGCCTGAGCGCCTGTTCTCAGAGTCAGTGGGTCAGTGCACATGTGTGCTTGCCTCAAGCCTAAATGTGTTTAGAATCGGACCTGTCCACCCTCCGGTGGACAGATGAAAGCTTCACCAAGTTCAAAGAAAAACTCAAGCTGGGAAGTTAATTTTGCTGGGTTTAAAATCAAATGTGAAGAAATAACTTGCTGAAAAAGCAAACATTCCTTTGTAAGTTCTCTTATGGCTTAAAGAACAGGAAACGAATGAGCAAAGCTCAAAGTGGTGATTTCATCCAAATCCCCGGGGTTCTTCTCTGCTCTTGGTTGGGCACGTCACCAGGTGTATCCACTCAGGGTAGGGACAGTGGTTCCCAGCCTGGTGGGGATGGACTGAGAGGTACCCAGTCTACTTGGCTCTGTCTCTGGGGACATCCACTGACACTGTCCACTGCCCCACAGTTATTCTCACAGCACATCTCCATGAGATGGCAGGTGGTCATCCACTATGGGAGGCCCTGAGGCAGCACTGGGGGAGGGTGGCATCTCAGCTGCTTGTGACAGTTCACAAGAGCCTGACTGATGTGTTTAAATGAAGACCTCCACTGATTTACCCTCAATAATAAAAACCAAACAAAACCAGAAAAGTCGTAAACGTTTCTATCATCCTGACCTCTGTGATTTGGTGACCAGTTCTACTCAGTATCTGTTATGGTATGTAACCCTTTATAAATGAAAGTCCCAACTGAATGAAGACTGGGGTTTGAGAGGTCTGCACAATAAGGGTGTCTGGGTTAGTCTTTGTGTGTGTATCCACAAACCACGCGTGCCACTGTGGGAGGTGGCAGTGGCCAAGGTCTGTTGAGCACTGGTGTTGTGTTCAGAGCCTGAGCTGAGCTTACCATGTGCATGACCACATTCCATCACAGCAGCCCCCATAGGCAGGTCCTGCTGAGCCAGGACCACCATTCCATCCCAGCAGTCCCTGGAAGTAGGTCCTCCTGAGCCAGGACCACCCTTCCATCCCAGCAGTCCCTGGAAGAAGGTCCTCCTGAGCCAGGACCACCCTTCCATCCCAGCAGCCCCCATAGGCAGGTCCTCCTGAGCCAGGACCACCCTTCAATCCCAGCCGTCCCCATAGGTAGGTCCTCCTGAGCCAGGACCACCCTTCCATCCCAGCAGCCCCCGTAGGCAGGTCCTCCTGAGCCAGGACCACCCTTCCATCCACAGCAGCCCCTGCAGATAGGTCCTCCTGAGCCAGGACCACCCTTCCATCCCAGAAGCCCCCATTGGTAGGTCCTCCGGAGCCAGGACCACCCTTCCATCCCAGCAGACCCTTGTAGGTAGGTCCTCCTGAGCCAGGACCACCCTTCCATCCACAGCAGCCCCTTCAGGTAGGTCCTCCTGAGCCAGGACCACCCTTCCATCCCCGCAACCCCCAT
Organism: Spermophilus citellus; assembly: GCF_964194105.1. Lineage (NCBI taxonomy): Eukaryota > Metazoa > Chordata > Mammalia > Rodentia > Sciuridae > Spermophilus > Spermophilus citellus. The sequence goes on from NC_138195.1 coordinate 92,694,045, forward strand.
TGGCAGGTCCTTCTGAGATAGGACCACCATTCCATCCACAGCAGCCCTTGCAGATATGTCCTCCTGAGCCAGGACCACCCTTCCATCCCAGCAGTTCCCATAGGCAGGTCCTCCTGAGCCAGGACCACCCTTCCATCCACAGCAGCCCCTTCAGGTAGGTGCTTCTGAGCCAGGACCCCCCTTCCATCCCAGCAGTCCCTGCAGATAAGTCCTCCTGAGCCAGGACCACCCTTCCATCCACAGCACCCATTCAGGTAGGTCCTCCTGAGCCAGGACCACCCTTCCATCCCAGCAGTCCCTGGAGGTAGGTCCTCCTGAGCCAGGACCACCCTTCCATCCCAGCAGCCCCCATAGGCAGGTCCTCCTGAGCCAGGACCATCCTTCCATCCACAGCAGCCCCTGCATAGGTCTTCCTGAGCCAGGACCACCCTTCCATCCCAGCAGCCCACATAGGTAGGTCCTCCTGAACGAGGACCACGCTTCCATCTCAGCAGCCCCTGGAGGCAGGTCCTCCTGAGCCAGGACCACCCTTCCATCCCAGCAGTCCCCATAGGCAGGTCCTCTTGGGCCAGGACCACCCTTCCATTCCAGCAGCCCTTGTAGGTAGGTCCTCCTGAGCCAGGACCACCCTTCCATCCCAGCAGTCCCTGGAAGTAGGTCCTCCTGAGCCAGGACCACCCTTGCATCCCAGAAGCCCCTTCAGGTAGGTCCTCCTGAGCCAGGACCACCCTTCCATCCACAGTAGCCCCTTCAGGTAGGTCCTCCTGAGCCAGGACCACCCTTCCATCCCAGCAGCCCCTGGAGGCAGGTCCTCCTGAGCCAGGACCACCCTTCCATCCCAGCAGTCTCCATAGGCAGGTCCTCTTGAGCCAGGACCACCCTTCCATCACATCAGCCCTTGTAGGTAGGTCCTCCTGAGCCAGGACCACCCTTCCATCTACAGCAGCCCCTTCAGGTAGGTCCTCCTGAGCCAGGACCACCCTTCCATCCCAGCAGCCCCTTGTAGGTAGGTCCTCCTGAGCCAGGACCACCCTTCCATCCACAGCAGCCCCTTCAGGTAGGTCCTCCTAAGCAAGACTACCCTTCCATCCCAGCAGTCTCTGCAGATAGGTCCTCCTGAACAAGGACCACCCTTCCATCCCAGCAGCCCCCATTGGCATGTCCTCCTGATCCAGGACCACCCTTCCGTCTAGGCAGTCCCCATAGGTAGGTCCTCCTGAGCCAGGACCACCCTTCCATCCACAGCATCCCCTTCAGGCAGGTCCTCCTGAGCCAGGACCACCCTTCCATCCACAGCAGCCCCTGCAGTAGGTCCTCCTGAGCCAGGACCATCCTTCCATCCTAGCAGCCCCCATAGGCAGGTCCTCCTGAGCCAGGACCACCCCTCCATCCCAGCAGCCCCCATAGGCAGGTCCTCCTGAGCCAGGACCACCCTTCCATCCACAGACGCCCCTTTAGGTGTGTCCTCCTAAGCCAGGACCACCCTTCCATCCCAGCAGTCCCTGCAGATAGGTCCTCCTGAACCAGGACCACCCTTCCATCCCAGCAGCCCCCTTCAGGTAGGTCCTCCTGAGCCAGGAGCACGCTTCCATCCACAGCAGCTCCTGCAGTAGGTCCTCCTGAGCCAGGACCACCCTTCCATCCCAGCAGCCCTTTCAGGTAGGTCCTCCTGAGCCAGGACCACCCTTCCATCCCAGCAGCCCCCATGGGCAGGTCCTCCTTAGCCAGGACCACCCTTCCATCCACAGCAGCCCCCATAGGTAGGTCCTCCTGAGCCAGGACCACCCTTCCATCGACAGCAGTCCCTGCAGATAGGGCCTCCTGAGCCAGGACCACCCTTCCATCCCAGCATTCCCTGCAGATAGGGCCTCCTGAGCCAGGACCACCCTTCCATCCCAGCAGCTCCTGGAGGCAGGTCCTTGAAAGCACCATGGCTTTACCTGGCAGCACTGGTGGAAAAGGGCACCCTCTGGCATTGACTGGGCAGGTGCTGGAGGTAGGCTGTGCACTCTGTCCTCTGGCCAGAGCCTGCCCTGAGCCCCCTTGGGCCCTGCTTTCTGTAGACTCTCCTTCTGGCTCTTCCCGTGTGTGGTTTACTCCGACTTTTCTTTGGGGGTGTCTCTGCAGAGAAGATCCTGCCCGCACCTGTCTCCGGTGGGTGCCCCTGACTTACCCACCAGCCTACTTATGCACAAGCTTGTGCCCCTCACCAGGCTCTTGAAGCTGCAGCCCTTCTCTCAACAGAGACCTCAGTGTAGCACAGCTGTCCAGCTCCCCAGGGGCTGCCCAAGCCTTTCCATGCCAAGTGCAAAGAGAGTCCAAAGTGCTGGAGATTGGTCCTTAGTGGTGGCAGGGTGGCACATGCCAGTGAGGAGGTGGCGCCTGTGAGGAGGCCTGGAGGGTGGGCCCCTGAGCACCTTGCCCTGCTGGCTCTGCACCTTTCCTCTCCCCCCAGGGATGGTGACCGAGGTGGAAGCAGAGGCGGGGTGGGGGGTGGTTTCCTTGAAAATCAAGAGGTGCTGTGCCAGGTTGAGGTGGTCTGGGAGTCATGGGGGCCAGCCCTGGCCTGTGTTCTCTGTGAGGAGTGCGGGAGACCAGGGGAGTGACTAGGCCCGCTGTGTTCATTCCCAAAGGGCTTGTTGTCTTCGGGGGTGTGGGCAGTCAACCTGGGATCTCTGAGGGGATGTGAGTGCCCTAGGTGCCTGACCCAGCATCCCTGTGTCCTGTGGAATGAGGTCTGAGCTCTGGACTGAGGGGAAATGGATTCACTGAGCTGGGGACTGCGATGCGGGAGGGGAGCCGAGACCCAGGAAGAGGAAATCGCGGTGGACGAGCCTCTGAGGAGCAGGAAAGCCTGGCCCACCTGGGAACCTGAAGAGGTTCGGCATAGGCGGAGGGGGTCCTGTTGGTGGGCCAGTCCCCGGGCATCGAGGCTGGAGCCTAGGGACCCTGAGAATGCTGAATGGGTCACATGTATCCCAAGAGCTGAGGGTGTCACCCAAGTTACATAACAGGAGGGCTTCTCTTGCTGTTCAGTGAGCCTGAACGAGGGGTCTGGGTGGAGGCAGGGAGGCCAGTTGGGAGGCTGTGCCAGGGAGAGGTGGAGGTTCGATGTTAGGTGGACCAACCTTCCTCTGCTCTGCAGCAAGGGGTCAGTTGTGTGGTTCCCTGGGGAAGGGATGGCCAGCGGGGCTCCATCCGAGGCCGTGGAGTTGGCAGTGTCATTGGGACAGCCCGCCAGAGGTCGTCGCTGTGGGTTACGGGTGCGGGATGCAGGAGTGGGTTTTGTGGGTTAGAGGTGCAGGGTGCAGGAGAGACGGCCTCCAAGATCAGCCTTTGGCGTCGGTAGCTTATAGGAGGTGATGTTCCTGAGGGGGAAGGGTTATGTGGGGAGACCCCAGGGACCCCCCCATGTAGGGAGGACCCAAGACATTGGGAAGGAGGGCTCAGGGGAGTGTGAGTCATGGGTGCTCTGAGGTGAGGTGGCAGCCATGCTATAGGAAGGGTGGCCTAAGAACAGGTTGCTGCCATTGTGACTCAGATCTGTGGCTCCTCCCTGTTGTCCTTTAGCCATGGTTGCTGTACAACGTGGTGTCTGTGGTCTTGGTCGGAGGAGCAGAGCTCTGGGCTGGCCAGCATGGCGGGATCCTCCCTGGCCTTGCCTCAGCAGGCACAGTCTCCTTGGAGGACACGCTTGGTGTGGGAGGCCTGGGGAATGGGCAGGGAAGCCCGGGAGCCCTGGCTGTCCTGGTCCTCTGCCCATCCTGGTTAACACAGGTTGGGTGGCCGAAGGGGCCCCTGGGCAGGCAGGCCACAAAGGCCTGTTCTTGTGTGTTGCTGTCGCTCTGTCCTTGTGAAGTGGTATTTATGAAGCGGCTGTAGGCAGAGGATGCTTTGTTGGGTACGGTATAAAATGCAGGAAGCCAAGCCGTCTCTCACCCTCTGGACATCCACAAACTAAACGAGACACGTTAAGAGACAGAAAGCAATCAGCCTGTGCAAACGCTTATTATTAAATGTCACGATAAATATTTTCTAGTTTCTCAAACTGACTCTGAGGTAGTTGAAGCAGAACGTTTGAAACGGGCATGAAATTATTCCTAGTTAATGCTGTTCGACTGCAGCTCCCTGCAGATAATTGGAATCCCTCAGTCGGGTTGGCGTTGAGGGCTGGGTTACCAGCGGAAAGAGCAGCCATCGTGCCTGTGATTCTGCAGTGGAGATTTAGGGGTGGAAGTTGTCCCCTGCCCCTGTCCTCTGGCCTGGGAGTGCTGGGACGTGCAGTGAAGGTGGTGCAGTGGGTTGGCAGCACCAGCCTTGGAGCGGGCAGGCTGCTCCGAATCCCAGCAGTGCCCATCTGAGCAAATGACTTTGCTTTTTTGCACCTTCACATTCTCATGGGTGACAGGGGACGATCCTGGACCTGTTCCAGAGGTTGCCATGAGGATTTCACACGTCAGTTTAGAGGAGCAGCCAGATACATGTCTGGCGTGTGCAGGGTGCTCACGTTTGGTAGATCAGGAAACTCAGACTCATTAAAAGTGACTCAACTCTGGATCCTCCATCCTGGGCACCAGAGATGGGACTCGTGCTCAGCCTTCTGTCAGGCATTTTCCATACCTGATAAGGGCAGCATAATCTAGGTAATATGTTTTTAATCACTTTTCAAATTAAGGTATAATTTACACTCAGTAAAACACACTCCTCCCTATTGGGAAGTTCGTAGCTTTCCACAGAAGCGTAACTCAGTTGCCCTGCCGAAGGGTCTCTGGATTGGACCCGCTCCCACTGCAGACAACCCCTCTCCCACCTGGCCACCACTCAGGTTTTCCCTTTCCAGATTGGCCTGGAATGGAATCACGTTGTCTTTCAAGTTAGCCTCGTTTTTTCCTCCTGGGTGCGTCGGAGCTTCCTGGAGTGTTGGTCAGTCGTCCCTTCTTTCTGTGGTACTGAGTGGAGCTCCATGGTGTGGGTTCACCTCTTGAGGGACATTTGGGCTGCTTCTAATTTTTATCGATTATAAATAAAGCTGCTCTCAACTTTTCACTTGCAGGGTTTTTGTGAACATCTGTTTTCATTTCATCTGAGTAAATATGCAGGAGTGCAGCTACCCAGTTTCGGGGATCACTCATGGCTCACATTGAGACCACCATGTTCTTTTCTAAAGTCTCCTAAATAATTTTGCACTCAGACCAGCAACGAGTTGTTTTTAGCCTCTCTAATGGATGGTCGTGGTCTCTCACTGTGGTCATTTTAGTTTGCCCTTCCCTGATGAGTAGAGGTGCTGAGTAAGTTGCTTGGTCCTTATCTGTTATCCATGTGTCTTCCTCAGAGAAGTGCCCCCCCCCCAGCCTTTGGTGGCAGTGGAGGATTGTTTTCTTATGGCTGAGCTTTCAGAGCTCTTGGTACATCCTGGATACCAATCTCCATCAGATCCTGATTTGCAACACTCTCCCGGTGCTGTGTGTGTCTCCGGTTTTGTTATCTAAACAGCACTTTTCCAAGAGTCCAAGCTCTTTTGTTGGGATGTTTTCATTTAAAGATTGTGCTGTTAGTATCACATCTTACAAGTCTTTGCTTAACCCAGAGTCACAAGTGTTCTCTCCTGAAGTTTCATAGTTCCAAGGTTTTCATGTAAGATCTGTGCTGCATTTGAAGTTAACTTTTGTATACATGTGAGCTATGGAATGGAATTTATTTGGCATTGGTAGGGGTCAGTGAACTTTGGTAGCAAATCCATTGACTGCATATGTTCAGGGATCCAACCCAGGGCCTCCTGCATGTTGGGCAAGCCACTGCATATTGAGCTGCATATTGAGCTACATCCCCAGCCCCAGGGTAATATTTTTGGGGCAAGTTTCTGACTACTTGCTTTTGGAGGGTGGTAATAACAACTGTTCACGTAATGGCTGTAATATTTTCCAGTGTGTACAGGGTGTCCTGTTGTCTTCTCAATTTGAATCTCAGTGTTAATGCAGTCCCTTGATGTAGCTGGCACGGGCCAGTTTCCTTCATGGAGGTAGAACTCAGCCTACCTCCATGAAGGAATTAGGGTCATAGGTGGCAAAGCCAGGTCAGGACGCTTAAGATCCAGGAACGTTCCCCAGCAGTGTGTAGCAAAGGCCTTGGGTCTGCGGCATACCCCAAATTGAATTTTAATTCCAGCTTAGTTCATTACTTGCTGTGTGAACAGGGGCAGCGTAATTAATGTCTCCCTTGTCACTTGCTTCTTCCAACACAGCTAACTCCCGGTAGTGGGTCGGCTAGAATTAGTGCTGAGCTGCGCAGGGCCCGAGCCCCATGCAATGCGGGCAGCGGGGTCTGTGATTGCCATTACTGTACTTACTGACCAAGGCTGTGGGTTTTCTAGATAAAGCAGAACTTGTCACTAACGAACAAAATGATTCCTTAACTAGGGATACACAGGTGTGTAGGAGACGAGTTTTAGGATGGAGCGAGGGCATTTTGTCTGCATTGCTGAAGCGAGAAGGTCTTCTGGGGCCATCTTGGTTTCATTGTGTGAAGCCTTTTTAGGAGGCCACCTTAATGCCACATTAGTGACATGGCGGTGCTCTGCTTGTGGGCTAGGTGTGGGTTCTGTTGCTGTCCCTTGAACTCTCTTGCGGGGCGTTTCCTTGCTAGCTCCCGCCCTTCTGTGGCCTGGAGGAGCTGTCTTCCCTCTCCTCACACTCAGCTGTCAGCCTCTGTCTGAAGAGTTCTCTTCTTGCCACGTCTGTGGTCTTGAGAGGAATTAGAAATTTCTGCCAACGCTGGCCCTCTGCGTTCGGCTCAGCCCTCTCTCCTCTTGGTTTGCAGGGGGCGGCCCTGAAGTACTTGCCGACCATCGTCAACGATGTGAAGCTGGTGTTCGACCCCAAGGAGCTCAGGTAACTAGGCATCAGGCGGGTGCTCACCCATCACGCCTTCCTGGGGCTGGTGTCGTCCGGGGCATGCTCCGGGCCTGCCTCGAATCTGCACAGGTCAGTGCCCTGGACCGTCCTGGGGCATGGGCTGCTGCTGGTGTCTATCACTTTGCTAATTATGACTTTGTGTGGGAAAGTTGTCACCCATCAGCAGGCACTGGGAATACGACAGTTGGGCATTTTGCATGGTTAGGTTTTGATTTTCAATTTGTGGCTGTTGGTTTTTGTTTCATTTTGTTTTGTTTTCAGCACCTGAAAGTCCTCACATAGGTGTGCTCCTGCTCTTGTGTCACCTCCCCTTCTTTATAATGGGTGCAGCTTCTCCTGAGCTCCTGAGGGAGGGGCTGAGAACGTCAGGCAGAAGAATCAGACAAGAATTTTTTAAATCCCCAAAGACAAACTGGGAGGGAGACAGCCACTGGGCTTTCACTGAGGAGGGAACTAGCGACCAGGTCCTTCCTTTTTCCCTGGAACATGTCACCCCGTGGTGTCTCTATACAGCCCTCAAAGACATCCAGCACATGTTGGAGAGCTCAGGGCTGGAGAAACAGGGGAGGCGTGGAAGCTGCGTCTGGGGTGCGGCCATACTCTGCTCCCATCCTTCTGTGCTCAGGGGGATCAGCCTCTTGTCCATCAGAGGAGCACAGCAGAGTCACTGTCCCTGCTCGAGCTTCATGCTTGGAGCTCCAGGGAAGTCCTGCCGAGGCCCTCTGTTCTTGGTGCACGTCTGTCCCCATTAGTCCCTTTTATACTGCTTTCAAATGTGACATGAAAAGTCATGTTTGTATGTTTTCCTGCTTGGATCATCGACCCATGTTTTAACAAAGTGGAAGTGATCACAGGAGAGAAAAATTCACACTTAAGTCCACTGCCCAGACACACAGAAAGACCTGGATCCTTAACACGCTGCACACACCCCCCTCAGAGGCCCACCTTCTTTTCTTTAGGACCACTCTTGCACTGACACATCTTATTTCCTGTGTCTTCAAATCCTCTTCTGCATCGTAATTATTAATGACTTTCACGGTGTACCGTTCTATGCTGGCCCATCATTTGCTTAAGCCACAATCACAGACGTGACATCTATTATGTGCTTTCTCCATACAAAATGGGCATTTCACAAAGCACCTCCATGTGCGAGTCGATTAGTCTTTACAACAATGGCATGACATTGGTTCTATTATTAGCCTAATTTTGCTTCTCTGCAGTCACTCAGCTGGCCAGTGGCACTGGTTCAAGGCCAACCCTGGCTTTCTGATTATAAAGAAAGGGCCTCTAACTATTGTGCAGCCTGAAGGGTGCCGAGTGAAGTCTGCTCTTGATCTTTACAAAATATACAGGGATGCATTTTTTTGTAGCTTAATTGTACATCATTAGGATAATCAAAGAAGTGGAATTACTTGTTCTTATATTTTCTTAAAAGATTTTTAATGGATATTTAAAATCCAAAAGGTCAAACTGACATTCCATTAGTTTGTCTCCACTGTCTCCATACCCAGACTTTGCAGTGCTGGGAACTAGCCTTTGACAGGACCAGCCTATTGACCCAAGAGCAGAACTTCCCATTCGTCTTGCTTTCCTTGAGATGCCAGGGGGTGCTCCTCTGGTATTCCTTCATGGTTCTGGCCATTTGTGAAAGGAAAGTTTTAAGTGTTTTTATTGAAATACTAGGTGAATACTCTGAAGCCATCTGTTTTTATAGTGTTCGGTTCAATAGATTTTTTAGTGCATGTTTCAGAACATTTTATTTCCCCAGTAAGATCCCTCGTGCCATTACCAGTCCTTTCTCACTGCTACCCCTGCCCTAGGCAAACATCCATTTATTCTTTGTATCTGTAGATTTAGCTTCTCCGGGTGTTTCATAAATGGGCTCATTCACCATTGGCTTTCACTTAGCGTCACATGTCAAGGTTCACCTGGGTTGTAGCAAGGGTCAGTGCTTGCTTCTTTTTTTGGATGAATTTTATGGACAGACGTGTACATCTCCTCCCCAGCTCATGGATATTTGGTGGTTTCTCCCTTTTCAGTACCATTGAACAGTGTTGTCACTTGGAGTCTTATACACGTTTTTGTGTGGATATATACTTTCATTTATTGAGTTTATAATTAATAATTGGAATTGCTGATTTACACGATGACGATGTTTGACATTTTGAGAAAATAGCAGACCACATTCCAAAGTGACCGTACTATTTCACACCCCCACCAGCATGGCGGGAGGGCTCCGGTTACTTTAATCCTCAATGCTTGTTATTGCCTGTCACTTGAATAATAGCTATTTTAATGACTGTGAGTTAAAAAAGAAAACATTTATTGGGGGATGTGTGTAATTTTGGCCAATCTTGTGTGAGGGGCTTGTCCAGCATGCCAGTGGCATGTCAGGGAACTCCTGTCTTGTAACAGCACCGGGTTGTTTGCTGTGTGTGTCTCAAGAATTTTGCTCATGTTCTTCCTCATAGTAAAATGTTCACCGAGTTCATCCTCAACATCCCCATGGGTTTGCTGACCATTCAGAAGCTCTACTGCTTGATTGAGATTGTGCACAGTGACCTCTTCACCCATCACGGTGAGTTATGACAGATATCGTCACGGGATCCACCGTCTGCAGTCGTGGCCCCTCTGAATTCCCTCCTCCCTGCCGTGAGGAGTGGAGGTGGCATGTGGTTCAAACAGGTCCAGCGCAGGACAGGGAGACGTAGCCCTTACAAGAGAACAGTGATTGGCACAGTGTAGTAGCAGCTCATTGGGAAATGAGTGCAGAAGGTGGTAGTTTGTCATTTAGGTGCACACCAAAGCCTGAGGACAATCAGCATACATTGTGGTCTTTAAACTGTGGGATTGTCTATCCTGGGGTGGCAATTACTAGCTTCCACTGAGATGATGGCAAAAAAAAAAGTTCAGGTTTTCTTTAAATTTAGAAGTAATGGTTCTGTCATCATCTGAACTTTGCCATCTTTGACAGGGTTTCTTCCAACCCTGCTCAGAGTCATATGAATTCTGATGATTCCTCAACTCATTTATCCTGAAGAACACCTTATATTTTTCCTCATGATCTCCCCATCCTTTTTATTAATCACTTTTTTTCTGTTTGGACAGGCTGAATTAATATTTTACATTTGTCAGGCAGTTTTATTGAAAGCTTAAAAGCTGTGCATAATTCCTTAACCTTCCTCATTTATTGGACACAGGTGTGAGGTCTGCGGAGTGACATCCTGATGGCATAGATTTATTCTCTTTCTTTTGTGTCTGGATGCTGGGCTTCTCCATTCATTTTCTTCTGTCCCCAGGCTTGGTGTTGTTTGTGATTCCTCTGTGCTTTTCCAGCGGACGAGCAGCGCTCATTGGGAAATGCTCGCTGAGTGGTTGTTGGCCGGACTGAGAAGGCACTGTCTGGTGCAGTCCTCTGTGCCTTCTGGGTTGGTGGGCACCATGTTTGCCTGCTGGTTCACCTTCATCATATCACTGGAGTGTGTGCCTGTTGCCAATGTTTATGCTAAGAGATGACATTAAGAGTTCACCTGGGTGGGAGTGTTCTTCTGGAGGAAGAAAAATAGGAGGGGTGGCTTTGTGCAGCCCCTTCATGTAGACCTTTCTCTGGCCAGAACCCCGTTTCTCACTTCTATAAAAGAAAGTCAACTGTCCCCGCCGTCTGAGACTGAAATCACACAAATCTAGAGTGGGCCATTAATTCTGACTACCTGTATTTCATCCCACTGAGAGGCTGGTACTTGAATTGTCTACTCCCTGGGTGACTGTTCCAAATCCTAGGGACTGCATGGGGTTAAGGGAAAGGCTGATGAGGAGGTGATATGTTGGGACCCAGCTTCCGCGGTCATGCCTGTATGGACTATGCTTCATACTGGAGCCAGTAAATTCTCCAAAATTTATACGTAGGTCTCATTAGGTAGATGTTCCATCTACTCACCATTCAGTGCCAAGACAAACATATTTGTCATAGAGAGAGGGACAGAGATTGATTCTCCAAGAATTATGAAATTTATTCTGGACCCTCAGAGCATTGCATTGGGAATATGTGTTCCATAGCAAACTGTGGGTGTTTGCAAGGAGGCTGAGGCCAGGGGAAGGGTTTAGAGGTGAAATGAGGAGGATTCCAGCAGGAATTTTAAGTAGTAATCCTTGGCTGGAATGACTGATGCCAAGAGTTACCAGCCCGAGGTGAGTGGTCGGTGGCTGGGCAGATGTCTTGGTGAAGCTCCTCCTTGTACAGGGTTGCCGTGGCTCTGAGAAAGCCTACAGTTTTGGCAGATTCTTTTGAGAGCTGCTGACCCTTCTTTCATAATTTGCTTCTTTTGATAGGGTTGACACGGTGGGTCCGTTTTTATTTTGACAACTTTCACATTTCTTCCATGTTCTCTGTTTTTGATCAAGATTCTTCCCTGAACACACTGCCAATTGGCCCTCTCACACTTGGGGCTTGATTGGCCATCGCTGCTGGGATGTGCTTTTCTGGGCTGTCCTTCTGCTCCCACATTGGGGACGGAAGTGATTAGTGACTGGGAGTCATCGTCCCATCTAAAACAGGAGGATCAGGGGAGCGGTTCCCAGGTGAAGCCACAGTGCAGTTGGCGCTCTCACTTGGTGAGATGGGGGTCTTTTCAAAGCGCTGAGCCAGGCTGTTCTACCAGGAGTTGTATTTCTGCAGGGTTTTGACAGGCAACAGGTACAAATTTACAAAGGAAAATCCAGAAATACCCACAGGAGAATAAACGGCAGTCTGTGTAATAATTTGAATCAAGCAACATTATCTTTTTTCTTTATAGTCAGACTAATTTTTACCAAAGGTACTTGAAAGGAAAACGAGTTTGTTTATAAAGTGAGTTTTGTTTTATCAGAAAATTGTGCTTGATTATTTGTTAGAGTGTTTTTATGAATCTGATTACAGGTGCTTCAAGGAAGAATGAAAACTATGTATTGCAAATGACTTAGAATAGGCATTTTTAGATTCTGATGAATTCAGCAGATGACAAGAAAATTTAGTGACTTTTGTTGCATTCAGTGCTGTGAGATGCCAGTCATGACTGAAGCCTTCATGCCAGGCCATCAGACTTTTAAAAGATTTCATATGACCTTGCACAATCTTAGAATGTTTACATTAATAATATATAGTAAACATCATTGTCAAATAGTAGTCATTTAGTTTTAAGCTTTTTTACCAGTAATAATCTCTCAAAAGACTTTAAAACAAATAGATGCTTAAAAAGACTTTAACTGTTTTTAAGATTTTGTTTTTTTTCTAAGCCATCAGAAACCTAATAAAGACAGCCGAAAACATGATATGAACTTGCTAAAACAAAAAGTCCTTGTTTCCCAGGCCAATTTTTGTGAATTTTACTAAAATCAGAGCAATATTTTAAGAAAATTTTGTTGCTTCAAAATAGAGAATTAGATTCAGATTTTATATCGGTGTATGAATGTTGTGAAAACTCAGAATCCTGCAGATGACTTTCACAGACGGTAGCCGACTAGGTCACACCTGTTTCTTCTCCGGAGACTGGTCCTGTAGAACCCTGGGATCTGCTCTGAGCCTCCAGCGTGCTGTGGCCGTTAGTTGTGCCCTTTGTTCTTTTCTCCCATTTTGGAACAGTCCAGCCGTTCGACATCAGGATAGCAGTTTTATTTGCTATAAATAGATCCCTTTCTATGGAAAAAGAAATCTCTTTTTTAATCTTCCCAGCAAAAGGAGATCCTCGTCTGCATCTCTCTTCTGTTTCTCTCTCCTGCTCTCTGGCTACTTTCTGCCTTGTTTTCTTTCTCAAATTTACATTTCAGAACATTTCTTTAAAATCTTCAAATTTAGATAAAATTATTTCTTAGTAAAAGATTTTGTCTTTTTTTAAGTACATTTTTAAAAAATCCAAACACATCTTGGTTTCTTTGTTATTTATACATAAAATGACATGTTAATCAGAGTTTTTGTTGTGTGTGTTAGGGATTGAACTCAGGGGCACTCAACCACTAAGCCGCGTCCTCAGCCCTATTTTGTATTTTATTTAGAGACAGGGTCTCCCTGAGTGGCTTAGCACCTTGCCGTAGCTGAGGCTGGCTTTGAACTTGCAATTCTTCCTTGGCCTCCTGAGACACTGGGATTAAGGGCCTGTGTCACTGTGCTCGGCCAGAATTTTTAACTCTTGGTAATTTTTAGTGAAGACTCAGGAAGGAAGAAACCTTGAATTTTTCGTCATATGCCAGCCATTGATGAAAGGGTATATGTCAGTAGGCCAACATGTATAGTCTTTACTTCATGAAATTTAAGTAGCTATGAAGTTTTGAATTTATATTTATATTCAGAGGCATTTACCTCATGCATATTTACTTCATTTGCTTATTTTTAAGCAATGATTCCCAGATTCCTTATGAAAACTGAGGAATTAGATGAGCATTGCCATTTTATGTTACTTCTTTGTCAAGGAAAACCTTTAAACATTAAGATGCTACACTTGATAGACGGGAAGAACCCACAATGCACTCTGTTCTCATCTGCATAGTGGTTCTTAGGTCAGACTTGTCGTTTCATGATCCTAAACATTTGACAGAGATAGATATAACCCTGTTGAGCCACGATACCTAAGCAAAAATATGTACTAACAATTCTGAAGACAACTTCATTTTTACTTTACCAACAAATTGAGGAGACAGTAATATAGTAATATAACTTTATCAGTTTAGAAGAAGAGAGTTGTATCTAAATTATATTTATTAAAAAAATGGAACAGTTAAGGTCACCTTATCATATGGATAAACTTGAAGGTCTTTATTTATAGTCTTTTGAGCAAATGAGTTTAGGAGTTAACTCTTAGATGTTTGCATTTTACTAGGACTATCTGAAATAGGAAACTTCAGGCAACCTTGAATAATAAAGTTATCTTAATATAAGCAAAAGAGTCAACAGATGTGAAATCAGCAGAAGAAAGAAAATACAGAGACCTGAAAACCCTTTACATGTTAAGCCTGTAATTGCTGTTTAAGAATCTCTCAGGGAGTCTCACAAGAAATTTTAAATCAGGCATGTAGGTCAAACCAAACTGAGAAGCCAGGCACACAGAATTGAAAGTGAATTCACCAGAGAAAGGCCATAAGATGTTACCAGGAGCTCAATTATATTAAAAAGTGCAGGAGAAATCCCTGCCAGGCAAGAACAGAGCTGCCTGGAGAGTCCCCACCAGACCTGTCCCTAGGAATTCCAGGCACAGCTAACTCTGATGGGTTTGAATTAAGTTCTCCCATTGCTGCCCCAGTTGCCAAGAAATTGAAGAATTTCCTTTCCCTAAACTCTCTCTCAGAAAATGAACAGTGTCTGCCCAAAGAGACCCTTAGTGGGAGTATTCACCGTAATGATGGCCTAAAGGAGGCCTGCCTTGTTCCTTAATGAAAGAATTCTTCAAGATACCATCAGCAGCAGTCCTCTTCCAAAAAAGGGGCCTTCTACCTGAGAGAAGATCCACCAGGCAGAAAAAGACAAGCCGCGGAAATGGGGGACTCAAAGACGCTTCCAGGAGTCGGTGGCTCTCTCTGAAGGTGGTTTTGCCTCTGTTCCCTCAGCAGTCACTAGATATGCCAACCTCAGAAGAAAAGAAAGAGACGCTCCAAAGAATATCTTATTTGGGAAGAGCCAGCATAGCTGAACACAACATATATGCCACGGTAAACTCTGGGTGTGTCACAGAGGCTAGACAAAGGGTCTTTTCATAGATAAAAATGGGGAGGTTCACTTCAAATATTTGGAACAACAGCCCTTGGCTACAGTGGTTAGTGACACGTGTGTCCATCCTACAGTGCCCCGAGCAGGTGTCGTGATGGAAGGTCCTTTTGCACAGGTCAAGGTGGTCCCTGCCCTGGCATGGATCTGTCGGAGTCTTGTGTGATCATCATTATCAGGCAGTTCTGTTAAGACTATTCCTTCATAGCATCCTGGTTTCTCTGACGTGTTTTTGCCATGGGTTGACATAAGTGACTTCATCTTGATTCTGACAACTTTCACATTTTTTCAGCACTGTCAATGAATGCCAGCTGTCAGTGAATGACACTTGTCAGTGGATCATCTGTGAATTGTGTTTGACCTTCGTCGAGTGTTATGTGACCGAGACCTTCTTGAGGACATACATATATGTCAAAATTTGTATTGCAAAGCTTTGTTCTAAATGTCATTGAGTTCCCTTTGAGTAAGGGCCTAAAACACAAAAGATTCAGTAAAAATACTTAAAATAGACCCAAGAAGATGGAAGGGCAGCATAGACAGGCTGTGCGTCCCACCCCTCCACAGTTCAGGTTTGAAGTCACTGGAGAAGAGCTGCTCAGTGAGCTGGGTGACTGAGGGACACACTAGGTTCAACACTAGACAGAGACTTGGTTCCTAGAACAGAGAGCGAGGCAATGTGATCAGTTCTGCACCTGTACCTGCAGTTGGTACCCAGGCAGGTCAAGGTGGAGGGATCACACAAAGGGACAGACAGACAGGGCATATTTAACAAGACGGTTACAGAAACAGCAGGAAGGTCATTCTGAATTTCGCTGAACTCAGAACTGCACGGTGGGCAGATGCATGAGACAAATTGTGTTTTTCTTGAGTTTTAAGCAGAGAAGTGTGTCAGGGAGCCGTCTAGTTGTCTAGTTGGGATTCCCTGAGCCCTGTTCCCTAAGCCTGTGCCTTAGGGAATTGTAATCCCCTGCATCTTCATCTCCCCTGGAGACCACAGCCAAGAGTAGCATGAAGGAAACAGCTGGAGCAAGCCATTGGATAATTTTTATAGTGCGATAGCTTGAGCTGAGATGCCAGTGAAACCCACTGACACGCAGAGGGAACAGAGGAAGGCCCATTCGACTGTCCTGAAAACTCAGGGGTACACACAGAGCATCCTGTCCACTCAGAATAGGGTTCAGCCCGCTAGGCAGGGGATGCCCCAGTGCCAGCCCCTTTGCAAAACCAAGGTGCTCACAGCTTCGCAGGCTAGCCAGGGAATCTCCAGAGCCACCTAAGTCACACTGGAGGAGAAGGGTGGTGTGAAGTCTTCGCGGTTACCCAGCCAACAGTGCTTCCCCCAGGCACCAAGAAACCTCCGAGAGCACATGAAACTGCCCCCTGCACCAGAGGGGGAGCTGGCTAACAAGTTGGGGAGGACACAGTCCCCAGTGGCTGCCCGCTCACAGGCCCAGAATAATACATTGAGCTGCCTCGGCTGGTCCTGGACGAGGAGGACGTGGTGGAGACTGGATGGGAAGGATACAGAGGCTGA
This sequence comes from Spermophilus citellus, assembly GCF_964194105.1. Taxonomy (NCBI): domain Eukaryota; kingdom Metazoa; phylum Chordata; class Mammalia; order Rodentia; family Sciuridae; genus Spermophilus; species Spermophilus citellus. Next base: position 92,710,219 of record NC_138195.1, read on the forward strand.
GCTTCACAGTGTCTTTTGCAGCAAGACTCTGATGGAGATGTGGGGGGAATGCACAATCCACTCCATCTCGGAACCAGGCTGTTCAGACTTCGCCTCTGCATTCAGAGCCAGTCAGAGGCTATGCAGCCAGAGCTTGGACCCTGCCACACCTCTGAGACTTGGCTGATTCACAAGTACCTGGAGGGAGTCTACCTGTGAAACACCTTGGCAAGGAGGCTTTTGTTGTCTTCACACATTTTTTTAAAATTTCACCTGTATTGTTTTCTATTTGGTTGGTTTGGGTTTCTGTCACTACTTGTTATTTTTATAATTTTATATGATTGTAAATATTCATTAATTAAATATTGTATTTTCTCTTTCATTTTTATTCCTTCCCCTTCTTTTTTCTTCTTTTTCTTCCCTCCTCCACACTTTTTTACTGTACCTTTTTTCCTATTTTTCCTTCCTTCTCTTTCCCTTCTATTTTCTGTTTAGCATAATATTAATTTTGTTTCTATGGCCTAGTTTTTTAGCATGTTCTATGTAATCACTCCCCTTTCTTTTCTTTGGTTAGTGGAGAGGTGGGAAACATTTTCAGTCAGTTTTTACGATATTTGATAATATGGTTTGTTATAAAGCAGTAGCTGGTTCTGATGGGTATTCTTTCTTCTCAAGATGGTATTGAGACTCAAACAGCACTTTGAATATGTTGGATGGGTGCTTTGGGGGTGAGATAAACCCTCAGCCTGAGGCATATCATAAAAAGAAGGAAGCTCACTAACAAGATCCTCGTATGGTAGAGATCTCCCTCCCAACAGAAGAAATTTCAACATGGAAATGCAGATAATAAGAGATAACAAGGCAGTAAGATGTCTCTGAGAGGTTAAAACTCCCCAACAACTAAATCCAAAGATAATAAAGTGGTGGAAATACTGGACAAATAATTCAAAAAAACTGATGGTTAAAATAATCAATGAATTAAGAGAAGATCTAAGGGAGAAAATGCAGGGTATGAGAGAGAATTTCAGTAAAGAGATAGACGTTCTGGAAAAGAATAAGAAATATTCAAAATGCAAAACTCACTTAGTCAAATAAAAAAAAAATCACAGTAAAGAGTCTTACCAGCAGACTAGATCATGCAGACGAAAGAATATCAGGGCTGATAGGAAAGATGGAGGAATTAGAACACTTAGACAATCATAAGAAAAAAAAACACAACAAACTGAGCAGAATATACAAGAGCTATTGGACAACATTAAAAGGCCAAATGTAAGAATTATAGGCCTTGAGGAAGCAGAGGAGATTCTTACTACTGACATAGAGAACAGTAAAAAATATCAGACACTTTCTTTAATCTTGGGAGGAAATAGACATTCAGGTACAGGAGGCATTTACAATTCAAAAGAGACAAGACCAGAAAAGAATTTCTCCTTGACACATTACTGTTAAAATTTCAAAAATATAGAGGAAAGAAAGAAATTTAAAAGCTGCAAGAGAAACCTACCCAATCATTTATAAAAGCAAACCCATCAGAAAAATGGCAGACTTCTCAACAGAACCTCTAAAGGTCAGGAGGACACAGAATGATGTATTTTAAGCCCTGAAAGGAAATAACTGGCCACCTACAGTACTGTATCCAGCAAAAATATCCTTCAGAGTTGAAGAAGAAATGAAAGCCTCCCCAGGTAAGCATAAACTAAAGGAGATCATGAACACTAAGCCAGCATTTCTGAAGGTACTTAAAGGAATCCTACACACAGGAATGTAAAAACAACCAAGAAAGCATGGGGGAGAACCACATTAGAAAAACAAATAACAAATGAGTATTAGGAATAAAACAAAATAACAGGAAGTAACATACACTTCCCTGTAATAATATTGACTGATCAGATTTTAAGACCAGAAACTTTGAAACTGTTTGAAGAAAAAAAGAGAAGAAATGCTTCACTATATAGGCACAGGCAAAGACTTCCTGATTAAGATCCTGTAACTCAGGAAATAAGAGAAATATTAAATAAATGGCATAGTGTCAAATTAAAAAGATTCTATATAGTAAAGGAAAAAAATAACAGAGTGAAGAGATAACCAATATAATGCAAAAAAAATCTTCCACAAACTATTTTTACAAGAGGATTAATATCCAGGATATATGAAGAACTCAAAACAATTAGCATTACAAAAAGCACATACCTCTGTCAGTAAATGAGCCAACAAACTGAACAGGCACTTTTCTAAACATGTATAAATGCCCAGCACTTATGTGAAGAAATGTTCAATATCTTTGGCCCTCAGGAAAATGCAAACCAAAACTACATTGGAATTTCATCTCACTTCAGTCAGAATGACAATTATTAAGAATACAAATAATAGCCAAGCACAGTGGTGAATAAAGGTGCATGTAATCCCAGTGATTCAGGAGGGTGAGGCAGGATGATTGCAAGTTCTAGATTAGTCTCAGCAATTTAGGCCCTTTAAGCAACTTGGTGAGACCCTGTCTCGAAATTAAAGTAAATAAAAAAAGATGTGGCTTAGTGGTTAAGAACCCCTGGGTTCGATCATCAGTTCCAAAAAAAAAAAAAAAAAAATCAAATAACAATAATTACTAATGAGGATGCAGAGGGAAAGCCACACTTACACACTGTTGGTGGGAATGTAAAATAGTACAGCTGCTAGGGAAATTGGCATGGAAGTTCCTCTAAAAGGTAAAGATAGATCTACCTTTTTATCCTACTACACCACTCTTTGGTGTTTATCCAAAAGAATTTAAAGCCAGCATATGTTAGAAATCTGTACATAGTTATGTTTATTGCAGCACAATGCACAATAGCCAAGTTACAGAACCAGGCGAGGTATCCATTCACAGGTGGATAAAGAAAATGCAGTGTACATATATGCACAATGGAGTTTAGTTCAGCACAAAGGAGAACAAACTCATGGCATTTTTCTGGAAAAAGGATGGAAATGGAGACCATCATTTTGAATGAAATAAGTCAGAGTAGTGTGTCTCAGTGTATTCTCATATGTATTGTCTCATAAGTGGAAGGAAGAAGAAAAGATAGGCATAAAAAGGGACCCTATGAAGTCAGAAGGAAGACCATTGGGATAGAGGAAGAGAACAAGGGAGGGAGGAGGGGAAGGGGAGGGATGTCTTGGGGAGAGAATTGATCAAATGATGTTTTTAGATGTGCACACTATTCTGTATAGTTAATATGCACTGATTAAAATTACTTGAAATGGAAGTGATTTTAAGATGAAATCTGAAGGACATACCCCCTTCTCTTGTGGACACTTACTCTCTCTCTAGCTGGTGGAAAGCCTGCTGGGAACCTCACTACTCGCTCTGGGTGACCATCTCAGCATAGGTGCCCGGGGACTGATTTCCTCTCCACAGTGCCCAGTTTCTGTTTTCACTCTTCTTCCACGAGTCTTTGTCATGGACGAACTCCAGTCCTTTTTGGAACTATGCAGTGAATCAATAAACACGTGGCATAGCTCCGTGAGGAGTTAGTGGGTAATAGAATATTTTGAAATAATTAATCTGTCTTTTTAAGTATAGAGCTAGCGGTTTGATCTTAATAGGAATTCATACCTAACATAGTAAGTGAAATTTATATGAAATCTATGAATCTAAAATTATTGTGGGTTTAGTGAGCCAAAATTAGCCGAAAGTGTTGTGTCTTACAAGGAGCTCCGGAATTCCCAATCAGTAGAGTTGTCTAAACCATAATTGGCAGCCCAAATGTGCTTCTGAACTGTCGTGGCTGCCTGGAATCCTTTCAGAAGGCTTTGGCCAGTGTGAAAATGGTCTCGTTTGTTGAGCTTGGGTTTTAGGAGTCTCTCTGGATAGGGCAGCAGAGTTAGTCTTGATATCTTTCATTTGCAAGCTCTCTGCCTTTCCCATGCAGCTGACTGCCGTCTTACCTCCTTGTCAGGAAAGATTTATCAGCTGAAATCTTCTGTCTGGGCTGCTCCTGCAAAGATGTCATTACTTTTACAAAATATTCTGTGCCACATTTAGTATAAACATTTAAAGCCAAACCATTTTTGATGAGATATGATGGCTCTGATTTCCATGCTTTGTTCAGTTTCTTGTTAATTTGTAAAAAATATAGTTGTCTTTGTCTTTTCCCCTGATCCTACTGGAGTCAGTTAAATGAGCTCTTCCTGTGTCTAGATCTGCAGCACTTGCCTTCAGTGGGTTTAACTGAGGTGCTGCTGCATGTGCCAGCCCTTCTGCAAGGTCCTCCTGTGGACGTGGCCTAATGCATCCATGAGCAAGTCACTGGGGCTCCTCTGTGGGGTCCCAGGTAGGAGCAAGGCTCCCCAGCCCCTGTCTCTCATCACTCCTAAACACCCACAAGTTCTTTTGCTCTAAAGCATTTGTTTCTATTCCTCACCAAAAATAAAATCAACCTAGTCTAGAACAAATAAAAGTGCATGTATTTGTGGTCAAATTAGGATTGCTGTCCAGGAAAAATACAGATTCAAGAAGTCTTGAAATTATGCTCCTATGGTTTATAGAACTGTGACTGTGTTAAGGTTTACACACCAATTACATCACTTGTTAGTCAAAAATTGTGACTGGTGGTAGCAAAAGCCAAGCTCTCTTGTAAGGAAGGGGCTGGGCGTGGTCTCTGTCTCAGGGTGGTGTGGGGAAAGGGTGTATTGTACAGAAGGTCTGCAGAGGTTACACAGAGCTTAGGAAACCTAGATTGGCTCAGGTCAAAGGTCAGCATGGGTGTTGGGGTGGGGTGGGGCTGGGCTCATCTGCAGCCCATTTCAAAGTTTAGCCACTGCTGTGTCCCCAAGAGTTCTCAGTGTGCTGGACTCCACTTATCTGACCAGAACCAATGCCACTCCATTTTGGTTTCCTTCCTTGGCACCATCTCCCCTGATGTCAAAGCCATTCCACAGCTGAAGGGGTCCATTTCTATGGAAATGAGACAGGGGTGTGTTTGCATGTGGGCTGTGGATTCCTGGGTGGGAATGGCTGCCCCTTGGAAGAGCCTTCCCTGGCCAGGTTGGGCCCCTGGGGGCCACCGCTCTCAGCGCTCTGGCTGTTCCCAGCCTTGTTTCCCCACTTCTCAGTTTTGCACATGGAGACAGAAGATGTATCCAGCCAAGTTTGTTGGGCTACAGCAGGCCGCATTTCTCTTGGCGCAGAGGGTTGCGTTGGGCCCCAACCCTTGTGGAACTGGCTGGAATGAGGACAGTGGACTTCTGTCACGGCTGCCATCTGCTCACAGAGAAGTCCAGACTTCCTCTCCTGCTCCTGGTCCCCAGGGACCACATGATGATCACCCCCACTGAGGAGTGTGGGTTTGTTCCACTCTGTCCACCAGTTCAAATGGAATCTCTTCTGGAAACACCTTCACAGATACAGCCAGAAATAATGTGTCACCAGCTATCTGGGCACCCTATGGCCCAGTTGTTTTCCCATAAAATTACCTGTCCTAGGAGCTTCCTCCCAGAGGCACTGGGTTCACCTGCCTGGGCTCCTCATGACAGCTCCGTCCACCTGTGACATCACTGCCTGTCACCCTTGGTCCCTCCCTAGAAGGAAAGCTCCCAAGCAGTGCCTTGTTCATCTTCTTTTTGCTCCACCGTTGGCACCTAGAGCCAGCCTGACCCCAGGTGCTGAGGGAGGGAGGTGTACAAGGGTGTTCCGACCCAGCATCTCTTTCCCTGGAGCTAGTGCAGAAGGTGACGTGTGACCAGCCACACATGTGTGGCTCACTTGCTCCAAGGGAGGTGAAGTTCTGGGCTCTGCTGGGGAAACTGGCTCTCTCTCCTGGTTTGGCCTCTGAATGGCTTGATCATGTGAGAATGCAGGGATATCACTGAGAAGGGGTAAAAATGAGAGAGGAAAGTGGGGGACTCCTGAGAGGCCTAAGTGGAAGGTCGCCTGTGAGCAGTGTCATGAAGTCCACACGGCCTTCAGTTGGCTTCTGACGTGCTGCTCCCCCAGTTTGTGGAAACGTGACGGGGTGTGCACAGTTCTACCCTACCTCTGACTCAAGATGCCTTCTTCTGAAAACCACATAACGTTTCCCACAGACAGAAAGTGGAGAGATGGCAGTGAGCAGGCTCATGTACTCGCCCCAGCTTCAAGAATTCTGAATTCAGGGCCAACCCTTTTTATCTGTGTGTACCCTGCACCCCAGACAATTTGAAGCAAATCCATCATCTTGGCATTTCACTATAGTGGTAGGACTCAGCAATGAGGTTGTACCTGAGTGGGAGAACTTGCCCTGGGGCTGGTCCCTGTGCTGTGTCTCACATCCACCTTGGATGTCCTGTCCACACTCTTGTGCTGAGACACGTGGCCTTGGGCTCGTTAGCATGCTGTGCAGGAGGGCCAATGAATGGACGGTAATGGCTTCTGAGCCTGGTCCAGCGACGTGACTTGACTGCGTGAGAGCTGGCTGAATAGACTACGTGCAGCACAAAACGTTGACTCTTGCATATCATCTGTGGTGTGGAGAGAGCTGATGTTCAAAGCAAGATACAAAGAGAAGGGAAGGTCGACACTTTGTAATTTGTAGCTTTGTTCCCATGTGATTATATTGTTGCCCACATAACTGACAAAAGCTCTGAAAATTAAAGCTTAAATCCTATTATAGAAATGAAAAGTTTCAGTATAATTAAATTAAGCACTGGAACATCGAGGGTTAGGATTTATGTCCACAAAAATGTTCTACATTAATGTTATAGAAATTGGGATAAAATAAACCAACCTGAGCTAGCGTTTACTTTTAAGAACATCAGGAGCATTGGCTGTGCTGAAGGAGGTCCTGTGAGCATCCCCGGGGCCGTGCACTCCTGTCCTCGGGCCTCCTCTGCCCTGCAGCTCGGCATCGGAGCCCTTTGTGGGAAGCTTCTTGCAGTTAACATGGAGCCATTTCTTTGTTTTCCAAGGTGTGATCTTCCTCTGTTCCTGTGTTAACAGTGACTTAGGCAATGGATATTTTATTTTAGCACTTACTGGGGACTTTCCCTTATATCCTGTTTTTGTGTTCTGGAGGGGAGCATAAGTCCTGATGTGCAAAGCTTTGAACATTCAAACTCTGAAGTTGAATGGCAGGAACGGCCTTTTCCCCATCGGCAGCAGCTTGGGACTCCTGATGGACGGCTTCTCCTGTGAGCCTGCTATTCCTTGGCTGCCCTTTGGTTTGTCAGTTTCTGTTATTGCTGTGGTTTTCCTGGTGGGGACCAGTGGTGAGTGGGAATGGGAATGTCCTGTTTCCTCAAACCCTGTCCGTCCTGTGCCCTTGTCTTCAGCATAGCAAAGGGGCTCCTTTGAGATAGTCTGTCTCAGCCTTCTGAAAACTTCATTTCTATTCCATTTGAACAATCCAGAGTTTCTTTAAAATGTAGGCCTAAAGAGTTTAAATTATGTTTGTCATTTTTATTTTCAAGGTGAAAAGAAAATCTTCTAGTTATAAACAGAGTCAAACTCTTTTTTCAAATGGTGGAGCGTTAGTGACAGAAGCCCTGAGAAGTCTGAAGGCAAAGACCCACATGCCTGTTGGCATGCTGTGAGGCACTGTTGGGGTCAGATTCATTTTTTTACAGTGAACAGGTCCAAGAAAGAAAATTTACATCTCTAACAATTGCCCTATTAATAAAAAATTGCTTTAAGTCACAAACAAGGAAAGCTGCATGGTTAATGTGTATCTATAGTATTAATGCTTTGATCCATAAACAAATCAAAACAATCTCTCTTGAGTTTCTCTACTGTGGAAAATAGATCTTAAGCCCAGAACTACTCTGAAGTACTTTTGTTAACTTGATGGATGTTTGTACAGAGAGAAAAATTGGGGTTGGGGCTAATTTTGCCACAGTCACTTAATGGACCACTCGTATAGCATTTTGGAATACTTTATTTAATTAGTTTGCTGTGCTGATGACTTCTAATGAATGTTGCCAGCTGGGAACACTGAAAACTGGCTCTTTTAAATAATGTGGAATATAAACATCACATCCTCTTCTATTTTTTATGCATACCTTGAGAAAACTTTTAATCTCTACCCCCATAACACACTCCCGTTTCCCCTTCATTCTGCATATTACTTTGTGTCTTTCATTACATATGGTTTTGATGAGATCATTTGCTAAAACAGTGCAGGCTTTTAGAAATGACTTATTGAATGTTTTAGTAGTATCCATTTCGATCCCATCATAATTTATTGATCACCTACCATGTGCTCAGGACTGCGGGCAGCTGGTTTGAGTCCTCTGAGAGCCTTCAAGTCATCAACTTAAAAATGTAGAATTCAAAAAGAGTAATTATCTCAATTTACAGATAAGGACTTCAAAGTTTAATAAGAAGGTCTAATGTGTGCAAGCAACATCCCAGGCAGGGAGCTGTCCACCACCCTGGTGCTGATTAAGTCGCTGGCTTGTTCAAATCCATCATCTGCTTTTCTTAAAAGGTTTCACACCCACTGAATGAGGGATGCATTTTGAGAGCTGGATCGACTCAAAATGCTGTGTGGAATAAGACAAAAACTCATGCACAAGCAAGCGCATACATGGGCTAGACCACATGAACCACGAAGCGTTGTGCTCACATGTTCAGGAGTGTGCTTCTTCTCTCCTCTTTCTCTTTCTCTCTGTGATCATTTGGCAGTGCCAGCCTTTCCTCATGGTGCAATCTAAACTTCGTCACCCTGGTCCCCTGTTGACTCAGTTCTGTGCCCACTTGGGAGCGGGCTCCTGTCCCTGTTGCTTGATGCTCAGTACAGAAAGGACATTCTGAGGAGGGGGCCTCACCTTTTTTGTACCTCATCAGCAGATTGTGCCCCTCAGTCCTCCAACCCGTGATTCCCTTTGGGGCCTGAGTGTGGATCACTTTACCGTGTGATGATGTTGCTGGGGCAGTGGGAAGAGCCCCACATCAGCTTGCAGTCTTGTAGGTTTTGCTTTATGACCCTATTCTTCTACTAGTATATAAATCCCTGCCCAAGAGCACAAGCCAGAGTTTCTTTAAAATGTAGGCCTACAACTGGCCTGCATTCATTTATGTTCAACGTATAAATCTCATTGTGAGGGCACCAGGAGGAGCACATGGCCAGGACCACCCAGACCCTGACTCTGTTCCTGGCTGCCTCTTTTCTCCAGTGATAGGACATCTGTCCATAGTACTGTGTGTCCTTCCTTATTTTCTCATCTTCCATATGATGAGTCTGCCCACAGACTGACAGACTTACCAAACACCTCCTTGATCTCTCCCATCCACATAGAAGATAGACTCCCTGTCTGACCAGTGCTTCCCACACAGCCTTTCCTGGCTTTTGATTTTATAGTCTTTCTAATTTTCTCATCTATTTCTAAATGGGACACATCTACAATATGTCTCCACGTTGGGTGCTTCTTTTACTTCTTCTGAACTATTATTTGTTATTACAAAATAATGGAAAGATGATCCCTATCATTATATTTCTTCAAACTAAAGGTCCAGATTGTCTGCTCCACACACTGGTCTCTGAATGGCAGCTCCCTTCTTGCCTGGCCTACATTCGGAAGGCATTGTTTTCCATGTTGTTCCCATGGTCCCATGCACACTGCTGTGCTCCTTCCGATTTCCGTGCTCTTTTTACTTGCTCTGTTACCTTCTCAATTAAATTTCCATGACATGGGGCACCTCTAGGTTGAATTGCAGATCGCTGCATTTCTGATCGTGTCAGCAGGCAGCCTGGTGTCACTGTTCTGAGCAGAACACTTTCAAAGGAGCTGTCTGTCCAGTCAGAGTAGGAATGCTGTGCAGAGCATTTGTGTCTGTCCATTTTACACATGAGGACACTAACATCCAGAAAGGAGAAGCACCATGCCAGGGTGACTTGATTAGTCTCCTCTGGCACACTCACTTTCCTTAGTTGTTCCATGGAGATGCTTCTTGGGAACTTCCCTCTTCAGTTGGCAGGCCAGTGTTCCCCCATATTTACACGTACACATGCCTGGGTCACTTGCCCTGCCGAGCCCTGGCTCAGGAGTCAGCTTCTCCTTAGCAGTGTGGTTCCTGAAAGTGTTTTTCCTCGGGTTCCTGGTCCCCACTCTTGTGCTGAGAGGAGATGAATGGACAGCTCCCGTGACCCTTTCCAGTGCTGGCACTGTCTCCTGCATAATCTGCTGCTTAAGGACCTGCGTGGAGGGAGAAAAATCACTGGAACATATTGAAATGTGGGTATAGGATTCATAGATGGTTGAAAATAAGATGGTTATCTATAAAAGATAAATAGAAAGCATTCCCCATTTATATGGCTCTTACTGTTTAATTCTCATCAAAAGTGTTATTCTGGCTCTCAGTCTGTGCAACATACACAAGGTTATTAAATGCACTTTATGGATCATTTGTTTAATGTGACCAAACTAAAAATTAAGAAGCACATTACTCAGTATTCATAAAAATGAGTGTTTTAAATGGACAAATTCATACTCATTTTTGTATCTTACTTTAATGTAGAGCTGTAATGGGGTTATAGACGGATATTCTGCTTGGACATTTATAAGCCGATGATGCCTGTTGAATACCTCTTATAAAGATTAATATTTTTTTCTCTGTGCCCATTACCAGAGCATTAATCATCCTGGCTTCAGCCCTCACAACTGAGCATGAACAGATGTTAAATGGTTGGAGCCTGTAATCATGGGTCACCCTGCGGACAGGAGCATGGAAACAGGCTGGTGTGAGCAGCAAAAGCAGTGTTCTGGGGTCTGAGCCCACTAGGCTGCCTGCCCCTTCCCTGGCTGCCTGAGCCCAAATGCCTTCATTGCTCTCTGGGCATGGTAGATAAAACAAGGGCAACCGGGCTCATTATGGATTTCTTGCTGCTGTGCCTGAAGTTGGACTCAGGATCTCTGAGAGGCCCTGGAGTCACACACACTTGACGGGATGTCTGGTGGGAGAAAGCTGTGGCCTTGACTCCTAGGAGGAGAAGTTGCATCTGAGGCCGTCAGCATCTGCCTCCTGGTATGCCATTGGGCTGTGCTGACCTGCTGATGTGAGCTGCAGATGTGATTTAAAATGTTCTAATCACCACATTAGAAAAAGTCTGATGCAGTTGGTAAAATTAATTTCAATAATGTTTTATCTCAAATATCAAGGCAATATGAACTCAGTCTAAAAATGATTAATGACACAGTTTACATTCTTTTCTTCACATCGAGTCTGTGAAACCGAATGTGCATTTCACCCTCATTTCACATCTCTGTTTTGGTGCTACGTTTTCATCAGGGACTCATTCTTTGTACTTATCATCTGATACAATTTGCTGTTGTAAAACTAGAGTCACATGCTCAAGATGTTCTTAATACTTATTTCCAGTAACTAAATCAAGTATCACTTTTTACATTTGACTTTACACTATACCAATTAAAATTAAATAAAATCAAAATTCCATTCTTCAGTGGCACCAGCTACATTTCAAGTGCTTAGTGACTACCATGTTTGATAGTGCAATTGTGAACTACTAGTTTGCTTCGGCATGCTTTTAGCTGAAAGGGTTAATTGTGCACAATACTATGGGCTCCAAATTCCTTAATAGGACACCCATAGCACAAGAGTTAATAACAAGAATCAACAAATGGGACTTACTTAAACTGAAAAGTTTTTTCTCAGCAAGAGAAACAATAAGAGAGGTAAATAGGGAGCCTACATCCTGGGAACAAATTTTTACTCCTCACACTTCAGATAGAGCCCTAATATCCAGAGTATACAAAGAACTCAAAAAATTAGACAATAAGATAACAAATAACCCAATCAACAAATGGGCAAAGGACCTGAACAGACACTTCTCAGAGGAGGATATACAGTCAATCAACAAGTACATGAAAAAATGCTCACCATCTCTAGCAGTCAGAGAAATGCAAATCAAAACCACCCTAAGATAACCATCTCACTCCAGTAAGATTGGCAGCCACTATGAAGTCAAACAACAACAAGTGCTGGCAAGGATGTGGAGAAAAGGGTACACTTGTACATTGCTGGTGGGACTGCAAATTGGTGCGGCCAATCTGGAAAGCAGTTTGGAGATTCCTGGGAAAGCTGGGAATGGAACCACCATTTGACCCTGCTATTGCCCTTCTCCGACTATTCCCTGAAGACCTTAAAAGAGCATGCTACAGGGACACTGCCACATCGATGTTCATAGCAGTATTATTTCTGTTGTTTTAACAACTACCCCTTATTTAGCTGTGTGCTACATGCACACATGACATCCTTTAGTTCCCACAATAAACCTGAGAGGCAACAAACAACAGCCTCATTTTGTAGATAAGAAGAAAAATTGAGCCTCAGAGAGTTTAATCATCTTTCCTAAGATCTGAAGCCAAGATCTTTATGTGTACGGATGAACTGATTCAGACTCTCCCAAAGTCTCGGGAAATCAGGATTCTCAACTTCCAGTCAAGTAGGTTATGTGTGGATAGTTTATTCAAAATGTGTTTTTCTTTTAGAATATAAGACTTTTTCTTTTTTTGATTGGGCATCTGTTTTGGACCCAATGGGTCTGTCAGTGCTAATCACTGTGTAGAAATGACTTTCTGCCCTTAGGGAAGGGTATACAGGATGCCAAGTTGGGCCATCCATAATGCGACAGGGATTTCCTCTTCTTGAGCATTAGAAGCAGCTTCTCATGTTTTGAAGTGCTTCCCTGTAGGGGCGTGAGTAGGTGAGCATGGTGGTGCACCTTGCTCTGTGCTCACTGCAGACATGCATGTCTGTGTCTGTCTGTCTGTCTGTCTGGTGATGTACTTTTCTCAGTGTTATCATAACTGATAGTCTGTAGACTGAATTACAAAATAAGAGAAGATCCTCAACAACCTGAGGTTCTGAGATATTTGTGATAACTTCTGCTTTGCGGGAGGGTGACTGGGAGGCTACCCTATGGGTAGAGCCACTCTAAGGCGTTAGTTTTCTTTGTATGATGATATCATTTCTATTATTGTTTTAACAGTTTCCATTTAACTGACAGCAGCTTTGGGTCATAGACCTGTTTTTGACTCTAGACTCTTTAATTTGATACCATGTGCATGTGATTACAAATTTAGCTGAATCAATACACACGCACATGCATGTACTTGTGGGCATGCCTGTATGTGCACCCATTTTCTGTCATCCAGATTGGTTCGGAAAATGTTGGTGAAGCTGGATCCTCAGAAAGCTGGGAGAATACTTGTAACAGTGCGCCTGTCCTTCAGATGCCTGCCAAGGATGGAACTGCACTGCTGCAGACTGCGGGGCACTCCTCACCACTTAACAGGTGTAAATTGCTGTGGTTTGCCGATAAAATGCTAAATGTGGACCACAGTAAAGACTGGGCCAGCAAATACTCCAAGGAAGAGAGTATTGAGTACATGAACACACAGTGTATATATGAACCCCCCCACACACACACACACACACATACACACACACCCCACCTTCAGGTTCTGGTTTGTGTGCTGGGCTGTCCCTGTTACAAAGAATGAGGAGGTGTGTGCTGTCATAGGAATGACATCCCAATAAAGACAGACAGACCTTGAAAGCCCTCAGTATTTAATGTGGCCCAAGAAATGGACATTAGAGGCCTGCTGTTCCTAGATTGGTGTGCTGAGGTCTGCATATCACGGGTCACTAGTAGGGTGGATGGAGTGGCTCACGCCACCCCTGGCTCTTGTCTTCCTGCTGTCTCAGAGTTTCCTTTCTTCCTTTGTGGGCCTGTGGACAAGGTGTCACCCTGTCCCTGAAGGCTGCTCAAGATCCTGGCAGGGGCAGCGTCACCTCCCAGCACCTGGATGCTCCTCCTCAGTGGGTTGATCCTGTGGTCAGTGTGAATGGAACTCTGGTTGGGGGTTTTTGATGCAGCTGCTGGCACTGGGGCTGGGGGGTCCTTCAGGGTGGTCTTTCAGGATGGCATGGTGGATTGTGTTTTGCAAAGTCCTTCCTCAAACATTATCTCATTGTATCTTTGTAAGTAAAGTATACCTGTCCCCATTTCTTCACTTTATCTTGACTGGCCCTGGATGCGTGGGAACTGAATGATGAGATGCAATGGGATACTGGTCCATCAGAAAAATGACTTATCAGGGAGCTTAGTGAATGAAATGTCTTTAAATGTAACAAAGTGGCAGTGAATTTTCCAAGTTTTTTTTTTTTTTTAAATCAAAGAGAGGCTGGATAGCAACCAGGTGAAGCTAACGGCCCTTGGGGCAGGGTGGACATGGGTGTTCCTATCAGGTAGCCCAAGATGGTTGATCGCACCTCCCTGCCAAGATGAAGAGGCAGACTTGGCTGCCTTCACCCTGGAGTAATCCTGACAAATGAGACAAACACATTCAATTAGCGCCGAGCACAGTGCAGTCCACAGTGACCTGCCCAGCATGGTAGATGAATGGGGCTGTAAGAGATGGATTTAGGCCAGAACATCTAGGTTCCAGAGCCTGAAGGCCAGCTCTGTATGTTGAGAACCACTGATGGACCTGCCCTGGCTGGCAAGCCCTCGGGACCTGATCCCCGGCTAGCTTCAGGAACAGCCTTGCTAAGGGGGCTCCGTTGTTTCCTCTGAAGTCACATGGTCAGGAGTGTTACTGCCTGTTGTGTCCTAGTGGCTCTATCCACCCTCCTGCCCTACCCCCACAGATGCCTTGGAAATCCATTTGTTCTCCAGAATGTTGGCAGTGATATCTGATCAAGGGAACAGGAAGACCCAGAGCTCACCTCATGTTGAGGTGGGCAGAGAGGACACATTGGAAGATGTCGAGTGGGGGCCACGTGGAAGGGCCTGGCACGGCAGGGCTGGGCTGGGCTGGGGGAGGCTTTCCAGGGTATCTTTCTACCCACTGGGCTGGAGCATTTGGAGTGTTGTTCTTCCCTGGGTGTCCCATGCGGCTAGGACCAGCTGACTTAGAATTCCTGAAGGTGGATGGTATTTGTGGACATTGGAGTTTTATAGGAAAGATGTCAGGGTTTGGGGAATTTGTGGAAATAGCATATTCAGTGAATTCTCATTCTCAAACAAATCCACTCCAGCGAGGTCATTTCTTGCACTATTGCCCTTGGAATGGCTTTGTATCTGGGTGGCTCTAACACTGGTACCATGTTCTGTAGTAACCTCATGTTTTGGCTTTTTGGAGTACCTCATTCAAGTCCAGGGGGCCATGGTCCTCTCTCAGATGACTGTGGCCCTTCAGTCGGCATTGAGGAAGGGTTGGTGAAAAGGGAATTGGTACAGGCTTGGCTGAAACCAGAGTCCTGATCCCTCAGACAGCCTCATCCCTATACATGTGTGCCTCTTTCAGAGGCGTCCCCAGCAAGGCTGTCTTGGCGACTTGTCAGAGTATGTGCAGCCCTCACAACCTATGCATTGCTTGTGCTTAGTGTGATCATGAAGCCAAGGTGCAAATCCACATGTTCATATATTCAGTGGACACAACTCCTTCTGGAACAGTGGTATGGCTATAAGCTCTTTCCTAGGCTGAATCCAAACGGAATTCACAAAACAACTTGGCATGGGCTGCCCACACACAGTCCTTGGGGGACATGGAGTGGAAGGGTTTGTGTTACTGTGGATTCTTTCCTTCTTCCTGCCTGTGCCCCACTCCTGCCTCCACCCAGCCCTGCATTTCAGCGCTGCGTGGTCCTGGGGAAAGTTCTAAGTATTTCTGAACAGAGGGCTCACTCCAGTGTTGCCTGCTTTTTTTCCTACATAAAACTCAGGACCCATTTAATGTAAACCTGTGTGCCTATATTACTGGTGTTGGAAATCTTAAAATGTCTAATCCTAAGCACCAGTTTTTCATTGCTGCTCTCAGGCTTTGCACCTTTCAAGGAATGGTGAGGGCCAGGCTAGTCTCAAAAATGCAGAAATGGCACTGTGAGCAGGCCATGTTGGAAAATGGAAGAGGCTAGAGTTACATTGGATTTCCCAATTTGAAGAGAAAATTAGGAATTTTCGTCTTTGGTATCTCTATATTTGTTTCCTAATTGCTCTTCTATTTTCTAATGATCCTTTCTATGTTCCTATCTAAAAACAGGTGAAAGTCCAAACTCCTTTGCTGGGATCCTGCTCCCTGCCCAGCTGTCCTCCATGTTATAGTCATATTCCCCATAGTGGTGTCTCTGCCCCTGATTCCCATTTTCCTGTCCCTCTTCGGCCTACTTCAGGAAGCTGCCCTGGGAAGGGCTCTGTGTACCTTTAATTATCACTTTGCAGAGCGGACCTCTTCCATGTAGTCCACTTGCAAAATGAAGAGTCTCAAAAATCTGAAACTAGAATAATTTTTGTCATATGAAGTGTTTTCTTTTAATGTTGCAAATCAGTTAATTTATACAGAGAAAATAAGTAAAACCCAACATGTGTGCTTGTGTTTGTATTTATGTGCCCAAGGAGGGAAATATATATATGCCTGATTAAGTATGTTCTGCATGTTTGTGAGTTGTTGGGTCATGTCACATGTCTATTTCAGTGCACGGAAATACACACATAGATAGATGTGTGCATCTTTTAAAATTATCGACAGCAACAGAAAGTCTGTTCTCACAGACAATAGAAACTAGTTGGGTCCTTTGCTCCCTCCAGTTGTCTGTTTCCATGCTGCAGAACGTGATTACCAGTTGCTGACGGGGTGCACAGACTTCTAGCACACATGAGTTGTACCTTGGTGGCTCTCGCACTGACCAGCAACCCTGTTTCATATGTAGACTGCAGAGAAATCCTGCTTCCCATGATGACGGATCAGCTCAAGTACCACCTGGAGAGGCAGGAAGACCTGGAGGCCTGCTGCCAGCTGCTCAGCAACATCCTGGAGGTGCTGTACAGGAAGGATGTGGTGAGTGACCCATTCCAGCCTCTCTGCTGAGAAGTGATTCTTGACTCATTTAGAAAATAACGGCCTTCATTTTCAGTCTTAGCCTCTCTCTTTCTCTCTGTAGAGTTGCACCCGGAAATTACTTTTATTTATGTCTATATCGTGATTTTCACATTGCAGTGTTTATCCTGAATTGAAATTTGTTTTCTCTTTCCTGTATCTTCTCAGTGAAATGCCTCCCAAGGCCGAGTATGCAATCCTTAAGGTCAGATAAAAGGCTAAGAGTTGGCTAATTACTTGCATTCATACTTGCAATTCTTATTTTTATTAAAGTAACAAACACATGAAAAAAGTTGTTTTTTTAAACAAGCCAGTGGTGCTTTGAGAATTTCAAGAAGAGCAGATCTCTGCTCCACCACCATGGATAGCTGCCCCGATGCTTTCTTAGCTTGGGATTTTCTTTTGCAGTTTAGAACCGTGTGCTTATTCCAGTTACTTTTTCTTTAAATCAGAAGTTGGTGCAAGCATGTGAGGGAGTCACGTCCTGTGTCCCCATCCTCAGCACACTGTGTATGTCTGTGCACATGGGAGTGACACTATTGACTTAAAAAAAAAACAAAACACTTTTTAGATTTAGTTGGACACAAAACCTTTAATTAATTTATTTATTTTTATGTGGTGCTGAGGATTGAACTCAGTACCTCACACATGCTAGACAAACACTCTACCACTGAGCACACTATTGATTTTTCAGGTGTGTCTGGAAGGTGGGAACAGGACATTGCCTGTCTCTGCCCTGGACAGGGCTTTAAGTGGATCGGGCTTCTTCTGAGCTCTCTCCTCTGTGACCTGGATACCTTTCTGGGCAATACACACACACACACACACCCCTGCACCTGGACACCCTCCCCTCAAGGACTGACTCGTTCTTCCTAAGCCTGATTAAAACTCTTGATGAAAGAGATTAGATTAAATCCATCCCTGGGGACAGGGACCTCAACTCTTTCTGCCATTTCCTGTGGGAAGGTTTGGAAACTTCACCAAAGGCCAGCCTCAGTAGTCCTGTTCCAGGATCTTTGCTTTTCTAACTGGCCGGAAGGCTCGGTGAAGAGGCTGCAGAGCAGATCTCAGGGAGTGGGCAGTGGCTCTTCAGAGAAGGGCCCAAGTGCACATCTGACCAGACCAGTTCATGGAATGCGATTAGTTACACACCAAATAAAAGTGAATTCTTTCTGATAGAGAGTTCCATGTGGTATGATTTTTAGATAATCAAAACTGACCCTCAGCTGGTGTGCAGAGATGCTGTTGTGTGGGACTGTTGAGGTCTGGGGATCGGGCTTACCCAGCAGCCTGGGTTGTTGTCTCAACATGGCCCAGTGTGTGAGTTATTGGAGGTCTAACCAGGGATCATAAACATTATACGGTTTAAATTGATTTCCTTTTTGTTTTAAGGTTTGTGTAAATTAAATTACAATTATATGAGATTTAAAAAAATTTTTTTTTTTAGTTGTTGATGGACCTTTATTTTATTTGCTTATTTATATGTGGTGCTAGGAATCGAAGCAGTGCCTCACGAGTATGAGGCAAGTGCTCTACCACTGAGCTACAACTCCAACCCCAAGAGATTATTTTAAATAGACTCTAAGAAAATGTTGTGAGTTTTCTTTGTGAAGGCTTTTGCCTTTGACAAAGACCATTTCTCATCTCATTAAGGTTTATAATTATTCACTTTTTAATTTAATCAGTTTATTTTTTGGACTGGGAATTGAACCCAGGATACTTTACCACTGAGCTATATCCCCAATCCATTTATTTTGTTTTTAAACATTTCTATACAGGGCCTTCTTAGGTTGTTGAGGCTGGCCTTGAACTTGCAATGCTCTTGCCTTAGCCTCTTGAGTCTCTGGGATTGCATGCGTGCACCACCATGGCCAGCAATTGATTTACTTCTTATGGGGTCCATGGATCCAGTGACCACAGGGGGGCTGTATGTCCACGGTTGTCTTTGGTGTTGGTTTTCACTGGTGTGTCTTCCTCCAGGGGCCAACGCAGAGGCATGTGCAGATAATCATGGAGAAACTCCTCCGGACAGTGAACCGGACAGTGATTTCCATGGGGCGGGACTCGGAGCTCATTGTAAGTGCCCAGCCCCATGTGCTTGAATACTTAGGTGTCGCTCAGAACATCTTCCTGGGAGTGTCACAGACTCCCCAGCCCCGGGTTCATCTGGTCCTGTTCCAACTGCTGTTGGAAGATGAGTTAATTTTTTTAAAACATAGTAAGCAGGGGGGACACAGTGTGGCGTATGAGATGTTCTCATTTCCTGATTCCAGGGAAAGTGTCCGAGCTGGAGGCTAGCACTCACCATCTAGGGACAGAGCATTTGGTGCATGGTTCGCCATTACTTGCAGAGAGAGACGTGGATTTTCTTCTAAGTCCTCAACCTTCTGGCTGTTTCTTTCTTTATATATACATTTAAGGTGCCATTAATAAAATTTTATGAAGCATCTTAAAATGTAATGGAGGTACTCCAGTTTAGCACTTTTATTGTCTAGTCCAGTGTATTAAGGGTGTTGCTCTTAGGCCACTTAGTCTGTGTGGAAAACTACTTTTCTAAGAATAGTTTAATGATTATTTAGACAGTCTTTCTATGTTCATATCATAGTACCTTTTTTCCAGAGTTTATTGGCACCCCCTGCCCTCCCATATTTTTTAAAATTAATATATTATACTCATAGATAACAGTGGAGTTCATTTTGACATATTCATAAATCCATGTTCCATAATCAGCTCCATTCCAAGCCCTTTCCCTCCCTTTCTCTCCCTTTCTCCCTCCGCTGGATCTTCTTCCTCTACTCTTCTTCTTTCTATTTATTATTTTTTACATTAGTGCATTATAATTTTGCATACAGGTGGGACTCACTGTGATACTTCTGTCCATGCACATGGCATAATTTGGTCAATTTCATTCCTCAGTTGCTGCCCTTTCCCATCCTGCCTCCCACCCTACCCTGTCCATTATTCTTAAATTTTGTTCCTTAGGCAAAAGATCCACACATAGGTCTTGTTAATTTTTTCATTTCCAGTGCCCATCAGTAAACTCACCTTGTTGAATGGCCTTTCAAAAAAAAAGAAATAACTAAACAACTTCCTTAATCAAAGGACAGAAAGGCTGCTAAGAGTCTTACTGGCCACCAGACAGGGCACTTGGTCTCTTGGTGTGTGAGCTGGGTTCCTTCTGCAGACCCAGGGTACAGAGCAGTGAGGTGGAGCATGTGTCTCCTTTAGGTGCACAGCCAACATATAGCACTGGGCTTGTTTTGTTGTCTGTGGCTGGCATCCTGGTAAAGGATGCCCGTGTAGATGAACCCCAGAGAGTGTGGGCCAGCCTACATGCCTGAGTGTTTCCATCCAGTGAAGTAGCCCAGTTTATGTCTCAGAGTTTCAGGACTTGCTCTGCCCAGATTTTCCTTTCTTTTCTTTTCTTTTTTTTTGGTACCAGTGAGCCACATCCCCATCCCTTTTTGTATTTAGAGACAGGGTCTCACTGAGTTGCTTAGTGCCTCTCTGGTGCTGAGGCTGCCTTTTGAACTCATGATCCTTGTGCCTCAGCCTCCCGGGGCACTAGGATTACAGGTGTGCACCACGATGCTGGGTCAGAATATCCTTTTTAAAGTCTATCTCATTTGAGTTTGGACTATCACAGGTAGGAGTTAGGAAATAAATTGTTTCTATATAAATCACTTTGTTGTATACTTTTTCATTATTACATTATGTAACTTTGCTTCCTCATGCTCCTCATTAAGACTATTCTTTTCTAGAATCTAGAACACCTTTGTATGCTTAATATTGAGTAGGGAATGAAGCCCATGGCCAGGGACTGGGGCAACCCCAGGGCTCCCCTGAGGTCTGGTGGTCCCATACTCTGTGGTCCTGCTCCAGTACACTCTGACATGCTCCCAGGGGACCTAGGACAGAGCTGAAGGGAGAGTGAATGGTGTGTGACTTGAAGCTGATCTAGTGTGCCCTCCTGCTCTGGTCCTTCCTGGAGTGGCACTAGGTTCACACTGGGTGAGGGACCGGCTTGTTTGTATGTTCAGATGAGGGATGGCAGGTGTGGATTCAGGGGGTGATGAGGTTGGTCCCCTCTGGTTAGGGGCACAGTCCTGCTCTGGTTAGGGACATAGTGTCTTGCCACTGCTAGGAGGCCACCGAACTGCCTCTTGTCGGAACCTGGGACCTTGTGCATGCACTGCACTTCTGAGCTCCATGGCTGTGGCTAGGGACATTATCCTAGCTGTGTGCTCCCTTGGTCATAGCCTTGTGGCCAGCAGTTGAACGGGGGAGAGAAGGGTGAACAGGAAGCCCACGAGGATTTGGATGGGTACTTTGGAATGTGGGGAGCTCGTGATTTGTGCTCACATCTTGAACAAAGGCAGAAAGCAGTTTGCAGAGCATGGCATTTCCTCTGAGACCTTGTGATTCTGGGTGTCTTTGGGAAATTTCTCCTTTCTCAGTCATAATGATAACAAGGACAACAACAGTAGTAATTATTGAGCATTTATTGACGTGCTGGGCACCACATAACTAATGGGAAGACTCTCATTTAATTTTCGCCTTTATCCTGCATATGGCAACTGCAGCAAATACCCCCATGTGCATAGAGAAATGGTTCCGAGCCCTGCAGCTATGGTGGCAGGACTTGCGTGGAGCCTGGGTTTGATGCCCAAATTTTCTCCAAGTCTCTGCTGTGAGACTGAGTCAGGGGGTGCTGATGGGTGTGGTCCATCTCAGCACCATCAGAGAGAATAGTGAATTGTTCCCTGGTCTCTGCCCTTGTTAGGAGTCAGCTGTCCAGGAAAATAAGCCCCCTTCTCTTTTCTACCTTGAGTAGTTTCCATAGGGTCAAGCCCTAGGGGTCTTCTGGTGGTAATACGGCCAGGCCAGGAGTTGCCTGCTCATCTAATGAAGGGCAAGGATGCCCTGGGTTGGAGGTACCATGTGTTCTCAGGAGCTCTTAAGGTGAACCTTTGCATGTTCTGAGAAGCAGCTGAGACACCAAGGTCCCACCCTTGGCCAGTAGTTGGCCGGGACCCAGGCCCACCCCACAACCCTGACCTTCTCAAAAAGAAGTCTGTCTCCTGAACCAGGAAGGGGATTGAGCTCTTCAGGAGGCCCCTCCCAATTCCAACATCTCCAATATTTATAAAAAGACTTCTAAAGTTCTCTTGAATTTATCTTGTAAAACTAAGCTGTCATGGAACAAATCTTGAAAAGATATATTCTGAATGAGCTGAAATTATTTAATAAGCCATGACAACGTCAGGATATTTCAGGAAGGACTTTCACCATTTAAAATTTTGGGAAGGGTCTTTCTGTGGTTGAGTACCCTTCTGGTGTCAACAGAGAAGCAGGACTGGAACCCTTCCCCTTTGAGTTCAGCATGTTAGCCTTGCCCTCTTCATTTGCCTCTGACCAGGGTAGATGCATTAGCTTCTTAATGTCACCGTTGTTGCTCTGTGAATTTAGATTAGAGCAAGATCGGGACAAAAAGATCCCTGACACGATGGACAAAAACTTAATCAGTGGGTCTTCCAAGGTGGAAAAGGAAGAGAAAATAGTTTATAGATCTGTTTGGATAAGCTGTACCGTTCCATTGTGCCTTGGAGCTTTCAATCTTCCTGTGTTGTTCATTTATGCATAAATGTAGTGGAAATCATAAGACTGAATCGGCTTAAAAACTCTAAGTAACTGATGAAAATGGATTTTTAAAAAATCAAAGTGATTAAAATATCTTTGGCTAGACGTGCCTCCCTGATGACTTACTCCTGGATATTGTCAGCGGTACTGGTATGAGCATGACCTCTGTCCCTGTGGGGCACGGTGTGATGCTGTTGGGCTCACACTGCCCTGCCTGTTTATGTGTGGAGTGGAGAAGTGTGGGACTCTGCCTGTGACCGTGCCACCGTGACCTGCAGTACAGGGCTTCTTGCAACTGCAGAGGCCAGGCAGCTGGGACTGTGGTGTTGTGTTTTATGAAAACTCCACTTCGCCGTCAGTTACGCATCATTTGTTTTAGTTCACGGGCTGTGGGGATCCACCATCCTAAGTATTATACACAACAGCACTCAAGACAAGTCCCCCTGGCAGTTGTGGAACTGTGGACCACATGCTGAGGCGACACAGGCCCTGAAACCAGCTTGGCCACAGTGCCGCACAGGATGAGGAGCAGTTTCACCTGCCCTCCTCCACTCGGTTGCGTGACATATTTGAGTGAAATATGTGGGTTTATATTAAGTCTAATGTCAGGTTTTACATTTCTCCTCTCTTTGAGAGGCCATCTGTGCCCTGGGCATCGAGCACCATTCTTTGTGTGCACGTATGGTCTGGGCCAAGGGCCTTGCTTGGGTTAGATGCTCTTGTGTAGGCAGGCCACCTGACTGGTGGTGACCTGGTGCCACCCCCATACAAGAGTGTCCTTTCTGGAATGAGCATTTGTGCACTAACTGGCATGAGACCTGAGAAAGCGATGATGCCTTGGAATGAACCTTCTCCTGTGCTTGGAGCTGCTGCTGCTTTCACATGATGGGTTCACTGCCTGTTCACGAGCAAAATGCACTGGGTGGGAAGGACTGTCACACTGGCCTCGATGCAAATCAGCAGGCTGGAAAGGACTGATTCTCCAAAGTGGAAATGTGGCCTCTTTCAATGGAAGGTGCTTTGGAAAATCCATAAAATTCACAGAGGCATGTGTAGAGAAGGAAAAAGTCTGTCTGGATGCTTGACTTATGTTTGGGACCATAGGAGCCTCCTGACCGCTGGCCTCAAGTCATGGATACACTTCTGCTTCTTCTACTGTGGATGTCTGGATGGGGTGGGGAGTTTGCTGTTAATAACAACCCAGAGCTTTCACTTAACCTAGGTGTTTTATAAGGACCTGGCATACTTTCTTAGCTGGAAAACAAGGTGCTGCATGGGTTTCCCAGTGAATGGTGCCTATTTAACCAAGAGACCTAACCAAATCGTTCCAATAAAGATGTTACATCCCCCGCATGAGTGTTGATTTTGAGATGTTTATTCTCATGGAATGTAAATATGAATGTGCTTTCAAAAATGTTGTTTTTTAAACTTATGTTTGCAACAGAAAAAAATTCACTATAAATGTTTCAAATGGATGGTGTCTGGCTTTTATATACAGGTATCGCACAAACTGTCTCTAATTACACTGTTGGCCAGCAAATCTACTTACAAAACATAAAGCTCCCGGAAAGCCACCCTGACACATGAGTTTGTGTGAGCAGCAAAGACTATATGTCCACTTTTATTTGGTGTTGGGAGAGTAGTTTTCATGCCTTTTTTGTATTCTTGGGGCCTTGATATTTTTTTCAAGATTGGTCACTAATTGTGGGCTTGTAGCAGAGGAAATAAAAACCAGTCATTGGTGAGTAAAACGTGCTCTGTATTTCCTACATATTCAGACCTGCCTGCAAAGGTGCTTTGAGTTAATTTTTGAGCAATGTTAAGAGGTAATCGGTAGCTTTCACTCCACCTGTTATCTGCCAAATGCAGGCCACCCACCCCAGCATGGTTAGTTTATGCTAATCCACTAAACAGGATGTTATTTCTGATCTTTGCATCACATAGCTGTTTATGTCCAGTTAGTGAGCGGGCTGCACATTTAGCCCATGCCAAAGGTGCTATTGATAGAGCTTTTGTAGATAAAAGAGGCTATGTCGATTGGTTGGGTTGTGGTTGATCTTTAGGCAACATCGCACCCTCAAAACTGCCTCAATTAGTCATCAATTCACATTTTCCTTGCTGATAAAAATGCTCCCAAAGAACCAGTCCACCGTGGTGGGTTTTATTGACATGCCATGCTGTTACTATCAGCATGATACAGAGGAGTTCATGGCCATTCTTCCTTTCTAGTTCTTACTCTCTTCTGTTACTGACAAAGATCAGAACACTTTACTCGATGGTGAGTCTTGTTGTAATTAATGATCGTGTGCCTGGGGCCATGGCATGCCTCTGGGGGTCCTCCAGGGAAAATGGGGTTGCAGAGGCCATCCCTATTCCCTATTCTGTGGGCCGATCCTTGGCCAGGGGCTACAGTACCCTTGATGCCATATGGTCCAGCCACACTTTGCCATCCACACAGGTGCCGCTGAGCAATCTTGCAGGATGCTCAGGAAGAGCCTGCTGGTCGCTCCTGCCCTGAGCTAGTGAGGTGTCCCCTGCCTTGCTTCCTTCCTCATGTGTACTCGCAGGGACTTGGGTGTGGGAGTCTGAGATTGAAGATTAAAAAGCAGAGGTCCTGGCCTTTTGCTTCCTGCAACTGAGTGGCATGCTTTAGAGTGACCCTGGGCACCAGCATGGCAGACTGTCTTTGCTGCATCTCAGTATGTATACAGGAGGAGCTTTGCGGTGGCCTGGTAGGTGGCTCGTGGCTGATGTAAAGGGGCTGGGTGTTCCCTGCACTGCCCTGGGTCAGTGCACTGGGCTTGCCTTCCCCTTGTGCATTTGTCCCCTTCTTTCTCTGAGGACTTGTGCTGGTAGGAGGAGCCTCACATCCAAGTGTGTGGTGCCCTGTCCTCACTCAGGGACTCTAGACCTTGGGCCGCGCATTTGCACCCACAGGTTGTCCGGGCAAGACAGCAGTGGTCTGCCCATGGACACCAGGCCAGGAAGGGGCGCAGCCCAGCAGGGATGCTCATTTTCCACCTGGGGGCAGCCACAGAAGAAAGGAAGATGCTGGCCAATTCCCCGGGACTGGAGACCTGCTCGTTAAACGGGCGAGAGAAGCTGCCTACACCGGCTATTCGAGGATTTGTCATGAATGAGTTGTTATCTACTTGGAGGTTCTTCATAAATTAGGCCTCAGGTGACGGCATCTTGGCATTAGCCTGCATGGAGTCCTGCAGACTGTGAAAAGTTCCTGTCTTACCAGCAGCCAGGCCCATGCCCGGTGCACGGCTGGGCAAGATGTGAGCCCCACCCACCCCCACAGGGCAGGCAGTGTGCCACACCACGGTCTCCTGCCTTGCCAAGTCCTGGTGAAATGGTTGTTAGCCCAAGTACCCTTCCTTTGTTATTATTTTCTCAGATTACTTTTATTTTCTCAAATTATTGAGGCTATGAAATAAGTTTGATAGCCACACAGAACATTACCTTTGATTTTTTTATTTAAAAATTAATAAAGAACTTGATGACAAGTATAATAATTAATCTCTATACATAATGCCATGTACATGTACATATGAGGGAGCACGGGACATGTTACCTTGGTTTTGTGTCAAAGTTTTTGCTTAAATCTGTCAAGAGAAGGATCTCCATCCATCAGTGAGGCATCGCAATTAAACCATGAAATGATTTTGAAAATGTTATTTTCAAATGTTTTGGAGGTGCTTTCATTTTCCAGGAAGAATTACTTTATCTACAGAGTTTCCTTTTTGACTCTGAAAACTTTAACCATAGGATTTTGGTCTAAACTGGTTTGACATGGGGACATCTCCTGTTCCAGGATGCCCTCTCGGTGGGACAGGTGTGCAGTGCTGGTTTAGCAAACTGCTGACACCTTTCTTCTTTCCACTCACTGATATCACTAGGGTTCTTAAAACAGAAGGAGAGAGAACTTGTCGCAAACATTTTTATAACTTTAGTTAAAAACAGTATAAAAACATGAAACACATGTTTAAAGTTTTAGTCTACATGAAACAATTGCACTTCCTTCAAGGTACAGGAACAACTTGCCTATCACTCTTCTTGCACAAAAATATTTCTCAGTTCTGTTACTGCTATTCAGGGATTTGAATCCTTACACAATATTTCCACAACAGGGGTGTGTGTTAAATTAAGTATACCTCTGCAGTACTGTTTGAGTAACCCCTAAAGAATGTTTTCACAAATACTCTTCTTTCGTCTTTTTCAAGTCCAGATCTGATTGCTGATAGCTAGGTCCTTATAGAACCAGACGCTTAAAACTAAAACAGAATTGCTGTTGAGTGAGAAGGAGAATGCATGGCAAGAAGTAGCTCTGGTGTGAACCAAGCAGGCTGCGATCCTTTTCCCAACACTAGCCACTTTGTGTTTGGCATCTGATCAATGAGGTGTGCACATCGGCACGTGAATAGATATGAAACTGCTGGACAAAAACTCGAAGACTGGGTTTTTCAGTATGTTCACAAACTATTCAAAATTTAAGTTGTACAAAAAAAGGCAAAGTAAGATCCCTACTTCCTATTGTGAAAAGCAAAAAATTGATAGACAAAGTCATTAACAGACTAGGGGATTTTTCTTTTCTATAAAAAGATACTTGCAAAGGTGCAAAGAAATGAGTGAAAAAATAAAGGAACTAAGATTTACATTGCAACGTGTAATCAAGAGAGAACTCTGAGTGTTACTGTGGATTTAAAAAATACCTAAAAACATTTGATTCACAGCTTTCCCCTAAGTATGTCATTTAGTACAACTTACTAACAGGTTAAATGTAGGTGATATTAAGTTTGTCCATTGGTAGCAGCTAAACGGAACACGCTGTTTCTCTTTGAGATGGTCAGACCTTCCATGGTTGTTATAAAGCATAACGAATTATATAAAATGTCTGGCTGCTCTATGGGCGAGCAATGTCTCTGAGGATTGATTCACAAAAACACTTCCCGCCGTGGCAGAGAGCCTGTGATTTATTGGTGACTGTGTTATCCATTGTGTATCTCTATATGTGTTTTCAAATTCTTGCCAGAATTTATCATTTGGCCTTTGGGTACCAAAAGATTAAAAACGAGATCTAAGAAAGCTGAGTGTCCAATAGCTCTGACCCTGTCAACTTGCAATGATTAAAGGCATGTCTTGACTTTGGGGGACTCCTGGCTGCTGGCCATTTGGAAAATGAGCAGTAAACATGTCGTAGGTCTAGAGATGAAGAGGGTGCTCAATTTGAGGTGTCAGTGTGACACTGAGATGTGGTCACTTGGCTTAGCGCTACAGCACGTGAAGGCAAATATACATAGAGTCACATTTTAGAGATTATTCATGGTCTCTGACCACTTGAAAAAATTGTGCTTTCTCCGGAATTTGATGTGCTGAAAATTGCACTCGCCCCCTGCTTATTTGCGAGATGGAACGTAAAAATGAAGTCCTCTGCAAACATAAGGCTTGCTTTTTCTTCTCGTTATTTAAAAATAAAGTAAAGGCTGGAAAATAATTATGAGTTTTCGCTGTGCAGAGTGACAGCCTGCCATGGTGCAGGTTGGTAACCTAATCCTTGCAGATCTGGAGGGTTAGAATTTTTACTTATCATCGTTGAGTACATAAGTTTCATTTCAGGTTTTACATCCCACATCCATGAACTGCAAAGAACAGCTAGCCAGGTGTGACATTGATTACCTTACTCTGTTAATTATCTGGTGGGACGAAGGCCTTTTTGGTACGCAGGGCGAGAAGCGGGGAGCGCGTGGATTGGCACCGCAGTTCCCTCGATCCTAATCGTTCTGGAAAAGGACTGATTTAACTCCAGTGGGTTTTAAAGACAGCCTCGAGACTTCATACCACCAGTGTTAAAGGAACCAGAGTTTCCACCTTCCATGCTTTTTAGACTCAGTTTTGGATTTTTGCTTGGGCGTTGCGGAGTACGTCTCCTGAGTGTAAGGCGAAGGGGCGACCTGAGTTTCCTCGATAGGGTGCAGTTTCCTCAGCACGGGCTGCAGCTTGTCTTCCTGCTGCTTAAAGTCCAGCTCCACACTAGAAAGACAAAGCAAAGCACTCAGCCCTCCATTCTCCTCTGCGAAAATCCCCCTTGGGCAGCGGAATTTGGCAACCTTCTACCAGGGTAATAATGGCTCATATTTTGTTTGTAATATAATTTTATGACTTAATATTAAACAATTGACCATATTGCTTTTTAGCTCTAGATTGCTGTACATTATTTCAAATAGGCTAATTTTCTTCAGAAAGTAACGTATTTGTTTTCATGTGTGAACCTTTAAGGCTTTGTTATCATACACAGTTGGTGTCAAAGTATATGTCACATCTGTTGGAATGAAAAACGGGACCCTCGAATGACCTCAATGTCCCACATGCTGTCCACCTGTGCTTCCTGGAGTAAGAGGTGACCAAAGACAGGAGGAAGAGGTCCTCTTAATCCATACAGCCCAGGTGCCTGTCAGCTTTGGTGCTGAGCAGCTGGCCATGGCTCAGAAATACCTATTTATCTCACCCCAAAGCATTGTGAAATAAAATGACCTTGGCTTACACTCTCCTTGCAAGATCTTATTTGTCTGAGAAACGCCTCAGAGCCACAGGGTCCGGCTAACACTGGGGAACACAGTGTGTTTATCGAGTCAACACCATCGAACATTACTCTGTAGTTATCAAACAGAGGTTTTCAGAAAGCAATGTAGATAGTGTTAGGTAAAAATAACACAAAGTTGTAATGACATCGCTGAAGCCATCGTGGGTAAACATGTATTAGAAAGATGTATTAGAAAGATGGGATTAAAAATGATTTTTAAAAATATGTGTTTTTTCTTACAAAAGTTCTCTGAAGAATGCTGTTATCTTGTTTGGATTCCACTCCCCCATGTCTGTGAGAGGGAGCATTATGAGATCTTCTACGGTACTTCTAACAGGGGCACAGCCCACGTGTCATTTTTCCATGACGACCTCCCTTTCTGCTCACGCTCACTGCCTCCCTGGACCCCTAGGGGTTGAAAAGGGTGCTGCCTCCAGCCAGGCTCAGGGGAGTTCTGCTGTGTCCTCCTTGCTTGTGTGGTCTGGATGCCAGACTAAACGTCAGTGGGTTTCAGTAAAAGCTTGGTAGTGATGTGGATGCATGAGCTCATAACGTTTTATAACCAGTGGAACCGTAAGCCATTTATAAACATGAAATCCTATTGATTTAGAGAACCATTAATCCTAGCCAAATTTTGACATTTTGGAAAGACAAAACAGCAAAGCTGTATTATCTGGAGTTTTCAAAATAAGTTTCAGCCATTTTATAATGGGCCATTTTATGTTTTAAATTCAGCATTCCATTTTTCTTATTGTCAAAGACTATAATATTACTTAAAAATTAAAAAAAAAAATTGTCAGCGAACGTTATGGGCTAGTTAACCCCTGAGCCTAAAACCAAGACTTATTCTTCCCCCTTCCGAAGGCCTCTGATATATGCTGCAGTTTATAAAACTTAGGAAAAATCCTCATGAACTCAAGCCTTGTTAACCTAGAGCACATGACCCAGAAGTATAGTCCCTTTTAGGGACATCTGTGGAAAGTGCAAGCCTGAGGATTCACTGCATGTACAGAATTCCAGCTGCAGTTCTGTGATGTGCCATAGAAAGAACGTAAGGTTCTGCCCAGGTGCTGGGTTAAATCCTTCGTTCTCTTTAAACTTCAATTTCATTCCTTCAGGGGAGATCATTCACTGAATTGTGGTAACTGCCCCGTTTCCCAATGCACCACCAAAACCAAGTGTTTGCAAAAGTTTCCTCCATTATACAATGTGACTCAAATATTCTTTTATCTTTCACTTATCTGCTGATTACTAATTTGCTCATGGGGATAGGATCTTCAATCTGACATTTAGCTAGGCAGACCAGAGTCTTAGTTACTGAGTCTGTGAGGACAGCCACTTCAATTGTCCCAGGTAACTTCTGCATGATTAGAGTAGGGCAGATGCTAGCACCTCCTGGGCTTACAGTGCAATCCCAGTACCTGTAACCATTGAATTCCCATTAAGCAACTACATTGGGAATCCTGTGATTCACCAATTTATCACACCGCAGAACCATGTAATCACAGAGTGATCTAATCTGAGTTCTTGTTAACAAAATCACCCGACGTGGTCCGTGGAGTAAATTCCTGGTTGCTCTCCCAGTAGGCTGCCCTGGGAAGCTGCAACCAGGAGCAGGTGTGTTGGTGGAGAGCGACTTTGGTAGCAGGCTGGTGAGCCTGTGAGTGCCCATGGGGACATGCCTGCAGTGGGATTCAGTGGGGTGATGGTGAGCTGTGCCCCTTGCTCCTCCACCCATAGCCTCCAGGTTGCAGAGCATCTGCTGGGGGAGGAGCAGCAGCCCGGCAGAGTGGGTGGTGTGACACGGCTGCTGAGCAGGGGCACTGTGTGTTGCTGTGCAGCGCTGACTGCTGGGACTTTTTCTCTTGGGAGGGGGCACACTAGGTCCCCAGGGATCTGAAGCAGACAGCAGACTGGACAGGGCAGTACTACAAAGCTAAAAGTCTGGTCAGTTCTGGGTGACATACAGTAGAAGTGTTTGTGGTGCTAAGGAGCCAAGTGGCCAGAAGAAAGCCGTACCTGACCTCTTGGTGGGCACATGGACGACCTGGACATTCTAGGGCACTGTGATTCCTGTGTTGGTAGCCCTCCCTCCTGTTAGTGAGTTGTCCAGATGGGGGATGGGGGCTGCCTGGTGGAGGAACGGTGACCCACACTTTGGTCTTTGCCGTCTGCTGCTTGCATACGCCGTAGGGTGGTACCGTCTTTCCTCTTGCCTCCTCCTACCTCGTCATTCTCCCACCTGGAAAGCTTTTCCTGGCCCCTGGCATGGCTGGCCACCCCCAGACCCACTGTCCCCCAGGTAAACACAACCTCTGCACTGGCTGACCGTCTTCCTACAGGTCCCCCATCCTCTGTTCTTTCTGAGTTCCTTCTATGCATTAACCTTGATGAATTATCACATTTATTTCCATATTATTCACCTCCATCTCCCTTTGTGCAGTGGTCTTGCCTGGGGAAGAGCATTATCCTCTCTCTGTTCCCAGCACCTGCAGCAGGGCCCTGTCACTGCCTAAGTGACACCTGGAAATGAATGCACAAGAGCAGAGTCTGAAGGCAGGTCCCACCTGGGTTCTGGTCCTAGTGGCCCAGGCCTGCTTTGTTCTGGCCAGTGGTATTCTCCCTGCCCCCACCTGCTCTATACCACAGAAACACAGAGCTCCCCCTGGAGGCAGTGGGGAACACTGCAGATCTTTCCAGAGGAGGGTTCCAGTGCCTACTCCCTCTTGTTAGATCTCTGCAGGGAGATCTTGGGTACAGGGGTGGCATCAGCAGAATGCCTGTTTCTGGCCAGCTGCTCCTGGCTCTCTGCTCAGAGGGTTCTGGGCACATGGTTTTATTCCCTTTGCATTTGTCCTGTGACCACGCTCTTGTTTTACTCATGATGTTGCTTCTAGATGCCATTAAAGGCAATGCACCTGTACCAGGTGGTTTGGAGTGCCTTCCTCGGCACGACCAGGTGGAAGCTTATCCCACGACCACCATGCAGAAGGAGCTGGGCTTCCGATCCTTCATCCCTTAAGGACTCGCTACAACCATCCGGTCTTAATGCCCCGAGGCACTCAAGGCAGGCCTCTGGTGTGTTGCCCAACTCAGGAGGAATCCTGGGTTTGTAACCAGGCAGGGCTGTACACATCATGCTGAGTGCTTACTCTCAGCTTGATTAGCAGCCTAGAGAAAGTCCTGCCTCTGGATTTCAATGCATGAAAGGCTGGGGCCCAGCTGGCCCTCCCTGAGTGTCTGTGTTGGACGCAGCCAGCACATTGTGCTGGGTGGAATGGAAAAATCTCTGGGCTTCGAGGCTTGTTTACAAGATGTAAGCCCAGGAATTGGAGCTCTCTCTCTCTAGCTCTCCTTGCCATGCTTAAGTCTCCATCCTCTGCTGATGGCTGAACCATCCAAAAGAACACTGAATTACTGGTACAGGAAGCCCTGTCACGGTGCATACCACCATGAAGCAAAGCCTGGGCCACACCGTGAAGATGGTGAGGTGCAATTAAAGCAACTGAGAAGAGGTTTAATTTATTTGGTTAGTCTTTTCTCTTAAAAATGAATTTTCAGAATAGGGACTGTCTTCAAAAATTATTCTATTTCCAAAGAAGTAAAAATCTGCTCTAAGCCTCAGGCTGTTCTGTCAGCCCACTCAGGAGCTCTTATCTTCTCCCCGGGGAAGGTGCTAGGTTTTGTAGTAACACTTCCAGCCGCTTCCTAGATGTTGCAGAGCAGGCCTTGTTTCTCCAGTTTCTACGATTTGTCTAATGCTCCTATAAATACTCAGGCCTTGCCAGCTTCCCTCCAAGCTGTCGCCAGCTCCTCCGGTTAATTTCAGAGGAATGCATTAAACAGGTCTCCCTTTCCAGGCCTCTCCGTGCAGCAGTTACGAGTTAAAAGCAGGTGAGCGTGGCCTGCAGCACTTGCTTGTTTTCTGGAGTGGAAGGAGATCTGAAATCTTTTGATTTCTCAGCCTGCTAGGCCACGTGGCTCAGTGGGCTGTGGATCGAGGCCTCTGCTTTTAATTCTCTTTGAATTAGATCACAGAGTCCTCGGTGCTGACTGTGGCTCTGGCTGACTCATGCTCTACCCCTGTAGATAGACCTGCTCACCTTGGGGACCTGAGCTCCCTTGGCTGTGAAATGATGGTGGAGATGTGCTTCTACTCACATGGTGGTCCCAAGGAACAGCCATGCCGAGCTCAGGAGAGCCAGCACATTGGGGTGTAGTGTGAATAGGACACAAAATATCCCCAAAGCATGATAGGCGATGTCTGGGGACCTAGGCCACAGCCTGGGCACCTTTGTTAGCACCTGGGCAACACTGTACTGTCCAATGCAGACTGAAGGTCAGGTGCAGGCCTGCTTTCTCCCTCTCATGCTAGGGAACTGAAGCCTGTCCTTTCTTCCTGGGCTTCTGCTTATCTATGTCACTCTGACTACTCCTCCTGGAAGAACCAGGACCCAAAGTAGTCATTACTCTCTTCTAAATGTTTCTCCTGGGAACATCTGAGGGGCAGTATCAGTCCAACACGTCCAGAGCCAGTCTTTCCCCTCTCTGCTTCCCCATCCTTCCACTCGTGGCTGGCGGCCACCATTCCTCCAGCAGACCCAGCAGAGCCCAGCCCAGTTGTCCCTCCTGCCTCCGCATCAGCAGGGTCCCTGGATCTGCCTTCAGCAAAGCCTTCCTGAGCTTCCCACTTGGTGTCCTGGCCCTAAACTTCACTCTCCATTTTCCCTTTGGCCATCAAAACAGCTGGGCCTCCTTTCTCTTCGTTCACTCCCACTCGCCAGTTGCAAGAGTCACCTTAGGAAATCTGGCAAATTCCACATCAAATTTCTGCTCATTCTTCAAAACTCAGGACACAGATTGCCTCTAGTGGAGGTTCTAGAGTAACCAGGGCTGCCCACCCCTCTGGTTGTATGCAAGGAACTTTCCCCTGGAAGGTTTCTCTCCCTGTTTCTAGGGGAGCGTGTCTCATGGTCAGCACCCGCTGGTTTCTCTAAGTGTGAATTCATGGAGCCACAGCCCATGCTGGATTCGTCTGCTGTCTGGGGTGCATTTAGCACAGTGCCAGATTCTGAGCATGCCCTCTTTGCTTAGTGAATTGACACAAACCGATGAACTAAACCAAACTCCTCACTTCTAATCTCAGCAGAATGCTGCTCTATTTTCTGGTGTACATTTAACATTTGTTCTATTTATAGAATTCTTTTTTTTTTTTTTTTTTTTTTGGTACCAGGGATTGAACCCAGGGGCTCTTAACCATTGACCCACATCCCTAGCCTTTAATTTTTTTTTTTTTTAAATTTTTGAGACAGGGTCTCGCTAAGTTGCTCAGGGCCTCCCTACATTGCTGAGGCTGGCTTTGAAATTTGCAATCCCCCTGCCTCCTGAGCCACTGGGACTACAGGGGTGCACCACCGTTCCCAGCTAGACTTCTATTTGTTTTTCTACCTACAAAATCCATTAAAATATAAATATATATATGGATTATATATATATGAATGACATATATAGATCCAATTTAAATAAAGTATTTGTGATGTATAGTTACTAGTTTTCTAAATGTTGCAATATAGAAATGATTCACCTCAACTTTGTATCCTTCCCTCAGCACTGTTTCCACATGTTTACAGAATCACTGTAAGGTTTAAAATACCAGAAATCAATGGCTCATTGGTAGTATCCATCCTGGAGCTATAAGATCTATTCCCTTTTCCTGGTATGACCAGGAAATTGTGATTAGTTTTTAACCAAAGCATTAGCCAGGCATCTTAGTTATCACCCATACTCTGGAGGATACACCTAGAAGTGACCCTTCTGAGTGCATCCTGGGCCTCTTCCTAGACCCCGTGGAGATCTTGCTGTCCATCTTGCCTTCTGCTCTTGCAGGCACCCTGGCCTCATCCGAGTGGCGGAGTCCATGGGCAGGTCACATTTTGGCCACGGAGAGGTAGAGGTAGACTGAAGCCATTTTTATGGCCTCTGTCTATGAACAGTCTCCCCATTAAAGAGGAAGACGGTCATGTGTGCATATCATATGTCATAGTCACAGAAGCCACAGAGGTCATACACTGTAACTAGAGGGGATGAGTGATTCACTGGATGTAGCCTGACAATGTGCTGCTGTCCCTGACCTCAGAGAAGAGCACACAGCGTCTCTGGGTGCGACTCCACTGAATGAAGGGAGCACAGGACTGGTTGCACTGACCCCCAGGGTGCCAGGACTTGACCATGATCCTGGACATCACCTTGATGCCCTGCTCATTTTGAAGATGGGTGGGTGCTTTCTCCAGGTTCATGGTGAAAGCCACACTTCTTCCCCGAGCCCCAGCCCAGAGCTGTTTCTAAGTGCCCAGGAGCTCACCGTCCATCCTGACGTTGGTGAAAGAACCAACTGCACTGCTGCATGACATCAGGCATCTCATCACATGACGTCAGACTCCTCCACTCCTGGTGCCCCAAGGAAGTCACCTCTAGGAGCCATCCTTTCTAGATGGCTGGTGGAGGTGGGTGTGGTGGTGCACACCTGTAATCCGGTGACACAGGAGGCTGAGGCAGAAGGACTGCACGTTCAAAGCCAGCCTCCGCTACTTAGCGAGACCCTAAGTAACTCAGTGAGACCCTGTCTCTAAATAAAATATAAAAACAGCTGGGGATGTGGCTCAGTGTTTGAGTCCTCCTGGGTTCAATCCAGGTACAAAAAAATAAAAAATAAAAAAAAAACTGGCAGAAGGACAAGGCTGAGTGTCAGTGAGTCCATGCAGCAGCCACTGTGTCCTCCAGACGCTGTGCAGATTCCCCAGGAGCGTCCAGGTGAATGCCAGGCTTTGTGGCAAGACTGCAGCCTATACTGAGCCCCCAAAGATATGCTCTGTGATCTATAAACAGATTCATTCATTTCCCCATGAAAGGGATAAGGTAGCTCCCTTAGCCTGTTCTGGGTGAGAGTCTGCATAGCTTTTCCCTTTGGGAATAACCAAAAATGAGGGTCACTCACATGATTGGCCTTCCTCTACTGAGTAAAGTTTAAATAATTGTCTTACAAATAAAATGCTGAGAAGAGTAATCAGTTCTCAGTTTCAGGACTGTAATCAGTTTTATAACATCTCCCTAAGAAAAGTAAGGTGTTAGTAAAGGCTACTAAAAGGACTACAAGTTAAATTCGTACATATGGGGGGGGGGAGAAAGAATATATTTTTAGATTTCTAAGACAAGAGAAAAAAGAACTTGGATCATCAGCTTTGGGAATATTCAAGGAGAATTTTGAGGCCTGTCAAAATCGTTGGTTTCCTCTGACTTTTAATCTACTTTATTAAAAAACAATTCCCTTACAGGAGAATAATATTGTGTAAGGTAATATCCAGGGGTCCCCTTCTGTCATCTCCTGCTGTCCCCTCCCTCCCTGAAGGTGCTAAGTGCAGAGTGCTGAGCCTTAGGCTGAAGGCAGGTTTCCCCACTCCTGTCCCTGCTGTTGACAAGCAGTGTGACTGCAGAGAGACCAGGAGGCATGTCCACCGTGGATGACCGCCTGGTGAGCAGGCTTGTGGCCTCCATGCAGACAGGCTCTGCCAGCCAGGGCTGGCCCTGCTCTGTGGGCTGGTGCCATCACCTTCTCAACAGGGCACTTTAGCCATGGTGCTTCTGCTGCAGCGCCTCCTTGCTGGACAGCACCCAGAAGGCTGG
This sequence comes from Spermophilus citellus, assembly GCF_964194105.1. NCBI lineage: Eukaryota > Metazoa > Chordata > Mammalia > Rodentia > Sciuridae > Spermophilus > Spermophilus citellus. The sequence continues at coordinate 92,746,952 of NC_138195.1, forward strand.
CTCCCTGTTTGAAGAACGCTTGGGATCCTGGAAGGACCACTGCACGTGCCTGGCAGGAGGTCTGTGAGCCGCCCAGGCTGTGCTCACAGGCAGGAAGCCACAGAAGGCACACTGCCCTCCTGCGCGCGCGTTCCTCGTGCATCTGGTCCTCATCTTTCCTGAAATCCTCCAGCCATTTTGGGAAGGAACTTGCCTAACTGAGGAGCTTCCTATTTGAGAAAAAGTCACTGGAGTGTTCCCTAGCTGAGACAGGAAGGGGTGCCCATGCACAGCCAGGTGTCCCCTTCTGTCCTTGGAGGTGATCTGGCTGATCTGGCTGTTGCTGCCAGTTGTTCCTAACCAGCTGAGGGGCTCTAGAGAATGCAACTAGGTCCCCACTAGCCTGGCGTCCTTCCAGGGTGACCTCTGCTCCACCCTGTCTGCTCTGCCAGGAGAAGCATCCCTCCTCCCCTGATGCCGCCTCCTCCTCCTCCTCCTCCTCCTCCTCCTCCTCCTCCTCCTCCTCCTCCTCCGCCTTTCATGTCTACGCCTCTGTAGCGTACCTTCAGTATCGAGAGTCCCTTTTGTCCCAGCTCCACTGTGGATCTCATTGCAGGGTCTTATGGTGAGGGGTGTGTGGTGGGCGTCTTCTGTCAGATTCAGATCTGTCCCCATCTCCCAGTGGCTGGAGCACAACCTCTTTCCTGGGAGTCTCTTGGACCATGCTTGTTCCATAACTACACACAAGCCCCAGCAGAAGAGGGCTCAGGCATTTTATTAAATACTTGTTTGAGATTCTGTCTACACTGGACCATCGTGGATCACCTGGATTGATGATTGCAGAGAGCAGGGCCCTCCACAGGCTCCCTCCCTCTGTGCTGTTGAAACCAGAGGCCCAGGGGACCATGGTGCTCCCCTCCACTCAGGTGCCAGCCCACTCACTGCTCCATGGCATGACTGTAGTGTCACTCAAGGCCACCTGCCTGGTGGCCTTGGCGATGCAGAAAGGAAGCCAGCGTGGACATCGTCTCCTGGAGAACACACTGGCTCAGATTCTGACACTTCACAGGAACATTTAATATTCTGGAAATGATCCTCTCTAATTAATCTGAGTCAGCATTATTATTATCTTTTAAATCTTGCTTCCATTTCCCAAAAGCCTTTGCATCAGAGTTGGCACTGTGTTATTTTCATTAAAACATACAAATTAGAATTCAGGGCATTTTCTTGCAGTATTATCTTACAAATTAACCATTTCAGTAGAGGAGGGAAGGGGTACATTTGCCTTGGTATCTCTGATTGTTCCTTTCTGAATTGAAGTCTGAACAAAAGGTGAGTCATGGGTAGCGTGACTCATCAGATTCTTGTGTCAGGAGTTGCAGAGAGAGACTGGAGACAAAGGATTTCAGCTGCTTCTTAGCAAAGATTATATTGGTAATTTATCCTTAAAACAGTCTCTGAACTAATTAAACCATATTTTGACAAGAAATATGGATGATAAGCCAGAAAAGTTTCACTGAAAGAAAACTTCAGCTTGAATCTCTTTTAATCTTCTTTCACGCTGAGACATTCCTTAATTTGAATATCTCCATCGGGTCCAGATCACAATCAAAGGGATGTCATCTTAGGGAAAAAAGTAACTATGTCAACCATCTCAGAATTTCCAGCTACCACTTTCAGAGCCTGGTGTTTCAGTGGTCTGGGGCAGAGCACTGGGTTCCCCGCCACGTATGGAGATCAGTTTGCTAGGAGGGCAGGGATGCTTCTGGGTGGAGAGACATCTTGTGAGCCTGCGCGCCTGCACCCCATGCGCACACCCCATGGGAGATCTCAGATCCTTTCTTTCATAGTTGTGAAAAATAGGGTCATGGATTCGGGGCTGGAAGGAATGAATCCCTTGCTGCGATTCTGCAGGAATTAAAGGTGAACAGACACCTGCCCAGGAGAGAAGGCCACAGCTCAGCCTGACCTCCAGGGCACCCTGATCTGAGTGCCAGGCTCTGACAGCCTGATGTTTCCAACATTGTGCTTTTAAAATTGCTTCAAAACGTTTTGTCCTTTTGATGTTTTTCCCAAGTCCTGTGTACTTCCATGACAGAAGCATTTTTTTTACAGAGAAATACATACTGCCACCATAGCAAAGGTGCACATTTATTATGGGACCATTTTGGTGAAACCTCAGGCAGCATTCCGGAGTGCACCCCCTTCTCATCTCCCCAAGCCAAGCTTTCCTGGAACATGATGTTGTTATACTGCTCCAATAGACAGTTGGGTTTCCAGTAAAAAGCAATGTTTAAATGCAAGACAGGTGAGGTCAATTTCATTGACCTCCAGGGCCCTCCACCTGCCAGCAGGCAGTGTGACAAATTGCAGCACAGGGACCCGGCGGCTGTCATGGACTCCTGTGTGCTCCAGCCTCTGGGACAACCACAGCCTTGTGGTGTTTAAGGTTTCTTTATTTTGAAACTTATTTTTTGGGGGATCCCAAGTATTGCAAAGGTGCTCCAGGCCTCCCAGGGGAAGTAGAAATCGTGGGTGGGGGTTCATAGCAAATTTCTTGATCCCTAGAGTGCAGCTCTGGGACCCCAGCACCTGGGTACCAAAGCCAGGCTTGGAAAAAACTGCAAGGACTCTGATCCAAGCCGACCTTTCCCTCCTGCCGGGCTCTCTGTGGAGGCCTTCCGTTCCCCTCTCCTAGCATGTCGATCTTTGATATCCGTGTGGGATCCTTGAAGCCCCTTAGCCCACAGCTGTTTAACCCAGCTGTCCCCCCACACCCACAACATTGCCGACAGCACAGGAGACCAATGCTCCAAGGCTTCTCTCTTGCTGAACGTGACCCTCTGCCCTTGATGCTGCAGTTGCATGCGTGCTAAGATGTCGTACTTGCTCCTGGACTAGTTCTGCCATTGGTATTCAGTTTTGACATGATTTAATCATCCTAATGTTGCAGAAACCAGAGACGTAAGAAAGAATTGTCATTTTTGTGAGTCTGGAAAGAGCAAGGTGCTACTAAATATTGGGTGTGAAAAAAGTGGGAGTGACTCAGGGGTGCCCTCAGAAGCCTTCTGAATGAGCTTCCTTCCCAGAAGTCCCTTCATTCTAGAGAAGAAAAGCCGCTTGACTCCTGGAAGACAACTTGGAACTCTAGTGGTGGCCTGGGGTCTTGCCTTCAAGAAAATATTTGGGCCTCACTGCCAAAGATCGGTAGAGCTTTAGGTCATAAGAGATGCGAGATTCCAATTTCCATGACTTAAATTAAAATAACATGTTTATGTTAGTTACACATCAGTTTTTATGGCTTCTCCATTGACTGGGTCTTCAGTAATTAACCAGAGTAAATTTTTACTCCCTGTTCTCATCTTCTCCTATAGACCTCAAGAAGCTTTCCTCTAACATCAATATCCACTATCAGAGTGACTGTTATGTTTCAGTTATATCCAATATAAAAGGATAGAAGATTTGAGAAATCATTGACTGAGCTGACTGTGCTCATCTTGGTGGGAACAGTGAGAGCTTTATGGAAAATTAAAATTTGAAGAGTAAATGAGGACGTTAGGGGACACTGGGATTCCAGCTGTGATGTCCTGTACAGAACGCTCTGGGACCTGCCTGCCGAACCCTAGTAGCTTCTGACTGCAATAGAACTTTGGGAGCTGTGGGAATCACCTACTGCCAAGGGAAGGGATTTTAAACTAGAGTTCTGAAAGAGGCATCCCAAACCCTACTTTTTCTCTAGCTCTGCCTCTTGGGATGCTTCTGCTTCAAGGCAAAGGGGCAGAGTTTGTGAGTCTGCCCAGGTCTCTCCTCTGTTCAGTTTCTAAAGATGCAAGTACTTCAGTGGAAGGGCCTCTGTGAAGACATAGGCATGTCTTCCCGCTTTCGCAGGACAGCCAGAGTGGGCGCAGTGTCTCTGTCCTTCACTTGGCAAGAATTCCTCGATTTTAGAAGATTGCTCTGGTTTGGACACTCCTGGCTCTTTTGGATGGGAGGCCAGTGTGTTGGGATTCATGCAGGATGCCGGCTGAGCCACTCCAAATAGTAACCACTCCATGCTAATTCCCGCAAAGACAGATTACAGATTCCTTCTCAGAGTTGTTAAATCACTTCTCATATTACTTTTTATATAAGTCACCTCTGGATTTAGAACAAAATGTATTTAAATTATTTCAGTTACATTGGAGGGTGTCCTAATAAATTCTTTTTTCAGTCACCCAGGAAATGTTAAATAGGTTTAGGCTGACATGCTCACTCTTGAACACTCCTGGAAATCTTTGCTTACTTCTGCCTTGCTGCATTAGAATGCTAAATAAGCTTTAGCTCTTGAAGTAATGATGTAGAGGACGTTACCTTTGAAGATGATTTTAGAGAGTGTGTTTTTTTAAGGGAGGAGAAGGGGTTCCTTTTTACACTTTTAGGTATATAACTATTCAGTTATAACAGTTTTTTGACAATTTGACAGATCACTTAAATTATCATCTCTGAGGAGATGCCTGGCACTCTACATTATCCCCTCTTTTCCTAATTTGCTGATGTTAGTGGGGGGTCATTTTATGTCAGTTGCATTCTTTCACCATTGATTCGAAATGCTCTTTCGCAATATGAAGGTGGTGAAAATATTCATATGAGGCAAACCTCTCCAAAAGGTTGCTGTCTCTGAGTTTGGAATTTGGAGTTCTTGAAGAAGAATCATGGCATGGGTCCTCATTTCGCATTCATATTAGCAATGGCCAGGGACCATCTGTGCCTTCACTCGCTGCTGCAGGGACCCTGGCTCCCTGCCTGCTGCCCAGTGGCCTCAAAGCCGGGGTTGTTCCATAGGTGAGCTTTCAGCATCAGTGCTGTGGACGTTTTGGACTTGATGACCTTTTCTTGTGGGCTGTCCAGGATGACATCAGCAGCGTACCTGGCCTCTACCTACTAGATGTCAGCAGCTCCCCAGCTGTGACAAAGGGACGTGGCTCCCTCCAGACTTGTCCCCTGGGAGTCACAATTGCCCTGGGTTGAGAACCTCCATTGTAAGCAGTAGGCTGATGTGGAATCCGGTGCCCATTTGTATCTACAGTTTCCTCTACCTGCTCCCTGGCACAGTCTCCAGGTGACTGAGCTCTTCTTTCTTTTTTTTTGTGGTGCTGGGGACTGAACCCAGGGCCTTGTGCATGCAAGGCAAGCACTCTACCAACTGAGCTGTATCCCCAGCCCCCAGCTCTTCTTCTTTTGATGATCTTGGACCCCACCTGCAATTCCCTATCTGGGGGAGAGCAGGTGCTGACCTGAAGCTGTTCCAATGTAGAGGACGTTACCTTTGAAGATGATTTTAGAGAGTGTGTTTTTTTAAGGGAGGAGAAGGGGCTGCTTTTTACACTTTTAGGTATATAACTATTCAGTTATAACAGTTTTTTGACAATTTGTCAGATCACTAAAATTATTCTTCCCAAAAGAAAATCTTCAAGTAGCTAATGGGTATAGGAAAAAATGTCCCCCATCACTACCCAGCAGAGAAATGCCAGTCAGAACCACAATGAGATCCCATCCTCCCCAGGTAGAGTGGCTGTTAGCAAGGAGACAATAATCACAAAGCTGGTAAGGGTGTGGAGAGAAGGGTGGTCTCACACACCGGTGATAGGAGGTGCTTCATACGGCCTTGAAGAAAAACAGTATGGAGGCTCCTCAAAAAACTAGAAAAACGACATGATCCAGCAGCGGCCACTGCTGGTGTCCACCCAGAGGGAATGGAGCAGCATGTGGAGAAGACGCCTGGGCTTGTAGTATGTATGACATCCCCGCCCTCAGCACACGGGACGTGGGTCAACCTAAGCCTCTTCAGTCTTCATTTTAAAGAACCAGCCACATCATGACATCTCTCACCGCTCTCACACTTTGTTTGGAATATTACATTAAAAAAAAATAGGAAATCCCTCTGAAGGATTTGACCAAGTCATAAAGTCACATGACAAAACACACCACCACCACAACAATGAGGAACAGCTCTAGGGACTCTAGAGAGGGGCTTCTGATCTGTGCCCCAATCCTCTGAGTTCCCAGGAAGTAATCCCACATGTGGCGTGAGCAGCCTGGGACCTTGGTGGCATTCCTAGTGCGTGCAGGTGGTCCCCAGCCTGTGATCTATGCCATCTGAAGGGCTTATGTTTTACAGCTCTTCAGAGCACACCGCACGGTGCCCACGGCTATGGGTTCCCAGGGAGCAAGCCATCAAACTGACACCAGCTCTGGAAACCACAGCGGTGCCTCTGCAAGATGAATGGGCTCAAGCTGTCCTTCACCCCGTGACCATATACCTGGGGCGGAGTGTTTGGAGGTAGTTGAGGATCATGGTCAAGGCAGGTCCTTCCCTTTTCATCTTACAGAATCATCCCAGCATGGCCCCAGATGGTTCTCGCACTCGTGGGTAAACACCATTTGTCACTCAGAATGAGAAGCGGGAAGGGGAGGTTAACATACCTATAGATAATACATGCACTGTTCCTGCATGTGTCACAGTTAGCTGTGTCTTGCCCCGTCCGATATGAAAGCCTACAAGATAAGAACAGAAGAGTATTACAAGCGGTGGCTGGGGGTCGCTGGCCGCACAGAGCAGATGCCTCACACCAGATGCTTCCCAGTGCCAAGCTTGTCCCCGTCCTGGAAACCAACTGATGTGTGTCCCCAGTTTGTTCCTGTCCCTGCATTTATTGTACACAAGCCTTGCAGCCTCTGAAGCTGGCATGATCTTTAAATTAAGTTTAGGACATAGAAATAATAATAATTTAGAAGCATAAGCTACTGGATGAAGTATATAATCTGATTTTGTTATAAGCACAGGGAATTTGGGATGTTTCAGTGCAGCTTTATATTTATAATGTTATGAAGAAACTTTGAGGGAAAACCAGCTGTAGACCTGGGTGGTGACTCCCTGGCTTGCTCAGGCCCACCCCTGTCCTGCGGCAGCAGAGTGGGCATGAGGCCCGTGGGCTGCCTCCCCTGCCTGCTTGGTCCAGCAGGCCAAGAGGGGCTTCACACTGCCTTTTCTTTTTGTTTTTGGAGGTGCTGGGGATTGAACCCCAGGCTTCATACATGCTAGACAAGTGATCTACCACTGAGCACTAGGATTTTACATTTTTAAATCTTTGAAAAAAGTCAAAAGAATATTTGTGAAACAGGCAAATGATGGGAAAATAAAATTTCAGGGTCCATGAGTGATGTTTTAAATTTTGACAGTAAAACTTTTGAATACATTTTTTTAAAAAATATAAAGACCTAGACAGTGGTCTTCCTGTTGCCTCCTGGTCTATAAATCCCAGAGCGTTTACTGCTTGCCTCCTGGGTCCTCGTGAGAGCATCCTGCTGCACTGTCAGCCCTCTGACTTACCCTCGCTGGCTGCATTCTCTGGGGAGTTCTGTGCCCTACGAGGCCAGATGGGTTTTGGACTGTGCATGTGTGTGTATGTGTGTGTGTGGTTTTTTTTTTTTGTGTGTGTGTGTGTCTAGGGGTCGCTAACTCTCCCTGCTGCTAAAAAGTAACCTTGGAGTTTATTTGTAGTTCTGTTGTTATATAAACTTGAAAGTGTGAAGGGCGTTTCTGGGGCAGGTTGGAGCTATCTTGCACCAGTCACCCCAGGAACTTGTACAGGGGGCTCTATGCTCTTGTGGTTTCTCCCACCTACTTGGGTTGGCCTTTCCTCTCTCATATTATCAACATGCAGGTATAGTTTTTCTGCAAATTATTTTGTACTCAGGGACAAACAGAATAACAGGAATCTGTTAAACTTGTGGCTCAAGAAAAGCTTCCATCCAAATTGGTTTCTAATCACTGGGGGTAAATTTACACACACAGAGTCACTCAACAAAGTAATAGTGTGCACAGAGAGTTTCTGTCAACAGCAATAGTCAACAGCTCTGTCACCTTCACTATGTACACTTCTCATGTATGCATCATGGGTTTTAAATCGAAAATAACTTTTGTTTCCTCATTCTATTTTGCGTTACATAAACATTTGACAAAAGGATTGTCTGCTCATGTGTGATTGTCTATGAGCTCCAGAAACTGGAATGTGACCTTTGAGTCCTGCTCATTTTGTTAATCGAATGGCCACCTCTGCCCCAAGGTGTTGCCAAGCATTTCCTGAGGTTCACTTATCTGAACAGGAACTGGGATGATAATGACCGGCTCTTCCTTTCCCTACCATCATGCCTTACGCAGGGAGCAGATGCTTGCCACCTGGCTGTTTCTTCTCCCTTGTCTTTGTCAAGAGATGGAGAAATATGTGGCTATGCCCTTGCCTTCCCCAAGGGCCAGCCCCAAGAATGCATGGCTCCTGGCTGCAGATTTGTCCAGCCATGCAGTCCCCCTACCCAGGGCACAGCCCAGCCCACCCCAAGCTCCCAGGCCTAGTGTATGCCCAAGGCTTTTTTCTGTCCAGCTTATCCTCCCTGAGCTTGGCTCGAAGCTCAGTTTTGAACAAGGTCATTTTGCACCATGAAATGAGTGCAAGAGTTGAGCCCCGCCCTCCGCCACATGTTTGTGAAAGTGCTGTCATCCCCTTGGCTGGGTTGCTGAGGTGCTGCTGCTGTCCTGCTGTCTGGTGGGCACACGACTGTGGTCTTTGTGCTGTCACACCAGGCTGTGGTGCTTAAAGAAGGTGGAGTTGGGTGTAACTTCATTGCTGTCTGATGGCACTCTCTGAATTTCACTCCCATAGACCTTCCTGCCCTAGACCTCAGGACAGATCTCCACGGAGCCTCATCAACACCCACATCCCTCTCTGCTCAGTGACCTCAGAGTTTGCAAGTGTTGTGCTGACATTGGAGCCTAGAGTCTTCCAATTAATTGTGCTTCCTCGTTTCACAGAGGAGAACACAGTGACACTTCAGGTCCAGGATCTCATTATTCTTAGACCCCAGGCTTCTGGTGCTCAGTGTTGCCTTGCTTGGGACCTGTGTTCTGCACCTCGTGTAATTGGCAGCTTGGTATTGTCAGAGAATCGGGCAATGACAGGACAAAGGCTTCAGGCACCTGAGGTTCACAGAAGATTGGCCTCACCCAAGCCCTCCTGAGAAGGCTGTCCTAATCACCCTGCCCAGCGGACGGTTGCCCCTTTAGAGCCAGGAAGCAGGAGGGAGTTATTAAGTGCCTACCAAGTGACAGACACCATTGTGGCCATGAAGAAGGCATGTGAGTGAGGTAGGGCCTTCTCCCAAGGCCTATAGTGGAGTGGGAGAGCAGGCGGTCAGCACCAGGTACAGGAGGATGGCAGAATGAGCAGTTAGGTTCTGTATAGTAGGGGGTGCTGTGAGGAGTGGCTCTGGCTTGACCCCCATGGAGGTGGCGTCTGACGGGAGACCAGGGAGATGATAAAAAGCAGTCAGTTACTGAGTGCTGCAAACAGGACCCCCAGTCTTGGCATCCTGTAGGGGGAGATGGCAGCATGTGGCAGGACAAGACCAGAGGCCAGTGTGGCTGCACATGGTGGAGGTGAAGCCAGGTCACCCAAAGGGGAAGCTCGCGGGACATGATTTTATATTTAATGGCAGGATGAGAAGGACACTTCTGTCAGCCCTCTCCTTCCCTGTCCTGGGACAGTGACAGCATCACTGTCCTCCTCTTTGCCCTCTCTAGTTCCTTCTATCAACAAGGAAATCGGGTGGTCAGTCACATTTCTACCATGTCTGAGAAGTTATTTTCAACTCCATTCCAAGAACTTTCCCTGGAGAGACCCTTTGGTATATTTCAAAAGTTTTTGTTTAAATCCTTGTTGTTTAAAGGAATCAAATGCCTGGGGTCCAGAAAAGCCCGTTTGGCCCGTGCCACATGGCTCAATCAAAGGCTGCTGCCACAGCTAATGTCAGCCACTCTGTGCCTGCTGGAATGTCGTGGCGCACACGAGTGTTCTCGGTAAAGGGCCTGCAGCTCTGCATCCCACTGTGCTCCTTGGTTGGTCGTCCACAAGTGTCCTCGGAGCTTCCAAGGATCATTTCATGGCCACATTAATAAATGGGCTGCAGCCACTGAGCAAATAAATGCACACTCCAAATACAGACAAAGCAGGGAAGTTCTGTGGGACAGGACACACCAAATGCTCTGCTGGGAATCCCCTATGTTCCCTTCTCAATTTGGAAACATGTCACGAAACCAGTGCTTGGAGAGGGTGTCTTTCTATATTGTCATTGCCATGAACAGGGACAGTCCAGAACCCTCAATCTGCTAGAGTAGATGCTTGTCCAATGAGGGGGAGGTAGAGATCTTTAGTAAATTAGACGCTCTGAGATGTTAGAGCTTAGGTTATTGATCTAAAAGGTGTGAACAAAGCATTTTGATCAGACATTTTTTTTTTTTTTGTCCTGAAAGTTGAGTGCCTCCTTTGTAAGGCTCCCTTCCCTTTTGATTTGAGAAGTCCCTGCTGTTTGTAGGTTTATGACCTCACTCCTGAGATGATTCCTGGTACCTTCTGGGTGTTTGGCTAATATTAGTTTTGCCAAGTCATTCTCAATGTTTGTGTTCTTCTACTGAAATCCAGAAAAACACACTAATCTAATCAAAGAATTCCAACTGAGTGCAGAAAGAAGATGAAAAGTGTAAATTGTGAAAAGTTCTCTTCTCACCCTTCTCCCCTTTGGGCTCTGAGGACAAGCACTTGCATCCTACATAGGGGTGCTGTGGCCCTGGTCTCATCCCACTGTAGACAGCTGTCATTCGCATCTGAATGAAGGAGGTTACTTGAACTCAGCATTCAGCATCTAGGAAGCACCAAGGGTCCCAGGTGGGGTCTTTCCTGTTGGCGATTTCAGGTTTTCTGTTCTGCTTGCCCTGTAGCTGCCATCGCCCCAGAGCATAGGTTCAACCCAGGGACCAAATCAGGACCCTGGCCCTCTCCTTGCTCAGTGTTCTTTGAGCACTCCTGTGTTGGGAGGGGTCTCCTTGAAAGTTAGAAGACACTAGACATGATGTATAAAGTTACCAGGGACGTCAAGGGTGACTGTGTGGAAACACACGGAGGAGAGGGACTTGATGCTCTGTTCAAACAAGACCGATCTAGACACGCTAACTGTGGTGTCCAGTTGTTGAGTCACTTCCACTTCTACTTTGTAGCGAGCCAGATTCTTCACGAGGCCCTTGCTCTACTTACAAAAGCAGAGTGAGTATGCTTTACAGAACATAGCTTGGTGCTTGGGGCATCCCCATCCAAAGAAGACCTCAGGGCTACTTCCCTGCAGTGGCCTGGGTTTCTCAAGTTTAACTCAGCATGCCAATCACCAGGTTTTCTAGCTACCTCCAGTTCTTCAGTTGTCAATATGGAAAATCCCAGATTATACAAACATATATCCTGTGTTTACAAGTATATAGCAAATAAATATCTGTAGACTGAAATATATTTAAAATAAGTTATGGCATATCTATTGAAAAAAGTGTTGGTGACAGTTTTCTGCATGCAAATCTTCAGTTATTCCTTTCATGGGTCATTAGCAAAAGAGGGGCTCAGAAGCAGAATTTATAAAAGAAACAAAGAAGGGAGTCCCAGGGTGGCGCTGTGCAGCAGTTTTGGTGGCACCCATAGAAATGATAATAGATAGACAGCTGCCAACCTCAGCCCAAGCTGCACCAGGGACCTGTCCTGGGAGGCAGGGGACGGGAGTGGCAGATAGCAGCAGCTCCTTTGTGAAGGTAGCAGGGAGAGCTAAGTTGGCAGGAAGGGTGTGAGAAATGTCAGGGGAAGGTCACAGGGAGCTTTCTTCCTGGCCGCCCATCCAAGCTGCCCAGGGCCTCTGGCTGACACCTTGAAGAAGGGTCTGAGAAGCAAGACAAACAGCTCCGAGCAAAGCAAGACAAAACTAGGCAAAACATTGTTTGTTAAAGATCAGGAAGGGGGACTCTGCCGTCTCTGTGCTGTTATGGGAAGCAAAGCCCATCAAAGTCAGGATTATCTCCAAGGAGAAGAGTTGTTGATTGGGGTTGCTCTTCCCATGCTGACAGGAGCCAGAGTGTTGATTACTAGGTGGACTTGAAGGTGCTGTTCCTGTGGCCACCATACTGCCTGCTGCGTGATCTGTCTGTGAGGTTTGCTTTCTCTTATTACGTCGTCGTCTTCTTTTTTAAATTGAGGACCCAACCCAGGACCTTGCATGAGGTAGGCAGGCACTCTACCACTGAGTGACATCCCCAGCTCTCTAAGATCTTAAATTCTCACCAGCTGTGGTGGTGGCCACCATCAACCCAGCAACTTGAGAGCTGAAGTGGGAAAATGGCTGGATCCTAGGAGTTCAAGGACAGCCTGATCAATAGCAAGACCCCATGTGAAAAAAAAAATAGTCATTTAAATTCTCAGTTGAAAATCCTCTGCTCACCTCCCTGGGTGTCTGCATGGGATGTTTGAGTAGGTGCAGTCAGGCTGCAGAGTTCAGAAATACTCTCACAGCATTGCGAGTAGATTGGTGCACAATGTGCTGTGGACCCCTCCCCTGAAGTTCTGCACAATGCAGGACACAGAAAGTGACCCTGTGACTTATTTGCTGTCTTTTAAATGTCCTTTTAATTGTTAGAAAATTCAACTTCTAGCCTGTAAATAGATGTCATTTTGGATAATGCTATAGACAGGGCGTGGCTTCCAAATGTGGCCTTCAAAACAGTAGTGACACAGGGTCTTGGGATTGTCACAGGGCAATTCAGCACCACGGACAGCACCATGAGCCCAGGTCTTCCTTTAACTCTAAGGTCTGTGTATGGCCCTAGGCTAGGGATGGTGGTCCTTGCAAAAATGGAGCCCCCAGGGCTTCTTTTCCACGATGTTCAGGTGTTTCACTTGTTGTCTTGATTTTGATCTCTTGTTTTCTCTGGGCTTCTTCACTGGGAGCCAAAAAAAATTTTTTTTCTTCTGCATTGTTGCCCAGCTGTCCTATTTTGATAACTAAGCTGTCATTTATGTCAGCATCTTGAAGACTTTTTCACTTAATAGTCTCAAAGTGACATTAATTAGACACGTGGAATGACACCTCTACAATTGTGCATGTGTGGGGAAAGTATATTTTGAAAGTAGTCCATGTCTGATGTTTAAGGGACCTGACCACCCTCTGCTATAGATCTGGCTTGTTCCTGTATCCACTTTCTCACCAAGAATGTGCCAGGACATGTCCTGAAAGTGTACCTTGTTCACTTGCTAAAGTGAGTTTAAACCTTCTCGAGGATCCGTGGAAGCTCAGCTATGTCTGTTGTAAATGTTTGAGCTGTTAACTGCCAAGATTTAGGGAGCATCCAGTGTAAGGTTGGCAAAAAGAATGTGAAGAATACAAAGTCAGTTTTCTTGGCCAATTCAAGGTCACCTGTCAGTCAACAAAGGGGACCCAGGCCTTCGTGGGTGTTGGTCTGACAGCTCCCTCTGCCCCCATAGCATTGGGAGCTGTCTCCTACCAGGGGCAGACTTGCCAAGTCATGCTGTGCAGCCTGGTGGCCTTGTTGACCTGGGCTCTCCAAGCAGATAATGTAGGTGTTAGTGGCTAAAACTAAGGATGTGTTCTGGAAACCAAGTCACAGTGTCCTCTAATTTTGGCAAAGATTCGTGAGGAAGGTGTTTCCCCTGCCCTGGAGACATCCATGTGGCCCCCTGCTGCTGCCTGCTTGGAGCTGTGCAGGAGCCCCCTTCAAATGTTCTGCTTGTGACCTTTGGCCAGTTCTCAAACCACCTTCCTCCATCCACTTTCCTCTGCACCTAGCATTCTGCATTGACACAGCCCTTCATAGCCTCTGCTTGCCCAACTGATGTCGCCACGCCAGTCACAGAAGGGATGGCAGTGGAGGTTCGTACATGCACGGAATGAATGAGCAAATGAACCCAACACAGACTGAGAAGTAACTTGGTCTCAGCAGCCCTTCAAGAGTTGATTTAATCTTTGTTAAATGAATCTCTAGACAAGTCACTTTGTGTCTTCTGCACTCAGTAGCAGTATCTACTAAAGTGACTTTAATGTGGTCCCCAAGTCATGTTTGTGTAGAGAATGCTAACACCGGTGTTATGCACTCCATGACTCTGGTTCCTCTATTCTCCAGCTCATGTTACACTTTGGTTTCCCATAGTCATCTAGGCCATCTCTTGGGGGAAGGGCTCTCACTGAGATCAGACACTTTGTTTTCACACACGTTCATGCATTTCCCCTAAATATGATCGTGTACATTCCGAAAATTTCTTATATAACACAGAGTCTGCTCTAGGTGATTATACCAGGCGAGATCTGTTTTGAGGATGCAGTACTAGGACTCAGAAGACGGTCCCTCTAAGAACCATAATGGGAGATTCCACAGCACTCTGTGGCTGATTCTCTGTACTGCTTAAAGCATTTTGAGGGCTAGCCTGAGAACTCCAACCCAAGTTATAGAGAAATGAGTTTTTGGAGCACATTCTTTGAACGAGTTAAAGGGAGTCTTTGTTCATCCTATTTGTCTTCCCTACATTTAACTTCCACCAGAAGGTGAGCTTTTCAAAATCATGCATGTTGCATTCTCCCAAAGCCAAGAATTGGGACGGAAATGCAAACCCCATTCAATCTTAACATCAGGATGATTTTCAATAATCCTGCTTATTTCTACTGAGGGCACTAATCAGAGACCTTAAAGGAGTTTGCTACAAAGTAACCAAAACAACAGTTCTTGTTGCTCACAGTGTGCCCAGTGCATTAGCACAGTGCAAGACCCTTGCTGGGGGTCAGTTACCTGCATTTATAAGAAACAAGCCATGCTCTCAAGATACTTAAAATCTAGAATGAAGAAATTGCTTCTATGCTTGGGAAGATAGCTGCCATGACTTAGGAAAGGTAACCGTCCTTCTCTGGTACTGTTGACACTGCTTATGCAAATCCCACCCTTCATGGCAGCTCCACATACCTCACAGTAAATCCCTGGCACTTTCTGAGACTCAGTACCAGAGTGCACTCTAGATCCACTCCAGGTACCTTGGCCATGCGATGGAGCCCCTTTCTTCTGCAGCATTGATTGAGAGCATTTCGCTGGTGGGAAACGTGTTCTGGTGCACCTTCCCACCCTAGGCCTGTTGCATGGTGCCTTTCTCTGGCTGGGACATGGTGTGCCAAGATGACGGGCTCCTTCATGACTGGAGAGGGCCAGTACCCTTTCTGCCCTGCCCCCTTCCAGCTCTAAACTCCCGCTCAACCCTCATTCCCATGGAACCTGCCAGAGCCTTCAGCTGCTGGTTCTCCTGACATCCAGAACAACAGCACAGTGAGAGGGAGGCTTCCTGTTCTCTGTTCTCTGATAAATTCCTGGCGCCCACATTGGGGCCTGGAGTAGAATGGGTGGTAGAGAACTGTTCTTTGAATAGTGATGGGATGAATGAATGAGTGAGTGATTGAAGAGTCTGCATGAACAGCCCTCGGGGTTAATGGGCAAAACTCCCCTTTGCTTCTGAAAAGCAAAACAGAACCGTGGGTTCTGTGACATTCCCGCTGGGCAGGGAACATCTGTCTAACAGTCTTACATTATCCCATGTAAAATGTTCCCGAACAAGTGGGGGAAAAGGTCAGTCATCTTCTGCCTCCGAACCCAGTTATGAAAATGAATGGCTTAGCCTTGCACCGCAAGCAGCCCATCTTCGCTTGCCCAGAAAAGGTCATCCCTTGAGCCCAGGAGCAATCCTGTCAAGCACGTTTCGCTGAGAAACACCCTTAATGAACTTGGTTGCTTTCTTTAGATGGTGTTGACAAATTAACTTTTATTGGCCTAGCAGCTCCCCAAATGTAGTGGCACTATAATTCTGGGGAGGCTGTGGCTATTAGGGAAGCTTTTAATGCTTGTTTTCATTACAAAGAATTAAAGTGAAGCAATAATGGTGGTTGGAAGAAAAGCATCTCAGCCAGGGTGAGATCCAAGCCGGGTAGTCGCCCTGTCCCTGCAGAGCAGGCGCCATTAGTGGGTCTCCCTTGCTCCCTTGCTCATCCTCTGTCTAAACTCCAGGGCTACTTCTTTATTTTCTTTGTCTCTCCCCAAGGCCCTACTCCATCTCTTGGCTGGCTTCCTTGCACACAGAGCCAAGCAAGGAAAAGGGAATGCATTCTCATTATTGTACATACATTATTATTACTGTCAGAAGTGCAGGCAGATCTGGAGAGGAAAATACAGAGATGAACACTATTATTAAGGCAAGACTTTTTTTTTCTCCTTTAGTTTTTGTTAATCATATTATCATAATATGCAAAAATCAAGAACAAGAATAATTATTATTTTGTGTGTGGAATGCCTGGCTATAGTGTAAAGGAGGCCAGACTTCCATTTTCTTTTACACATGAATGCAGTCAGGAAGAGAGTGAGTTCAAAATGATGTCAATAATGATCCGAACACGTCACTGGCCCCAGAAGGCACCGGGTGGAGCTGGTACTGGGAAAGACAACTTTTGGGGGGCTGAGCTGAGGCCAAGTTGATTAACTTGTCTTCCTGGAGGAGAGTTAAAGCTGAAGCTATAATTTATTGGAAATTAATGAAAATGAATGTTGGTACCACAGGCTACCAAACCAGAATGAAAATGAGACTGTGCATATATGGTATGATAACAGACTGTCCCTCTGGGCTATCACTGTTTTCTACCTGAGGACTATCACACAGTCTATAACTTACAGAGGTTTTAATTTTAAAGTATTAGTGTTGTGCATTTGCCAGTTGTTCTGTTGTTAAATATCCACAGAGGCTTTTATCATTTATTTATAGTTTTTTATGTGTGTGTGTAAATTTTAGATCAACCTAGTTAACAATTTTAAGTAAGAACTTACTCTTCTTGCAGCTTCGAGCTTTGTTTCAATGGCCTGACCTTGCATTTGTTATTTAAACAAATGCTTCAGAGCTCTTGTCGCTGAAGATTAAAATCTTTAAATTTCAGTGTGATCATTTGTACAATCCTTGATATTCAATTATAAGACTCATCTGGGGAAATAGTCTCATGCTGTTGCCAATGAAATACTGACTTAAAAAAATTTTACTCCAGTTTGATTACAATAACCCATTTTTAGATCATCTTTTCCCAGGATCTCAATTCTTATAAAATTTTTTTTACATCTGCTTTTTAAAAATATGTGCAAAGTTTATGTTTACAATGCATTGAAAACTTTGCTTTAATTTGTTGCTCACATGAATTTAGGTATTGATTTGAGGAAGTCAGGCCAGGTGGATACCTAGGGTCACCCAGTGGGCCATGCCTGTTACAAGGCTCTATTGGATCAGCTTACCCAGGCAGGTGAATTCTGTGTCCTGCTACCAAGATCTTTAGGTTTAGATCAATGGCTTTGATTTTTTTCTAAAATTATCCCAGAGAGGGGCTTCCTCTTATGATTATGAGTCCTCAAAAATATACTTTGTTCCTGGGATACCTTGGAATGGCAGACCCTGCTGCCTGGACCCCTGAAAGTATGCTTTCTCCAGAAGATGAAATCAGCATAAGCCCCTACAGGTCTGGGGGCAGGAGCCTCTATAGACCTTCAAGTAAAGGAGGAACCTAGACTTGCAATATCAAGGACAATACCTGCTGTTTCCCTGTGTGTTTGTATCAGTCCCCTCACTCTAAGGGGACTGTGCCATTTTTTCCACACGTTTGACCTTGGGGAAGGTACTGAGCACACCCCCCTCAAGTTTCCTGATAGAGATCATTCCTATCTTGAATTTTTAAAAAAGATTTAAATAAGAAAAGTCTGCATGACTGGCATTTTGGAGGTGCACCAAGTTGGTGAGCTGTGTAGGTGCTCTGCCAAGAGGACTTGCTGCACTGGACTCTCCCTCTGGCCCATTAGGAAATACAGCTCAAACCTTTTTTTCCCCACAGTTTAGCAGAAATCGCATAGGATTTTAAAAAGTATTTGAAAACCAGAACTTGCATTTCATTTATTTTAAAAAAAATCTGAATTCTGGGACACAAATCCATAAATTCCATAAACGTTCATGTCATGCCTTGAATTGCTCATTTTATCTGCAAATGGGATGTCTGAATCGCCTAGTGGCTCGATGGTGAGGTTTTTATTCACCTACCAACTTGAAAGGCTGGGGAGGTATTTGAAAGCTATTTTGGCATTCTGCACAGGAAGATTATTTAAATTACATTTTCAAGTATGTGTGATACCTACATGAAGCCCAGAGCGAGAATGTGAAATGTGTTTTATATTCTTACAAATACATTTTTACTTTATTTTTCAAATTAGGGATGGAAAGGCTTATTATTTTTTCTAGAACTTAAAAATAGTCTTTACAGAGTTATCTAAATATAAGCTATAGAAAGGCTCACCATGACCCTGTGAATTTCACATCCTTTCTAAGAACACGTTAGAAGGAATGTGCTACATGCTTCTACTTCAAAAGCACAAAAATAATGGGTAGAGTCGGGCTTTAGGACGTGAACATTCTATCACAGATCTGTTGCATCCAGAGTTGGGGGAATGGTTTCCTTGAAGACTGTTCTGAGGATGCAACCTGGAAGGCCAAGGCTGACTCTAGCGTTTGTGGCTGTGCAAGAGATAAGCAACTGACGAAGTGTCAAGAGGAGAAAGGAAAACGGCACGTTAGGATCATCGTGCACCTTGACGGAGACCTGCCGAGAGGGCTTCTTCTCTTACTTTTTATCCTCTGAAAACTACTACAAGGATTTTAAGATGGGCTGAAATTGTGATATCTTTAGCCATTCCTGCAGACTGTGTTCTGGGAGCAGAAGGGAACCCCCGTGGTGCCTTTTCTTGCTTGGACCCTCTTCTTTTCATGTCAGGAAACGCAGCCCCGGGGAGTGTGGGCCGGGAGGGCTGCTCTCTGATAGCGGTTTTGCCCCTGACTCCAAATAAACGTGTCATGTGCTTTTCTCTGAAAACAAGTACAAACCTTGTTGCCCCCAGTCTATAATCCTAAAGCCTTCCTCACCCCAAATAAACGAGCCTAGAGAATAAACCCAGAGAATAGCGGCTGACATGTCCAGCCTGTGCCCTTGCTTAACCTCCCTGCATCTTTGCACTGGAAAGTCACTTCTCAGTGAGAAAACGATGTCTATGGCAATGGAGTGACTGAGAGCAGCCCCGTTCCAGGGGCAAGGGCCTGGTCTTCTGCCTTTCATCCAGCCTCCAAGAGCAGCGCCAGGCTGCACTCCCAGGACTCTGCTGCCCGGGAAGTGTCTCAGGTTCGGAGGGGTTGGCAACCCTGCCCAGGCAGTCAGGGGAGGGTAGGTCAGTGCCACGTTCCCAGCTCTGCCCTGGCCGACCACAGAGCGCCAGTTATTCTGCTCTGTTCCCCTCTTGAATCTCATGCCCTGAAAATGCAGCAAGCTAGTGCCCTGGAGTCTGACCTCAGCCGGCTGGCTGCAAGGGTTTAAAATGTTTTGGGTCACAGTAACTGTGGAGAGAGCCACCGAGACGGATTTATCAAGAATATTAGAAAATGAAGTGCTGACATTTTCATCCCGTGCAAATACAGAGTGCGAAGGGACAGGAGGAGCATTTGGCAGAAATCTGAACCCTTTTGCTTCTGATCTCGTGGCGAGTGCTGCTTTCTCTCTGCTGCTCACAATGCCCTGATTTTCTGTGATGCGCCACCGTGCCAGAGCTGGGGAAGGCAGCCTTCAACATCCCAGAGATCCACAGGATTATTTTCAGGACCACGGAGGCTGGGGAGGAACTGTCTAATGCCACCGACCCACTCCTTCAAATGTGGCCATTCCCAGCTAACCGGGTGAAAGACTTCCATCTCTATTAAGTGGGTAGGCTTCGGCAGGAGCAACCCAATCATCGTTCTAGACACTACACAGCCAAATTGGGATGGGATCGCCTCACTGTGCCCAGCTCTTCCCTAGGCTCCCGGAGGGGGGAATCCAGAGAGTTAATAAGTCGGAATCTAATGGAAGATCTTCGGATTCTACAGCATTTGTGCCTTGGCTGCTGCAGTAGTGCACAGTTTCCATGTTGGTTCTCTCTGCTCTGTGACTTAAACAAATTAAAAGTGTCCCCTTATGCTTCCTCCATAATTGTGATGCAGTATTTATTCTGTTTGGGCATGGGCGATTAGGGCAAATTCAGAGAGATTTCTTCATCCCCTGGCAGAGCCTCCTGAAGAATGCCTAATTCTGAGTGATTTGTCAATAGAAGGACATGAGATAGAGCAAGCATATCATTTCTATCCATCTAGCATCAATATCTAGGGTTAAAGCAAGTCACAGCATGCAGAATGTTCTGTCACAGCCCTTTTCATGGCTTCAAGAGATGCCATCATATATACATATAAATTACATATGTGTGTGTAAAACACAAACATAGAATTCCCAAACCAGTCCCCACAGGTTGTATAGGCTGGTGAAGAATTAAGCATATACTTGGATAAAGGATAAGGGTTCCGTGAACCCTTCAGAGGCAGTCCTGAATGTATGCGACTGTGATGTCTGCTCATTGCCTGGCATGTAGGACTTCCTTGGTAGAAGCTTCTCAATATGGGGATGAAGGTTTGAGAGCTACACACCCTGGAGGGCCAGCACCAATCCATATTCTGGCTTGAGTGCCACTTAGCAAACATGGTCATTACATTATAAAGCATGTAATAAGAGTCCACCAACTGTGGCCCAAGGCTCAAATCTGGCTTCTGCCTGGATTTCTATGTTTTATTGGAACATAGCTGAGCCCATTTGTATATGGATCGTCTGTGGCTGCTTTCAGGTTACATTGGCAGAGTTGAATCATTGTGTCGCAGATTGTATGGCCGTCAAAACCTAAAACACGGACAGTCTATCTCTGCAGAAAATGGTTGCTCACTCCCCCATATGGGAGGAACTATCTCAGACCCTCCAGAAGTCCAGGTGCCTGGAGCCTCGTCAGTACCTGTTAAATACTCAGGTCCTCATAAGACCCTTCTTTCCCCTGTCACTGTTCCCACTTCTTAGTGATTCAAAGGAAAACCAGAGTTGAGCAGGTGTTAATCTAGGACTCTGCACGGATGTGCATGTAGTATCTTCTTCCTGTCCTGAAAGCCTGCCCTCATGGAGCCCTGATTTAGAGGGGATTCTCAAAGCTTCTGTTTCTGTTACCACTGTATTCCCTGAACTTGGGAGAACTGGCCTGGGTCACCAAGAAACGGCTCCTTCTCGGTGAAAAGGAACCTGAGTAACAGGGAGGTGTCTCCACAATGGCATGGCAGGAATTGAGGGAGACTGTGGATCATGGGGATCCGAGCTTTTCCTGCAAGCCATGGATCCCTGGGGCTGGCCTGTTATTTATGATTTCTCCTTTCAATTCAGGGTCTCACATTAGCCCTGATTTAGTATAACCACGAAGCCTCCTGATTTCATCTCTGTCTACTGTGGTCATGTTATGGGCCTGCGAGGCCTGGGTCCCTTTGTACCCTGACCAGAGCCTGTGGGCATCACACAGCAGATGCTGGAGAGACCCAACCCGTAGAAGAGCCTGCTTCACTCTGGGCAGCTGATGATCCTGGATTTGTGCGTGAAGGCCTCAACAGCTTCTCTGAATACCCAGCATCAGTAGGCTGTCACGAACCAGTGACTTCCCCTAGACTAAAATGTTTGGGGTGTGCAATCTTGAAAGCAAACAAAGCTGTGTCTACCCAGGGTGCTGCTGGGCCACCGCACTACAGTGGATGGCATTTGCACTGATGACCTGCAGCCAGTTGGTCTGCAGCCCCTCTGCCCAGGATTTCCATAGCTGCTGTCAGGAATTACCACTCTTCTAGGAATTGATTGGTTTTTCAAAATTCTCTGCTTTGCTTATTCTAGCCCTCAATGACTACAGAAGTTACTTATTTAGGTAGCCTGTGTGACCCTAACCTTTCTGAGAAGAAACAAGAATAACACTGAGAAGTCTGAAATAAGCTGGTAATTCTTGGCATTCATGCAAGCCAAGGTTCAAATGCAGAGCGATTTTAGTGAACTGTGCAAACTTCTTACAAGGTACTAAAAGACATGGTTTTGGATGCTTTGTGCCCGTCTACCTGCTCACAGAATGAGTCCTGATGAAATGCTCTTATAGGACTGTCCTTTCTTCCCAGCCACAGTGTGCTGGTTAGAGGAAAGGGTTTATGGGCATCGTTTTTAACGGATGATACTCCTGCCCAATAGAAGACAACGCTGAAGCTCATGGAGGTTAAGTAAGTTGCCTACGATGAGACCTTTCTCTGTTGAGGCCTTGCAGAAATCTACACAAGCAAATGAGATTAAGCAATGAGTCTCTTATGAAAAATTATTTGGAAGCTACTGAAATTGGTCATGGCTGGTGGCACAGAAATTCCTCCAGAGTAAGAACTACTGGGAAGAGCTTGCCTGACAAACTCAGTAGTGACAAGAAATCCTACGAAAAATATTACACATTAGCTGTGTTCCAAGAAACCTAAGTGGCTGAGGGCCACTGGCCAGATCCAGAGAGCTTTGGGTTCTCCAGCAGTCCCAACACTGTGCACAAGAGCAGGCTGGGGCTCTCCTGGGCCCAGGGCAAGCCTGGAGCATGCTGTGGAAATTTGGGGACAATGTTTGTTCCTAAACAAACCTTGGGGACAAACCAAAGTGCCTGGCCTCACCAGGGTTGTTCTTTATTGGGTTTTATTGGGGGTGGTGGATGCAGAGCCGTTGACTCCACCCAGCTTCTAGGATTCTCCACAGTTAATGACTTTAGGTCTTAGAATGTTTTCCAAGGAAAATTGTAGGTATTTTAACTCGGTCATTCAACCCTTTTCTTATTGCCAAATGACTATATAAGAATCTACGTAAAAGTTACTGCATTTTCCTGGTTTTTATCTTGAGAGGCAACTCAGGCATCTATTTCCCCGGCCTTAATCAAGTGTATAAAGTGAGTGAATTCCACCTTCTCAAGTGACCTCAAGGGATTGGTTAGGTGCTCCGAGAAGCAGGGTGGTGATCTTTCAAGATTTGGGATCTGCTGGAAATTGGCCGTGGCTGCACCAGACAAATGGGCAGATGCTCCCCTCCCCAGAGCAGTGCCCAGGATTCTGCGTGAACCTAGCTCAGGAGGGGGTGAAGAAAGAGTTTGTCTGTCTCTGTCTCCTCAGAAGCTGCTGCTTTCTCCAATATTCTGATGTGGAAAAGAGGGGTGGATGCCTGAGTTATAACGACATTGGGCATTGGGCAGGAGGGGCATCATGATGGTGGCCTTGGTGCTTGATTCACTGTCCTCAAGCATCCAGAGGGCTCTGAGGGAGGTGGGAGTGGGGGTTATCAGAGCAGATGTGGGGACCACCAGTGTGAACCTGCCCTCTGCTGTGAGTGTGTCTGATGGGGCAGCAGCTGGACTGGGATTGATTTTAAAGTAAGATCCTTTGCTTTGACTTAAGGTGCCCAGGTCCTCAGGTGGCTTGCAGCCAGGCATCACTGTGCCATAGTTTGGAGTGAAGGCTTCTCATGTTGAGGGACACGTTCTCCCTCTGCACCATCTTGTGCATTTCCCTGGTAAGCACTTTCAGTGTGGCCAGTGTGACCGAGGAACTGAATTTTCAATTGTGACTGATTAATTAATGTGACTTTGAGTTTCATTAGCAACATGTGACTGATGGCACCTGAGTTGAAGGTGTGTGCCCAGTATGGGGGACGTGCACTCATCATGCTGGATTCAACTGCAGGCCTCTAAATGATTGTCTTTGACATCACTGGCCAACAAGACCAGCTCTCATGCACCGGCGGACACCCACCCATCTAAGGACATCTGCCACTGGGAGGATCCCCTGAGAAGGTCACCCGTACGTCTTCTCCCCACTAAGGAACTGGTAATCAGCCCCTCCAATTACAGGCGAGGAGAAGAGGCACAGGGAGGTAGAGCCCAGGCCAAGTCAGTGGAGCCAGAATCCCACCCGCATGTATCTTACTCAATCAAACCATCTCACTGGGCAGAAAGAGTCTCAGAAGCTGGAGGATGCTGTTGAATACAATGGGTCATAGTATCCTGATAGCATCAGGAAGAACCTAAAATACAGCCTGGTTTCTCTTTGAGAGGGAGTTTGTAGGTGTGCAGCGATCACAGGTTCCCTGGCACACATCCCGTGAGCATGCACAGCAGCGGACATGTTTGGTTTTATGCCGTTTGGTGGATTATTTCCCCCCTGGCTATGTTGGCTTCCTTCTAATTTGCTGTCTAGCTCAAGTTACTGCCAGTCACATCAGAGTCAGGTTGGGAGTCACTGTCTACACTTGTAGTTTTTCCCAAGGGAATGGGGTCTATTGATCAGTGGTCCCTGGTATCACCCTCCGCCTCCCCTGTGTTGTTTTATGATATGTACAGACTCAAGTCTAGATGACCGAAGTGGGATGGAAATGGTGACATGAACTCAAGATTAACAAAGGCTTTCTGAAAATTCCATCGTGCTAGATTATCCTAATCTCCTGTTACACTTCTTATTACTTAATAGCAACAACTGCAATTTCCTTGTGTAAATCAGAGGGGATGGCATGAAGCATTCCCTCCTTTTGTGGATAGGCCCCTGCTCTCAGCTGGAGCAGCCAGAAGCCAAGACAAGACCTGCACCAGGTCCCTCGCCACTGGAGCGACACTGCATCCTCAGCTCCTGCCTTGGAATTCAGAGGCTGTTTCTTCTCCTCTGCTTGCAATCCTATTGAGGAGCTGGTGCCCGGGTGGCAGGCTGCCCTGGTAATGCACTGCCTGGCTGACTTTCTCCGTGCTGGCTGCCAGCTCCTGCAGCCCACAGTGGGCAGGGTGCAGATCACATCAGGCAGCCGAGCTCATCCTCAGTTCCAGCCCCCAGAACACTGGCTGAGCCAGGCGAGGCATGGTCGAGGGCACAGGGAAGGAGCAGGCATGGCAGTCCAAAGGCTGGTGAGGAGCAGCCTGGAACCTGAGGCCACTGACCCAGTGTGTCAACCTAACACCATGCCTGGCTTACTGGTGGGTTCCTAACCGAGGACCTCACAACTGGGTCTGTCTTTAGATAATTTGTTTTTAAAGATGCTGCTGCACAATTTCAACTTCAAAAGACCATCACATCCAGCAGGCTCTTAGAGGTGCTAGACAGTGTTGGCCGTGAACTTGGTACTCTTCTTTCTGCAGCCCAACTGGACACACAGGCCACCCCTGGGAATGGGCATCTGTCTCCTAATCATATCCTGTTGAAGGAAGGGCCCTATTTCTGTGTGTGCTCCAGAAAAAGAAAGAAAAGCATATTGTCTGTTAAATAAAACAGTATATAGTCCTGAAAATCAGTGTCAACCCAGTTATTTATTATAAGCTTATAAGTCAGACTTTACTTTTCCCAATACCATCTGAACTTGTTTTCTCTTTCATAATATAGTTCCTCAGACGCAAATAGGTTCTTATTCAGATAGTATAGACTGGCATATGTGTTACACATTATCAAGATCATAAACTTTTAGTCCCAGTAGATTAAAAGGAAAGATGCATCAGTTCATTCAAAATATAGGTTCAGATTGAATTCAAGCCCAGATAGTGAGTATATTCCCTTTAGGGGACTGTGCCACCAGTCCTGTCCCTTTAACACAGTGTGTGTAACCCCTTATAGCATGGTGCATTTAGACTACAGCCCATTCACAGAAATGCTGGCCTTGGTCTCCGTAAGGACTTGGGTTTTGAGGGCTACAGATGGACGGGGTGGTGGGCCTGCAAGCGGGCATTAGACATGGTGGGCATACATACCCTTCCCGATGGGCCTCTCCTTTCTCCAGCTCCTGAATGACCCCCAAGAGCACTTTGATGGTCTCCTGGCTGGAGCTGATCAAGTTCTCCATCATCTGAAGCTGTGCCTTGAGGTCCACCACCTCCGTGTGAGGCACGATTTGTTGGCATTCTTCACCCGCCGCCACGGCTGTGGGACTGGGCTGGGTCTCTAGGGGCTGTTCGCTACATTCGGGGGACAGGCACTGCACTGGGGGCGAGCAGGCCAGAGCAGAGCCCGGGGGTGCCTGCAGCCCATTGAGATGTGTGGCTCTCCTCTGCTCCTCATCTGCAGGGCAGAGGGACCACTGGCTGGCGGCAGCAGAGTTTGACAAGCCAGGCTCAGGGGCCCTGGCACTGATGGCAGGTGCGTACATGGTGGCGACCTCCGTCTTAAACACCCTCCCATGGGCGGGCAGAGCGGACTCCTCAGAGTCTGGGGTCCCCCCATCAGACTTTGCTCGCCCCTGCAGCTGGTGAGCAGGCTCTTGGGAGGGAGGCCGTGAGGAGTTCTGCAGAGGACCCTCTGGATGGCCAAGCACTCCGGGGTCTCTACAGGGCTCTGTGCAGTTGACCCCCGGAGGCTGATCCAGAGCATTCACATGCTCATGGGAATGGAAAACCAAGGCCGTGGTCTTGTGAACGCGCCCCGCCATGCATGGCCGGGACTCTTCCATGGGGCCCGCCTCACTCTTCTCCTTAGTGTCTGCTAGAAACCCATTGTTTTGGGTTTTGAAGGGATCTGCGACTGGGAGGCTTTTGAGGCTCCCTTTCTTGCGGTCCAGAGGGAATGTCTGGTAACACTTTCGGAGGTCCGGCGAGGTCTGCACGCCTGTGCTCTTGGTGACGTTGGGGATGGAGCGGCGTGCGGGCACTGTCATGTATTTGCGATAAGCTGCTCTGCAGGACACGGGCTTGGCCTCCCTCTTCTCTCCTGGCTGTCCGGAGGAGGAGAGCTGCGTGTCCCTCTGCTCACTCTGGGCCTCGCAGATATCCTTAAAGCGCACCTGCAGGGCTTTGTTCCGTTTTTTAATCTGTCGGTTGGGATCCAGGGCGTATTTCATCTCCAGGGCCAGGCAGGCAGCCGGCTCCACTTCACTCTCGGGCGTTGTGAGTTGGCATTTGCCGGATTCCTTACTGACCATGGTTCCTGCATTCAGAGACAGCAACAGAGGTGTCACTGGATCAGAAATACACAGGCAAACACCGGCAGTACAGACTTCTAGCCAAAATTACAACTGCCAGCTCCCTAATTATTTTTAAACAGGTGAGGTCAGCCTTTCTGTTAAGAAAAATCCGGCGGGGAGTTGCTGGCAGGCACAGCAAGAGCCGCTTCTCAGATGTTAAAGCCTGCTTGCTTTTCCACGTGGGATACACTCGGCTTTCTTTTGATAGTAATGCATGTTTCCCCGTTAGACCAACCTGTTGTATTACCTTCATCAGGGACCCCAGGATGCTTCCTCGCCTGCCTTGCACATTCTCCTTCACACGTGTCTCCACTTGTAGGCAGATGGCTCACAAACACAACTTACTGGGCTTTTACTCTTTTTTTTTTTTTTTTGGAGGATGATGTGATTAATCTATTACTGGAATCCAAAAGAGCTGCTGTTTTAAGGGCTTCCTGGGATTCCAGGTCCCAAGCAGATACGTGAGGAGGGCCTGCGGCGAAGAACTGAAATTAATAGATCTAGTTGGCTGTGGTGGGTCCCTTTAGGGGCTGGCCATACACCTGCCTGGCAGTGCCATCAAGGACACACTGCGGAGGGAAGGTTTATTTCTCATGGGTTAACACATAAAAGGCGTTTGGGTTTCCCGGCTTTGACAAAAGAGAGCAGTAGCAACTCTTTTCTTTGATTCCATGGAGAGTGGTATTTAAAAATACTTAAAAAAAAAGAAATTATTCATTCTAGAATCAAGTTTTGTGTTTTGATCACAGCCTCTGAAAATGAAAACAATGGTAGTTGTTTAGTCCTTAAATCCTGAAAGAAAATAAAATCACGAGGCTTTATGTTAATCATGCAAATTCATCCTGGGCTGAATTATTAAATGCAGCTAAAAAGATGCAGGTGGCCGATGAGTCCTCTTGGGGAACACCAGTGGGTGAAATGCCCTCACTTTATTAGGCAGATCTACAGCTGCTTATTGTATGGGGAATAAGTTTCCTGAAGGCTGAACTTAAAGCAAGAAAATACAGTTCGGTGTGTTGTTTGGGGCTTAGGTTTTACTTTTCCACTGTTTTGAGAAGCGTACAGTGAAGCCATGAGGGCCCAGGAGAGGGTCCTGTGCAGAGTGCTGGTGGCTGGGGCCAAGTGTCCCGAGGAGCAAGGTCATGGACACTAGCCAGTGTACTGCACTGCCCAGCCGAGTGTTGACAGACCTCAGGTGTTGTCCTGGAGCCTGTAGACCCAGCCCAGAGACTTGTAGCACCAACTGCCAGAATCTGTGGGCCAGAACCTCCACTCATCTATGTATGGAAGTCTAT
Source organism: Spermophilus citellus (assembly GCF_964194105.1). Lineage (NCBI taxonomy): Eukaryota > Metazoa > Chordata > Mammalia > Rodentia > Sciuridae > Spermophilus > Spermophilus citellus. Next base: position 92,775,058 of record NC_138195.1, read on the forward strand.
GTCCCCGAAGGCCAATGCCACCCTTCCCATTTCAAGGAGGAAACAAGAGTTTTGAGAGTTTAAATTGCTTATTTTGCATCACACAGCAAGGAAGGAGCACAGCTTGGAACCAAGTTCTGATCCACCATACCCACCTCCACTAATTCTAATGGACCCAGGTGTCCAAGGAACAGAGGTCCAACGCCTCCCCACATCCTTAGTCGGCCTCACAGGCCAGCTCAGGGGAAGAAGGGAGGAAACTTCACAGCCCCTGTCCGGGAGTGTGTTATACTCCTGGCCTTCTCTACAGTAGGTCTTCTGTTAAGTTGACCTCTGCATTCTGGACCAACATGGTCCTAGCACCTTGCAGACCAACAACAGTGCTTACTGAATGAAGGGCTCAGAAAAATCAAGTTCTTCCTACATTATGCCATGAACTAACTGCTAATCGTGTTTGAGGTAACAGAAAGTAATCTCTGCAGCATCTGATTTAGCTTAGGCTAGGGTCCTCAGTTGCTCAGGACTGGCGTGGCGGGCCAGGCAGCTTGTCGTTGGAGGTGCTCTCCAGCGCAGAGCAAAGTGTTCCCGGCAGCAGCCCTGACTCCAACCCACTCCCTGGAGGCAGCACACCTTCCTCCTGGTGTTTCAGCTAGAAATGTCTCTAGGCATTGCCGAATGAGCCTGGGGGGCAAAACCATCCCAGTCGAGACCATTGTTCCAGCCATTTCAGCCCTGAATGTCTCAGGCTCCGTACCATCATTCCCCCCATGTCCTGAAAGGCAAGGCTTGCAGAGAAAGCAAAAAGGCTTTGGTGCTTTACCAGATGCTGGAGATGTTAGGAGACCTCTGTAACTTGAAACTCCAACAGGACAGTTGTAGAAAGCTGGGGAAGAAAAAGGAATGGTCCAGAGACCCATCAATAACCCTGTTCCATTCTGCAAAGGCCTAGATTATGCATGGTGGATGGGGCAGGGAAAGCCTGCTCGGGGAGATGATAGATATCTTTTAGAGGCACTTATTCCTACAGGTTAAGAAGATGCACACAAAATAGCGTGGTTTGGGGTGGAGCATGGAAACTTGGAGGGAGGAGGTGGTAAAATAAGAAAATGAACTCTCAACCCTCAATCTTATCTCATATTCATCCTTTAACTGCCTTTGTCGTCCGGGGGTGTCAGGACGGATTGTGCCATCATTCTGCAGAAGACCTTCATACTAGGGAAAATTTGAAAGAGAGAGCATTTTTACCAGAAGCAATTTACTAGCAATTTTTCAGCCTTTTCCCTGCCACTACTGAAAAATGTGTGTCTGAATAAGTTTGTCCTTCCCTGCTATTCATCATCACCATTTGCCGGGAACTGCACTGAACTAATGTTCTTACATCACTCTGCTGGTTTGGAAAGATATTCTGAGTGTTGGACCCAACCATCAAACTCATAAAACAAATCAGAGAAATTAATTGCTAGTGGCAAAACAATAATAATAAGAAGAAGAACATTCTAAGCTCTTCTCTGCTTTACAGAGTTCCATATTAGTAAAACTGATGGTAATGCTTAGGACTTTTGGCCAGCTTGGTTGGTTGGGAGCCGTCGTGACTGAATGGTGCTGATGGCTCCGATTGGGAAGACAGCTAAGGACCTGTGTGGCCGATCATTTTCGCTGCAGATAGGCTAGGGCTTCCTCTTGATGGCTGGATGACATTTTCTAAAGCTTTCAGAGGAATGTTCCTGGACGTTAGGGATTTCTCAGGTGGACACGTCTTTGCAGGCTCTTTCTTTACAGTGGACTGGGGACTCAGGCTTATTGTGGTCATATTAACATGATGGTTTTGTCCTGAAAGAGGAAGGTGACCCCACAGAAGGCTGTCCTGGGGACCAGTGGGAGCCTTCCTTCACAATTCCTTCACGCACCCCGTCAGCGGGTGAGAAGATCACGTCACCCTGCCGGGCTCACGTGCACATAGGCCACGTACTTCTGTGTCCTCAAGAACTGCCAGCACTGCCGGGCACACCTCTCTCTGCGTTTTCCCATTCTGCCCCCACGGCAGCCTCGTGGGGAGCGCCATCCTCACACGGTAGACTGAGGCATAAGATTTTCCTTTGTAACCTGCCTGGAGCCGCCCGGATAGCGGGCTGAACCACTATCCTCAAGCAGGGAATCTGTCACCTGAAGTCACCTGTGGTCAACATCAAAAGTGGAAGCTCCTCAAGCAGTGTCCCTGGCCTGTTCCCATGATGCACCTGTGTTCCGGTTAGGCAAGGTGACCCCAGGAACACACCTAGCCCAGAACACAGACTGAGGGAGGGTTGCCCTTTAAGTTTGGAGTGAGCGTGAAACCCATGTGGGACTTGGAACAACGGCTTGCCTTGGCAGGGTCACCCCTAGAGCCCTCTTTTGGTCCTTGGAGTTAATCTCTTGGCTCTATAGCAGTAGATTCAGAGTTTATTTTTCCTAAGGAAATCGAGGTTCAGAATTCACTGGACTATGCACATTGAGGTGAGCGTGGCCGGTCATAGTGGAGCCTGTCAGGCTCAGGGAGCACTAGGAGGTGAGGAGCTGTTTAGAATATAAATGTCTTAATTACTCTCAAATTAAATTTCATAGTCAAATGTGAGTTGTAAATATATAAACCCTGTATTTTTAGATTAGTGATGGAGAGTCATCTTTGCATGCTGCTTAAATTCATAGCTTATATAAAAATGTTCATCCCAAGTTAAAGCAGTGAAAAATGGAAGCAACTAAATGCCTAACAATAGGTAAACAGTTAAGTAAATTATGGCGTACATTCGCTCTGCACAGCCATTAAAATGATAATTATAGAGATTATTTAGTGTCATAGAAAACCATTTATGAAATAATGTTTAGGTACAAGAAAGTAGCCTACCAAATTTTACCAGGAAAAAAAAAAAACAGAACATTGCGGTGATATTAAGATATATATTTGTGTATGTTTCCCAATCCTGGGGGTACAGAGGAAGGCTCAGTGTGGTTGCCTTAGTTTGCCAATTAAAGCCCGGCAGAGGCTGTGTTCACCTTTAAGCAGGTCTCTGCAAGCATGAACACTTGTGTCTGCATGAGAAAAACCCAGAAATGATTAGATTCGGGTGCAAGCAGTCTCCAAAGGTTACCTTTCATTGTTTTGAGGAAGCCCTGAAAAGGGAAAAAAAGGAATCTTAAAATAGTGTGTGCACACACGTGTGTGTACCTATGTCATACACATGTGCAGGTGACTGAGAGAGTATTTAGCAGAAGTACATATGTTGGTTTTCAAGAGCAATTACTCAAAGGGAGGGATCTGCAATTGATTTTTAGTTAGAAATAGGACGGACTTGACCTGTCTGTCATCTGCACTTCTAATCTGCAGAAGCCGGGGGCGGGGGGGGGGGGGTTGTCAGCTCCCAGGGAGGCCCTCCCTGGGAGGATGTCTGTTCTTCCCATGTCTGCATGGACTCACAGCATTCCAGGCTGGCTCTGGAATGTGGTGCGTGTGTCCTGACACCGTCCACTCCCAGGTAAGGCAGGCAGGAGATAGCCCCGGGCCTCTGATATAGCCCCAAAGCTTAGCAAGTGGTCGGATGAGTGTCACCAGGAGCTGTGGGAAATTATTGGTTTTCCAAGTGGCTTCCCCACTATTGAGACACCTTAGAGCTGGAGTTGAAGGTTAACTGGGCCAGCATTTCAGTCCACATGCTGAGGGCATGCCTGAGAGTCTCGAGTTGTGAGAACGGCTGTGCTGTTCTTGAAATCACAGCTCCCAGTGTGGAAGGTCTTGTCGGTCAGTGAACTTGTGCTGTGAAGGAACTGACGCAGAGACCTGTTTTCTAGGCACCAGTTGACTCTTCGGAAGTGGGAGTTGTTTTTCCTTGAGGCAACACTGCCTGCTATAGATTCTGGACTGTGCCTTAGTGAGATTCATGATCCAGTTTAATTTCCTTCAATACACTCACAGGTTATTTTCTAGACATTTGTTCTCTCTTCAGAGGTTGCTGATTCAGAGCACTGAACAAGGGTAACTGAATGAATTCAGTGTCTTCCTGAGATTGAGCATGGAGCGAGCTCTAACTGCAGAGCTGCGGCCATCAGGGGACTCGCATGGAAGCCGTGCCCTGTTCTGTAGATGTGTGGAGTGCTGTGGTGAAACCTTGGTATTTTAGAACTGATGACCATCCAGTCTGAAGTTGGGAAGAGGGACATTCCTGGAGCTCAAAGCAGGGTTTCAGGCAGAAGAGAAACCATCGTAGGTGCTGCCTCGGTTCATTCTTGTTTCTGATTTAAGAACACACATTTAACCAGCAAAATCCTAGCATCAATTATGTCGGCCACCCATGGCCACAGAGGGGTACACCACTGGCCTGCCCCTGAGAGTGGATCCCATCTGCTAAGGACGGACGCTTTGGATTTGGATGGAGGTTTAGAAGGACCAGAAAATGGCTGTCTTCAATGCAGCAGACTTCCCTCTTCATTTATGTCTCACTATTTACTTAGTTCTTTGAGCTCCAGCTTATACTGACGTTAACCTTTGCTCATCCGCTGTCCAAACGGAATCTAAATTACTGGAAATGAATTAGCAAAATTTTATGATGTTGGTGAAAATCCACTGGAAAAAAAATGCCTCCTCCAAATGAGACATTACATCAATGTAAAAAATCAACCTTATCTGTAGCGGTTAGCTTTGCTAATAAAGTCCAAAAAGAGTTCAGTAAATCTGACTCCAACAACTCATCCAAATCACCCATAAGGATGTAAAAAGGAACTGATTTTCCATCTCCTCTGGCCTCCCCCATCAGCCTGACAGTCACCGAGACGGTGAGGTACAGGACTGTGGTTCTCAGTGAGCTGAGAGGTCCACTTATTACCATCATAAGTGTCCTGTTTGCCACCATTCCCTGGATGGTCATTTGGGGTCCAGACGAGGTTTGAGTTAGCAAGAGTTGATAGGACACAAAGAGGTGGCCTCTCCATCTTAGACTGTATGGAATTCTCACTCCCATGAAAACAGGCAGACAATCCTGTAGTGGACCTGGGGAGCACTTTGCCTTGCTGTTGACCGTGCTGAGTCCACAAGCACTCACTCATGTATATATGTATGCTTATATGTATGTATACACACATATATACATCGTTACTAAATGGCATGTTTTGATTCATGAGATAGCTGAAACTAAAAATTAGAACTATTTTTTTTTGGGGGGGGGCGTTAAAAATGACTTATGTTAAAGAAGGATGGCTTTCCTGCTGCTTCTCAATTTGACCTCAGGACACCATATTGGAACCCCCAGGGCAGGATTTCTGCTTGCAAGTTGGTTGAAATCATTCCGAGTTCAAGATGGCAACCCCTCTTTCTGGCAAGGCCATGCCAGTGTCTCCCCATTCCTTCAGAAGGAAGTTTGCCCACTGTTATTTTTCTTGGTTTGACCAATTCTTTGGTAGCTCTGGGTTTACTGCAGAGACAGCTCAGCCAAGAAGAAAGAGCCATGAGCAACTCTTGGAATAGGGTTCTATTTATAAGCCAATAGCTGAATGAGGAGAAGACATCCTGCCCCAGGAGACCATGTGTGCATAATCCTGACCAGGATGTTGGGAGCTGATGTTGGTGGTCTGTGTGGAAGGACTGTCTGGTTTGAATTCTTGAGGTTTCCTCTTGATTCATGGGCTACAAATGATGCGGGGATGATTTAATCTAGAATTGAACAAAAGAACATGAATTCAGAGCCACCTGAAGTGAGAGACCTTTTCCCCTTCTGTTGGAGCTGATGGGCAGTGAAGGAGACCTCAGGAATGGGTCATCATCCTGAAGAAAGATGCCGTCAGGCTAGACAAAACTTAGGCAGGCCAAGGGGGTGTGCACAGCAAATTCCTCGAGATGTGGAAACAGGGACTGTTCTGCGCAGAGTGACCCATCATCCCTATTGTAGGTGCACATGGGGTGAAGTTTTGATGTTCAGAATGTACAAGGTCACTGTTGGTGGTGGGGAGGAAAGAAAGTAAGCAAAACAGGGTGTGGATGTTGTATACTCTAGACAATGACAATCAAAGAGTTGTCACGGTTTATTCCTGAAAATGAATTCTGCCCCTCATCCGGTGCGGTGTCACCTTCTGTTCTTCCAGGTCTGGCTCTTTAATTCTGTCCTAGACCAACAGCAGTTGGGGGTCATCTGTGCATAACAACCATCAGCCATTTTTTGAAAACAGGCCATCACATTTCCCTCGCAGCGGCCACTCTGGCGTCTTGAAAGGTTTGTCCCCTTGCTCGGGAAAACCCAAGTAGTGTCTCTGGCAGCCAGAAGAGGATGCTGTGGTCCTTCCTGGGAGATGGTCACACAGCATGATGGCCTAAGAGCCGAGAGTGGTCAGTACTCAACCCAGAAGCACAACGTCCTCTGCTGAGCTTGGAGCAGGTTCTCAGGGTTAAAGGCAGGATGGGCCTGGGATCGAGACACATCCCTACCTTGTAAGAGTGGGATCTTTCGGGATCTTGATTCTGAGGATGCCCTCATGGCTGCTGCCAACTATTGGTTAACCATTCCTGGTTTAATTCCCCATATCCACTCACCGCCCACACCCCATTGATTTTTTTTTTCTTTCCTGTTGCTTCTCCTGTTGATTTCTTCCTTTATCTCCACACTTTTCCCACCCTGGTCCCAACCTTCTTGCCTCTCCTGCCCCTGCCCTGCATCTGCCGTCCTGCCTGTCCAGCCTCGGGGCCCCACACCTGTCCTCTCTGCAGAGCCCCATTTGGCAGAACTTCCAAGAAGAGAGCCGGTCTTCAGTCTCCTGCTCTTCCCTGCTTGTGTCTCTAGACCTCTTAGCACAACTCAGTCATGCTCTATCTGCTGAAGGGACACAGTCCCTCCCAGGGTCTCCAGAACATGCCATGCTCATCCCCCCGCGGTGGCCCCTCTTCTGCTGGCTCGCTTTCCAGGACTGTGCCTGACTTCCGCGCCCGTGGACAGCCTCTCTGATGGTTCAGAGGTACTCTGGCCTCCGCCAGCTTCTGCAGTCCTCTTCTGCTCCTTCAGGTCCTCAATGAATAGCACTTGAGTGTCTCAGCTGATGCCAGCCCCTGCTGGGTACCCCAAGGAAAAAGACACGCAGTGCTCTCCTGTGGTCCCGCGGGGAGAGGCACATGTGTGGAGGAATCAGCCGCTGGGCTCTGGAGGCCTGGAGTTGGAGCTGGGGGTGCTCCTGGGAGGGAGGGCTGCCTCCCCGGGGAGGCGCTCGGCAGCAGGCCCGAAGGACATGCCAGTTTGCCTTGCTGTCTGCCAGTTCTCTCTCCTGAACGCTGACATGAGTGCTGTGAGGACAAGGTCCCTGCAAGCACCTGTCTCCCCTGTGCCCAGCCATCCTTCAGCCCTTGCTTGTAGATTTAAGAGTGTGATCTGCTGTGTCAAGAAGGCTCCCGGGGCGGGGCTGGGGCTCAGCAGTAGAGTGCTCGCTTCGCACATGCGAGACCATGGGCTCTATCTTTAGCTCCACATAAAAATAAATAACTGAAATAAAGATATCGTGTCCAACTACAACTAAAAAAAATAAAAAAAATAAAAAAAAGAAGGCTCCCAATGGGTGTGCCATATTAGTGGTCTCCGAGGGTCCTTTCTACCTTGCTTGGATGCCCACGGGAGAAGGAACATGGCTGTATTCTGAAGCATGGGGAGGAAGAAGAAAGGAAAATGATTGAGTTTCATTAGGTTTTAGGTAAATTTATATGTAGAGACTTTAACTTCTGAATCTTGGCCCAAATTATCTGGAGTTAGGTTTTTGTATGAATTTGCTTGTGTGCTGATTGATAGAAGAAGAATCGATACCATACAAGCTCTCAAACATGAGTAGGTGGCCCAGAAACGTGTTTCATATTTTGTCACGAAGCACGTCAGGGTTTTGTTGTGGGAAATGCGACTTGCTAGGCATTATCTGTAGATTTGTTCTTATGTTATCTGACTTTCTTCTTGGGAATAGGATGTGGCAGTGATAAAATAAATTATGAATTTAATTCAAACACCTCAATCGCTTGGAATAAGCAAACATTTTAGAGTGTGGCACCTTTCCACACTCCGCAGCCGTGGAGGAGGCGGCGCTGACCTTCACAGGAGAAGGAAGCAGCACAGGGCCAGCGCACCCCAGCAGTCCAGGGGCTTCCGAGGCGCACAGAGGTTTGAACGAAAGAACTTCCGTTTTGCATAGTTTGAATTGAGAACAGCAAATGTATAATTATAACCAGTAAGTGAAATCAATACTTAGAAATATAACTCCGTGCTACTCTTGTCCATGAGGATTAATGTGGACAGGAAGTTATAGCGAAATGGGAACACAGAGAAAGAGAATGGGAGGGGACAGTGGGTCCAGAGACACACACAGACAGACAGCCAGACAGCACACATGGACAGGAGAGGAAGGGGAGACTCGGGAGCCAGTGCAGCCAAACTGGTGCATCCTGCTCACTGCGCCCGCCAGGATGGCCAGTAGAGTTTTGATGGCCTTGAACCACGGCCATCAGCCTCCTGGCTGCTCTTCACAGGAGTTGCAGCAACCTTCTCTGCTCCTGTCCAGAATGGAACTTGGACTTGATCCTGGGGCAGATCAAACCCAAGGCTAGGGCGGCCATCTGAGGGCAGGAAGCACCCAGCCCACAGGGAGCTCCTGGAGGAAGGGTCCAGGTTCCCATTCCTGTGCTGGCCCCAGCTCTCACCCCTGCAGCGTCTCCCCATCAGAGGCCCTGTTCTTCCCACAGATTATGGGAAAGGGAGCCTGAGAACCAGAGCGGGAGACTGTGGCTCCTGAACAGAAGTCCACCTGCTAGTGAGTAAGAGGATCTGTGAAACGCTCTCTGCAGACTTCAGAATCCTAACAGGAGTTTTAGAAAATAAAAGCATAGATCTTCCCCAAACCTCCAATGCCCCTTCTGTGCTTTGGCCTTCATGAAGCCCAGGGAAGAAGTGGAAGCCGGGGGGTCTCTTTGCGTGCATGTGTTTAAAGAGAGCAGTTCCTGCCTGCGGGAGAGGAAGGTCTGGGGGGTGGCTGTCCTCCACAGGAAGCAGGGACACTGGCACCTGTCTTAAGAGCTTTGCCCCAGCCCTGCTCTCTGGAATGCCACACTTGGAGGCCAGGGAACAAATCCATTAAAAGGTAAGAAACAAACAGTGTTAGTTCCCTCCTTACCCAGTCAGTCAGAATTTCTGGGGGATGAGGAATGAGTAGCAGTATATTTTTTTAACTTCTCAAGTAATTTTAATAACACATTCATAAAAAGGAATTACAAGTCTACACATTTTTTTTTCTTCCACAACCCTTTTTTTTTTCTATTTCCTGCCATATTCCCAAAGCTTAAAGTAACACATTGCCCATAAAAGGTACCTAGAAATAGTGACCAAAAGACGCAGTGGATGTCCTAGGTGGGCAGGGAGTGCTGGCTCCTTCCATATTTTTTCTAGAGTGGATCTGGAGCTGAGTCCGGTGTTGTGGCCAATGCCAGCAGACCCTGTATGGGGGCTGCAGTTCGTGCTTTCTGGGCCTTGTTGGGCCTGACTTGTGCCTCAACAGTCAAGTGGATGCACAGTGCAGAAGAGTAAAACTAGTGACCAGTCACTGTTACAGCTTAAAGTTCAGGTCTCTCTCCATGTGAACTGATTCCTGAATGGCACAGTCCAAGTGAACTCACTGGGCAGGTCTAGAGCATGAACAGGGCATGCCACACCTTTGCAGGGTGGTAGTGTTGTGTTTCTGGTTGAAAATGTGTAACGTCTAGCTTCTGTCCCTTTCCAGGAATTCCGTGGGTGGGACAGGCCTTCTCAAGCACAGGTCGGGGTTGGAGGTGGGTTACCATCACTGTGCTAGCGTTTCACTGAATGTCTTCCTTTGGCTTTATAAACTGGTAAGGGGGTGCTCAAGGTCATCCATTGAGCATGCTGTCACTGGAGACTGATTCCTTGGCCTGGTCATTGCTGGCTGCAGTCCTTAGGAACTGCAGTTGACAGACCAGCTGCTTGGTTTTGAATTGGGGTCCTTCCTGAATCCTGAGCAAGTGACACCACCTGGGAGAGCAAAGCTGAGAGTAAGAGGCAGCACTCAGGGTGTCCACTCTGGGGGTGGTGCCCTTCTTCACTGCCCACGTGCTCAGACATCTCATTTTGCACACACCCTTGGAGGAAAAAATGACCATCTTAATAGAGCTGGGGAAACCGAGGCAGGAACAGTCAGGCTTCCTGGCCAAGAACACAGGGCAAGTGGCTGGTGGAGTGGGGGTGCAGCCAGGGACATAGGAGAAGCAGCACTCGGTGGAGGAAATACAAATAGCAGGACCAAAGCAAGGAGGGTGTGACTGCCACAACGAAGCCACCAAGCTGACAGCTCCCATCACACACACACACAATGAATCCCTGAGAAGACGGCTGCCATCAGGCCCTCAAATGGCCCAAGAAATGGAATGGAAAATTCAGCTTCAGAAACGGATTCTTTTCCATATTTCTAATTTACACGTGGGCTATATCAGGAGCTCCTTTTGGCACCGAATCCAACCCATGATGGGAGCTATGGGATTTTCATGTCCATGATTAACTGGACATTAGCCATTAGTGCCCAGTGGTTTCAACAAGGAAAATGGGAAAATCTGTATGCACCACACTAGTATTGATTTAAAAAGAAGAAGGAAAAAAAAAGAGTGGCAAATTGATGGGTTTAGCACGGAGATCAATGGAATTGATGTCACAATGTCAAACTGAGACGGGAGGTCAAGGCTGAGAGGCAGGTGTCCAGGTGTCTCCAGGGGGCCCAGTGAACTCTCCAGGTTTTTGGTAGAGCTCTAGCAAAAATGCCTTTCCAATCAATCTGCCAGCATCTTCCCCTCTGATCAGGGCATAGTATTTCCCCACCTCTCATTCGTTTCTTTTAATCTGACACCGAGTCACTAAATTCAGACATTCTTTTTTTAAAAGCTCAGCTTCTACCCACGTGAATTTTTACCAAAAGAAATTCCTGTGGTTGTTTGGTGACAGAAAACCCAGTCCTTGGGTACTTTTTTCCTTTTCTAGATACTGGAAGGCCAGATGTAAGGCCTGATTCTCCATCTCGATTACCACCTCCTCCTGATCCTCCCTGCTTATTCCTACTACAAAAGAAAAAGAAAAAAAAAGTAGAACTTGAAATGAATAGAACAATTATTTCCCATTCAGGATTCCCTGAATTCCTAGCAAAATCACTGACTAGGTTTACTGTTAATAGCCTCATTAAATATTTATAAAGCACCTGTTACTAGATAGTGTTATGCTTTGTCCTTTAAGAAGTTCATTGTGTTGAGAATCCCTTGGCCCATTTTTCCCCTAATGGAAAGCATTCCTCACAGAAGTTCTAGGGAATGAGAGACAATGAGGAACTTACTTTTTAACATACCATTTCCAGTCAAAAACTCATATAAAAATTTGTAATAATCAACAATGTGTTTCCCCCTGCTGGCTCCCAGACTTCACAATCACCTACCCACTTCCTGGCCTTATTCAGGATCTTTAATCCCTTCACCCATGTGTCACATCACAAAGCTTTGCCCATGAGATCCATCTCTCATACTGTCCCCTTATACTCATCCCACACCATCAGTCACCTTGGGCCTCAGTCAGTCCCATCTGTGACACCTTTGCAGCCAGCCTCCCGTCGTCCCTCTTCTCTGGTTTGTCTCCAGATAGCATGACAATCTTCTGATAATGTACGTTCCTGTTCAAAATAGTCAATGAACAGAGGCCTCTCTTTGCCCGGCTGGTTCTCCTCAAATTGGTTTCAACCTATTTCCCCTGCCCTCCAAAGCCAAAACCCATGCCCAAAGCCACCTGTCACCCTTCCTTGTGAATCTCCTGCTCTGATCACCACAGCTGGCTCAAGCCCCAGGACATCTGTGTGCCTGGCCCAGGTCAACCTTCACCCTCCACGTCAGTCAGGGTGACACTCTCCTTGCAGCCGCCATTCCTGCCTCTCTCTTTGGGACTCTTGAGCGGTTTGCCACCTCCTGTCCTCCTCCTGTACCTGCACTTCCTGAGGACCTCTCTTTCAATCTTGAAGCACCGAGGCCACTGCTGCCAGGCCTCAGTACAATCCAGTAAATGTGAAGTCCTTTCCAAATAGAGCCCCCTGCACATCAGTCCCCCTTCTCTATGCCTACCCCATTTTAAGAGTCCAATTTTATAGTTTCACTACATTCCCAAGGATGCCAACGTCATTTATTTAAACAAATAAGCAGATTTTGTGAAGCAAAATTCAAGTATGAGATACCTGGACTCTAACCACCATGAACACATGGAAAAAAGATTTTTTTAAAAGGACAAGTGACCAATATAGGACTTTTTCTTGAGAAGGAGGGTGTAGCACATCACCAACGGAATGACCTAGTAGCTCCGAGGTTGTTGAGTGTCACTAAGGTTTGCCGTGGGTAGGGTGTTCCTGATGGGGTCCCTGCACAGAGCAGCTGACAGGAGGTCGGCACTCTATCTAGCCTGCCCTGCTTCTCTTTCTCTCTAGAGCTCAGAAGTAGAGAGAAAGCAAAGTTTATTTGCAAATCTGATTGTAATATTTTCAACATTCCATAGCCTCCTTCTCATGTCCCTCATATGCTATAGTTTACTGCATTTCATTTTATGCCCAAGGCTAGATTATTAAGGATTGAATTGGAATTTTCCATTGTGACTGCAACATGAACTTCAGCCCTCATTTTGACATGCTGTTAGGATTTTTTTTTTTTTTTAAATAAGTTTCTTCATCACTCTACTGGGTGAAATCCTGTAACTGATGTGCGTATACACAGTGCAACAATGGATGTCTCTCTGGTCTTTTCTTCTCAGACTTCCTAACATCAGGATGTGGTAAAGAAGCAAGTCTATGGACATACAATAGACCCAATTACCAGTATTGTACTCCATAAAAGCAATATTTACAAGTAATGACTTTGGAAAGAGTTCTTTCCAAATCCCTGGGAATATGGCATTAGCCATGAGGTTTACAGAGTAATTTAGAGATATAATTCCTTCTTGTCCCTAATATCTGCTTTTCTATATTTGAGCTCAGTTCCATCGGTACCAGTTAGAGTTGGGAATATGTACTCAGCATAAAGCCAGTTTAGAATGTTTCTTTTACTTAGATACTGGATTGTAACTTGATGGATTGTAACCTCACTCATGGTTTTTACTTAGATACTGGATTGTAACCTCACTCATGGTTTGAAAAAGTGTGAGGTGCCTATTGACTCAAATTCATACTGAATGTCTTCATGTGTTAGAGTAGAGGGGTCTCTGGAAGAGACTGTCTCAGGACCCAGAGATGAAGTTAGGCTGTTTCTTACTCTGAGAGGCAAGGTTCTTGGTTCCTGGAGATACCTTAGTATCTTTCGGATCAAAAATGGACACATTTTAAGTCATGGTCCAAAGGTTCAAAGTACCCCTTGTATGGCCTGTTGCTTAGCACAGATGTCCAAATGACTTGTTTCTGTGAAGTCTCTCAGGACCCCTACCACTGGTTCCAAATCTGTATTCTGTCCTTAAAACATAAAATAGATTTTTTAAAAATAAATGAATTAAAAGTTGTGAAGTTTCACTACATTTATGTTAAGATTAGATCAAGGTTAGATTTAGATCAAGACTTCTCTGAATGTTTGTATGGGAACTTCATGGAAATGCACATGTTGCCATGTAATGTCAATCATATTAAATTGTGCTTTAAAATATTGAAGTCCACTCCATAATGTTATGAAATATTAAAATTAAATATGTCAGGAGACTAGAAAGGGTCTGCTTCATAAATTATGTCAGCTAATTTCTGGTTGGGGAATGTAGGTCTTGGTGGAATTATGGTGGGTGTTTCAAGTAGCAAAGCTCATTTCCTGTGGGGAGTCCTTCTGACCTCCCATTCCCAGGACTACTGAGCGTTGCCCAAATGACATGGCGAGTGCATCCTTGATGTGCCCTGGTGTCTGGGGGTTGGCCCGTGGTCTGAGAATAAAGATCCCTGGTGGGCAGGTCACTTCCCTTCTGTGTGGATGCCTGTCCACAGAACTGCTGCCTTGTGATGTGGCTGTGACCACCTCTGTGTCGTCATTCTCTGAGAAGCACTCTGGCCCCGACATAAGTAATCTGCTTCTCATACAGGAGAGTTCAGTCGTCTCTCCAAATGCAAGAACTATGGGTTGGAGCAAACAAGAGAATACAAATGTCTAGTTACGAGAATGAGTGTGTCCAGCCGCGCTCCTCTGCGGCTGACTCTGATTTCTGAGCTTCATTTTTATTTGCTGCTTGTTTCCATGTGTAGGAGTCTTCCTTGAAGAGGGATGCCTTTCATGTACAAGTCTTTCATTTATTTACTTATTATTTATTTTAAATTTCTTCCTACAGAGAGAGGAACAAAAGACAGAAAAATCCCTGTTCTGCTGTGGGGGGAAACAATCATGGCAAAACAGAGGAACCCCCCCCCCCCAAAGTCAACCAAGTAATGGAGTCTCCAGCTTTCTATAGGGCTTTTGAAAGCTCCTTGAGCAAATACGGAGCTTTCCAGCTTTTGCCTTGTATCCTATTTCTTGACCAGTAGTTCTGTTTTTCAACAGGATAATGAAACTGATTGATGTAAAAGCTCAGTCTTAATCACAATAATGAAACAGAAAGTCGTGGCAACTGTAATAAGTTTAAAGGCATATTCTGCTTTTCAAGGGCATCCTGTTTTTTAGTAGAGCTCTTCCATTAGCTAAAGAAATTAAACTGAATCATTCCATCTTTTTTAAGGAAATGATGAATTTAGTCAAGAAGAAAACAAAACTCTGTAGCTAACCTAATTTATGCAAAATCATGCAATTAGTGATGGCTGTGCTAGAATTTTTTTCCCCAAAATGTGCCTCTGATAAAACCCATCGTGAGGAGCAGTGCCATCTAATGTAAGTAGTAAACATGGAGAGTAAATTATTAATATCTGGTGAAGCATGCAGATGGCAGGACTTCCATTTCTTCTTTTGAGTGGCTCGTGTGTGTCTGCTCATCGTTCTTGCAAAAAAAAATGCAAAGATAAATATGAACTTTGAAAAGTAACATTCAACAGGATATGAATGTAATAAATAGCACAATGTGAAAAGTGAAACCTCACTTTACGCCTCTGCAGAGTGAAATGGTGGTTACTTTCTGCTCAATCTGAGTGTAAGCTAAATAAGGTCAGACTATTTTCATATGTGCACTACTGACCAAGGATGGCCATGTCTTGTGATTTGAGTGGTATTTTTTAATCAAGTCCCCTGTGTTGTAACCTTGACAGTCCTGCCACTGGGATATGGAAAGGTAATCCCCCAGCAAGTCCTTGTCCAGGGGAAAACCTCTAAGCCGCTGACCTCGACCCTCTGCTGGCCTGAGCTGAGATCTGAAGTGATCACTTGGTCCCTGGCCAAGGCAGGGCTAGCCCAAAGTTCCTTCCCACTCTTGCCAGTTTCACCTCAGGATGCTTGGGAAGAATTTCAGTGCCCAGGCAGACAAGGTCAAATTGAACTGCTTTACTGCTGCTTCTGGCTCAGCCCCCCCAGGCCAGACCTGCAGCCCGAGAGGGAAATGGGCTGAGTCCTGTTCTGAGGATGAGCAAAAGGCACCCGTTTTCTCGCTTATTTACTCCAGGAGTGCCCCTCCTCCCCCACTCTTGGCCTCCCTTGATCACTGACTCAATCTCCCTGTGGCATATTTTGGGTAGTAGAATGTTGAGGTCACAGGAGAGGTTTTTTTTTATTATTATTATTATCAGAGCAGTGGAGACACCAGCCAGGAACCCTGGGCATGAACCAGCAAGATGCAGACTCTTGCTCTTGACTTTGGGCTCCAGGCATGGCCCGGGCCTCTGGCTGGCCCGCGGGCTGCCTCCTCCCTCCTGCTCAGCGCCAGCTCACCCGCTTGCTAGCTAGCTCGCTCAACCTGCAGCGTTGGTTGGGTTCCCACGCCTGTGCTGGTCAGACTCTGGATGTCAGGCATCCAAAAGCCCCGCGGGCGCAGACCCCAGCCCTGCAGCTCCGGGAAGGTGCCAACCCAAGCGAGCCAGCGAGCAGAGGAGACGGGCATTTCACGTGGGTATCTGCCTTTGCTCCTGCTCGCGCCTCCTCAGTGGCCGGCGCCAGGGCCCCTTGGCTCCCACTTATCCCCCCGAAGTTAATCAGCAGTACTTGCTAGTTCGCTTTACTTTGGAAAATACTTAAAAGCCTCCAAACGTTACGGGGAAACGGGCGCCCCCGGGTCCCCCCAGTTGTGCCTGGCTGGGGCTGTCGGGCGCTCACGAGGCTGTGGCGTTTGTCTAGAACCGACATCACAGACACGCAGCCCCGCTCCTCCCTGGCGGTCGCCAAAGTTGCCAGACGCCCCCCAGTCATGCCAGCTGCAGTTGCATAACCTCGCCCCCTGCCCCCGCCCGCGCCCGACGCCTGCTCTGCTCCCGGCTGAATCGGCATATCTTGGCCCAGGCGAAGCCGGTTTGGGGGCGAGAAGATGCGCCCGAGCGGGGTCTGCGCCTGTCCCAGCGGCGCTTTGCCCGTGGCCAAGTGCAGCGGGCGCCGGGTGCAGGAGGAGGGCACGCGGGGTTCCGCTTACCTTCCGCTGCTTACAGATAAGTCGAGGTCGGTGCAGCGCCTGGATCGGGCATGTCTCGCCGCGGACCCTGGCAAGCCTGGCGCGACACGGAGCACTCCGGGCAGGGCATCCGCGGCAAGGCTCGCCGGGCTCGCGCGGAGGAAGGCTCGGCTCCCGGGACCTGGCCGGCTGCGCGCCTGCCGCCCGCCCCCTCCACTGCCGCCGGCCCGGCCGGCCCGGCCGGCCCCCGCGCCGCAGCTCGCGTCCCCCCGGCCCCGCTCAGCGACGCGCGCGGGGAGGCAGCGGCTCGGCCGGCTCCGGGGACGCCCGCGCGCTCGCTCGCTCGCGGCGCGGCGGAGCCAGCCACAGCCACCCGGCTCCGTGCTCCTCCGATGTCCTCATTTACTGCAATTGTCTTCGGCGAGATCTCGAGCCGGGGCCGGGAGGCGGGGGCGGAGAGGGGGAGGGAGCAGGAGGGAAGTCCTTGCAGCCGCTCCCCGGTCCCAGCTACTCCGCTGAGCCCGGCGGCCAGAGGAGAGGGCGCCCTGAGCCACGCGCCAGCCGCCTGTGCGCTCGGCTGGCACCGAGGCGGGCGGAGCCCGGGCCCGCGGGGCGGGGGCGGGGGCGAGGGCGGCGCGGGGCCGGGCAGGGCTGCGTGCGTGGGGTGGGCGATCGCGAGCGAGTGGAGGAGCCCCCTCCCGCCGACGCCCGAGCCCGAGCCCGAGCTTCAGGAGGAGGAGGTTGGAGGAGCCGCCGGCGGCTGCCGCCTGCGCGCGGGGCTCCACCGTGGCGAGTACTCGGGGTTTTTGGGCTGCAGGCGGCGCTGCGCGGCCCAGGAACTTGTTGAGTCTACCCCGGAGACGTCTCTGGAGCAGCTGGCGGTTAGGGGACTCCATATCTTCTCTCATGAGTGGTCTCCGGGGACCCTGCGCATTGGCTTCAGGCTATGCCAGAGGGCGCAGCCCAACTGGGCTTTGAAAGCCAGAGGCACAGATTTGGGCAGGGGCTAGGCAACTGGCCTCTCTCACCTTCTCACTATGCTTTGTGGATACTGGGGGTCAGAGTCACGTTTCTGTGCTGGGTCAACCTGGGGTTCCCTCCGAATGTAGATAGGAAGGCAGAACAGCTGCCTAGTAGCCTGAGGTCACAGTGGAAGTGCTGGCCGGGTCTGTTACATGCTGACATTTAGGAAAAGTCCAAAACAGGCACCTAATTACAACCCCTCCACACACACACACACACACATGCCCCACACATACACACCTGCAGACGCCACTGGGCACATGCTGCATCTGGGGCGAGTTCTCTTGGTAAGAGGAGATCTATCTAGTAGGATTCACAATGAATCACACTCCCCTCCCCCAAATGCCTCCCCCTCCAAACCACCAGAGTATTGGATCCTTTGAGCTCAGAACAGCAGGCCCTAGGTCCTCCCTGATACCTGGAAGGTCTTGCTGCCTGATCTAAGCCTCCAGCGGCTGCAAATTTCCTTACCCCCTAAGTTTTCTCCCAGATCATACTTGAAATTAGCCACATTTATTAGTCTGAATATTTCGGAGGAAAGAACAGAGTAATGGTGAACTGGAGAGCAGTGAGACTTTGGAGAGTGAATTGGAAAGACAAGTGGGAATTCTTCACACGCTGCACCTCCCACCTCCCAAACACTCAGTGTGGTCACACTTGTGCAGGACTTATAGATCCTGTGCCTGGGGCCAGGCCATCATTGCATTCTTGTCATTAAACTGCCTTTAGCCTACACCTGGCTTTATATAATGTCTGTTCTTCTTTGAGGGCTTTATGTGAAATGTTTTATTTCTATGTGGATGTTTGGGGTGACATTACAGAAGAAGACTATTCTAAAATGTCCTCCTTTCCCATCTTACTCTCAGCAGTTTTGGGGTTACAACTTCATGATCCAGATCTTCCCAGGAAGGGAGTCCCCAATCTGTGGTTCCAAACTCTGCCCACCACATTCTTTTTGATTCCCTTCTGACCTCAGATTCCCCCAAGTCTGATGTCAGCCCTACCAGGGAGGCTGTTGGAGGGATGTGCCTGGTAAGGTATGAACAGCCCGAAAATCTATAGCTACCTCTGTTGTCAGGAAGGGAGCCACAAGCCAGTGATTTGATGTTGGGATCCTTTAACACCAGGTGGCAGGGGTTCCCCATGGGAAAGTGCTGTTTCAGCTGTGCACTCCAGGGATTCCCAGAGGGGTCTGAGGAGCTTTTGTAAACCTTGTTTTATTGTAAATCTACACAATGGAAATCTGCCTTTTACCTCTTAAACATGCCATTGTCAATAAAGCTTTCAGGAAACATGGAAATGGTTCTGGTGGTAATGGAAAGCTAAAGTTTTTAGGACCACGAGTGACAACAGATAAACATAAATGCAGGCAGAGGAGGGCAGTGCTCATTGAAAGTGCTCCATGAGCTGGTGAGGAAACCTTTGTAAGAAATATGCTATTTGAGATCCCTGTGATATACACCTCTAGGAGGAAAATGAAATGCTGTGATTGGCAGGTTAAAAAATCCTCTTCTATGAAGATGAGAGTATAATTGTGCTTCAGAGCCTCACCAAGACTGCTTTGAGTTGTTCAGTTGCCTCATAGACTTCAATTGCTTTTCCAAGTCTGTTAAAAACATTGGGATCCTTCCTTTTGTTGAAGTCAGAAACCATTTCCCTAATGTATTTCTCAAGTGCCAGTCTTCAGCATCACAAGTTAAGATATTAATGAAAGCTTGTCTTGCAGACCCTTGGCCAGGGACGGATGTTCTGTGTGGGTGAGCTGGGTGTGCCCATCTTCCAAGCATACGTGTTGGGGCTACTAATCAATTTAGTATAAGTTGGTTTCTTATATTCTGCTTCAGAATTTTGCTACAAAAGATAGCCTTGCAAGGGGGAAATGAGCTGATTTCCACGTGGGATTTCTTGAAGGCAGAGGCACCTAGAGAAGGAAAATGAAGGAAGTGCAAGACAGCTAACTGGCCACTCTTTCACGTTTCTCTTCTTTTGCCTTTTTCTTGGAAATGTGTGCATGTGTAATACTGAGCATCGGGGGAAATTCCAAACCTCCTGAGTACTAGGTTTTGAAGTCTCTATTTCCACATTAAAAATAAATAAATAACCAAGAATATACAAGTCAAAGTGTTGAGGAATGTTCATAACAGCTTTTTATATTAGTTTTTCAAACTTATATTGGGGAATAGACTAAATATGTATCAAGAGTAGAATGGGTAGAAATTACTTGGTTTATTCATGCTGTGCAGTAGAAGCTAGCGGCAGTAAACACAAAGTCACAAGCTATGGAGGCATGTGGCAGCAAGACGAAATCCACAAACATGCCGAACAGAGGAGTGAGCCACAAGGATGTGCATGACTGGAGTCACTTCACTGGAGTCCCAGAAGGGCCAGAGTTCGGGGCATGCTGACTTATAGGCCAGGGAACCTTCATGTTGCTGGATTGTTCTGCATCTTGAAGGAGGTGGTTGCCCAGTTGTATACATAGATGCCAGCTCATGACGGTGTCCTCTTGTCTCAATGACTCCATCTTGTCTGAGCATAGTCAGTGTGTTGTGTGATGTCTACATGACTTCCTACTAATCCATCCCTTTAAAGGAATCATCAGTGAGCTTAACTGGTGTCTGCTGAAGCCACTTTCTCTCCAGAACCCCAGAATGAGGGAAAGGAGAGGTGTCCACAGAGCCGTTGCTGCTGTGACAAGAGTTCTTGTTTAACTGCACAGCAGAACATCCTTCCTGGGGAGGCTGCTACTGAGCCCCTGCCCTCCTGACCACGCCCCCCAGGCTGCCATGTGGCGTTCTCAAGACGTGGCTTTGCCACCTCGCACTTTCGTGTTCTTAAGTGACGCTAGACGGTGGGCAGGTGGCACCATCTGTTCAGAAGCTGTGGCCGTGTGTCTGCCTCACACACTCCCGTACAGGGGAGGTCACTCACATCCATGTGCATCTCAGGTGATATCAAGGACACCTAGAAGCTTCACTGTGTCCTAGATAAAGATGGTGCTCTCGGAGAGTCTCTGTCCAAGCCTCATCTTTGCGTGGGAGACCTGTGAGAAGCCCTGGAATCTCGCCCCTGTCATGCTGGGCTCAAGCCTCCACTGTTCATTTTCTGTACTGATTTTCCATTCAAGAGTGTCCCTTGGTGTGAAACCCCTGCCTGTGGCTCTTCCAGTGTCCTGCCAGCCAAGTCTCTTTTCCTTCCAGAGGGTCATGCAGCTGTGAGTGCTGGCCCACCCTCCTGGGGAGATGCTCGGCTCCTTACCATAGTCTTCTGTTCCCTCCATGACCAGAGACTAGAGCCCGCTTTTTGGTCCCAAACAGAGTTTGTTTGGGATAAACCAAGTACTGTGAAGACTGCTTGAAATCCCTGGTTTTCTGTACTGCGCCATTGTGAATATGATTTTCTGTAGGAAACGGGACGTTTTCATTTTTAAAGGGAACAGAAGTGTCTCTAGCTTTTCTTTCCTATGTCATACAGCAGCAGTGGTGGTCTATGAGGAAGGGCGAGTGCAGGACATGAGCTGCTGCCCCTCGGGTGCAGGCTCTGATTCCCCAAAGGCAGATTCCCCTCCTTCCCTTGGGTCGCCTCACCATGGAAATGACCATGCAGACCTTATCTCGTTGACCTTGATTTGGTCAGTCTGGGTGACGGTGTCTGTAGGGTTTTCTTATTATCCAAGTCTAATCTAGGACCAGGCTTTTTCCAGCAGAGGTGGATGGCTAATGGGCTTTTCCTAATCCCTGCTGGTAACACGGTTCATCTCCGCGGCTGCTGAAACCAGCTTCGCACAGAGCAGCTCATATGCCCAGGCGAACAGTGATACCTTGGACCAGAGCTGGGTCAAGAGGGGATAAAAATTGCTTTCAGATTTCAGTGTCTGGCCTGCTAATCCACTTTGCTTGTGTGAAGACTGTTCCCTGCTGTCCCCTCTCTGGTTAGTCCCAGCACTTAGGAGGCCCCAGGTCAACTAGGGCTGCTGCAGGGAGGCCCTGGGCCTTCTCACACGTGCCCTGTGTTATCTGGGAAGGGAAGTTCCTTCTTTGCCCACTCCCATCTTTCACTTCACCCGTAAGGAGGAGGGCTATGGAGGACAGGAAGAAAATGGAAACCTCTAGGTTCTACTCTTTCTTCTCCCGCCCTGCTTGACAGGGAGACTTTCATGAGTGTGCACTTCAGCTGTGTGCCTCAGCCCTTTAGGCCCCAGTGCAATGTGCCTTATCATCTTCTGTCCTTGCAAGACAATTGTGAAGTAGGTACTGGAAAACTCTAACAGATGTAGATCAGAAAAGGTAAGCAATTCCTCCAAGGTCACATAGCTAGAAAGTACTAGAGACTAGATTCACATGCAGTTATGCACATTGCAGAACTGACCTGTTCAGGTTTATTTATTTATTTTTTAATCTGACCTTGAGATCACTCAAGAGCATATGTTGCTGCTTGTGCTAAATAGTGTTTAGTCATGGTGGTCCTAATTGAGGAGTAGCACTAGCTACTGGAATCCCCTTCTGGTCCTTACCCAGGCCCTCAGCAACACCAGGGACCTGTGCCCAAAGGCACCTTCTAGGCTCTGATGAGACCAGCTTGGTGCCCTCCGGGGGCAGATTTCAACCTGTGCTGCTGCGTTGTGCTTATTCCCACTTTCCTGGAGCAGAGGACACCCCCAGGCTGGGGAAGAGCAGCTCTGACTGGGTTCTCTTTTGCCTTTGTTAGCTGTGCTTCGTCCCTCATCATGTCAGTTGCACTTTGAGTAAAAACAGGCACTGAAACAGCAAGAAAGTGTCATCGCTTTGCAGCTGGACAGCACCGTGTGCCTCTCCATGTGACATCAATGGCAGCAGCAGCCAGTGGCTTCACTGAACAGTGGCTACTGAAATGATCCACCACATATATACCACACTTACACAGATGACCTCTTGAGCCTTTCCTGGTGCCAGTGTGATAGCTCCGTCTTATCCTGGCCCTTTAATTATCCTGACAACCCTTGATTCTGAACTCGATTCACCAGGACAGAACAGGTGCTTTTAGTGACTCGCATGCGTGTGTGTGTGTGTGTGTGTGTGTGTGTAAGATGATGAACACGCTGGGCACATCATTCTAGTTATCTACTCTTGGCATTTTTATACACTCAGTACAATAAATTATTTTGCTAGTTTCAGTCTAAGAGCTGATTTCCTGACTTTAGATGCTGTATTGACTTAGGAGTGTGGGTCCTGCCTGGTATAGGAAGCTGCTGAGCTTTGAAAAGTCAGCCCATTGTCCTCAAATGCCAAGTTCCAAATGGGAAGACCACAGTATTAAAAAAAATCTCTAGTTATCCTGAGTGACCTCTGAGGTCAAGCACAGACTTGCAGCGCCATTTCTTTCATACACATTTCTGTTTTTCACATTGTTGAACCCTTGGGCAATTAAATAAACAGGTCGTTGCTGTCATTCTGCTGCACTGTGGGCTGCAGATCTCTCTGTCTCCAATTTGCCTAATTTGTGTTTTGGCATCTGCTGGAGCCATGTTGTACTCCAACTGCACGTGGTTCAGAAGCTGTTTCTGGGTGCTCATCTGTTGGTTCTGGGGCACCTGTAACTAATGGTAAAGTCATAATCAAAAACATATCAACATGTTTCATACATAATTTTAATTTCTTCCTGGATTCAAAGGAAAGCAAAGAAGTATGTTTTTAAATATTATTTGTATTCTTTTTTTCATTTAAAAAAGCCTGTATCCACAGCTTGCAATGCATGCATAGGACCGTGGGTGAACCAGAAGCCCTGCCTCTCAGCCATCATAGCTCCCTGGTATGATCCCTTCTTGTCTGGAGGGATACCCCTTAGGCCTTCCAGGTCTGGGGATAGGGAAGGGTCTTCAGGATTCCTGGACATTCATTTCATTCAAGTCATAGAAGTGAATTATACAAAGCGAATTACACGAAGTGAATTTCTTCATTTGTGTTCGTTGGTTGACTGTTTCAGTGGATCAAACGAAGAAACTTGAAATTCAATGTGTATTTAAAAAACTAAATTTGTGATGAATATTTGGGAATTGAGTCATAAAAAAGAAGAACTATCATTATCAGAGAAATCTGTTACTCTGTTATATAGTATAAAGATTGAACACAGGGATGCTCTACCACTGAGCCATAATTTTTTGAGAAGGCATCTCATTAAGTCACCACAGCTGACCTCAAACTTTCAGCCCTCCCACCTTAGCCTCCTGAGTAGTTTGGATCACAGGTGTGCACCCCTGTGCCCAGTTCAAAGGGAATCTTAATTCCTTCTGTGCGTCTTTCCAGCATGAACCCCAAACAGTTTTTTTTTTTTTTTCAGAAATTGTTGAATATTGAAGAGAATCCCTAGGGTTGAGCATTTAAGAAATAAATGTGTGTTCAAAGACTGTGACTGATGTTGTCCTTCCTGGATGCTTACAGCCCTGGTTCTGCTTGTCGTCACTGCACATGATTCATCTTCTTGGGGCTCGTCTTGAGTTCAGAACTCTCTGCCCACTCGAATGTGGAGCCTCTTGTTCTGCTTGATCTGCATGAGCAAATGTAAAGTTACCCTTTTATTAGGATGTCTTGGGCTGTGCATGTTATGCCCCGGAGTTCTAGAAGACACAATTCATTGATTTTATTTTTGTTCACTGAATCCAAGTATCAAAATGAAGAAATTGATTTAAATGTTAACCCCCCACCCCTCCATTCCCCGTGGAGTAAATTTTGTCACATGAAGTTGCTGATGATACTTCTAAGTCCCTTAAAATAAGACTTGTGATTCATTCACACCATGAAAATAGTGGAGAACCAACATCTTCACCTGCAGATTCAGAGGTTATTGGCTCTTTCCTTTTTGGTCTCTGGGTGTTAATGAATATTTTCGCTTCTGGAGCTTTCTCTGCCGCTGACTCCAGTGTGGATGAAGGCTGGAACCTGCAGTTTTTTGAGAAATGCTTCCCTTTGTACTTGGGCAGATGTTGAGCTCCTTGGGCAATTTTTGCTTTTTTTTTTTTTTTTGATGTAAGTATGTACTTTGATAGTGTTTAAAGTACATTTTAAAATATTGCTGAAATGAAATCACCTTCAGTTTTGGTGCATATGACAAGTGTTGAAACGCAGATGATGTTTGCCATGAAATTTAAATGAGCTCTATTAAAGCAGAAATAATGTCACATACCATGTAAAAAGCAAAGATCTCCCTTAGACTTCCCTGTTCCGACTTCCGGACAAGCATGCATAATCATTTGAAATGCAGACTAGAATCCGTAGTTTGAAAGTGTTGTCCTTCCTCAGGTATAGCCCACTTCTAACAAGCTCATATGTGACACAATGCACGAAAGTTTAGAGGTGAAAAGGTCAGATCATGAGCTGTAACCTTATCAGTTGATTAATCTACTTCTGTGGATTAACAGGGCCCTAACTGTAGGAAGGTAGGGGATGGCTAGAGGAGGAAGGTCCCTGGGGTGTGCCTTTGGGGTATATATTGTCCCCAGTGAGTAGAGCTCTCTCTGCTTCCTGGTGGCCATGTCCTGAGCTGCTGTCCTCCACCAGGCCCTTCTCTCAGGCCCAGAGCTGTGGAGTTGGCCTTCTATGGACTGGGACCTCTGGAACTGAGTGCCAAATAAACTTCTCTTTCTCTAAAATTGTTACTGTCAGGTCTTCCGGTCATGGTGGCGAAAAAGCTGACTTAAACACAGACTAAAGTTCCCTGATCCCCTGTTTGCAGTGTAAGTTGTTTGGCACAATTTTGGTACCATATTGGACCCCGACTTGAAGAATGAATTGAAGCCTTTGATTCATCATTAGAGAACCCAGTATTTTTTTCCCTTATGCTTCTCATGACACTGGATTCTAGGTGAAGCTGCCTCATTTGGGATTTGGGAAGAATTAGAACAATATATTCTATCAAGGACTGTTTCTGGTGAGAGAAATGGTTCTGGATACATTATCTGTTAGACATTCATCTAATGAATAACAGTTCCCCGTCTCAAGATTCTCATTCTTGGGCTGCGGGGTGGATATGCACACACATTAAAAAAAAAACAAAAACAAAAAAACAGCAAAATCAAACAATGGCAATATAAACAACCTGGTAGCAAAATCGTTGTCTTTGTGAACCAGGAGAATTTTGTTTTGCAATTATGGAAATGATGCAGTTGTTGGAACCAAAATGATCCCTTCGGGGATCACTGGGGGTGCTCCGTGCCTCTTCCCTCCAGAGCTTGACAAGAGAAAACTGGGCTCTTCTTATTGGATTTTCATCTCTGACTGATTTATTTAAGTGCCTCATGCAACCAAATGGAATATCTTTGCTGTAGGCTTTTAATATCAGAGCTATTATGATGACTGATACGACATAAAGGTTTTTTGTTTTGTTTTGTTTTGTTTTGATAGTTTCCAAACAATTGAGATTAATAGTTTATTCTCTGTAACCACATGAAAAATTATTATTAGTTTCATATGAAATTTTCACTAGAATAAGAATCAATAATCCATCAAATTTCCCTTTTAATGTTATGTTTAATGTTGTAGATTTGAATATTATCAGGGAGCCAATATTTCTTGACCCACTCTCATTTCTTAAACATGTCAAAATTGTGACATAGTGATTATCAACTTCACCAGTCTTGCTTTGGGTTGTTACCCTACTTTGAAATTTTTCAGTACTCTCTCATCTGATATCAACTTGCAATATTCCCTGAGGATCCAGGATTCATTTCTATGGTGCTGTTTGTGTATGACCCATCATGGAAACCACGGAGCTCCCTTGTTATTTAAAATCGTCTCCCTGTGCAGTGCTGTGATGTACCAAGTGGCACTTTGCAGTCTTTGATAGGCAATGGCTTTTTATTTACCAGGCAATGATATGCTTAGCCTACATTGCATTTTTCTCAAGTATGGTTGACTGAAGAAAGCATCTTTGAATTTATCTTCTCACTGTGTAACTCCTGGAAGCCCCGAGATTCCTTTGAATATGCAGAGGCAATTATTTGGTTTTCTGCTTTCCTTCACCAAGTGGCAGCTTTGAGAACCAGGCCCATCTTTTCTGCACCGCAATTCCACTGGCTGAGTCAGAGTGTTTGTTTAACTCCATGAAGTTCCAGGACTGAGCTTGCCTTCGAGGGCTGAGAGTGAGCATTCAAGTGTGTGTGTGTGTGTGTGTGTGTGCGTGCTTTAGATCTTCTGTTGGATTTTCATTAAAGAAAGCAAAAGGCGAGGTCATGCTGTATGGGGAGTCCTCATTTGAGATTGAAGATGGAGAAGAGGAGCCAAGGGCAAGGAGGGGCTGCTCTGTGAGCAGAACTAGGGAGCATGGAGCCCTTTGGGTGTCAGTGTCCATGTGCGGACGTGAGGCTGAGGGTAGAGCTCCGCCCTACCAGAAATCAAAGCAGCCCTGGGCTGGGGCGCGTAGTCTGCCTTGGGAGGCGGGTGCCCGGGGGCATCCTCAGGCCTGCCTTCTTTTCTCCTGAGTGGCAATGCCTTTCATTTTAAACTGATGGATTTGAAAAGTTGATCAAAAATAGATGAAAGTGGAAGAAAGTGAGTCACATCCATAAATGCTCCATCAAATATGGTGTAAAAAGAAATACTTTCCACTTGTAGGGCAATTAAGTGGCACAGGTAGACTTTATGCAAAGAACCTCAGTGTTCCAGGGGTTACAAAGTTAATTCCAAATGCCTGTGCTCTCCTCCTCTCACTAGCACACATGCCCAGATATTCAGGCCTTCTGAGCAGAGAAATTCAGCTCAGAGCCTGCTATGAAAATCTTATTTTGATTCTAGTCCACCTTAGTAGGGCTGCCAGGGTTGGCAAGTCCCTGTGTCTGATCTTCCAAGGACAGGACATGGAGACTTGGGACAAGGAAATCCCACACTTGGTTGCTGTGCCCTGGGATAAGTCATAATTCTTTCTTTATAGTCACTTGGATACATTGCCATGCAATGCCAGACCTTTTTTTCCCTCCAATCACAGAAAAAAGATTTCTTCTCTCAGTTTCTTGCTTCCCTCACTGAGAGAATGAAATTTTTTATGAAGTCTTAAATTTGGTGGTTATTGCCCCATTACCTATGGAAACTACTGTAAAGACTGCATTCGGCTGCCATCAACACGAGCTGTGGGCATCATCGGTGCCACATTAGGTGGCCCCTGTGCTCATCCTTGGAAGAACGGCCCCTGTTTGACTCTAGAAATGACTCCCACTGAAGCTGTGGAGAGCCAGGGAGGGGACAGGAGGCATTAGAGGGGCTGTAAAGGGACCAGTGCCTCGGAGTTTCTTCAGAAGAATGTGAGCCTGTGTGCATTTGGACAGTAATGCAGTCAGGAGGGGCCTTTCTGTGATTACAGGCAAATAATTCTAGGGCTGAGCCCAGGAAACCGGAAGTGCCTCCCCCGCAGGAGGCCAGTCAGGGCTTTCTTTTTGCTCCTCTTCAGTCTTGTTGATCCTTCCTCTGTCCCTGTCTGAGTCCTGCCTCTGAACTTCTGCTGCCCACCCCCAGCTGGAGCAGGCCATTTCTTACCTGGGCTCTGGGCCAGGCCCTTTGCTCTGCCCTCCTGGCTACTGACTTAGCTGGGGAGTTGGACCAGGTGACCTCTCACCCTCTATGTTCCTGTTCTTTTTCTCTCTCCCCACCTTCCTCAAAGTTCTCCAGTTCTGGAAGTTAAGACCTAATGCAAATTGTGTCCCTCAGCTACATTGTTCTCAGTGTAACTCAATTTCTCTGAAAAAAGGGAACTATCACTCAGAATGATCTTGTGGCTCTTTTCTGAACGTGACACGTGACTTCATGATTACACATATTACAGCCTGCACCTCTTATCCTAAGATCTGTTTTATTTTATCTTCTTCCATTCTTTTTCTTTTTTACTGTATTTTATTTATTTATTTATTAGTTGGAGATAGACACAATACCTTTATTGTATTTGTTTATTTTTATGTGGTGTCGGGGATCGAACCCAGTGCCTCACACTTGCTGGCAAGTGCTCCACCACTGAGCCCCAGCCCCAGCCTGACTGTACTGTTTTGTTTATTTTATTTATAACACTTTATGTGAGATCCACGGTCTTCATAGAGTTTTCACCCTGGGAGCTGTGCTGTGCTGTGTGGCACATCTGCAGAACTTGCTCGTCTTGAAGAGCAGACTTACGGTGGTGGTGTGGAGGCCCCTCTGAAGGGCGGTGGAGCCCTGCACACTGACTGTGGACAGGGCAGCTGAGGAAGCCAAGTGCAGCTTGAGATGGATGGAGTCTCCACTTCTCTCCTCCAGGCAGGACATGTCTGTCAGTGTCCTCTGCTGATGCTCCCAGAGCTCTGGAGACAGGCTGCTACGTGTGCCCTTGACATTCCTCCTGCTGACCTTCAGCAAGGCCCTATTCCTCCTGCTGACCTTCAGCAAGGCCCTCAGCTGTCCCCTGTGTTGTATTTCTACAGACCTTGCCACCCATTTGTGAATTTGGGGTCTAGAGAAAAAAACTGATGAGCATCTATTGCTCCTTATAGGAAATATACTTGTCAGTATGCTTTTTATTATTGTTTTACTTGCCTTTGACATTTAACAGCTTTTATGATTGAGTTTTGAAGCCATTGGTTTTTTAATAATAGGAGTTACAGATTGGATAATTCGTCAAATAAGAAAAATTCAGACACCATAATTTTTAAAAAAACATACTGAAGGAAATGCATGCATTTGGTGAAGGGGGAAGACGGCAGAGGCAGGGCCTCTGTGGCCAGAGCAGGTGTCTGCAAACCCCTTCCCTGGCCTGGCCTGAGGCCCTTGCCCTTCTCATAGTCAAGTGAGTCTTGCACTTCATTTTCTTTCTTTCTGCAAGTTGGCTGCATCTCCTAGAGCCATGTGCCGTTTTCTGTCCTCCCAAAGTTACAAAACAATGTCACCTTAAAAGATTTAAAGATAGGTAGAATTGGATTTACTTTGGAGAATGCAATCTGTTTTGTTCCTTGAAGGAGCTGATCCTTTGGAGAATAAGCACATGTAGACAGCTGGGACTTGGGATGGTTTGACTTAAGATTTTTGGACTTTTCAATGGTATAAAAGCCATATGCATTCAGTGAAACCCTACTTTGAGTTTTGATCTTTTCCCAGGCAAGCAGTTTACAGTACTGGGCAGTGACACCAAGTACCGCTCCCAGTCGGTGCTGGTTCTCCACTCTGAACCAGGTTGCAAAGCAGGAAGGCTGGCTCGTGTGGAGGGTTGAAGGCATTTTTGAGTTAGGATGTTTTCAATTTATGATGGGTTTATCAGGACATGACTCTGTCATAAGCCAAGAAATATCTGGATTATAAAATTATTCAAAAATAGTTTTTGTGTTTTAAAAAATCAGTTTTATCTCATTCAGCCTTTAAAAAGAGCCATATAAGGTAATTTTGGTTATGTGCATTATTGCAAATATTTTACTGTTGCAATTTTGCAATAGTGCAGATACATTGCAATTATTGCCCTGGCTCTGAGGATAACATCCTAAAGGAAAAAAATTGTTTAATTCCTGTCCACTGATTTCTCAGGGTTAGCTATGACGTGATGTTCAATTATGTACTTGCTTGGGTAAAGTATTAAATTGTTTTAAAGGATCTTTGTTTTCACGTTAAAAAAGAAAAATGTTTTTAGGAGCAAACTTACATTTGACCATCATGTGACAGTGCCAGCTGCCTTTCAAAACAGCAAGACTTAATTTTACACCTTTTTTTGTGCTTTGTGTGCCTGAAGGAGTGTGTGAATGTGTGGTACAACCCACAGGAGATTGGAAGATGGGTTTGCATCAGAAGGTAAAGAGCTTTTCCTGTCACAAGCCTGGGATCTCATAGGCAGGGGGCTTAGGAGGAGCTGATTTGCACTTCCAGAAGCCCCGGACTTTTCTGCACCTTCAGGCCACCCTTCTGAGTGGCCCCTTCATAAGAGGGGGTGCCTGGCTGACCGGAAGCTCTCCTTTGCTTTAGGAGGGTTCTGCATGTATTGCAGACTTGGTTTCATTGGATTGACTATATCCACAGTTGTGCCTTGCTTGATGGAGGCTTCTCTGTGAAGGACTGGAAGGCACTTTGTTATTTGGCTTTGTCCACACCTCTTTTCAGTTCCCACTCCCGGCTTTCCCCTTTCCCCAAAGGATGGAGCGTATCGCTTTTGTCTCCAAGCCAACTTCCTGCATCTTACTTCTGTAAGGGTTTCCTGCTTCTTAAACTCACCATTGGTGAAGTTATTTCCACTTGTAATAAAACCCCCCCTAATTAAAAAATACAGCAGTTATGCATGCTTTCGTAATGAATTAAGAATTACAAAAACTGATGTATAAAATCAAAGCCAATCACTTCTCTCTCCCACCCCTTCCTGCCTCCTCCCGATAACACCCTTGACAGCTGTCCATCTTTACACACCTGCCTTCCTGCTTGTATCTAGTTGAGCAAGCTTTGTCTGCATACATATTTCATTCCTGTGAATTTCCAGATGCTCAGAGTGTTGTTGGGAGGGGAAGAGAGAGAAGTGTTTTCTTTGTTATAAAGTAGAATTACAGTATTCACATTACTCTGCCGGTACCTTTATTTCATTGACAGCGTAACGTGGCTCCATAGATACAGATTTAAGTGTTCTGTTTTCTTCAACCAGAATATTCTTTAAGCATTCCTCATCTGTTATAAACCAAAGGCTGTCATTTCTCCCTGAGCTTTTGAGAACAAATTTATTAGTACTAAATATCTTTGCTGCAAATGTTCTCATGCCTCTTCCTCCTGGTGGAAGCAAGATTAAGATACTCTTCCCAAGTGAGGTATTTTGGAGCATTGTCAGTAGCAAGTAGCTAGAGACAGAAAGAACTGGACACAGGCTACCCCCCCTACCCCCCATGATACTGTTCTAATTCTTTAGAAAGATTTGTATATCTAGAATGTTCCCTGGAAAGATTTGATTTATTCTTCAGAAGGTACTTTTGTGTTTTCCTGAGCAGGGATTGAGTTTACGTTTTGGAATCATATTTTGGGGTATTTTCAAACTTAGTTTTGGAATATTGATAAAGTCTACATAAGGGAATTGGTCCCAAAACATCAAATTGAACAAAATCAAGAACTGTCTCCTTGTGGCAGTATTTTCAGAATGTAGCATCATGAATTTAAAAAGAGGGTGCAGGGCTTAGCACTGCAGGGTTTCTCTGACCTTTCTTACCAAGTTGCTCTTTAGTACTTGTATTGTTTTGTTTTGATTTTAGCACAGCATGGCCAGTGTTCCAGGGAAACTGTTTTGGGAAACTGTGCTCCTTTGGCTGTGTATTGTGTTTGGAGACATGAGCCTTTCCGCCTTGATCCTGCTGATCTATGGTGATATAATGTTCATTAACATGTTTTTCTTTTTCCATTATTAGATCAAAACAAATTATGCAATAATACAATAAGTACAAGAAGTGTGGACAGTTTAAAAAATGCTAAACAGTTTGAAAAATGGCCCAAGTGCTGGCCAACTCAAGGCACTGGAAGGGTCCTCCTTCCCCAGCTCTGTCCGAATTCCTTCTCCTGATGTGACCTCTGTGTGGACTTGGGGTTCACTGTCCCTTTGCTTTCCTGTTTGGATTTTTCATGTTTAAGTGCCCTTTGCAGAGTGTCTTTGGGGCTCAGTCTGCTTTTTCCCTTTGTGCAAGCAGAGTTGTGTGATGCGGATTTTTCTGAATGCGCTTCTTGTTCTCAACACTGCAGGTTTGCAGTAATCTATGCTGATGGGTACAGCTGCAGTTCATTCATCTTCTTTGCAGAATAATATTCCAGTTGTGGGAACACATCTCAACAGGTGTACCCCCTCTTCGCAGGTGTCTATGGGGTGTTGGTGTTTGCTATGGGAACCGCACTGTTAGGATCACCCATCTCACCATGGTCAGGCGCACACCTGGTTCAGAATTGCAGGGTGGACACCTCTGCAGGCAAATGTTTATCCTGGGCAAGGAGAGTCCTGTCTTTCTGAGCCTGTGGAGGTCTGGTCTGCACGGGAACAGTGAAGCTTAGCTCACTCTCTGGTTCAGTTTTCCAACTGTGACTCCTTCTCTTGTCCTATTAGTGTTCTGTTTATGGTACTGCAGTTTTATAAGGTCCATGTGCTCTTTCTGTGTGATGGGAACAAGGTGGTGGGAATGTCAGTGTATGGCCTGGGACCCTGCTCTCCACCCCAGGATCGGAGCACACACGCAGCAGCCCCTGGCTCTCATTGTTGCACCCACTGCGTTTCCTTCTGGACACACGACTAGGCAGGTTCCCTTCCTCCCATTTCTTCCTTTGCCTCTTCCAGGACTCTCTCCCTTGCGGCCTCACTGTCAGCCCACACCCCACAAGAGGGGGCAGGAGCTGTATTGTGCTAATGTTTGCCGTTTCCCCATGAGTCCCAGGAGCCAGGGTGACAGAGTGTGTAAAGCTCAGGAGTGGCTGTGCCAGTTGCCTCACCTTCTGCCCCTGCCCCGCGGTCCACCAACCTGGGGGTTTCTGTGGGATCCAGGAAGGGCTGGGAAGGCCGAGCAGTGCAGGTGCTGCTGCAGTGTGGGGGACCCCGCTCCAGAGCAGGTGGCCAGGATGGTTCCAAACAGAAGCTGCAAATAATTTCTGGACTCTGCTCATCTTGAGTTCCCTCTCAGGTGGAAATAAAGGAGACTGTGAGCACGCCACTCTTCCTTGTGTTTGAGACTCTGAAATAGAAAAGGTGATTTTAATGATGTTCCATCACTGAAAGGCACTTTTATAACCCAATCCCATGCAAAGGTTTGGACCATGTTTTCATAAGGTTGATTTCAAGATACACCAGGCTGAGCTAAAGCAGAGGAAGAATACCCGTGCCTGCACACAGGATGATCAATGGGCATTTTTGGAATAGTCCTAATCCAACTTTACTGTAGTAAGAACAAACAACCCAGAAAACAACCACAGTGAAAATATTTAAATGATACACTCTGTGAGAGTAGGACTCCTTTCCTCCTATCGCAGACCTTCAGCCACAAAGGAACTGCACCACATCTACTCCAGTGCATCCTAAATATTCCTTAGTGTTTCTGCTGCTGAATTATCTAACTCTTCCTCCCATCTGAACCGTAAACTCATGGAGATGCTCCTCCCCAGTTAATATGTTTTAGCTTTGACAGGAGTTTACTCACAGGGCTTGAGTGTAGCAGAATCCCCGATCCTCAGGGTGAGGGAAGGGGTTGGCTGTGGAATTCATGAATGAAACTGTTTTGTAGGAGGTGTGCCGTCTACCATATCCTTGGTATGCATGAGGGAAAACAAAAAGCAAAAACCCTTTGGACTTAGTCACTTGTGAGCTGCTGGAAGTCTGTTTGCAAAGGAATCATTCATTCTGCAGTCTCCGAAGTCCCCCATGTTAGGAAGTAGCTGCCTCTGAGTTATTCCACCACCCTTCACATCAAAGTGATATTTTGGTAGAAAGAGAACAAAAAAGTCCTTGAAACCAGTGTGGAAATGCTGCAGACACTCATTGGGCAGAGAGTCCTGAATCTCTCTGGAAGCCTCGCTGGTCCTTACAGGAGAGGTCACTGTTGCTGAGCTGGAGGAATTGACTTGTTTCCCAGTGAGCTGGTCCTGGGAGAAGCCCCTGGACATTTTCCTGATACAGTGTGGTGCAGCCTCATCTCTCTGAGAATAAGGAGGATACTTTGTGTCGTCACATGTAGGCAAAAGGCTGTTGTTGATGAATTCAGATTTTCCCCATTGCACTAACAACAGCACACCATCCCAACTGCTCAAGAACGTTGCTCTTCAGGAAGCGCAGGTGAATCTGAAATACCGTCCACGTCCAGTTTCAAAGTCACTGCCTTTTCTAATGACTTTTTAAGGCGGGTAAAGTTTGGAAGTATTAAAAAAAAAAAAACTTGCTATTTTTGTGAAAGACTTGCAACTCTGTCTAGTTTCCCAGCCAGTACAACTTCCTGCCTGCTTTTCCAGGTGGGTACAGGTCTCATGCCATGAGGGCCTGCCAGCAGTGACTGCCATCATTGCCATTTGGTTGAAAGCCCAGCCCCCTCCTGTCTGCAGCCGACACAGGACCCTCACCCTGCAGAAGTTTGCAGTGCAGTTCACGTGGGCCAAGTCCCAGCAGTTGCTCTGCTCTGCCGGGATGCAGATGTTCACAGTGAAGGACTTTTTCTTTCTATTACTTTTCTTTGCATCCATCTGTGTCCCCCAAGTGCAGTGCCACCTTGCAGATGACCCAACTGTGTGCTTTGAGCCCCCTGCACTTACATTTTGCTCCATAAACACATTTACTCCAAGCTTTCAAATGTGAGTGCCCTCACTCCCTTTTCCTTCAGTGACACCTCAGATGAATGCCTGTCTCTGCAAAGTCTTCTGCTATTCCCTGCACTGAAGCTGAAGTGTGTCCCGTCCTCCCCAAAGCAAGTTCTGCCTGGGTCGCAGTTGCTTTCCCTCATGTTTCTGGGTTCACTGTTGTCACTGTCCCCATGTCCTCTCCTATCTCGACATGCCCTCTGCAGTATGCTCCTCACCCCAGGAACACTGTGTCTATGCTTCCTCTATGTTACATGCCACCCCCCTCAGTTTTTTCTTTTCTTGTTTTATTTTGTTACCAGCCACACTTAACCACTGATCCACATCCCCAGCCCTTTTTATTTTTTATTTTGAGACCACATCTTACTAAGTTTCTTAGGGCATCGCTAAGTTGCTGAGGCTGGCCTTGAACTTGTCATCCTCTGCCTCAGCCTCCCGAACTGCTGGGATTGCAGGCGTGTGCTTCCACACCCAGCTCCTCCTGGGTTCTTCCTTGTTCTGCTCAGTATTCGGCTCCTTCGGGAGAGTGCCCAGCTGTGGCCTCCACCTCTGATCACCCTTCTTCCTTCCTACCTCTCTCTTCTAGAAACTACTCACTCCTAGAGTCCCCAGCACCTCCTGGCAACCACGGCCAGTGCCCTTAGGGTGTCCTCTTCCTCTCTTCATCACGTGTCACCTCCTCTTTCTAAGTGACCAACAGTCAGAGATCAAAGTTGGAGAATAAAGCTAATCACCCTAAATTTGTACTCAGAGATACTCAGATATTAGGTCATTTCCCTAGTGTTAGATCATTGTGATGGTTTGGATATGAATGTCCCCAAAAGCTTTTGTGTGAGACAGTGCAAGGACACTAAGTGGAAATGATCAAATTCAGAGAGGTGTAACCTGGCCGGTGGATTAATCCTCCATGGTGGATTAACCAACCGGGTGGTAACTGTGGGCAGGTAGGGTGTGGCCCCCAGGAAGCAGGTCATGGAGGTGTGCTCTGGGTTTGTGTTTGTCCCTGGAGAGCAAAGCTCTTTCTCTGCTTCCTGGCTGCCCTGTCCTGAGCCGCTTTCTTCCTCCATGCCCGTCTGCCCTGATGTCCTGACTTACCTCAGGCCCGGAGCAGGGGACTTGGCTGACCATGGACTGAACCTTGGAAACCAGGAGCCAAAATAAATTTTTCTTCCCTTAAGTGGTTCTTGTCTGGTCTTTTGGTCACAGTGATGCAAAATCTGACTGAAACAATCATACAAGAAAGAACTGGGGTTCTGCTTCCAAGCCGGGCGTTGGAATGCACCTCCCACTCCTCAGTCAGCCTGTCCCATGGCCGTCGCTTACTCATGACCGAGTCTTCCCTCCCTTTTCAGCCTCTGAGTCCTTGCTCCTCCCTCACCTTCCGATGCCCTTTCTTAGCCCCCCATTTCCTTCCTCTTGTGATTCCCCTGGTGTTTTTCTTTCAGTCCCCTTTTCCTTATTCTTCTCTCCTGGAGTGAACCTTGGCCCTCTGGGTGACTTCAGTGTTTCCTGCCTGCGTTTCCCTCACCGCTGGGCATCTCCCCTGTGTGTCTCATGTGGGTTCACATCTCAGATCCTTGGAGGGCACTTTTCCCATGTAATTGCTTTATCTCCCTAACTCCTGCTTTAAATGGTGGATTTTATCAGTCCAAAACGTGTTCTTTATTTTTCTTAACTTTTTTTGTACCTATGAGCTAGTTAGACTTTTTCCCAACCATCGGTAACGCTGGATGGAACATCTTTCTGCCTGAGCCATTTCTCTGTTTAGTGTCTGTCCTCCAGATTGTCTACCATAACTAGTGTTGCTGAGTCAAAGCCATCTTAAATGTGCACTTAAACACTTCAGCTTGGGAATTCAGAGGCGTGAAAGAAAACAAAAAATCAAATGCAAATTTAAAAGATTAAAAATGAAATGTCACTTATAAAATAAGAAAAAAAAACTAAATGTTTTATGCATCAAAATGAATGTGTATTTATTAAGTATCATGGTTCGCCATGTTTGCACGTAGCCTTTGTCTTGACTTTAAACCCCTGGTGGCCCGCGGTAAGTGGTGCATTTCTTCAATAAGTTTCACGGACTCTCCTCCTGGTAACACCCCCTGTTCCTCTCGGTCAGCTAGTGCAAAACCCAAGTTTGACTGGTGATAGGATTCTGGTGCCATGGTTTCTGGAATGTTCTTTCCTACTGCAGGAAGGCGTTCGGCCCTCAGAACCATCTTTTCACGCTGTTCTCAGAAGGAGGCATTTTCCGAAGCCTGAAGTTGTCAGGTGAAGAGCTCTCTCAGAAGTGTCTGGAGTCAGGGGGGTTGAGCCTGTCTGTGGAGGAGGAGTGCCTGGTATGCCCTTGGAGGGAAACATGCTCCCACAGGACGGGGCCTCCCAGTTGCTGGCGGTACCGTCACGTTTCCATCCTTGTCTGAGCAGTGGTTTGGGTCGAGGTTTGCTCAGGCTGCCCCTCTGACCTGCTCCCCTCTGAAGACCCTGTGCCTGGCCCTCAGTTTGCTCGTCCCTCCAGCTGTGGCTGTATGGGAGGATAGAAAGAGGGGGATTTTGAGGACTGCTTGTGCATTCCTTGGTCTGCCATGTTTTTTAAGTGCTCAGCATGTGCCACATTCTGAGTGGTGGGCACTCAGCTCTGTCCCCAGTGCCACTGTTCCCTGTCCTCAGGGAGCGGTATTATGTCTGTGTATCATGGAACAGAGGAGAAAAGGAAGGCAGGGAGGCACCAGTAGGAAAGGAATGGGACAGTCCCGGAGTGGCACGTCTCAGGACAGGACAGCTGGGAGCAACGGCTGTGCTGGTGGGACACCTGCTGACCCCCTTCTTTCACCCCAGTCTCCATTCACGTAACAGTTCCTTCTCTGTCTGGAAACCTATAAGGAAGCAATGGCAAAGCAATGCCCTCGGTCTGTGATGCTAACATGTTACAATCCAAGCATCTCCAGTGTGCCTTTCATATTGAAGAATAAAGTTTTCTTATATGCTGGTAAATTCGTGTGAGGGAAAAGTGCCACGTGGAAAATATTTTTATGAAACATAAAAATTGCAGAACATAATGCCTCTCGGTATTCTAAGAAAAGCCTCATTAAAATATTTGAATAGAAATATAACCGTAATTTGACTTAATATAAACTAGTCCACATGAGATGGCTCTGTTGATAATATTGTGCCTAAATAGAATCTGCTAACTACCTTTTTATATCACTAATATTAGACAAAGAAACATTGATTCAAAATGGAATCATGTTGTAACATTTATGAACTGCAAAGTTCTTTACTTTTTCCTCTTTTTTTTTCTCTCTTTGTCTCTTTTTTGTTGTTGTTTGAATAGAACAGAGAGGAGTCTTCTTTAAATGACAGAAATTGCTGACTTGCACAGTTTGCTAGTCAGAGTCAACCCTAGAACACAAGTCTTTTGACTTCTCATTTGTCCAGTGCTGTCTCCACCAAACCTATGATTATCAAATGTTTTTGACTATATTGGCCAAGAACTTTCCCTTAGCAATGGCTCCCTGTACTTTATGTTAAGAAACAACAGCATTATTTCAAGATTCATATACCTCTATGCTCTTTCCATAGCTGGTGCCATATTAAATTCAGTCTGTTTTCTATTTTCCCCCTCTGATTTCTGTTACTTCACAAAAAGCCCTTTTTGTGCTGATATATCAAAGTATCTGAGGCTGGGTAATTTATAAAGAAAATATTTTTTCATAGTGCTGGAAGTTAAAGATCAAGGTGCTGGTAGGTTCAGTTGTCTGGAGAGGGCTGCAGCCAACTCCAAGATGGTGCCCAAGGGCTGCCTCCTCTGGAGGGGAGGAACACTGTGTCCTCACATGGCAGAAGGCAGAAGGGCAAGTGAAGCAGAGACTGCACGAAGCCTCCTTTGTAAGTGCCTTAATCCCATTTGGGGTCAAGTATCATCACCTCTGCCTACCATTGCATGGGCAACACCTGAATTCTGTAAGGGATACATTTGAACTGACCCAGGACTATCTTCTGAAATGTTGTTTATTTAGTTCTCTACATTCAGTAGAGTCTGCTGATTTGTTCTGAGGTTTTTCCTTTTACAAGAAAGTAGCACCAAAGTGTTGAGCTATACAGTGCTCGACAAGTCCCAGGACAGTGAACATGCGGCCTCGTGAACACCCTGCATGGCCCCCATCAACTTCCTCACCTCTTGTTGACCCAGATACCTCTTGCCATGCTAGCACACATTTTTTTTAAAGTTCTTAATTGTGGGAAAATAAATGTAACATAAAATTGGCCATCTTAACCCTTTTTGCCGGGGTGGGGGGTGGGGTGGGGGCAGGGGGTACCAGGGATTGAACTCCAGGGCACTCAGCCACCAAGCCCACACCCCCAGCCCTATTTTGTATTTTATTTAGAGACAGGGTCTTGCTAAGTTGCTTACTGCCTTGCTTTTGCTGAGGCTGACTTTGAACTCACAATCCTCCTATCTCAGCCTCCTGAGCCACTGGGATTACAGGTCTGTACTGTGCCACTGCGTCTGGTTTAACCATTTTAAACGTGCAGTGAAGTAGTGTTATGTATAATGTGCAATTCTGTGCAACTAATCTTCAGGACCCTTTTCATCTTGCAAGACTAAATCTCTGTACCCATTAAACATCAGCTCCTATTTCCCCTTCTCCCCTACAGAACAACCATTCCATTGGTGTTTTTGAGAACGTGGCTACTCTAGCCCAGCGGGCTAATTTGGTAGCATTTTGTGGCAGGGAATCTCCTTCACAGCCCATGTGTCAGCGGTGCCAGGCCTGACCTCCATCCATTGAGCCACCCTGCTCCCCCATCCCTCTCCCCATCCCACCTTGCTCTGTGTCACCCAGCATGGGCCCCAGCCTACCCTGGAGGAGGTATAGAAAGGCTGTCACCTTGACTTTCGCCCACACAGCACTTTTCATGTTCCCAGGGTCGTCCTCTTCTGGATGTAGAAGCTCAGGTCTGAGACTCTCTCCACATTTCTGGATCCTCGACCTTTTGCACTCTTTGGTGCAGAACATGGGTTCAAGATAAAGGCTGAGAATACTAGAGGGAAATTCCAGAAAAAAAGTTCAGCGATTTCATCTGGTTCAGTCCACTTCCGTGTCCTGGGATGACCAGGGTGGTGTGTTCCTGTGTAGTCCTGAGCAGATGGGCACTCTTTCTCTATCGACATGATATTTTATGTACACAAGTTTGAGTTTGCCAAGAGAATGTGGAGAAGCTGAGAAGGGCAGAGAAGGTGCCTGTGGGAGCTCCTGGACTGAGGACTTGGAGGCGGGCAGGGGGTAGGGGGAGGAGAGAGCCAGAGGCCAGCGGTGAGTGTGGAGGGAAGCTCTGGCAACAACTGGGCAGAACACATGGCAGGTGATAATGGCAGTTGGGAAAATAGAAACATAGAACCTCAAAGTTTCATTCCCAATGAAAGTTTCATTTTTGATTTCAGAATGTCCCACAAAATCTTTGGGATCTACACTAGACTTATCTGAAATTCTACCTTAAGGGGGTCTCCTATACTTAATCTGGCAACCCCAGCTAAGGAGGGAAGGAAGAGGTTTGTGGGGGGAGCCGAGAGTTGGATAGAGAAGCAGCAGAGGCCCAAGGCCAGTTCAGTCCTGTGGACAGGAGGGTGGAGATCCCAGGGGCACCTGAAGAAGGGGGCAATCAACCTCTCTCTCCTGCCTTTAAAGAACTTGTCTCCCCCCACCCCCATCTTGTTTTAGTTGTTCTCTTTTAACTATTCATAAACTCAGTTTCCAAAACCAGTGCTCTTAAATGTCCTTGCCATAACAGGCGCTGAGATGTGGGGTCTGGGGGTGTCACTATCCCTCTGTGTGAGCCCTGAGCATCCTCAGGGTGGCAGGGGGCAGACAGGGTTTGGGGAAGTTCAGGTGGGTGTTTGCTCAGAGTCTCTGGTGTTTGCTGGTCAATCTGCTTGTACCACCTGTCCATGGTGTTAAAATTATTTAGTTTTGTTGACTATATATAAGCCAAAGAAGTACAAGCAGAAACTGTTATTTTTTTTTCTATTAGCTATGGAAAGTCCAAAAAAAAACAGGTCACCGAACAATTGGTCTTGCATCAAGTTAGGGTGAGATCATTGTCAGACACTGGAAGAAATCATAAAAACAGGGCAAGGTTTCATTCAGGGTGCTTTTCATATGTGGTCTGCAGGTTCCTTGCAGGAGCCGAAACTGAAAATTGCAAAAAATTGCATTATGGGTATGATTTATGTGACAAAAATGACTTAGTATGCCAGTCATGTGACCCACATTCAAGCAGTGCTAAAAATAGGACTGTCCTGTATCTGCTGGATTGTGGTGTTCCCTCCCTGAGAGCCATATGTCGAGGTCCTAACCACCAAAACCTCTGGGGGAATATGGCTGTATTTGGAGAGGTCTTTAAAGAGGTGGTGCAGGTAAAATGAGGCCTCGCCAATCTGACTGGTGTCCTTCTGAGAAGTGGAAGAGGCGCAGGGGTGAGCACAGAGAGATGACCCTGTGGAGATTGGCGGGAGGGTGGCCATCAGAGATCCCAGGAGAGAGAACTCAGAGACGTCCACCTGCTGGCACCTGAGGTAGGAGTCCCTGCCTCCAGACTGAGTCAGTTCACTGTTGTCACCTAAGCCACCCTGTATGCACTGTGCCTTTATGGCAGTGACCGCAAGCTCCCATCACCTCCTGTTTCAGGACGGTGGGGCGGGGGTGTAGGTCAGAGGTAGAGCGCTTACCTGGCATGCTCAGCCCCAGCATGATGCTCGTACACGTTAAGCTAGAGTAAGAGGCATGTGTGCACCCTGTTGAGAACGTCTCCAATATCAGAGATGGCTACGGTTTGACTCATGGTCTGGTCAGATGGGCTTGGAATCCTGTGACCCCTTGGCCCTCTGGCTTCCCTTCAGCACCAGCCACTTGGATCCTCTGATTTGCTGCTCCAGGAATCACAGTGAATGATGTGAATTGTTGAAAACGTGAATGTCCAGAAAGAGTGTCCACCCTCCAGGTCAAGTGTCCCTTGTTGTGGACAGAGCTCAGGGTACCTCAGGGAAGGGGTGTCACAGGAGAACTGGGAGTCAGCCTGCGGCTCCAGGTGCCCCCTTGAGTGGAACCTGTGATTTATGCCTTGTCGTTCCTTGAGTGGGTTTTCTTCATCATTTCTTTCATATGATATAGAGTTTAGTGCAACTGCAATTAAAAAATGTTGATGCTAATCGTTCAGAGGACATTCTGCATCCTTTGCTGGTCTTTCTAGAGGTGTCAGCCTCCTCGGGAGGGGGCGATGATGCGGGGGTGCTGGGGGTGTGAGTGCACTTGCTGGGTGACCATGCTGTGGTTGGGGGGCAGCTGGACAGAGCCTCCTTACCTTCATGCGACCTGATCAGGATCTTCATTCCTTTCTGTCTCCACCTGGGTGCAGGGAGGAAGGCCACAGGGCCTGAGGTCCCAGGACCAGCCCGGGAGGCTGACCCATGTCAAGTTTTATACACGCTGAAAGTCCAGCATGTATTTTGAATCAGGATTAATGCCGACCAATGGCCAGTCTAAAAGTCCTTGTGTAAAGCTCCCACCATTCTTTCCTCACCCGCGCTGCGCATCTCTGAGACAACCCTTACGTCACTGTCACTGCTGTTTGCTGTCTCTGAAGATAAGCTTGCAGGAGCAAGAAGTGCTTAGCGTACCAGGTTTGTGGGATTTAAATACCTCTTTTAAAACACCAGTTTCTTTATTTTATTGAGGCTTTTAACAAAATGCTTTTATCATTGTCAAATTGTCATCCTGACATCATAAGTTCTCACAGGAGATGAATCTCTTTTTTTCAATATTTCATTTCTGCTATTTTTGTAAAAAATTACCCTGACAGTTTAAATTTACAGAAAAGAATTGAAAATTGTATCACCTATTCTGATGTGCCCCTCTCAGGCCCTGTTGAAACAACCTGGTGTTAAGCAGGGTGTCACAACTAAGAAGTCAGCACTGGAAACGTCTTTGAGTTTATAGGATGTTTGATTATACAGTCTAATAATCTGTTAAAAAAAAAAAAGGTAGAACCACACAGTTCATCATCTTTCAAGGAGTTTTTGAAAGACGGTGGCTTAGAAATGTGTACAAATGCAAATTAACTATTAAACTGTATGGACTTATTGTTTAGAAAGTTAAAAATCAATTAGTCCCATTAAAATTATCTTTTAATGCCTTTTAACTTAATGGCATGGTAGTATTTAACTGAGGATTTCCTTGAGCTTGATAACTCCATTTTGGTAATGTATTTTCAATTTCTGCATATGAAGTAGACTGCCAACGCTCTTCTTCACCAGGAACAATGGAAAGACATAACACATCAGCTCTGAGCTGTAGGGGAATCCTTGGCTCCTTGGCAGGTGATGCTTGTATAAGACAGTGTCATCTTTCATGGTATTGGTCTGTTCTCTTCAGCGTCTTCTCTTAGTCGGTCGCTGTCTTCTTCTATGTAGAGAGGAATGAGGTCAGGGAGTATCGGACTGTGCTACCTGTTATGGACGGGGAGAGTTAGGGTGCAGCTTTGTCTCTTGTCTCACCCAGCAGGGAAAGGACGGTATGGGGTGGGGGGTGCTGCTGGATGAGCAGGACTCGCCGGGGCCACTTCTGCTAGGTTAGCTGCAGGGCTTATGCTACATAACTGATCAAAACACGTGATAAATTCACAGTAAAAGAAGAGGTCACTCTTTCCTTGGGTTCATGTTTGTGACCATATTTTGGCTTTACCTGTACACGCTCCTTCAAAATTCATCCCTTTATTTGTCTGGATAGGAGTTTTGTCTATGAGTCAACGCCTACTTGACAAGACTCTGTTTTAATCATATCCAGAGACAATTAGGAACCATGTTATTTAAGATGAAGAAAGAATGATTAGAAATACTGATGTTAAATATGTTAGACATGGAATAAAGTACTGAGTGGACATATAGGTAGGAATCTGGGAGTCAGCACAAGGAAGAGCCCCTGCAGTAAAATTCCCTTTCGACACAGAATGGAAGAATGTTGAAGTACAGAGCAGATCTGATTATGTTCCCTGGGCTCTCAGAAAAGAGAGGAAATGTTACACTTTCTCATTAAATGAGAAACGATATTAGATACAGTATAAAGGTATAGATCAAGATATAAAGATATAGATATTGGATATGACTAAGGACCTTTCGGTGGGTACAGGAAAACCAACTTTGGCTAATACCAGAAAGCCACCTTTACTTTTTCAATGTACTTTTCTTTTTTTCCCCTTTTTAAATTTTTTCTTTTTAGATATAGATGACAATAGAATGTATGTTGACCTATCATACCTACGTGGAATGGAACTTCCCGCTCTTTTGGCTGTACATGATGTGGAGTTTCACTGGTCACGTGTTCATATGTGAACGTAGGAGAGTGCAGTCTGGTTTATTCACCTGTCCTTCCAATCCCATCCCTGTCTGTCCCCTTCACTCCCCTCTGTCCACGCCAGTGTGCAATCTACTTTTCATTAACTTACTAGGTATGCATAAAATCTGTTTTTAAAAATATATCCCCAAATTCACATTTCCTACCAATTAATTGTTTTCTTTTCCCACCAGTAAATCTGAGCAAAGATGTTTAGAAATCATACATTATCACATGTCAGGAACGGAGAATGCAGTTTA
This sequence comes from Spermophilus citellus, assembly GCF_964194105.1. NCBI lineage: Eukaryota > Metazoa > Chordata > Mammalia > Rodentia > Sciuridae > Spermophilus > Spermophilus citellus. Next base: position 92,819,508 of record NC_138195.1, read on the forward strand.
TGAGGAGAACAAGAATTCTAATTTGTTACACACAGCCCATATAATTAAATTTTCTAAGTACTAAACTGACAATTTTTTTCATAATTGTTTGTTTTATTAGTAAAGACAGAAAATGAAGACGTTTTAGCTGATCGAGCAGCGAGCTCCCTGCTTGGCCAGGGAGGCGTAGGTTCTAGGCACAGGAAGTGCCCTGCAGAGCAGCAGGGAGAGGACAGTCAGCCATGGCAGGGCCTGGCTTGGGTCTTGATATCTCTCTGAGCTTCCTTCCCCCCGTTAGATTCCGAGAAGTGACATCCTGTGGGATGTGAGAGAACCCGCTCTGTCCTTTATAGTCTTTAGCCAGCCTGTTGCCCCAGACTTCCAGCACCCACCAAAAGGTCCTTAGTCATGTCTACATCTACACTTCACACCAAAGGATTCCATCCAGGCAGCTTGGGGTTGCTTTGGAATAATTAGGGGAAATTAGCCTTCCGAGTTCCAGCATTGGATTCATAGCTTACAAAATTGGAAGCACCCTTTTGCCAGGAAGGGAATTTGGGTGCAGGAGTATACAAATTGAAAAACAAGTTAAAACTGCTATTCATAAGAATTAGTACAGAGAGTGCTCATTTTAGTGACTTCCAGAGTTGTCAGGCTTCCCTGATGGGCAGGTGCCTCCTGACGCCCTGAGCCTGCTCCTGGGCTACAGGAGGTTGCATTTCCAAGCAGAGTGATGATGCCTAAGACCCAGGAGACTGAAGGCACAGAAATGTGGACGGAGCTCTTCTCTCCAAACCTGCCTACCGTCACCTCTTGATGTCTGAGGGGGGGTGAGACACTAGAAGAGCTAGTGCTGCCAGCCGGGCCCTTCAGAGCCCGGGCCACCAGGCCAGGTGACTCGGAGCTCCTCAGAGCCTGGGCCAGCCAGGCCAGTGACTCAGAGCCCTTCAGAGCCCAGGCCAGCCAGGCCAGGTGACTCGGAGCTCCTTAGAGCCCGGGTCAGCCAGGCCAGGTGACTCAGAGCTCCTCAGAAACCGGGCCACCAGGCCAGGTGACTCGGAGCTCCTCAGAAACCGGGCCACCAGGCCAGGTGACTCGGAGCTCCTCAGAGCCCGGGTCAGCCAGGCCAGGTGACTCGGAGCTCCTCAGAGCCCGGGCCACCAGGCCAGGTGACTCAGAGCTCCTCAGAGCCCGGGCCAGCCAGGCCAGTGACTCGGAGCCCTTCAGAGCCCAGGCCAGCCAGGCCAGGTGACTCGGAGCTCCTCAGAGCCCGGGCCACCAGGCCAGGTGACTCAGAGCTCCTCAGAGCCTGGGCCAGCCAGGCCAGTGACTCGGAGCCCTTCAGAGCCCAGGCCAGGTAGGCCAGGTGACTCGGAGCTCCTCAGAGCCTGGGCCAGCCAGGCCAGTGACTCAGAGCCCTTCAGAGCCCAGGCCAGCCAGGCCAGGTGACTCGGAGCTCCTCAGAGCCCGGGCCACCAGGCCAGGTGACTCAGAGCTCCTCAGAAACTGGGCCACCAGGCCAGGTGACTCGGAGCTCCTCAGAGCCCGGGCCACCAGGCCAGGTGACTCAGAGCCCCTCAGAGCCCGGGCCACCAGGCCAGGTGACTCAGAGCCCTTCAGAGCCCGGGTCAGCCAGGCCAGGTGACTCAGAGCCCTTCAGAGCCCGGGTCAGCCAGGCCAGGTGACTCGGAGCTCCTTAGAGCCCGGGTCAGCCAGGCCAGGTGACTCAGAGCTCCTCAGAAACTGGGCCACCAGGCCAGGTGACTCGGAGCTCCTCAGAGCCCGGGCCACCAGGCCAGGTGACTCAGAGCCCCTCAGAGCCCGGGCCACCAGGCCAGGTGACTCGGAGCTCCTCAGAGCCCGGGTCCTCCACTCTCCCTTCTGTGGAGCTCTTCGCCTCTCTGCCCAGCCTGGAAGGAACACCAGTGGCTCCAGGTGTCAGAACCTGATGCCTTTGCCACTGTGCCCACGCTGTGCTTCTGATGGACCTTCATCCCCCATTCCCACCCTCACCTGGCAGGTAGCCCATCATGGTCCCCACAGCACCAAGTCACCCCACCATGACCCTGTCACAGTGAGTGCGATTGCTCCTTTGAAGGTCCCTTCTCATTAGACAGGGCAGACACCTGGCACGTTCCCATTTAGAGCCCCACACAGGCACAGGACTTGGCCTCCAGCAAAGGATGGTGCAAGTACTTGTTACTGAGTGGTGAGTGGAGGACCCTGACCCTGGTGGCCACCTTGACTCCTTCAGCCTGTCCCGCACACTGGTGTCCTGCTCTAAGCATGCCCGAGTGACACCCTCACCACACCCTTCACCTGCTGCACTAGGCTGTCGCCTGGTCCCTCCACAGGTCTGGCCTGGACCCCCTCTCTTCACAAATGCGCTTGCTGGGGGAGGCTCCTGGCTGCTGTGAGGAGCTCCAGGGGCAGCAGGGCAAATGGAGAGGCAGGTCCTGCCAGGGCTGGTCTTCCAGAGCTCCCTGGAGGCTTGGCACCCCCAGCCACACGTTTTGCACTCGTGTTCCCGGGGCCTCTGTTCTGCTTCCTCAGCGTGTCCTGAGCACCCATCGGGTCCGGCAGGAAGCAGGTGCAGAGAGGGTGAGCTGGCCCTGCAGCCTTCCCTGTCCTCCTTCCAGGTCATCTTTTTAATCCCCACCCCCCCCACACACACATATGAGAGGAAACTTGCCTCTCTGTGTCTGACTGACTTGGCTTAACATGGTGCTCTCCACTTCTGTTCATTTTCCTGAAAATAACGTGACTCCATTCTTCTTTATGACTGAATCATATTCCATGGTGGGTATAGACCACATTTTCTTTTTCATTCCTCTGCTAATGGACACTTCGGTTGGTTCCCCCTCTGGGCTACTGCACACTGCCTCGGTGGATCAGAGAGCAGGTATCTCCCTGATGTGGCCATCTCGTTCCCTGTGCCTCTTTGCCCAGTGGTGGGCCTGCTGGACCATCTGCTAGTTCCAGTTTTGATTTTTCGAGGTAGCTGTGCATTTAGCTATAGGTTTGGGTCTTCCAAAGGACTAGAGATGGAACCTCTAACTTCATCAGAGGCACAGCCCCCTTCCTCGGCAGAAGTTTCCTGTTTAGGGTCACAGTCCTTGTTAGACTGACGAGTTTTCCTTCCCGCTGGTTATGTCAGGCCTTCTTTCTTGTTGCTTTAAATGTTTCCAGGACAAGGAAAAGAGGCTGAGTACCTGCATGCAGAGGGTGTGCACAGGTCTGTGGGTGCCTCGCTGGTGAGAGCTGTCTTCCAGGCCCGGGGTCTGCTGGTAAGCAACGTGGAGGTGCCTGACCTCATGAAGTTTGTATTCCAGAGGGTTGGGGGATGGTGAGCCACGTGATACGTAGACAGAGGGTGCCCTTGTAGGAAGGTGCCCCCCAGGAATGGGGCAACCAGAATGGGGGCTCAAGTGCATTACAGTTGGAAGTGGAAGTGGCATTGTGGCACTTGGGAAAGGAGACTTTGGTGCCAAGCTGTGCAGGAGGGGAGAAGGTGAGCCAGATGGCCTCGGGGAGGAGGCTTCTAAGAGCACTGTGGTAGAGCCAGCTTCTAAAGGGTACAGATGGCCAGTTCAAGGATCCTGCCCTGGGCAGTGTGACTAGGGTAATGAGGGGAGTGGGGTGGAGTCCGGAGGTGAGGCTGAGCATCATACGGTGGCTGTGTGGCCTGAACATCACTGCTGCAGGTTTTCTTTTTATGTACGATAGTGGCTGTGGTGATATTTCTGCCAGAACTTCCATGCAGTGTTGTTGAGGTGTCTGATTCTTTCACCCAAATGCCTTCTATTGACTTTCTCTATTTAACTCATAAGCCTAGATTTTTTGCTTTTAGCCCCTGTATGACACCAAAGCAGCTGATTTAAATAACACACACACACACACACACACACACACACACACACACACGGGCTCTGTGTCATTATCCTGTAAGCTTTGGTTAGACAGGAGTGAGAAACACATCATGCTGTACACTTTTAACTGTATAGCCTGATAATTAGCTTGTGAAAACCATACTCAATTTTGCAAACAAGTCGTGATTCTAGAAAGTAATTAAAATTAGTCATTATCCTACCACTTTGTGGGTTTACCTTCTACATGCTGTTGCGATCTTGTCTAAGCAAGACTAATAAAAAAAAAAAAATCTTGACTGAACATCTGTTACAAAGTGACTTCAAATTTGCATCTTCTCTAGGACTTGTGAATGGGGTTTTGGGTTCAGGTAAAAGGAGATTGATCTGATCTGTTAGGACACCTTTGTAATTTTATGTGTGGGACATTTAGCTGAGATGTCAACATAATCATAAATTAAAAATCTGTAAAACATGTGGATTTTGTTCAAGCAGATTAATCTTAATAGAGAATGTTTTATATTTTCTAATTAAAATTATGATGGTTACCATTATGAACAATGCTAAGTTTCTATTTGGCAATTTATAAAGAGATTTAAATTTTGATAAAATCAGTGGAATGGGCTCTTTTAGTGTTTAAATTATGTCTATGTAACATAATAAGAGGAGCCTTCTACAGGGGACATATACTTTATGTATTTATAAATACATAAGTAAAATTATTTTATATTTTATGTATTAATAACATTTTCATGTTATAAGGTGGAAACTGGAAATATGAACAATGTCTACATGACACTGGATACGTTACCGTATGTCTGTAATTGATGTCCACCTTAGCACTTTTCTTATTGAGTGGACATCTTTTTTCACAGAATGTGATGTGAAGCATCCACAATTTATACCCACCAATTCCAAGACTGTTCACTGGCCCCAGGCCAGGTCGCATATAGTGTGTAAAAATACTGATCAACATCAGCTCTGACTAGGAAAGGTAATGTTTAAATTCAGCTGCTGACACCCCTGTCCTCCATGGGTACCATCCAATGGGAAGTCATTTCAGGGGGCTCCAGGCAGTGGCTGGCAGGCCCTGGGCCACATGGGAGCTTGGGAGATGTCAGTCTCCTAAGGGTTGTTGTATTAGAGCTTGGAGTTTCATAATGATGTCTTTTGAGGTGCTCTTCTGACCCTGTTAGTAGGAATTTAAGAGCTTCCATGTGACGTGTGGTTTGATGCTCACTTTAATTATCCATCTGCTCGTTTTGCAGTAATCAAACTCGAGACCTGTGTGTTGGAACCTGATTGCATAAGAGCTAGGAACTTGCTTAACATGATACATAAGGTCTATCTTAACTATCACTCAAGATCATTTTAGAATTAGCCCTAAGGGCATGCCCACTGAAATCACTGGGGAAGCCAAGGCCTGGCTGACACTGTAAGTCCACATGGCCCGGACGGTGCTGGTCTGCCAAGTGCATCCGGAGACAGCAACAGGACTGGCTGCGATTAGGAAAGACAACATGAGATGATTGACAGTGGTTAGTTGAACTTCTTTAGAAACTGTCTCCAGTGCAAGACAACAACCACAAAAAAAATTTTGAAAGTAATAAAATAATCACGTAAGTTTAGTTATAAAATACACTCACCAAATTCAATAGTTTCCCCAAATATAGAAAGAAAAAGAGAATGCTTAAAAGCTTATTGACAAAAGCACTCCTCCCAGTAGAAACCAAAATAAGAAGAACTCTTTAAGGTTCATCTGACAAAAACTTCAAAGTGTCCCCCAGTGGCCTGAACATAGACTGGAACAGTTGGGGGAGCAGTAGGGGTGGGAAGCTGTATGGTTAGCTGCCAGGATTCCTTCAAAAATGGAATGGAATTCCCATTTGAATCCCAATGGGGCTGTTTTCAAATTTTAAACTGTGGTTCTAAAGTTCATGTGCAAATAAATTGGCATGGACACTTAAGAAAAATGTGTAAAACAAGAGTAATGAAGACTTGTAATACTGAATGAACAATAAAACCACTTGAAAGCTGCAATAAATTTAAACAATTAATGAAACTGAAAGTAGTTCGTTTCCATATATGTGTCAGAGTGAGGAGGGAATCCTGGAATATCAATTTTAAATGCACATGGCTTATGGGAAATTGTGATTTTTAAATTTTCTTCTTCATATATTTTTGAAGTTATACTGAGTAATCCATCCATTTTAGTTCTGAACTTTGACCCTTATGTCCATTTGTGTAACTACCACCAAATATAGGAATATTTCCCTTCCCCTTAAAACATCCCTCAGGTCTACTGTCATTAACCCCCTCCCCCGTCTCATTCTGCTTTTGTAGAGTTTCCCTTGAATGGATTCCTACAGTTTTATGTGTCTGGCTTCTTTCACTCAGCACGGTGTGTTGGAGATTTGTCTGTGCTGACTGAACAATAATTTACACCCCTTATTTTTGAATAATAATCCACCATATGGATTTGCCTAGTTAATTTGTCCATTTCCTAGGAAGTAGGTATTTGGAGTGTTTTCAGCATTTGGCAATAACAAACAAAACTGCTGCAAAAATTTGTGTAGAGGTCTTTGTATGGGTATATGATTTTATTTCATATGAAATACATAAAAATACACAAAAGTGGGTTGGTTGGCTCATATAGTAGGAACCTAATTAACTGTTCGTGGGTGGACACTCTGTTCCCCAGTGGCCATCCTCTTCAGCCCAACAGTGTGTGTGGGGGCTGCCATTGTTCTTCTTCCTGCCTTTTAAAAGAATCAGTGGTTCTAAAAAGTGTATAGTGGTCTCCTCCTGGTTTAATTCCATGTTCCTAATGACCAATGACATTGAGTGTGTTTTCATGTGCATCTTGGCCATCTGTGTCTCTGGGTTGGTGAAATGTCTCTTCAAAATTTTTGCGGATTTTTTTTTACAAGTTTTTAAAATTGATTTCCGAGCATTCTTTAGATAGACTGAATACTGCATACAAACCATTTGTCAGATATTTGTTTTGTAAGTATTATCTCCAATTCTGCAGCTGTGTTTTTTTTACTTTCTTTACAGTCTTTTAAAGACCAAAGTTATTAATGTTGAGATAAATTTGTCATTTTTTTCTTTTGTGTTTTTTGTTTTTGTTTTCTAAGAAAAATTAATAAATAAATAGCAATAACAGAAGTAATTTGGTTCAAATGTAATCAAAAATAAAAGTTATAGTTAGAAAAAGAAGAAATGCATGCCTAAGCCAAGGTCACAGACTTTTCCTGCTACATATTTTTTTAAAAGGAGTTTTATTGTTTTGAGTTTTAAATTCAGGTGTCTGAAGCATTTTGTGCTGATTTTTGTATGCTGTATGGGTTGACCCTTCCTCCCTGTCTTCCTCTCCCCCTTTTCCTTCTCATTTGGGTGGCCAACCATGTTGGCCCTTTTGCTAGAAAGACTATAACAATGGCCCCATTGTTGACAGTCAACTCACCGTCTGCGTGTAGTCAGGCTGCTTATTCTGTGAGTCTGTTCCTCCCAGTCCTGCACCTTCTTGGTATCTGTGGTCTTATGATAAGTCTTACAGTCTGCAGTGTATGTCCTTTGACTTTGTTGAACATAGCCTTGGCTGTTTTGTGTTTTGCTCTCTTTTATAGAGTTTAGAATCGGATTGCTGGTTTTTACATAGATGGCAGCTGGCATTTGGAAACTGCAGATCTGCTGCATCTTAACGATCCATGAGCATGGTATACCCCTCCACTTTCTTTAGGTCTCATTGGATTCTCCTTAGTGTTTCCTGGGTTTCAGAAGCTGCTGTGATTTTGAAATACTCTTTCTGGTATGGCCTTGTATTATATTCATCGTCACCGTTGTCACCACCACGGCTCACTTACCTAGGCAGCTACTGTGCTCATATCCTCCAGTTCATACCCAATTCAAACTTCTCAGGAATTCCATCCTACAGACTTATTATCCCAGTTTTACAGGTGAGGGAACTGAAGCTTGGGAAGGCTAAATTGCAGTACCCTATACAGTATTTGCAACCTGTTGGGTGGTCATTCCACCTGTCTCCTGTGAAACCCTTGGTGTTGGCTTCTAGATTACTTTTGTATCATGAACCTATGTATCTTAGACATATTTGATAAGGCCAAAAAAAAGGACATTTGTACTCTTTTGTAGCACTCCCCCTGCAGAGTATCTGTTAAGGCTAGAATACATCCCTGCTGTGAATTATCCGATAATCAACCACTCATACATTGAAGAAGCTTCACCTGCAGAAACAATATGCCCTCCATTTAGTTGTATTTTAGCCTCCCCAACATTGTCCTGAGTTAATACTCCTGCTTAAATCTCTCCTCTGCTCCTGCTACTGGAATATGAGTTTAAACACCCAAATCAGTGCTCAGAGCCCTGTGGCTGTGTCCCTTGGTAGTTTCTTTGAATGGAAAGTAACCACTTCTCACGAGAAAGCCCTGGGCAGTCTGTGCTAATCCCTTTATAACACTGGCAGCCTTGTGTCTTGATGACTGTCCTGTCCGCTTCTCCCTGGACTGTGTAGATGTGGTTTTCCCTCAGCTCTTTATTGTTGAAGTCTCCATACATACAGGAATGTGAGCAGGGTTACAGTGACCCTGCGCAGCTGCCTGCTGGACCTTCTGGGAACCGGGCTGTGCCATATTAAACTCTACGGGAACTCCCTTGCCATAGGTGTGCATCCAGGTGTCAAGGAAGCCTCTTCTGTTGCCAGTCCAACGCTGCATCACAGACCCCTGACACATTATCTCATGAGAATGATTCTGCTACCTAGTGACAGCAATGTGACACCAGTGAAAATTAACAATGGTTCCCTAACATAATGTCCACTTCGGATGGAATTTTCCCATTGGCTTTTTGTTAGAGCATCCAGGCCAGGGATCTGGCCACATGTTTCTCTTCCCTTCCTCATGGTTGCATATTTTTGTCCAAAAAAATACCTCATAAGTGGCAGTGTGTGCTTAGCAGCCATCTCACCAGGAGGCCCCCACCATCATCAGGAACTTGTGAGGCGGTGTTTTCAGGTGGAGTGAGGGTCTTGGTCCTGAAAGACCTTTCCTTGCAGGGTTTCCATGTCCGTGAGGGATCTGCCTGGATCTGCCACTCCCTTAGGCCTGAAGCAGGTGGATTCTCAACCTCCTCTTCCTCCCACTCCTTGGCTGGCAGGTTGCCTTTCCCGTCTGTCCTGGATGTATCTGTCTAGCCTCACCCCCATGTTATATTCCTTTGCCCATCCTGGCTGTGTGTCTGTCTAGCCTCACTCCATGTGCTGCCCTGTCTGCCTTGACACTCAGGCTGTCCCAGCAGCCCACGTGTGGTCAGGGGAGCCTCGTGCCTCTGCCTCAATGCATCTGGAAGGCCGTCCTGGCGCGGGCTCTGTTTGTGTTCAAACCTCTGGGGGGTTCTTTCTCATCCATCCCGCCCCTGGACCTCAGGGCTGCCCATTTCATGGTACGCGTGCTTTAAGCTGCACTTGGCCTCACTCCACCCCAGGTTGAATCTTGCTTTCTGCTGTTTCTTATGACACGTGCAAGTCCCCTTTCCTCGGAAATGCAGGCTGTGATGAGGGCAGACCCAGATGACAGGGAAGGGCACCAGCCCCCCGGGGGTGTGTCCTCTGCTGTGCTTTGCTGTGCTTTGCAGGCTGCTGGAGGCATCCTGCTCCTGCACAGCTGTTCCTGGGGCCCCACAAACTGAGTCACCCTTCCATGTCAGGAGTTTTGAAAGTGAGGGTTCAGGTGTTTACTGCCCGGGTCACTCGGGTCTTAGCTAGTTTTAAGCAGAAGTGTTGTTGGGTGGTCTATTGTGATGTAGAGCTCTGGGGTATATAGCCATAAACTTTGGGTGTCCATATAATGTATAAAAAGGGATTTCACAGTAAATACCTTATAGTAGATTATCTCTGTTCCCTTATATATTTGCCTCGTATTTCAAAATATCTGCTCCCCTGTAATTCACTAATTCTTTTTTTATAGTTGTAGATGGACACAACACTGTTATTTGTTTGTTTATTTTTATGTGATGCTGAGGATCCAACCCAATGCCTCACACCTGCTAGCCAAGTGCTCTACCGCTGAGCCTCAGCCCCAGCTCCCCACTACTTGTTTTTTTTAAATATTATTTTTAATTGTTGATGGACCTTTATTTTATTTATGTATTTATATGTGTTGCTGAGAATTGAACCCAGTGCCTCACACATGCCAGGCAAGTACACTACCACTGAGCCCCAGCCCCAGCCCCCCACTACTTATTTTTAACACCTGGTATGTGACATTATTCATCCCTATGACATCACCAATGAGAATAGAATCAAGCACAATATGCTTTTATGATCCATATGTTCCATTTTACCTGAGTGTCACCTTTGACCTATATGCCTGATGGTAATGATGTCCTTCAGGTGGAGAAGCTGACTATAAAAGTGTGTAGACTTCTCGATTCCCTCTTCTGCAGGAGGAGGGTGTGATGGCTGTGACTCTAGGTCCATTATGTTGTATTTACTGATGCTGTGTAGCAAGAGCTGAGACTTGGAGAATCTTAAACACTCTAAGGCTCTAATATCACCTGATTTATCGAGTTCATAAAAATAAAATGTAAAAATTACTGCTTTATTTTCTGTCTTTTGTAAGTACCGAATGAACTATATTAAGAAGTTTTATACAGGACTGAGGTTGTAACTCAGTGGTAGAATGCTTGCCTTGCATGTGTGAGGCCCTGGGTTCAATTCTCAGCACCGGATATAAATAAAAACAAAGGTCCATTGACAACCAAAAAAAAAAAAAAAAAACCAACAACAACAAAAAATTGTATACAAAGTATATATTCCTCATTATATCATGCAGTGTAATTTTTAAATTTCATCTTTTTATCATTCACTCCTAATGTGTTTAGATTATTATATTGAATGAGTAGCATATAATTATCATGGGTAACTTAACATCTAAATGCCCTGTTGGGGTCATGTCTTGTCAATGTCTTCCTGCAGTTACTGCTGCTGTAAAATTGGCATTGATTTTGTTTTTAAAATCAGATTTCTTTCCTTATAGTATCTGGAATAATATGAGATAATGGTATTTTGTGAATTCAACCAAGCACTCATTTTAAATTTAAGATGCAGGTTTAATTTTGTTGCTGGGAGTTTAAAATAGCTAATAGGTGACATTAATGTAGTTGATCAACCATACTCTTTTCACCCTTGTATAGCTTCTTTTTACAAACATTTCTCGTGCTACGGTTCTTTATAAAATAAGTAAATCACAGTATTTTGGAAATTAAATGAGTAAAAATTAGCCACACATTGAATAAAGACATTGTGGGGCTGAGTTTGTCTTTAGAGGAGAAAAGAGCCCTCCAGTGTTTTCTTGTTTATACGTTATATGAACAGCCACGTACTCTGTGTGTTCACATGATGTATAAACAGGAATTTCACAGTAAATATCTGATAACAGATTATCTGTGTTCACTTATGTATTTGCCTCATATTTCAAAACACCTGCCTTCCTGCAATCCCCTACTCCTTTTTAACACTGGGCGAGTGCTGCCATTCCTCCCTCCGAAGCCCACCCACCTGGTTCTCATCGGGGGAAGGAGGAAGCTCAGATGATTGATGCGAGTAGAAACTCGTTTTTCCCTGAACTTGAGTTTTAGCAAGAGAACCCATTTCGGCTTTTTAATGATGTCTTATGCTTAATAAAATATTTAATCAAAAACAGATGAAGTACTTTGTAAGGCACAGCCAGGGCTCTTGATGTTCAGCGTGTGTGGCCGGCACCATCCTGTGTCTTTCTGCTGCCCGGCTGTCCTCTGCCTTTCTGAGATCCGCGCTCTTAGGCTCCCCCCTGCCTCTCTCAGTCCCAGCAGAGCTTTGAGGTAGCTTTAAGGAAATTCCTTTTGCTACGAAAACATGAAGTGGGAAATTAAAACATTGGGGAAATACTGCTTCTTTTTTTTTCAACAAATATAAAGTAAGAGAACAATTTTATTGGGATTATAGAATTGGAAAGGAATTTCCCAAGTCCTTCATTATCGTGATGATGATTTTACATCTAAATAGTATGTTCCATTGCTTCTAAAGGCAAGTGGATCTATTTGCCCTGAAAATCAGCTATTCCCAGTGCTGCCTTGTCCATTGGCAATTCCCAAGGTGCAGTGGCCAAAGTCTTTTGGCTTTTCGCTTCCTTTTTCCTCTCTAGACTGTTTTGAATCACTGTTTCATCCCTGGTCCTCTCACCCAGGTACTGCTGACTCTCAGTGGCCTTTTGTTCTGAATATGCATCCCCTTACAAGTAACACTATATCATTTAATTAATCAATTTTTATTTTTTAAAAATTTAAGTTTCTTGATATATATCTCATGTAAAATTGAATTCATCTATTTATAGTGCCCAATTTAATACTTTTTAGTACATTCACCTAGTTGTTCATTAGCACAGTTAATTTTAGAGCATTTGTATCACCCCGAAAGGGAACCTGACCTTTTATCAGCCACTTCCCATTCTCCCCAGGCCCCCATCCCCAGTTAATTATTAACCTAGTTACTGTCTCAATAGGTTCACCTTTTCTGGACGTTCTTAGAAATGCAGCCACACATTATCTGGACTTCTGTGACTGGCTTGCCAGTTTGTGCAAAGAATTCAGCTGGAATTTTTATAGGAAGTGTAAGGAATCTATAGATCAGTCTGGGAGCATTGTTCTCCCAGCAATATTGAGTCTTCTAATCCATGAACATAGGGCATCTTGCCATTGATTTAAACCGTCTTTAATTTCTTTCAACAATATTTTTGATATTAACAATATTCAATGTAAATTTTCTTTCATATTCCTATTTTATTATTCTTGATGATTTAGTGGAATTATCTTCTGAGACTCATTTTTGGATTGGCCATTGGTAGTGTATAGGAAAATTGGTTGTTGTATTTTAATCCTGTATTCTGCAACCTGATAAATGTAGATCTTTTATCATTTTGTAAAAATAGCTTTTAATCATCTTCTTATTTGTTCTTTCTTTCTGAGATTCCTGTTTATTAGATAATTAATATATCTTCAATGAATTCTTTCTCTTTCTCTTTGAGTGTGTTGGTGATTTTGTTATATTTCTGGAGGATTTTATTAGTTTTTTTCTTCCCAAACTTCTATTTTAATGTTTATTTCTGCTTACACACTTCAGATACTCTGATTTAAAATTGAGACTCCTTTATTTTTTTCCTTTTTCTTTTTTATAACATGATGTTCTTGTTTCATTGATATAATCTCATATATACAAAGGTAATAATTGCAGTTCTTTAAATTCTCTTACATGCTCTGAATATTTTTTATTTCCTCTGGTTTTGTTTTTATGTATTAATGATCTGTGAACTTTGAACATGAGGCCCTGGTATCTGAATCAGACCTTCTGCCTCCCAGAGCTTACCCCACACATTGAGGCTGGTGCTGCCTTACAAGGCGAGCCTACGAGGAAGGGTGGCTGTCAGAACCCAGTGGTCAGTATTACTGGCTTGTTCTTTGGCTGGTCAGTTTCCCCTAAGACTAGTCTTGTGCTCTTGTTTACTGTGTGACTGAGGTCAAAGTGGGAGTTTGTCCTAACCTTCTTGCTGACATGCTGGGAGGTGAGCCGAGGAGAGAATGAGGCATTTATTATAGGTTTGTTATCCCTAGGTATCTGCAAGCCAGCTTTTCTCTTTCGTTGTGTCAGGCACCCTCTGTGCCTTCTGCTTACAAGTGAGCGGGGGCCATTTGTCTTCTTCACATGCAGCCTTACTTTCGGAATCAATTTTCCCCCCAATACTGTACATTAAACCCAGACGCACTTTAACCCTGAGCTACACCCCCAGCCCTTTTTATTGTTTTAATCTTGAGATGGGGTCTCACATGTTGCTGAGGCTGACCTGAACTTGTGATCCTCCTCCCTCAGCCTCCTGAGTCATTGTATATTACAGTGTGGCCCACCGTGCCCAGCGACCAGTCCTCCACTTTGCAGCTTCAAGAGTTCCCTTGACTTCAGTTGCTTCTCCTCTCAGTTTCTTGGTCCTTGTCCATTTTTTGTTCTTTCAATATCTTTTAATGTCATTAAAATGTTTCACTTTGTATGGTTAATATTTAATGATTGTACGATATTTCACTGAAACACTGTGGCACAATTACTTGATTTAATGATTAAAAATTCAGGACACCCAGTTCAACTTGAATTTCAGGTGGACAATTTCTTTCCAATGTATGTGTATCCCGTGCAATGTTTCCAGTGCAGTGTTTGGGACATATTTATTTTTTGTTCTTTGTCTGAAATTCAATTGGAAGTGGGCATTCTGTATTTCATCCTGCAACCTACAAAGTTCCTATTACTTACACAATTTCTTCCCTTGAATACCTAGGTATTTTCCGTGATGCAATGGACATCTTTGCGCTTAAAATTTCCTATTTCAAATTGCTTTCTCTGGTGGGTTATTAGAAGTAGAATTATTGAGGAGATGAGTGTTTTCTCCAAGACTTTTCCAAGACTTTTGCCAAATCGCTTCTTAAAAAGGTTATAGCAATTTATGCTCCCACCAGCAGCGTATGAGAGTCCTCATTCCCTGCTCCCTTGCTACCATTATCATCACTTAAACACTTCTTTGCTATTTTGGCAGGCAAATAATGCTATATCATTTTCATCTCTGATTACTAATGAGGTTCACATTTTTTGTTTATTAAGCATTCGATGTCCTGATTTTGAAATTTTCTGCAAGTGCATCCTGACTTCTCTGCCCTTACTTTGCATTGCTTTGAAGTCATAGGAATAGGTCTTGTTTTTACTTAGTTAATTATTTTTACTCAGGGGCTGGGGCTGGAGCCGGGTCCCCAGGCTCATGTACAGGACAGTTTCTGCACCATGGCTCACCCCCAGCCTACCTGCCAGTCTACCTGTCATTTAAAAATAAAGCCTCCCCATGACTACTAAGTGCATTTACAATAAATCCATTAAAACATTGAGGATACTAATGTTCTTCTGCATCTGCAGGATTCAAGATATCTTCTCACAGTTCTTCCCCATTTTTGTTCCTAACAAATGACTGATCTCAAGCTCAGCTTCTGCAGGCACTGGCTTACCCATGCTTAGCAACCACAGGGACGCTGTGCAGGCTTCTGCTGCACTCCCAGGGACAGTGGACTCCATGGCGTCAGCAATGCTTACCTTATGAAAGTACCCACGTGGGTACGTTGGCCTGGTGTGGTAGTGCACACCTGGAATCCCAGCAGCTCAGGAGGCTGAGGCCGCAGGATCAGGAGTTCAAAGCCAGCCCTATCTCAAAATTAAAAAAATACAAAGTGCTGGGGATGAGGCTCAGTGGCTAAGCACCCCTGAGTTCAATCCTTAGTGCCAAAAAAAGTACCGATACCTGGAAGATGGAGCTCCATTTCCAACATGAGGGAGGTCGGGGAGCCCTTCTGTGGACTTCCAGAGGCGTTACCACTTTCCAAGTGAGGCCACAGGCACCAACACAGAGAAGCGCTGAGATGGCAGAACGCCCTTCCTCTAGGAAAAGCAAGACCAAAGAGCACAGTGGCTGTTGGTGCATCTGCTGCATGTGCTGTGCTGGCAGGCCTCCTGTCGCCCATGGTGGTGCCTACCCTTCTGCCCTCGCTGGGCCTTTCCAACGCCTGTCGGTGGGCGGCCTGCACAGGTTCAGCCTGGCCGCATGTGCCTCCCCAGGCCTTGCTCTCTGGATGTTGTTGGTCTGACTTCATTTTTCACATCTGGTACCGCGTCGCTGCCCACTCTTGGCCACGCAGTGCCTGGATCCTCTCTGGATCAAGCCTGTCCACGTCGCCCTCTGGTCACTGGGCCTGACTCCAGAGGTGCTGACTCTTGTCCCTGGTGCTTCTCTGAGCACATGCCCTCAGCATCTCAAGACCTCCCAGGGGCCTCTTTTCTTTCTGTTTGTGACTTGGTATTTTGCACTTTGGTTTGTACCTCTGGTCAAAGATAGCCGTTCCACTGTGAGCGTCTCCATGGGTGAACTGTGTTGGCATGCAGAGATTACTTCCAGCACTTTCCAGGTTCACCTGGATTGATACAGGTGTGTTCGTGCTCAGGAAAAGCTCCTCATCTCACAGGGAGGAGACTAGGTCACCAATGGCGTTTCAAGGTAGAGTTTAGGGCACGGTCCTGAGGAGGCCTGACATTTCTTCATCTTCTCCTGACTGTCTACCTCCTGTTGGCTGTCAGCAGTAGCTTCAGATTTCTCAGAGAAAGAATTCATTTGTACATATGGATAAGAGGGAAAGAAATGAGCTCATCCAGAGAGCCCCCACCCTAGAGCCCTGGAATGCTGGTTTTACAGCCATTGTGGCCACTTCCTTTCCAGAGTCTGCAGCCTCTGAGCCTCAATCCCACAGCCTGTAGAATGGGTTCAGAGAGTCCACCCCATGCTGAAACAAGGTCCTGGTACTCACAGTCCGAGCACAGTGCATGGTCCACATGCAGTCTCACAGTTGTCCAAAGGAGGGCATCTCATGAACAGAAGGCAGGATACCAATGCAACTGTTCTTGAGCTCAGTGGGATGCCAAATATTTACGAATTTCAAAAGTTCATATTCATAAATAGACATTTTACCATTTTTACTAATTCTTCCTCCAATGCAAAACAAGTATTATGTAGCTCTTTCCCTGAACACTACCAACTTGGAACCTAAATCTCAGCAATTATCATAATTCACAAATTATATTTCTGGGCAACTGGAAGATACCATATCATCATTATTGTATTTGTTCAATTTGTGTAATGCATCCTTCGAGGACTCGTTTGGAAGCATGTGCATATACTATAGATACAAAAATGGATTGCAGAAAGTATTGGACTTTAGCGTTTCACTGTGGAGTGCATATTCCCAATTAATAGAGCAGACACTTAGGTATTCGGATAGGTGGCTGGAAAAAGTTGGGTTGGTAAAAGAACACAATTTAGGCACTCATTTATTAGGGGGAAAATAGGGACATGTTATAAACTATGCCTTGCTCTATACTTGTACTAAGCTTGTACTTGTTTAGTGGGAGGAAATATATGGTCTGTGTTTCTTAAAATGCCTTAATTTAGGGACACACACTTAAAAGTAAGGAAGACAATTCAGGGTCCTTAGCTCCCAACGTGGGAGTGGGAATTGCAGTGAGACGCCCCCAGTAGGTACCCACCCACGCACACGGGCACCTGCACACCCACAGTTACACCCTGGCTCACTCCTTGCTTACTGCTCTGACTCTTTACCTTCTCCATGTCTTGATTTTATTTGCTGTTTTCTTCTTTCCTCCTCCTTCCCCTTTGCAACCAGCTCTGTCTGATATGAGAAATTTCCAACTCTCTCACTTGACATTCCGGTGAGCCCGCTTTCCTCGCACCGATCTTCCCCAGGAAGAGAATTGGACCATAACTCACTGCGGAGTCGGTGGCGATTGCCTCCAAATTGGCCAAGGGGGACACAGGCAGATTTTGAGCAATAAAAGATCTCTCTCTGCCATGGCCCAAGAGGAGGGGACATGCACACAGGGTGCCTGATGATGAGGGCAGCAAGTGCCAGGAAGGCACAAAACACAAGTGACCTTGATTTTTATCTTTTCTTTAATCTTTGCATATTTAATAGAAAAACATTTGAAGTTTGTTTTTCCAGTCTGGACAACCGCGTGTCAGGAGGCATTTAATGCAGTCAGGGAGAAAAATATATATATATTCCCCTTCCAAAAATCTCAAGGTTGAAATGGACCAATCCTGTGCTCTCATCCTTGGGCAAGACCTGGCAGGATGCAGGGCCCAGCAGCCCCCTTGCCTCTCCTGGATGGCTTAGATGCCAGACTGACAGCAACTCTCCTAACCTTTGCTCTCTCCTCTCTGATTCTATCTTCTGATCATTTGCAGGGGAACTTCGTGGCATGCATGACAGCTATTTTACGACAAATGGAAGATTATCATTATGCTCACCTGATCAAGACTTTCGGGAAGATGAGGACTGATGTTGTGGTGGGTGTCCTTTCGTCCACTATTACATGTCTGTATGGTATTGGTATTTCTATTTTACATAGATTTGTGCATAAGCATGTGCCTCTGAGTGATTGATGTATCACCAAAGCCTTGTTCCTCAGAAGACCAGAGTCCTGACCTGCAGACTCGTGTCCACTGCCGACCTGGAGAACCCACTTCTTGTCTTCTTTGGTCCATCCTTTCATGAGCTTTGGGTTGGCAGCTGGAGGTGTTTCCTGCGATGACTGTCATCGACTCCCGTTCTTGGCTGGTCAAAGCCTGACAGGCTTTGCAGTCTTAAGCTGCACACCATTGTTAATTAGCTCTAATCATGGATGCTCAACAACATTTCACCAAATAACTCTCTAGTCACCCTCAGTGAAACTATGATGCAACTTAATTAGGAAAAGTATCATGGAGGGAGTTCATCGAGACGGAGCCTTCTCCCCAGGGACCTGAAAGTCCATTGCCATATGGTGGGTATCCTGCAAGAAGCTGCAGCCAGTCCTGTTGGCAGAGCTCCCGATCAGACATCCACACGAGCTCCAGGATTCCACTCTCGGGATCAGCTCCTATAGACTGCCCACGGGTTCCTGCGCAGTACAGCAAACCTGCTGGGGTGTGCACAATGGGATTCTCTGTGTGTGACATCTACCGGATAAAGGGATGGGAAGAGGAAAATGATTTTTATGATTTTTTTCTCCAAGAATTTTTTCTGGGACAATTTTTTAAATTGTTGCCACAATAGGTAGATAGATAGGTAGTTAGGTAGATAAAATTCTAAGTAGAATAAAAATGAACCTATACCTCAACATCATAGCAATTTCCCTTACATAAAAATCGGGGTACAAGAAAGCATGCCTGTTTGCCTGTATGTGTCTTTTGGTTTCCTTTGACTATTAATGAATAGTTTATAGTAGAGGCATATTCAAATATGGGATATATATCACATTTTTTACTAGGATTCATGTTAAATCATGGCATATTGAAATCAGATTTTGTATTTACAGCTTGTAGTGCCATAATTGAATCTTAAATGTGTTCATATATCCTGCTTTGGTCAATGAAAAGAATAGTTATAACTTGAAGTTCAATGAATAATTTCTTAGATAAAATTCCAGGCTAAATAATAACAGTTTTCAGAATGAGAAGAATTACCCATCCTGCAAAGTAAAGATTCCAGTTAATAATTTGTGCATTAGCAGAACAGTCACGGTCAAAACCCACACATGCAGACTGTTAAAACCATCTCATCTGAACTCCTAAATGGTGCTACTGATATGGGGGTCTGTGAATTGTGAAAAGTGATAATGACCCACGGTGTTTAAAAATTGCTGTAATCGATGAATGCCAAGCTAGTGCCTCTCTCCTTCCTCAAGCCGAGACTCAGATATTTACTCCATGTTGTGGTCCTAATATCCCAAGGGACATCTTTTTTCCTTTTGGCACAACCAGTCAGAAGATCAATTATTTGCAGACGATTTCATTTCCATTATAAAATGGCATTTGTGATTTGTATATCTTAAATTCATACTTCAGGGATGGTGAACCTTTTTTTATTGCTGTTAATCCATCAGAAACTTGGTAGAATCTGTTTCTACCCATTAACTCTAGGTAGAGGGTGTTTGACTCTTTTTCTACCCTAAAAGACAAAAGATAATTTTATGTGAACTAATTGGAAGGTATTTAGTATACCCACCTGAGACAGCCTCAGCCACATTCTGAAGACTTCCTTCCTTCTGACAAGAGCTCCCCCAGGTTGGCAAGTCCAGCCCTTGCTGAGGTGAGTTATTCCCACACACACCCATGGGTCACAGAGCTGTTGCTTTTACAGCCTCTCTGGTGGCTCTCTGATCCGAGGTAGTGGGAGGACAGAGCACACAGGAAAGACTGACCTAGAAAGGAAAAGGAATGGACACGGTCCACACAGACCTCCCTCCCAGCGGGGCCAGTCCTGTCCTCGAGGATCTGAGCCCCTGACAAGTCTTCAGACCCTGCAGCAGACACACCCATCGACCCACAGTACTGCCACCCTGTGTCCAAGTCTCAGCACCAGGAACGGAAGCAGACAGCTTGCCCAAGGCCTGCGTCGCCAGGCAGAGGGATGAGGTCGACTCTGGACCTTCCAAGGGAGACTGCCACCTTGCCTCTTGTCACAGATCCCCACTACAGGGTTCAGGAAAAACAACTTGCTTATTTGCACCCTCACTGAGGACTCTTCCATGACCACACGCATGGAGGTGACCTCCACAACAACTGATTCTGTGACACTGTTCTCTGAGTTTCATGACTCAGTTCAATTCTGACACTGCCTGAAGCTAGTGCCAGACCCAGAGGTCCCAGGGCCAGTTTACGTCCACCTGGTGGGTCTGTCTCCCATACTGCTGACGAAGTACCTGTAAGTCTGGGGCTCCTACAACTGCCTCCCAGGGCTCGTAGTCATCTGGCATTGTTCTCAGAACTCAGGAGGCACCTGGCTTATGTGCACTGGTTCACTGTAAAGGATGCAACTGCCAACAGCCAACAGAAGCACCACGAGAGCAAGGCATTGGACGGGGCCGCAGCAGAGGTACCCCCTCCAGGCCTCTCCTGCACCTCCAGCTGTTCAGCAGCTCAGAGTTCATCAGACAAGGCTGAGAGTTCTTCTAGCAAAATCTCCAGCCTCCTCTCCAGGGTCGGTGGGTGGGGCTGGAAGTTCCAACCCTTCAGTCTCTCTGGTGACCAGCCCACTCATCCTGTCACCTCCTTGGCATAATTGAGGTCTGATCCAAGGGTCTCATTATGAATGTACTGCCAGTCTCGCCACTCGGCAAATTCTCAGGGGCTTTTGGTCCTCTGTCCCAACAACCTGGCCATGACTGTGTGTGTTTATTATTATACAGCACAGTGTCCTTTAGCAAATGGCTGTCGAGTGTCTGAGTGAAGAGAGAGGTGTCAGGACAGTGCAGGTAGAGGCAGTGTGTAGTGGGTAAAGTTGAGGGGGAGCAGGGTGAGGGACAGTGGATGGTTGGCAGGACCCTAGGTCTAAATGACCTAATTATCTAGAGCTGCAGGTTCCTGTGGACTCCCTGGGCCTGGTCTACCTTTGGGTTCCCTTGGGATCAGAGAAGGCGGGCCTCTGTACTTCAACCAATTCCAAGCTCTCTCGATGGAGTCCTTTTCTCCCTTCACACAGCTTCTTCCAACCCCCTGGGACCACCTGACACCTGTCCTGGTCTCCTCAGGTGGATGCAGCCCCTCTCCATCACAGCATCTCAGGGGTCAGTCCCACTTGACCATCAGCCAAGACTGGGTTCTGGTCTGGGTTCGCACACTGCCTGTGCACTTATGGGGAACATGAAAGCAAGTGTGTTAGCAGGCAAGTGTCTGCCTAAGAAGTGTTCTCCTGCTGTGGCCCAGGAGACCTTGGAAGGTCCAGTGCAACAGCCGCCGACGGGTGATGTGCTCATCTCCTGCGGTGTGTCCTGGAAGAGGAGCCAAGCTCTGGGCACCTGCTCCTTTATTCCTTGTGACCATTCCCTATGAGTGTGGCCCTGTGAAGGCCCTCTACCCTGCACCTGAACCCGGGCCATGTGGAATCCTTCCATGGCCGGTCACTGATGAGTGGCCTTGCGTCTGCACAGGGCAGGATCATCGCAGGCACTGCCCAGCTCTTGTGGCTCATGGTCTATCACAGTCAAACAGAATCCTTCCCATTAACCAAAATTATCTTTGCTCTGAAAGGATGGTCCTGACCATGGGGCAGATCAGAGTTAAGCAGGGCTCAGGCACCTTCTCTGCAAAAGGGACAGTGGTGGAGGCCTTGGCACAGTGGGTGAGGGGACAGTGTGGGGGCAGTGCTGGAGAACGAGGGTCCCTGGGAGCGCCTGAAGGGGTGGGGGCGGCAGGCCACAGCAGATCTCCTCCTAAGCAGCGTGAAGACCTTTGTCTTCTTTGCCTCCTTGTTTTCTGTTTTTAATCGCTATTTTCCCACTGTTTTGGAATGACAGTAAAAGTGTGCTTGTTTGAACCTTTTATACTGAGATCACTGCAGCGTCAGTGGCAGGGTTTTGTGTGCCCTTTGCCTGGTTCCTCTGACAGTGACGCCTTGCAAAACTGTGGTACCATGTGGCAACCAGGATTTTTGACGTGGATGTGACCCCCTCACCCTTCTCAGATCTCCCCAGCAACTCCTGTACTCTTTGCCCTAATGAGGTGGAACGATGTTTTCAAATATTCCAAAAAGCTGAGGGCACAGCACAGCAAGAGCAGGTTCCCGTCACCCGAGTCCATCCACTGCCAGCTCTGTACACAGTGCTGCTTCTGTGCATCCCCAAGAGTCTCTGTCCATACAACAAGTCCCCCGAGAACCGAGAGCTGTCAGGATGCTTCTCCCAAGGGGAGTGAGGGGCCTGCGGCTGTCACGCGGCTCTTCAGGAAGAGACAGCTGTCCCTATCCCAGGGGACTCGGGCTTCCTCCGTCCTTCCCACACTGACTTCGTTCACGAGGGGCTCCTTCAAGTCAGGATCCAGTGCAGACTCATCTGTCTACTTTGGTTGTGTCTCTTTATGCTCTTTTTCCTTCGATAATAAACCCAGTACCTTTGTTTCTCTTCTCTTCACGGTGCTGCTTTTTGAGTTTTGAGCATGCCAAGCCCAGTCTTTGGAAGCCGACCCCATTCTGGATTTGTTGAGATCTGCCTTGTAGCACCTTTCAACCAGCTTGTCTGGCTTTCCTCGCCACGTCCCAGTCTGTCCTGCAGACCGAAAGCTTTGCCTAAAATTCAAGCTCAATCTTTTGGCAAGAGTGTTTAAGAGTTGGTGTTGAATGATTCCTGTTACCTCCCTCAAGACACTGGGAGGGCACGCTGAGGACCCACAGTGGTGAAGATACTTGGTTAATAGAGCACCACCAACGTCCCCAATGCACACACACATCTCCCCTTTGCAATTATCAAGAAATCTTTTGGATGGAACTGAAATCCACCAAAAGTCAACAGCTATCCTATTGCCAATGATCTTTCATCAGATTGGTTGAAAATATACTGATGCCCCTCGTCTATAACCATCACCCTTTGGCAGAGCAAATTGTCATTTCCTTGTTCTGAATATCAGGATGGTTTAGTCCAAGAGCACTGGGAAGCCATTGCAGCGGTGACTAGTGCAGGATCAGGAGTGTGCTGGCACCTTGATCAGATTCACAATTAAAAAGATCACTCTGAATGAAGTGCATGTGTTTTAGAAATGGAGAGAAGCAGATGGCTTTAGGCTAAGAAGAATTTGCCTCTGAAATGCGCTAATGATTATTGTTGGGGCTGCCCACTTATTATCTAGGACACCCAATGAATAATCAAACTACAAAGTGCAAAGGGAATAAATCAGGGTTTAAAGATGAACCTTTCACAGGACATCCCTTGTTGACTTGGGGACCTCAGGTTCACAGGCTGCTGAGCCTCACAGGCCTGCCTGGGCAGCTGCAGTTGCTTGGACCACCATGGCTAGTGAATTATGCAGAGCCACCAGGAAGCCTTGCAAAACCTCGTCTCCCACTCTCGGCAGCGTTCTGTTTGTTCAGCAAAGTCCCAAAATTTAACAGCTGAGCCATGCTAATGAAGTACGGGACTGTGTCTCCGAGAGAAGAAAAGGAGCTGGGAAAAGATGCTTCTCTTCCAGAATAATAAGAACCAGACCCTGCATCTCAATTATCAGGCTTCGAGGAGCGATCACAAGGAAGCCAGCAAATTCCTGCAAACGGAGGGGCGGCTGAGTTACAGCTCTTAGCCAGCAGAACGTGCAACCTGGGCATCAGAATGGGGAAATCTTGACAAAGTGGGGAAGCTGCGCGAAATGTGAATTTCAGTAATTTAACTGGGGAAAGAAGCCAGCTGTGCGTCAGGGGACACCTGGAGTGCTCCCACCCTGAGGTTTGGCGGTTGCAGGCCTCACAGGCAGAATTTGGAACCCATCTGCACTGACTTTCCCTCCTGGCCTAGAGGTCTCCCTTGACAGGGGGTGGCCACTGTCGCTCCCTGAGTCTTATTCATGGTTGGGTGCACCGAAGCCCTCCACAAAATAGACGTGACTTGCAGGAACCTGGCATGGCTATACAGGTGGCAGAGAAAGTAGGTGAACTTTGGACATCACCTGATTGTCCTCCTCACATTTGGCTTGTGAGCCTTGGCAAGTGATGCCGGTTAAGAACTTTGTTACTTTATTGGCTGCTTAAATTCCATTCACCACCTTGGCCTTCACAGCCAGTGCACCTAATTATGATTCAATAGATTAAATAAATGAGGAATATCCACTCATTTGGTGTTCTCTGACCATGGCCTCATTTCTCTAAGTCAACTCGCCGGTGCCTTCCCGTTCCACCTGCAGGCCCTGAGCACACACGGGGCTCCTGGAGGTGTGGTCTTTTCGGGATAACCCTTGCCATGTTCAGGTTAAAGCAGAACAAGTGTGAAGCCCTTGTAGTAGGAAATCATCCTTCCAACAGGCACAGGGGAGCGGTACCCCTTCCCATCACTGTGAGCCCTCTTACCAGCCTTGATCCCTGCCGACCCTGTGGTCAGCCTGGGAAGGACAGAAAACCCTCTGTGAGACACAGAGGCATGGCTGATGGCTCAGTGGGACGGCACTGCTGTGTGGAAGGGTTTGGCAAAGAGGCCACAGGCTCCAGTGGTGTGCAGCAGGATGACTGTATGCAGGTGGCCAGGACATGCCTTGTATTTTTAAATGGCGTAAGGAGGAAGGAGGGATAATGATATGCCTTATTTGACCTAATGGGTGTTGTTCCTTTTGAAAAATGGATTTAGAGTAAATAAGGAAAAGGTACAACCAGCCGGTTACGTTTGGGAAAAAAAAAATCCTGTTCTCCTGTAAGCAGAAAGGGCAAGGATGAGTATTTGAAAACTCTGGGGGATCCCCATCTACTGGTTTTGACTCTGAGACGTACCCAGAGACCCTTTCAAAATACATCCTGGAGCCTGCAGCTCGGTCAGGAGGACCCCAGATACACAGAAAGACAGAGCTGCTACGCCACTCCCACAATGTGCGTCCTCATTGGTTTTCAGAATGCTTTCGTTCAGCTAAAAATAAGAACCTTCTGCAATCTCACCACGCACGCCTTCATGGGCGTTGACGTCCCCCTCTTCCTGGCGGCTGTTCCAACCTTGTGTTTTCTGTTTCAGGATTTTCTGATGGAAACCTTCATCATGTTTAAGAACCTCATTGGGAAGAACGTGTACCCCTTCGACTGGGTGATAATGAACATGATGCAGAACAAGTAAGTAACCGGGACGGGCCCACGCCCATTCGTCCCGTGGGAGCGGAGTGCTACTAGGGGTAAAGGTGGCTTTTGTACAAAGTGCCTCCCCTCCTGTGATGCCGGTAGCACTGGGGACGGGGAAGTGGGATGTTGGTGACTTCTGCGTGACCACAGGGAGCTCTGGCACTAGGAAGCGGGACTTTGTCCCTTGGAGAAACAGCCTGAGTTGCTCTCTTAGCCCCCGTCACAGGCAGAGACGTGCTCCGGGCCATGACTTCTCCGTCTCATTTCAACCATGTTTTTCTTAGCCAAAGTGAGTCTCAGCTGTAGGCTCAGCTTTTGAAAGGACTTATATTTCACATATTTCAGATTTAAAAAAAGAAAATCCTCATGAGCAGTTCCTCCATGAAATATCAAACTTGTGCCTTGCTTATCGTCTTCCCACAAAGGCTGTTGGTGAATATTCTAGCACTTTGGGTGTTATAATTTCTGTAAGTACTCACGGTAATCGTAGAGCTCTCAACTGCATGGGATTTGGGGGAGAGATTTCTCTCAGCCTCTTTCTTCTTATTGCATTTTTTGTGAGGAGAATTGTTGGCTCACATGCAGTTGTAAGAGATGGGACAGAGAGATCCATGGATGCCGCACCCACCTCTCCTCTGTGTGACACTTTGTAGGACCACAGTATTGCATGTGACCAGGGACTGGACCCTGGTTCCTTCATCATGTGTACCCCTTAGTGCTGTGTTGAGTTCTCTAGATTCTACCCCGTGCGTGTCTTCTCGAATCTGCTCCCAGTCAAGGTGCTGTGTGCATGCCTGCCCCCACAAATGCCACTCTTCCCGCCCCTTTATCAGCATATTTCCCTCTCCCTTCCAGCGACCCTATAAATGCGGTTATCTATATATGCTCTTTTTGATTGGCTTTTTTCACTCTTTAATTTCCCAGAGTCCCATTTAGGCTGCTGCATGTGTCTATATTTTATTCCTTTTCATGGCTGAGGAATACTTCGTGGTATGAGCAGACCTCGGTTTGCTTAACCATGTTCCTGGTGGACACCTGGCTAGTTGCCATCTTGGTGTTTCTGAATAACCTTCTACTACAAGCGTCCATTGCATAGGCTTCTGAATGAACATAAGTCTTCATTTCTGTGACACAGACGCCCAGGAGGGCAGTGTTAGCTCATATGGCAATTGCACGTGAGAGTTCATGAGAAACTCCCAAACCATGCCGTACCGTTCTCCATTCCAGCCGCAGTGTAGGAGAGGTCCAGTGTTTCACACCCAAGCTCTAGGACTGTGCTAGTCCACTTTTTGTCACTATAACCAAAATACCTGGAAGGAACAACTTAGAGGAGTTTATTTTGGCTCGTAGTTTCATAGGATGGGTGCATGGTTGACCTACCCCATGCTCTGGGCCCAAGTGGAACAGAACATCATGGTAGAAGGTTGGAGTGGAGGACACCTGCTCTGCTCGTGGCAACCAAGAAGTGGAGAAAGAAAGAGAGGAGATCCAGGGACAAGATATCATCCCCAAGGGCACGCC
Source organism: Spermophilus citellus (assembly GCF_964194105.1). NCBI lineage: Eukaryota > Metazoa > Chordata > Mammalia > Rodentia > Sciuridae > Spermophilus > Spermophilus citellus. Next base: position 92,846,135 of record NC_138195.1, read on the forward strand.
CCCAGTAACATCCTTCCTCCAGCTGCGCCCCACCTGACTATGGTTACTACCCAATAATCCAGTCAAGTTATCAACCCATCAAATGGATTGATATCTGATTAGGTCTCGGCTTTCGATCTAATCATCCTTCCTTTGAACATTCCAGTGTTGCCTAGTACATGAGCTTTATGGGGGACACCTCATATCCACACTGTATCAGGAATTGTCACCATTTTTAATTTTAGCCATTCTGGTAGGTCGGTCGAGATTCTCCTTACTAGGTTAGTTTGCATTTTCCTGATGGCTCTGCCTCTTTCTGATGGCTTTTGCCACCTCATGGGCAAGTCCTGAGCAGCAGCAACCTTTTGCTTGGCTTCTCCTGGTCATTGCTCCTTTTTGTGACAAAGGGCACAGAATTGGCCTTGTTTTCCGTGAGCCGCAGGGTTGTGAGCTGGTCCCTACGGGGCTATGGTGGCTCAGGTCAGATGCTGCTGGGTCTGTGGTCTCCTTTCCCAAGAAGACTGCAGTTGGGACCCAGGATCTGGACCCAGCAGGGCTGGCTTTGTGGGGACACAGCCCTGGCCTGGGGCTCAGAGCAGGGTCCTGACCTCTGCTTCTGCCTCTCCCCCGCTGCGCAGATTTTGATCATGCAGCTGGATCTCTCTTGATGGTTGAATCCTCATCTAGATAATGAGGGACTTAAATCACCAGTGTTTTCTCCCTTTTCCTCTGTTAGGATTTACTTTTGTGATTGACAATTAAGAATTACTCCAAAGAGCTACAGAAGTGTTTTTAATGAACTTCGTTTTCACACCACAAAAACAAACAAATCAGTGAGAATAACCAAAAAACAAAACAAAAAAACCACCAGTAGGGAAATGTAAATCTCACTATGTCCATGAGATGCCCAGGACTTTGTCCTCTGACTCTCCATGGGGACATCATCCCTAGGTGGCTCTGGTAGACTGGCCATGACCTGGTGCTCAGACTGTGGATTCCACAACCCCTGGGTGCTCTCTGCTGCAGCAAAGTTCACATGTGAGTGGCTCCCCAAAGCTGTACTTCATGGTACCCTAACTTTCAGGGTTCCCAAGTGAGCTGTTATCCTCTTGAGAACACAAAGTCTATTGCTTATTAATTTTTACAGTGTTTGTTGATGACTAAGAGCCTGTTTTCACTGTTTGGTTCCCTCTTCCTGCTGTGTACCCCCTGCCTCCAGCCTGAGCCCCTTGAGGCTGCCCCAGAGCTGTGTGATTATCACCCAGGTGGTCACAGTACTCTGGTCCAGGATTCCTTCCTGTCTGGCTTCTCCTGGGATGTGCTCATTCTTTGGGGGACCATATTCCTTGGAATCCAGCAGCGTCTCCACTGCAGCTTCCTGTGGTCCAGTGATGTGTGGGTGTCCACATGGGCGCGTGTGCCTGTGTCTGTGCACGGGGGCTGTGATTGCAAGTAAAGGCACTTGTGTTTGTAGCCATTCCAACCCTTAGAAGCTCACACAGACCCACCTTCTGCACCCAGCACTGCACATGTCCCCAGGCCACTGTGAGCTACAGAAGAGTCAGCTGAGAAGGAGGCATTTTGGACACAACTGCAAAAGCAGCACTGGCCATCGCACCTTTTATCCCACATTCTACAACCCACAAATGCTGCCCCTTCTGTGGAGTAGACAGCATTCATTTTCAGAAGCCAAATCAGTTGGGTTTTGGAGAAGGTTATTGCCACCGTGGGGCCAAACACCACTCCCTGGGTTGGTGACCCTGAAGTCTCTGACGCCTTGGCTTGAACACTAGCTTCTCGAGGAAGGGTCTATTCCATTTTCACGAGATGCGTCCACTCTTTGTGGAGTGCTGCACACTTGGTTCTGGGACTAAGAGGGACTGTGTGTGGCTTGCTCTCCACGCACTGAGCCTGACATGGGGACTCCCCGTGCAGTAGTGTCCTTGGCCCCTTCAGTCGCCCTCCAGCACAGCCTGCTTTGCTCCTGGGGAAACTGAGGCAGGGGTTTGTAACTTACTGAAGGACAGGAGCTGCAGCGACCAGGCTGGTGTTTCAGTCCTGCCACAGAGCCGAGCCTAAACCCCTTGCCCCCGGCCCTCCATCTTGTGCCTCCTGTTTCCCCAGGAAAGTATGGAGGGGCTTTTACTCTAGTGTTCTTACAAGATGACTTTTCTGCAAGACGCATCCTCTACTGAGGGAATGTTGAGCACAGAAGCCAAACACTGCTGCTCCTCCTCCTTTTCCAGCCGAAGCCTGAGCCGTTGGGGAGGATGCCCTCCACTAATGTGCTCCCTGCCCACCCTCCGGGCATGAGAAAGGACAGGATCTCCCCAATGCCAGGATAAAACCGGCTCCCTGTGGGCACGACATAGGCCCCCCACCCAGCGTGTTCTCGTGCCCTTCCTGTTGGCCTTGCTCTTCTCCTGCGACTTCATAGGTCAGCATCTCGCCCCCGCCAGGCTTGTGCACTTCCCTCCTCCTGGCATGCTTCAGAGACCGCCTCCCTCGGTAGGATAAGCTGTGACTCCCGGAAGCTTCTGGAGTCTGTATTTAAGTTTTAATGGCACAGCTGGACATGTAGTTTTACCACCCACGGCTGAGAAATGGAGAAAATCCGCCTCTACGGTCCCTTAAATATGTGTGTGCTTGTTCAGCTTTGTCTCTGTGAACTTACATCCCTCATACCCGGACGTGTAAAAGGTAATTAAAGACAGCAGGCATTAGAGTTGGTGCAGCGACTTGTAAATCAAGAATCAAAGCCTTAAGACTGACGGATGTCCCAAAGGACTATCCCTGCGTGCTTGACGTGTTGAAGAGAATGACTGATTGGCAGTGGCCTGACATTATAGCTCGGTGCTAGAATGGTGGGGCCAGATGGCAGGATGACATTTGAGGTAAGCACAGTTCAGATAGCGTCGAAGCCTGCTTGTGTGCACGCATCCAGTGCGCATCAGGATTGTGCCAGCGGGGCCCCAGTGTTGACCTCCCTTGAACAGCTCAGGTGTGTTGGAACCACAGACCTGCCCAGCCAGGGCCGAGGGCTGGTGTCTGTCCTGGGTCTCCTGTCAGCAGCCTGTTCCAGACGTATGTTTGCAGGAGTGGGGCATGTGTGTGTCTGTGTGTGTGTGTGTGTGTGTGTGTGTGTGTGTGCGTAGTCCAGCAGCCTTGTTCTGCTGTCCCAGAGTTCTCAGCTGCTAACAGATAGGTGGCCACTTGGTTGAGTGTTCATGTCGCTTGTGGTCTTGGCCCTCGGCTTCACCCCAGCAGGGTACTATACACCAATGCTGCCCCCTACAATTGTGAGCCTCTGCATGAGCTGAAGCACACGAGTCTATGGGTTCCCTGGACTCCCTTTACACCTCCACGAAAGCACTTGTTATTAACTGCTTTAATTTCACCTGAGAACGGCATTCCTGCATTGAGCAGTGGTGGGAAGGGTCATGCTGAGTGTCACGTTCAGATTCTTTGAATCTGGCTTGCTCATATCGACTGCATAGCAGGTAACGGACCCTTTCCCCTTCTGTCCACCATCTGGACTTGCATAAAATCCACCTACCCCAGCCTGAGTTCTCTGTAGGCTTCCTGGACACCAAGCCCTCCTCTCAAGATGAGAACGAGCGAAATCCTCCTCAGAGCTGATGCTGTTCATGACCTTCAGCGTTTGCAAGGGCCCTCTCTGTGGTTGGCGTAGCTTTTGTCCTTGACTGACTGGGTCTTCCATGTTGGGCTGGGGCCTGAATGACCAAGTTCATCCTTTGTGGCTTATTCCTGCACATGTCCATTGAAGACAAAGTAGGTTTTGCACATAAGGATTCGCAGATCCTGACTATGGAAGAGAACATGTAAAATCCTAGAGGAAACTTGGGGGTTTTCTAGAAGCCAGAGCACTTGAAGCTGAGTGGGAGAGAGAGCAAAAGGGGGACATGGGCTGTCCAAGACTCACCGATGGCCGCTTCTCTGGGGATGCTGACCGTTGGTGACGAGGTCTTGACACTGAGAAGGAGAGGACCACCGGGAGGGGTCAGTGGGAGTCAGAATGCTGCCCACAGGAAGGAAAGAGCGCTGTCTCCATTCTGACTGACATGCTGTGTCCCCAGCCCGCGATGGCGGAGCCGTGGTGGGTTGTTACTGGCCCTGTCTGGAGGATAACCGAGCATGTGGAGGGGGTGCTGCTGGCCTGCTCCGGGGGCTTGTCTGGGTGGTGACCATCAGGCCTCTGGAAACCTGCAGTCAGATCTGTGGTCAGCCGACCTCCTGCTGCCCTTTCACACTCAGGACTCCCATCCCCACCTAGAGTTCATGAGGTTTGCGGGTCATGCCCTTGTGCATTTCCTGTGTCCCTGTTGGCCCTTTCTCATATCGTGGCCACATGGCCACCATCCCAGAGCACTTGGCACAGAGCTCGCCGTTGACTCACAAAGGCCCCTTCCAAGCTTGGGACCCCAGTGCATGGGGACCTGCTTCCCTCCTCTGTGGCCTCCCGGCCCCCTTCCTCTTGTGATTCCCCAGCCGAGTGCCCACGATCAATACTGACACACGACACCTCAGGAGGTGAACTTCCCATCCATATTTCTGTAACTTAGTGGTTTCTCCCCTTTTAAATAGAATACATTTCCCACTCATAAGAAATGCCCATCAGGTGGTCAGAGCCCAGGATGGGGAGCTCACTCATCTTTCTGCCAAAGTCAACTTGGCATAGAGCCGGGAGAGAAGGATGTCGGCAGTCCCCCCAACGTGGCGTCCTTTCCCCTGCACTAGAAAGGAAGTTGCCTGGGACACCAGGTTTCCCAGGAGTCGATCGGGTTCCTGCTCAGAAAGTGAATGGCTGTTCCACACCTGTGCAGCACTGGGCCTAGGGCTGGGGATGGGAGAGAGGGGGCTGGGGGTCCCTGGGTGCAGGACCTGCTGCAGCGGCCATGGGGACAGCCTGAGGATGGCTGGGCTGGAAGGATCCTGTGTTTTGTTTCCCACTCTGCCTCCTTCAGAGGACACTCTGCCCCCTGTGAAGTGCACGTGCCGAACAGCCTTCTCGTGGCTTGAAAGCAGGTGACAAAGCCTGTGGGGCTCTGGGGACGTCACAGCACCCTCCCCATTTCTTTGAAGCCTGGGGTTTAGCTGATGTTGCTCCTTTTAATTTAATTAGTTGATGGGTTCACTATTGGTGTGCACCTCCGACAGCTTGTCGATTTTAACCTCACCTGAGAATTAGGTCTTCCTTTGAAAGACAGCGGCTATTGACATAAGCACAGAGACAGCACCACAGCCAAGGACCAAAAGGAAAAACTATATATTGTGTTTTTCAGTGAAGAAATGGGGATTCAAGTTCCGTTTACTGAAAGCTTTCTGGGGTGAGAATTTCCCTGGAGCCCGGCAGGCTGGGGCTTCATGCCTTTGAACCTTCCTCCTGCCAAGGAAACCCAGCAGAGTCAGTGCGCAGCTCGGGGCCTTACAGGCAGAGAGCTTCCTCCGAGGTGGGCTGATGCAGGTGCAGCTGGGACCTTCCTGGTCCTCCCCTGGAGCAGCTCAGGGGACTTCCTCTGAGGTCGCGGGCCGTCCTGACGCACTAGGGGCTCAGACCTGGCTTGGACCCAAGGCAGGTGTGGCCTGCCCATCAGGGGGAGGCCCCCACACTCAATGCTCGTTGCTGTGGCGCTGTTCCATTTTCACCCCAGGATGCTCTTGGGGAGCGGGGATGTCGGCAGTCCCCCCCACGCGGCACAGCAGGGCCCGCCAGCCCCGCATGCTTCCCCTGCTTTCCGCGAATCATCCTTAATACTTCCCGTGACAGCTATCCTGTGGCATGCGTGCCTCCGCTCTTCGTTGGCAAATTAAAACAAATAATTTCCTGATTATACCTGGTTTTTATAACCAATCTATTTCATGTAGCCTAGATGTATTACATGGTGCGTTTGACTCAGAATGCCTCTTTATTTAATCCCGAGATGAAAAATCAAAGTACTCTCAGAGGAATGGCAGTGATGAAGAGCTCTCAGCCAGTGCTCTTATTTAGGGATGCTCACTTCAGAGGGACGGTTTTAAAGGGCCAGTCTGTTTCACGATTCTGACTGTGCACGCCTCGCTGTGTGCCTCTGGCTGCTGTGGCTCCTGCCGTTCTGCCAGCACTCAGTGCTGGAGAATGCACTTCACAAGGGCTGAATCCAAGTGCCTTCTCATAATTGTGCATGAAAAATCTCTCACCTGAAAGCAACATGGAAGAGACACACTTCATGTGGTCCTCCTCCAGGTCCTCAGCTTCTCCCATTCTAAATTTTTGCCCCCAGTACAACTGGGCGGCCTGCGCAGCTGAAGGCCCCTAGTGTAGGCTTTTGTTTGAAGTCAAGACTGGGAAGAGGGGTCAGTTCCCTGGGCTGGCTAGGTTGTCCAGAGGTGTCCTGGGTATCTTTGGAGACTCAACCAGAGGCAATTTTGCCCCCTAGAGGACAGTTGCTCCATCTGGGGGAAGAGGGCTGCTGGCATCTGCTGAGTGGAACCCAGCGATGCTGCAGTCAGTGCCTGCTGCAAAAATATCCCTGGGCCTGAAGTGTCACCTGTGTCTCATTTTATAGATGAAAATAGTCTCTGGGAGACCAAGTAACCCATCAAAATATATGACTCATTGTAATGGCTCCCTTTTATCACCCCATTTCTCAGCCACCCTTCTCTGCCATTGACCCCAGCAAAACCAGCGCTCTTTAGAATAAATGACAGCAGCCATCCGCTGGAGATGGCAGCACTGACCTTCACTTACTAGGAGGGTGCTGAGCATTGGAGGTGGCTTTCCTCATACTCCCTGCCAAGAGCAGATCCCTGACGGCATGGCTCAAGGTGATGGAGTGATGGGTGTTGGGAGTCACAAGATGGATGTTGGAGTCACACGACATGGACTTAGATGCCAGGGCTGCCCCCCCCCAGTTCCTGGCATAGACGACATGTGCAGGAATGTCTGTCTCTTCTGATTTCTTGGGTTCCTGTCCACTGCCTGCTTCTGCAGAGTACCAGCTCCCCGCCTCCATTTCTCTCAGTCTCCAGCCACTTTACGTGGTGCGGGAGCGGTGGCCCTGGAAGCAGCTTGTCTGTTCCAACCCCGGCTCCGCCTCCTCCTGGCTTGGCTGTGTTTGGCCATCTCACCCCCAGCTGGAGCTTTTCACTGTGAGTTGAAGACAGAAGAGAAGCTTCCTGGGATGTCACGGGGATGGACAAGGGGGTGCCCTTGAAAGCTCTGCCCGGAGCCTGGCCTGGAGTAGCCAACAAGCTGTGACTGGCCACTTCTGTTTCTATGGAGATCATATCATGTCATTGTTTCTCCATGTCCGAGAATTCTGGTGGTGACTGGAAGCAGGACATTTCCTTGGCGATTCGGAGCACTTCATTATTATTTTTTGTTTTCACAAATTCACTCACTTCTTACAGCTTTTTTTCACATATCCAGGTTACAGTTTAGCTTGAGGTGCAGATGATCACGTCACCAGCTTGGCCCTTTACCTTTGGGGAAATCGCCTGTGGAACTGTCCTGTGGGGCAGGGCTGGGGTTAAGGAAAGGGCAGGGGTGCAGAGGCTGTGTCTGTTCAAAGCCACCTGTTCACAGATTGTGGTCCTGTCTCCCTCAGTATCGCAGAGCATCTGAGCCACAGGCCCCAGGGATGATGCAGGGTCTGAGATGGGGGGGGGGGCATGAGTTGCCTGGGCCTGAGAGCCACAGATCAGACTCCAGAGCCCAGTGCTCTGGACCCTAGGCTGAGGCCAGAATGTGAGATGCCAGCAGCATTGGAAGGAGCACGGAAGCAGAAGGGAGAGGGGCTGGGCACACACAGGCCCCCAGTGAGTGCTGCTCCTGGGGTCATGGCAGTGGGGACAGCACTCAATTTTAGTGTCACTGTCTACAGAGCTGTCCTCCTTCCTCCCTCCTGCCCTCCTTCTCTTCTTAGAGGGGCACAGGGGTGTGTACTCTCTAGGTCTGTGCGGCTTCACCTACCACACATACTGCCACATTCCTTCCCAAAGTGGTTTCTTACACTTTTATTTACGTGCACGCCTGTGTGCACGGCACAGATCATGCCCCAGCTGCTGCGGTCTCAGCAGTACACCTGCTGGTATGTGTGTGTTTGCCCCTGAGCTCTCGTTGCCTTGATCGCCTATTCCTTGATTTGTGAGGAACTGTGACTCCTGTTGTTGGAGTCCTTTTCTCCTCTGGAGTCTCTTGTCTCCTGCTCTGTGCTGTGCCTCTGTTCCCAGCGAGAGCCTGGGCGGGGCCTGTTTGCTGCAGATGCCCCCTGCTCAGTCGCTGCTCTTTTGGTCTCCATGGGAAGTGCTGCTTTTGTTGGGTGACATTTAAAACTCCTCTTGAAGGCTTGCAGGAGGAAGCTGAAGGGACTCGCCTGCTGGGGACCGTCCAGGTGGCAGGATGACTGTCCTTCAGTAGGGCGTCCCTGTGAGATGCAGTTTTTACTAGAAGCCATCTGGGGAGCCAAACATGGACCTGTCCTTACCCATATACTGCTACTTCCTTGACACAAGGTCATAAATAAAGTTGGATAATAAGTTGTCTCTATCTTCAGGACAACCTGATAGTGGTACACCTAAACTGTAAAAATTTACATGCGCAATGCATTTTCAGATTAAGAAGTTATAATAAGAATGATTAAGAAGTTATAATTAAGAATATTTAAGATGTAATTAGTAATCATATCTAATTACATATAATTAATATATAAAATATAGTAATAATTAAGAAGTTATAATAATATTTAATTTAATTTTCTCCTAGAATCAAAGTGTTCACAGGATTGTGACGTCTCTGGTTTTATTTGTACAAGACTCTTTCGGGTGGCACCCCTGTGTCTGACATGGAATTCTGTACCTCTGGGGGTGGGTCTGGGACACCGAGTGGGGGGGACCTCTTCTGATCATCTTAGAGGCTGCACAGTTCACTGAAACCTTGCCTAGCACATAGTAGGTACTCACAAACAGGGTGTGTTAAACTGTCTGGCTGAAAGAATGAATATCAGTAGGGAATGGTTGCTATCACAATGTCAGCTGATGAAAAACCTGTAGTACTTTCAAAGCAGACCCTTTTCAGGAATGAAATGCAGTTACCCTTTTTTATATTGGGGTCCGCAAAGAACTAATCCCTGTTGTCAGTACACAGTGAGCAGGGAAACCTCTTACGCTCTTGAAGATCTCGAGCTAGTGCATTTCCTTAATTGAAATTTGTCCTGAATTTCCCACAGAAGCCTGCGAGGGAGATCTGTGTTCTCTCGCCCAGGCCAGCGGCGGGAGCTGCTGTCTGCTGGAGCTTGCTGTCGGTGGTTAACCTTTCCATTGAGACTTCAGAGAAGGGTTTTTACTTAATATTGTACCTGTCAAATTCCCAGAGCTGCAAGTAAATTGAAGATACAAATTATGTTGTAGAGTGAAATATTTTGTGTTATTCCACAGTTTGGTTGATTTAGGAAGGAAATGAACTCTGACAGCTTGATCTTTTCAGTTCAGTGGATTCTAATGGTCCAAAACAGAAACCCTACACCACACGGCTCCTCTTGCCTTGTCTATCAGACATGCTGCCGGAGCCATTCACTCTGCAGACCCCGGGTCCTCTGACTCCGCCTCTAGACGCACAGGCTCTCGGGAAGAGTTAGAGAGTGCTAACTGTTAATGTCTTATGTATAAATATTAACCGTCCCCATAAGGGGCGAGAGCTCTCCCTGTCTGGCCACATGAGTTGCTGCTTAGCACCTGCCACTTATCTCAGCGTGCAATCTATTTTTCATGGGCAGAAAAGACAGATTTTTCCTGTTTGATTTGCTGCCTCCGCCTCCGTGCCGTTGAGCTGCTTGGGATGCAGAGGTTTGGGAGAGAAGAGTAGAGAAGCCCTCTTTTTCTCTTCTTTTCCATGATTACTCCCAACAGCCACACCTTTGCTCCTGATTCTATGTTCAGGGGAGAACACTGAGTGAAGTTTCCTGCAAGAGCTAGAAGATCCTAAGTTACCAACTTGGACTCACAGCTGGGATGCAACAGGGTGGACGTGGGCTTGGGAAAGGTGGGGGAGTGTTTTGCAGGGCTGAGCTCCTTTGGTAGAGACGGAACCATAAATAGCTCCCACTTTGTGTTTGTTTCTCAGGGTCTTTGGTCCTGCAATCTGTTACCATTCTTCCTTTGCCTTAGGAGGAGGCTGGGCACTGGGGCAGCTCTGGCAGGTGCAGCTTCTGCACTTTCTTGAAGCCCCCCCCCCACCCCGTAAACCCTTCCCTGCTGACCTAGAGCTGGCTCCTTGCTGCATTCCCCAGAGTCTTGGGGACAGGGGTGAGGAATCTGATTTGCTTCTTCAGACCCAATGTTACTGTTTGACCAAGTAAAGGATCGACTCATTTTATCTGATGCTGTAGCTTATGATGTGGGGGTGTTTTTAATTAGCTATTAACTTGTAGATGATTTAGAAATTAAATATAAGAGGCAAACTGCATATTGGATATATTTATTTTTGATATGAAACTTAAGAATTCAGCTGGGTTCGGACAGAATGGAGTGTTTCTCTTTTATGAGACACCCTTGGGCTTAATGTGATTTGCATGTAATTCACAAGGAGCTGGCATTTATCAGCAGTATTCAAATAGGTGTTCTTCGTAGACAATAAGCTCCCCAGTATTCAGTGCATTAAGAAGTGAGTGTCTGAGTCAGACTGAAATGACAGAGAAGGGAATGTTCAGTTTGTCATAGATGTTCCGCTGGCAAATGGATGTGAGATGGTTTTTCAGCTTAGAGGAACCATATCTATGTAGATTCATTCAGCCAGACGGGGACTGCTGGAGGGAAGCCCCAGCAACAGAGGAAGGCCGGCCTTCCTGTGTTTGAAACTTTGAAACAGAAATTACATCATTGACTTAGTTTTCCCAGAGACCCGAGGGCTTCTGTGCGGAGCCTCAAGCGTGGTGTAAGTGTGCCTTAGAGACCTGAACAGGTGTGCCCATGGACAGGGGATTACGGCTGCCCATAGAGAGCCCCCCCCAGGAGCTTTGAGATGATCTAGACCAGGGTGGCTTTGTCTTGGGCCCAGGTAGTCATCCTGGGGGAGGAGGAGGACCTGATGGATCTGGGCATTTTTTCTGGGCAGTGCCAAATGGACCTGTTACAAGCGATTCAAGGAATGAAGGTGAATAAACGGTTGGCGGGAGTCTTTAAATTTTGTTTGAGCCAAAAGAGGCTGATGGTACTTTTCAAGGGCAGAAGTACTCACTGTTTATTAACTTTCAAATCATTGCCATTCTCCTATGGGAAGGATGAAGTTAAATTTAAATGTAATAAAGAGGAGTTAAATACGGAAAAGTAAGATTTTTGTGGGGTAGAGTGTGCTTTGGAGGGGCACAAGGAATATAATAGCCAAAATGCGTTTGGTGCTCCCACCACCAAGACCCAATCCCCACCCCTGCGGGGAGCTCTTGCTCCATGGAGCATGTGTGGCCTAGTTAATTGTGGGGTGCCCAGGAGACAGCCAGATGGGAGGTCCATCCAGCACCTGGAAATCCAAGACTGGGGGTCAGAAGAAAGGTAAGGTCAGAGATGCAATTCTGGGTGTCATTAGCATTTAGATGGCAGATTTGAGGCCACCTGGGGAGAGCCTAGCTGGAGCAGAGAAGCAGAGGCAGGGGAAGCCCAGGGGCTGAGGACTAAGCAACAGCCAGTGGAGGAAGAGAAGTCAGGAGAGAAGACAGTGTTGAATTGGGTGGGGGGGCATCTAACGGAAGAGACCAGAGGATTTGGGTGCATACGGGTCACTGCTGATGTGGACGAGGGCAGGTCCTCTGGGTGGCCACTCCTCAGTGTGCAGTTGAGGAAGTGCCCACTGGCCATGGGCAGCCCCATCAGTTTCATGGTGCTGGGGGACAGAGAAAGGTGCCTATGGGAGCCGTGGTGTGAGGGGGCTTCCATGCTTCTTGTTGATTTAGGGCATGTTGGGAACAATCTGGTGCAGGAAGAAGCAGATGCCAGGGAGGGGGAGGGCCATGAGAGCAGTGAGCCCCTGAGGGATGGGACAGCAGGGAGACCTGGCCTTGATGAGGACAAGGGCAGCTGATGTGTGGTGGCGGGAGAGAAGACAGAGCGCAGGTAGCCTGTCCACACATGTGTGTGGCCACAGTGTTTGGATGATGAGGGGAACCCTGTGTGGTCTCTGCTTCCTCCAGTGTGAAGCTGGGTCATTAGCAAGAAGGCGTGCAGGGAGAGTTGAAGATCACGGCATTTCTGTGGCACCATGTTGACATTGCCCCTGCTCCAGTTCCCCTCAAATGCCCTGCCAGGGGGCAGCCTGGGCGTGAGGACCGCTGCGGCCATGTTGCATAATGCCCAGGAGAGGTCTCGCACGTGGGGGAGTCTAAAACGATACATCCTTTAAATAACTCCTGCTAAGTCATCCTCCTGTGAACATTTCTAGATGGGTCTTGTCTTTTAAGCTTCAACAAACCCTATTAGCCATCAAAATCCTCTGGTCTCAAAATAGCCCTCTCCGACTTCCTCTCACGCAAGTGCATCATGGTGGCCAGGCCCTGAGAAAGGCCGGGTGGGCTGCAGGACCAGAGCCCCGGGAGGCTCCTTGTGTCTGAGTCCACCACCATGTTGGGCCTCTCTGACTGGACCTGGGACATTCTTCTTGGAAGTGGGTGGTGTTAAGCACCTGGGATGCCAGTTCTGTGATGCTTTCTTCCCTAACCCTGCTGCTCTTCCTCTGTTGCTTCTGTTTGAAATTCCTGGGAGGCCTGGCTCCTGTACCTTTCCTTTCGTCCCCTGCATCAGGGACAACCAGTGGATGCACTGGGGCTCACAGACATCTCAGGTGCCAGTGTGCTTCTCTTCAGGGAGACGGCTCTCACCCCCTTCCACCTTGGTCACAGGCACACACTGAACAGCTCTGTCAGGGCTCCCTTACCAGGTCAAGAATGCAGCAAAAAATGTGAGAGTCAAATTCTTTTCACAATTACTCTTTGGTCTCTCCATGAGACTATTTCATTTCTAGTTCCTCTATTGCAGAATGCTTGGAGGGAATTTAGGAATCACACGGTGGGCGCTACGGGCCATTTCCTATTGCTGACTTCACCTTCCCAGTTCCTCATAGATACAAGATGAATGTCCCTGGGGCCAGCCAGCAGCTGGTCAGTGTGCACAGAGCTGGGACAGCTAATGGACTAGATGCATCTTACTGATCACATTCATATAGAAGTGCCTCATCTCTCTGGTCAGCTGGAAATATTACTGCCTGCTGGGGCAGCCATGACTAAGGGTCCCCGCTTCAGTTGCTCCTGTGTGGATACCAAGCTCAACTGTACATGCTTAGTTTCCCTTTCAGAAAAGAATGTTAGTCTGGAAATGTCTTTTGAACCCAGAGATTCAAATGTCCTTTTGATCTTAAAAACGAAAAAACAAAGACCAAAAAATTGCATTTACAATGCTACAGAAGCATTTTAACCAATATAATCCATAAACATCATTGGTTGCTAATCAAAATATATGAGAAGGTGGTGTTTGTGAGTGAGCTATGCCATCAACGTAGACCGAACACCTTGTGACTTTCCACAATGCCAGAATTTACTAAGAGCCAGTTCAAAGCTACATCTCTTTTCCTCAGTTGCAATTAACTCAGAATTCACCTAGAACTCACCTGGCAGTCATGAGCAGGCAATCACAGGTTATTTTATTCCAATCTTAATTATTGATACCTGTAACACTAAAGTCACACATCCTTCTTCTCTATCATACGTACAAGCACGCATGCACGTACACATGTATGGTGATCAGGGTAGATTAGGAGCCAGATGAAGAACTGGTTCAGACGCAGAGCTGTCAGTGCTTGGAACTTATTCTAGCCCAGGGTCTAGATGGCTGACAGTTTCAAAGTGGGCCATGTCAAGCAGGGAGACCTAGCTGAGCTGAAGCCAGGGAACAGAGTCAGAGGACACTGCCTGTGGACCTCCTGTCTGCCATGACCACTCTTGGGGTGCTCCTCCTTTTATGGGTCTCAGATAAGCGGTTGCTTTGTTCACTGGTGTGTTCCATAAGCTCATAGGTCTGCTTTTTCAGATATATGGTTGACACACTCATGCATTCACGTGCTTTTATTTAATTTGATAAGTTCACAGGTGGTCATTTTTATTAGCCTGATTAATTGGTTTATCAGTTTGTGCCTTGTGGCTGTGCTGTGCAGATGGTGGTTGTTTACTTATTCAAACAAAGCGTAGAGTCGCGTGCCTACTTTGGTGCTTGTAATCAAGATGAAGCAAACCATGAATTCACACAATGGAGTGACTAGGCACAGCTCAAGGACTTCCATTCTGCACCCCGTGGAGTGACACGCAGCCTGTGTGCCACAGCGGGGGATCGTTACATACATACATGCCGCGCATGCTGTGTTTTAACTGGAAATATGTAACGTACATCCATTTCAAGACATCCGTGTGTCGGTTTGCACTTTCTTGCTCGATGCTGACTTGATATAAGGTCGCTGTCCCCTGAGCGTCTCCACCAGGGAGCTAGTAGTGTTCGTATCTTTAAAATCAAGTGAGAACCGTAGACAACTGGTACAGCTATTTGAACCTTTCAGGTCTTTATGATTCCTGTAGTTGTCTCACATTCATCTGAGTTGACAGCAGTTTTTAAAGTGAGTCATCTTTTTAGTCTTTTCAAAGCTTTTGACTTCATTTTCATGTAAAAGTCAACTTTCTTTTCATAGTCATATCGTACTTTATGTAACACGTCAGTAAATAGCACAATTATAATAACAGACTTAATTGGCACAAACCAGGTAGGAAACAGAGGCACTGTGGGTACATGCGATTTGTGTGGATGTTTTTCAGCTGCAGAGCTCCAGGTCTACCTCAAGCAAGAGCTAGTTAATGGAACCCCATGGTGTCATTGCTAGGTAGATTTAAAGAAAAAAACCAATTAAAGTCAAAAAGTTAGATTCTTATTTGTCAGTATTGGGGGCAGGCAGTTTTATATATAGGTGTCCTTAAATCAGTGCACTTACTTTTAGAAGGAGAGACCTGAACCCCACTGTGTTCCTCTTTCCCAGACTAAGACACCATGGAAGTGTTTCAGGGAGCACCCACTCAGCTCCTGCCCTTGTGCGGCTGCTGGGTCTCGCTTACTCATCCCATCTTCGCTTCCCTCTCCAAGATGGCTTGTTGGTGTCCTCAGAAAATGAGACCGAGTTTTATTAGGATCTGAGGAAAAAAATAAAAGAGGAAGCAGCAGTCAGAGTCAGTGGACCGGAAAGCTCTGTTCTCCTTTTCCACCAGTAGCTCTCTTAGACGGAGGTGAGGGAGTTCTAGGTAACTAGGCTCAGAAAGTTATAAAAGAAGGTCAATTTGAGTTCAAAGGTTTGTTTTCTTTCCTAACTAACTCCAGGATATTGAGCCAGAGCACCTGACGACATGTTTTGGGTCCTCCCCAGATGGCTGGGTGGGAGCTGGGCTGGGGGTGTGGAAGAAAGGAGAGAAATGTATTTTGTTCTCCTTCAAAAAGATGTGTTCGTTCATGTCAAAACGTAATCACAGACGTTAGCAAACTGTGAGACACTGTGGGCACCGTTGATCACGTGGAAGTTTACCTGAATGACAGCTGTCAGTGTGGCAATGTTCAGATCTGTTGCTAATGAGGTGATGGCTCGGAAATAAGCACTTCCCCTGACTCTTGGGGCATGAGCCAAAGGAGAGCCTAGCAGGACATCCACCTGTGGAGCTGCGGCGTTCCCAGGTGGCAGCTCGATGCCCTGAACATTCTGGGCTCCCAGGAAATGCTTGGGTGAATTGATGAATTTCCTCATTCCTGCATTTTATTTAATCAATAATTCCAATGCCATGCTTCCTATTAATGGCTATGACTCCACACACGGCTGTTTCACAGTAAAATGTCATCCGTGATGCTTAAAAACAGCTGAAACATCCACCAATTATTTGTTAGGCTTGCAGGCAGATTTCACATAAATTATTATCAAGGATGATGAAATTCATAATCAAAGCATTTAATATTTATTGACCCTTTAGTCCAAGCCACAGATTTGACTTTAATCAATTTTTTTTTTATCCTCTTGGGAGCCATGGAGGCAGATTTTGTGGTCCTGATTTCACAGGTGAGGGAGCAGGCATTGATACTGACGTCTTTGCCCACACAGGATCTCGTGGCAGTTCAGACAACTGTTGCTGGGGTCCTAGGCCCCTGACTCTGGGGCCCCAGATTTGCACTGGCTGTGAAGCCAGTGGGTGGAGCAGGAAGTGAACTGGTTTTCAGTGAGTCCAGCCCGTCCTAAGAGCTGTCCTCCAGGCCCTGAGGATGGCTCCAGGACTCTGCAGGGCAGGAGCCAGGGCGGGCAGCAGGAAGTAGAGCAAGCAGCCTCCGTCAGACTGTGGCCTTGCTCACCTCTCAGGTCTGGTTCTGTGGGGTCCTGCTGGTGCCAGGGCAGACGATGGCCTGTGAGGCTCGCTATCCCTGAAACTTTCCATAAGCTTAGGAGAAGTGCCTTCGGGAGAACAGACCAGAGGAGCAGGCTGGAGTTCACTGGGGGGGTGACAGAGTCCTGCCCCAGGTTTAGCACACTGGCTGGGGACTCCCAGGTGCCACTCCAGGGGTCTGGAACAGGATGTTGTGAAAGCCGTTGTTGCTGCTGGTGATGACCATGTCCCTGTTAGTCTTGGAAAATCTCTTGGTGCCTTTAGCCCCTAAGGGGAGGAAAATTTAGGGATAATCACCTTACATTGCCAGTTTTAGATAGCCACTTTAGGGATTGCAGAGTTGGAGGAATCTGACCCAAACTTTAAGATAGGAAAGGAGACAGATGCAGCAGGAAGCTTTTCTCCTGGTTCCAATCACCCATCAGCCACCTGCCCGCCCCAGTGAAGTCAGTGCTTTAGCCAAGCGGCAGAGCATCTGGTGCAGAGCATTTGCCTGACCACAAGGTCCGTGGCCTCCTTTCTCCACCTCCAGTGATTGTTACCTCTGTTCCCCTTCTCCATCCTTTCTGCCATGTGGGGCCAGGAGGCAGAAGCATGAGGTCACCCAGTGATGTGACCCCCCGGACAAGCATGTCTCCCCCTGTCATGTTCACCTAGAGCCTCTGCGCCCATCTCAAGCCTGTGCCAGCAGAGTGGGTGTTCGGGGATAGTCACGCAGCAGGAATTCAGAGCCACCCGGTGGTGTTCACTCCGGGGCCCGTCCTCACCTTCTTGCACAGAACCGAGTGCAGCCCGCAGCCTGGTGCCCCAGGGCCCGGCGTTCAGGGCCCAGCGGTGTTAGAGGGCTTGGCAGTTTGCTAAGGACCAGCACATGTTTTTCTCCATCCTTCTTCACTCCCATACACAGTGGCTTTCCCTTAATATCTCCACATAATGGAGTTGTAAGAAAGTGACCTTAAATTGAATCCAATGTCACACTTGGAGAACACGTTCATTTTTAAAGAAATTTTTCAGGTATTAGAAATTTACTTAAAATTATTTTTATTTTTGAAAAAGAGGGAGACTTTTGTTCTCTGAGTAAAGTGCCCTAGCAGTAAAGATCTTTTTGTTGTTGTTAAGGATTTTCTTTTTCAATTCAGACAAAAATACCGCACATCTCACACTGCACCACGATCATGGCTCTCGTCACCTCGCATTCAGACAGCTTTCAGGCACTCGGGAAATTGAAGGCCAGAAAGAAGGGGTTCACTCATCCTTGACAGCTGCTGGGGACAGAGTTGGCAATTTGTTCATGGTTCTTGCAGGCACTTAGCCTCTTGCCAAGCAGTCTGGCATCCCAGAATTCAGAGAGTAGATCAGAAATCAGTGGCTGCAGAGGCAAATTATGTGCAGGTAAGTTAGGGTGTGTGGCAGAAATGCAAAATGCCATCGTCCTTCAACATGTGAGCAGTTCAATGCTGCCATCAACACCTAGGCCGGTTCAGAACGGAAGATGGCTCTCTCTTTTCTCTCTCTCTCTCTCTCTTTTCTTTTCACTCTTTCACTCCAACCTGGGGAAAAATCAAGAATATTTTCAGCTCTTTTATTTGTAAAAGAGGGCAAAGGAAATGCAATTTGTTCAGCCCCTGGTTCCTACTTTATTCCTGAGTTAGCAAATCACCGACACTGTTTAGTTTCGCAAGTTACTCCTTTGGAATTTACAATAAGGCCATATTTAATATATTTCCGTTTAGCAAGTATTTGTTTTAAATAACTGACTCGGCTTCCACGTTTGGTTTGCAGGGGAGACCTCCTTTCTGGGTTCCAGAGGCTCTGCGGCCTCACCACCTGATACAGTTTCATTTTTAAATTGAAAAGTGAATTTGTTTAACATCCTACAAGAAATAAATTCACAAAGCCACAGCCTTCCTAAATGCATTGCCGAAGTTATAAGTGTATGCAAGATAGCATGCAAGAAAGAGGTATTAGCTCCTTGAGCCATGGCCTAACAAACTGTCTAGGACTTTTAGCCTTGTGGCTGGTGGAGAAAATGATCCAGAGTTTAGCACACATCGGCACACACGGTGACACGGAGGCCCCCTCCCCCGCAAAAAAAAAGAAAAGAAAAAAAAAAAACTTTGTGGAAAGTTTGTAACAGGGTAGTGCTGGACCCTCCTGGAGGAACGTCTGAGGCTGTGCCCTTTCAGGAAGGGTGAACAGGGAGGTCTGTCCGTCGTCTGTCAGGAGTCTGTGTTGACCATGGGAGGAGGCAGCCTCTGCATGGGCCCCTGACGTCCTGGAGAAGCTCATGTGCTTCACAATTGTGGCTGAGGAGGGGACTCCAAGACTGTGCCGGAGTCATCCCCGGCTCACAGCTCTCCCCTCATCTCAAGAGCTGGGGTGCTCACCCGAACCTGTGGATTCAGATGAGTAGATGCTCTGGGGATGCAGGGGCGATGAGGAGACTGAGGACCCTCTGGTCAGCGGGGGTGGGGGGTGTTAATTTGGGATTCATTTAGAGAACATGTTGCAGTTTTGGCTTGGTTGGTGCTCATGTGTAAGTTCCCACTTGTGCTTGACTTTCTCTCTGTCTCTGGAAGAAGTCCTGTTTCAGGAGGGATATGTAAACAACCTATCTAACCACTGGGCCGGGGAAAGTGCACCACGTGCATGCATGGCCACAGCACAGGGGGTCCCCTGGTGCAGGGCCTCGGGGAAAGCATTAAGCAGAGCTGATCAGGTTTGCTGTTGATGTTGCAGTGGTGGGAACTGAACCCAGCGTCTTGTGCATGCTAAGCACATGCTCTATCCCTCGACTACGCCCCCACCTTTGAGAATAGGATTTGATGGCCAGAAGCAGGAAGGATGGTTCCCACGACTTGGGGGATCAGAGCGTGCAAACATCCAGAAGTATACCAGGGCCTTGTTAGGAAAGCAGTTGGTGACCCAGGAAGCTGGACAGAGGGGAACACAGGACATAGAGGTAATAGGGTGGGGCCTTGGAGAGGGGCTCTTGGTCCAGATCATAGGAGCCCTGAATTGCAAACTCAGGACATACAGTTTCTATAGGAGCCATGAAGGGACTTCCCACTTGGTGACAGCAGGTGGACTGGTGGCCTATTACTGCTCTCACAGATTCTCAGCACAGGTTTATTTTCTGTAGTTCCGGAGGCCAGAAGTCCAAAATAGTCTTAGAGGCAAAACCAAGGTGTTGAAGGGCTGCGTGTTTTTCTGGAAGCTCTTGGGCAGATATAATCCATTTTCTTGCCTTCACTCTCTCGAGGCTGCCTGCATTTCTTGGCCCAAGTGAAGTCCTACGCACTAAACAGGGGTGGCGAGGGTTTCAGGAGATTTTAGTCGTCTTCCGTCTTGTTTTTTCCTTTCTCCGTCTTTCCCCCTCCCTTTCTTGATTGCTTCCTCCCTGTCTCACTTACTTCCTTTTTCTGGTTCATGGATTTCTTTGAGAAACCTAAGGGGAAAGGGAAAGCAGTTGTCCTTGTTCCAAAGGAATTTTAAAAAGAAAGAAAAAAGTTATTACTGACAACACTCCCTGTTCCGAGAACTTTGAGCTAGTCCCTCTTTACTTTACGTTTTCATGTAATCAACGTTATTGAGGCCCACTTTACATTCACTAAGATACAATTTGAGACTGGGAGACTTACTGCTGCCCCGAGCTGGGTGGGCAGAAATGCTGGGGATTCTGGGGAGCCGGAGCAGCGGGTTCACTGACCCGGATTCTGCACTTTGGTGGGGAAATCCCATACATTGGAATGTGTCACTGTCCTTTCATCTCCCAGCAGTGTCCTGTCCTTCAGCATGCAAGGTCAAAGAACCTTCCTTGGCCTCTCTGGGCCTGCAGGGCCCTGTGTTCCATAAGGACACCTCCTTGGCTTGAGCCCACAGGTTTCCCTTACAGGAGAGGCGGAAGGCTCAGGCCTGTCGAGATGCACAGAGCCCTGTGGTCACAGGATGCAGCGAGGCAGTCTCCTGCATCCAACTAGGCAGATTTCCTCGCACTTGCTGAGCAGGTCACTCTGCATTCTTGGCCCATGTTTGCCCAGAGCTGTCCTCAGAAGCACTGAGACCATGAAGACTCGTCAGAGATACTGTCAGGATGGGTCTGGAAAGGCCGAGGCAGGCCCAGAGGAGGTCACAGTGAAAGCCCGGTGTCCTTCCACCTCACCCACACCTTCCCGGGGTCATTTCTGCTCTTCTCTCCTCTTGCCCATTTCTTTCTTTGCTTCTTCAGCGGACAAGTAACTCACTTGGCTCCTTAGTCTCTGCTGCTGCTTGTTCCTGAGAGCAAGCTCCGTTCTGGTGAACTCCAGTTGTTATTTCTTAGTGGCAGATATTTTTAAGAAAAAAAGAAGGCAAAATGTTCTCTGCAGTGATGGTGGGGAGCTGTTGGGGGCAGCAAGGGGGCTCTTACCTCCTATTACATGAGACTGAATACATGCGGAGCTCCCAGGCAAAGTTCACAAAGGACTGTCATCCTGTGACTTTAAAATGTGGCAGAAGAGTAGGACGTTCTTGGGGACCTACTAGGCCAAGACAGCAGTGGTGGTGGTCTGTGTTGGGTGCAGAGCCCTTAGCATGGTTTTGAATGAAGCTGCAGTGCCTGGTGGAAGGTGTACTCGACTCGGCTGCCTTGAGTGAGGGGACCATCAGTTTTGTCTCCCAGCTCTACTCTGTGCCCTGCTCTGCTCTTGGGTGGAACTGCTGTGTTGCTTGGCTGCCCTGCACAGTGCTTGTTGGGCATAGCAGATCAGAGGAGGAGGAGGAGGAGTGTGCCGCACCTTGGCTGCCAGCTGAGCCCAACTCCACAGTCCTGACCTGAACACTCACCATGGAGGTTACAGATGCCTGAAGAAGGCACACTGCCTTCTCCAACATCCGGGAAAGAGGAGCACTGGATGCTGTTTCCTCTGAATGCATTATACTCATCAATTATAGAAGGAATGAAGCCACCCTGTACCTAGTTTGAAAAATGAAGGACTGAGAAAAGAACCTCTAACTTTACCACCATGGCCCCTCTTCTGCCTGTTCCCATTGGTGTGTTCCCAAGCATGCTCCACTGCTCACATCATGGTGTACCGCCTGCAGCTGCACCTGTGACCTCACAGAACCACCAGCCCGTTCCTTGTTACTACAGATGTTCATTACCCACTCCTTCACTGGCTGCCTAAGAGTCTGTGCAATGGCTGTCCCAGAATTTGCCAGGACATTCTCTCATCTTTGTACATTTACTCGCTCTTGGGTTGTATCTGTTAGAGATAATATTGTAGTAAGTGTATTCATGCATATGGTGTCTATATTTTGGATTATTTCCTAGGATACATTCCCAGAAGTGGGATTACTGGAGCTTGATACACATTGTCAAATTGCTTTCCAAAAGGATTTTGCCAATTTTATTGCATTCTTGCCAGAATCCGGTATTTATCTTAAACAAGAAAAGTTTTGTTAATGTAGTAGTATAAAGTTGCCTTTTCTTCATTAAATTTGCATTTCTTCAATTATTTGCAAAAGGAAACAGTTTTATCCATTTTATTTCTCACTATTGTTGCTGTTTTACAAACTGTTCACATCTTTTACTCATTTATCCTTGTGTTTTAATATTTTCTTCTTAAGAATTTTATCTGTATTTTATAGAATGCTCACATTAACCTAGCTCATATTTTCTCAAATATTTTTCTATGTTGTTTGCCATTTTGCTTGGTTATGGTTTCTTAAAATTTGTTTTTTGGTAATTTCATAAATAAATGTTTAACTTATATCTCTCCATTTTCTTCTTTATGATTTCTCCATGAGGGCATCTTTCCTCTGCAAATTTAATACTCAATTTTAGGTTTTACTATTTTATTTTATTATCTTACATTTAATTTCAGTTTATCTGGAATTTGATACTTGGTGCTAAATGTATCAAAATTGCCTTTTTAAATTCCAGCTTGCTATGACAGCACCATTTATGAACTAATCCTCCATAGTCTAAAGATGATCCTATCAACCAAATTTTGGGGATAATGTTATAGGCAATTTCTAAACAGTCTGCTGCATCAATGGTATGTTCTTTTATTCTTGGGTAAGGACCACATTGCTACTGCTTTATAATGTGCTTTAAATACCTGGCAGCCCAGCTCTCCTTCTTTTTCTTTCTTGTTTTTAATAGTCTTATCAATTGTTCTACCAAATAAAATTTACAGCCATCTTTTGGGATCCACTGCAGGTCATCGTTTTCAGATCCTACTGGGTCTGCGTTGGAGCTTCCTGGCACCAGGCTCCTGTCTCAGTGCCACGTTTCCTGCTCAGAGCATGTTGTTTCCTTGCTTTGCAAAGGCAATCTATGTTTATTATAGACAACAGTGAAGAGCAAAGTGGCTCATGATCCACCAATGACCTCTGCTGACAGTGTCACCTAGAACCTTCCAGTCTATCCCATGTTTTCCTTTCAGGCTTGATTGTGGGGCTTTGCTGCCCTTTATTCCCAGCCCCGGTTCAGTTCCTATATGCAGCTTGGAGGGTCTCTGTTGAGGACTGAGTGCCCTGGCACCCCTTCCTCAGGGAGCTGGGTCTGGAAGGCAAGGGGTGCCACGGGGACTTGTCCCCTAGCAAAGTGCCTTGGTCTACCAACGTCACACCGTCTCTGCCCTGGTGTTGGGGCGGTGGAGGATTGAGAGGACACTCTTCAGTGAATGTGCTCAGCAGCCCCACCCCAGTGCCCCCATATGCTCTCTGTGAGATGGTGGCTTTGCAGCACAGAACCCCCCGAGAGACCTCCATCTGGGCACAGTGAACTGCCTGAGCCCATTCCTGGGTGGGCTCATCTGATGTCACTGGATCCCTGAGTCTGGGGTACATCCTACTCTCAAACCTTCCTTCAGAGGCCAGCGGACACAACGTGTCCCGAGGGACCCTTCCCCAGCAGGGTCCATTGGGGTGGCCCAGTGTGCCTGGTCCACTCACCTTCCCTGTGCCTAAGAATCCAACTTTGGCTTTCCATCTGGGATCATTTATTTCTTCTGTTGGAGGAACATCAGGGTCTGTTGGATTTGAATTCTCTTAATTGTTTTTTTCTGAAAATGTCTTTGGTTTGACTTCATTTTTGAAGATATCAAATTTAGAATTTGAGGCTGGGAGTTAATTTCTTTCAACAACTTGAAGGTAATTATCCCACCATCTTTTGGCTCTCATGTTTCTGTTGAAGGCAGTGTGTCCTGTTCTCCAGTAGGGTCTACTCTAAGTGGATTTTTGTTTTTGTGTTTTAACTTTATATTATGGAAGCTTTCATCCATTTACAAAAGTTGAATAGAACCACAACCCCTTCTTATAACCATTATTCGACTTTGCTATCAACCACGGCTAAGCTTATCAGACCAACTTTCTTTCTTATTATTTTGAAGAAGTTTCAGGTATTATATAATCTATGAGTATTTCATTTCTATCACTTAAAAATAAGATAATTTTAATACCTCATCACTATTATCCCTTGGAAAATGTGTACTTTATTTATATATATGCGTATATGTATGTGTGTATATATAGTTACATGTATAGTTGTTATATATGAACTATGTATTCTATAGTTTGCTCAATGCAGTGTCAAAACAAGGTACACACATCACATCTAGTATGCTTCTTTGTAATCTTCAGGCTGCCCCTCCTTCTTTTTATCACATTGCTTATCCTATAGGAATTTCCACATTCAGGTTTTGTAGATTGGATTCCCGTGGATCCCTATTGTATTATTAACATATTTGTCTGTTTGCTCTATTTACTGTAAACTGGTGGAGCTGCAGACTCAGTGAGATTCTGGTTTTTGTTTGGAGTGGTTGCTTGGCAACAATACCTGGTGGGTGGTGAGGTGGTCCCCTCTCATCACATCAAGAAGCACTCCTGTCAATCTGTTTCTCCTGGAACATGAAGCTGGATCAGTGGCTTCCGGTGATGTCAGTATCCATCCATTTATCCAGATACATTCAGCACGCAGAAGTTTTTCACCTAAGGGTTATAGTAGCCAATGGTGAACATTGACTAGACCCATTATTTCCTTTGGAGTATCAAAATATATTCCTGTCATTATGTTATTCTGTGTGCATTCATCAACTGGAATTCTTCATAAAGTAGAAAATTTTTCCACAAAATATTTGGTCATCATGGAGATCTGTTTTCAAAGGAAAGGGAGGATAAATGCTTACCACATTTCTTCATTTTCCAAATACTTGATTTGGTGCCCAGCATCCTCCAAGGATAACTAATGATGGTGTTTCCTTTTAATAATTTTGTGAATTAGCATGTGTCTCCAACTATCGCAATTCTTACTCTTTTTTTAGGCCAGGGGAAAACTTTTCTCCTAGGTCCTTCTCATACAACCCATGTAGTCTTTGATAATGAAGGTCTTTGCTTTCTTAAATGACACAGTGTCCCAGGCTGATCTTGTCAATTTCCTGTGACAGACCTGGAATAAGTCAGAAACCTGCAGTTGCTTTTAGTGGGAAGAGGTATTTAGAGACCAAATCTGGGCACCAAGTGTACTCATTGTGACTGAGCTAGTCACTGTTGCCAAGTCTAGTGGATAGAGCTGGGAAAAGCATTTTTTAAAAAAATCAACAAGAGTCCATACTGGAATCTATTTTCATTTTAGGGTTATTCAGATTTCAGTTATGTTCTTTGATTTTATATTTCTAATTTGTCTTTCACGCTGAAAATCTTGGTCGCTGAATACACTAGCATGATTCCTTGTTGTTTTGCCCATCTCTCCCCCTCTCTGTATGTATGTGTATATATAAAGTAATCATTCTTAATAATCAGCAGTTGATGTAGCAGGTAGCATTTTCTTAGTCCGTCTTCTCTCTAAGATATGTCCTGCAAGAGATAACACCTCAAGTCATTGTGTTTTCCAGGCATCTGAGATAATTCTTCTTGTGTGACAAAAGCCGTCAATTTGATGTTTATAACAATTCATTTTGTTTTTGCTTTTTAGTGATTATACATTCATTATTTTGTTATAATTAGGTGGTTCAAATGTAGTAAACAGGTGTTTGTGTAATCCGTTCATCTCGCTCCCACCCCTGCCCTCCAGGGAACCAGTTTTACTGGTTGGTAGTTTGTGTCTACCTTGTCACTTGCACACATTTGGATCCCCCCACTCTTACCCTTATTGAGGACTAGAACTTTCCATCTAACTTTACACTCTGGAAACGGGTCTGCCGCAGTCTGTGGAGGTGTCACTCATCACTTCACACTGCCCCGAAGTCCTTGCCTGTGTACCCTGCATTTTATTCACCCAGTTCTCTAACCTGATTGCTCTCCGTCTTTTACTCATGGATTAATAGCCTTGTGTTTACACACCTTGTCTTGCTCTTATCAGTGTCTGTTTTTGATAGATCCCTTGCAGTGAGTTGATTGGGAGGACAATGAATATAAGACTTTGGTAGAGGACACAGGTCCACTCTTTAGGGTTAGCCACTTACACGTTCTCACCAGAACTAAAGGAGCATGTTTATTCCTCGCCACCATTCCAACATGTTGTTTCCAAACTAGTGCTTTTTTCCAGCTTGGCATCGGGAATGGTTTCTGAGCATGCTTTTGCATGGCTTATTCTGTGTGGCTTTGGTGTGTTTGATTCTCTGTTGCTCGGAGTTCATCTTTGGAAACTCCTTACTGAATATCTCCATTCTTATTATCGCTTCTACCTTAGCCTCTTTCTTTTCCTTTTCTGGAACTCAATTGCATTAAATGTAAGGCCTTTTCATGCATCTAACTTCTGGTTTTTTAACTGTTATTTTTATTTTCTCTCTGTATTTTAATCTAATTACCTTTTTCTGATTTCTTGTTTTGTTTTGTCTGTTTGTTTTTTTTTTTCTCCCACCATGTAATCTGCTGGTAAATCCATACAGGTTGATCTCAGGTTCTGTCATGGAATTTTTGTGTTGTTATTTTTGCTAGCCCAGATCCTCATCTGTCTACTGTCTTTGTCCCTTGAACACCCTTGATGGTTTTCTTTCTGCAGGTCTGTTGCTGTTGACTTTTGTGGGAGGAGTATTTGTTTATGGTTACATCCTGATCTCTTGTATGCCTGGATTTTTCTGAAATGAATGCCCCAAATCCTATGTTTAGGAAAAAAAATGAGTTAATTAAGGGTACAATGATGTTGTCTTTCTCCTGATAGCATCTACCTTTTCTCCTCATTCTTGTGTTTTTATATTGTATATATTTATATAATATAACACATCTAGTCCTGTGATGTTCAAAATAAAGGTAACAGAGTGGAAAGCAGATTTTTTTTATTGTACGTTTTGGAACGTATTTTCAGATAATTGTAGGTTTCTGTGCAGTTATAAGAAATGATACAGAGAAGTCCTGTTGACCCTTCCCACAGTGTCCAGTGCTAACATCTTACAAGACTGTAACACATATGACAACTGAGAAATTGAGTTACCCTTTTATATCCACAGCCCCATTCATCCTCCTCAACTTGCCTGGTTGTTGGTAACTGCTAATCTCTCCATCTGTATAATTTTTTCAGCACAAGACTATTATGTAGATGGGATTATGCAGTAGGTGGCCTTTTGAGACTGGCTTTCTTTCCACTCAACATAATTCCTTTGAGATCCATCCAAGTAGTATGTAGCAATTGTCTCTTTATTTCTGTTGTTGTTGAAGAATATTCCATACTGTGTATGATTTTTTTTTTAACCATTGAGGGCATTTGGGTCATTTCCATTTGGGGGCTATTACAAATAAAGCTGCTGTGACCATTCACGTATAGTTTTTTGTGGACATAGGTTTTTATTTCTCTGGGATAAATGCCCAGGAGTGCAATTGCTGGGTCCTGTGCCAAGTGCACGTTTCTATTTGTAAGAAACTGGGATCCTGGATTTCACAGTCGCTGGGACTTCAGGGACGTATGTCATAACTGGGGCTTTGCATCCCCCACTCCTTCCACTGTAGACATGTCTGGGCCTCTGTGTGCTGGCCCAGGGGAGGTGGAGAAGACGGCACGCAGGCTTGGGGTAGACAGGGCACAGCATGGATGTGCTGCAAGGACCCCCTTGGCAGTGGATGCCCTGTGGATGGCCACGTGGGCATAATCAGAGCCGGGACGTCGCCTCTCCTCGTTGCCTTCTTGCTGTTGGCTCCCTGCAGCCTCACGGCAGGCAGAGGACATAGCATCCGGCCTCTTTAGCGTGAGGCCCCATAGCTCCCAGCCTAGATAGAGTTTTTGAGTTCCAGAATCATGGGGTGGAAGTCTGAGTGTCCCTAAGGACCAGGCATCTTTTTTTGGTGTGTGGCCAGGACTGAGGCTGCAAAATACAACCCCTTAAAACAGCAAGTGCCAGAAATGGGGGAATTGCTGGAAGCCAGTAGTGCCTTCCACTGACTCGATCCCCTGTGAGAACCCAGGGCCCGGGGCTTGTGCAAGGCCAGACGGGGGTCAGCACTGACCCAGACTCAGGAGCTCGCTCCACCTGTCTTTTGCTGCTTCTGCCCGCTGGAGAGCTGGAGCTCAGCCTTGGTGCACTGCCTTGTGGTGGATTGCACTAGATCAGGCCTAGGTGGAGAACACAGAGGATACACAGCGGGTCTGGTGACAAGCCAGGCCCAGGGAGACGCAGCCCATGAATAATCTATCAGACAAGCATTTAGCTGCAGGCAGGGTCCCTGGAGGAAACAGGCCTCCCGCTTGTTCCCATCTTTGCAAAGAACTGGCTCCCTTGGGGCCATATGCCAGGTACACAGCCAGGCACTGCTCTGGGACAGAAATGTGTGGGTTGACAGGGACATGAGAAGCTGCAGATCCTTGGAAAGTCTTCATGTCCAAGGTGCCTCTGGATACATTTCCTCTACTTGCTGAGCTTAGTCACGGTTGGCTTCCAGTGGCATTTCTGAGGGGCCACTCAGATTTGGAACAGTTTTCGTCATGTGCCTTTTCCAATATGACCACTCCAGCTTCTGCCTTTTTTTCCCCCTTTTTGAATCCTCTGTAAAATGTTAACTGGGGCTGGGTGTGGTGGCCCATGCCTGTAATCCCAGCCATTCAGCAGGCTGAGGTCGGAGGGTCATAAGTTTGAGGCCAGTCTCAGCAACTTGGTGGGGACTTAAGCAACTTATTGAGACTCTATTTTAAAATTAAAAATTAAAATTAAAAAGGGCTGAGGATGTGACTCACCCCTGGGTTCAATCCCTGGGACCCCCAAAAATTAAAAACAAAAAAATTAAAAATTTGCTAGCTGGGGCCTCATGTCCATCTGGAAATACCCTCTTGAGCACTGAGTTCTGTGTCCCGGGCCCAGGACCCGGGCACTCAGGCAGAGCTTCTGCTTGTGGGAAGCAGGACATCATTGCTGCAAAGCTGTGTGCTCCCCAGGGTATGGTGGTATGGGACAGCACTCCTGGGCTTACAGGGTCTTTCTGGTAACATTCCCAGGACAACAGGGAGCAGGACCGTGGAGCGATGGAGGTCAGTCTGTGGAGGGAAGAGACTTGGTAACTGACAGCAGGTGTGTGTCACTGACAGACAGCAGGTGTGTGCAGTGTGTCTTTCACGCATTTCCGTATGCTCTTGCCGTCCTGTTGACTAATTGGAGGTGCACCAGGCCTGGTCGTCAGGTAGCTGTTGATCACACTTATTTAAGAAGAAATGCAGCCGTTCACACCACTCGCCTGCAGTGCTGGGCTTTCTGTTTGGTGCTTCCCGAGGAAAAGCTGCCGATGATGTGAACTGACATCCGACCCGCCGAGAGTTGATATTGGCAGACAAATTTCATGCCCCGTCTCCTGGTCACCAGTTTGCTGCCTCCGAGTTGTTAGGGATATAAAAAACAGAGATGGGAAGTCCCAACTTGACAGGTTCAATTTGTAATGTGAAAGGCTCTGAGAAACAAAGCGAGGGCCAGACAGCCTCCTGCCAGACCTAGCGCCGAAACTCAGCAAGGCAGAGCGGGAAGGTGTCTGTAGGTGGCAAGAGTGCTGGGGGTCCCTGGTGGGGGACATGGCTCGGAGAGGAGACCTGGGTGGCTGTGGTCCCGAAGCTTTCTTTGAATAGCAAGGGCTCCCTTTGGATGCCCTGCTGCTTGGAATCTTCCAGGAAACCCAGGATTGGCAGGAGTGGCGGCTCATGAGAGAGGCGGGGGTGGGCGCTGAAGCTGCACACTCACCTCAAAGGAGGCTTGAGCACAGGTGGGGAAAGAAACACTGCCCCCCTCCACGGGGAGAACCCCGTGGCCCGAAGGTCACTCTCTTCCTGACCTGTGTCTTGAGGCCTGTAAAGGACGTTGCTGTCCTTGGGTGGACACTGAAGGTCCAGTCCCTGGTTTCACCCATCACTTGCCTTCTCCCTTGGTGCAGCTAGGCCAGGCTGGGTTGTAGGTCAAGTGTGCACAGCGATGCCTTTGCCTTTGAGGTGGACACGTGTCCTTGACCAAGACTTTCTCCCCCAACCCCACTGTGCGGCAGGACATCCTCTTCAACCTGCTTTCAGAGAGCTGAGTGTTGGGCCATGGGGTGGGGGAAGAGGAGGGGTCCTTGCCTGCCTGGTAAGCCAGAGGACCAGCCGCTCTGGACCTGCTCAGCAGCCTCTATGACCAGATCACTCTCAGGACACATTTGTGGGATGGTTTTGCAAAAGAGAAGGCTGTGCATTTTCAGCACCTGTGTGGAGAGGAAGGCCCTCCTTCTGTCGGAGCCTTTCTACCCCCAACCCCAACCCCCTTGGTATGCCTTCCCAGTTCCCCGTCTGCCTCCAGTAGGCACCCATCCTGGGCCCCTTCACTCTCAGGGGAACCTGCTGAGGGTCACACCAGGGGCGTGCAGCGTCGAGGAGTCAGTATGTGCCCCCACTACCCTCTAGTGCCAGTGTGGGTGGCCACCTCTCACTGGCCCCACCACATGTCTGTTATTATCACCCATCTGTCCCTCGTCCTCATACCACTTGGTGTGGCCATTGCTACTCATTTTAAGGCCTCTCAGATAGACTTGTAATGGAAGAGAAGTGTTTTTATTTACAAGTCGAACTTCATTTTTCTCAAGAGACCACTGTTTGTACCATGTTGTATTTTATGTGAATCGTTCTCTTAAATAAGGAAGCCACATGCAGAACCATGATGGCTCTAATTTGCAAAACAGATGATTAGTCAACAGTTGAGTTTGCTGTTCTCTTTCACCCTGCTGCCAAACCACCCGAGATCTGCCATACAGAGCGACTGCAAGCAGCCTCCCCAGATGCCGTCAAGGTCCTGTGAATGACAGGACTCTTCCCACATCTCTGCTCCCAGTCTGCATTCAGCACCTCTGGGAAAGGGGTTGTGCAGAGGCCATGCTCTCCTGTGCCCACTCAGTGCTGAACTCCTAGGCCTCTGGGCTGGCGGGAAGGCTGGACAGAGGCCTGCGGGAGGCCTTTGTGTGGCATGGATAGGCAGGAGGCAGGCATCCCCAGCCGTGGGCAGGGCTGGGGTAGCTGAACCTCATGGTGCACAAGGAAGAAGAGTAGCTTGGAAATGCGTCCTGCAGAGCTTGTCGTGTGGAGCTGGGTCGCATTAGTGACACTCCAGTGTCTCCCCAGGACAGAGACTGGATCAGGTGTCCTGGGCTGCGTTCTGTGGCCTGGAGGGAGCATGGCTGGGACCAAGAGGCCAGCATAGAGGGAAGGGCAGTATGCCCCACTCCCAGGCCAGCAGCGTTTGAGAGGATGTGAGGGAGGGATGGAGGTGAGGATTTGGGCATCAGAAACTGCTGTCACTGGGTGACAGGGAAGGGGGAAATAAATCCGAGCCTGGACATGTCTGCTTTGAGGTACCCCCTGGACGTGGGATAAGCTGAGCAGCCGGCACACGGAAGTACCGTCTGCAGCTCAGAACAAGTGGCATCTGGAGGACCCAGTGCTTTTCTTGGTGGTTAAGAAGAGTGGCTGGGCCACCAGAATAATGAGGGTGAGATGGGTGATAAGAGAAGTGGGGACAGCATTCTAGGGACCCTGTCTATGAGGGGGCAGGAGAAGGCTGGAGGGAGGTGACAGGCAGAGGAGAAGGGAGCCCTGTGAGCTGCGCCAAGCCTGGGAGTGCTAGATGGCCGCATCCTCGCCAGGTGAGCAGAGGCCCTCAGCCTCCCGATCCTACAGCTGGGGTCTCCCTGTAGGTCGGTTTCAGCCTCTCAGGATGCGGAAAACCCAAACCAAGCCCTCACGGTGAGAGCCCAGGAAGCCTTTGGGTGGAAATCAGTTCAGTGAGAGGAAGTAAGCGAAAGGAGGAAGAGTTTCTAGAACAAAGGCCTGGGCTCCCTGAGCTCCCCTGGCTGCATTACTCAGAGACTCTGGAGGCAGCTTCCACGGTGACCTATCAGCACGCCTTCTCACCGCTCCCTCATCTGAATATTATTCATTTCAAGGTTTTGTTTATATTATCTTGAGAGGAAACAAACACTACTTAATTAATCCCACCAAACACAATACTGGAAAAGCAATTATTCCCACCATATGTAATAACCCGTCTGTAGGGAAAATCATCCATTAAGTGTGAATCAATGTGAATTTAAAAGCTATTATTAAGATCAGATTGGTTGCTAGTTATGAGCACCATAATTTTAGTATTTGCTCATGCATACTTTGTTCTACTGTGTTCTGTGACCTTGGAACCTTAATTCCCGAACAAATTATATCTATATGGTAATTAGTGTCAAAAACCTCAGGTCAGCCAATCACATGTTCCACAGGTGAATCCCTTTGTTGGGGATTAGTTTGAATCTGTGGCTAATTAGATGGTGAGTCCCCTATTTTGGAATTCTGGTGGCATTGGTGGCAGAGGGCTGCATCTGTTTGCATTTGCAATAAATCATTCATTAACTGAAATGAAATGTTTTCATTAAATTACCTTTCGTGCTTCCACTAGGAGGGAGTTTGCCTTGCTTTTTGAATTTCCTGGAGTTTCCTTCCCTTCTCCCTGAGTGAACCCAGGCTCTCGCTTGGACCTGGGGCCTGAAAACACTTCCCCTCAGAGTCTCTCGACCCAGCTGGGCCCTAAATCCTTTCCCAACTGAAATTGCTGCCTGCTCCCTGGGAGCCCGGGGCTGCTGATCCGCTCAGCACTGGGCCTTGTTAAACCATATGAAGACGCATAAAAACTGTTGGTGGATGATTTCCAGACAGACACCTAGCACACTTGCGTGGGTTCATACCACGAGGCCCAGCGCCTGCGGGTAGCCGACGGCACTTCAGAAAATCAGTCAGCATTTTTCAGGACTTCCCCATGCTCTGGCACGGTGACCAAAAGACCTGACAAGAAATCACAGAGGAGAAGTTTATCTGGGCTCACGTTCTCAGAGGTCCCAGTCCCCAGAAGGCCAACTCCACAGCCCTGAGCCCGAGGTGAGGCAGAACATCATGGCAGAGGAGAACAGCTCAAGACAGGACACCAGGAAGCAGGGAGGGAGCTCCACTCCCAGGGACAAACTAGAAACCCCAAAGGCATGCCCAGAGTGACCCACCTCCTCCAGCCACATCCTACCTGCCTGCAGCTCCCACCCAGTTAATCCATCCAAGTGGATCAACCCACTTATTAGTTACAACTCTCATTGTCATTTCACCTCTGAACATTCTTGCATTTTCTCACACATGAGCTTTTGGGGGACATCTTGTATCCAAACCCTAACAGAAGGTATGTGAAGGCACTACTCAGAAGGCAGAGGAGAAGGCCTTCTGAGGGAGGGGAAAGGGCTGCTAGATGCCTATTCATGAAGTCCCTGAGAAAATGTCCACAGGCGGAGGTGCCCACCCGAGCTGGGTGACTTGTGTCCCCTCGGGAGGTGTGTCGAATCCCAACCTGAACAGGGCTTGGCTGGGGAATGGTGAGGTCAGGCTGGAGTGAGTGGCGCCTCAGTCCCGTGCCCCTGTCCTTACGGGAAGCAGGGAGAAGCCGCCAGGCTGTGGAGAGCATGATGTGTCTGCAATCCGAGGGCGCCCGGGAGTTCGAGCAGCACCAGACACAGAAGGGGGCTGGGGACAGGTTTCCCTGCGGCCTGCAGAGGAGGTGTGGCCTGCTGACACCTGGGTTTTGACTCCTGGCCTCTGGGACTGAGGATAACTTGTGAGAGTTTGAAGTCTCCGAGTTTGTGGTTGGTTGTTTCAGCAGCTTTGAGAGAGAAACATGCCATCTCCTGGTGTGTCTGGCTGAGTCCTGGTGGGACCTTGCAGCCATGCCGGCCACTTTGGTATGTCACTGTGGTGTGATGCTGTGATGGCAGAGGACTTGGTCAGCCAATCTAAGTTGTGCCGCCCAGTCGCCTCGAACCAGGGAACCCAGAGCTTGCCTCCTGCCCCCTCTCTCCTGCTTCTTGGGAAATGTTTGGAGAGGAAAATGTCCCTACAAAGTGCTGTATCTTGGTCTTCCTGGCACTTCTTAGTGCATCCTGGCCTTGGACACAAAACTCGTTTTCTCCAAAGCCAGCTCCCTCACGTTCACCATGCCCTGAGCCAAAACAGAAAGGTGGCAAGGTACATGAGGGACTCAGCAAATACTGCCTTTCCTTTCTGGAAAGTTCCAGAGCCTTAGATTGGGCTGATGTGCCTCTGAGAGCAGGGCTGGAGGGCTACATTGGGAGGGCTTGTCCTCTCCTGAGCTCTTGGGAAGTGCCAGATAGAGAACACAGGGCATGCGTGGACACTGGACAGAGGCACCAGGCCTCATGGCACCGCTGGCCCCCCAGGGTCTCTCCAGTGTCCCTCCCCCTCCTGCTTGTTCGTCCCTGTACTCCTGTCTTCCGAGCCACCTGGGAAGAGCCCAGCGGAGCATGAGCTGCCCAGAGCCTGGGGTGTAAGAAGTGTGTTCTCACCTGGGGACCCCGAGGAGGCAGCCTCCCCTGGCCAGGCACATTCCAAGAGGCAGGATCCCCTGGGCACACCCTCCAGCGCTGGTGCTGGGCCACAGGGACCAGGAAAAGGGTCTCTTCTCCTCTCCCTGGTCCTGACCATTGCCGTCATGCGGGAACCAGGAATGACATCCCAGTTTCTTTGCTGTCTAGGCCTTCCTGCGTGAGGAGTCCACATCTGGATTCCTCCCATCGTTCCATCTCTGAACGCTCTGAGGCGGTTGGTTTCTCCCAGGCCCTGCGTCTGCTCATTCACCTGCAGACGGCGGCTCCGGCCTCGTCCCCCTGAACTCTCAAGTTGCCCTTGTCCCAGGTGCCACTCGGCTTTCTTGGCTCTGGCTTTGGGTGGATCCCTCCATTGTTCTCGGCATTTCAAGGCTGAGGCAGGGGCTGGACAGCTGTGCCTGCACAGTCGAGCCACCAGGAGGCCCAGCCCGGCTGCTGCGAGGGCTGGACACACTGGCTCTCTGCGATCTCTGCATGGCTACTGGCTTCCTGACCTTTTAGGAAGTTCAAACCCTTGAGCTGTGTGAGGGAGGTCCTGGGAAGAGGGCTTGACGTGTCTTCACAGAGACAGTGTGCACCTGTGCCCTCAGAGCTCTGTGAAAGCAGCCAAGACCCACAAAGGGAAGGGCTTTGAAGTTCTTCCCACTGTGGAGAGAGGTGACGTCCACTTCTGAGCAGACACGGGGCCACACTTTCAGTGGCACTGGGATGCAGGGGCCATGTGCAGGAGGGCGTCTGGATCAGAGCTAATGAGGAGCCTTTCCCATGCTCCTGCTCACACCAGAGCGAAGTAGTAAGCTTTTAAAAACAGACTTATGGGGCTGGGGATGGGGCTCAAGCGGTAGCGCGCTCGCCTGGCATGCGTGCGGCCCGGGTTCAATCCTCAGCACCACATACCAACAAAGATGTTGTGTCCGCCGAGAACTGAAAATAAATATTAAAAATTCTCTCTCTCTCTCTCTCTCTCTCTCTCTCTCTCTCTCTTTTAAAAAAAAAAAAACAACAGACTTAGCTTCTGCTGTTTGAGCTGCTGGCCGTGTGTACTGACCTTAGCAAAGTGACACCAAATATTTGGTTTATGTAACAAATGGCGTGAAGCAAACCTTAAACAGTACCATACTAACAACTCTATTTTGGGGGGTGGTAGAGGGCAATGGAGATGGTTGGCAGATTGGCTTGACTTGGCTCTTTTCATCAGTGTGGAAAAAGAATTTCTTGATGCTTTGTGGTCACCTGGGAACATGTTGCTATGATCTGGATAACTGTCCCTCAAACGTTCACACTTAAAGGCTTGGTCCAAGGATGGCAGTGTAGGAGGTGCTGTGGCCCTTTAAGAAGCATGGCCTAGTGGGAGGCCCTTAGGTCACTGGGACATGCTTTTAGAAGATGGTAGAACCCGAGTCTAGATCTCTGTGCTTCCTGGCTTCTGGTGTGAGCACCTACCTAACACATGCTCCAATATATGCCCCCTTGGATGCCCTGTCCTCCTCACAGGCTCAAACCAGCAAGGACATCTGATATTGGACTTGAAACTCTATAATGGTGAACCAATGGTGACACAAATTACCAATCTCAATTTCATAGGTTGCTTGTGTCAGATATTTTGTTATAGGGATAGGAAGCTGACTAATACGTATGTGCATCTTGCTTTTAGTATTTATATGAAATTCACATGCATCGTGGGCAGGAGTTTATAATTAGTCACCTACTTAAGGATTCTTGGCCATCAAATGCAAACTTTCAACCAAACCTGTGAGTCCACTTCCATCAGATCTTGTCTCCCTTTGGTGATAGACTTCTAGGCCTGCTTTCTGCTGGCCCGTGGGTTTGCATGGCAGGCCCTCCCTGGCAGGCCTCAGGATCCAGGGTCCCCTATGGATGCAGCATGGGTTCTAAATGCTGACCCAGGTTCCTGTCTGGCCAGCTCTTTTCATGGCCTGTGTTTTCTGCTCCTGGTCTGCCCTGCTGGGATTTGGGTCAGTCTTGACTGTTGGGCCAGAGCTCACCTGACTTTATCTGAGCCCAGGTGTCCTGCCCCTCCAGCCACCTGCAGGAGAGGCAGAAAGGCAGCCTGGGAGGGAGGTACGGGGAGACCTCACTGAAGAGGAGGTGGGCTTGGAGGGGGCTTTGGGGAGCTCCCAGAGGCCACTGCTGGGAAGGCCAGGAGCC
Organism: Spermophilus citellus; assembly: GCF_964194105.1. NCBI lineage: Eukaryota > Metazoa > Chordata > Mammalia > Rodentia > Sciuridae > Spermophilus > Spermophilus citellus. The sequence goes on from NC_138195.1 coordinate 92,882,557, forward strand.
ACTCCCCAGGGAACGCCCAGGCTGTTCTGTAATTCCTGGTTTCTTCTACCTGTCTCTGGGTAAGAGCTGTAGGCCATATGAGGAGAAAAGACACTTCCCTCCCACAGAATTCATCAAGATCTGCTGATACCGTGGTAGCCCAAGCCCTGGCTAAATTGTTGTTAGGAGACGGACGGCTGAAAGGCTCAATTCTCGCAGGTTTGTCTTCTCAATTTATTCATTCAGCCGATGTCTTTGCAGTTAATGCTGGTGGTTGTAGACACACTATCCTATACGTGGTGCAGCGCTCCCTGACTCTCAGCCTGAAGGAGATGTGTTTGTGTGTGTGTTTAAAAACGGGTGGAAAAGAAACCTTTCAAAATGGGTCTTGTCAGAGCAGATGCAATATGGACAGCTCCAAATGCAATAAAAATACAGGTCTGAGATCCCTGCACAAGCTGAATCGTTCTCTGAGGCTTTTGCTCCTGGAAACACCAGTGTGATATTAAATTTTTCACCAAAATGTAGCAAGATGAAGTCTGGTGTTTGAGTTTGCATTAAAAAAAAAAAAAAAACAACAGAACCAACATGTACTGTTAAGGGGGAAAAATCCCTGATACTTGTTAAGAGGGCCAGGAAGACTTCATCCCTGCAATTGCCATAGGTGTCAGACATTTGCAGTGGGGGAGAGAGATCAGTCTCCTCTCTGAGTACAATAAGGACAGTGGGGTTTTGTGGACAAGAAGCAGGCTGGGGATGTGGGGAGGGTGATGGATGGGACATGACCAGGAGGAGACCCCCCACCCAAGGTAGAGGGACTCTGGCCCAACCAACCAGATAGGACCCCTGCTGAAGGCAGGCCAAGGACTCAGACATCCAAGATGGGGATGAGGCATCCATCAGGGATTGAGAAGGAGAGATTCTCCCTGGGCTGACATGGCCCGACAGGGCTACGGTTGAGGCCTGGTGGGGAGGAGGCTCAGGGCAGCTGGACTCTCCTGTGGTCAAGAGTAGTCTTTGTCAGACCTTGACTGAACTTACTGCTCGGCAGTTATGGGCATCTTCTGGGTTAGGCTCTTTAAAATAAGCAGTCGAGGAGAGAAAGCGTCATAAAGCACAGTGTAGAAAAAAGAAAGAGCTAGACTTTGTGCAGGACGTGGTGTCGGCTCACCTAGAAGGTCGAGGAGTATCTGCTTCAGGGGTTGTTCATGGTAGAGTGAGTGTGGTAGCTCCCCTACCCAGTTTCGCTTTCTATGATTTGTGTCACCGTAGTCAACTACAGTCCAAAATATTAAATGGAAAATTCCACGAATGAAAAATCCGTAAGTTATAAATAGCGTTTATGACAGCTTACTGTTATGTGTTCTACATCATCATTAAATGTTGTTGACCTCTGGCGTGTCTAGCTCCTAGGCTGAGCTTCATCATAATATGTATGTGTAAGGTCTGGCAATGTTTGGTAGCACTGTGACTTCAGGCGTCCCCTGGGGTTCATGGGACACATAGGGTAAGAGGGCACGTGTGCATTGAGAGCAGAAAGGGCAAGAGAGGGAGGTGAGGGACAGAATGTGGAGCAGTGCAGAACACAGGAGCTTCTGAGCAGTTGCTGAGGGCACCGCGTCCCAGCTAGGTCTCGGGGCCCCGGAGGGATAGGACTTGGGACAGAAGCACGGACAGGGGCCTCCACCAGCACTAACAGGTGCACTTGGTGTTACCCAGCCACTGCTTATTCAGTCCTCTGTCACCTGAGGTGCATTCAGTGGACTTTAATGCACTTCAGGAAAAAAAAATTCCTTTTTTGTGTGTAATGAGCAAAATTCTGGTGTATTTTTGCATTTTTCTCTAAACCACACCAAGCACAAAAGTGTCAGCCCTTTTCCTGAAGGTTCTTATATCTCCTATGACTTCTGATTAAGTTTGAAAGCTTCCAGAGTGGAAGGAATCTTCTGCAACATGTGTTTAAGACCAGCAGTTAATGGGGTACTTCAAACAGTGAGAGCTGCTTTGCTGATTATAACACACCTTAACCTTTGGGTTTTACTGAAGTCACATGGGCAGGCCCTCTGTTGTGAGTGGTCGTGGTCTTTTGCTAACTTTTTTATTAGACCCAGTGCTTGATTTTGAAAATAGATCCACTGATAGTGTTTATAATGCGTGGCCAATCAGTTCCATCAAAACATTTTTAAAAGTGGAGTTAGGAAATGGCCATATTTTCCAGCTACTCACCTGTGTCTAACTTTGCATTCTTCTTTTTAGTTACTGATGTAGCCTTTCTGAAGCGTTCCCTTTATTTTTTTTTATTGATTGTTCAAAACATTACAAAGTTCATGATATATCATCTTTCATACATTTGACTCAATTGGGTTATGAACTCCCATTTTTACCCCAAATACAAATTGCAGAATCACATCGGTTACACACTCACATTTTTACATAATGGCATATTAGTGACTGTTGTATTCTGCTACCTTTCCTATCCCCTACTATCCCCCCCCTCCCCTTTATTTTTTTAAAAAATGGTTCTTCCTGGTTTTGGTCTCCTAAACCACTATCTCATATCACGTTTAACTGAATCACACAATCACGACAGCAAGGAGACTTGGCGTAAATGAGTTTTGGGTGAAATTCAATGACCTGGGATGTGGGCTCGAGGAGTGGGGTTGGAAGAGCCCACATTCTCATGGGAGTCCATGGCTGCGAGTGGTCAGTGTGCCATGGACCCTGGTCAGTGTCTTTTGCTGTGGCATACAAAGCACTGGTGTCAGGGACTCATGCTCTGAAATCACTCAGGAGGATCCCAACACACTTGACTGCTCCACACATGTTGCTGGGCCTGGAGGGAAACGCCTAGATATTGATCACTCTAAGGCCACACAGCATAGGACACAGGACCGCGTTCAGGTAACAGTGTGAAAAATGGAACGTGTCCTTAGGGAGATTAGACAAGGAGCCAACAGGGAGAACAGTGAATGTGGTCAGGCCCCGGGACTGACTGTCCAGACACAATTTTGTTTTGAATCCACAGTCCATTTGTAATCAGAGAAGAATCCAGAGGGACCACGTGTAAGATAGAGAATTGACATGTCAGTTTTCTGCGGCGGCTCTGTATGGAGGTAGAAGTTTATTGATTTGCTTCCTCTGATGGATTTCAGAAGTCATTTTTTGAGAGTAAAGTTGTCCGTTGGGGCGGTAGACCAGACCCTGTGCTTTGCCGGCTAGGGCCCCATATATTTAAATATGGTAACTGGAAGTTGAATGTTGACCGTGGTTAGCTCATGTTTATTTACATGTGTAGTTGTTTCTGAGTTGTTGTATGAACTTGGTAACCTCCAAAGTGGTCATCAGGAACCCCACTACCTAGCCCCAAGTTTGCAGGTGCACTGAGCCCACACGTTCACCTAACTGCTCTCCATAACTGCACACAGAAACTCAGCTTTTGGCACCAGAGGGGTCCTCAGGGGCACCTGGAAGAGTGACCACCTGAACACATCCTGGTTTTGATGATAATGAGAAAGTTTTTCGGTCACACAAGTCAGCATTAGATCAACTTACTCTGGCTCTGCCACGGTCTTAGGAACTTATCAGGGAAATCTTGTTTGTTTATACTGATCATGTAATGGGAAACTTGGATATGTGTTTGGGGGGCTTTTAAATTTATCTCTTTGATAGATTTTCAGCTATTATGAAATAAAACCCAAAATAAAGCAATGGGGGACATGAAAATGGAAATTTGAGAATCTGGAAATCTCAATTTCTTAAAAGGAACTTTACCATAATCTCTCTCTGGATGAGAATTAAGAAAAATATTTACATGTATTATGTGAAAAGAGTAACCATTAAATTAGTCATAACTGGAAGGATGCAATTCACTGACAATAATTTGGGAATGGTTTCAGGATTAAAAGGAAGATCCATTTGTAAGAAAATGTTTTCATTTCAGTAATGTTCATCTGATAACTTCAGGGTATTACTTTGAGAGAAGGTACACAGAGTTTTTGAAAGCCCACGGGACCAGTGCTCATTGGATTTAGGTGCTTTGTATTTTCCTGGCCTTTTTTCAGTGTGTTCGAATATTTAAATCTTCTGTGTTGACCGCTTGGTCATTTTTTGAAGATGGGCGCAAACCTTTCTGTCCAGGGTGGGCCGACTCCATAGCCCTGGGCCAGAGAGAAGGAAGAGCAGCACGTTGGAAGGGCGTGGAGAGGGACAGCAGTCAGGAGGTGGCAGCCAGGAGGCAGACAGAGCGCTGGGCTCACCAGGTGCAAGCACAGACCCCAAAGCCGTGTCCCCGTGACCTGCCTCCTCAGCCACACACTAAGTGCCTCTGGTTACCACCAGCTTATCCCCATCAGTGGATCAGCCCATCGGTCAGGCACTCCTCTCCTGGTTATTTCATCTCTGAATGTTCTTGCACTGTGTCCTGCATGAGCTTTTTGGGGGCACCTCATACCTGAACCATGGCAGACCCCGAGGTGGGGGCCGTCATACACTACAGCTCTGTGCTGTCTCACTTTGTCCTTGGGCTTTTTCAGCTTCTACATTTTCTCTGTAGGGCTGCCCGCTCTTCCCTGCCCACCCTCTTCTGTCTTAGGGGTTTGTTTTCCTAGGCCTCTAAATCTGGAGAGCCAACTCCCACCGTTGTATGGAGCCGTGTCCTGCCAAGAAGCAAACATGTGCTACCTGAGGCTGGGCACCTTCTCAGAGCAGGGGTGGCCCGGGCCTGGCTTCCCACGGGCACAGAAGCAGATGCTGAGCCCCTCTGCAGCCCCTGGGTGGGAGGCCTGCTCTGCACCGTGCCAGGTGCTGATGAAGCCCTTCCCACAGAGCTCTCGGCCTTCCTCCTGGGTCCCCGGGCTCTGACTCCCCATCCCTTCCTGTGACCTCACGCTTAGGCCTTCTCTCCTGGCCGGGCACAGGTGAACCTGCATCCCCTCCTGGAATCCTCGTGGGATCCTCGTGATGCTCTGGGCATCCATCAGCTAGAGGCTGCCTCTCAGGAGGTGTCCCCAACTGCTTGTCCCTCATTCTGGGAGGGGATCTGGGATGCTTGGGCCCACTCTCTGCTTGGACTCAGCTTAGAGTTGTCTCTGTCTTCTCTCAGTCGTAAAATATGATGGAATTTCTGTGGCCATTTCCAAGGACTTTCTTCACTATCAGTGAAAATGATTTTAATCAAAGAAATGACTCACAACATTTTTAAAAAATCCTTCCATGACATAGGCTTTAGGTTATGGAAATGTCAAGACCCAGGCTCTTTATTGAAGTCCTGATGAGGATTGGGAACTAGAACATGGGTCTCTCTAGGAATGGGAGTAGGTGCCTGTCAGGGGCCACCCAGCATACCCTCACCCACTTCACCGCTTTACAGCAGGTGGAGGAGACAAAGCCGCCCACCCACCATTAAGCCCATTGCCCGGGGAAATGTGTGTAAAGCTCCCTCAGGGGTCAAGCACCAAATCAGCTGGAAGGATGGGCCACCGAGCTAAAGGCTGGTTGTGCTGCTGCCTGGTTATGGATTGTGTTGAAAGGAAACAACTTTTTTGACTATTTACATCATAGAAATTTGATGACCCATTTGTATTACTTAAACTGCGTATTTCCTAAGTGTTGTCAAAGCGAGGGAGTCATTTGTAACAGAGGCAGGGTATGCAGAAACCCGTCTCGCAAAAGTGTTCTCTAAATCGCTTTGCTGGCAGCTATGGAGATAGCCATAAAGAGTAATTTCTCCTATTGGATTTTCAAAGTCACAGGAGTAGCCACAGAGCAGGCAAGGGACAGCCGGGTGATTTAAGACTATTTAATGCCCCAGATGTCATGAAATACTAGGAAATAAACTCCAGCAGGCTGTTAGGACACGTTACTACCATCTCTTCGTGCCCCAAACTAGGAGGCTGATTTATCTCCTGTTGGGACTCATTTGGTGGCATTCGGAAGAAGAAAAAGAGGACCGGGTCAACCCAAGCCCGTGGCAGGGAATCGGCCTGCAGGAATGGGATGTGAGGGCCCCGATCCTGGGCTGTCTTGACCCTGGGCCTCTGCCCGTGCCATCTTCTCGTCAGCTGCACTTAACCCTCGAGGCCCACTCCAGATGCGAGGCCCCCTATGACATCTTCTCAAGTGGCTGCAGCCCAGGCTTTTGGATCCTGAGTGCTCCCTTTCTGCATTCATATGACAGCGAGCACAGCCCTCCCCACCCCCGAGCGCAGCCCACAACCCTGAAACACACATGGGGGACAGTGTCCGCAGACCAGCTCCTCAGGAGTACTGAGTGCCGGGTGGAAGAGTGAGGGACAGAGAAGCGTGCTATCGCCAGGCCTTCAACTGCTAAGAGTGCTGGACTTCGGGGAACAGCACTGAGGCAATGACAAGAGAGCGACTCAGGTTTTCCAAAATTCACATCCATGCTTACCAGGGACTTGCCACCTGGAGCTTGTGTTCCTGAGTCAACAGCGGACTTGTTGCTTTCTGATGTTCTGGGCCTACTGGGGCCTTGCCACCTCCCACAGGTCTGCCAGAGGTCCATGTCTTCAAAAGATGGGGTCTTGGGAGAGGTCTGCTCATTTGCTATGCCCACATACTGTCCTCCACCCTGTCCCCCTTGCCATCTTCCGACCCTCCCTCAGCAAGCTCCTTCGGGGTGCCTCTTCTGCATCCTTTGTCTCCTCCAGGGACTTCTGCTCCCGTGGGACAGAATTACCTGAGAGCAGACAGCATAATCCAAGGCTCAAGCCCCTTAGTGATCCCAGGGGCCCTCGGCTCTCACCAGCTCTGAGCTGCGTGGCTCCAAGTTCCGTTCGCATTTGATGCGGACTATGGTGTGGTTTTTATGGGGCCTCTCTCCCATGGACACATCGATTTGTTCTGTTCTGAGGTTTTGTGGGGGAAAGATTTTATGTGGTGGTTTTTGGAGCTGTACTCTTCAGAGAAAATGACTTTTCATGCCCACAAATATTGAAATGAAATATTTCTCTAAGATCAGAGGCAGCTGCACGCACCTGTTTTCACACTGGGGCTAATGAGCTTGCCCATGATGTGACGGTCCTCCAAGGACCCAAGTTATCCTATGTCTGCTTTTAGTGTGTCCTGAAAACAAGTGTGGGCCAGAGCGATGCTGTCCTTTGAAGTGGGCTACCTAGTGCAGGACAGGAGTGTGTGTGTGTGTGTGTGTGTGTGTGTGTGTGTGTGTGTGATTTGATAGATCATTTGTCTCAACCATAAGCACAAGAAGAGGAAAGGTATAATGAAGGGCCAGAGCCAACGGCCGCTTGGAAATGAATGAGGACCCCCGAAGGGGCGGGTCCTGGGCAAGCTGTGGATGAGCTGCACCAGCTTTCTGAGATGAGTACCACCCAGCGTCAGGTGGCATCTGTGTCACCTGGAGCAGCTCCCACGGTCGAAGGACTCTGCTCGGTAGGAGTTCTGGAAGGCTCTCTGGCCTCCCAGCTGCCGCCTCCTTAGCAGTTGGGAATGGAAGCCTGTGCGGGCACACACGAGGGACGGTTCCCTTTTCTGTTGCTGTCACTGTACCACTGACTGGGTGACTCACAAAGGAAGAGCTTTCTTCAACCTCTGATTCTGAAAGGTGAAAGCCCAAGGTCAGACTGCTGTATCTGATGAGGGCCTTCTTGCTGCTGGGGCCTCTCAGCTGTCCCAAGGCGGCACGGGTCGTCACATGATGAGAAGGGACAGGATGTCCTAGCCCAAGTCTCTCCTCCTTTCTTAAAAGGCCAGTCCTGTGGATTAGGGCTCCATCTTCACGGCCTCAGTTAACCTTTATTGTGTCCCAAAGGTCCCACTCCAATTGCAATCATTGGATTCAGTCTCTACCCACCCAGTGCCTCTGGGGGATTGAGTCACAACATGGAATTTGGTGAGGACATTCAAACTACAGCAAAGCCACATACACCTAGCTCAGCATCAGGTTTGCGTTGAAAACTAGGAGCCACCATGTGAGAACATCCCCAGGCCCTCAACCGAGAAGAGCTGCCCAGCCTTGGAAGCACCCACCAGGAGGGCCTGGGTTCCATCTGCCCAGATCTCCCGGAGCCTGGCCGTGGGGCAGGAACCCTGAATGTCAGCATCTGAAGCCAGTTTACATGGGCACTCTGACCTGGATCCCCTCCTAGGACTGGCAGGGGTCCCACACTCCTGAGTTGAGGTGAGCCCAGGTCAGCAGCATTGTGAATAAAGACCGGGGGAGGCTCATGTGACAGAAAACGTGTTGAGTCTTGAGCCTTTGGAACTCAGAGGGGAAGGTGCTGGCTCCACTCTCAAGGTGTCCAGCATGTCAGGCCGAAAGACGAGTATATAAATAACAGCACAGTCAGGCTCTGAACAGCCATGCTGCAGGGCAGCACCGAAGAGTGGGAGCTGCTGCCGGGAGAAGCAAGGCCCTTTGGGCTAGCTGGCCCTGGGCTGTGGGGCCTGCTGGTCTCAGGTGGGTGGAGCTGGCTCTGTTCCCTGTGCCCCTGGGGTTACCTGGTAGGCACTGTGGAGAGCTGGCTCCTCCTCCAGGAAATGGATGAGCCAAAATGCTGGCCAGGAGAAGTCACTACCAAAGGTACCCTAGGGACACCCATGGGAACCTGTTCTGTGACTATGGCAAACAAGTGACAGTCCAAGGGAGCGAGACCACCGTGTTTAAATTGTGTGTCTTCAAATTCACATTGAGGTCCAGTAGCCACTGGGACTCCCTAGGACCTCAGCTCTGGCTAGATTTGGAGATGGGCATTTAAAGAGGCAGTCAGGGTGGAAGAGGTCATTAGGGTGGGTCCTAACCCCATAAGACTGGTGTTTTCAATAGAAAAGGAAGTTGGGGTGCAGACAGGTGGAGGGAAGACCCTGTGGGGAAGCAGGCGAAGGTGGCAGCTACCTGCCAGGTGAAAGACATCAGAAACCTGCCTGCCCCACGTGCTCTCCTACTCCACCCTCTCCCCAGGAGCAGCCTCCTGTACCCTCATGGTCTATGCCTGATGCTGTGATATACAGCATAGAGAAGCGACTACTGCAGCCAGGTAGATCAACCCCTCCACCTCGAGTTCTCACCTCTTCCTGGGTGAATTCCCAGCTTGCCGTCCTGTGCTGACCATTAGCCTCTGACTTGGTCCCCTGGCGCAGCGGCACCTTCTCCTCCGTGGCTATGTCACCGTTCCCCACCTACCTTCTCTCCAGGTTGGGGAGAAAGGAGACTGACAGTCTGTTTGTCCAATCACTTGGTTTCTCCTTTCTTCATTGTATTTGAAAGCACAGTTTGGGTTGTTCTTCTTGTGACATTTGGGGTCTAGTTTGGGGGATTGTGGGTGACTTGGACAAAGACGTGTTACTGCATGTAGCTTGAATTAATGGCACAGACAAGATGGGAGGGTGGGTCTGTGGAACAGGATTGTCCCAGGAAAACCAAAGTGCTCAGACAGGGGAGTCCCCAAGTGGCTTGAGCGCCTCCAGCAGCTCATCTCACACCTGGGCCCTGGCCCAGGACACTTGCCATGCTCAGGAGGGTGAACTTGGAAATAGCCATTCCTCCTCTAGAGCAAAGACTTCCCAAGGCTAAGCAAATGCCCGTGTGGAAACGGAGCTTCCCTCCAATAGCCAGCACCTCACCCCGAGCCCTGCTTACGGCTCATTAGTGGAAGCGGGCTGCTCCTCTGTGTACACGCGCATGTCATTTTCCTGGATTATTTCCCGAAACTTGACAGACCTTAGTAAAGCTATTTTGAGACTTTGCTGACAGTCTTTCTGGGCCCACACTATGTATTTCGGGCATCTCAGTATTCACTCTGACCTCATTAGATGCATATTTTTGTTGAAGCCTGTGGGTATGGGCACAAGGACATGCAGTGTGTTCTTATTCAAAAAGCCCAAGTTAGAAACAGCCCTGCTCCTAAGGATGAGGTCCACACCCCAGAGTCTGGACCAAGGGAGAGGTTCTGGTCCACCACAGAACCTCTGGCACAGAAGCATCAAAACGACACTTTTTTTCTGAATATTGGCACAGTATAAGTGGATCTGCTAAAGTCACATCGATCTTTCTGTCTTCTTTTGCTTGAGATGTTAACACAAGGGCGTTCTCAAACACCCACGGTGGAGTGCAGGTGTCTTGCTCCTCATGCCCAGCATGGCCCTGAGGCCACCTGAAGCAGGTTATAGATAGAGAGTGCATTTTCGAGGTAGGAACTCCCTTTTGTTCCCTGGTTATGTGGGGCATGTTATTCATGGAAAAACCCCTTGTACTGCCGCTTCATAGGCATTTAGCACATATATTGACACCCTCTCGATTTGGTGAGTTGAGATAATGAACTTATCCATCTTTGAAAATCCTGGGGCATCCAGTCTTTCAATCTTATAATTCATGCACTCCCAGTGCCCTCCTGTGCTGCTGGCGTGCCTCACCCGTGTGATCCTGGAAAACACCTGACTCCTTAATGGACCCCCTGCTAAGGTGGTCATCCCACAGCAGCTGCTGTGCTCCCAGGTACATGGTGCCTGATGGCCACAAGATTTGCATCCAGATGCTGCAACTTTACTATATAGCAAGCCGTTATACTGAAGAAAGGCAAAGTCTCCAGGGCAGCTGGCAGCCAGTCTGGGAACAGTCCTTGCCCTCGAGTTAGTCCCTTCTCTTTTCCCACCTTAAAGTAGAAATGTTCATAAGGATGCCCATGGACCCTGACTGGCCAGGCTCCACAGCATTCCAGTAGAAAATGACAGATGAGCTCCTGGGTCACACTCATTGCAACGTTTGTCCATCCTTTCTTGATCTAAGTGCATGTGAATGCCGGACACTGGGGTCTGCATGAGCCAAAGCAGATGTGGAGCCTGCTTAAAGGTGCACACTCTGTAGGACACCCTGGACATTGACCACCAAGCAAGTGAACATGTATGGCATATGTGGCTCAGGACCCCTGAAGGAAGGCATGTGGCTCTGGTGGATCTGGAGTGGCTGGAAGCTGAAAGAATTGGGAGGAGTTAGCCTTGAGTGCACAAAGCAGGTGCTTCCCATGATAGGCATGGCATGTGCAAAGGCCCAGTGTGGGGGAAGGTCGGAAAGATCAGGGTATCAGTACTGCATTCACCCTGCCAGTCCATGTGCCTGCCCCAAGGTCACTGCTGACGAACACGTTCCCTCCCCACCCTCCTCCAGCTAGAGTGAGGCTCAACTTGCTTTGGCCATAATAGGGTGGCGTTTTCTCATTTTATCAGGTGTTTTGACATCTTGGACATTTGAATGCTAAATAAGATGGACCAAGCCTCTGCCTCCCTGGAGTTCGCCTTCTGCTTGGGCGAGGGCTAAGACACTGGTCCAGCCTGTAAAAGGAAGTCTTATCAAGTTAGTGAAAAGTAAGGGTCATGCAAATAAATACACAAAGCCTGACCCGGCAGCGGCCTGGAAGCTTTGGCGCCCTTGGCAGGGAGGTCAGGGAGAGCTCCTGGGGAGGGCAGGACAGTCGTCCTTGGAGCAGGGCCTGGGCGAGGTGGCCAGTGTTACCCAGGTCTCCCTGGGAGGCTGGCTCTGGCCCTTTGACAGGCAGGAAGCACTCACCTGATTCTTCCTACACCCCCAAACTAACGTGTCCTCAAGGACAGTGAAGGGAAGAAAAAAAGCACACAGTTGAAAAAGATAAACCAACGAGGCGGCCCCAGGCATGTGGGGCAAATACTGATCCCATCAGAAAGAAAGCTGTTTCCATCCCCGATCTGCTTTTCCCTTAAATAGAACATTCAGTCATAGCTTCACTATAAAATTGATTTATGGTGTTGAAATAATTTCCGTAGCTGGGGAACTAATTTGATTGTGTAGTATAAAGAAAATGTATGTGGGACAATGGGAAGAACAGAGCTACAATGAATCCAATATATTTTAATCTCCGCAATACAGATTATATTTTCAATTAAGAAGCTTAACTTGGGCGTGTTCGGCTGGCGAGAGCTTCCCTGAGCTCTTCGGTGGGTGTTTATTGGTAGTAAGTCACTGAGCATTAGCCCACGGTCTCCCAATGGCCTCCCGCTAATGGCAAAGTCGATGCATACCCTTGCCGTGGCTGTGTTTGGGGGGAAATTGGGGCTCTCCCTGAGCTAGTCAGAACCAAGAAGTCCTGGCTTTCGAACTGATGGGCCGCACGATGACTGCTTCCCGAAGTCCTGCTCAGGTGAGAAGTGGCTTTGGACCCTCTGTCCTGCTCTCCTGGGCACAGGGAGCCTTCCTTCCTGGAGTCCCTCGAAGGGGCTCACAGCAGACAGACCAGGTCTTCGCTCCATTCGTTCCGTTTCCTCAGTCCTTGGAGTTGCTTCCTCCCTCCCAGCTCCGTGGACCCCTAGGTGCTGACACCTGTCCGCTTGTCTATTCTTAAGCCAACCTGTGAGCGGGAGCTGCATCTTCCTCGTGTTTTACAGGCCGTGGAACCTGCCTACGGGGTCCTTTCAATCCACGGAGAATGAAACAGAACCAGCCCCTGGGCTCAGTGCTCCCAGCCCTGGCTGACTCCGTTCCCTCTCTCCCTAAGGAGCAGGAGGTGCTGGGGCCTGGCTTTGCAGACTCTGGCCCTTGGCGGGCCCTTCCCCACTTGAGGATGGACAGCCCATGACAGCAGGCAGTGGGGAAGGGGAGCGAGAACCTGGCAGGAGGGCAGAGGCAGATGTGGAGCTGGTTTAAAATCTATTTCCAGCCTTTCCAGAGGCGGCTGGGAAGACAGACCAGCCACACATAGGGCTGCCTCCGCCCAAGAGCAGTTGCGTAAGTAGGACCCAATGCCCAGGGCTCCTCACACGCAGCCACGTGGCTGCAAACATGTCAGGTTGGATAGCATCACATCGGGCAGCGTGGACCCGAGTGGGGAACCGGGAATGAGGTCAGCGCCAGGGAAGTGGGTGGGGGCTTGTAAACAGACATCCACGGGAGCAGTGGGCCTGGTGTGCCAGGACGAGGAGTGACCGGGACAAGAGCAGCAGGTGGAAGGTCACAATCCTAAGTTTAAAACCCGGCTGGGACATGGATCATTTGGACACACATTTGTTCTCAAAATATTTATCAAGCACTGAAGCAGGTCAGCCCCAGGCCAGCCTGTGAGAACCCCATCTGGGCTCCACAGGGCTCTGAGTATCTATCTCTCCACCACCTCAGGGCCCTTCCCTAGTTGACTGCCCCTTCGCCCCCAGTTTCTCCAACACTTAGACAAGCTCATCTTTCAAATGCACCTTTGGCCCCACACCACCCCCATCCAGACCCCAGTTTGTCCTCTTTTCAGCCAGACCACATGGAGTCCAGGTCATGTACATATCCCATCTGTGTCCCAACCCCACCTCCCTTGTCACCCTTCCAACATCTACTCTGCTGGAGTCAACAGTGACGTCTTGTCAGCATCCCAAACCCATGTCTGCATCCTCACCAGCCCTGTCATGGCTGATGACCTCTTTTCACAATGCTCTTGTCCCGGAACTTCTCTGACCCCACAGGTGCCTGGTTCCTCTTCTCCCTTCTCCCTCCGCCCCTGTCCTAATATCTCTACCCCCACCACAACTCTTGCTGGTTTCTCTTCCCTCTGCCAGAAGAAGTGCTGGGCTCCCCACGGCATTACCCTGGAATCCCTCTGTGGTGGTTTTGCATCCATTCCCAAGGATTGATTTGTTAACGGACTCAGACCAAGTTTCAAACGTCTGTCCCACATTTTACCTTTCACCCGACCTCAGGCCTCCCTGATGCCCAGATCCTTCTGGCTGGATGTGGGGCCTCACCCCAGGAGGTGACATACTGACTACTCTCCTTGGCTGCACGTGGCTCCCGCCCGTCCTGCACCAGGCAGAAGGCGTCTCCCTCTCTGAATCTCCTTCTTCTCACACCTGCCCAGAACTCAGCCCACCACTCCTTCTTGAGTGGCACAGTTCTTGGCACATGTGGGGTGCCCAATCTCCTTAAAGACTGAGTAGAGAAAGGGAGAGGCCAAGGGAGTTAGCACACCTACAATTGGCACACCCAGGGGCAAGATGGCAAACGGCAGCTCAGGGGCCAAGTCCAGCCACCCACCCGGTGTCTGTGGCCTACAAACACCTGTAGTATAGTGGTTGTAACAGAAGCCAGGTGCCTGCAAAGCCTCTTCACTTACTGTCTGGCCCTTCACAGAAGAGTTTGTTGACCATGGCTGAGCCCTTCAGTATGGAAGGGCAGGGTCTGTTTGTTAACATGGTGTGGTCAAGAATAATCCATACTCAATCACTCTGATATGGACTGGCAACTACCATGTGCAAAGCATGGCACAGCAGGTACAGAATGGTTTTCATGTGGACTCTGCCACCCTGGAGCCAGGTTGTGACCCAGAGGAAATAATGAGCAGTGTAACCTCGGTGGGAGAGAGGCACCTCTTGGTTCTGTGGGCTCACGCAGGTGTTATGGGTGCCAGAGGATTTTCTCACATCAGTAGGGCCGGAAGAAGAAGATGCCCAGAGAGGTCCATGTCCTAATTCCCAGGTCCGCGAGCCGTCATGCTGCATGGTCAGGGGTGTTAAGGTCACCGAAGACAGTGGGAAGCCTCTAGTAGTTCCTCTCCAAGAGGAGCACAACTCAGGCAGCCTGGGGAAGCCTGTTTTGGATGTCTGACCTGTAGAACTGTAAGGAGATAAATGCATCTAATGGAAATTTGTCATAGCAGCACAGGATTCCAGCAGCACAGGATTCCAGCACACTCAGGAAAATCACTGGGTCCCTTCTGAATTTCCTACTTGAACAACACCAGGACTCTGTTTGTTCTTCTGAGCTGAGCCAGGTCTGCTTGCTTCTCCCTGCCCCTGGCCTTCTCTCTTTCCCTTGAGGGCCAGGTAGGGGCCGGGGATTCCCAGGTATCTGTCTGTGGCCCTCAGAGTGGATTGGCACACAGCAGGACTACTGTCCTCCTCTGCCATGGTTTGACATGCGTGGATTTTGTCCTAAGCAGCAGTTTTCTGGAATTCTCACAGGCAATTCCCTGTGACTCTAAGCTTCTGAGGCTGCTTAGCACTTTAGTCACGTGACTCGACAGCCTGGAGGACAGAGAACGGGCCATATTGTCCCTTCAAGCCTGGCCCTTTGCCAGCCTTTGCTTTCCTTTGGCCCTCTGTCCCCATTTAGGGTGTCCGGCCGACTGCCTGGGCAGGGGTGTGGAGTATGGTGGGGAACAACATCAACTATTAAGCCTTGGGTGCTGCCTGTGTTACCCGGTCTCCCCACTTTAGAGCCCAAGGGTCCGATCAGACCACTGATTTTCACAGTAGCTCCCTTAGGTAAAGTCCTGTCCAAGTCCACCTTCTTCCCTGATCCCCACCTTTGTACCCTGTCAGGAGACAGAGCCTCGTGTATGTATGCCTGCCTTCCTTGGAGACCTGTGCCTGCTGGTGCCAACCCAGCACTGGGCACCCACCGGACCCAGCCTGGCTGGATGGGAACAGTTGCAGTCAGTGCCAGCCCGTGGCTGACTCGCCTGGTGTGTGGGACAGCAGGCCTGGGAAGGCTGGGTCTCAGTCCACCTGGACAGAGAACAACAGCATCCCGTAGACTGGGGAGCTGGGAAACAACAGAAAGTACCAGACCGAGGTGCGGCCAACTTGGTGTTCGGGTGGGGCGGCTTCTCCCTTGGTAAGTGATACCTTGCTGAGTCCTTACCTGGTGGAAGGGCGTGGGAGGTTTCTCAGGATACTGCCCTCCTCCTGAGGGCTGTCCTCATGACCTAACCGCTTCCTGGGCCCCCTCCTAAAGCCATCACCTTGGGGGCAGGGCTGCAACATGAATTTGGGGGACACAAGCACTGGCGCAGCTGGAGACTCGTCTTCCCGTGGCCTCTCTGCAGGGTGCCCTTAATAACTGCCCTTGTAAGGTCTCACTCAAGCTCTCCTTCCAGCCTCTCCGAAGGCCTGGGCCCTCCCCAGATGCCTCTGGTTCTTGAACAAAGTACGAGTGGTTTTTCTCTCCCAGTTGTGCTGGGCAGAGGCAGGCAGTTAAATTGTGGCTCTGCAGTGTACCTTCTGGAAGCCCCTGACCCCCAGGAGTACTGGTGATACAGAGGCAGCTGGGAAGCTGGGCTGCGCCCGAGGGGCAGTGCTGGCCTTGGTGCCCTCCTCCTCACATATGGGACACTGAGTTGTGGTGCTGAGGAGGGCCTGGCGCTGGCTGATTTCTTCCTGCCACATGCTAGCCGGGTACCCTGGGTGGGGACCTCATGGTCCTCCTCCTACCTGGAAACTGGGGAGGCTGATCGAGAGCCTGTGCCAGCCCCTGGCTGACGGGGATGGAGGGCTGCCTGAGGGGCACTTGCGCCTCTCCCGTGGCCCAGCCTTCCTCTTGCTGCTGGGCAGTGCCATGTGACGTGGGCCACCACCCTGCACCTGCATCTGGCTCCATGACTCCAGAGCGAGGTGTTGAGCAGAGGAGGCAGGAACGTGCTGGCGGCCACGGGCCCAGCTCTTCCTGCTCCTGCAGAGGGGCAGCCAGCTTAGCTGTGAGCTGGGTCCTCACTGGATCAAGGGACAGAAGGAAAGGGAAAGTATTCTCAAGGTCATGGAGAAGACGTGTGAGGCAGAGGCTGACTCACAGGAGCCCCTGCGGCAGGAGCAGTTGGCTTCCGGTGCCTTCCACCCTGGGCCTCACAGGGCAGAGGTGGGCCAAGTAGAATTACCTGTGGCCAAATCAGTGCACAAGCGCCCACCAGCCACGTCTCCTGGGAAACAGGGACCTTTGCTGTCACCTGCCCATTGTCTCATACTTGCTGTCCTTTAAAGCCTCCTGTCAATAATACAAGGCAGAAGCACCTAGAAAGTGGGTTTCAGAAGGGGCAGGAAGAAGACAGTCTGCGTGGCCCCACGGAGGTTCCCGGGCAGCGGTCCTTCTAAACCATGCTGCAGAGGTGGGAGCTGAAGCCCTGCTCGGCCCCACATCAAGCCTGGTGGGGAGAGCCCTGCCTTGGTCTGACCCAAGGCTCTCTTCAGGTGGCTCCCCAGGATGCTGTGAGCTGCTGTCACAACTGGGTGCCCAGGGAGCTAGCTGCTCTCACCCCTTCACCACGGTTACGATGAAGGAGAGCTGCCGTCAGAGTCTGCTGCAGACACAGGCATTTTTTTAATATCTTTATTTTATTTATTTATTTATTTATTTATTTATTTATTTATTTATTTTTCATGTGGTGCTGAGAATCGAATCCAGTGCACGTTAGGTGAGGCTCTATCGCTGAGCCTCAGCCCCAGCCCCAGACCCGGACACGGGCATTTTTGAAGAACGTTTCAGAGTCAGCACACACAGTGAGCTCTTGGGCCTCGCGAAGCCCAAGAGAGTTCTGGGCTGTGAGATTTCTCTTTCCCACATGTCTGATGTCAGCTGCGCTCTCACGAACATTAACCCCTTTGCCCACTGAGATCCTCCTGAGCGTCATCCGTAGCTCCCAACAATAGCTGCCAGCTGTTGAACTGCCGGGGCTACCAGGTCTTTACAAACACTGCCCCATTCGATCCACTGTGAAGACAACAGTTCAGAGCTGTGATGAACTGGACCAGGGCTGCCCAGCCTGTCTTGAAAACACATCACTCTGCACATGTGAGTGTGGTCTCCTGTTCCTTCTGCACCTTTTTCTTACTTTCCCCGGGGCCTCTCCCACAGAGGCCCACAGGCCTGGGGAGAGTGGAACTAAATGAGTCATGGGTGGCAGTTACTTAATACCAGGGAGGATGAGAAACTATGGAGAATGTGGCTGCTCCCAGACACTCTCAGGCCCCGAGGCCCCCGTGGGCAGAGGATCTTGTCCCAGCTGTTAGCCTGTGGCAGATGAGCCTCCAGCAAATTCCATTAGCTTGCTCAATGGTTGAGGTGCCCTTAGCAGGCCCGGAGAGCACACCAGCATGGACTCCAGGCGGGGCTGGCACATGCTGAGTGTGACATGACTGGAAAGGAACACACTCCTCTGTCCCCGGTCTCCTTTGGGAGTCACTGTCTGAAGCTCCAGGGTTCACTCAGGGTCAGACTGGCTGGCAGCACTTTTCAGCAAGTCTTCTTTATAGAGGATGCACACTGGGTGCTGTAGGGGTCAGACTAGCACAGTGTGCCTCAGGGGATGCAGAGGATGTCAGGGCATGTGCCACATGGCTGTCCTCTGGCCTGTGCAGAGTTATGGGAGAACAGCATTCTCAGCCAGTGGGCTCTGGGCGCGCGGCTGCTGTCGCGGCCGGTGTCTGTTTGTGCCTTGGTGCTCATTTAGTAAGGCCTTGCCTCTTCCTAAAACACATCTGAACAGCCTGGTGCTTTGAGGAGCAAAGGTCAGACGTTTATTCCCAGGTTTATTTGTTTAAATGGAGCTGAGCCGCACTGATGGTGCAGATACGGACAGAGACCACGGCTCCAACTGCCACAGCCCCCGGAAGCTGCCCTATGTCCTTTGCTTCTCGTGCTTTTCTGTTTTATTATGATAAAATATATATGCCATAAAATGTGCCCTTCTAACAGTTTACTAGTGTACAGTTCAGCGGCATTGATGTCACCCACAATGTCGTGCAACCATCCCCACTATTTATTTCCAAATCGTTTCATCGCCCTGAACGGAGAACCGTAACCCCCCTCTCTGACTCTTGCCCCCGTTTCCACGAGTCTGGAACTTGGAAAACAGATGGCGCCCACTATTATTCCTGGCAGGCAGATCTTCCAGGTGGTCCTTGAGACACCCACCCGGGAACAACAGGGGAGCTGTGGGGAAGGAGGGTCTTGGACAGGCAGGCGCTGGGTGAGGGTGGTATGGTCTTGGGTGGGCCAGGACCCTCCTGCCCCCTCCAGCAGAGAGACTTCTCCTTCCCTGGGTGCTGGGACCTGCTGGCGAGTTTGTCTTGGAGACTTTTGTCCCGTTATCCAGGGTGCCTCGAAATCCATCAACGCTTCAACAACTTATGGAGTCGACACAGGTGAACAGGGAAGGGTTGGGGAGGCAGAGGAGGGGGTAGAGGACAGGATGTTTTGAGGTATCTGCACCTGTGCTAATTAACAGATGCATGGCTTCACACAGGGACCATTTTTGTCGGTGAGGGCATTTAGCCCTACTGTCCTTTACGTCTCAAGAGTGCAATCTCCCATTTGCCGGTGTCACTTGTGTACAATAGCTCTCCCGTAGGGTGTTCCTCCTGGTGAACTATAACAATGTCCCAGGACCGGTGTCTCTGTATTCCCCCCTTGCAACTCCTGCACCTCTGGGAGCCCCCATTCTCCCCTACTTCCACCAGTCCAACTTTTCTAGATTACTCATGAGCAAGACCAACTGGTATTTTTCTTTCTGGGTCTGACTTATTTTCACTTGGCCTGATGTCCTCCAGGGTCATCTGTGGTAGAGATGGCAAGATTTGGTCCCTTTCCATGGCTGACTAGAATTCCATTGTGTGTGTCTACCACACCTGTATCCATCATCGACGGACATCCAGGTTAATTCGGTGCCTGGGCTATTGTGACTGTTGCTGCAGAAAACATAGGGCAGCAGATACCATTCTGACATTGATTTCTTTTCCTTTGGATAGACCCAGGGATGGGGTTGCTGCGTCACACAGTACTTCTATTCTTAATTTTTTGAGGAATCTCCCTACTGTTTCCAATAACAGTTATACAAATTTACATTTCCACCAACAGTGTAGAGGGTTCCCTGGGTAGCCCGTGTCTTTCCTCTTGCCCAGCATGGACATTCTGACTAGAGTGAGGTGATTTCTCACTGATGTTTTGATGTGCCCCTTACTGGCAATTAGTGTGTTTGCCTGTTGGCTACTTCTGTGTCTTCTTTTGAGAAGTTTCTGTTCAGGTCTTTTGCCCATCATTTTTTTTTAACATTTTTTTTAGTTGTAGATGGACACGTACCTTTATTTACATTCATGTGGTGTTGAGGATCAAACCCAGTGCCCCATGCATGCCTGGCGAGCACTCTACCACTGAGCCACAGCCCAGCCCCTTTGCCCATCTTTTAATCAGGCTTTGGTTTGGTTTGGTTTTTTGCTTCAAAGGATGTTAGGCCCAAATTGGCAGAGGTATAGTCTGCAAATTCTTGCTCCCAATCTGTAGGTTCTTTTGGAGAAAATATTTGCAGAATGTGGGTTTTGAAACATGGTGCTAAAATGAGATTGGCTGAAGCACACTTAGAGCCTGGTGCTGCAAGCACAGGGAACCCGCCTCCCTTGCTCTCTGAGTAGGTTCATCCCAACACTCAGCACCTCCATTTCAGGGCTCCAAATGGGCCATTATCACCCCTAGATTTTGGAAGTGGCTTTTTAAAGCTTTTTTTGATCCATAAGTTTTATTTTTTTAAAACCACCAACCCACCCACCCCCCACCAAAAAAAAAAAAAAAAAAGATGGAAGAGGGCAATTATAATTGAATCACAGCTTTTCAGGGGTTGGCAAAACATTCTTTAAAGTGCCCACAGGCTCAACACTGCTGTTGCTAGAGTGGGAAGCTGTGGACACACCTCCGTGAGTGGGTGTGGCCATCACTGTGTCCTGATGAGACTCTGCATGGTTTCACACACATCGGGATGGATGCTGCTCAAACAGAGAGGGGAATAGTGCCGATGAGGATCAAGAACATGGAGACGTTGGTGGGGATGTAAAATGCTGTATCTGCCATGGAGAACAGTGTGGCAGTTCCCTAAAAACAGAACTGCTGTGTGATCTGTCAGTCCAGTTCCTGGTGTACGCCCCAAAGAGCTGAATTCAGAGGCTTGAAGAGACGTTCGCGTGAATGTGGTATGCTCTATACAGGCACCAAAATATTGTTCATCCTCATCGAGGGAGGAAATTCCAACACAAGCACCAACATGAATGAAATTGATGATATTTTGCTAAGTGAAATAAACACTCACAAAAGGATAAATGCTGTTATGATTCCACTCATATTTGGTACCCTGAGTTGTCGGATTCTCTTAGACAGAAGGGGGAATGGTGGTTGCAGGGTTGGGGCAGGGGAGGGTGTGTGGGCCTTACTTTGGTCAGATGCAGGCTCCTGAGGGTGGTGGCGGTGACTGTGCTGATACCACTCAAGTATGCACTTAAAAGCCTACCTGGTGCCCTTGATGTTACAGCTGTCTGTTCGTTCACAAAAAAAACGGTCTTTGACCAAGCCCTGCTTTGCAGTGGGAAGGGCCATTGTAGCCAGTGTTGGAAACACAGCTCCAACCAGAGAGCCTTGACCTGTCTGATTCCTAGGAGATGTTGTGGACAACACAGAACCAGGAGACAACAAAATGATTGGCAGTTGCCAGGGGAGGGTGGGTGATCAGGGGGACACAGGATATTTTAGGGCACTGATATGATACTATACTGGGGGACACATGTTGTTCTTCATTGTCTGACCTGTGGGATGCCTGAGACCAGAAGTGAGCCCTAAGGTAAACTATGGTGTCAGGGCTGGTCCACTGGTTGTCACAAACGTGACCCTCTGCTGGTGATGTTGATCGTGAGGGAGGCCATGCACCTGGTGTGTCTCAGTGAGTACGCCAACCCTGTGCTCTCTGCTCAGTGGTGCTGGGACCCAAAGCTGCTGTAAAAAATGAAGTCTTGAAATAGTGGTGGTGATATGGGAGGAGCAGGGCACCGCCCCCAGGCGACAGTCTTGGGTGGAACTTGGCGGCTAGCGAAGCCTGTTGAGGGCCTCTTATCCTGCTCTCTACTTTGTCCATGCTGGCAAGTACCCTGAGTGGAAAGGAAAAGCAACATGATCACAGGATCGACTTGGATCGTGCTGACCGCATGGACGGAGGATCCCAGGGAGGGCAGTGTGATGGTGTGGGATGTGGCCTGGGCCAGGCCTGCCCTGCCCTTCCGGGACCAGGAACGTCTCAGCCTCAGTTTCCTGGTTTGTACAACATCAGGTGATCCATACCGAGGCCCTGTGAGCACAGAACATGGTTCATGTGAACGAGGCCACAGCGCCGTCATAGGAGCTGCCAGTGCACCTGGAACCATCTGGTTGCACGGGCCAGGGGGGTCGCCTGAGAGAGCAAACGGGACCCAGTGGTAGGGTCTGGCCACTCTTGGAATTGCTGCCTTTGGCCCCAAGGATTTCTTGACCACATGTGCTTTTCAGTGAGAACGGGGACAGAATGTGTGCGGGTCTGCAGAGCAGGAGCCAGATGAGCAGACCAGGCCTGTGACCTCTGTCCCTGGGTTGGGACCCTGCTATGGGGGCCCAGCCAGAGTGCAGAGCAGGTCTGCCTTGGAGTCTCTGTGGTCCTGTCCACCTCGCAGCCCAGTCTGCTTCCTCCAGGGCTAGTGGGCAGAAATGCTCAAGGCAGTCTGGGGTTTAGTTAAGAGCTTGATGGATGTTTAAGCCTTTATTGATTTGAAAAAGAAATTGAGAAGTCTTGGACGAAAAGAACTCTTGCTAGTGCAGAGAGCAAAGTAGCAATTTACTCTTTTGGCTTTGGGGCTTTCTGACCATAAGCAACCTCTGCTTTGGAGTCCCCAGGCCACCCCACCCACCCCCTCTGCCCACCCACAAATGCATGCAGACTGTGCCCCACATTGCCGGTCACTCCACAACCTTCTAGCGTGATTCCCAGAAAGTTCTGGTGACACTGGCCTTCCCACTCTTTCCCAAGCCCTGAGAACACAAGGCCGTTCCCCAGGGCCCAGCTTCTGTGTGTTCATTACACCCCCCGCCCCATGCCAGGAGTCTTTCTCCCAAGTCACCTCTGTGCGTGTGGCTTCGGTTTCCCAGCCGAGGTCCCACGATGGCAGCTGCTGACTCTCTAGTCACTGCCTTGATGACAGAGCCACCCTGCCAAGCGTGGGCTGTGCAAGAGGACCCATCAGCCAAAATACAGCATCCCTCTCCCTCCTTCCCTTTGAGTGATGATCTCTGCGTCTTTTTTATCTCTTCACCTCAAGTTGCCTGCGATTCCCAGCATTCCTGAATTATGCGGAAATCATTTTAAGGCAAATTTCCAGCTACTACTACTTGACTCATTGTCCTGCAGGGATGAAATCTGTCACTTTTAATTTGTTTCCTTTTCTCCGCCCATTTTGGGCAAAACATTTTTGTTAAAGGATGCATTTTTCCCCCAAAGGGAGTTGTTTTAACGCCAGAAGTATTTAAATGCCCTCATATTGAACTGTACAATCTAATTATATAACTTAAAGTAAGTTTAGGGAAGGAATAAACAAAACCCCACAGCGTCACAATTTGAGAAATGGAGCTTTGTATTCCAGTGGAAATCCAATGTCTTTCTCCATATTTTTTCCTCTTTAGTAATGAGGCACCTCATCTTGAGTTTTATTGGCAGCAAACACTGGGTAACAGAGATTCTAGAAATGCCTGAGGCTCTGTCATAATAGTCATTTTAGTGCCTGTGATGGTGCCAGGAGCTTGTAATAGTCAAATTGGTTTCTGATTACTTTCCACTTGCTAAGTTCCCCTCTTCTCAATTAACACATAATTATTTAGGACTGTGCTGCTGATGGTGCTCCACATCTCGCCTCCCATCAGGCAGCCTTTGAGATGGTCTCCTGCCAGAGCCACAGGCAGCCCCTGGCCCTTTTGTGCAAGACAGGGTGTCATGTGGACTGAGAAGCCAGGCTGGCTGGACACCCCCCAGAAACATCACAACCCAAGAGGCTTAACATGTGCCCAGTGTCTCCTGCAGGCGCAGCCTTCCCAGTCCACTCCCCGCCCGAGTCCCCAAGACAGCAGAGTGCAAAAGTCATCAGACATGTCTTTCCCTCATATCAAATGGGACTTAAAATTTTTTGAAGTGTCGTTGGAGATCATAGCGTTCTGAGACTTGTATGATGTGGTCATATCTCTTTCTCACCTCTGTCTCCAAGTTAAGAACAAAACCAAGCCTATGGATTCAAAGTTCTGGGAGCTTGGAGGTGCCACAGCTGTGTGGCTTTCTCTCTGGTGGAACGTATGAAAATCTCGAGAACTTGAGTCACTTCTTCGTTTATTGTAACATTTATTTTAAAGTGACAAATACTGATGGTATACGTTAGGGGCACCCTGTCTGGTGTATGCAGACCTGTGTGTCAGTTAAGTCAAGATGATAGACACACCCGTCACACCTCACATGAGGATCACATGTTCCTGGTACTGAGCAACTTACTGAAGGTCGTGTGGCCCAGCGTCTATATGAACCTGAAGCCTTTGGCTGGCAGATGGAACAGGACAGAGACTTCAGTTGTACACAAGTGTATGTGTGCCGCCTACACTTAAACTCACATGTGACATGTCAGGACTTAACTGTGTGTTGTTTCAAGTGGAGCTCACCAGGGTTAAATGTCCAGGGTGAAAGAGAAAGAAGACAGGAAAACTTCCCGGATTGGTTTGTTCATTTGTTTGATGAATTATCTGGTCCTGGGAATGAACTGCCTCCATTTACCACTGGCCCCAAATTGTTAAAAGTGGGTAATGCTAGGATAAGCATGCTGCTTCTGACTCCCTGGACACAGGGGTTACCGAGAACAGGGACGAATAAAATCGACTGGATTGAGGCTCAGTGGTAGAGTTCTTCCCTAATGCACTAGAAGCCCTGGGCTCATCCCCAGCACCACCAAAAGAAGGAAGGAAGGAAGGAAGGAAGGAAGGAAGGAAGGAAGGAAGGAAGGAAGGAAGGAAGGGAGGGAGGGAGGGAGGGAGGGAGGGAAGGGAGGAAGGATAATAGAATAAAAATAAGACTTGCAGGCTTCTTGCCTTATGGCATTTTGGACCTTCTTAGGATGACATAATTTGCCCTTGATTCTCTCTGCATTATTTATCTGTAGGTTTGATTTTATCTTCCAAATTTTTAGATTATAAATAAATCCTTCCTTAGATTAAAAATGATTGGAAAGAACTCTATTAAATGCAGGCTTACCCTGTTTTTAATCATTTGGGACAGTGTCCTTGACAACATTAAAATTTTCATACCATCGGCTTTGTTTCTCAGAAGTTTCCTAATTCTCCTGGCTCAGAATGAGACATACCTTGTTTAGTGATTGATCTCTTCCCCTGAAGTCCCTGAATTTTCTGGAAGAGTGGAAGCAGCTCTTGCCTTTCCAGTTCCCTGGTCTCTGCAAACACCTCTCCCGTTCCCTGGGTAGTGCCCAGCCTGGCCTCTTTGTGACCTGAGGCTTCCCCACTACACAGTTGAGTGGGGAGAACAGACGCTCAGCTTGCCGGGCGGAGGACTCCACCTCTTCACTGGAGCCAGCTCAGGGTGTTTTTGATTGTTTCTGTTTTGTTCTTTTTGGGGAAAGTCCTGGACTCACACCTTGGCTCAGAGAGATCTCTTAGCACATCATAAACTAGTGGCTCCTTCAAGCAGGGCCTTCTAGAATATGTGCGATGGCAGGAGGTTCTTGTAGGCATACTGGGGGACCCTGATATGTAAAAGACAAGGTTCTTGCCATCAAGGAACAAGCACCAGAGAGGAGAAAGGAATGAAGGCAGTCAAGAGGAGAAGGGAGACAACACCCAGCCATCCCTGCAAATGCCTAATGAGAACGGGAGTAACCGGAACCTGAAAGGAGTGGAGCCCTGCCACCGGCCACCAAAGGTCTTCATGAAATTCAAGGACTCTGGGAGAGCAAGAGGCTACAGAAGGAACACTCTGGCCTCCCTGAGCCCCCCAGCTGGGTCAGAGTCTGACCAGCTCACCCATCTGGACCAGCTCACCCATCCATACACTCACTCTTGCATGCATTCCTGGGACAGTTACCTAGTGAGCATATCCACGTGCCAGGTGCTGAGTAGACACGGGGTCCTCAGAGCACTAGTAGGTGTACCCACTGCCTTTGAGATTGCTGTCATTTATTCCTGGTCTGGAGGACTTCCTAACCCTGGGCCAACTCCCGCAGTGTCTGGCATAAACAGAGCTGCATCAGGGACTGAGAGGCAAGCCCACTACACCCACCGTCCCTCCAACTGACTCCCTGGAAAGCAGTGGCCATCTTGCCTTGCGGAGTCCAGCGCAGCCCTTGGTTCTGTCTGGAGAGGTATCCTGCCCTCAGTCCAGGTTCATGGCTCTCCTGTGATCCTCCTCCTGCTCCTCTGCTACTGAAGGCGATCGTTATGCTCAGATTCTAATGGGATTTCCTTATTTATGCTCCCCAGTTTGATATTTATTAGAAGCAACTTATTAATCACATTGGATAATAGATATTCTTACCTAAAAGTCTCTGCTTATGTTCCTTTTTGCCTAGTTAGCTAATTGATTTATCTTCAAATGGTCTCGAGAACGTGGCTAGGTTTTTCATCCCAGCGAGTGTGAAATGGAAGATGTTGTTTGTGTTTGTTCTGGATGGTTCTAGCAAGTGACACCACCCTTCCTGCACTGAGCCTGAGCTTCCTCTGATCTTTATTTACTGCCCTGATTATGGTTTTCATGCCATCTCTCTTTTAGTTTTCCTCATAGAACTTACCTTCTGTATTATTTTCTCTCTCCTTGCTTTTAAAAAAATTTATATTAGAATCTATCTCTCCGCACTGCTCTTTTACAGTTGATGGTTCATTAAAAAGTTTTTGTTCAGGCTTTATATCATTTCAGCATGATATTTTTTTTTATAAAAAGAAAAAAAAAACATTTTAAGAAATATCTTTATTTAGCTAACTGGAATTGTTTCAAAGCTTAATTAGAAGTAGCATATTGCAACTATTTGGGTGCTATCTTGAGGCAAAATAATTACCGTATAATAATAATGCATGTTCTAGTAAACTTGTCATTATTGTCATAGAGAGCTGGAGACAGTGTCTTCTTTGAGTTCATAGGGACCCTGTTCTAAAGCTGAAGGAAAAAATTAAGGGAAAAAATGTTATGGTCTGTGCTTTTGAGCTTGGGAGCCTACCCTGGGGTTCGGGAAGCTGCTGCCCAGGGCATGGTCTGTAATTCCCAGGGTCAATACAGTGTGCATCCCCAGTGGCCATCTGCATACAAGTGCTGAGCATCAGGTGGGTAGGATGGCCCGTCTTCTCTTTAGCCTCATGTCTTTGCTCTAAGGACTGAACGTGGGGCAGCAGACCCCAGTCCAAGACCAAGCACCAACCAGACTTCCCAGGCCTCCTACGCACATGAGGCAAGTCCTGTTTTCTGTAATGTTTTCCCTGGGTTCTACACAAATTTGTCAGGATGCCCAAATGTAGTATTTTCAGTTTATTTTTTTTTTAAGGCAATTACAAATTTCAGCAACAAGAGCTATTTTTCAAATTTAACTGGGCATTCTCTATTTGCAAAATCTGGCAGCCCTGGAGCTGATGGGTGCTGCTGCCCAGCTGGGCACTGGGTGATGGACAAGGCAGTGATCCCCACAGCCCTCCATTAACAGCTACTTAAAGACACTCAGTCCTCCATTCCGGCTGTATTTTAACATCGCCAGGGAAGAGCCCAGATCAGTCTGTCTGAAGCTTTCTTCCATGACTGAGAGCAAGCTCCAGCACTGGGGGGTCCCTGTGGCACACCCGTATGGGCCCTCCCTCCAGCTGATAGGCGTCTTGCGGAAATGGTGTCTGCATGTCCCCTTTCTCAGAGCTGCAGGCAGGATGAGTGGGAGAGACACTGTGGGGAAGTATGCACTGGGCGAGGTGGGGTGGCACCCCTTCCTCCCTCCTCCCACGCACACTGGCCTTGAACACCTCTGGGATGGCAAGGGCAGGGCACTTCTCCAAGAGAGCTGAGCTAAAGAGAGAGAGAATGCTGTCAGAGAGCAGCAGGTGGTAGTAAGTAACCTAGATCTGCCTTACACTCTGGCTGCTTCCTGCTGTCTGAATGGAGCAGTGTAATTAAGTTCATTATCTGTGACCTGATGCCAGTTCCTCCTGCAGCCTTGTCTTTGCAGGGGGAGAGGGCCCTTTGCAAAGAAGGAGCTGGTCGAAGCTTTATGTCAACACTTTTGAGGGTTGTAAAACAAATCTACTGAATGAGTGAGCTTGGGAAACACAGTACTCTGCTGTCATTGGGGACAGCCCAAATTGCGAATCTCACCACAGGAAAGACAACGCCAAGGAATTGAAGACCGTGCTTCAAATGGAATATCATTAATGATTCAAGGAATTGAAATCCCAGTGAAAATTCTTATCAAATAACTTCTCTATCCACTAAAAATTGTAAAGAGGGTCCAAATTAGCCTGTGGCTCATGGGGCAGACGATACTGAAACCAGCCGTACATCCAACATAGTGGTGCTGCACCAAACCCATTCCTAGCCTGCTTGTGTGTATGCTGACAGCACTTTCAAATTTATGGCTTTAAAAAGCCAGCTAAGCAAAGATCATTTAATAATAAAATATTAAGGCATTGCAACTCCAAGAAAGGATTTTATTTGCACCTTTTTTTTAATTAGATTTTTTTCCAGTAATACTTCTCAAATGTTACTTTCAGAGCTGTTATTTTGGTGTTTCCTTCATTCTGCATGTCCTAATTTCCTTGATTAAATTTGGAGAACATCTGCATAGAATTTTGTGAGCTTTTCATTGGCCAAACCTTCCAGCTTTGCACAGGACTTGGAGGCTTCACATCCCAGACAGTCTGGGGTGGTGTCTAATTGAAATGCCAAGCCCACAGAGGTGCCAGAGCCTGAGTGTGTAATTATGTAATTTTCTCTTGATCTTTCAGAGTCTTCCTGCGAGCGATTAATCAGTATGCAGATATGCTGAACAAGAAATTTCTGGACCAAGCCAACTTTGAGCTACAGGTAAGAGAAGAGGCAGACGCGACCTTTGCGGAGGAATCGTGTTAAAACAAATGGCTGATGGGCGCTCCGTGGTTTATATTCCTAATCCTTGAACTTAATTGGTCTCCATCCGAGGTGTGGAAATGAAATTTACAGTGTGTACTATTGCAGCTGGAGGAGCGAAATGACGCCTCCAGGGCGTTTGCTCAATTTAGCAAGTTAGGAGATGGAGTTGTTTCAGAGAGAATCAGAGTGACAGGCAGGAACTCCCCGTGCAGGAGGCCCGAGCCTCAGTGTGTGGCTGCCAAGATCTCTGCCTGTCCTGAGGCGCAGAAGAGGGATCCGCATTCAGCTTGCTGTAGAGCTGTGTTCCCCTGATACTGTCTCCTGGCTTTGTGCCAGCTATGTCCCCAGCCCCAGGGTTGTCATCACCTGGTCCACCAATTTCAGAAAGATCTCATTAGTGCACTGCTTGTGTGTGTGTGTGTGTGTGTGTGTGTGTGTGTGTGTGTGGCAGGCGTATGGTGTATGCACCATCAGGGTGGCACAATGCCCTACTGTGCATCAGTGGCTCTCAATCCCGTTGCACTCCAGATGTGTTTTTGTTAATGGTGATTTTATTTCTCATTATTACTTAAAATATTTTCCAAAAGTCTGCAAATAAAAAAGAATACAAATGGTATTTTTATTTTCTGGGTAGGATTGCTCACCGAGAAGGACCCTGAAAAAAAATGTATATACTCTCAGCAGCTAATCCAAAAATGTGTCATCAGATAATAGAAATTAGACACCTGTGACCTCTCCCATACATCCAGCCTCCAGAAAATGCACAGCTCACGCGATACATAGTGTTTTAGGTGAAGTTCTGAGGCATGTACACTTTATTTCTTTTATAGTTTTTTAATTTTAAATTTCTAATCTATCAGGCTTATACAATATTATAGTAATAATATACCAGGTAACAATGTGACTTTTATAATTTTTTATCATCTTCCTGCTGATGCTTGTTTTCACCTCATAGACACAGACATGTCCTCTGTGGCAGCCATGCACGGGCAGTGCCTGGGGTTTACAGGGAAGTTCCTCCTGCCCCTTACAGCTCTTGTCCCTGCTCTGGAATAGCAGCTGTGACTAATTGCCACGTGTTCTCCCTGACCCTTCATGTGCTTCTGCAGTCCCCCACCTGTTGCCTGTTGCTTTTAACATGAATTAGTTCCTATTTTGTGTCTGCAGTCCAGTCATATTCTGCAATACAATGTATAGCACTCACCCAGCATTTCTATGCTGACTACCTAGAAGCTGCTTCCAGTTTATCACCACCCTAGACCTGCTGCCCCGAGTTGTGAGACCTGTGTGTCACCGTGCAGGCGTGGGCGCAGATAGGTTAATGGCCAGGTGAGCTAGGAAGGTTTAAGCCCGATGGAAGAGATGAGCCGCTCTCCCAAAATGCTATAGCCCTTTGCAATCTCCCCAGTCTTCTTTGACAGCAGCAGAATCTTCTCTAGCACCAACTTCTTTCATATTGTAGATTTTTGTTTTATTAGCATTTTCCCAAGGACTAGTTAGCTTGAGAATACCGTCCAGCTACAGAATTTCAACTGCGAACTGTCTAATCATCTCCTCTGCTTATTTTTCTGTTGGGCTGTGTGTGTATGTGTGTGTGTGTGTGTGTGTGTGTGTGTGTGTGTGTGTGTAGATACACACATCTCTATATAGATATGTATGTGGGTATATTGATCTATACATCTATCTATATGCATACACATATATACAATGTTGGAGTCCTTGATATAACCTGGTTATGTGTTTAAGCTTCTGCTTAAGAATACTTAGTTTGTCTCTGTTCAAATTTGACATTTGTTTTACAGCTATTTGGTTTTGTTTTGCTTGGCAAATCCTTGCTGCTTGTTATTTTATTTTTGGTGGGGGGTACCCGAGATTGAACTCAGGGGCACTCGGCCACTGGGCCACATCCCCAGCTGTATTTTGTATTTTATTTAGAGACAGGGTCTCACTGAGTTGCTTAGCACCTCGCTGTTGCAGAGGCTGGCTTCAGAGTTGTCAGCCCCTTCCCACTTTCTTAGCTTTCTGAGGGTGCTCCATCTGGGCTTGAGACAGCTAGCTCGGGGTGAGGCTCTGACGTCACTCTGCTCCACGTATCATGATGGCTCAAGGCTCTGGAGAGCATGGCTGCACGCGCATGCCTGAAAGCTCCTCTTGCTGTGTACCTGCCTCTCTAGGCCCCGCCAGTGGAGCCTGTTCTTTCCGATTCATTTTCTAATGTAAAATTATCTTGGCTATTTTTGTGAATTTCCTCTTCCCTATGACGTTCAAAATCAGCTAGTTAGATTTCTATTTTAAACACATATTGCTTGGATTTTAACTGGGAATTCTGCTGAACTTATAAATAAACTTGGTTTGGGGGACTTCACCCTACCTGTGTTTTCCTAACCCCTATTGGAATATGTGTGACGGTATTTGTGTCCTTCATGAGGTTTTCGGATTCGATCTGGACTGGCCTTGCACATGGCAGGCTGGTGGATTCCTGTGTGTTGCAGTCATGGTTGTTGGGAGGGGTCCTTCTTCCCAGA
The DNA here is from genome assembly GCF_964194105.1 of Spermophilus citellus. NCBI lineage: Eukaryota > Metazoa > Chordata > Mammalia > Rodentia > Sciuridae > Spermophilus > Spermophilus citellus. The sequence goes on from NC_138195.1 coordinate 92,913,734, forward strand.
ACATCAGTGACAATGCACTTTATATTGCTGCATGAGTTTGGCCCCTGGACTCTCAGCCTGAACCCCAACACACTAAAAGCCATGTGCTCTTTAGGTTCAGCATGGAGCCTGCACCTTGGCAGATGTGACGAACCTGACTCTTGTTTTGGGGAGTCATGGTGATATACCATGAATGCTTCTGGCTCCACAGTAGTCCTGGTCCTTAGAAGAAAATGAGTGAGGAGCTAGTGACACTGTCATTTAAAAAGAAACGCCCTGTGTTGGTGCATTGTCTTTAAATGCATAAGATCTGACATTTCATGAATTCTGGGACCATGCACACAGCGGGCCTGTCCTGCAGAGGTGCAGACTGTGGTTCTCAGCATGCAGCTGATGATGGCCAGGGTCCTTGGAGTGCTATGGCAGGAGGACATAGGTGGGAGGGGTCATTTTGAATAGTAGGGGATAGGAAAGGTAGCAGAATACAACAGTCACTAATATGGCATTATGGAAAAATGTGGATGTGTAACCGATGTGATTCTGCAACTTGTATTTGGGGTAAAAATGGGAGTTCATAACCCACTTGACTCAAATGTGTGAAAGATGATATGTCATGAGATATGTAATGTTTTGAACAACCAATAAAAAAAAAAGAAAACAAAAGAAAAGGAACAACTTGGGAGGGGTCCTCCTTCCCAGAGCATCAGTGACAATGTACTTTAGATTGCTGCCTGAGTTTGGTCCCCTGGATTCTCAGCCTGAACCCCAACACATTCAAATCCATGTGCTTGTTTGTGGGTGGGAGCCCCCCTGCTATAAGAAGAGGCCAGAGCAGCAGGGCCCTTCTGGCAGTGAAGATGCATGAGCTGTGAGGCAGGGGTACCTGCCCAGTGTCACGTGTGGCCTGCAGCTTTGGGCATGTCTGCAGCCCCCTGTGGGGCAGGACAGGCTGTGGCTCCTGGGCGCTGTGGCAATCGGAGGCAGAGATGTGCTACCATAGAAGGTGCCCATTCCCAGGCAGGATCCAGCAAATGGAGCCCACACTCTCCAAGCCTATGAGTGCCCCTAAATGTCCATGCCCCTCACAGGTAACTAAAACCACAGTCCATCCATACTTACTTCAATATGACTCTGAAACTCATTTGATTACAGTCCTGGTTGTAGATGAATTTCTTCTAAATACCATCACATCCATAAATCCTCAAAATATAAAGTGTTTGATCTTTTTACAAGTTTTCCTTAATTGTTGAGTGTATGAATAATGTTTTTTGACATAATAAAAAAAAATCAGAAGGACTGGGGCACGGGTCAGTGATGGAGCACTTTCCTAGCATGCCTAAGACCCTGCATTCCATCCCCAGCACTGAAAAAACTGAATCATGATTTTTCATGCTCTTCTTCCACCAGGAGCACCAAGATGTGATGATAATAGGAGCCAAGTGTTCATTACAGGCTCCACAGTATTGCCCCTGTCTGCACCTCTGTACACTTCAGGCCTTTGATGGTGCCTCCCATAAGCCAAAGGAGATACTGTTGGAATTCCCAACCCATCAGGACAGTGAGGCTCAGAGAGGTTAGTTTAGCTGCGCAGTGAATTGCAGAGCAGGGTTTAAGGGCATACACTGCAACCTGGAAGCCACAGCTCAGCCTGCACCACACATTGTGGAGACTGGCTGGCAGGTCTGTGGTTTTCAAAAACATTTCAGAAGTCTGTGTCAAGCAAATGATAAATGTTTCAGAGCTTTTGGGAGATCACACATTGGGCCGTACAACAACTTAACACATCCCGGTTTTGGTTTTCAGCTATGGAACAACTACTTTCACCTGGCTGTTGCTTTCCTCACCCAAGAGTCCTTGCAACTGGAGAATTTCTCAAGTGCTAAGAGAGCCAAAATCCTGAACAAGTAAGTCCTCGCCCTGCTCAGAAACCTGGGCAGGCGCCTCCAACTCTATTAGCATAATTTTCATGTCTTCTCTAAGCCAACTGGGTACAAATTGAGATGTAATCACGGTGTAATGAAGGGGTGGTTTTAAATCATGAATTGGGTATTGCCTTTTCTAACCCATGAATCAAGATCTAAAATTGCAGGATTCATCCTGGTAGGTTCAAAGTCGGTGCAATTCAAGACAATTAGAGCAACACAGGATTTGAGCTTCTGGAGATGACGATTTTGCTGTGCACTCTTTCTGATGTCATTCCACATTACTTTATTGCTCAATTCTCCAGTTCTGCTTATAAATCAGGCTTTTGGTGAAAGCCATTGGCCTGTTGGGACTGTCCAGCAACTCAGGGCGGAGTTCTCACTGCTGGTTTCCCTCAGGCAGCAGACAGCCGTCTTCTGTCCAGGAGATTTGAGTGGACTGGACAGCCCCTTGGGCCTCTGTGAGGAAGCTCCATGAAGGCCGAGGTCGCTGCAGGGCACTTGGGGTTCCCTCACCCTAGTCTGCACCCTTCACTGCACCTGCTCCCGGATCGAGGAAAACATGGTCACACAAGTTCCTTCCAACAGCGAGGCACCCTGAGGTCTTGCCTCCTCTCTTTCTGCCCCTGTTTCAAGAATTTGCCCTGTTCCCATTGTCCCTGTCATAAGTATATTGAAAAGAGTTCCAAAGTGGCACCGTGGTGCCCAGTCACAGCTTAGAATGCCTCGGCAACGTCCTGGCTGTGCCCGGGCATTGCCAAGTCCCTGCTGCTCCTGAGGTTCGAGATTGCAGAGGGAGGCTCAGGAGGTGCAGCTGCTCAGCGTTCCTGGCATCCTCTGAGTGTGCAGGAAAAATGGAAAGCCCGTTGTCCCTGGAGAGTGAGAGGCTTCAGCAAATAACTTACTGAGCTTGTACTATGTGCTGGTGACCTTCTAAGCTTTGTGCTTTTCACACGTAATCCTTACAAAAACAGAACTACTCATTAAGCCCTGTGTCATCTGTATCTTCCACATGAGCAAGGTGATGGACAGGGTGGTCAAATCTCTGGCTAACTGTGCCTAGCAAGTGCAAGGCTCCTGGTCCAGGGAGCTCGGAGACCAAGGCTTTAACCTGTACTGTGTTCAGGGCTCCCTGGCCTTTGACCCACACCAACGAACTGAGAAGCAGGTACTACCTGGCCAGCTTCCCTCAGGCTCCTACAGCTGAGCAGCTCCGAAGAGCCCTGGCTGTGGACAATGATCACAGCTCGGAAGAGAGACCTGCACCTGGTGAGCCATGCATAAGAGTAGACAGAGGGTGCCCACCCATGGCCACGAGTTCTGTGCACTCCTTGGACAAACACAGGTCCTCATCATTCCCGAAGACCCATCCATCCAGAGACAGACTTACCCTGTAGCATCTGCTGGAGACGCACCCAACATGGGACTCCTCCTTGAGGACATTCATGTTCCCTAGGACCACAGGAAATGAGGGACAGTGGCTGGTGATGTTGCTGTCCTTATAGTTCAAAAGCTTTCCTAGTGCAGAAATAGTAACAACCCGCTCATTCCGATCCCTTGCAGCGCAACTCACCTAGGGCTGCCATGACTCCTTGACGCACAGGAGAGCTCAGCCTGTGCCAGAGTCGCTGCCCACGATGGCCACCCAAAGTGAAAGACCCCATGGCAGCTGACTCCGGAACCATTTCTGCCAAGCACCTGCCCTTAAGATGCCTGCAGGAGGAGAGGTGCCTAGAAGAACTGGCACCAGCTGGTGTCCTCCTCCCTGAGCCAGCAGGGCCTCTGGGCCGGGCCTCATGCAGCTCTCTCCTGACTGCAGCAACAGGAGATGCCAGAGTCCCCCTGTGCATTATCCCATGCATTTCCCAAGGGAAAGTCCGGAGCATTTTGGAAGGTGTCTTCCCCAAACTCTATAGGGTTGCTTCAAGGCCACAGTGAGTCTGGGGGGTCTCTCGGGGTCCTGGGATCCCCCTGCAGCAATGACAGGCCATGCAGACAAAGAGTTCTCCTACTGAGATAAGCCTGAGATAGGCCCTGGGCAACCTGAGGCCTTTCAGTGTCCTAGACCCTGTGAGGAGCCACCAGTATTTGCTGTATTCTTCATTTCCCTTAATAGACCTTAAACACTTTATAATCCATGTGCAAATCTTATTTCAAATAGCAAAAGCTGCATAAGAAGTATTTTAAGATATCCCACCTGAATTCTTAAATTTTCTAGGCACATACAACATCTAGAAATGTTTTGGTTGGTTTGAAATGATCCAGTAAAAGGGCTCATGCTGCTCCGTGCTCAGGCAGGGTGAGCCGGTTGCCAGGGGCAGAAGATAAGGAGGAGTCCCCTTGATGGAGACTTGCGCCTAGTTGGCAAGGAAAAGGCCTTGGCAGTGGGAGGGGGGCCTGCAGGGTCGGCCTGGGGATCAGAAGGCCTCCCAGAAGGTGGACGTTTTGTCAGGGAAGGAGGGAACATGGAGAGGTCTGACAGTTTGACTTGTCAGCAGTCAGCTCAGAAGGGGGCATAGAGTCCTAAATGATGGCTGATCCAAAGAAAGAGGTGCTCAGGGTGTGGAAGTGGAGGGAGCAGCAGAGCCTGGAGGGGTGCTTGGGGCAAGGCATGAGGGAGGGGCTGGGGATTGGGGACCCTATGGGTCTGAGCCAGGGCTGGAGGCTGACTTGGGGCTCAGTGGAGCATGTTGCACCTGCTTATCTTCGCCTAGTGGAGAACCCAGGCTCTGCAGAGGACTCATGTCAAGGGGCATCCTCAGGACTGTCTCCACGCCTGCCCCTCTGCTGCCCCTCTGCTGCCCCTGGGCTCTCTCCAAAGGAATCTCAGGAGCATCTTCCACCCCTTTTCTCCTTTTTACAAGCCCAGCACCTTCTCATCTCTGCTTGGTCCACAGTGTTGTGGCTCAAATAGTAGGAAGTTATAGTCCCAGAGGCTGCCCGCACATCCCCCTGTGTAGTGCTCCACCCTCCTGATGCTGGGGCCACAGATTGCTTAGGATCTCAGTTCCCCACAGTAAACCGGGCGACACCCAGGAGTGGGCCTTGCCTCACCAAGGACCGACTACAAACCCAAACTGAGCACAGAACTGGTCAGTGACCCACAGAACAGGCAACCCTAGAATCAAAGTGCATAATAAGAAAACTTAGCTGGCTGGAGCCTCAGACGTCCTCGGGGTGCTAGTGACTCAAGGGATGACCGAGGTGTCAACGGAACGCTAACCCTGCCATGGCTGCTTCCTTCCCTCCTCTAGCCCTGTATGTTTTTAGGGCTCAAGAAGTATGAGTAAAATGCATTGGAGTGGACTTTTGATTAGCAGCTAGCTTGACAGTTTTAGTATGCCAGTCACCGTGTGTCCTCCTGTGGGACCAGGTGGCAAAAGAGCTCCTTCAGGACTTTGTTTCAGAAGGAAAAACAGCTCACAGTTTTGGCTTCCAGCACATCTGAGCATCAAAGCCCCCTGAAAATTTCCAGCATGAGAAGATGAGCCGAGTGGCAAAGGCCCCCTGTGCCCTTGACGGTGTGCAGAGACCGCCCTCCACGAGACCCTCTCCCCACTTAGACTTTGGGCCGTCCCCACGCAAGTCCACCACCTCCTCAAAGGGCAGGCTTGCAACTGACCAAAACACCACGTCCGGTCCCACACCGTGGGCTCTGAGGGGCCCATGGGCTCCGTCCAGCTGCAGGCAGGACGTCATGTGGAAACTAGGAGGAAGTTGATGTGCCATGACAAGCCCCGTTTTGCAGTGTGACCTGATCGGAAGCTATGATTCTATGTCACAGATTATAACAGGAAATATCCATTTAATTTGTGTTTGTGCTGATTTGTTTTTCAAGAGACTCATGACTCAAAACAAACTCACTTTGAGAATTAGAAGGAGACCCAGGGAGACTTCCTGAGTGGGAACTCTGCTCCAGCGTCATGTTGGCAAAGCCAGCCGAGCACCCGTTGGGCCCTGTTGGTGCCCTCGAGTCAGCCCTGCGTCTAACCAGGAAGGTTCTGGTGCTCCCACCTGGACCCCCGTCCCCTCTTGCCTTTCCAGGAACCTGCGGTCTTTGTCATCAAGATGCAGATGCCTCACCTGCTCTCAGCCCCCTCCCTGCCTCTCTGTCCCTTGCTCCCTGACATCACCCCAAGCTCCTGCTACAGCCCTGTGGTCCTCAGCACCCCTGGCCAGGTGGGAAGGCCCTCATTCAGGGAGGCGGGGTTCAGTTCTCTCCATTGCTCTCCCCAGATCCTTCAACACTGTTGTCCTTCCCCTTATCTTGGTCCCTTTTGTGTTGCTATGACAAAATACCTTATGCCAATTGCTTTATAAAAAGAGGAGGTTTATTGGGTCTACTGGCTTTGGAGATGGGAAATTTCAAGAGCATGATGCCAGAACCTGCTCAGCTTCTGGTGAGGGCCCTGTGCTGTGTCACCATGGGGTGAGGAGTGGGGATGGAAGTGAGGTGTAGTAGGGGCGCACATGTGAGAGAGATGGAGGCCAGCTGCTTCCTGATGACCCTCTATCTGGAGACTCGTCCAGCCTGGAGACCTGACTGTCCAGGATGCCCAACCCACTCCTAAGAGAGCGGTTGCCTCCCTGAGGACCCGAGCCAGTCTGGGGAACCAAGCCAGTCTCTCTGGGACATCGCTCCGGTCTCAGGGTGGCACCGCATGACCTGATCAGGTCCTCTCCTCCCTCAGTGGTCCCACTGCAGACCGAGCCTCAGCACACCAACCTCAGGGACACCACAGTCCAACCACAGCTCTGTGGCTGTGCACACTCCCCACTCACTGCCCGGTCTCTCTGGGCCTTTCTCCTGGCCGTGCCTGTCCCCTTGAGGGTGAGTGCTGGATCTCAGTTCTGTCTCAGGTCTTCTCATCCTGTCTCCTTAAGGGCACATTCCCCTGGTGGGTCCCAGCCACCTACTGGCCAGCATATTAACTGAATGGGTCACTCACTGCATTAATGGCCGAGGTCCATCTGCCTTGACAGTGAATGAAAGCTGCCTGTCTCGGATCCACAGAAACTTGCCTCCTCATGTTCACAGAGGCCAGAAGTCTGAGCTCCGGATGCCAGCTGGGTGGGCTCTTCCTGTGGCTCAGAGGGAGAATGTGTCCCAGGCCTCTCTAGCTTCTGGTGGCCATCCCCAGTCCTTGACGTGTCTTGAGTTAACTCAGTCCCTGCCGTGTCTTCAGATTAGGCTCTTCCCCGAGCCTTCCCACGTGTCTGTCTGTGCATCTTCCCCTCCTTGTGAGGACCCCACTGGTTGGATTTAGGGACCCCACTACTCAGCTAGATTGCATCTGCACAGCCCTATTTCCAGGTGAGGTCACACTCACAGGTGCGATATGCACGACGTGTGTTTATGTCTTGTGTGATCGTTGGCTAGTTCCCTGGGTTCATGGGTCTTGTCTGAAATGCTCATTGAATGTTCACTAGTAGACTCAGTCTAAACAACCACTGGGACCCTGACGGGGGTGCTGACATGAGGTCCAGTCTGAGGCTCGAAACAGAACTCTAGACTGCCTCATGTGCTTGCTCACACCAGGGTTCCCCTCTTATCTTCCACCAAAGCCTGGGAATGAACTTTGCCAGTACTATGAAGAGACTGAGGGTCAGAGTGGTCAAGCAATTTGCAGTTGTGCTTAGATTTGGGCTCAGGTGGACCTCACCTCCAAGTCTAGCTGTCTCTGGGGGACATGGTTTTTTCTGTTCCTTGGGATAAGAGGCAGGCCTAGATGTAGGATCCTAGCTGTCCTGGGGGTGGAACAGCTCCCTCCCAAGCATATGCCCCTGTGCCCCATTTGCAGGTGGACACAAGCAAGCTGGGTGTGCTGAGAAGCACTGACAGCCAGGCGACTCCAGCTCCTGACCTTCTGTCTTTGTGGCCCCGTGCATGTCAGTTCTGCACGCTGGATTGCAAACTTGTTCCTTGGAAGAGCATTAGGCCAGGTCTGCCTGCTTGCCCCACAGTCCTACGGGAGGATGGAGACACAGGAAAGTACTTCGAAAGCCAGAGCTCGGTGCTATGCTGTGCAGCACTTCTGCACCCCGAGATGTGCGGGAAGACAGTGGCCTGGGCCCTGAGCACTTGGACCCTTCTCTCCTCATTCCCACTGGCTGTCTCTGCCCAGATCCCTGGATTGCAAATTTCAGGAGGAATTTTACCATGATCTGGATGGTCGCCACCAGCTCCAATAACGAGCCTCAGCCCAGACACGGGCCACTGTGACCTTTCCCTCCTCCGGGGGGGAACCCGGGAGCGCGGGAAGCCCCATCGAGCTCTCATGAGAGCTGTGACTCTTTGGGGATGACTGAGGCATGTTGAGATTCCTTCTTATTAAAACTTAAAATCAGTCTGGCTGCCAGGGAGACCCAGACAGAGAGCCACCTTGGGTCACTGCAAGGTGCCCCCATGGCTGCCTCTGGTCTCCTGTGCATGGATTTCCAAACCTTAGGATTTCCTTTGAGTCGCTGTAACTGTTCCCATCCTAGGACCGGAGAGGAGCTGAGGCAGGGGTGGAGCAGCAGGGAGCCTGGTGCTCAGCCTGATGTCGGGCTGTGCTGGTCTTGCGGAGGCGCCATCCAAAAAGGATACAGAGTCCCCTGTGGCTCAGATGTGGGAGTGTCCAGGGCTTGAGAGAGCAGCCAAAAGGCCCACCCCCTGCACAGGGCTTCTACCTCCTCTGGGTGGCTGGCCTCCTGGGTGTGTTGAGGGTCTGAACAGAGGCTGGGGACATTTGTGTCTGGGGCCACCTTGTGTTCCAAGCTTGTGGGATGCATGCTTGGCCGGAAGAGACTGGACCACCTGGTCAGTGAGAATGACCACACTCAGAGGAGGCTGCACTGGGCGTGGACACAGCTTTGCCTCCCACACCGCTTCCCCATAAACGCCAGGAGGATGACAAGGCCAGGTCACCACACAGCCAGCTGCATCCTCCCCAGCTTGGGCTGTGCGGCTGTTGGGGTACCCCTCTCATGGTGCCAGGGCACAAAAGGGAATCAGGAGACCCCCAAAGGAAGAACAGCTTAACAGTGTTCAGGTGGCACAGCGCCTGGCAATTTGGGGTGCCTGAGTTATATGTGGAAGGGCACTTCTCTGTCACCCATGAACTTGAGTCAGGGGCTCTGTTGTCTGTGACAGCCCTTTGCTTACCATAGCCTGGGGATGGCCATGTTGCCAGCTGAGGACCCCACCCCATTCACAGAGTACCTGCTTTGCATTCACCTGAGTGCTGGCCAGGCTTGCAGGTAACAGCTGACCCTGGGAGCAAGAGGCTGGGCTCCCAGTTCAGTCTCCATCTTGCATCCTCCTCCCCCAGAGACTCTCTGCCTAGAGTCGCTTTCCAGGGAGAGATGATCACAGGGCTGGAACCCTCCTGCCGTGAGTGACAGACAGGAGCTTGGGGCACCAGAGACTTTAATAAGGTGGTGGCAGGCGGGGCGCTTGATTTAGCAGCCCCATCTTGGCCTCAAGAGCCTCAAGAGCCGAGGAGCGCTCATCTGCGATCGCTCGCTTCCCTTTGTTCGTCAGCTGCCGGGAGGACAAACATCGAGCTCCTCGGAGCAGCTGCTAAGCCGCAATACTGTAGGATAATTTTGCAAATTATTATTTTTAATATAATCAGCTTTTTCCTTAGGCAATAAAGGAAAAAGTTAAATTGCTCACAAACTAATAAAGCTTTATCTTCTGAAGCATCAAATTCTGTTTACTCATGAAACACACACCTCCTCTGTTCGCCCACCGGGAGGAAAATTAGCATTTATTTTCCCCGATAAACAAAATCCGGTGGAACATTCGTTGACATGTTTTGGTGTTAAGTCATTCCTTACGTTTAAAGTGATGTCGAAGAATAGGAGAAATCTGGATGTGCTTTCCCTTTCTTCCGGGTTTAATTTTAACACAGAAAGCTATGTGTGTGGTGGGGTGCGACTTGGCATCTAAATGCTAACGGCATGCATACACAACAAACTTCCCCCAGGCCCCCAGCCTGGGGACTGGAGCACGCAACCACCCTCCCCACACTTTACCCACAGAAAGTGAGATCCCGGATTCCACCACCTGCGAGGCCTTTGGTGGCAATGGAAGTTGGAGCTCCGACCCATCCTTCATTTGTCCAATGAGGGAGACGTTAGTTGCATTTGCAGGAGCCTGAGTTTCAGATGCTCCCAGTGACCGAGCATTTCTCCTTCCCCTTGTTCCCAGGTATGGAGACATGAGGAGGCAGATCGGCTTTGAAATCAGAGACATGTGGTACAACCTTGGTGAGTGGCCAGGCTCGGGGGTGGGGGGCGCATCATGACTCCCAGCCAGGTCATGCCCCTAGCCCTGGTCGGCAGCGTTGGGACAGCTCAACCTGACTGCTTCTGTTCCTGGGCAGCAGGAATTACTCTTCTCCGCATTCATAGTTTTCAGTAGTTGAGAGACAGGCCAAGGGAGAGGGGAGACAATCTGATTGGTGGGCAAACAGAGCACCCAGGAGAGTACCCCCTGGTGTCTGGTGAACACTCTGCTGCAGGCGCCATCGCCCTGGAAGCTGCTCAGGTCTCAAATCCTGCAGCCCATCCCGCTGTGACCTTTGCCACCACTGACTGTGTTCAGATTTGCAGAATTTAACATCTCACGAGTCCATGGACCACTCAAACCTGGATGCGGGTGTTTAGGTACACTGCCACCAAGTGGTGGAAGCATAATGTGCTCCTGCAGCTGAGGCAATAATAAGTCCTATTATATGATAGGAAATTGATACAGCCTCGTTTGTAAGTGAAGACAGCGTTCCCACCTGCTTTTCTCATCCACAACCACAAGGAACTCTTTATTGAACTGTAGCCAATACCAGGTCTAGTTCTTTTAGATAGGCTCCTGAAAGAAATGTGACTGGTGACAAATTGGGATCTCCCCCCTGCCTTTATTGAGCCCTCCAAGAACCTGGCCTATGTTGAGATTGCTCTCTTTCTGGCCTGCTCTCTGCTCTTCAACTTGCCTGAGGCAGAGGTGTCCTGGGCCAGGAGGGGCTGGTGGCCTAGGAGGTCCTGAGCAAGGCTTCCGTTGTATTCCTGCCTCAGAATCATCAGGCCTGTGCTTCTTCCTCTCGGGTGGCCTGGGAGATGGCTTTCCCAAGAGGGGCCTTGCTCTCCCCTCTGTCCCAGAGACTCTTTTCCCTGTCCACTTCATCTCGCTTCCCCTGAGCAGGATGCCACCTGTTCCTGTGGGGCTGGGGAACAGAGCCACAGCCGGCCGCTGGCTCTTGAGTGAGTGCTGGCTCTGGACAGCGCCTGGAAAGTGGGGTTAGGAAGATGCGGAGAGAACAAGTGCTAAACTCTGAACATGGACTCCAGCGCCCTCCTGGACAGCCTGGGAGCACAGCAGCAGGCTCTGCAGGCCATGCCTGTGTGGCCAGCAAACTCTCAGTGACCTCTGTGACTCCCTTGGAAGGGCTTTTGACACCTCGCCTCCTCAGTCAGCAGACACAGAAAGAGTGGCCTCATCTTGTCTCCAGGGAAAGTTAAGAGAACTTCCAAAAGTTGTCTTTCTGATTAAATAATGAATGGAGTTTTTTTTTTTTTCAAATGGATTTTTACCCCAAAATAGAAATGCCAAACCCCTTGAAAAACAAGACCAGGACACTCTGTGGGCCATGCCGACAGTGTGGGAGTCCCACGTGACCCCAGTTACACTTCCAGAAGCAAGATTCTGCCGTGAGAGCCCCAGGCAGGGATTCAGAGCATCCAAGTGGCCCTGTCCCCTGTGCCCTCTCAGGGACAGAGCCTGCACAGGCCCACATGCCCCAGGTGTCAGCACTGGAGGCCACCGAGGACCCCATAAGGACACTCTGTGCTGGGGTTTTGCAGGTGACAACTGTAGGACCTGAGTACAGGCTCTGAGTTATCAGAGGCCACTAGTCTCTGTGGCAAGAATCCTGCAGTGGCCATCCTGTCCTGGTCTTCCTGGTGCTCCAGGGGGCAGAGTGGGAACCCATGGGGTCAAGAGACCCAGTACACCCCACCTGGGAACTCCACCCCGCCCTGCCCCGCCTGCCTTGCCCAGGCGGCCCGAGTCAGGGGGCTCGGTCCCCCCCCTGCCCTGACTCAGCTCTCTGGGTTGTGAGGGAAGGAGCTGGGGCTGAAGGGTTCAGGAGCCTTCCAGTCCAAGGCTCAGATGTTCTAGGGCATAAATGCATGATGATCTCAGCATCAAAAAATGTTAAGGCTTTTGGAGCAGAGAAGAGGACCATTTGTGATTCACTCCAGTTGATCTCTCTGTGTCCTTCTTAAAACCATGCCACGACAGATGCATTTGTCATTTGCCCTGGCAGCCAGAGACAGGACTTGTGCCAGACAGGGACAGTGTGCAGCCCCATGACACAGGCAGGCAGACCAAAGGGACTTTTGGAGAGGTGGCTTTCAGGGAGATGCTGGCTCTAGCTGGGGGACAGGGAGTCCAGGGCTTTGCTAGGCCCAGCATCAACGAAGGAGGTGACATGGGCTCTGCCTGCCAGGTTGGACTCTCAGTGCAGACACTTAGCTCTCCTAGACAGTCCTCTCTCTGAGGCCATCTTCTACCTGAGCCCTTTCTGAAAGAGTGGGACTACCCCCACCATGGGGACAGGCCCACACATGCTTTCAGGCACTTCCTGCTGGAATGGCTTGATCCTGTTTTCCCAGGAGAGAGAGGCGCCCACCCTGGCAGGGGCAGAGACCTACGTGCACATTGAAGCGCTTCCTCTGCAAAAGTGGCTGCAGTGACCACATGGCTCTCCCTGGCCCTGCAAGTCTCCCAAGGTCCCTCCCATCCCTGAAGGGCCTTCCACCGTAGGGTCACTGCCTGCAGAAGAGGGACACTCCAGAACCCAGCTCAAGCGACAGCTGGCCAGCGGTCACCCTGATGGGTGCTTTTGTGCTTTCTCCACTTCAGTTTTTGTGTCTTATTTTTTGTTCTTTGTTTCTTTCTCTTTGTTTTTCTGTGGGGCCCTGTGCCTGCTAGGCAAGTGGTCTACCCCAGGGCCACACCCCCAGAGCATGTGTTGGATTTTCTTTTTTTTTTTAAGTATTTTTAATGTTACTCTGGAATCCCTGAGATTGACCACCATCAAAACTGGACCCATTTCTTTCTTTTTTTTTTTTTTTTTTTTTTTTTGCCATTTTCTGTGATAGCAATGAAGAAAGCAAAGAGAGGGAAGAGGGATGTGAGTCTCTCATGGTTCTCCCAGGGGCTACATTGGTCCTTAGAGAGACCCACTCAGGTCTGGCTCACATTTCTAAAGCCATTTCAGAGCAGTTTGTTCTCTGGACATTATCTGCCATTATGTTCCAAATAAGCGGAGCCCGACGAGAGGAGACTTTTGGTTTGTAGCATAAAGGATGCAGTTAAGAGAGAAAATCCCCTCGTTTGAACCTGTCATTTGCTGATTTGAATATAGTGATCAATGTATAAGAGGTGTGTTTTGCAGATCTTCAGCTGGGAACATCAGCTATGGCCTGAGATGTAGTCTAGAGGTCAGTAGGAAACCATGACCTTGGCCAAGTAAGGGCTAGGACTCAGAAACAGCGAGTAATAACCATTATCTACCAGGTTGGGTTCCTTGCTAAGGAAAGAACGAAATGTTTAAAAGTTAGAGAAATAATAATAAAGGTATCTGCTGCCTAGGGATCATCTCAGGCAGTGCCTGAGAATACCTCCAAGGGCCACCTCAGGCAGTGGCCCCTGCCTACTCTGGGTCCCAGATGGTGGAACCTGACCACAGGAGTCATTGTGCAGGGTGCCATTCTCAAAACTCATGACGGCACATCTCAGGATATGCACAACTTACTTTCTACACAGCTTTTTATTTTATTTTTTCCAATGGGCTCAGGTTTAGGAATATTTTGGCAGACTGCTAGAGTTGGCTGTGCCAAGAAAATAAAACTAGAAGTCAGATCAGATATATTTATCATCTTATAATTAGTCACCTGTCACTCGGTCAGGCCTTGTGCAGAAGACTCTAGGACACCACTTCTTCCCTGGATCTTCCAGTGTTCCCTGTGGTCCCTTGAGATGAAGGGTCTGAGTGCACCTCCAAGCCCAGCGTCAGAGCAGGAACCCGGGCTTTTGTGCTCAATCTGACACAACCATAAACAGGGCACCTCCCCAGGGGCGGGCATGGTGCTTTCCCTCCAGGGCCTTTCATAATTTGAGTGTGAAAGGGGACATCAAAGGCAGACTCTCTTTCCAAAGAATAAGGCAGGGGATGTGGTGTACCTGGCTCTTCAGTTATGTATCAAAGCTCACTCCCAGGCAGCCTGCTGAGCACCTCTCCTGCCTTCCTACCTCAGCACCAGAGCCAGCAGACACCTGCCTCCTGTCAGCCAGAACCAGTGTGTCCACAGCCAGGTCTTTAATGGCTGATTTGGTTTGGGATGTTTTTCTTGCAGGATTTCCTATAGGAGTGTTTTCAGGGCCTGAGTAAATTTTGTGCTCTCCTCGGAGCCCACCCCAATACTGCTCGGTGTGGCCTGATAGTCTTAGTCGGCTGGTGGGACTTTTGCCCTGCCTGCTCCTGTGTAGGGAGATTTTCCTGGTTTAAGACTGTTTCATGCCTGGATTTCTGAGCTCTGGTGACTGTAGAGCTATCATCCGGACACTGTGGAGGCTGCTGCTTGGGGCGGGAAGCAGTTCCATGAATAGAGACTCCAGGGAGTCTTAGGGACTGGTCAGATGGCCAGAGGTGCAGTGAGTGGCTTGCTCTTCCTCTGTCTCCAAAGGAGAAGAAAGATGCATCCTCTTTTTCTTGAGGTCTACACTGCAGGAATCTCCTCATAGGGAAGAGTTGGTTGAGGGGCTGGAGGAGCGTGAGCATCACCTACCATTAGCTTGTGCTCAGTCCCCAGAACCCCGGCCCCTCCAGCCCAGAGTGTTTCCCACCCTAGTGGGAGGGTGGTGCCCGGGTCTTTGTAACATGGTTTTCCCATCTCCACATCTACACCCACTTGTTCCTGCCTTCACGTTCCTCCCAGCTTGGAACGCGAAAAGAGATTGGTGACACGCAGAACTTTATGATGCTGAAATCATGGTTGATGAGCAACTCGCTGTCACTATCATCTGTTTTCGGAAACATTGGCTCTGACATTTTTTCGGCATAATACAAGGAAAGCGTCACCTGAGAGATGGAATCTAATGGCATTTTCAAGAGAATGCTTTCCAGCGGTTACAGGCCTTCCAGAAACATTAAGCAGCTGGCGAGGATGAGACTCATGCTGTAACAGCTTTAGTCTAAATATTAATGATTTAGTAAAAGCTGAAAGTCAGATATGAATAAATGCAGGCTCCTTACAGAAAGTTACATTGTGTGTGTGTGTGTGTGTGTGTGTGCGTGTGTGTGTGTGTGTCCCTAGAAAAATTTTGTTTAGGCTAGTAGGAGGATTATGTATTTTCTTAAGTACAGTTATTTATAGTAGCCAAATTTGTCTGATGATTCTCTTTGTGGAAATCTGTATGAGTTGAATTGTAAAGAATACTAAATTCTTTAGGGTATCCATCTTGTTTCCTGATTGTGTCAAAGAATTAGTAAGATTGATTAACTCTGGATAAAGTATTGGTGTTCATAGCAAAATGTCACAAATAATTCATTCAAGCATCTAACTTCTTGCACATTTTTCTTTTATGTGCTGGGAATGAAATGATGTTAGTTATCTGGGAGTGATTTGGAGATAAGTGAAGATTTCGGAGATGAAAGACCATTAGGTGGGGTTCTAAAGCACCCCTTCTTGATGGACCCCCCTGTATCTTGTCCTGACAGTGGTCCCTGTGTGGAGCAGTGTGTTTCCCAGAAGCTTTGTTGCAGAGGCCCAGTGACCAGGTCCTGAAGGAACCTTAGGGTTGCCACCTCTCTGTCCTTTTGCCTTCCTCATTCACTTAAAGCTCTGTAAGGTCACCTAGGTTACCAGACCTCAGGAACTAAGAGGCAGAACAACCAAAGGGCACTGGGGCCACTACAGGGTGGGGCACAGTGGCAGCAGACCCCCAGCTAGCAGGAGAGAGGGGCAGGTTTCTCTAGGCTCAGCCGCCGGATTTTCCAGTGCTGTTTCTGAGCTGCCATCAGAGCCAAAGCCAGAGGCCCACAAAAGTGCAGTGCCAAGATTTCCAGCAAAAACTATTGAAATGAAAATTTTGGTGCTTGCAAGAAGCCATTCTACTTGCAGAGGGATTTATCTTAGAACTGTAGTATTCCAACGATGCTAGGTAAGATGAGAGGTTGCTGACTTCAGGAGGGGCGTGGACAGGGTGCACTGATGCTGCTGCAGAGAGGTGGACAGGGTCCGAATGTTGCTCAGAGATCCTGGGCCCAGCAGACAGGGAAGGAATCAGTAAAATGAGGCCAAAGCTGAAGGGCCAGAATCTCAGAGCCAGTCTAAATCCTGCTCTTCCAGGTCCCTGAGCAGCCCGAGCAGCTCCCTGAGCATCCAGGGAGACAGCCCTGGGTCCTCGTCTATAAAACGGGTTGGAAAGGTGCCTGTCTCCTGAGGCTCTCATGAGGAGTCCATGAGAAGGTGCTTCCTCGGAGGCTTGTCTGCAGCCCATGATTAGTGATGTGAGCTAACATAACGCTCATTATTATTTTAAAAAGCTTTTGAAGAAACATTTTCCTGAATTCTTTAAAAGTCATTTCTGGACAGATAGGTGAGCTGGGACTAATAACGTAGTTCTTTAAATAAGCCTTTTCCTATCAGCCAATAGCCACAGCAGGTAGAATTGTTCCTGTTTCTGCCACCCAAGTTCTGATGGCTGTTCTTGGTTCCTTAGTTGTGGTCATTTGGAATGTCATAGAAGTCACTCTGCATTACCTACAGAGGTGCCACATGGTAAACTTTCATGAGACGCTGGCGATAGTAAGGGCCCAAGAGACCACCTCCGCCTTCCCCATGTCCACTTCTGTTCTTGTCATTGTCTGCAAATGAGATGCTGGCCCTCGGATCCCAGTCCCCACCCCTTCCAAAGCTGGCTGTCAGGTGGCTGCTCAGGCCCTGGACCATGCAGCTGTGTATAGGAACAGCGGCTGCTCTGCTGCGACCCACAAGTTGTGATCACAGGCCTTCCGTTGGATGGGCTTTGAATGGCTTCCCTTGTAACACTGGGAAGACAGCCCACTTCCTATGTGAAATGCTGGAGGTCCTCAAGCTCGTTGCCTATAGGTGAGAAGTACAGGAACATTCCCAAGATCTCCTGTGCAATGTCACATTGTTTTGTTTTGTGAAGTTAAGCCCATGTTTGAATGCTTTTTTATTTCTGAATAGTATATTTCTTTATTCCAAGGTCAACACAAGATAAAGTTCATTCCAGAAATGGTTGGCCCAATATTAGAAATGACGCTCATTCCTGAGACGGAACTGCGCAAAGCCACCATCCCCATCTTCTTTGATATGATGCAGTGTGAATTCCATTCGACTCGAAGCTTCCAAATGGTAAGGACACAGATGTGCACTGTGGCCAACCAAGGGGCTGATGGGGACAGCCTGGAAACCCTGGAAGAGATGCAAAGAAGATTCTAGTGTTAAAGTGGTAAACGTGAAAATTCCCTGCAGCTCAAGGGGGAAAGGCCTGGGATTTTCCTTGTTGGATAAGTTGTCATTCTTTCTCATCATCTGCGGGGAGGGACTGTTCTCAACCTTTGCTTTTATTTGCTTATTTTTATCTGGACTTAGACATTAAACCCTGGGTCAAAGTCTCTTTCTCACCCTGCATACTTTGTGCATGGTAAAGTGTCTGAGCAAATGTTATTTACTGTATTCTGTCAGACTGGCTGTGTATTGCATAGTAATGTTACTTTAAAGTTTAAACTCTTTACTTTAATTCTTCCATGTATGCATCTGGATCTTCTATTTGTGCTGTGGGGCTGATGGGAATTCCTCAAAGAAAGTGCTCGAAACACTGTGAAAGCATGAAGGGCATCTCTGCATAATTTACTCTTAGCAAGTAACAAAATCTCCTTCCCTCCATCCCATGAAAGTAAGCGTAGTGTTCCTGCAGTCTGCGCACTTGCACACACGTGTGCACAGGTGCTCTCACGCGTTTGCACATACTCCTGAATGTCCAAATGTCAGGGCCTCTTCTATTGAAGAAGAAAAAAAAAGACTCCTAAAAAAAGTTAGCTTTTAGAAAATACAGCAACTCAGGCAAGTTGGCATGCTGAGCAACCTGCATGGATTTCTGGAGAATTTTGAGAAAGAGTCCTATTTTGAAAGGAAATGAAAACTGCATCTGTTAAAGTAGTGTGATTTTAGTGGTTTCTAATGTTGAAGGTAGAGTTTCTTTACCCATCTTGTACTCTATATTTTTAAGAGAGCTTTGAACAGTTCAGATGTGCATTGGTAGATTTCACCATTATTGTACAAAGGCAGAATCCGTGAAGAACCATTTGCTAGTTCCTAGAACAGAAAAGAGAATTGCAAAACAAAAGGAACCTGCCACTCGGAGCAGGAGCTGAGTCCAGACTCCCCGGTCAGGTAGACAGGGATTCCTGGGCTCAGCGGAGTCCCTGGATGTTGAACAAATCACTGGTCTCTTTATGTCTCCAGTTCAGAGCTCTCACATTGGCATAAAATGGGCTGTACCTGAAGGGCTCTTGTGAAAGTGGAATAAAAGCAGGCCTGTAAATCCTGTATCAGAGTCCTGGGCACCGTGAAGGATGTCTCTGTGGCTATGCCTTGTTGTGAGGTCAGAAACCCAGCCATGATCACCGTCTCTGTGCTGCACCCCGGGCAGCAGGCAGCTCCCAGTGCAGGCCCCACACTGCACATAGCCTGGCTTGGCCATTTTTGGGGGATTGACCCCTGAAGCTCTAGGGAGCACAAGAACAGAGTCTGATTGTTGGAGTCCTTGCCCTTGATCTCTTGACCTCTGTACACCCATAACACCCTCCAAGCACAGAGGATCCCTGGCTGGGATGTCATCGTGCTTGCACCTTGACCCCTCTGCTGCCTTTACAACATGACTGGTAGTTGCTATGTGGAACTACTCCAGTGTGGGCAACAGAGAAGCTATATTTTATTTTCCCAAATGTAAAATCAGTCTTTTCCTTCTTTCCTTCCTTCCTACCTGATTCCTTCTTTTTTTACATGGGAGAGGAAGGTCTCCTCTTGTTTATTTTTTATAAAATTAAAGAGAAGACATTAAAAAAAAAAAACACCAAAAGACCTGTCTTGTTGCTCTCATTGATAGTTCATCAGTGCACATGAAATGTCCCATTTCTTTACACATATGTTTCCCTATATGTGTGTAATATTGTAGCTAGGTTTTTTATTTTTCTTTCTTTCTTTTCTTTTTTCTTATTCTTTTCTTTCTTTCTTTCTTTTTTTTTTTTTTTTTGGTAACACTATATGTTTGACAATATATTAGAGACCCTGTCCTTGATTGCAAGGTAGTGACTGAGAGTGTTGCCTCTCATGGAATAGAGTGACTGTCCTGGACTGATCCATTCCCTACTACAGGCATCTGGATCCTTGGCAGATTGTCACTACTGTGAATAACTGTGCCGTGAGCACATTTAAGCACACAGCTCAAATTCATCTCGAAAGTTTGCCCAGCATACATTCTCAGAAATGCAATTGCTGATTCAAAGTAATTTTGTAACTTTTGACATCATTGCCAAAATGTTTGGAATCAGTGCTATAGGATACACCCCATCTACATTCATTGCTGCTGGCTCCAGATCATGGTCCCAATCTCACTGCCAACCCACTGAAACTACAAATTATAATTTAAACTACTTTTCCTAGGCAGAAAATTTATATCACTTTTTGAATTTTATGTAAATCAAGCCCAAAGAAAGAGTTTATGAAAAGTGCTATTAAAGAATCGGGTTCAATCCTAACACGGGGGGAAGTTAGCTTTGGTTCCTAGCCCTGACTGCATATTACAAACACTGCCAGGAGCTTTCAAAACACTCAGACATCGGTATTTAGCCAGGCACAGTGGTGTGTGCTTACCTTCAAGGGAAGCTAAGGCAGGGGGGTCTCGAGATAGAGGCCAGCCTCGGCAACTTAGCCAGATTCTGTTTCAGAAGAAAAAATAAAAAGGAGTCGGGATGTAGCTCAGTGGTAGAGCCTTGCCTAGCACTCAGGAGGCCCTGAGTTCAATCCCTGGAAATGTAAAAATAAAATAGAAGCCATATATATATATATATATATATATATATATCAGGCAAAGGGGGAAATGTGTTTATATAGATAAATGTCACTAGCCCAGAAAAATAAGGTCAAATGCCTTTAAAACACTACACCATTCATCATTTTTAAAAAGTAGTCTTTGGGTCAAAGTAAAGGCCAAGGGCAGCTGGAATGAAGATGGATGAGGCCTGGCTTCTGTCTGGTTCCCCTTCCTCATTCTTCTTGTCTACTTGCTGTCTCACTGTGGCTTCAGAGTATCTCAGGACAGTCCTGGGAGGGAGTGCTTTCTGTCCCCCAGCTTCCCCCAGGTGTGTGGGCAGGAGCCTTGAGTTCTGCTTCCAGTCTAACCCACTCCCCAGCAGGGGCTTTGAGACCTTCCAGTGTTCTCCCAGAAAACCAAGCTCTCGGAGTCCTACCATGAAGGAGCTTTGTGCCTTGAGTCTCATGGCATGAATGCAAGCAGCTTCTCTGGCACAGAGCAGGTCTGGCTTGGTAGAGGCCAGCCAGGGCACAGCAGGCAGGGCCAGGTCCACAGGAGAGCCTGCTTCAGAATGCACATGGTCAGCCACTCAAGCTGGCCATTAAGCCATTGGTTAATCGGTTTTTAAAATTAAGGCAGGTGAACTAAAGCTTGTAAAAAAAGAAAAAGAATATTTTGTTAGTCAGCTTTTCACCATAACAAATAAGTGAGATAATCAACTTATGAAGAGAAAAGGCTTACTGCGGCTCCCTATGGGAGGTGGTCACTCCGTGGTGATCAGCAGCAGCCATCAGGCAGGAATGAGGTGCACACCTCATGGCCAGGAAGAAAAAGGAGAGTGTGGAGGGCTGGGGTCCCACTGTTCCCCCCACCCCCAGGGACCTCAAGACCTGCGGGCCTCACCTCCTACAGAGTCCCCCACCTCCCGGTAGGGCCAACTGGGAGCAGATTTTAGCCCCACGACCTTCAGGGGATGCTCAGATCCGGACTGTAAGCGAGGCTCTCCTCACCCTGGCACTCCTCCTACCTTTCCCGACTCCTTCCTGCTCTCGCTGCGGCTCACCCCTTGGCCAAGAGGCCCCCACTCCCTGCAGCCATGCCTGTGACTGCAGCCCTCCAGAGCACAGCTGGCCCTGCCTGCCTCTCCACCCAAGAGCTCCTGGGACAGGGACGGTTGGCTGCTGTTTAACTGATCCACCACAAATCCAATTATCTAACACTATTAGTCACATCAACAAGGGCTTAAATTGCCTCCGCGTTCATAGCAGATGTGCAAACCTAATGGAGTGAGGGGAAGACGAGAGGCTTTTGTTTTAAAAACTTTGTGTTTTGAACATATGACATAGCTCATCCTTTTCAAGTTTCTCTGTCCCTGAGGGTGGAGCTCCTAGTTTCCTGCTGTTTGTGAAATGTGTTGTGTCCGGGTTGGGCTGCGCTCCTGCAGTTGGAGGGGAGAGGGGATCTGCTGGATTGGGGGTGGGGGGACACCTGCCATTTTGCTTGAGATTAAACCCCATCCAGCCATGGCTGGTGCACATTGGCTTTTCCACAGTTGTCCAGAATCACTGCCTTTGTGCTCCTCCATGCCTGTGGAGGCCATTGTACCAGAATGTTCTTTCCCTTACATTCCCCCAAGAGTCAAATTCTTTTCTCCATTTTTCTAAGAAAAGCCAGAATTCTTCCTTGAAAATCAGCATGCCATTGCCCTTCTCCTGCCTCTCCAGTGCCACATCTTGGCCAGGCTGCCTTGGTGGCAGGACAAGGTGGCGTGGACTTATCCATTTGGGAGCCATGTCCTCACAGTGACCTGGGACGCTCCCTCCAGGGCTTCAGTGAGTCCCCAAGTCATCTTGACTGTCTCTGCTGGGCAGGTCCTTGCAGATGGGGACTCAGTTCTGCAAAGAACTAAGGGTCCCTAACACTTGTGGCCGTCACCTGTGCAGGACCACATTGTGTGTGGACCTGACACAAAGGGAGAGAGTGTTGTTTCCAGCCAGCCAGGAGGAGACTGGACCAGGCAGGAGCAGGTGAGGTAGGAGGCCCCATTTGTACGAAGCAGCCTGGGAACAGAGATCCCTCCCACCTAAAGGGTTCCTCTCAGGCTGGTGTTCACAGCGGGGGGATCTGTGGTCCCTTGATGGACTAGATACTGCTTAACTTTTTCTGTGACCAGAGTGGCTCTTCTACCCCTCTGCACTGGGCCAATTCGTCCCCATCCCTGCTTGGGAAGGGCATGAGCTCCTACCTTTGGGCGGTCCTCTCCCTCCTGGGTGCTGTGTGTGCAGGAAGGCGAGGACACCTGGGGGCACCTGGGCTGGCTGCTTCCCTAGCGGTGGCCCTCGGGGTGGCCCTCTACAGGGGACTTTGCCAGGCTCCTGCATTATTTTCCCCACAATCCTGCCATCATTTCTCTGCCCTGTCCAGGGAGTGTGTACTCAACAGAAGCCTGTTTCTCATCTTTCCCCTTTTATCTCAGGGTGCTCCTCAGGCCCCAGCTCCCTCGGCCATCCTGACTCTTCTGACCTTCCTGAAGAGTCTCCCATGATCTGGATTTCCCTCCTCTTCTCCTAAGCATTTCCCCCCACTGCGTCTGCCTTCCCATTACTTCTCCAGGACACTTTCTTTGTGACCTGTCACCTTCTCGTTACCCCCACATTTGTGTCATTGTCACCTGCCCCATCCTGCTCCTCTCCCAATCCCCGAATAGCACATCTACCCTTGAACTGAGGACATTGTGAGGTCTGCATTTTTTAGAGGAAGACCCCTCACTTGATAAGGTTTCAGAACGTGCCTGGCTAGCCAGGGGGAAGTGTGGGGTGCTATCCGCCCAGACGAGCCTGGCTTTGGCAGCCAGAGCCGAGCCCTGGCCTGGCCTCACGCTGACCTCCCCTCCGTGTCTCCGAGAACCCTGCCCTCTGAATGGATGATACTTGGCGTCTCAGCCTCACACTGGATTTTACTTCATAAACAAAAGCAGGCTTTAAATTCTCCCCTGACATCCTTTTAAAGAATTCCATTTGTTATGCCTTTGGAAAATACAGAACTAACAGCTGAGAATTGCAGCAAATGACCATATGGGCCACATACCATTAATAAAAGTGGAATGGAAAAGGCGCCACAGCAAAATAATATTTTCAATCATGGAGCTATTTTCTGTCATCTTTGTGAGGCTCAGTAAATTGCTCCACAACTTCCAGAAATTCCCATTTAGTTGTAACAATGTTAGAACATGAGTAATCTTTGTGTCGTCAGTGTTTCTGAGTTCCTGTTTGAATAATCTCTTCCTACTGCCCATGCCAGTAACCTGAAGCAAATAATTGAATAACCCAAGTAAATGCTGGCAGCTTCTGCCACTTGGTGGAAAAGCCAATATATTTTGCACTGTAATATGAATGTGAATAAGTTTGGTAGCATTTTTATTTTGCTTATTCTCCAATTCATTGGGATTTTTATTTGTTAGTTTGTTTATTTGTGCTTTTCATTTCAAAATAATACTTGGTTTTATTGCTTTGGATACTTAAGAAGGAAACGTGGCTCAAGAATTAGGCTTTTATTTGTTAAAGCCAGAAGTAAAGTGGTCTGAGAGAAGGTGCAACATGCAACATGAAGTCAGACGTAAAGGTGCCCTTGATCCAGGAGTGCTGAGTACATTGAATTCTGTCCTTAAAAGCTCTTCACCAAGAAGCCACCCAAGTGCCCGTGACCTTTAAATTAAATAGGACTCACTATGAGGCTCCACTGTGGCTGCTCCCAGCCCGAAAGTCACTCCTAGATCTGTGTCACGTAGGAGTGGGAGCTGCTGTGTCTGTCTCAGGGGTTGCCAGGTGTCATGGCCAGGCTGCCCCCAGTGTGTGGCTCTGGAGTCCGCAGCCTCATGTACCCTTCTCCAGGCATCAAGGTCAGGGAGCTGCCTGCTCTGTCGACCACCCCGGAAGACTTGGGGGTTTCAGAAGGCGGGGTGGAGGGCCAAAGATTAATGAAGTACGTAATTAAGTGGAGAGAGTGGCTGGGCAAGAGGAAGTGTCCGTGTGTGTGTCTGAGCACAGGCATTAAAGGCTGAGGGCAGATTGGGGGATCCGGAACCTTTAGGACAGCAGCGAGGGAGCCCAGAGCCCCTGGGGTTTTCAAGCGCCAGCCTGACTCTGCTGAATCTCCTTCTTGGCATGTTTCCTGCCCAGATACAGTCGAGCATCTTCTCCCTCTCGCCCCTCCTGCAGATATCAAGGGAAATGGTCCAGCTCCATCTGGAGGTGGGGCGGACACAGGGAGCCTGCTTCCATGGCATGCCCCAAATCAGAGGTGCTCAAACACTCCAATCCTACCTGTAGAATCTTCAGAGCATTTTTTCATTGAAAACCAGGAGAAAGCAGAGCTCTTTGAGCAGGGAACAATTGTGTACTAAGGTTCCCACATAAAGAGTCAAATAAAACCTTTTGCTGTCATACAAAGCAGACCACGTGTGTAGACCCGTTTCTCCAGCTCCTGATAGCCTCTGTGCCCTTTGTCCATGAGGTGAATTGTTTGTGCCCAAGCTAGGATAGAACCCCCAATCTCTTATGAAACTGTGCTCCTGGATCCCTGAGACATGCAGGCCTGATTTTATATGTTTATAAATGTATTATAATGACAGTGATAAATCTAACCCCAAACAGAAATTAGGCATTCCAAGCCGAAAGTAACTGGCTTTGGGGTTATCCGCTACTGGGGATGCTTCTCTCACAGTCTCTGGACTAGGAGTCAATAACCCATGGCTTGCCTCGGTAACAGGCGGGACAGCAATGGTTCCTTTCTAGTTAGTTAAAATCAATGCTAATGCCACCGTGAGTGCAGCCCCCAGCCCTGTCAGGTTCAATGCAAAGCACCCTTCCGAAGCCTTACATCCCTATCCTTGTACGTTTCCTCTTCCCGGAGGGCTGCTGGTGCCAGATACTTAGAGGTGCTCTGTTCAATATTTAAAGTTGGACACCCTGTGGGTATTTTTGTAGCAACATTGGTGATTCAGAAAAGAGAGGGGAAACGTAGTGACTTTGCTTGTGACATGAGTGTGGCTCTGCCGCCTTTTGAGCAGCATCGTGAGCCCCTGCTAATTTTATCCTAACCACAGAGAACCCTGCTGCAGCTCACTAGACAGTGTGCATCAAGAATAAGATAAACATGACTTTTATAAAACCAACTCTGCTCCGTCAGCAAATGTACTTTCTCCAATTTATTTGGACACGATCGTTTAATTCTGATTATGACAACAGTTCACAGCACAGTAGCAAATTGATTCTAGTGTGTTCTGTAAAAATTAACAGAGACCCTGGAATTAGAGGCTGGCTGCAGATCTCTGGTGTTGAATCCTTGCTGATAAACAGCACACAGTTGCCAGGTGTTTGTGCAAATTACTTAGTTTAGACTAGAGGTTAGCAAAATTAGAATCAGCTATGTTCTGATGTGCTCATTCATCCACTCTTTTTAGAAAAACATTAAATTCATCAGTCAAAATTTGATAAGCAGCATACTTAAGGAGCTGGAGCTTCCTCGTTGCTTGTTTGTGACAGCAAGGTTTATGTGGAATCAGAGCAAACATGCCATTTTCACAAAGTAGACTCCAAATTCTAATACCTTTGATTGACACGTGATGAGTGATTTTTAAAGGCCTGTGTGTCTCTGCATTAGGAGGAAGCATGCTTTCTGCATTCTGTCTACTTTCCCCATCATAAGCACTCATTAAACATGTATGGAGTAGAATCATATATTTAGATTAAATTTAGTCCTACTTTATGTCTCAGTTATTTGTTTCGAAGCATCGTTTTATATTTGGCCCCACCCAAAAGGTAGGACTGCTTGAAATCCCATCTTCGTAGTTGTTGGCAAGCTAGCTCTTCTATGTCAGATTCCAAAATGAATGACCTCTTACAGAATTCTATGAAGGGCAGAGTAATAGTGGGTCAACTTCAGAAGGTTGTTGTTTTATAGTGAAAGTCATTATCATGAAACTTCAGGTAGGGAAAAAAGGCAAGCCATTCTTTTTCCTCTAAGAGAAGCAGTTCTTTCTATGTTCCTAAGCGCTGTGAACTTCTTAGTCTAAAAAGAATCAAAAGGAGGTGTTTATGAGGGGAGGAGACAAGGAGAAGGTCAGGAGAGAACTGAGGACCCTCACAGAGCTCCCGAGGCTGAGGCATGGCTGAGTCCCGATGCCACGCGGGACTCCTTATTCCTCTCTAGCTCCGTTTTAAGGTCCCGTTTTATCTGCAGCAGGATGACACTGACTTCAGGCCATGTGTCCTGATTGAGGACAGGAAGGTCTGTGCCAGTGTGGAAATCCCTCCTTGGGTCAGGCTTTCTGTTGCCCAGGAGCCACATGTAGCTGCCACTGCAGCAGCAGCAGCACCCCAAGTCCCCAGTGGATAGACAGTGTCTGTCACAGGTGCCCCAGACCAGCTGTGCTCGCCACATGGCTCGCAAGGCCCAGAGATCAGGATGCGTCAGCAATCTGCTGGCCGGCTTTTGTGCTGACATGCTGAGCCCTGCCCAGCTCTATCCAGTCATTTATGGACTCACAGCAAGTTCATTCCATTAGCGTCTCCACCTCATGCACTGTCTGGGCCCTGGGATACGGCCCTGCCCAGAAGAGAAGAAACGCTTGCTCTCATGCAGCTTAAGTTCTTACAGGATCCTAATCATAGTGGGGCCCTTGAGGGTTGTTGATCAAAACCAGGTGATCCATGGTATCTTTCAAAGGACTCCCAGAGACCCTCGAATGACCTGACACTTCCACAGCCCCTCCTTCCTACTAGCTCACCTGGATGGGCAGCCCCAGGGCCCTTTGTGGCATGGTGGTCCCCTGGCTCCCACCAGGGACGAGGTGGGGCAAGCAGACTCCTCCTCTTCAAGGTAGTGATTTCCGGCCCAGGGCAGCCCTTCAAGACAGTTTGAAGATTTGCCACTCCCCGGAATTTAGAGTTTTTGAAAAGCATGGATTTGAGAGTCATTTCTGAGGAACTAGAAATCCATTCAGAAGCTCTGTGGGAACAGGACAGGCCCGGGATCGACCTTCCTGAGAGGTCTCTTCAGGGGCCTTGCCCCTGTTGCTTTTAATATTTTTCAACTGGAGGGAGATATTGCTCTAGGATCTATGGCAGAGTGGCAGGACGCCGTGCCTGGGGTGTTTTCAGGTGGCGGAGAGCTCTTGGCTGGGAAGTTCACTTCCAGAGGCCACCGCACTCTTTCAGAGGTTACTTGTTCGGCAAGTTGAAGCTGGAGACGTGTGTTCACATTACTCCTTGGTTTTGTTCTCTGTGACTCTCTTGCCTTTCTTTCCCCACTTCTTACTTCTGCCATTGGAAGGAAATGAGGGACTTTCTATGGCTGGGGACCATCAGAGACCCCCAGGGCTCAGGGATGGCATCTTTCACACGTGGTCAGCCTTCAGCGGCACCCGTGATGAACCCACCGATTTATGTACTATTTGCACTCAAGTCAAAACGAAGTATCCGTCATGCTGATGATTTCCTCCTCCTCTGTTGAATCATAGTTTGAAAATGAGATCATCACCAAGCTGGATCACGAAGTGGAGGGAGGCCGCGGAGACGAGCAGTACAAAGTGCTGTTTGATAAAATGTAAGTGTTGATGAGCAGTGGGATCTATGTCAGAGCAGAGACGGGGAGGCTGTAATTAGACGACAATGAACTTTGTAGCCCAGAAATAATTAAAATGTGTTAATAATGGGAAACATTTAAAATTGCACCTCCGTTGACTTTTTTTTCCTGGGCGTAATCAGCGAGATGTGCCTGGTTATTTTCTAGCCTCCTGGAGCACTGCAGGAAGCACAAGTATCTCGCCAAGACCGGGGAGACCTTCGTGAGGCTGGTGGTGCGTCTGATGGAAAGGCTGCTGGACTACAGGACCATCATGCATGACGAGAACAAGGAGAACCGCATGAGCTGCACCGTCAATGTGCTGGTGAGTGGGAAGCTAATCAGGCCCTCCATCTCTACAGCATGTCCAGAGCCCCACCTCGGCCTTCCGGGGCCCACCTGACCGTGGGCATGGGGCTCTCCACAGCAGAACACGGCTTCCTTTGCCCGTCTCCTCATCTGCTGCTGCCAGGACTGAGTAATGACCTGATTGCAGATGCACTCTGAACGTGTGCAGAAACAGCTCCCCTGCAGATGTCCCCCTGCTGTGGTCGAAGGTGGCCAGCCATCTCATTATGTAACCATGGTAGCACCTCGTGGGTCACAGATCTTAAGTCTCTGCTGCTAGGAGTTTAGAAGGTATCCTCTGGTGAGCGGGGTGCATGGTGGTCTCAGGAAATGCATGCACATCCTGATCCTCAGAACCCACGAATGTGCCCTTATCTGGAAAAGAGTCCTTGCAGATGTAACTAAGAATCTCGAGATGAGATAATCCTGGATTACCTGGGGACAGGAGAAGAGGGCTAAGTCCAATGACAAATGGTCTCAGAAGATGCAGAAGAGAAGACCTGGAACAGGAAGGCCACATGAAGGAGGAGGAGGCAGAGGTCGGAGTGAGGGAGCCACAGCTGCAGAATGCTTGGGGCCACCAGAAGCTGTAAGGCACAGGGAGGACCCTCCCCAGAGCCAACAGGAGGGGCACAGCCCTGCCAATGCCTTGACTATGGACTCCTGGCCTCTAGAACTGTGAGAGGATGCACATCTGTTCTTGGAGGCCATGAAGTTTGGGGTCATTTTTTTCCAGCAGCTGCAGGAGGTCGGTGCAGGGCAGCATTGATGGCAGGTGGCTAGGTGAACTTGGAGACGTCCATGCACTGCTGCTCTGGTGTGGCCGGGTCTGTGGACATGCCCTTCCTGAGGTACGCCCAGGAAATCCAGTGGAGCTGATGAGCTTGATGACACCAGAGCTCAAGTCCAGGGAGTGGCTGGCAAGCCTCACAACTCTGAGCAGCCACACGGCTCTCACACCCAGAGCTCCTGCTTCCTCCTGGGCTCCAGATCCCTGCCTTCAGTTCCCAGCCATCAGCCTCTGAATTTCAGAGCCCTCACCTACCTGCCGTTGGCCAACAAACAGATGCTTCCCCTAACTTCCACAGCTGTTATTTGCAGGTGCTTGGAGCTCACAAAATGGACTTTCCTGCCAGGAGGAATGGGACAAGTCACTCATTCCTAAAAAGCTACTCGAGGTGTTTGAATTCAAAAGATTAAAAAAAAGGAGAATTTTCACTTTCTATACACTTTGTGTCAATATTAAATCTGTGTCTTTCCATTAAGAACTCTGCAGCTAAAGCTCATGAGCAGTCCTAGCCCCTTCATCCCGTGGTCAGATAATCTGTTTAGGCTAATATTAAACATTTTGGGTAGCAAGTTTTGTTTTCCTTTAGAAGCCAAACACTGGGTCTTCTGGTGTGCCGTCCAGCACTTGAAGAGCATGGGAATGTCACTGCCTTCCCCTAGAAAAAAGTCAAACTGAAGCATCAGCAGCTCCTCTTAGGTCATCTTCTCAGGCAAGCGGCTGCCTCCACCACCACAGAGACAGGAGGCTACAGAGAAGCACAGCTTACTGCAGCAGAATCCCGGGACAGAAATCAGCCTGGGAGCCAGAACTAGATGCCTCTTGCTCTTACCCAGTGCATCATTATTGCCTTCAGTGTGAATCAAGCACTGAAAACAAGCACAGGCTGAAGACTCAGCAGCCGTTAGAACCCAACTCAGATGGGACAGAGGTTTTGGAATTATCCATCCAGGCATTTGAAACAACCACAAATTATATGCTAAGAGCTCTCTTGACAAAGGGGCTACTGTGCAAGAACAGATGGGTAATAGATGCAGAAACCGCCCCCACAAATGAGAAATTCAAAACACTCTAACACAATGAAAAATTCCTTGGATAGTCTCATCATTCAACTGCTCATGACAGAGGGGAAAACTAGCAAGCCCCCAAACCTAAATATGTTTGCTCATGCTAAGAAGAGTCTTGGTCAACCAGAGAGTCACTGGCTCTGGGGTGTGTCCTGAGATCTGTCCCATGGCTCTGTTTGTCTTTGCATTTACCTATAAACTGACCAAGTAGCACAGCAACTCGCTCTGCTCAGGTAGGCTGGCCTGTATCCTAGGCAGAGGAAGTCACCTGACTCTGCCTTCCGTGTCTTTACATTCTTGCCTCTTCCCCCAAGTAAGTGACTTTCATAGTGCCAATGTGGTTGATGGAAACAGAAACCAGTGTGTTGCTAGGGGAAGAAACGAAGGTCTTTTCAGAATCCCCCCCCTCCCCCCCCCTGCTATGGACATAAAGTTATAGTGCTCCATCTGATCCTTAAGGTACCTCAGGGGCCTGGAGTGTCTGTCTATAAGGAAAAATTATTGGTAGGTTTATTAGGTTTCCAATTTTGATGATTAAGACTTGTATTTGTTTTAAACAAGATCTCTTGTGCTCACCAGAACATGGCACTGGGTGGAGAAGACATGATGTGCCCTGAACGTGTCACCAGAATTCGCCCTGGAAACACTCTTGTGATGACACCTGCCGTTTAGTTTCCGATGTTGACATGTGTTCCTCCTTGATTTAGAGTCTAATTCAGTGCCCACCTCCTGTTGCTGGGGTCAGCACTCGCTCTGCTTAACCGGGAAACACCAGTACAGCCGAGACGATCTCACACTACTAACCCCTCAACGAGTGACATCCTGAGTCACTTCATGAGGAGCACAGAGTTCTATCTTGAGCTATCCCCTGGGGAAGGTAGAGTGGATCCCAACCTGTTTTAATGTTTTGATATGAAAAAATAAGTCCGTGGGATAAATAGAAACAAGATGCTAGAGTTTTACAGAGACGTCTCCTACCTCTAAATTTTATATACATACATGAATCTCCTGGTCCATTTTCACCTTTACTTGTAGAAATAAGAATAGTATGGAGATAAATATGTATATCTATCTCTAAATGAATATAGCTATGTTAATGTATATTAGAGGTACATAAATATACTCAATTAGTCACTAAGCAGAAATTCTAAAGTTAAAAAACCAAGTGGAAAATCAAGTTAAAAATCAAGTTAGCAGGTACAGGGGTGCAGTAGCACAGCAGAAATAGCTTCTAATGTTCCATAGTATACAGGAACTACGTTGGCAATAATTAATTGAATATTTCAAAATGGAAAGTAATTTGAATTTTCCTAGCACAAAGAAATAAATGATAAAGTTCTGAGGGAAAGATGTTT
The DNA here is from genome assembly GCF_964194105.1 of Spermophilus citellus. NCBI lineage: Eukaryota > Metazoa > Chordata > Mammalia > Rodentia > Sciuridae > Spermophilus > Spermophilus citellus. Next base: position 92,944,927 of record NC_138195.1, read on the forward strand.
CATTTACCCCGATCCTGTCATTCCGTGCTATGTGTATTGAAATGTCACCCTGTACCCCAAATGCGTACAGTCACTATGTGTCCATTAAAAATAAAAGTACGTTTATAAATAAGTTAGCAAATAAAATAGAGAACATAAAATGTGTCAGTGCCCTTTAAGTCCACTGCCAAATTTCCATTTTAGGACCAGTTCTGTGATTTTTTTTAAGACCAGGTTTATGGAATATGCTAAGTCATAAGGCTCATTAATACCCGGCTCTTCCCTGCTCTTAGAAAATCAAAAAGGAAAATGAAAAAACAAGGGTCATGAGCAGTCACTTTGCCCAGTGCTCTAAGTCCCCGGAACGTCCCCTGCAAGCTTCTCCGGGTGTGTGTTGGGTCCTGGTTCCCACCTCACTGACTCTGTAAGCAGCATTCCTTGTCGCCTCCACTCGGGGTGTCCCTACTCATTGGTGGCTAACTCAGCGTGTGGCCCCTTGCTCTTCTGCAGTCGTCAGCACGCCCACCTTGCAGGCTGAGAGAGTCGCCTCATGACAGAGGCCCATTTCTGTTTCCATGACCCCTTCCAAGGCAATGCATGTCGTACTGGGACCAGAGTCTTGACAACTTCGCATCTGCTGGAGCAATGCAGGAACCAAAACTGAAACAGTGCACGTATCTGAGGCCTGGATGTCAAGGCCAAGCAGTCAGGGATGGGATGGGGACACTCTAGTGCCATTGCAGCGGGGCTTTGAGGCCCGGCTGCTGGGAGAGTGAGAGGCGCTGCTGCAGAGCCCAGGGGACACCAGAGCAGCGAGAACTGGACATAAAAGACACAGAGGTTTCCATAGGAATTGGGATTGGAGATGGGGGCTCTGCTCTGGAAGAGGACACATGTCAATACTGACGGAAAATAGAAGACGTTCTGTGTCTCTGAGAGAAAGGAAGGCCACGATATCTCTGCTATGCAGTTGTGAAGGACAGGGACCCACCCTAGGACTGGGTGTAAACACGACTGTGAAATCGGCCTGTGAACACCAGTGAGCTCGGCCCTTCCTCCGCCTCCATGCAGATGCCTTGGTTACGTCGCCGACACTCCAAGCTCTCAACTGGGAACATCCTCATTACCCAGCCACACCCAGGTCCCGCAGCACGTTAGACTGTCAGACACAGCACAGTGTGGAAGTCTCCGTCCCTGTTTCTAAACATGCCCCACTAGCTTTCTCTACTTACGGATCATCTCAGAGAGGTAAATCTTGGAAGCAATACTGTCTTTGGCTGATGCAATTAAAGCTCCTCTGCCATCTGATTGGGTCCTTGTAGGTCTTCATATCCTGATGTTCACCTGTTCACCTCGGGCACCGATTCTAGAGTGCTAATGTCATTTTCAGGTGTTGAGTCTCACATGCCTTGTTGGATGACTTCTGTGCTTGTCTGAGGCCCCAGGTATGATTAGGATTTTAAAGTGTTTGTAGAGAGAGTCACATGAAGAAAGGTAATTTTTATAGAAACGTTTCTGCTCAGCCAGAAGGTCCTTGGCAGTAATTCACACAAGTAGCCCATCAGTTGCAATCTGCTGACCTCTTTGTGCACGAGGGGCCTTTAAGATGCCACTGGTTTTCTCGTGTGCATTGGAAGTATTGAGTGCTGTCCAATGCACACTCCTGGGAAGAGGGGAGGTTCTATGTGGACCCTGCTCAGTTCAGTAACAATGGCCCCATGTGGCTATTGAGCAGTCCAAATGTGGCAGGTGCCTGGGAAGGTGAATTGTTAACTTCATATAATGTTTCTTCACCTGTAAACGGCCTCGGCCAGTGGCCACTGTATTGGACACCGAGAGTTAGAATATCGCAAAGGCTTCTCTAGCTCCTGCTGCACTGGGGCCCCTCCTGCTCAAAACCATGTGGGTGCTGCTTCTTTGCCTATCCCAAATCCAGGTTGTTTGAATGAGATTGCAGCAGTTAAGAGATCCTGTCTGTGGCTAGCACCTTGTTTTAACTGACGACAGGTGACTTTCACATGACCAACAGAAGTAGACTGAGTCATCAGGTTTCCAAGTGCAGGAAGCCAGGTCATGAGGAAAGCAAAGCACGTGAGTGACAGCGGGAGGTGGTAACTTGTGTGAATCTACAGCTCTCTCCAAAGAGCTGGGTCCCTGAGCCCAGGTTTGACACAAGTTGAAGAAACTTGAATTTTTAATGTGGCATGACACCCTTCATGGAACAGGTTTTTTAAAACAATATGTGGCTTAATTTTTCAGAATTTCTACAAAGAAATTGAAAGAGAAGAAATGTATCTAAGGTAGGTCTTCACCCTGCTCACTGTAATTGCTGTTTGGCAAATCCATGTTAAGAACCGCTTATAACCTCAGCAGTTAATTCATAGGAAATTACGATTCCCCTGACATTGAGTTTGGGGGTCCCCAGGTCTGTTCTCAGCCTGTATAGCTGATCCCCAACAATAGAGGATTTGGAGGTCACATTTAGCCAACTCAGAGGCAAAACTATAAATGATTATTTTATGGCTTCTATACCCCTGTGACCAACTCATATGGCCCTTTGAGGGGAAAAAATTGACTGATTTTAATGTTTCACAGTAGCTCATCTGATTAAGTGAGAAGTCCAGTTATAAATTTACCAGAAATAGACAGTATTATGAATTTTCAGTCTCCTCTCACTTAACTCACTCCAAATCCCCATGTTTCTAGATTTTGCTCCCTCACCTGGTTTCCCATCCAGGATAAGACAGGACTGGGATAGCTCCACCACAGTTCACTTGCCTCCATGAACCAGGCCCCGGTCAGACCCTCAGTGACACAGGGGAAAACATGCCTAGTGATAGTGACGCACCACGATTAGGTCTGTCTCTCTCCTGGTCACCGTCAGGGTCCAGTGTCAATTAATTATCAAGGTCAACACTTGGAAAAACAGGCTAAGCATAAACTCTACATGGCATTAGTGTTTGAGGATATATTTATTACGGTGAGTGTGTGTTTTCTTCCTTCTCCTTCAAAAACAGCATCTGACTATTATAGTATACTTGGGAAAACAATCAGCTTCCTTCATCCAAAATGTATCTTGCTTTATATTAAAAAGCAACCTTTATTTCTTTATAGCAGAGAAGCTCTTTCGATCATATTCACTGTGATTGGGGGAGCTCTTTATTCTTATGGATTTGGATTCCTATGGATTTTTTGTGCATTTGAATTCAATAGACTCGTAGGAAATGACAATCAAGATTGTGTAATCTCATTTCAAATGACTGAGGGAAAATCTGGAAAAGATTAAAAAGAATAAAACAGCTTGAAGTGAAATCCTACCTTTTTCATCTTCATTTTTTATATTGAAAAAACTTAAAATTTAAAATACATGTATCCATATGTACATGTGTGTTCATATCTATCTACCTATCTATCCAAGAATGTATTTACTCTTATTGGGGTTTTTAGTGCTTTTTTTCATTGAAAGTTTTTGAGGCATTATGAATCATGAACATTATAAAAAGACAGTGCAGATAGGAGTTACTGTTGAATGTTGAATTTAGCTCCTGCAATCCTCCACACAAATTATTCCGTGTCCTTTTAAGCACGCACCTCTCTTTCGTCATCTCAGGTACTTGTACAAGCTCTGTGACCTGCACAAAGAGTGTGATAACTACACTGAAGCGGCTTACACCTTGCTGCTCCATGCAAAGCTACTTAAGGTAATAAAAATCATCAGGCACTTTTATGATTCTGTTGTTATAGAGTCAAAGATTATTCTAAATATTATTTTGCTGTTACAGATTTTAGGATATTCATGTTATGGATATTTAGTAACTGCAACAACATGAACAAAAATGTTGAGGAAGTGCTTTCATTCTGGACTCGGCCCTGCTGAATGCAGACTTAGCAAGATGCCAGGCAATCCAAGCTCCCACCATCAGGCTCTGAGGTGGTAGCAATTTAGAGATTCTGAAATTCCTCTTTCCTGGCAACAGGACTCAGTAGTGATGGAGAACAACATCAATAAGAAGGACCATCCATAGTGGAGCAATGAGACACGCCCCTAATTATCCTGGCAAAGAGCGTAGGGACCAGATCCTGCCATTTCTGCTGAGCAGTTCATGCTGAGACCTCCTTTCAGTGTCCTCTGCCTTATTCTGTAGTGTTGCTCGGAAGTGCAGGTCTGGCATGACCACCTCTGGTTCTCAGTGGTTCTTTTATTACACGGGTAGCTTTAGACAGGGTTTCTTGTTGCAGTTACATGTTTGTGACCCCCATGCCCAATTCCAGCAGTGAAGAGTACAGAGAGGACCCTCAGTGAGTAACCAGAATAGGTGGGTGGACAGAGGCACAGGTGGATGGATGATGGATAGAGAGGGGTGGGGACAGGTGGTTATGGAAATTGCCGTACAGCCTCTCGGTTTATGATTTAGAATTTCAGCAGGTCATTAGGTTTTTCTACTCATGATATCCTTATAACTATTAGGAAATACTGAACCAGGTAGAGAACAATTAGAATTTGGTGAGTGATCCCACAGAGGTTGCTTCCTCAGGGAATCTCACTCCCAGATCTAGGCCCGTCTTCCAGACATCTGAAGTGGAATAGCACAGGACCAAAGAAAGTGTGATTAAATGGGCAGGAAGTGATGCCTGTTGGGCAGGGGGAGGTCAGGACTGAGCTAGGGAGGAAGACTCCTTCAGCTTGGGTGCCCCAAGTTAAATGGTGAATGTCACATTATCTCTCTCCTTAAAGTTCCCCATAGCGTCTGTGACATGAGCAACCGGGCTTGAGTGTGGACATTACTTCTGTCTCGAAGCAGAAGGGCTCAGCCCTCATCCTGGGCGCCACTTGGTAGTGCTCTGAGACTAGCTGCCAGAGGACCCGTTTGGCCTCCTGACCATCAAAGCTCCCCAACCGCAATCCTTTATAAAGACAGGGGTTTCAGGGAGTGCATCTGACCACAGCCACCCCCCTGTGAATTCCAGTAGTCTTTGTTTACCAGAAATCCAAATTTCAATAACAAGGTGTTTAGCAAATGTCAGAGTCTTTTTTATATATATACCAGGGAAATTAAAATGGGATTGACAACTACTTTCTCACTCTTTCTCTCACATAGAACATAAACTTTTATATGCATATGTGAATGTAAAACATATATGTGTGTAAACACAACATTTGGTTGATCACTGGATTTATCGGGTACAGCTGGGTCTACCACAGATCGCATGATGGCTTATCTCACAGCCCAAATCAAGAGGCCCAATCGCATGCTCTTTTCCACTGGGTTTTGGGTTTTGTAGTTAAATGGTGAATGTCACATTATCTCTCTCCATATCTCTTACACCATTACATTTTGCAAATTTTCCTGAATTTATTTGGATATTGCTGTAAATGTGGATTCATAGTGGTTAATCAACTTGCTAAACAACATAATTTGTATTGCTATGAAAATTCTTGAACATGACAAATATGTTCTTGTTTGCTGACTAAAATCCTTAAATAGAAGCTTCTTTTTTGTCTAAGGATATTTTTGGCCAGAAACAAGAGCAATGAAGACATTTGTTTATAGCTTAGCAATCAAGTTCTTTTATCACCATTTTAAGTGGAAGGTACAGAGAATTTTTGTTTCCCTGTTCAAATATGTTGCATTTTTACAAACTGGTTTTAAAATCCAAAGAAGTCTGAACCTTCTTACTCTTTTTTATTGCAGTTACATTTCAGAACCATCTAAAGTTTTATTTTTATCCCCCACCCCCTAACAAAAGTAGCCACAGCCCTGGCTAAGTTGTACCAGCCACCTGCAAAGGCAGCAGCTTTGCGCCTTCCCCTGGTGGCAGGTCTGCAAGTCGGGTTGTCTGGCTCTGCCCCACAGGCCTAGGGTGGGGAGGCCGGCATGTCCTCCCAGCCTCCTGTCCTTGGAGCCCTGAGGGCCAGCTCAAGCTGTCCAGGGCCTTGGCTGCAGAAAGGTGGCTGGGCAGGTACTGCGAGAGCAAGCCTCTAGGTGGCCTTGCCGTGCTCCTGGGGCCTGCCAGGCAGGCCAGCCTCAGTCCCTCCGGCCCTTGCACTAGGCCACAGTTGTTCCCAGCTCTCCACTCCCCGTACAGCTCCCCTCATTTTTCATCAGCCGTGTGGCCCCTGACACACGCCACACAGCTGATGCCCTTGTTCAGATGTGGCCTCCCCAGCACCGAGTCCATCTGGACATCCTGCCATGGCCCTTCCATTTGGACTCTCCTGTGTCCAGGCAGCTGGTTGTCATTGCCTTATGTCCTTATGCTGTCACCCCTAATCACACTGGCTCTGGGTGGCGGGGAGCCTGGAGGTCAGGCTCCTTCTCACTCATCTTTGATCTAGAGCCTGGCACATAGTAGGTCCTGGCCAAACATTTGCCGACAGTCATGGAGCCCTCTACCTAATGCTATTGATGTGTTGAGCCAAAGTTCCGGAGCTTACGTGCCTCACCTGTCAGATAGCCACACCTTCTCTCTGATGCATCCTCAGTTCACAGGATAATTGGCCAGTCTGTGCCAGGCCCTGGCCTGTGGTTAAATCTGCAAAGAGCTGCCTATTTTTAGGGCATCATCTGTATTAATTGATGGACTGTTGGATCTCTATCCTGACAACCTATGATCCACATACCTTCTTTGTGTTGAGCAAAAAGGCCCACATGACAGAGAGCTTTGCCGGTTGCCAACTTGAGACGGCCTCTGTCACCTGGCTCTTAATGAACCCCGCGCTTCAGGGGTCTGTCAACAAGCTGATGGCTCTGCTTTCCAGAAATCTGGGGTTCTCTTCTCTATGAATCTGACTACAACTCTGCCTCCCTCATCTTTCTGGGCCCCTGGACGGGCTTTGCTCTGCCATCCCAGGCCTTGGCAGCCTGATGACAGAGCCAGCCATACCTGCCTAGAATTGGGGCACACAGACACGCGCCTGACACGGAGCTCCCACCCGTCGTGGCCCCCGAGGTGACAGTGCTGTCCTAGACACACCCCGCCCAGCACTGCTAATGCTCTGCTTTTGCCCCAGTGGTCGGAGGACGTGTGCGTGGCCCACCTGACACAGCGGGACGGCTACCAGGCCACCACGCAGGGACAGCTGAAGGAGCAGCTCTACCAGGAAATCATCCACTACTTCGACAAAGGCAAGGTAAAATGATCATTTTCTTGTTTTCCTTTTATATGAACCTCCCCACGGCTCTGTAAACACACATTTTAACTTGTGATGTTTGCAGAACCAGAAATTTGTTGCAAATTGTGTAGTGAAATATTTTATGCATGTTCCTCCAGCTTGTGCTTACAAGTATACATCTTTTTTTTTCTTTTAAGTCAATAGCCTCTTTTAAAATGCTCTGCAGATTGTAAGGACTGAAAATGCACCCATATTTTTAAGGCTATTGCTGGGGGAACCGAGTCGGGGACAGTGGTTCAGATGGGTCTCTGCCCTTGGAGTGACTGTGTTCCTTTTGACATCTTGCGCTTCTCTGTGGTCACAGAAAAGTCGATTCTGCAGTGGAACATGGGTCACTACACTTGGGCAGTGTCGAGATTAATTGACTTTAATTTTTTACTCTTGACCTGTACTCAGAGCAGACCTGTTGCCACCTTCACTAGCCATCTTGTCATATCCCGTGACTGTAGTCCTTGTGATTCAGATGCACAGTCACCATGGAAAAGAGCTGCCTCAGCCTCAGAGGTTCTTAACAGCTGCCACCAACGTGACGTCAGAACTCCTCCTGGGGTCCTTCACGCCTCTGGGTCTGTGTCTTTTCCTCTTTGAGAGAAGTGACATATGGTTTCCACCAAGGAAGCTCTGCGCACGTCCCTGGCTGTGCCACGGCACCTCCAAGAGGCTTTAAGCAACAGAACTCTCTCTAGTCCTAAGTCAAAGCACCGGCGGGGCGGGGCGGGGCCTGCCCTGGAGGCTCTGGGGAGGAGGCCTTTCCTGTCCCTGGCTCAAGGCTGAGTGGCTGGCAGTCCTTGGCATTTGCTCCCTGTGGACACATCCCCCACGTCAGTCTCTGCCCTGGTCATCACATGACGTCTCCCAGTGGTGTCTTTGTCCACCTTTCCCTCTTCCTGTGAGGACACTGATCACTGGGTTAGGCTCGCCCCTCTCCGGCACAACCTCATTTCAACTTGGTTATATTCAAAGCCCCTGTTTGCAAACATCATGTTCCTAGATACCAGGGCTTGGGGCTGCACTTATCTTCTTGGGGACACTTTTCCACCCTCAACAGCACCCACGCCAGGAGGGGTGGTGGCTGCTTCTCTTTGGCTGACTGCAGAATCCCTGTGGCACCAGCTCAGGATTCTCCTTGTTTCTGAAGTGACCATTCATGTTCCTGTTTTTGTCCCTTAATGTCCTTAATGTGGGAAACAAGTCCCAAATCTTTACAATGGCCTGTGGCCCACACAGAGGCCACTTGGAAAGACAGGTCAGAAGTGTCGTGTGACTTGCACCCCCTTGGGGAATCGGGGGAAGCAGATGTATTTCTTCATATAAATGAGAAGCGCTCACAATTAGGGCCATTTACCAGTTTTATGGGCTTGTCCAGGGGAATCCACTTCTCAGAAGATGGCTAAAGATATGGAGTGGGCCCAGCTGTTCCTTCCCCCAGCGGCTTCCTGCTCAGTGGTGTTCTAGAGAGGGACCATCGGTGTTGGGAAGTGTCCAGAGCCAGAGATGGAACCCCTGGAGCCTTGGAAAGCCCAAGGCCCAAGGCCCTCAGGCTGGGAATCTGTGCCTCTGCAGATGGCCATACCAGCTCCTGCAGGCAGTGGCCCTGCACCTCTGACCTCCCCTCCCTCACTCTGGGTTCCAGCCACTCGGCCCCTTTGGGGTCCTGAGCTCCAGCCCTGCCCAGCAGGCCCTACTGCCTGTCCCTTGGTGCATTTCTTCCCATCTCAGCCAGAATGTCACTTCCTCTCCAGCCCCTAAGACATCCTAGGCCATTCTTTAGAGTTCTTATGACAATTTGCAATGAGGAATTTCATATGTGTATCTTTAATGACTCCCCAAAGAAGCCATGAGCACTAGGAAATAGAGGCTCTCGCGTTCCTCCCCCATGGAGCTGAGGCTGAGGCTGCCCGCACACAGCCCGAGCTCACTGGGCGTTCCTTGAATGGCTGAACCAACAAGGGAATCCCCAGCATTCCACAGCTTCCCGACGGACAGGGAAACGCTCCAGAGAGCAGGATTCTCAGCCTGAAGAACAACGTCTTTTTTAAAGCAGAGATAGCCTAATTATCTCTTCTATGCAATGATGGTTCATCAAAAAAATCACACGGAGGGACACAAAGAATGTTTCAGGTCAGAACAGTGGTTTACGGCATGGACTGGCTGGCACACAGCCAGTCCCTCCCACCTGTGGGTGAGGCTGAGGAGGCAGCTGAGCCTCCCACAGCACACTGGGGCCCAAGCCGAGAGCGAGTCCAGCCCAGAGCACCAGCAGAACCCAGGCTAAAAGGCCTGGCTTAGAGAAAAGTAATCCAGGTGATAAACTGGGATGACATGAAGGAGAGCCCATGGGCAACTGTCCTCAGATTCCTGGTGTTTTGGTGGAGTCAGAAGGACGGCCTCGGTGACATGGTGACATGACCTGTAGCCGACCTTGAGTCAGAGGGGATTGGGGAAAGTCGTCTTCCAGCACCTGTTCAAGGTGTGATGATAAAACCGCAAGCTTGGAAAGCCATTTCTGAGTGCCTGTGACATTTCTAGAAGGGTTTGGGAAAGGAGTGACCTCTGCTGATGCTCGAGAACTAGAGTGGCCAGAGCATAGGGGCCTGAGAGATCAGAGAGGGTGAAACGTGAAGTACCGGGGATTGGCTGTGAGGCAAACGTCCATTTTAACCCCAACAAGCATTCAACTTTCTGGAGAAAAGAGCAATAGCAAATAATTAAATTACCTTCCGTGCCAGCCTGGGCGAGCTGGAATGTGCTGGAATTTTGACTCTGAAACTCCAGAGCTCCAGGTAACATGGGCCTGCTTCCCCCTCTTGGTCTACACCCATTCAGTGTCCAGGTGAGTGGAGATTCTGCCACGTGGGTGTGGCCAGGGGAGGGACAGGGAGGGGTTGCTGGCCTGTCCATGCTCTGCTCACTTCATCTGCTGAAGCAGGTCTGTGCCCGCACGAGACTTCAGTGGGTAGGCAAGAGCCCAGAGGGCAGGGCAAGGTGAGCAGCACCTGCGTGCACCACAGCATGGACCAGACAGGGAGGCGGGCTCCTCATCCAGAGTACTCAAGGCCCAGGAGGAGCAAGCCTAGACTTACCAAAGCACGCAGTCCTTCTAAGAGAAGAACTTCCCACAACTGGAGTGTAAGAGTAGCCTTGTCTCTTAGAAGTTGGCTTTGGGCCTTTACCCTAACCTCATCATAGCTGACTGTCTTTCCTCCTGGCAAGGGGACTTGGTAGGTGACAATGCAGAAGCACCTGAGAAACTGGGCTCCTACACCCATCTCCTGACCAGGATACTGGAATCTTACCAGGTGGGAGCTGAGGGAGGTGGGGCACAGAGGAAGATCAACTCTGGGCAGGATTTAGAATCTCTTCCATTTAGGAAATAAGGCCAAGGCACGAGGTCTCTTCCAGGCTTGTGTGTATGTGGTAACTTGAGAAATAACAGCCGTCACTCCTTTCTTACAAGCAATGGAATCATGGGGGGCTAAGACCATTGCTGACCACTAAGAAGCTCCGAGTAGGAAGGCCCTTCCTCAATTGCAATTGTCATAGTTTAAAAGTGTTTCAAAATGGCTCGCAGGTGATGGTTGGTGTGTGACATGTCCGAAGGAAACTTGAAGGGAAATTTTGGTTAATGAGGGACCCTGTGTTTGGTTCCAAGCTGGGGATAGGATGGGACTCTGCCCTACGCTGTCCAGTAGTGGTCCATAAACCACTTGCAGGCCATTGGCACTTATAGGGTGACCAGTCCCAGATGAGCTGTGCCCTCAGTCTACAGTACATACTGTACTTCCAGGACTTAATGCAAAAAGAAAAGAAAAAAAAATTGTTATATAGGCTGATTTGTGTCCTCCCAAAATTCATTTGTTGAAGTCCCAATGCCCCAAACCTACAAATGGAAACGTGTTTGGAGAAGGGGTCATTTGAGAGGTAGTTAGGGTACAATGAGGCCATTAGGTTGAGCCCTAATCTAGTCCGACTTACAAGAAGAGGAGATTGGACACAGACATTCCTCAAGGGAAGTCCACATGGAGACACGGCCAGAAGGTGCCGACTGCAAGCCATGCAGAGAGGCCTCTGAAGGAACTAGCACTACCAATGCCTTCATCTTGGACTTCTGACCTCCAGAAATAAATCTCTGTTGTTCAAGGAAGCTAGCTAGTAGCAAGTCAGGACTTCATTACAGCTGCCCTAGCAAACTAATAAGAATGTCGAGTATCTCATTAAGTTTTTTGCGTTGATTACATATTGAAATGATGATGTTTTAGATATGTTAAGTATTACTAAAATTAATTTCACTTTTTTAATGTAGTAACTAGAACATTTAAAATTACATATGTAGCCCACGTTGCATTTCTATTGGACACTGCTGCCTTGAGCCAGGACTTTTTCTCATTAAGCACCAAAAATGCTATTTTAACTAACACATTCCTCCACATGTTGGAGGGAAATGGAAGCTTATTGCATATCCTTTGGGTCCACCACAGGCAGCCAGAACCCCACATGTGCCTGTTGGTATGCATTCCTTACATTAAATGAGTACGTGAGAAGATGAAATATATCTAAAAAGAATGAGAAAATGCAAAACAAAGCCAGGAAAGAATAGAACTTATTTCAGAAGGATGAGAGAAATATAATAAGCACCCAAATAAGGTGTTTTTCTCCTGTGATCCAATGTCATCTCTGTGATTTTGAAATAAATGCCAGGATTAGTGTAGCTGTGAGCATCAGGGCCTTTGGAGAACGAGCAAACTGGGGCTCCATCTGACCCCGAGGAGACGTGGACAAGGCCCAGGGCAGAGAGCACAGCTGTGAAGAGAAGTTCTAAGAACCACGGAGAAGCATCACCAGTTTTCTGGAACTTACCCCATTGTCAGGATGATTTCTCTTTTCATTTCCTGACTCTGGCTTGTAAGGAGGTTGTAGATCAGAAAAAGACAAGTTCTTGCAAGGATAAGGCTGGCCTTCCTGACTAGAGTCCTGTCGTCTGTTAAAAATGACCACCTTCAGTCGGAATGACCACCACAGTAGGTTGAGTGACTGAGGTTGCCTACGGACGGGCAGGGCCACCGGCCTCCACCAGGCTGCTTGCCTTATTGGATGACCCGGGTTCCGCCAGGCTCAATCTGAGCCTGTACCCACTGCATTCGCAGTGTTTAAATCGCCAGCGTTGCCTTGGTTTGACTTTACACTTAGTGAATTTTAAGGAAACAAATCACAGTTCCTATTTTTTGAAAGTGTCTTTGAGCCAGGGGACCTAATACCTCAGTTGAACCGAAGATTAAGGAGTCCCGGGGTCTGCAAGATTATGAAATGGAAGGAAAAGGCTAGCTCAGTCTGATGAAACCCTGGCAGCTCTCTTGATACCGTGTGTCCCCACAGGGCCTGTTTGCTCAAGTCATTAGGGTAGCCTTTGTTTTATATGACTGTGTGAAACCACATACATCCTTGAGCTCATTCACCTTCCAAGTTTATACAGCTACCCAGGGGGACAGAGAAGGCAGGCGTGACCCCTAGGATGCTGGGCAGGTAGGCAGGGAACAGTCCCCTGCTGAGTTCACCCTGTGCATGCAGGGAGGTGGAGGTGGGGCTCGGGGTCGGATTATATTAAAGTCTCTGCCTTTGTGCCCTGAAATCAGCAAGGCTGAATGGATTTTCTGCTTCTTTCTATTGGACACTCTCACCGTTGAATTATGTTCTGTTATCTTTCTGTATTTCTTCCACACAAAATCATTCTTCTATTTTTGCTTTTCCACTGTTTAAAAAGTTTAAAATGCCTTTCAGCCCGGCTCCTGGTCTCTTAATCTCCTCCTTTCTCTGCACCCGCCTCACTCCTGTCTGCCCCTCCTCACTCTCCAACGTTTCTTCCTTCCTGGGCTAATAATTACTCCTCGCTCCTTCCCCATTCCATTTCTACCTCCCCTTTTGAGCATCCCCCCCAAAAGCCTCTGTTCGGTTTTATCAGGTCCGAGGAGCGTTCTTTTCTGAAGGTGTGCTGAATTGTCTGTCTTATTGTGCGTGGTTGAGGCCTGGTAATTTTCAATACAGCCCTCAATCCAAGTTCTGCACTGAAAATCACCAGGCTTCTCTGTGGAGGATGGGAGTCGAAACAGCCGCTGAGCTAGAAGGGGTGGCTGGCCCAGGCGCGCCAAGCAGGACTGGCCAGTGCTAAGTCAGCCGGAACCCAGACTGCCGGGCCATGAGGACAGATGACCCAGAACTTACAGCTCGGGGGTGTTTGGATCCCGGAGACTCTTTCAGCTGAAGCTTTGCTCTTTTTCCTTAAAATAACCTTCCTTTGACAAAGTTCACACGTTGCCTTGCACCAAACTCGAAAAAATGACGCATTTTTTCATCATCTTGTGAACTAAAAATAGGGGTCTGGGAACAAGTTCCTGCTTTGGGTGAAATGGTTGGATTTCTTTTCTAAGTATTTGGGGTGAAATTTTCTCATCCTGTGAGTTTTCCTTTAAAAACACAGTTGTTATTAAGACAAATTTCAGGTCAGAATAATGAACCCTTTTTATGAGTTGATTCGAACCTTAGCATTTCTAAAATTCCTGAAAATCTCAATGTTAGCCAGAGTCTCATCAATCAGCCAGAATCTTCCTTGAATATTCAAAGAGATTATATGTTCATTATGATGTGCTCCTATTTAAAAAGAACCCTATTTTATCAAAGTATGAGAAAAATGTACTGTTAGAGTGGAGGAGGAGCAGAGATGGGGATCTGCTCCAGGAAAGCGGGAGTGGGGACTGGTGCATGCGCTGTGTAAGGAGAGGTTGCAGGCCACAGGGAGATCCAGGGGCCCCCTCATGACACACCTGGGGACAGACAGGGCCTCACTCTCACTCTCAGAGCTGGCTGAAGACAGAGCTGACTGAACAAGGCCTCCTGCTGGGCCTGGGCCCCTGTGGCCCCACTGATGCTGAGGGACCTAAACCGGAGCTCTGGATTCTTCCATTGCCTCTCATCCATTTAAACATCGGAGGCCTCTGTGGGACTTTGGGAATTCAGGGGAGTGGAGTATGCCCTTTCCCTTCACTGTGTAGGAAGCAGGTGAGTTGAAGAATGGATGGAATCCTCTTCCCTTAAGAAGTATCCCCTTGCGAGTCACAGCAGGTGAGCAAGCTGAACAGAGCCACTTCTGGGTCCTGGTGATTCAGCTGGAATCTAAGGGATACTCAGCTGCTTCTGCTCCCTGATCCCGCCAGATCAGGGTCCGTGTGCCCTGCACCCCAGTGGTCAGCCATCAGCCTCACCTGGTACCTTTCCTGCCGCCACTCTGGGAACCCAGGAAGGAGTTTCATCAGAAAGGAACGGTTTCTACTCAAGGAACGTGAAGAAATGGCGGCTCCTGGAAGCAGGAGGTTCAGAGAGCTGGGACAGATCGTCATCTGCAGGGAACGGAAGCGATCATCCTCCGGTGGAGAGCGGTGGGGAGAGAGTGGGCGCTGAGCAGCCAGGAGCTGGCTTTCCCAAGGTGCCACCACTGGATTAAGGACCTCAGATTGGAAAATAAAGCTGTCTGCAGATATGGGCTTTTTCATTTGGGGCTGCGTGAACCTCCTGAGCCTCCAGCTCTTCTAAGAGTGGAGCTGGGCCAGACGTTCTCGCCAAGGTTAAAGCGATTCTTTCACTGAGATAATCTAAATCTAGATCATATTGAATCTGTTTTCTCTCTGGCGCTGAAATATTTTCCACAGTGCTCACGTTGGAAATATGAATTACCCACACTCTTCTTTCAAGCCCTGTCCAATTAGAAGTAGATGAAAATCTCCTTGGTGCAAAATCCTTTAACACAGGCGGAGGGGAAGAAGGGAATATATATTTATAGAAAATCTGATAGAAAACACAAGCACGTAACCTCAGGGTGAGCCGGGTGAGATATTTACTCAAGACTTATATTTCTTTTAAAAACAATTACTTTTGATATGTATCTAAAGTACCTCATCTGTCATTTAGGATAAAGACAGATTAAGCGTTTACCGGGGAATGAATTAGAAACTCTAGCATTCTTGGCAGCTAAGTGAACGTATGCGCTTGCAGAGAACTAAAGAAAAATCCAGTGAAGGGGACCTACAAGGAACAGTAATGTTGTCTTTGAAATGGAAATATGCTAAGGGAGGCATGCTTGCTGGAGCTTAAAAGAAACATTAAAAGTGAGAGAGATTCCCTCCCTGGGAATGTGGGCTTGGGCTCTGACAAAGGACTGCCAGAGATCTGGAGAATCAGCCGTAGGTATTCAAAGAATGTGAGGCCATGTTAAACCAAAGGGAACAGGAACCCAGAGTGGGGGACTTCAGGTAGCACATCTCTGCCACCTCCTCCTGTCCCTGGACACTGCTCCCATCTCTGAAATTTACTCTGGGCTTATTTTGTTGTTGCTGCTGTTTTTCAAAGTACTAAAATACGACTTTTACTCCAGAATATCTTTTTTTTTTTTTTCCTCATCAGAAGTAGCTGATGGCTTCTTAGTCACATGAAAAGAGTAATTTGGAAACATTTAAGTAAAACAGGGTTCTTCAGTGTATTGGGTGATTCAGTCATAAGCAAGGCCTTCAGGGGCCCATCGTAACAAGAAAAGACAAAGATGAGTAGGTGGGGTGGGGGCGCTTTGTGCCACAGGTGCACCAGGTGAGGAGCCGCAGCCTGAATTCCTGTGGGACCCCAGGTTAGGGACTCCTCGCCTGGAATCCTGAAACCCATTGCTGCAGGAGGGTTGGGAGCAACTGGAAGCGCTGGTACATGATCCTCAGGAACAAGAACTTTGGAGAAAGGCCAACCTGGGCCAAGTCCACCACTTACCTTCAGGCCCATGACTTGCCTGCCTGATCCTCAGCCTGCTCATTGGCAACACAGACGGGGAAAACACAGCCACCCCACAAGGTGGTTGAAGGGCTTAAACCCGGAAAGACGGGTGGCTGGACTTATCGTCAGCTGAGAGAAGCTAAGAGCCATGGGCATGTTCCTGGGGGTGTCAGCATTGCTGCCTCCCTTGGAGTAGGATGCCCACATGGGTCTTTAGGGTCCCAGCAGGAGGAAGTCAAAGTTAAGGGAAGGATGAGTAGCTGGCCACAAATTCAGCCCTCCCACCTGCGGAGTGGCACAGAGAGGAGAACAGGGGCTGTGGCTGGGGACACAGCATGGGTGAGGGTAGAGCTTCCCTGGATTCAAGCCGCGAGGCTGTTCCTGAGCCTTGTTAAGCAGGCCCGGTCTGGAGTCCAGCGGTTTGACGGATGTACGGTGCAGGTACTTGCAGTCTCTGAGGGGGAGAGCCGGGAGCTTTCCAGTCTGGACCCATCACAGAAGGTTCTGAAGTGAGGGCCACTGTGGAAGCGCAGAGAGGCTGGGCAGCAACCAGACTGGCTTCCTACGGGGGTGCTTCCTCTGAATTTCCATGTTCTTCTCAAGGCATCCACTGGATCTTATTTTTCCCCTAGGAAAATTTAGCCTCCTGTACATCAACAAATCATCACATTACCCATGTGTCAAAAGTTCAGCCACATTTTTAAGAATCAGGTACTTGGAAAGGCACTTTTAATTATTTACCATACAAAGTTTCCCCTTTTCAAAATGGTGGCAGGACATGTATCCACACGGTACCTGCACATGGAGGCAGCTTTCTGCAAGCTTGAAGTTGGAGTTGAAATACATCCTTTCTGGCAGCTGGCATCTTGGGCCGTGGCGTTTATTAAGTGGGATCATTTTGGAAAGTGGCCAAATCAGGCCCCCTCATCCCACTTAAGTCTCCTCACAGCCTCCCATCACCTGCTGTCCTTCTGCCTAGCTCCAAGGCTGTCCTGAGAGACGGGTCTTGGCAGCCAGGACTGACAGTGGGAGGAGGAGGACAGGGTGGGTGAGGACGGGCTTGCAGACCACCGTGGGCAGAGGGCAATGTGATACATAAGCCAGGGGTTGACCAGTTTAGTCAACAGACACTGCGTCCTAAGCCAGAGGACAGGAGCCTCCAGGGAATCCTGACATCTACCCGACATTGTGCCCTGGCATTTCAGTTAACGCAGTGTGAGTCTCCCCTGTCCCCTGTGAGCTGTGGGTGGCTGTCCTACTGCTGGACCCTGGCCATAGCCTTCAGCTCGGGTCTCCTCACCATCCTTCTCTCTTGTGACATACAGATGTGGGAGGAGGCCATTGCCTTGGGCAAGGAACTCGCGGAGCAGTATGAGAACGAAATGTTTGATTATGAGCAGCTCAGTGAATTGCTGGTAGGTATTCCTCATTTTTGCTTAAACGACAAGAGGCAGGTCAAGCCTGCTCTCCTGGAATCTCCTTTTGTACTTTCTCCTTGGGATTTGCCCCAGGCATCCCCCAGCCGTGGCCTGGTTCTTGGTGCCATCCAACAAGATGGCCTTGCTAATCTGCTGTTTGCTCCTGGCCCTGGCCAGCCCTTGTTACCAGACTGGGGCTCCTGTGAGTGGATTTTACATAGACACCAGCTGACCCCCTGTGTACGTGATCTGGGGAGTGCAGGAGTCTCCAGGAGCTTCTTGGATTCTAAAAACCAACGCCTTCCACAAGAGGAGAGTGGACAGATTGAAGTTCTAGAAGTTTCTAAGTCCAGCCTCCTCAGCTAACCAGTCTTGTATTCAAGAGATCACATTGATGAGGTGGCAATATTTATCATTAACTTAGAGCAAAGTAATTGTAGCCTTTTTGATTCTTCTTTAATGTACCTCAGTACCTGGTCCATACCATTCATCCACCAAGGGCCAGCCATGTAACCAAAGTGAAACAGACTGTCTCGGTGTTACCTCTTGTGGTTATTGAAAACCCCCATGAATTACGACTGGTTGCTGAATTTGGCTTGTTTATTCAGGATCCCTTGCTGATTGATGGAGGATAAGTGAAAAAGAATGTCAAAACCATCAGTGAGATTAGATCCAGGTGCAGGCCTCCAGGCCTCCCGCCCTGCAGGAGCTGCCAAAGCTTAGAGAGCTCACAGAAGGAGCCCAGGGGAATGATGCTTAAGCCTGAACTGCACTTTCTCTTCCTTACAGAAAAAGCAGGCTCAGTTTTATGAAAACATCGTCAAAGTGATCAGACCCAAGCCCGACTATTTTGCCGTTGGCTACTATGGACAAGGGTTCCCCACCTTCCTTCGGGTAAGTTCTGTTCTACTCAGTCTGAGCTGGGATGGCAGCTGCCTGGGCAGCAATCCCTTTTCCCAAGGTGCTTTGCAAGTTGAAGCCCAACTCTGAACTGGAGGAGCTGAGAATGTCTTCTTTGATTGCGTATAACCCTTAGGTTTGATTTTTCCTGAAAAGAACTCTCTTTCCAAGATTTATGTGTATTTTTAATTGTGCTAAAATATGCATAACATGAAATCTGCCATTTGAACCACTTTGGGTTGTACACCCTGTCAATCCACCCCCAGAACTTTTCATCTTGCAAAGCTAGGACTCGGTACCCTAGCTCTCCATGCCCCCTCCAGCCTTCAGCAGCCACCTTTCTGCCTTCCATGTCCATGGGTCTGACTGCTCTAGGTACCTCTTGTGAGTGGCTCAGGCAGTGCTGTCTCTCTTGTGTCTGGCTTCTTTCACTCAGCATGGAGTCCTCATTGTAGCAGGTGTCAGAACTTCATTCATTTTTTTAGGCTGAAAAATATTTTGTTGTATCAATAGATTATATTCTTTTTATCTGTTTATCTCTTGATGGATGTTTGGGTTGCTTCCACCTTTTGGCTACTGTGAATGATGCTGCTACAATGTGTATTTGTAATTACATATAAACATTGGAGATGGATTCCCAGGGCCACCACGCTAGGAATCCACTGCATCCCGGAGGCCGGTGGGTGCTATGGGAATGTGATCAGAGTGGTAACCACCATCGCCCACCAGACTCCATTCCCCAATATTCACAGGAGGCTGGAGGAGACGTATATGAAGAAAGGCCACCTGACCAACTAGTAAAGTGGTTTCAAGTTTCTCAAAAGCACATTCTTGGATTCCACTGACCTGAGGGTCGTGATTTCTTGCCCTGTCTTGTGGCCTGTTTTTATGACACGTGGTTTTTCCTCACCCCAGGCAGCCTGGTGTGGTTTAGGGCTACAGAATTTCCATGCCAGGAGCATGGCTGTGGTATGGGGCGGGGGGCGGTGAGGCCGGCAAGGAGATCCTCCTGGTCCCAGAGCTGTGCTTCCCGGCCTACGTTTGCTGATTGCATAGGGCTCCCTGTGAGGTGAGGCACCCCTTCACCTACACCCACAAGGTGCCAATGTTCCCCCTACCAAGGACATGCCACTTTTTGTGGGAATGGCCCACACAGTTCTGGTCTGTTCCAGAAGGTGAGGTTGGGTGACCCCTCACTCAGTGACCCCCTAGTGACTGAGGCACCTGACTGTGAGCTCACTGCTGCCAGCCCCTCCCGCTGCCTTCACTGTGCAGTGAAGACAGTGGTGGATCAGAAAGCCAGACTGGAGAGAAGGTCTTCCTGCCCAGAGAGAGAGAGCAAAGGGTGTTCAGTGACAACCTCAGAAACAAACTGAAGGAAGGCCTGAGGTGGCAGTTGACGCACTTGAAGTTGCAAAGGGCATTCGTCAGTGCTTGTGTCTGCATGTGTGCGCTGTGTGGATCTGCTGAGAGCCCACCCTGCACTGTGCAGTCCCTGCTGTACTGGGTGACAGAGGGGCCGTGGGCCCTGGGGACACTGGGCTGCCTGAGTGTGGCACCTGCTAGCTGGACTTGCAAGGAATGATGACGACATTGAGCAAGGCAGCAGCCTGCCTCGAGTCTGCCAGTGGAAAGCCTGGGACACACGTGGCCATAGGGCCAGTAGCCGCAAGTTGTGCTGGGAGCTCCAGCCACTGCGGGCTGCAGGGACAGTCCTGGGTCACTTGCACTGTCCGAGGACAAAATGCAAAGTATGAATAAAGGGTTTAATGGGCTTGATTAATATTGAACTGACTTTCCCGCCACACCTGAATAACTTTGTGGGGCTGTGGCAATATATTTATTACGCTTCACAGATCACCTGGCAGGGGTCAGTCTGACAATGACATTAGCAGTTACCACAAAGCAGGCGGAAGACGTGGTGGCCAGGCTGCTGGCAGAGGAGCCTCTGAGGAACTCGCTTTCCTCTGGCTCTGCCGTTCTCCCTGAATCAATCTGGATTTTGAATGCATATTAATATTTATACTCCTCACAAGGAATAAATATATTTGCCTGTGTGTACATTTTCCCCTTGTTTTCTTGTTCAAAGGGACTACCTCAGCATGCAAAGTAATTGACATTTCTGGAAAAGGGTATTAGTGTTTTCTTCTATAACTCACTAGTGTTTTTATATTAAAGCCTTTATATACATTTTTATTATTATGCTTTTTTCTAATATAAAACATAATAAATGCATGCTAGTTTCATAGTAGCCTGTTATATATTAATCTCACTGAATTTCTGCAATATTTGGCTTTATATCGCCTCCTAAGGTACCCATGTGGGTATTTATATTTCTAATTAAGACTACACATTACTTTGGTTTCTGCTTGGCATTAGTTTTCATAGAAATAAAACATTTTTCTTCCCTAATGGTGCTTTTAGACATACCTAAGCATAAAGTGGAAAAATCATTCAATTCTTAAACCGTTTCTTCCTCACTAATTCGTAAAAACTCAGAAGACACTGTTCCTAGAGAAGAGGGATGTCTTAGTCTGCTCAGGTTGAAGTAACAAAATACCTTCAACTGGGTCATTGATAAACAGCAGAAATTTGTTTTCTGACTGTTCGGAGGCCGAAAAGCCAGAGCAAGATGCAGCAGACATGACATCCATGGGGGTCTGCTCCCCTCAAGGCTGGGGGAGCAGACCTCTGGAGCCCCTGGTGACCTGATGGCCTCCCAAGTGTCCCACTGTTGATTAGGAGGGACACAAACTTGCAGACAGTAGCAGGGATAAGCTAATCAAATGTTCTAAGATTTCTCTCTATCTCTGAAAACCCATTAATTAGACAGATTTTAATTTGACTTCAGGCTGAGTCTCTGAGAGATAAATGTAAAAATATGCAGCAAAATGCTGTTCCCGGCTGCCTCTGGCTGCCTCTCTCTCTCTCTCTCTCTCTGGCGTCTGTCCAGGGATTGCCAAGATATGACAGGGCTGTGCCTGACTCATGACCAGCCAGTCCTGAGTCTTCCCAACATCTCCTGATGGAAGAGACACAGGTCCAGTGCAGCCAAGACCCACCCATGGGCTCCTACCCATGGTCTCTGCCTGCCACAGTTTCCAATTAGGTGGAGACGGCCCTGGGCAGGGGAGCCTTGACCTGTCTGTGACTCAGATGTCATGCAGAACCCACTCGGGGATCTGTGAAGGTATAGAGAAGAACCTGCCTTGCAGATGTATTTAGAGTCACTGGGTCTCACTCATCTGGAGATGGCCTCCACAAGAGCCTCATATAAGGAGGGGATCTTACCTTCATCTCTCCACCAAGGTCCCTTGACTGGCCCCTGACGGACTCTCCAGCTTAGGGAGTATCATCTGAGATGGATAAAACCCAACCCTTAGAAGAAGAGCTCTCACCTCAAGTCACCATTTACTTTCTCATTCCTTGATGAATGGGGATCCGCACGGCAACTCTGATTGCAATAAGGACAGACATGCCATCCACCTCTCTCCAGCCTCTCACCACCAGGAGGCTGAGAGCCCAGCATCTGGGTCTGGATTCCTTTTCCTTGGTTTCTGCTCTTCTGTTGCTGTCTCCCATGCTCAGGCTCTGAGGTCCCACCTTTGTCTCAGGCAATCTTAAATTCCTTCAAAAGGACAAAAAGCACTTAATTAGAGCTGTGGGGGAGAGACACCTGCTCTCTGATCCCCCACCTCAGTTTCTTATGTGGGCTGTCCGGCTGGGTCTGGGAACCTGTTGGTACAAGAGCTGACCATCAAGAGGGAAGCATCAGAGTTTATTATTTTTGCATGTATCTGGGGATCTTCACAAGAGAGTGAAGTCCAAGGCAATGGCTAAAGCAGGATGTTTTAATACTTTCTAGACAAAGAACAGTAAATCCCTAACAGAATGACAGGACAGATGTATCTGGACTCTGGTAGTAAATTCTAGGGCTATCACTATGGGGGCGGAAGATCAGGATTACTTTAGAATGTGTTGTTCAGGTTCTCTGCTGGCCCAGTTACCAGGGATCAGGGCTATTTTCCATCCTTGGTATACGAAGGACATTCCTCCCAGAAGGATCCGTATGGTATGGCTTGCTGCATGGAGGAAAACAGGCCACATCCTTTCTGAAGTTACAGTTCCCCAGTAATTCCAGTTTGAAACAGTCATTACACCACTTGGGCACATTTTGCGATGGCCAATCCTTCACCCTTTCAGGGCCTACCCAGGAAGGAGTGCAGATGTCATTCTCTGCCTGCCCTGCCAGTTTCCGCCTTTTCTGACCAGGCCTGGGGCTCCAATTGCTCCCCTGGTTTTGCATAGCTTTTAAATTGGTTGCCACTGCTGAGACTGACATATCTCAAGATGTGGGTAATGGTGCTGCTGCCTAGGCAGTGTAACTCAGGAGGCTTTTGTCCTGTGTCCTCCATGAGGAAGAGCCACACAATCGCGTTCTGTTCTCACATGCAGTCACATTTTTAAAAAACTTCCCCGCATACCTTGAAGACTGGTGCTTTGGCTTGTGAGCGTTTCTGGCCTCCCCTGTGGTGTTATGCAATGAACATCTTTGTTTCCAGGGAAAAGTTTTCATTTACCGGGGGAAAGAGTATGAACGCAGAGAAGACTTTGAAGCCCGACTACTAACTCAGTTTCCAAACGCAGAGAAAATGAAGACCACATCTCCACCAGGCGATGACATCAAAAACTCCGCTGGCCAATGTATCCTTTAAGACACCCTGCTGACTCCGCTAGCAAGGGATGCCCAGGCGGTTGCAGGGCTGGGTGGCTGGGGCTTCTCTCCAGGCCAACATCCCTGCTGCCTGTTGATCCTTAACCCCCTTCCCCTCAGATATCCAGTGCTTCACGGTGAAGCCCAAACTCGATCTGCCCCCTAAGTTCCACCGTCCAGTATCTGAGCAGATTGTAAGGTAATTTTGCTCATAGGATGGGAGATGGGAGTGGCTGTGGGGCCCTCCTGCTGATGACTCTGCCTTTTGAAGGGTGGAATTCAGCCAGCATTGAGCACTCCCAGGTTCTTTCTGCCCTCTTCTAATTGCACGGGAAGCCCATGATTCCCAGCTTCCGCCCAGGTTGGGGAGGAGTGGCCCTAGCCCGAAGGGTACCATGCTGATTCCCCTCCCAAGGTTGGGGACAAGGAAAACTCTGAGGAGGGAGGCGGCCTCTGGTTGCTTGAGACCCATGAGGTGGGGAGACTTCCCTGTGGAGCACTTCAGCTGTGCCCAAGCCCAGTCCCACACCCACACACCCAATCCGAGTGGAAATACGAGGCTGTGGCAAGAAAGAGACTCGAATATTTGCTCCTGATTAAGCTCAAGATAAAAACCCTCCACCCATGAACCAGGATTGTGAGTGGTTTTTAAACCTCACTGTCCGAATTTGCGTGGGATGGTGCCTGGCAGTTTGAGTCGCCCCTGATGTAGCAGTGGTGCGGGAACATCTGCTTTTGCAGATGGCTCTTTGATGGGAAGAGTTTTCTTCTCTGTTTGATCCTCATTCTGGTGAAAACATTAGCCTCCTTGATGGCCTGAGGGTCCTCAGGATCTGCTTGTTTTGCATCCTCAAGTTTGGTGGTTTCTCCGAGCTCTCCTCATTTCTTTGACCTTTCGTCAGCAGTAATGGATGTAAACCCAGACTCCGTGTGTTTGCAAGAGATTGTTTTCACAAGGCATGCATTTTAAGGTTTGCAATGTCTTTTCTCAGGGAGGGCCTTTAAGTAAATATAAAACTGTAGAGTCTCTCAGTTCCTTTAGACGTATTTCAGTGTAGGGGGAGAAAGAAGTCCCCCCGCCCTGCCTGGCATAGGCAAAGCCCACCCCTTTCCCACAGGAGGAAGGCAGGCACATACACTCCACGGGTGCCACTCTTTCAGATCTGCATTCTATATATCTGAAACTAAATTATGGAGCATCTTTCTAAAAATAATGAATGCATCAATTTTTAACTATTTTAGAAAGTAATTAATTATTAAGTTATCAAATAACTTAATTGCTAAATTATTGAAGCAAATGATGAAACAATTTCTTAAATAATAAACACATACGTTGAAGACACAGCCCGGCCCCTCTGCTTCCCTTCCCTTTTCCCCACTTTACCTTCTCACTCTGACCCAGTAGCCCTTCTCCCTGAGGGTTGGCAGGGACCCAGAGGTGCTAAAACCTCAAGTTCATTTTGCACCTGCCAGGGTTTACCTTCAGAGGCTGCTGGGCGAAGAGGCAGCAGGTCAAGGCGGCAGCCACTTCCCGGGATATAGCTAAGGCCAGATCCTGCATCTAAAAGTGAACGGGCTGTTTAAGGTTAATGTCTGAAGACATTTCTGTCTCTGCAGCTTTTACAGGGCGAACGAGGTCCAGAGATTCGAATATTCCAGGCCGATTCGGAAAGGAGAGAAAAACCCAGATAATGAATTTGCGGTAAAACAACACCACTGATTCTACCAACAACAAGAGTGCCCTGGAAGAGTGTGGCCTTGGGGCCGCCACGCCTCTGGGGGAAATGTGTGGGAATCCTATCCCCTTTCCCCTCCAAATGTAGCAAAGCCATCAACATTTCACAAACAGGTCTTGAGGTTTCGGTGTATAGTAAGGTGCCTAACATGGGAAGGCACGGGGCTTCCCTTGAGCCCAGCCCCTGTGCTGGAGCAGGTGCTGTATCTCTAGCTACAGTTGGGTGTGAGATGCCCAGTGCTTACAGGACCTCCTGCAGGTGACATGGGGGTCAGCAGATGGGCTGAGTGTAGACGCAGATGCTGGCACACCATGCAGTGTCCAGCCTGAACTTCACTATGTCTCAGCAGCTGCAGAAGGGTTTCTGCCTGGATGCTGCTGACACCAGGGCCAGGTGACTCTCCGTGGTGGAGGCTGACCTATGCATCGCAGACTGTTTAGCAGGATCCCTGACCCCTGCTCACCAGATGCCAGTATCACTTCCCCAGTTGTGACGACCAATCTAAAAGTTGTTCCAGACATCACAAATATCTGTCCCTTTTTGAAAACCATTGCATTGAAGTCATGGAAATATTAACACACAGCCTTCTTACAGCCTTTTAGAAATTATATGTACAAACTGATTTAATGAATTTCATTTTAAAAAAGCAACAGACAAGCCAGAATTTTCTTAAATGATAACATTTCCCCCTTGTTCATGGAAAACCTCCAGAAATCCATGTATAGGCCCATATGGCATGAGGCTGCAGCCCTGGGGACTCTGGGAAACCGGCACTGCAGGAGATGGCACTGCTCTAGTCTGCAGTCTGGTGGCCCCTGATGAGGAGTCAAAGGTGCCTCAGTGCCTGCTCATGGCCCAGAGCAAATCTTGGAACTCTTTGTCAGGGCTGCCTTGGGACCTCCATTCTGTCTCCCTGCAAATCTTCAGGTTTCTTTTAATCATGTGATCCTCAAAAAAATCTGAGTCTCCTATGTCAACTCCTGGGAGCTCCCTGGGGGAGCCCCTCCAGCTAGGAGGCCCAACCCCTTGTGTGTCAATAGGAGCTTGGAGTTGGGTGAATCCAAGACCTACAGTTCTAACACACTGGTGTCTAAAGACCAAGGCTCTTTTTCTTGCCTCAGGCCAGTGTCCTGAACGTCCTTGGTGACTGGTCGCTGCTGTATTTCTGTAACAATGGGGGCCCAACCTTGGTACATCCAACCCATCTAAGGGGGCAGCTTTCTGAGCAGTCGACCTCCAGCCATCCTGCCATTGTGCATGTTGTGTCTGGGTCGCGGGTTTGTTGGCTTTTCCTCGCTCCGCTCCTCTCCCATCTGGAAGTGCATATATTCTTACACCGTAAAGAAATAGACACAAGGAGTCCAGTGAATTGCCAAAACGCCAGCAACAGGGGAGCAGAGCTAGGAACAACCCAGGCTCCTGATGTCTTGAGCTATGCCAAGCCTCACAGGCTGGGCCTCTCCTGGATGGCCCTGAAAACCAACATGACCCCCTTAGGTCCTCACGCATGCATGCAGCCAGGAGCCCAGGGTCTAGTCCTCCATGGACTGGTCAAAACCTCAGGCTTCCAGATAAGCACAGGGTGTTTACAGCCCAGGGAAATGGGGCTTTGCTGTTTCATGGGGAGTTTGGCTTCTCAGGCCCCAGGGGCAGAGGCTGTGGAAGCCCAACCAAGAGCAGGGCAAGGAGGCTCAGCGCCTTCAAACCTTGCAAGGGCTGAAGCCCCTGCCAGCCAGGGCCAGTGGAGGAGGAGACCCAGATGGCCACCCCTCCCAGGAGTGGAGCCACAGAGAAGGTGCTGGAGGCGTGGTCTAGACAGGTTCTGAAAGAGCAAGTGCTACCCTTCATAGGCCAGTGCCTGAAAGGGTGACCACAGGGGGCCTGGCCTGTGTCCCTGAGCTCCCAACTGGGCCCTTGCTTTCCTTCTCCAGGAATCTGAGAGGTTTCCAAGATCCAGACAGCTTTTGGGAATTGTTGACACCCCATGATCCCATCTACATAAATCTAGACCCTATTGGTAGGGCTGGGAATCTAACTCCGTGATAGAGCACATGCTTAGCATGCACAAGGCCTCTGGTTCCATTCTCAGCACAAATTAAAAAAAAAAAAAAAAAGACAGGTCTCAATTGCTACTGGCAGAAGACTTGGTGCTCAGGATTCTGCCTTACAGTCTGGAATGGCAGAGGAGGGTCGCAAGCCAGGCAGGCTTGAGCAGGCGGAGGCCAGGGTTGCAGTTTGCTCTGAGTTGTGGCTCTGCAACCTGAAGGCAGCGTAGAATGATGCTTGACACCTTTTCCTGCAATCTGCAATGTCTACTTTACAAAGAGTACATTTCATAAAATGGCGTTTTTATTTAAAATGTATGTACACATTTTAAAAATGCAGAGAGTGGAAAGTCTTGAGTAATACACCAGAATGTTCAGGTTGTCATCTCTGCATGGTGAGTAACTTACTCCCTTCCATTTTCATATTTTTATGTTTTCACAAAAATGTTCTAAAATACTGATTTTATTAGGATGTGAGAGGTCAGTTTTGATAAACCTAGCCTTCCTGAATGCATTAGCACCTTTGAATTTGTTTTGAACTCAAAGTACAGCTAATATGAAACTCATTTGGCACCATCCCAAATCTGTTTAAGAGGCCCACCAGTTTGAACTATTTACACCTCCCCATCTCCTACATCCTCTTTGCCAAATACCAGGGAGGTGGGCCCTCATGGCTAGGAAACAGGATGCTTGGGTATGTGCTGTGTGGCTGTTAAGCAGAGCGTGGCTCATGAGGTGGCACTGCAACACACACCTGCCCTGCCTGCCCTGCCCCGCACACAGGCAGAAGCTGCTGCTCTGGAAACCTCTGCCCAGGGGTCCTGTAAATCCCCATGAGGGCAGAGCCAGCCCCCCTGATGGCCTCCTAACACAGGTTTTGTGTTCCTTTTGCAGAATATGTGGATCGAGAGGACCATGTACACCACAGCATATAAATTGCCTGGCATTTTAAGGTGGTTTGAAGTCAAATCTGTTTTCATGGTAAGAACAAACCCTGGAAGCCATAGTCCCATTCCCTTCCCAGCTAGGGTCAGATACACCCTCCTGGCAGGCTGCCCACGGCAGACCCTGCAATGCAGGTGGCCCCGCTGCATGTTCCTCCGAGCGTCCATGACACCTCGCCCCATCCCACCCCCAGTATCTTAGTGGAAGAGCTGTGGAAACACAACCAAGAACTGGCTCTCTTTGTAAGAAAACCGGACCAAGATCTCATTTCTCCTCTCAGTATTTAATTTCAATCATAGCTGGGCTGTTTTGACAGTTCTTTCCCTTCACTAAATGAAAAGTTTAAAACAAGTTCCAATTTACATAAACTTTTTACAAAATCTTTCTTCTTGATGGTTTTATTGCCATTTACATGACAAACAACTGAATTAATAGCACTCGCTCATTTCAAGTAAAAATAGCCTGAAAATAGACCCGGCCCCTACAGTTTTTAAAGGAAGGATGGTTCCCATCTCGTTAACTAAACTCTGCATGGCTTTGGGACAGCTTCATTTACATGAAACTCACATTTATGGTGAGCTATGGGACAGCCTCATTTACATGAAGCAGCAGATCTATTAACTGCATGGAAATGTCAGGGCTGTGGCAATGCCAGTTTAAAAGTGCCAGTTGAGAAATGGTTTTGTTCCTGTGTCTTCATGGGGCAGGATCCCAGCCCTGGGGTAGCACTTGCCACCAGTTTGCAGTGAGTCCCCTGAAGCACCTGGTTGTTGGCTCTAGGACGAGGCTGCAACCTTCTGTCCAGCCTGTGTCCACCATTTCCCTTTGGCCTGGCTGGCTTGAGCTCCAGGTCCTTCCATGAGCATTTGCCTGCTCTGACAGACCTCCTGCCCTGACCCAGGAGGCTGCCAGGATGCAGCCCCGGCTTCCTGCTGGGCCTCCGAGGCTCTCTGTCTACCCTCTTGGGAGATACTGTCCCTTTCTGCTCTGGGACCTCCCATTCTATTCTCCAGACCTCTCAGGTAGATGGAGGGCTGTGCCGAGTGGGGTCAGGTGGCAAAACTACAGCCCCTTCATGGGGTGTGTGGAGGTGGTAACGTCCCCATGGGACAGAGGAGCAGGCACTAATCCTCTTGTGAGCCTCTGCCCATGAGATAGTGGAGCCTGACCTTTTGTGAGGACACAGCTCCTCGGTCTGTGCTGGCCATTTTTAACAGATTAAAAGGGCTTGAAGCCAAATAATCCCGGAGTGGTGGGACTGGAACCCTGCTGCAGACCCCTTCCCCTGCCATGCCTCCAGGAACAGACCCTGTCCTCACAGGGGCAGCCGCTAGCCTGTTTGACGAAAACAGGAAACGTTCTTTCTTGAGGTAAATGGGTTTAGTGACTGGGGATGAGCAGCCAGTTAAATGGCATCCTGCCCCAGAAGTCATGTTCCTAGGATAGGAGATTCCACTGTCTGACATGGGTGAGGACGGCTTTCCTGAGACTGCATGTGACGAGGGCCACCCTCAATAGTGTGCACATGGTCAACCACAGGTCCCTGTATCGGGTCACAGATGGGCACATCGACCAGGCGCTGGCCTCTGTGGCCCACTTCCTCTGCAGCCGCTGGATTGTCATGCTAGAGTCTGGCAATCCCCACTTGTCCGTTCTCTGCCCTCTCTGCTTCCCCTTCCCCAGCCACCTCTCCCCACCCAAAAGGTGTTCCCGAGGCTGCAGCAAGAATGCTGGAGGCTCTGCTTAGCCATTTGCTGGGGACACCCCAGTCCCTGGACATGGATGGGGCCCATCACACCTCCTTTGGGAGGGTCACAGGGACTGAGGCCATCTGGACGTGGGTCCCATGGCCCAGCCTCAGTGGGAGAGCACAAGGCCTGGTAGTCGGTGTGGGCCGCGTACCATGCTGCTCTTAGGGCACCTTCGGGTTCCGCCAGACAGGGCTCCCGAGAAGGACAGAGGCGG
This sequence comes from Spermophilus citellus, assembly GCF_964194105.1. Taxonomy (NCBI): domain Eukaryota; kingdom Metazoa; phylum Chordata; class Mammalia; order Rodentia; family Sciuridae; genus Spermophilus; species Spermophilus citellus. Next base: position 92,974,605 of record NC_138195.1, read on the forward strand.
AAGAGAGGGAAGCAAGCCCTGGAGGAGCTTGTCCCCTGCCTCCTGCGTGCACGGCTCCACTGCAGGCATGACCTTCCAGATGAGACTGCGAGCGTTCATCTTCCACATGGGGGTGTGTGGAGGCCCCTCCTTTGCCTTCCCAAACCAAAGGGGCCAGCAGGTTTCTAGAAGGGCAACTCTAGAACAAGCAGAGAGCTAGGCCACGTTCAAGGTCTCCTTTGGGGTAGTGTTGAGGCACTGCTCAGGGCTGAGTGTTTTCCCCGGATGACCACATGTGACCACAGCCGGGCAGCCTTGCTTTCTTTCTTTGGAATTTCCACATGAGAGTTCCATAACAGTGATGATAGAATCCCCAGCTGCTCGTGCCTAGGCCACAAGCAACCGCACGTCCAGCCATCTCTTGTGAGATGGTGTATGGGAGAGGAGGTAGCCTGCCCCACCAGGACACCATGCTCCTCTGGTGAGGCCCAGGCAGCGGATGTGGCCATGCCATGGTACCATCTTCCTTGCAGGTGGAGATCAGCCCACTGGAGAATGCCATTGAGACCATGCAGCTGACGAATGACAAGATCAGCAGCATGGTGCAGCAGCACCTGGACGACCCCAGCCTGCCCATCAACCCCCTGTCTATGCTCCTGAATGGCATCGTGGACCCTGCTGTCATGGGGGGCTTCACCAATTACGAGAAGGCATGTGGCATGCCCGGGGTCACTAGGACAGGCTGAGCCTTTCAGACACTTTCCTCCAAGCCTGCAGACTACCTGGCCTCACTGAGCTACCTCATCAGTGATGGTGCCGTGGCCAGGCACAGAGGCAGCCCCTGCAGGGGCTAAAATGTGTACTGTCTGACCCTTCCTACAAAAAGCTTGTTGATCTCTGATCTAGACCAGGAAAAACAGACAGTGCACTGCCAGAGAGCGGGCTGTGAGGGTGGCAAACTGTCTCCAGAGGAAAAGGTGGCACTCCCCTAATGCTCTGTATCCCTCAGGTTGTGTCCAGCCTGGGGCAGGTGCAGGGTGGGGACACAGGTACAACTGGCTGGGTGGTGTTCAATCTCCCCCGACTTGGCCAGGTGACCTAGATCAGCTGTGGCCTTGCTGGACTCTCAGCATTGGGGCATCGCTGTGAATGGCCCACTGGCCATTTATTGTTTCACCTTAACATTTTGCCTTGGGACTGGGGAAGGTATGACAGAAGGTCTGGAGTGAGCTGGGGAGAGCAGGGTCAAGGATCTGTTGTGGCCTGGTGTGAGGTAGAGGTGCACACTTCTGTGTTGGAGGAGAGGTGCACTGAGGGCTGTCTGTCTCCACAGGCCTTCTTCACAGATCGCTACCTGCAGGAGCACCCCGAGTCCCTGGCTCAGATCGAGAAGCTCAAGGACCTGATTGCCTGGCAGGTAGAGTATGCAGTGGTGGCCTTGCCTGCCTGGGAGGACGGGGGAACAGGTCTAGGCTCAGGTCTCCTGGGCCCCTTGCACACTGCCTGCCAGCATGGAGGACTTTCGACTGAGGTCAGGTGCCCCTGGGTAAGCCACCTGGGCTGCCATGATGGGCCCAACCCCAGGCTGCACTCATGAACTTGAACAGCCAGAAAATTCTCTTGCAAATGAACAAGGTCTCTTCCTCCCCCTGCTTAGTTATCCCAGCTGCTAGAAAAATCTCTAACATCAGCCGGGACTTAGAGGCACGAAGCCCTTTGCCACAGCCTGTCCCAGGAAAGCCTCTGCAGTCTTGGGAGCTGTAGCCGAAGCTGCAGCGCGCTCTGCTCCAAGGCAGGCTCTGGGCTGCGGGTGTCCTCAGTTTGGTTTTCCCAGGGGAGATTCTGCATGGTATTTTGTTTCTGCTCATGCTCCTGAGGCTACCGAGCCCTTTTGGGAGGGCCATTGTCTTCAAGGTGGGTAACCTAACCCAGAGGGTGCTTCGTGTTCAGTTCCCATGTGCTTGTGTGTCTCAGACCCTCCTGGCTCCGTGGCCCCGGGGACATCCAGAGTGCTCCTCGGGGAGCTCCACCTCTACTTGCCCTGTCACTTGGGTTGCCCACTCGTCACGTGGGAGGCGAGGAGGGGGCTGTCCCCATCTTCACCAGATCAGAACCCCACGTGCTGGGCTGAGGAAATGGAGGGGGGCCTGCCCCTGCTTGGGCGGGGCGTTGTTCAGGCTATGTGGCTACACTGGGGGTCCTGGGCTCCCTGCTGGGGCCTGAAGATCTGTGCAGTTTATTGGGCAAGGCTGTTCCTCTGAGGAGACAGCTCTTGGGCATTTTCACCCTGACTGTCCCAGCAAGTCTCCTCTTCCTGGCTCTCTGACATCAGCACATTGGCCAGGGAGACACATGGGGTGGTAAGGCTGAGCGGTTTCAGCCGAGTTAGAGGTCCGCCTAATTTGCATTCAAATGTATAGGCTGGACTTGTTTTTATAATTCTGATCATTTATATTTATATATGCACATCATATGTGTATTTATAAAGCATATAATCTGTGATAGATTCTACAAAATTCAATATCTTAGCCATTTTTAAACGTACAGTTCGGTGCTGTTAAGTACCTTCACAACAATGTGAAGGTACTTAACAGCACCGAACTGTACGTTTTTCATCTTGCAAAACTGAAACTCTGTCCCCATCAAACAACCCCCCCTCCCCTCCCCCAGCCCTGGGTGCTCCTCATTCTGTTTCCTGCCTCCATGGGATTTGACAACTTTGGGAACTTCTCCTGAGTATACTCCTTCAGCATCTGCCTCTTCAACTGGTTTGGCTCACGGGGCAGGATGGCTTCAAAGTCCATCCATGCTGTGGCATGTGTCAGGATTTTCTTCTTTTGAGGGCTGAGAAATATTCCGTTACATGGAAAGACCAGGATTTGTTTACCGATCATCTGTTGATAAACCTTTGGGTTATTTATGCCTGTGGCTAGTGTAACTCACACTGCTGTGAATATGAGTGCACAGATACCTGTGCCGGTCCTTGCTTTCAATGCTTTGTGGCATCTACAAAAAAACAAGAATTCATGGATCTTATAAAATTCTGTTTAATTTTTTTGTGTCATTGCCAGATTTCCTTCAGGGAGTGTATCATTTTACATTCCCACCAGCTATGATGCATGGTCCTCATTTCTCCAAATCTTCACCAAGATTTGTTAATTTGTTTTCTTTTTTTATAATAGCCATTTTTATGGGTGTTCAGCTACACACACAGGATTATATTCAAAAGGAAATACTTAGACTCTGTCATAAATCTGTATGTGCCTTAAATCCGCTTGCCTGGGAAGTATTTTGTGATCAGATCCCTCTGAGGTGACAGGAAGAGGAAGGGGCACTGGTGGCCAAAGCTGGTTTCTTTGCATGAAATGTAAGCCTTCTGTGAGCAGTCTCCATTACTAAAAAGTGGGACTTAAAATTTCAAATGATTCCATTTTAGATGCCATAGAAACTAAAGGGTACAAAATTCAAAACTCCTCTGAATGCTATAACACAAAAACTAGTTTGGTCTGCAAAAGTTCTATTGATTTTTCCCCCCGTAAGCTTTTACAGCAAATTGGATTTTAAGAATTTCAAGTCCTACAGAGGAAAATAATTTGTTCCCCAGAGAGCAACTTTATGTCAGCCCTCTGTCATCACCCCTAATAACTGTATTAAAGGATGAATTCTAAAGCAGCTCACAGGAAAGTTGAAAGAATTCGTTTTCTAGCAACTTCATTAAATCAAAGAGTGAAGAAAAATACATATTCAAAACATTACCTGTGATTTTGCTCTCATTTGCAAATGTTTTGAAAAGGCATATCTTAATATCAGTAATTAAGTCATGTGTTCATTAAAAATAAGAACTTTGGGGTTATCAGTATCTTTGTTCTCTTTTTGTTTGTTAATGCATTTGGTTTGGGTTTTTCCTGAAGCTTTAGCAGGTGGAGCAGGGCTGTCCTCCTGGGAGCCCTGGGACTCATTTGCCCAGTTTCCATTGCTGATGTTCAAGCTTATCTCCGAGGCCGACAGGGAAGCCTGGCCAGTCGGCCTCAGGGGCTCCTGCTTACTGTCTCTAAAGCACAGGACGGTGCTGGCTGCTCCTTACCACACAAGAGGCAGGGCTACCTGCAGTCTCTTCCAGGTTTGCAGCAGACACCCAGTCCTGAGCCACTTCTTCAAAGGCATAGCTCTGTATTCCCATGAACACACCTGTCATTGCTCAGTGTCCAGAGATGAATCTGGACACTCTTATGTGAAACTGCTATATGTGAACATATTGCTCCTTTGAAATCTATGGAAGAAGAGAGACCAAACTTCCTCATCATTCCCAGGTCCGGTGCTCATGGAGCACTGAGCAGGGCTTTTAGGTATTCTGTGCTGCCAGTAAGGCTGGCATCTATGCAGGGAACACACGAGACCAAACTAATTGCAGCACACTCGTTAGGAGGCCAGCCTTGAGAGTAGACTGTAAGCTCACTTGGAATATCTGGAGGTATGACTTTGGGACCATACTCTCTGCTCTCTGAGTTCTGGGAACCCCTGGAGAAATGCAGATTCCAGGTTCACCTGCAGCAGGTCATGACTCTAAGATATTTTGTAGGCTGAGCACTTAAGTGTCTCTAAAGACCATTTCAAGTCAGTGTCTGTGTCTTCTCTGTGTCTGAAGCACTTCATATGTTGGAGGGTATATGCACAGGACAGTTTTCTGTTTTCTTTCATTTAGAATCACATCATAGTTTCAGTTCAGCCCCAGATACTCAGACCCCGGGGACCATATCCTACCCTCTAGGAAGGTCTTTTCCGGTCACTGTCACAGATTGTTGAGAACCATGAATTCTTGCACCTTGTAAGTTTCACCACCAAATTACAGTTCAGGTGGTCCCAGCGCCCAACCAAGTATCCTCAGCTCTACTCCAGCAAGCGGCTCCTGTGATGTAAAGAATCTGACCAATTAGGAGTTTTATCATGCCGACAGAACACAACAAAACACAGAAATGATTAGATTGCCTTTTTCACACTTAAGAAAGGCCATTCTAAATAAAAAATGCTTTCCGTATCTAGGATGGCTATGCTTTCTCCTTGAGGTGGCCTTCCGGCACACGTTTGCCTCTGCATCCTGATGGACACATTCGCTGTGCCACCAAAGTGGTCTCAGCCTGCCTTTGTCATCTCCCAAGGCAGAGCTCAGGAAGCAGAAGGAGTACAGTGAGCACTTTCGGCTGCTGGTCCTGAATAAACTGTGGCTGTCCCCAGGGAGGCTGCCATCTGCGTGAGGAATTCACATGGAATATTAAAACGTCCCATCTATTTTAGAGTCTCACCTGCACACCGTCCTTTCTGTGCTAACTGGCCAGAAAGGGATATCTGGCCTGTGCCCTGGGTTTAGGCCCAACTGTCAGCAAAACCAACTTCTGTGCCAGTGCAGCCCCGGAGCAGGCTGGGCACGCTGGAACAAGGTGGGGGTTCACTTGTTCCCCCTTTCCTGGATACCAAGAGAGGCAGCAGCTGCGGGCTAAAAATGGCAACCCAATACATTTCATGCGTTGATTCATCTTGATAGGGTGTCTTGAATTTGTTCACATGAAATTCAATTGTGTACTTATTATCCCTCTTACTAATAAATCTGCTGGTACAGACAGGTCTTCTGTCATATTAGGAAATCTGTTTTTAATCAGTTTTTTGATTTAATTGTAATTATTAAGAGGAAGCCTCTTAGTTTGATCGCATTGAAGAATGTCTAATTCCCAGTCCAGGCACCGGGCGGGAGCAGCGGCCAGGGACAGAAAGGGAGGCTGTTTCTGGGTTTATCTCCACCAGAGCAACTCTGGGGTCTCTGCAGCTGCAAGAATGAAATGTCTCTTGTGACGCTTCTAAAGGTCAGCGTCATCTCCCCGCTTGGAAGTGAAGTGTTGGCGTGGATATCTTGTGACAGCAGTGTCGGCAGAGAAGCGATTATTTTTAGTTTTAAGGAAGGATGAATTTAGTTTTCCTTTCCCAACAAGAATATCCTTCAGGACTATAGATCACACATAATTAGATTTTTGTGTTTTGGAGTAAGGTTCTCAATTGCCTATAAAGGCGATATTCTTACCTTAAAAATGTTTGTGCTCTCACATGACCCTTTGCCTACAGAACAAGTTACATCTAAACATTCAAAGTGCGGCTCTTCCAAAACTCCAGGAAGGTGAATGGGGAAGTCTGTTCTGGGAGTGAGGGCCTCAGCATTCAGGAGCCCACTGGACACCTCCGGTGGGGACCCCAGTGCTTTTCATTTGAAAATCCGTCTTTGGGGGAAGTGGCCTGCTGGCGAGGAACCAGTCACTTTGATCTGGAAGCCAGCAGGCGCCTTTCAGCCGGCTCCACTCTCCGCTGGGGTGCATTGCTCTCTCTAGACCATTAGCCAAGAAATAAGGAGAGAACGAACGTCGCCCTCTGTGTTTTTCAGATTCCATTTTTGGCCGAAGGGATCAGGATTCATGGAGACAAAGTCACAGAGGCACTGAGGCCGTTTCATGAGAGAATGGAAGCCTGTTTCAAGCAGCTGAAAGAAAAAGTGGAAAAGCAGTATGGCGTCCGCACCATGGTAAGTGGGCCGTGTCTCAGGAGAAGGGCTGTCCGGCTGTGATGGGCTTGGGGCACAGGACAGGAGCAGGTGATGCCCACAGAGGTGGTGGGATTGGAGGGATCCCGCTCAGCCCCTTGGCCCATTAGTTGGCCACCCAGCCACCTCCCTTCAATAGCTGGAAATGTCACTGTGAGGCAAAACTCCTGGACTTGCTTGACCTCCAGATGCCCTGTTTACCTGCTCTAAACACCATCTACCCTTGGTGTCAAGGAGCCAGGGAGAAGTTTCACAGAGGCCATGTGGCTTGGCTGGCTGACAGAGCCCATTCCCACAAGCACAGGACACACAGGACTAACTAACCCTTGGGGCAACAGTACTCATGACATCTCAAAGCACTGGTGGAGCTACCCGTCCGAGGTCAAATCCCTGACCATAGCCATGAAGGCAAAAGTGGTAGACTACTGATGTTTGAAATTATTGCAAAGACTCACTTATGGGAGGAATGGAAATGACCCAGGCCGAGAAGGAGGCAGGGATTGAATGGCAGGCCAAGGGACACAGGCACGCCTTGGGCAGAAGAGAAATCAAGGGCAGCAGCTGGAAAATCACTCTGCCTCCAAGAGCCTGGGCAGTTGGGGGCAGGAGACTGCTGTGATGGGGGCCGAAAAGCACTTTTGTGATGAGTTCATAAAAGGGGCTGGGGTCAGGAGCACAATAGAAGAGCAGTTGAGGTTTCATGCAAAAAAAAAAAACTGTGTGGTTTCATTTCTGTAGATGAGCCCCTGCCGGGCATGACTGAGCCCTGCATCTTCAAGCCAGGGCCTGATGTTCAACAGATGAGAGTGTTCTTATTCCTGGGCCCAACAGGGTTTGAGCCTGTGAGCCAACAATGACACACTGCAGGTTTGGCTCTGAAAACCCAGCAGGTGGGAAGCTGGGACTGACAGCCCAGCGGGAGCCCCCGTAGGTAAACAGGCTTGGAAACCAGGGCTCTCTGCAGTGCTGGAGGACCCTTCCTGCAAGTCAGAATCCTTGAGTAGTGCTTGATAGCTTGGGAGCTGGCAGCTCGTTGCAATCAGAGTGGAGTGGCAAGGAGAGTTTCAGAGTGCGTCAGAAGGCAGCTCTTTCAAAATTTGATGCCACTTTTAATTCTTTCTAAGAAATAAACACTTGTGTATTCTCAAAGTTTCTTACCAAGTGAAAAGCTTCCTGTTTCATCAACCATTTTATGCATATTTCAAAACTACAGAAAAGTGTCGAACTCACCATGCACTTTCCATACCTCTGTCTCTGCAGTCACCATTATCTCTGAGTGAGCTTGCTATAGGTCACAGTGGAGAAGAGCAAGAGTAGGAGGCGAGGGTGATGTGCAGAAAACCTGGCTCCCTACCTGAGGACAGCTGTCCTCTGCGCCAGGCAGCTGCCCTTAGCTGAAGGTTAGTGATTCCCCCCACACTCAGTCAACATCATCCTCACCAAACCTTCCCTTTGTGGGGCAACCAGGGTCCCTGATGCTTGCTGGGAGGGGGATCCAGGGCACAATTTAGGGAGTGCTTCCCTTTCTTAGGTGCTGTGACCCTAGGAGCTGCCTTCCTGGGTCCCAGGCCCTGGGTCTCCAGAGGATAACCTGCAGCCAGCCTTCTCTGAGCAGGCAAAGAGTCAGGCCCGTGGCCTGTCATTCACTGAGAAATGCAACAATAAAAGCAATTTGGAATGTGTCCTTCCTGTCTTAGCTGGCTTTGAAGCTTGCAAGCAACTCAGAAAACAATATGTTACCATCCTGCTTCCAAAAGGATGGATTTAAAAATTAAAAAAAAAAAGAAAGCACATAAACCATTCTGTCAATTTTTGTGAGCCAGCCTAAGCCTCAGGAAGATATTTGGACACCCTCTGACTCATAATACACTGGCCTCTGGCCCCCTCGCTTTGGCCTTCACCTTGCCAATCCTGGGGCTCTAAGTGGCCACCATTCCGAGGAAGAGCCACAGGCCCAGGGGCTTGGGGAAGACTGCCAGCAGCTTTCAGCACTGGGCAGGGCCCAGGTTTGCCTTTGTGCCAGTGAAAACTTCTGCATTTCTCATCCTGTCCCCTGCCTCTGCTTTCAAATCTGGTGCAGGGGACCTTGCCAGTCTCCTCCCTCTCTCCACTTGCTCAGCTTCATCCCCCTGCTCACCTTAACCACCACAGGGGGCAGGTGCCACTTAGAACCTCCAGACCCATCTCTCCAGCCTCCTCCTACAAACCCACCATGGAGGCCTCCAGGCGGCCCTATTGTCCCCTCCCCAGCCTGGCCGCCAGCACACCTTTCCCAGTAAGTCAGAAACCCCAGACCAGCTCTAGTGGCATCACTACTAGAGTGATGCTGGGGTGTCCCCACTGCCTTTGCATCACAGACCCCTGGCCTGGCCCCTGCCTCCCCTCCCAGGGACCAGCATGCCACCCTCTGGGACTAGCCCAAGCTCAGAGTTGAGTAACATGTGGAAAGAAGCATTTTCAGGAAACCATGAAATATGCCTGTTTCTCCGGAAGCACTGGTCACCGTGATTAAATTCTGCCAGTGCACCCCCTCCCCAATCCATGACTCGTGGGCAGTTAGCTCCTGTGGTCAGGTTGGATATTCCAGTCCTGCTGGGAGGTAACCATGCAGAACTCAGAGGCACTGGGCAGGGCCAGAGGGTCGCTCCTGCCAAGACAGCTGAAATGAGTGGTTGCTTCAGACCAGATAGCGCCAGCAGCAAGGACGAGGCGGTGGCTGCCACTTGTGCCGCACCATCCATCGATCCTCACCCTGCTGGAGGTGGGGGGATGATTCCCTTGTGCTCAGGAGGACACTAAGGCTCACAGGGCTTCTTTATTTTATGCAAGGTCGTGCTGTCAGTGCCAGAGTCACAAGTCCACCCTGCTCCAGTTCCCCCACTCCTGGGACCTGGAGATAGCAGCCCACTCGTGTTGTCCTGGCCCTGGAGCTATACCTGTCAGAACCGGGCAAGGCTCTAATCTCTGCAGATGAATCAAATGAAAGTTCTTTCCCCCATTTTCTAGAGTCTCTGCTCAATCAAGAAGACATTGTGAAGCAAGTGACCTAGTAAAGCCACAGCTACCCTGTGGGGTGCCACAAGTGTGGGAACCCAGGAGTGGCCCCCGCCCCGCCCGCCCTCATTTATCCATCGCAGTGCGTGCTCACATCCCACAAGGCTCCAGGTCACCTTCCCAGGGCATGGCCAGCCCTAGGTGGTCGGTGGTGGGAGGTTCCAGGCTGCCTTCTGACCCTCCCAGGAGCCAGGTTGGGCTGTCCTCACTGGGTGCCTCCCCCTCCTGGCCTCTGACTGACCACCACCTGCCCACTGCCCAGGTCCTTGTGGCCACTGTGAAGACCACGCCCCTGGTGATGTGTCAGCTGGTGTGTGGGTGCTCCCGGCAGTCGGGCTGCTGGCCAGCACCCCAGGACGAGTCCCCGACTTCAGCTCAGCAGCATCTCCCGGGCACTGCTCCTCCCCTTGTCCAGCAGGTGCTGGGGCACAAAGGCGGCCCCCCTCCAGGCCACAGAGACTCACCTGGGTCTGTGGCCACTGGCTCTTCCTTCTCCCCCACCTGCATCCAAGGGGACCGTGTGGAAGTCAAGGCAGAGCGTGTTCCAGGGCAGGCAGGAAGGCGGCGGCTGCACAGTCATGGGGTGGCCGTGGGTGTCCCGAAGCCACCTTCTCAAGCCCACCCATCCCTGCACCTGTGGAAGAAGTGGCCAGAGAAAGACCGCACGGCTGCCAGCAAATCTCACTCAAATGTGAAGAGGGTCATGGCCCTGGAGATGGCAGAGAGAAGAGGCAAGGGCCTGGTGGGCGGGATGGTGCCCGGGGGACCAGTGAGTGCCCCGGTAGACCTGGAGTCGCTGACAGAGCTCTTTCCTGGATCATTGGGAATAGCCAGGACACAAAACCAGTCTCTGGGTCCAACCAAGAGGCCGAGGGGGAAAGCCTCCAGGGACAGAGGAGCCGGGGGCTACAGAAAGGTTGTGAAAAGGAGGGGTGATGGCTCCGAGCCCCAGGTTGAGTAGAGGAACCTTTTCACGTTGGGAATAATCTATGGGTACGGTTCTTAGTTTCCACATAGAGACTGATCAGTTACAAGGGACATCTCCATGGAGATGTCCACGGGCTCCATCATGGGGCTAGTGCAGAAGGCTCTCTGTTGCCACATTCTAGCTGTAGCCGCTTTGGACCAGTGGTGGTCAGACTGTGGCCTGCAGCCTGCTTTTGTGAGTCCGGCTCTGTTGGCACAGGCCACACTCATCTCTGTCTTGTTTGCAGCTGCCTTCGTGCTGTCGTGGCCGAGTGCACTGGCTTTGATAGAGGCCTTGGGGCTGCACACCCTGAGCACTTGTTATCTGGTCCTTTAAGGAAACGTTAGCCAAGTCCTACCCTCTTGTAGTTCTGAACTTTTTGCTGTTGGGAAGGAGCTTTAAAGTCAAATCATATTTTATTTGGAATCACATGTTAAGAAATAGACCCAGCCTTCCCTCCTAAGGGCCAGAACCAGGGTCCAGCCCAGGTCACCTGTAAGTGGTGAGCTGAATGAGGTGTGGCATGGGCAGGGTGGCAGGGTGGGAGGCTGAAGTGGCAGGAGGACATGGCCTCCAGGAGAGTGGCTCCCGTGTCCTCAGGTTGAAGTGCTGTGCAGCAGCTGCAGCCCCAGATGTGCCAACGTCTGGCTCAGGATGCAGGTACACGAGTCCTTCCGGGCTCATCAGAGGTGGGCACATGCTGTGCTCAGTGACGCCGGGTTCTTTCTGTGCTGAGCAAGATGCCAAGGGAGTGCACAATTCCACGCAGAGACCATCTTCCCAGAGCGTTCGTCCTCTACTTAGCCATGAGGAGGAGCCTCCGCAACTCAGGCCATGGCTTCCTCTAATTCCTGCCCCATCACTCACGGGAGGAAATCCACCTTGGAGCCAGAGGCAGGAGCCTCTTTCTGTAGCTAGAGAAGTCCAGTGTGGACATGCAGAGATGTGCAGAGTTCACCCAGAGACCCGCCATTCTTTAATCTGGTGTCTCTATACGCTTTACTTTCTGCTCTGTGCATTCTGTGGAGCAGGTTGGTACGTCTCAGTCTCAGGAGTTTAAAATGGAAAGACCAAGAATGTTCTCTCTGGTATTTTTTACATTGGGTCAGTTTTCAGATAATCATTATCTTCCTCCCCAGTTCAGAACAGGTGACGGTTAACAAAAGTGTGGGCCCTTGGGGTCCAGAGGCCACGCAGCTGTCTGGCCGTGGCAGGCCCGGGCATCACACACCTCCCTCTCTGTCTCTCTCAGCCCTCGAGTCTGGACGACAGAAGAGGCAGCCGTCCCCGGTCCATGGTGCGGTCCTTCACCATGCCCTCCTCCTCACGGCCCCTGTCCGTAGCGTCTGTCTCTTCGCTCTCTTCCGACAGCACCCCTTCCAGGCCGGGCTCCGATGGGTGAGTGCTCAGCAGGGGCCACCGGCCCCTGGGTGTTTATCACACGGAGGACTTTTGCTCAGTGGGTTCTCTCTTTGAAACAGCCCCTCCGGACACTATGGCCATCGTGCCAACGTGGCTCTCAGGGTCTTGTGGTGGTTGGGAAGGGGTCCTCACTTCAGCTGGCCCTTGGGGCAAGGTTCCCATCGAACCTCAGACCGTCAGGTGGGTGGCGTCCTCCTGGGCCAGCCTCGGGAGCAGTATGCTGCCGCAGTGTGCGGGCCCTCTTCATCTCACGCTCACCTCCAGGTCGTCCCCGGGGCCCGGCTGGTGTGGTCCAGCCTGGAGCAGCCTCCGCTTGTCCACCAAGCTGGCTGGCACTCAGTGAGGCTCACATGACAAGTGGCGTGTAGCCTCCTTTTATTTTGGAGAGAAGAATTTTATAGATTCACTTTTGTTTCTGGTGAGTTTATTTTAAAGGGAAATGCAGCTGGGCGGGGAGGTGCACACCTGAAATCCCATGGCTCTGGAGGCTGAGGCAGGAGTATCTCGGTTCAAAGCCTCAGCAACTTAGCGAGGAGCTAAGCAACTCAGTGAGACCCTGTCTCTAAATAAAATACAAAATAGGGCTGGGATGTGGCTAAGTGGTCGAGTACCCCTGAGTTCAATCCCTGGTACAAAAAAAAAAAAAGGTGTGTCGGGGGGAAAATACTGTTTAAGTTGAATACTTCTGAGAATGATCATCTGTCTGTCCTGTACTTTCCAGGACTGTTCTGGAAAATAGGAAGCATGTTATCCTTTGTTTTCCCAATTTATTTTATGGTGGTAGACACCATAAAACTACCTGTGTCACCATTTTGAGATTAAGTGGCATCAAGTGCACTCACATTATTGACAGCTGTCTCTACCACCCACCTCTAGAACTTTCATCTCATAAAACTGAAACTGTATCCTTAACTAAGACTCCTTTTCCGCCCTTCCCCTTCCCTGGCAGCAGCTACTAACACATATGAGTGGCATTATGAGCCACGTTCTTTCTGCACCAGAGAGCACAGAGTAACCAAGAGGGAACGTGAACCTACTAATGAGACTAGTTAACTAGCACTGAGCACACACTGTGGCTTCTGAATTACCTCAGATTACTGCAAAGACCTCAATGATGATCTTTTTGTGTGTTTTTGAGGAGAAACCATGTAGTTTGCAACCAGTCACCCTACCCAGCACAGCCTCCCTTCCCCTGCCCACATACGCTTCCAGAGAATCCCAAGGGACGGCTCAACCTTAAGTGTTCTTTGTTGCCAATGATTAATGTGCCCAGGGGAGAATTCCAAGCTATACCCACATTTTTTTCTGAACAATAATTTTTATCAGTCAGTGTCTGATATTTATAAGGCCAAAGCCATATGGAAATTCTCAATTTAGAGAGGTTTAAATCTTGTGTGCCTGTCACTTAGAACAAGACTGATACAGAAATTAAATGCAGCTGATCTTCCGGAGAATCTCCAGGCTAGTTAGGAAAAGGTGTCTGTATTTCTGAGCGCTCAGGGTGAGGTAGGTAATGGCTGTGGAGTTTTAGATGAGAAGGGTGCATTCAACAGGCTCCACCCCAGCCTGCATTTGTTTAACCTTGAACTCATCTTTATTAGAGTCCATATTTTTGTTCATTCTTGGAATTACCATCCTCCACTATCTAACTAACATGGCGAAAATGAGGTTTGGTCTCAAGTGGCACAGGTTCCATGCAGAATAAAGCTCGCCCTGCCAGCAATTGCTTCTCATAATATGGAAAAACTAAAACTACCTGTCTTTCTCTCGTGTTTTTTTTTTTTTTTTGTGTGTGTGTGTGTGTGTGTGTACCATTGGAACTGCACAGCATAGTTCTCTTTCCTTGGCAGGAAGATGTCCACTATCCTTTCGTGCTTATTTAAGTGTCTCAAGTTCTGCAAAACCTGGAACAAAATTATGGAGATTTTGGTGTTGCTTAAATTGTATTAGATATCATATTTAACACCAATAGCTGTAGATTTATTGGTTAATATGTATCCTGTTGCAAAGCCAGGTGTCTCAAAATGCTTTCAGGATTAAAGTCAATGTTGGTATATTTCATCAAACGTTTTTAATTCTTTAAACTTTTTATTATGGAATATATTCAGACATATACAAAGCAGGCAGAATAGTATAATGAGGCCCCACCCTCCCATCAGCCAGCCTCAACAATTACCCACCACTACACTCTCTTGTTCTCATCTGGACCTACCCATTCCCACCGTATACTTGATTTTGCAGTAAATTTCAAAGATCATATTTTATTCACAGACATTCCAATTTGAAGTTCTAAAAGGTAAGGACTCTTTTTTACCAAATATAACTATGTCACTTCATGACCACACAGAACATTAACAGGAATTCCATATTATCAGGAAACAGTGTTCATTTCTCGTTGTCATAAACATATTTTTTGAAATAAGAGCAAAATAGGTCCTTAACTTGCATTTGGTTGCTATTAACTGTTTATGCCTCTCTGAATCCACTTAAATTTTTTTCTTCCTTGTAATTTACTCGTTGAAGGGTCAAGGTGCCACGTCCTATTGTGTCCCTTTGCTGGTTTCGTGCCCTGCAGGGCTGTGTGACATGTATCTGTGTCCTCCACTTTCCTGCATGCTGGACCAGAGGGCTTCACAGCTGCACGTTCTTCCATTCAGCACCTCAGAGCAGGTTTCTCTGTTTTGGTGATGTTAACAGCTACAGTCAACAACAGGCCAACACCATTCCTGTTAGACACACCTTTCAACAGACCCTACTGCATAGCCCTGTCAGGAGGGAAGATCAAGATGCAGGAGGTGTGATTCTTGCTCTCTGCCTCTGCATCTGTGTCTTCAGTGGACGTTAAATGCAGTTTTGTGAGTGCCCGTTGGAGGGTTGCTTTCCAAGGGTCACATTCCACGTGGGGGAGCCAGGCTGGGATTGCTGCCGTGGCTTTGTTCCAACTGTTCTGATCAGAATGAGTTTAAGAGAAAGCACAACTAAGACAAAACAGTGACCAGCTTTCTCAGTGCCCTCCTTGTGAAACCACTGTCCCTTTGAAGGAGTCAGTCGATTCTGCAAGGTGGAGGCAGTCAGGTGTGGAAGTTGCTGGGAGGGTGGAGAGCGCCAAGGCCCAGCTCAGGGTCTGGCTGGGTCTCACTGCAGGGCTTGGATTTTGCCCTTCCACATGGCTTGGAGACCACCTGGACTTTGGGCACCTAAAGTATGGACCTCCTCCTGTTGACCTCCTCTTGATCATGTGGAACTGATGTGGAGATCACAGTTTAAAAAGACATGCTTGATGTACAATTATCATGCCCCAATAAAAAAATGTTGTGGGGGACATGTTTATCAGGAATCAGAATGCAGGCTCTTTCCCATGTGACTGGTGGAGTATAATTCCTTTAAGAGATCACACATTTTTTTAAATTTGTTTTTTAGTTGTTGATGGACCTTATTTTATTTATTTATTTATTTATATGTGGTGCTGAGAATCAAACCCAGTGCCTCACACATGCAAGGCAAGAGCTCTACCACAGAGCCACAACCCAGCCCCAATCACACATCTTTTTAAGTGCTATTTTCCATGTGCTATATTTTGACAACAGAATGTGCCAGTAGTAATAAGACCTTGCCTATAGATTGTGCTGTAAGTTCTTCAGGTGTTTTCATGCTTTTGACCATTTTGGCCCTCTCTCCCCACTCCTTTCTCAAGCAGAAGCTGCAGATCAGGAAGATTCCCATCTTAGCATTGCACCATTTCTCTCCTTCCTGTTGTGACTTGCTAGGAGGAAGAACCCGGTGGGCATGTGCTGAGACAGCCACATGCAGGGGAGCAGCTGTGTGTCATGGTGTGCTTTCTAGCCTTGGGCCACGTGCCTTACAAACTAGCGCAAGAGCCACTTACTCAGTAACCACCAATGGGACTTGACACCGACCTCAGTCCCTTCATGAGAACATGAGACCTGTAGCATCAAGTCACAAGGATGTCAAGGCCCACGAGCAGGTACCAGGCTCAGATCCTGGTCCTTGGTCTCTGGCTCACTTGTGACTGAAAACCCAGGGGCACCTCCAAGCATCTGTGAGCTAGAATTCCCTGCTTCCCACTGAGCCATCCAAAGGGCTTGTACCTGGAAGCCACCCCTATATCTATCATCAGAGAAACTTGGTCAGAAGTAAGCTACCAGAAATTTCTTCTCATTGGCGTCTGCATATTTTTCCTTGTTGTATTTGTAAATATATCAGGAATTTCTAAGTATACCCAGAATACCATCATAAATCAACAAAAATTTCTCAGGGTCATCGTAGAATGTCCACCTGTTGTCACATTTCCCTGTGCCCTCTGAGTGTTCCTTTTCTGTTTTTTGCTTCCCTGGGATCACGGACGGTGCTTACGCTGGGCGCCCAGGGTCTGACTCTCCTGGCCTCTCTTTGCGGTCATTCCTCTCCTCCTGGAAGCCTGCAGGCCTTCTGCCCCCCGTGCCTACGAGTGGCCTTGCAGACCCTGCAGGGGAAGAGCCACTGCTGTCCTGGGAGACCTCATAGATTCCCAGAATTCTTCCTTTTAGGTTTGCCCTGGAGCCTCTGCTGCCAAAGAAAATGCACTCCAGGTCCCAGGACAAGCTGGACAAGGACGACCCAGAGAAGGAGAAGAAGGACAAAAAGAAGGAAAAGCGGAACAGCAAGCACCAGGAGATATTCGACAAGGAATTCAGACCCACCGACATTCCCCTGCAGCAGTCGGAGGCCGTGATCCTCTCGGAAACGGTAACGTGCCGGGCTCTTTCCTCGTTCTGCGGGGGGATCTGGACCTGCCTCGCTCCTCGTGTAGCTGATGGGACTGTAAACTGGAGAGCCTAGGGTCCCCCCCTGAACCCTAACCATGAATAACTTACCCAGTAGGCCATCGGAAGGCCAGAGGCGAGGCCTCTCCTCCTCCTCCGTGCTGAAGGGGCTCAGGTGGGTGGTCTCCAGCCCTGGCGTTCCTAGGCTCTTTGTTCTGCTGTTGGACTTGGTTCCCCCATGCATCCTGGTATCCCAGTGGAGGCGCAGGCTTGCTCTTACTGTTGAAAGGCCTGCTGCATGTCAGCTAGTGCCTCTCCCACGCCCCTTCCTGACCAGAAATCTCTAAGCCATGGTCATGCCCGAGAGCTGCAATTCGCTCAGCCAGAACCCAGAAGTCCCTGCCTTCTGGGTTCCACCAGCTGACCTGTGCTCCTGTTATCCTCTCACCTCTTCTACTCCACATCCAAAATCTCTCGACCATCATTCATAAGGATTTGCTGGGACTTAGTAGGACATGTGCAGATCCCAGTGAGTGCCCTCCATTCCAGGCCATGACATCCACAGGGCCTGCTCTCCTGGGCGGGCTGGGGCTGTGCCTCCCAGAAGCACACCACAGTCTTTGAGATCCAAGTGAAAAATTAAGGCCCAGACTGCTTCAGAAAGTGCTGTTTGGGGAGCAGAATGAAAATCAAGAGACGGTCTCACAGGCTGTCAGTTTGAAGATGAGGTCGGGCTTGCAGCCACCTTCCCCTGAAGGCAGATGGGCATTCGCCTCTCAGTGGCCAATAGTCATCTTCCTGGGTGGCTCCTGACCCAGCCAGCTCTGTCTTGGCTGAGATTAAAAGGCTGCCTCATCAAAGGGCTCAGAAGGGACTAAAACTTTAATCAGAAATCCTTACCCGCTTGTCTGTGTCTCAACCACCAAAGAATAATGTCCATCTCCAACTGCAGTCACATGCTGCTTGCCTATCTGGAGGCACAAGGCAGAGGCCTGAGCCTTGACGTGGCTTAGGAAGGCATGCGCCCTCTGAAGCCTGTGGACTGTGCTCTGACTGCTACTAGGCTACAGTGTCTCAGTGACACAGGCAACTGGCCAAGAACTTCAACTCAGGAGGCACTGGCCGAGGCTAGCCCTGGCACTGGGGTCAAGCATCGAGACTTAGAGATTTCTGAAGCCAGTGCTGAGGAGGCTGAGGCAGGAGGATCACAAGTTTGAGGTCAGCCTGGTCAACGTAGGAAGACTCTGCCCCAAAATAAAGTACATGTAGCTCAGTGGTAGAGAGCCACTGAGTTTAATCTGCAGCACTGCACACACACACACAAAGAAGACAGTGACGTTTCTGATGAACTGTCCCTGTGTTCTCTGTCCACTGTCCTGGAAAGCTGGGGTACCAGGGCCCCTAGCAGGCCCAGATCTCCACTGTACGAGTCTCATGTGTTTTTACTCAAGCTTCATGAACAGAAGGCCTCTGAAGGGGAGCAGTGTGCAGAAGTCGCACCGTCCAGATGTGTGCAGAGTCCCAGGACTCAGGGTGCTGTGCCTCCGCAAAGAGGTTTCCATCCCTCCTGATGGTGCACCTGCGAGGACACCTGCAAACACGGGGCCAGGTGCACAGCACCAGGGCCTCCCACACTGGCTCTAGGCACCCTCAGCAGATCCACAGGAATCCAGCAGGGTCAGAGCACAGAACCCTGACCTCACAGTTAGCATCTGACCAAGGCTCAGACTGACCATGGCTGCAGCACCAGGAGGCCAGGAATCCTGACAGCAAGCAGTCCAGCTAGGTGTCTGTGCACGAGGGGCCTCCTCTCCAAGCACAGGTGCTGGCAAGGTCTGCAGGGACAACTGGGCTTCATGGAAGGCGGGGAAGGAGGGCCAGGGCTGCCTTGGAGGGTGCTTGACTGGGGAGAAGCTGCAGTTCCTTCCTGGGTGTCCCCAGTGCCCCCTACTGCTCCCTGGGCTCCTAAGGTTGCCAATGCCCTCCCCCTCCCCATGGGCCTCCCCAGCTTCTGCAAAGGTTTCCTCCTCACTCCTTGGGGCTGGGCCCAGCTTGATTTGAAACATCAGCAATTTCATGACCTTTACCTGAGCCTCTCTAATCTGGACCTCCTGACTGCCATCTGCATCTCCCCATAAAGCCTCCTTGCACTCCCTGACTCAGAAGGTGCCCCCTGTAGGATGGGCAGGGAGGAGTGGGAGGGGCTCGTGACAGTGTGCATGTCCACCCACGTGCCCAGGCCTCTCCTAGTTCCTCTAGCAGGGAGGCTGCCAGACTCGGCCTTCTTGCAGAGGAGGGGTGGCACCTGGGCAGGGCCCCCATGGCCACAGATGGTTCTAAAATGGATTGCTCATTACCAGATGGGCTACCCCTTCCCGGGCCCAACCCCCTCCCGCCAGCCTCCTAACCTCCAGACTGGCACTGGCCTTGATGGCTCTTCTGGGGCAGATACTGCAGCCCACCTGCTCTTGAGTGCCTGAACCAGCTCGGCCCACCCACCAGGCCCCTGGATCAGGCTGCAGCAAGCCCAGAGCCCCACCTGCCCACCCTTCCTGGGAGACCATCTCCACTCCTGCTGTTTGGCGGGGTTAATAACTTTTCTGATTACTCCTTCCATAGAGTATTTTGTAATTGCTCATGTTCCCTGAGGCCTAATGATCTGTAAACAGTTGTAAGAAATATATAAATTAAATTTACTTATGTAACAAACCCAGGAAGGGCTCAGGTGGGGAGAAGTCAAGTGCATCCAGAAGTCGGGAATGAGCAGGAAGGGGAGAGGAACAGAATTCCTAGTGGCGCAGCAGGAAAGAAACAAAGGAAGGGAAAGCAGAAAGCCCGCAGGAAGCCGCTGGACTTGGTCCCTTCCTGACCCTTGGAGGCGCCCTGGGTGTCTCACTCGGCATCTGAGAGGCTCACCGTGCTGCTCTGGGACATTCTGTTCCAGACGGCTGTGCAGGGAGACAATAGATGAGCGTGAGTGTTGTGGGGGGGGGGTGCGGAACAAGGCTGTATGTGTGTGTGGGGGGGGGGAGTGAGGGGTGGCTCAGGCAACAGAAATCTGTTTTCCCCGGTTCTGAGGGCTGAAGTCCAAGATCAAGGTGCTATGGGGTTGCTTCCTTCTGTGGCTGCGAAGGAGAATTCGGTCCTCACCTTCCCCTAGTTCTGGTGGTTTGCCAGTATCCTTGGTGATCCTTGGTGCAAAAATATCAGCCACCTCTGCTTAAGTCTTCCCATGGCGCTTTCCCCGTTTTATAAGGACCAGTCGTGTGGCACTGGGGCCCACCTAAGGACATTGTCTACCTAGATCAGTTCTAAAGCCCCTGTTTTCAGATACATGTTCTGGGCTCTGGGGGCTAGGAGTGC
This sequence comes from Spermophilus citellus, assembly GCF_964194105.1. Lineage (NCBI taxonomy): Eukaryota > Metazoa > Chordata > Mammalia > Rodentia > Sciuridae > Spermophilus > Spermophilus citellus. Next base: position 92,994,733 of record NC_138195.1, read on the forward strand.
AGCATAGGAATTTGGCGGGGAGACGACTCGGTCCATTGCAGGCCTAACTGTGCTTGTTTTGTTCCTCCAATGTAGATAAGTCCCCTGCGACCCCAGAGACCGAAGAGCCAGGTGATTAGCATCATTGGAAGTGAAAGGCGCTTCTCAGTGTCCCCGACGTCACCGTCGTCCCAGCAAACACCCCCTCCAGTCACACCAAGGGCCAAGCTCAGCTTCAGTGTTCAGTCCAGTAAGTGGAGCGTTGCCTGCACTGGACACAGACTGTGCCTTGCTCTGTGACCCCCTGATGGATGGCTCCACAGTGCGGACCCCTTCTCCAGACAGCAGATGGGATGGAGAGTGTGGGCCTATGGAGGGCCCTGGAATGAGCACCTGACCCGTAGGATGTCCCTGGCGTGGGCTGGGGATCTGGACTCCAACAGGTCAGGCCCAGCTCAGTCCAGGGCTGCAGAGCTCTGCAGGCAGAGTGCGGGGGTCTGTGCAGGCTCTGTACCCTCCTTGGAGGGACTTGACAGGTGCAGGGGAAGCCCCTTCCCTCATCACCGGGTCCTGAGGCACTCCAGGGTCCTGGGCCTTCCGCGTCTGGGAGGAATGTGGAGTGAAGAAGCTCTTCCAGGTGGGACAGAAGGCAGAGCAGCAGAACTTATTTTTTCTGGTTTGCACCAATTTCTACAGCCGCCACACAATTACCACAAAGTAATTGTGGCTCACACTGACGGAACGCACTCTCACGTGGTTCTGAGGCCACAGTGTGAAATCAAGGTGTTGGCAAGTTGGGTCCTGTGTGGGCTCTGGGGGAGGATCCGGTCCAGGACTGCCCCCCATCTTCCGGCTCTGGCAACCCCTGATGTTCCTGGGCTGTGGCCCCTCACTCCAGTCTCTGCCTCCCTGCTCCCTGCCTCCCCTGCACCTTCTCCTCTCATAAGGACACCAGTCACTGGATATATAGGGTCCACCCTAAGTCCAGGATGATTTCATGTCAAGATCCTTAACTGATTACACCTGTGAAAACTAGGTCCAAGTAAGGTCACACTCAGAGGTTCTGAATGGTCTTTGTAGGTCCACATCTTGGAAAGATACTATCCAACCCACTACAAGTGGTGACCAGCTCTTCACCACTGAGCTCAGACCCATTGGAGAGGAGGAATCCTGACAGGGAGGAGCAGGGTGAGGGCCACAGCAGAACAGGGAGCCTGCTCCTTCCTGGGGCCGCCAGGCAGGAGAGCTCTGCCCTACAGGGGGGTTGTGAGGCAGAGAACAAGTGTCCTTTGTGCCTGATTTTCTTCCTGCTAAAAGGGGAGCAGCCTTATGTCTGGAGACTGCCAGGTGCTGAGTGTCTTGTCTACATAAGCAGCTCAGTGAGCAAAGGGTGTCTGGGCATGGGATAGAGAAGGGCTCAGGGGCCGTCTCCACAGCCTTATGCTATTACTACATGATCTTTTTTGAAAAAATGGTTTTTCTTAGAACAGGCACCATTACAATGATTACAGAAGATAGTCTGGTGGTTCCCCAAAGGTTAAATGTAGCATTACCATATGACCCAGCAAGGCTAGTACGAGGTCTGCACCCCCAAAGAATTGAAAACCGGGGTCAAACAGGTATTTTAATGTGAGCATTTGTAGCAACACATTCACAGCAGTCAAAAAGTGGAACAACTCGAGTGTCCATGAGCTGATGAGCAGATGAATAAAAGGTGCTTTCGGAGAATATCTGTGCAATAGAACACTATTCAGCCATACGAGAGGCGCGGCGCTCCCACGCAGGCCGCCCCATGACAACCTGGAAGACAGTGAGCCAGTGGAATGAGTCGCCATAACGGGGCTCGGGCTCTGCTCGTGTGAGGTATCTAGGATGGCAGGCCTGTGGGGGCAGAAAGCAGAGCAGAGGTGTCCAGGTGCTGGGAGCAGGAGGTGGTCACTGCCTGACGGCTGCACCCTACTGTTAGTATGATCCACACCACTGAATTGTGCACTGAAAGATGGTCAAATCGGCAAATTTTACGTCACGGCTGTCCTACCACCATCCAACCCACAGTCACCACTCCTGAGGACAGAGCGTCTTGGAAGCCTCCTTCCTCCCTCCCCACCACAGGGCAGAGCTTCCTCATCCCCCAGGGCACCTCTTCTGAGGAAGGATCTGTCATCAGTGGAAGCACGGGAGACTTTCGAGTCACACATCAGAGTTTCACTTTCTCTCCTTGATGTGAAAGAAAATGAATCGCCTCCAAGAGGCTACGAGGAGTTGAGGAGGTTCCTGCCTCGATGACCCAATGGAGAGGCCTTCTTTCCCATGACTTTATCCATCGACTGTCCTCTCTACTGACGTAAAGCAGCAGCCCCAGTGACCGTGACCCCTGACACCTTCGTGTCCCAGGGTGGGGGTTGTCCTGGTGAAAGTGGAAAGTGGGTGGAGGCTGTGTGTGTGGCTTTACTTGAGGGAGCTCTTCAGGCAGTGGGGGCCGGCTGGGGACGGAGCCCTGGCTCTGCAGGCAGTGAGAGCAGGCTGGGGACATGGCCCTGGGTCTGCAGGCAGTGAGAGCAGGCTGGGGACATGGCCCTGGGTCTGCAGGCAGTGAGAGCAGGCTGGGGACATGGCCCTGGCAGGGCTTGAAACACCACAGTCCTAGGCAGTGCCCGTGACACCCACCGTGCAGATGCTTCCAAAGTAAAGGGGCCCCAGCAGGGGAGGGGAGGGACCCTGTTGACCTGTGTTTTCACAACAGATGCCTCACTTTAAGCTCTGGTTTTAAACTTGCTGTCTCCTCTCTAGAATATTCCACCAGAAGGGAATTCCAACTTTGTGTTCTCTACCCCTCCCTGCCCTGTGCTCTGCTGACACAGAGACCCAGGAGCAGCCCTGCGAGCTATCAGCTCATCAGGGTGTCTGTCTCGTTCTCATCAGATCCCGCTCTCCTAGGTCTGGAGCTGAACGGCATGACCGGGGTGGATGTGGCTGACGTCCCGCCCCCTCTGCCCCTCAAGGGCAGCATGGCAGACTATGGGAATCTGATGGAAAACCAGGACCTGATGGGCTCGTCAACACCTCCGCCCCCTCCTCCACACCAGAGGGTAAGTGGGGGTCTGGGACCCAGGACTGGGTGACACCTCTCCTGGGATATCCTTCCAGAGGGCAGCAGGTTTGCTTTGGGCTAGTGGGATAAATCATATGATGGACTCAGTTTGCTTTTGTCGACGTGTTGAGGACTGTGCCAAGACCCACAGTCCTGCATCACGGTCCTGCAGAGAACCGCACAGCCAGGGCTGCACCCAGGAGGAAGAGGAAGAGGAGGAGGGACAGGCGCTCCAAACAGTCATACGGGCCACCCCTCTGCAGAGGCAATGCTGGTGAAATCTTGATTGAGGAGCAGGTTTCCTACCGAGGGGTCTATGAGCCTGGAGTTGCCATGTGGTCCCCAGGGGTGGCGCACAACCACCGTGCACCCGCCTGGCCTCAGAGGAGCTCTGTCCCTGCAGTTCCTCCTGCCATGTCACCTTCACATTGGTGGCTCCTGGGCTGCTACAGGCCCTGGCTGCTCGGAGGATCTGCAGAGGGAGCCAGCTTGACTTCACACTGGGCGCGGCTGCCCCTCACAGTGCCCCCAGCCTCGGCACCCTCTGCACCGTGACCTGGAGTGACCCAGCTGCCTCCAGACCAGCGCCCGGGACACTGTTTTGTCATCGGTCCTGTCTGAGGTGTTCCTGAGCCTGCCACTAATGCCAATCTTGGTGAAAAGTCTCAAAAAGCCATCTGCGCCAGGGCCTCTGTGCCAATTGCTGGTTCTAGGAGCATCCTTCTAGGGCCACCACACTGCACTCTGGGCTGTCATGGCTGCTGTCACGTGTCCCTCACCCCCATACTTCCGGCCAGTCCCCCCCACCGGCTGCTCAGGGCCTGGGTTCTGCAGCAGCCCACGGGGGGAGGAGGCCTGTGTGTGACTTACGCAGGAGCGGGAGAATGTCCACTGCCAGGCCCATCCCCGGGCCACGCTATTTGCAGTCTTATAAAATCAAATCAGCTCAGTCTGAAGAGTAAATGTCCCTGTTCATGTTTGTGCAGTGGGTCGTATTCTTTGCTCTTCAGCCTCCATAAAGTAATTACAGGGCTGCAGAACTCCCGCCGAGAGTTGAGGCCACAGGGTGAAGTGGCCACCGGAGGTGGCTTTTCCCTTCACAGATGTCGTGAATTCTGCATGCCTTGTCCCTTTCTCTCTTTCCTTTCCTTTTTCTGTTTTTATGGGGACTCTTTCCCTGAGCACTGCTCATCTTTCATCTTTCCTGTGCGAGAGCAGGAGAGAGGGCGTTGGCCAACAGTGTCTCTTTGATCATTCCTTTTGTATAAGAGAACTAAGTACGGGAGCATCCTCCTGGACATTGAAAGGACAGGGGACTCTCCTGAGTACCATTCACATAGGCGCTGTCCCCACAGAGATGTCACAGTGGGGAACCGGCCCTGGAGGAGGGACCAGGTTACCCTGAAGGGGGCTTTCCAGGAGGCGGGAAGGGCTCATTGCACTCTGTAAACCCGACCTTCTCTGGCACTTGTGACCACGTGTTAGCACCAAAGGAGACAAGGTCCAGGGGACCCAGCCTTGCCTGGGGGCTGTTTTCTTAATGGCTTGACAGATCACGTCTTTGTTTTCACTAACAGAAAATTAAGAACGTCTTCCCGGTCCCTACACTAGTAAACTCAAAGTTCTGAACTTCGAACCACTCCCAGGTCTGTCTTGGTTACAGATCATCTCAGGGGTCACGTTTCACTGTCGTCGTGTCTTGGGAACGTCTTTCTGAGGGTGCCCTGTGCAGTCGATCAAGTGGAGGACTGTGTGTGTGTGAGCTCTGGTCAGTCCACACAGGGCGAGGACTCAGGTTACTTGCCCGACTCTCTCTGCTCCTTGTTTCCTGTTAATGTACTTGAGTGCGAGAGCATGTTAGGTGACAGGCTGGTGGCCCGGGTGTTGTAACTGGCCACTGCCCTTCCTGGGTGCCACCTTGAGCTGTTTTAGGATGATGCTCATCGTCTGCTGTCCGGGTGATCAACTCCTCCTGTCACTCTCTTTGGTGGCCTCAGGCTTTCAGGCAACTCTGCCTCTGGCTGCTGCTGCTTTATGCTGTCATCTCTTTCACGATGGCACTTAGGACCAGTCACCTGAGCTGTCACCCTGCTCGGTGGTGAGCAGCCCAACACTCACGTGGCCGCCAGGGGCATCTCTAGCGTCGTCAGTCTGGCCTGCTCACTCCCGAGGCCTCCCAGCGTGGCTTTCCTCTGTGATCACACCGACCCGGTGGCCAGACTCCCGGGGGCCTCACCTGCTCATCCCGACCTTGGAAAGACTGTGGGTCCCTGGTTCCCGTTCCTTTCTAGGACGGCCATGTGTCACGGCTGCAGTTCTGCTCGGCTCTGCTCAGCACAGGGCGTCCTTGCAGTTACTTCTGTGTGAATCAGAGGAGCTTGGGCAGGGGGGAGAGATGCCTGGGCCACGGCTCTGCTCTTGAGAACGTCTTTTCTCACATTCTGCTAGATGCCAGCCCCTCTGTGAGCTGTGGAGACCGCTCTCACCCTGAAGTTGGGTGGGCTGTTCTGGCACCTCGTCCAGCCCGCTCTGCGGAGGGTGGGCTCCCACGCCCTGACCTGCTCACGTCTCCATTCACTCCTTCACTCCTCGCTGGTTCACGCTGACCCAGGCCTGCGGAGACTCACTGGTCAGGTGTCTGTGAGGGGCAAGAGGCTCCCACGCACCATGGGGCAGAACTGCCTTAGTCTGTCACACCGCTGACGCTCGTTAGGACGGGTGTTTTTCTGTCAGCTCTACAATCATGAGTTCAAGTTCTTTCTATGAATCTGAGGCCATCTGTGGCCTGTGGGCCAGTCCAACTGGCCACCTGGTTTTGTAAACAAAGTTTTGTGGCCCTTCCCTCACATACGGCCCCTGGCTGCTTTCTGCCCTCAGCAAAGACCATGGAGCCCACAGAGCTAGAGGTGTTGAGTTTCTGGCCCTTTCCAGGAGCAGCCTGTGACCCTGGCTCTCAGCCCAGGCAGGAGGGTGTTCCCTGGAGAGCATCACCAAGGACACAGAGCACCTGCTAGGTGAAAAGCATGGATGACCCCGTCGTCCATGCCAGCCAACATGGTGGAGGTGCTGCTGCTCGGGCCCTGCAGGCTTGGTGAAAAGTGCTTGGCTTGGGTGTCGTGGTCCTACTAGCCCTGTGCCAGGCAGGAGGGAGCCCCATCACGCAAGAGCCAGTGCAGGGCAAGCCCCCCCACTGTGCCGTGAGCCCACATGGAGACGGGAACTTTCTGTGGGAACATCAGTCATGTGACTTCTTCCTCCTGTTTTCTAGCATCTGCCACCTCCGCTGCCCAGCAAAACCCCCCCGCCTCCCCCGCCCAAGACGACCCGCAAGCAGACGTCGGTGGACTCGGGGATTGTGCAGTGAGAGCCGCAAGGCGTCCGTCTGTCCTCCCCTCCTCGCCTCTGTCTGCTGTTTACCTCACCGGCCAGCCGTGTCTCCTCTTCAATGCCGTGGCTTTTCCTTCAAAGGAGTTGATGCTACCATGCAGCCAGTGGCCCTTAGTGTCATGGTGGTGACGGGGACAGGACATCCACCGAGTGTATCACAGCTGGGCCCCGAGTGTGGCGCCATGGACAGAGCCTCAGTCTGCCCGAGCGTCCTTTCTTTTTGTGCCAAATGACTTGGGTCAGCAGGAGCTCGGCTGATCCCAGGGTGGGAGACAGCGCCCTGAGCAGGGGCGCGGTGCTGTGTGCAAGGATCCCGATCCTCTGAGGCTCCGCCCCGCTCTTGCTCGCAGGCTGTGTGGCCAGCCCCTCCTGGCTGTACTGTGTCACTGTGCCCTGGTTGACTCCACCCTCCACCTACTTTAGGCAACTCAGTTCAGCCTTTCCAGGGCAGTTCCTGATTTCTCTTGGTATAATTTAAAATAGGATATTTCTCAGCTACTGAACAGTTACTAATTTATGGGGCAGAAATGACATTAAGAATACTGGATCAAATATGAATATAGCAAAATTGAATTTCCACTCTTTTGTGAAAAAGAATGCGTTTGCCACGAAAGACGGTCTCCGTGGAATGGATTACTTGCATCCTGGTTCTGTACAGAAGTTTGTATATACAATGGTTCCTAGGACTTGTTTTAATTTTTGCGGTCCTTCTGTTGATTGTAATAGACATCTGCAAAGGATTCTCAGTACGTGTTTTTAATTCCTAACTTCTGGAAATAAAAAAAAAAAACACGCGCAAAGATTCAATTTTGTTTTTCAGAGCTCCAAAGTCCTGAAAATGTTGGTGGACAATGATTTTTTAAGGACTAACTTTGTATAACCTAATATTTTATTCTATCATCTATATTTTTTTATTCACCATGATCATGATACTCTTCTAGTAGGCTTCAAAGTTAATCATTGGCAATGAAAAATAAAATGTTATTTAAAAAAACTCAGTGTCTGCTGATTTTGTCTTTATCCTTTAATCTAAAATACAAATGTGGCTGTCTCTGTTCTAGTGTCTCAAAGATGAACTCGTGTGTCTTGATCGCCTCTGATTTGGAGCCCGCTAGAGAGCTCGGGTCCCTCTGTGTCTGTGTCCTGGCCGACAGGAGCAGGCACTGGGAAGCCGTCCTCCCCCTTCCTGGCCTCTGCCTACATCCTTGGGCTCCTTCAATCCTCCTCTGCTGCTGCAGATCCGAGAGAGGGCTTCGTTCCCGGCGGGGTGCCATTTAACTTGGGAGGCCTGGGTACTTGGAGCTTTCTCTAGGCCCTCAAGGCTGGATCGTAGGTGGCAGGAAACAAAGAGGACAAGGGCCCCACTGCGCCTCTTTCCAAACACAGGTCGTCCAGGAGAATGTGCTGCTGCGGACGCCTGTGAACATGCCAGTCTTTTCTTCATGAGTCCGAGCTCTTTCTCCAAGACAGATGCCCGTCATCTGGTGTAGACACACTGCATATCATGCACCATCCGGGACAGTGACATGGGCACACCCACCCGGGACAGTGCGAGTCCAGCCCTGGCTGTGGGCCATTTGAGGGGAGCCCTATAGGCATCGCAGTGGAATGGCACCGGGTGCCGATCTCCCTGTCCCCAACCCAGAAGAGCCTCACACCACAACCCAGCTGCCACCTGCCACGGCCCCCTTGCAGGCTCCCCACACAGGTCTCCAGATCTGGGAAGTGCACAGAGAACAGGAGAGAGTTGGGGGTGCCGGGAGGCAGCCAGCACGCTGCACAGGCTTTCCAATGTCAGTGGTAGAAGTGCTGGTGTGTGCCCAGCGTCTCCAGGTCCAGGCCCTCTGGGGTGAGGTTCAGGGCTGGACTCTGAGGAGCTGTGTTGTTCTTCTTTTTTTTAAATGTTTTATTTTTTAGTTTTCGGCGGACACAACATCTTTGTTGGTATGTGGTGCTGAGGATCAAACCTGGGCTGCATGCATGCCAGGCGAGCGCGCCACCGCTTAAGCCACATCCCCAGCCCGGAGCTGTGTTCTTGATCTGATTTTCACAATTGCCTTTCTAGGCCCTTCTGAGAACCTATTTCCCCCTAATCATTCCCCACAGTGAAATTTTAATAGCACAAATATACTATATGTTTATGTAGCTTTGTATATTTTTGTTTTTATGTTAAAAAATAAGACATTTTTGTCCTCTAAGAACAAATTTTCACCCTTTGGGGGTGATATTGCCTATAGAGCATACATGCTCCAGAACAGGAAGGTGAATTCCTGCACTGGCCAAGACAGCTTCCTGGAGAAGAAGGACCTCTACCTCAAGACCACAGGGTCAGCTCCTGCCGACCTCCCAGCTGGCCTGCCCTACAAACTCTGAAACCGCCAGCCCCGCCAGAGCATAGACTTATTCATTAAAATCAGTCTATTTTTGCTTTGGTTGCCAGGAAGCTCAAAAGGCAAATTCAATTGTCGCACAATTTGGCCTTCCCGAATGTGGACTGGCTTATTTAAAAATCCACCTTTACTTCACCCAGCTTAATATGTGCTCTCTTCACACCTTTATTCAAAGTGGGCCGTCTACAAGTTATATTTAGCAAACAGAAAAAAATTTTTTTTTTTTATATTTAAAACCACCCTCGGTGCTTGAAGATTGCTTCCTGGTTTTTAAAGAAACTATTTTAAAATCAATTTTAAGATCATCCTTTCATGTAAAGACTTGATCTGTTTAATCCGTACAGATCTCATCGTCGCCTCCTCTACCTGCCTTCATGGGGTCAAACCTCGTGTCTCATGTTCGTGGAGGTCTTTTTTGGTTAGATGGACTTTCGGTTTTCTTTGTAGTTCTATCTCTGATTACTTTTTAATACTGTACTGACTTTTTAAAGTCTTCTTGGGAACTTTTGCTACTTTTTTAGCAACATGCTTTCTCAGAAAATCATCTACAGTCTCGTTGACGGCTCAGAAAAGCAGGGACCCGCAGGGTCAGTTATCCTCCCCATCCTGCTGATGTCGGTACGCAGTTTGTTCCTCATCCCCATGAAGAAGCTGCTGCTCCTCCCAGGCCCTGTGACAGCTTCAGTGTCCCAAGCTCCAGAGGGAAGTGGGGACTCCTGGATGTTTGATACCAGGCGTGGCTCATTTTGATAATTCCAAGGAGTTATTTTTAGAGTTGTGGTGTAGTCTGCATCCGTCTGGCAATGGATGAAACACCCAGGTGAGGGATCAGAACATAGGTGTTGCTGTGAGGATGTTTGTGGATGTGGTTAGTGTCTGTAATAAGTGACTAAAGAGACCACCCTTGATACCGGAGGTGGGCCTCATCCAATCAGTGGAAGTCTTAAGAGCAAGACAGCTTCCTGGAGAAGAAGGACCTGTACCTCAAGACCACAGGGTCAGCTCCTGCTGACCTCCCAGCTGGCCTGCCCTACAAACTCTGAAACCGCCAGCCCCGCCAGAGCATGAGCCATTCATTAAAATCAGTCTCTCTCTCTCTTTCTCTACACACACACACACACACACACACACACACACACACACCACAGCAAACCTTTAGTAAGGTGGCATTTTTGAAGGAAGGGGTACCTTCAGAGTAGAGGCACCTGGGGTAGGGTCCCATACGTAGAGCCGCCCACTGAGCCCCTCAGCCTCTGCCCTCATGAATTCCTGCACTGGCCAATGACAGTACCAACTGCCACATGGTCAGACACCAGCTGCTCATGTTGTCATTGCTCCCTGGGACTGGAAGGTCCAAGACAGCCTCTGCCTGGGTCTGACACCACAGCCGTTCTCTCTCCCTCTCTCTCCATTCTCCCTGTCACTCTGTCTCTCCCCGCCTCTCTCTGTCCTCCACTGTCACTGTCCCACTCTCCAGGGCTGTCTCATCCCTAGAAAGTGAAATATTGCACATTTTCCTTATTAAATTCTGAACCTTCATTTTCTTTGTGAGGTTGAGGCTGTGACCTTCTCATGGGAGCCAGACGTGGCGTGGATGCCCTCCTCTAGGCCCACCTGGTGGCTCTCCACTGTCCCTCTGCAAGGCCTTAGGGCTGGGCATTTGGTGGTGCACTTCTCATCCTCCTGGCTGTGGGAGCTGTCACTCTGGGCTGCACCTGGTGGCTGGCACTGTACTCCTGGTCTTCTGTCCGTAGCTCTGAAGACCCCAGGGCATGTCACGGGGTCCTCCAGCAGTCATGCTGTCCCCACTGCCACCAGGAGGGGACTCCATGTCTTCGCCAGTCTCATAGCCTTGTTGGCACCTGGCCTTACTCTGTCACTACTAATTAATTCTTATTTTTAACACTGGCAAGTGGTAAATTCAATCCATCCTTTGGCTTCTAAATATCATTCTCCAAGGAAGTAAATCTGGCATGTTGGAGAAACAGCTGGGAATTCAAGACAGCCTAGAACATTCTGAGCCAGGATGAAAGGACATGCTCAAGAACTGATGCAGCCAGCAAGTAGCCGCTGCAGGGGACTAGTTACATTGGGGACAATCCCAACGTCACAGTAAATAACAATAGCAACAGGTTGACTCAAGTAAGAATTTTCCCAGGGTCCATATTGATATAAGTCAACAAATAACTAACTGCAAGTTGGAGGAGGCACAGGATATCTTCAAAATCTTAAGACATCTTCTCCCCAAATATCTATTAATTAATAAGGGAAAACCACTAATTTAACAGGGGAAAGGCTGGCAGGCTCCACCCTCTTCAAAAAATAGAAGAGAACAGCATCACAAGGCGACAGAGTAAAGTGCATGGCCCCCCATTCCATGCACTAAGACCCGAAGTCCCTGCCGATGCAGAGAATCAGAACCACGTCACCAGGAAGCACCACAAGACTCGAAGGGAGGGCCCCGCCCCTCGTGGTTCCACTGCTATGAAGGGTCCAGAGGCGGAGCCCAGAGCAGGGAAGAGGCTGTTGGGGTGAGTTGTCTTTCTAGAACCCTGGGAGAAACTCTGAGAGGAGAGGTGGTCGGCGCCAACCCTACTTGGCTCTGAATCCACTTGCAAGGCGAGGGCTGAGTTGCTGAGTGGCAGCTCCGTAGGCCGTCGCAGAAACACTTGCCTAAGTCTTCAACGGTGCCGGCCACTGGGTGTCTTTCCAGACTGGAGACACGTGACAAGCAACTGTGACCCGTGCTTCGGAACGGGGTCATTTGCTACTTTGGACTCTCCCGGGACACTTGGCACCACCTCCTGGGCATTGGGAGTCTGGGCATTGGGTGACAGGGATGCATCCCTGTTAATTTCTTGGTGTCCGTGGCTGTCCTGGGGCCATGTTGGAAGTCCTCCTAGTTGAGTAAACACTGAACCGCGGCCATCACGGGCAGCTGCTTTCAATGATGCAGGGGAAACGCCCTGCACTGTGCTGTCCCAGAATGCCATCCACACAGGCTGAGACGGCTTCTCCCCAGACTTCCACAGGAGTCTGCTGCCCCGCCACAAGGTGGGCTTCCTGAGGGTGACCCGAGTGCAGTGTCCCCTGAACAGGAGATGAAGGGCTGCCCCTGGCACTTCTCCCATGGTAAAGCCTCCACTCAGAGCCCAAAAGAAGGGACAGTCCCTGTCTCGGAGCTCTGGGGAGCCATGGGCTGGGAGGGACCTTCTTGTCCGTCAGATCTTCCTGGCGTTCCTGCCAGGCCAGGGAACTCAGACTCAGGCACTGCTGTCACCAGGCTGCACATGGTCCCTGAGGTTCCTCAGGTGAAGACAACGTTCAGTTGGCAATGGTCTCCAGAAATAATGACAGTCGTCTGACGGCGTGGGGAAGGAGGACCACGCCTGGCCCGGAGGGCCTCTACTGCCTGCCCAGGGCAGAGTGTGGCACAGCGCCTGGGACTGGGAGTGACCAGGGCATGTCTGGGAGACAGAGCGGGAAGTGAAGGAGGGCCATGCGGGTCAAGGAGCCATGGAACAGCAGGCAGGGAGCTGGGCCAGGCCAGGCTGAGGAGTCCGCTTGTCATGAGTGAGCCTGGGTTTCACCTCAAAGTCAAGAGGGAACAAAGAGCCATCCTCCCCCAAGTGAGGCCTCGGCCCCTAGAGGACCCTGAAGCTCAGAGCCGCAGGGGTCTTGGGTCTGGTTTCTGTCCCACCGTCAGATTCCATGATGATCTCGGTGCGGGGTGAGAAGGGGAGGGGGGTGCCCTTGGGAGGGGCCAGCAACTGCTCCAGGGTCACGTCTGACTCCCTGAGGCTGGTGGCCTTCCCCCGCAGACACTCTACACAGATCACATCCACAGCCCACAGCGAAGCACACACAGCTGCCGTCACCACCGAGTTCCCAGGCGAGCCCTGCACCACATCCATGGAGCCATCACAACCAGGAGCCCAGAAGCCACCCAGAAGGACGCTCCTCACGGCACCCCGACTCCTCAGCCGCTAATGGGAAAGTACCGCAATTTGGGAGGTAAAAATAATCTGCTTGGGAACAGGAATGTTTTTGAATTAGCATAAATTAGACTATTGAAAAATACTTGCTAACAGTTAATTTAGCATTACGAACACTCGCACTGGGGAGGAGGACCCTTAATATTGAATAAGGAGCTACCTGCAAAATGCAGGGTTATTTTTAAGCGCCAGCATATTTTTGGTTTCTCTGCAGAGTACAGGGACGACATCTGTGGGCTTTCTCTGCCTTGCTGAAGCCTTTTCACATGAAAAGCAAACTTTGCTTCATAAAAGTAAAGCAATTATAATGGAGAAGCAACGTGGAATTCATCCTTCAGTTTTTCAGAAACGTTAGAGAAAAGTGGTTTTGATGGAAACGATGTATTATTTTAGTCTTGGAGTAAAGGATTCAGCTTCTTTTGGTCTAATGGTTTAATAGCCTTCAGCGGAGGGAGGCTCAGTTGGCAGCCTGGAAGCACAGTGGGTTGAATGCGGGCCTGGGGGTCATGTCCTCTATGTCCCTTGGACAATGCCTCCCCAAGGGAGGAATGTCAGAGTGGAATGTGAAGGCGATGGCTGGAACTGTGCAGCTCCCAGGTACCTTGGGCCTCACTCCTGAGGCAAAGAACTTGCACAGAATTGTGGAGAGTGCTCAATGATTTGGGGATCATTCCAGGCTCAGCTCTGTGCAGCTTGGGGTCAGGGATGTGCCAGCAGAGACCATTCAGGACCTCCAGGGCCTTGCCACATCCCCAAGCAATCTGGAGCTTTTACAACCTGTCATGCAGGAGAGGTCTGTCTCTCATGTGCCTTGCCACTCCAGCCCTTCCTGCTAAATTTGCCATCAGAAGTTAAAGAAGATGAGGCACCCACAACCTGAAGAGGCTCGTGTTTTGCAAGAGTGAGGGGAGGAAAAAAAACTCAGAATTTTGTCTCAGGAGAATCTTAGAACTCATGAGGTTCAATCCCCTTATTTGTTTTTAGAATCTTTCTTCATCACAATACTTAGATGAGTCTAGGGGTCACAAAGCACAGAATGGTCATATAAGATACAAAGGTCACACAGCCAGTATTCTATTTGATGACTTTTTACAAGTCACTCCAGATTAGAAATGGACCATTTAATAGGAGGGTCTTCTCTTTTTTTCCCTTTTTCCTGTGGTTGCTTTTCTAACAGCCATGTATGAGCTGAAGCTGCGGTCACTGAAGATGATTGTCAGTTCGCCACAGTGCATCACCACCCTGGGTGTGTATTGCATGCCTCCAAGTTCCTCGCCTGCTGATGGATGGGATAGCACCACTGGGGAGGGGGCCACAGATGCAGACGGGCAGGGGTTTCACCCCAGGCTAAGGAGGCTGCCTGGCCTTTGCAATTGCAAGGGACCATGCCCACAGCAGGGTGTCACACCGCTGCCACTCAGTGCCAGTCCTGGGGAGGGAAAATTGGAGGCAGGCTGCCTCCAGATCATCTAAAATAACCCAGGACTCACGGTGAGCCCGGCTTTGAGAAAGTGAATTCCAAGAAACAACATTTGGATACGAAAGCGCACTTGGGACCGATGGTGTCGCAGACATCCCCTGAACATAGGACAGAGCTTGGGCACAGCCTACAAGTGCCCCGGAAATGGCCTACAAATGCCTCCTCTCTCTGCCCCACTCTATCGCAGCCCCAGAGGCAGCTGTGCCCTGAGGCTGTCCTGGTGCTCTGCTTCCCTCCACGGCCTCTGGGCACTCTCACCACTTTCCTTGACCCGTCCTTCTCCTGCCTTTCAAAGGCCTCCTCCTCCTCCCAGGTCTCAGGTGTCTGTTCGCAGCCCCCACCAGCCCCCTGATGGCCACCGGGGCAGCCTGGAGACCCGCGACTCCTGGTTCAATACAGGGAAGCCCAGGGGGCTGCACCGTCATCGCTGTTACTACACAGGGACAGTGCCAGGTGCAGGACTGAGAAGAAGCGGACGCTGAGGGGGAGGCTCTGTGCCCCTCCCATTCCCCTGCTCCAGGACTGCTAGCCGCTCCCTTCCCCCGCTGTCCCCTTGGAGCAGCACCACACACACTTCACAGATCCTCACTCTGCGGAGAGGTCCAGTGCCATTGTGGGGGGAGCCGTCTGGTCCTTTCCAGGAGGACGGGCAGATAGGATGCAGGGAGAATCGTCTGTCTACACTGGAGCTTGGGTCAAAGGCAGAAATTCATCACAGCGAATCTCCTTATCATCCTGCAGCCCAGTTACCTCCCCCTTCCTTGGCCACTGTCCTGCATCCCTAGATACACCTACCTGACTGCACACAGTAGTGTGGGGACATCTGGATTCCAATTCCATTGGTTAAGGGTCACCCGTGAGGTTTTAACTGACCCACACTTTCACAGCTTGTGGAAAGCCGGAGATGCTTCAGAGGAACAGCCTGAAGCTGGAAGGTCAGTCAGTGGGAGCTGGAGGTCCCTCAGCTGCACTGAAGCCAGCTGGACCAGAGGACCAACCCCAATGTGCTGAGGGTGTCCTCTGTGCTTCCCAGTGAGCCAGTGGATGGTCTCATCAGCTATGAGCTCACAGGGCGAACCAGAGAGTCCAACAAGGATAGTGAGGACCTTGAGATTAAGTACAGGCATTGGAGTGCAGGAAGGATCACACAGCAGTCTCCAGAACTGCTAGCAGCTGAGGGGGAAGATCAAGGGGTCGGCTTGACGGGGGACAAAAACTGTAAGGGATTGCAGATGGCAGAGGATGCTGGATGACAGATCCACTCCCACATGTAACTCAGGGCCAGGTGGTAGAGGTGGTTAGGGTGGTGGTAGTGGGCAGGTGCTTTGCTCCTTGTTGTTCACCAGCTCCCCTTGAGAGCAGAAGGAGTATGGGGGAGGAATGGTCAGGCAGTGGCAACTAGGAGCAAGCAGGACAAGTACCTGTTCATCAACACCATCTTCACCATCACCATCACCACCACCATCACCACCACCATCATCACCACCACCACTACCACCACCACCATCACCATCACCACCATCATCACCACCACCACCACCGTCACCATCACCACTACTATCACCATCACCATCACCACCATCATCACCACCACCATCACCACCACCACTACCACCATCACATCACCATCACCACCATCATCACACCACCACCATCACCACCACCATCACTACCACCACCACCATCACCATCACCACTACCATCACCATCACCATCACCACTATCATCACCACCACCATCACCATCACCATCACCACCACCACACCGTCACCACCACCATCACCACCACCATCACCACCATCACCACCATCATCATTATCACCATCACCATCACCACCATCATCACCATCACCATCACCACCACCACCACCATCACCACCACCACCATCACCACTACCATCACCATCACCATCACCACCATCATCACCACCACCACCACCACCACCACCATCACATCACCATCACCACCATCATCACCACCACCACCATCACCACCACCATCACTACCACCACCACCATCACCATCACCACCATCACTACCACCACCACCATCAACATCACCACTACCATCACCATCACCATCACCACCATCATCACCACCACCATCACCACCACCATCACCACCATCACCACCATCATCATTATCACCATCACCATCACCACCATCATCACCATCACCATCACCACCACCACCACCATCACCACCACCACCATCACCACTACCATCACCATCACCATCACCACCATCATCACCACCACCACCACCACCACCATCACATCACCATCACCACCATCATCACCACCACCACCATCACCACCACCATCACTACCACCACCACCATCACCATCACCACTACCATCACCATCACCATCACCACCACCACACCGTCACCACCACCACCACCACCATCACCACCATCACCACCATCATCATTATCACCATCACCATCACCACCATCATCACCATCACCATCACCACCACCATCACCACCATCATCATTATCACCATCACCAACACCACCACCATCACCACCATCATCACCATCACCATCACTACCACCATCACCAACACCACCACCATCACCATCACCATCACCATCACCACCACCACCATCATTATCACCATCACCATCACCACCATCATCACCATCACCATCACCACCACAATCATCACCACCACCATATCACCACCATCATCACCACCATTCTTACTGCCACCAGCAGCAGCACCACCCCCACCACCCCCAGCTCTGAGGCATATGTGGTATGAGAGGAAATCCTTCTATGAGAGCGGGGTGCAGACAACAGTGCTGCAGGGTACAGGCCCCAGTGCAGTCCGGTTCTGGTGGAGTCAGAGGTGGGGGTGGCAGAGGGCTTCTGAAACTGGCTTAGGTGCAGGAACTTGTGCGGATGAGATCACCAGGCCTCCAAGGTCAGCGCAGCTATGCACCAGGTCATGTGTATCTCTGAGAAATCTTGGTATCTCAAACCAGAACAGAGAGAGAAATGGGATTGATGGAAAAGTGAGAAGAGAGAGAGGAGGAGAGTGGGAGGGAAGTGGACAGGGAAGAGGGAGGCAGGGAGCCAGGAAGAGAGAGAAGTCAGAAGAGGAGAGAAAGCATGGGACAACGCATCACCTTGCAGGCACCGACTGCAGCTCTGCCTAATTTGCACACGCTGGGAACCTGTCATGGATTTCGAGGATTTGCAGAGTGAGCAGCCAAGGAAAGGAAAGGAAGCGTCGTCTGTGCCCACCGAGTGCCCAGGCTCGCCTCTTGCCGACAAGGCTCATTCTCACCCTTCCCCCTCACTTGTTCCTCTCCAGTGGATTTCCTGGGTGGGACCGGAAACGCTGTCTTGAATGTGGTGAAATGTAGAGAAAATTCTCAGAAAACTTTAAATCACTGCCGTTGACTTTCAGGAGTCACCTCGCAGAGAGCTGAGGAAGTTATACTGGTGGTAAATTATCACTGTAGAAGTATGTTTATTTTTACTTCCAATCTCTTGACTTTCCAAAATATTTTCACATCTATCATCTCATTGGATTTTTGTAATTATCATAAGTAGATGGAGGAGTAACCTTATTTCCCTCCCCATTTTATGGAAGAGGAACTAAGTCTTGAAAGTTTTAGTGACACGTGCCTGTGACATCCCACAGGCTCACAGCAGGCCCAACCAGGTGTCCTGGGACTTTTGGAGCATGCGTGGCCTCTCTAAACCCTCTCAGCACCCAGTGAGGTGGCTGGAGCTCTGTCTGCTCCCTGGCTCGACACAGGTCTATTTTTCGAGCTGCTGGGGATGAAGCAATGAACAATTGGACGGAAGCCCTCCCCCTTGGGGTGTATGCGGGAGTCAGAGCTTCCCTCTGGAACCTGAGCCCCCTTCTCTTCGAGGTGGTCCTGTAGCATGAGTGAGGAGGGTGTGTGTGGTCTTAAGCCACTTAGGAGCAGGGCTGCTTATTACTGCATGTGACCGACTGTCCACAGTGGCAGCTTCATGCTAAGCTCGGTTCCCTGGTGGTTTACAACAGGGCCCCAGCAGAGCCACGGATGGGAAGGAGCACAGGTCCAAGCCCAGGCAGCTGTGAAATGAAGGATGGTAGACCGTGAAGTGTGCTGGGAGGACATCAGAGGACCAACCAGGGTCCACGTGTGTTGCAACCATCAGAGCTTGTGCTTGCTGACTTCTGTGTCCCTTTGAAGGTCTTCTCAGGGTCCCTGCCGTCCAGCTGTCTCTGGTCACATGGCAGGCCTTTGGGGGCCGTGACCTCTGAGTCAGGAGCCTCCCCGGGGGGTGGTTCAGAAGTCATTGGTAAAGCCACCCCTGTGGGTGCAGCACAGAGAAGGTTCTTGTCCAATAGCCCAGACATGTGGGAGGTTCCCCGGCATCCCCTGGTCTCTGACCTCAGACAGGGCTCCTTCCCCCACAGCCTCCCGAGACTGCCCCGATGGTTGAGTGCACTCTTTGCCAACGTGAAAGCCAGGCTCTTAGGACGACGCAAGCTGTGTCCTCGGGTGGCATTAAGGGACCTGATCTCCAGGGACATGTGTGTGATGCTCAGAACTGGATAACATTATCAGTGAGAACAGGCAGTTACTCCAGGGTGCACCACTCTAGTCAAGGATGAGCACACAGGTCCCCTGACTTTAACCTCCGTGGGGACGGAGCTACCCATCAGGGCAGGCCAGGGCCTGGGTGCAGCTCCTCGGCCCCTGGATCTCTGCCCTTGTTGGGTACTTGGTCATGATGATGGGTGAGAGGACAGAGGGATGGATGGCTTTGAACAGCATCTTCCAAAACAGCATATGTTGGAAAAGTGAGAGAGGAGTCCTTTCTGGGAACTAGAAATAGTGGGCAAGGAAGAAACCCAAGCTTGATTCAAAGGGCTCCAAGGCAGACAGCTTTAAAAGAGCTTCCTGCCGCTCTGCGCTCTTCTGGGAGTCAATTCAAAGGGGCCTGAAAGCTCTCCTCCACAGCAAATGAAGGGCCCGACTGCCCCGGGGACACCGTTCCAGGGACGCCATTCCCCGGCCACTGCTGCCCGTTCCAAGTGCTCTTTTCTGTTCTCATCTGCCCTGAGGAAAGGAGATTATCAGAGCACAGAAAGTTTGTTTGGGGGATAGTTTTTATTAAACAATTGTCTCTGAACCCAAGCAACTTCTGGCTGTCAATATGTTGCTGGAAATCCACATGTAAAGAAAGTCTGAGGGAATCAAACCAAATTTTGTCCTGAGAACTGATAGTCAGTGGGGCATTTGAGGACACATCTCACACTTGCAGACAGGACTGCATTATTTTCCTAGCATGTGTCAATACAATGACTCACTTACTGAAAAACAAACCAAACATTAGGATCTGAAAAAGAGAAATGCTGACCAATTCACATGAAAGAAGAAATGAAGGGCTGGGGTTGTGGCTCAGCAGTCGAGCGCTCACCTAGCATGTGTAGGGCGCTGGGTTCAATCCTCAGCACCACATAAAAATAAAATAAAGGTATTGTGTCCATCTGCAACTAAAACAAAATATTTTTTAAAAATTAAAAAAATAAAGATGCTGATACATGATGCCTCTCATTACAGAAAGAAAATTTCAGCAAGCCCCTAACTGTGGTCATATGGAGAGGTGACTAATGGACTGGGGGATCTAGTTAAGGTTCAAGTGACAAAGACACAGAAAGGAAGGATCAGTGACTATGAAAGGAGCTGGGAGAAGTTTTTAAACTTCTTGGCTCTCTAGCAGGCAGAGTGCTGGAGTTAAGAAATGGATTCTGAGTAAAGGCCAAGTCCAGGGCACTCACAGGAGAGCTGACCTTCAATGACTGTTTAGACCTCAGAAAGACTAACACAATGCCTCAGAGGACTGTTTCACCCAATAACAGTATTTCCAAGAAACTTAGGAGAGTTGTCCTATGGCCAAAACCCAAGAAGAGAAAAATTTATCTTGAAAAGATTTGTGGCTGTGTCTTCCATCTAATGGGAGGAATCTCCAATAAGAGTTGTAGGAGATCCAGAAACTTTTAAAAAGAAATATTATTGGTGTAAATGCCATTAGTTTGGCCTGAAAGGGGCAGAGAGAATAGAAGATGAAAGAGGCCTTTGGACCCCAAAATTCCATTGACAGGAAGCAGGATGGGAAAATTTTGTATGTGTGGACATGATTGCCTGTTGTGGGAAAGGAAGGATGATTCAGAAAGCAGACTAGTTCCAAGCACCCAGGCAGGAATAGGACTGAGATCTGAGAAACTTCGCGGCACGCCTGGATGATTTAAAGATTGACAATATACCTCTCATTTTTTCCTGCCAATAGCAATTATCTTCTGCTTACTCCAACCATTATTGATTGTGAGAGGGTCGGGTAACTTTCCCTTCAACTCACAAGAGCAGTGTATTGAGGAGCTGTACTTCAGGAACTGTGTCCAAGCAGCCACCTCCAATAGGGACCCAACTTCAGGAAAACGTTCTCTACTCAGGCCTAATGCCATAAGGAACACATTGGGACTGGCTGAGGTGAGTGTATTTTGCATGTGGGAGAAATAAAAATAACTTGTAGCCAGGAGGCAGATTATGTTGGTGTTTTAAAATCTACCCTCTTTCAAGATGTGGTGCCTAATTTATCTCCCCTTGAAGATGGACTGAACTTGGTGGTTCCCTTTCACTGAACAGAACATGGCAGAATGAGTGGGTGACTTCTAAGTCTAGGTCATAAGGAATCATTGCACCGTTCCCCTTGGTCTCACTTGGATGACTCACTCTAGAAGTATCTGCCATGGCATTAGTATACCCAAACACCTCCAGGGAACCCCACACAGGGAAGAACCGAATCCACTTGCCAGAGAACAATGTTGGCCCCTGAGAATAAGCCCCCTTGTACCTATATATACAGTTCAGACAAGCCTCAGATGACTCTCGCCCCAGCCTGCATTCTATGCAGTCTCTGGGAAATCTCTGAGGCCACATCACCCACTTAAGTTGCTTCTGAGTTGCTGACCCCCCAAAATGGGGCCTAATAAATGTTTTTTGTTTAAAGCCAAGAAGTTTCAAGATTATCCATGTGATGTGTTGTGTGAAAAACTAATTGGGACATTGTCCATGGGTCTTTGGTCTGAATTGGTTAAAACCACATAGAGACCTTTGGAGTCTGATGGACCTCATAAATCCATTTGGAACAATAGGATTAGCTGGTTGGTTTAACCTTGGGAGTTGATAGATATGAGTTTTCTCTTTGACTCACTTAGGTTTTCAGTTTCCTGGTGGGTGGATTTTAAAATTATTGTGGCTTATCTGAGCTTCTGATTTCTTTTTGAATTGATTTTGGTTTATGTATATTTTCCTGAAAATATGTATTTCATTCAAATTTTAAAATCTCTTATCATAGAATTCTTTATAACCTAACTTTGTGATTTTATTCTTTTCTTATTCATAATGATGTGCTTTTTGTTGCCAATTGTTTTTCTTAGTTAGATTTTTTCAGAGGAAAATCTTATTAATTTGAATAGAAACATTGCTTGGACCCATCGGTGTTTTGAGCTTTTTTTCGTATGCCAATTTCATTATTTTCTCTTTTTATCTTGATTAGTTTTGTTATCGTGGTTTCCTCAGGTTTCTCTCTCTCTCTCATTTCTTCAGTCTAATGATAAGCATATTTTTAGCTTTTTAGATTTAATAAACATATGAGAGTCTGACTTCATCTAAATAAGGCTTTGGCTTTTAGAGTTTCACTGTTATTATACAAACATTCTATAATTGCTGTCTTGGTTTCCTCTTGTCTCAAACATGTTTATAAATTAAAATCCCTGGTTAAATTTTTATTAATGTGCATTTGTAATTTTAATATACTGTAGTCTGAGAACATGACCTAAGCATTCTTTATTTTAAAAATTATTTTTAGTTTTTGTACCCAATCCACAGATATTTTTTAAATAAGGCATATTATCTGGAGAGTATCAAGTTTTACTTGCACGTTTATATGCTACTTTATATATTTTCTTATGTGTCTGAATAAGCATAAACATATAAACTATAAACACTGCCTGCCTAGTCCATGGCTACCCTGTCCCTCCTGCCTTAATATCCCTTTTCCCTGCCCTGCCTGTCTCACATATCCAGGCATCGTTCAGAGCCAAAATCACACCTTGTCTCCTCTGCAGAGCTTTCCTTGGCTCCAAATCATCCGAGTCCTCGCAGTACTGGTGCTGGCGCCCATTCCTGTGCCTGGAGTGACCCCCGCCCTGCTGAGGCTGCCTGGGCCCCACCCTGGAGGCTAGGTCTCCCTCCTGCTTGCCTTCCCCAAGAGAGCACCGTGCTCAGCACTGAGCAGCGACCAGTGAGTGTGGAACGCTGAACGCTAAGGTCACAGATTCCAGTGTCAGTGGGAGACACATTTTCTTTGTGAAATGTTTTATAAAAAAAAAAAAAAATACACAGATTAGCTAACTTTTCAACCAGAGCATAAAATGACTATTTGTTAAAATTCCAATTGTAGTAGGTCCATTATGATGAACCCTTTTCAACTTAGTCTTGTTGAAGTCATTATTCCAATCTGCAATCCAGGCTGATATTTGGAGGTGAAAAAACATCTTCTGCCTCTCCTGGATGACCTGGCCTTTTTGGATAACTGACCAGGTTAACTAACAGCGTGTGTAGAGTAGATTTAAAATCCTTAGAATGTTCAGTTTGCAAATACTTACCAAGGCTTACCTAGTGGTATCCAATGCAGTTCCATAAAGCATACGCAAGATATTTCCCTTTTTTTAAAGAGCAATTTTAAGTTTCACAACAAAATTGAGCAGAAGGTACTGAGTTCCTGTATACCTGTTTCAACCAAATGCAAGGCATTTTCTAAGAAAGACTATTTACCATTTTCTTGATGGTTATATGTAGACAATTGTTACATATTGATATTCTGGGACTTAGGCTGAACTTTCTTCTCATCTTGCTACTTAGTCGTTTTCAAGGATTTTGTTTTAAATTGTAGAAGTTCCTTTGGGTTTATTTTCATTCACAAAGGTCCATGCTTCAAAGTGTGGAAAGTCTGTCGACATCTTGTCAACTCTGAATGCCCACTGGGTCAACTCCGGCACTGAAAGATGCAGTCAGAGACACTATACCCAGAAAGCGTCTAATCATTTCTTGAAAACTTGGCTTGAGAGCTATTGTTCTGCAAAAAGAGTAAGGACTAAGCCTGGATAAATGATCATATTCTAATTTATATGCCCAAGGCTCATATGTGAAATGTTGACATCTGTATGTAAAGAAAACGTTTTGGGCTGGGGATGTGGCTCAAGCGGTAGCACGCTCGCCTGGCATGCGTGCGGCCCGGGTTCGATCCTCAGCACCACATACCAACAAAGATGTTGTGTCCGCCGAGAACTAAAAAATAAATATTAAAAATTCTCTCTCTCTCTCTCTCTGTCTCTCACTCTCTCTTTAAAAAAAAAAAAAAGAAAAAGAAAAAAGAAAACGTTTTGACGGCCCCGTGTACAGTTGCAGGGCTCGTATCGTGGGAGGCACCGGCCTTTGCTCTCGTGGAGACCCCTGGCGAAGCTGGTGGCCCAGACGGTGCAGCACAGCAGCTTGTTGGGCACTGGTTTTTTTTTTTTTTTTCTTGCAGCAGTTTGTAATGGATGCAGCTATGCCCTCTATGGAATGTCAGGGGTGAATTTTGGTTAAGAAAAGTACATTGATTAATCATTCTGGGGTGTTCTCACCAGTGATGAAATGTAGAGTGTTTTAAAAAATGTTTCCATAAAAGAAACTTTATTTCCTCTCCTTTCTTTATGTGGCCACATGGTTTCTTTCACTTTCATAGGTCAATGGGCATGGAGAATCTCCCGGTGCTCCATTCTGTTTATTGTATTATGAAGATGACTTCTAAATGTCCTCGCATCAGGCTCCATCCACAGACACAAGCAATGGCTCTCGTGGATCTGGATAAGTGCAGCAGCCTCCCTCCAGAGCTCTCCAGGGAGGGTGGGGGAGCTCCGGGCAGGAATCTGCCTCGCACCATCTCTCCAGACTCTTCACCAGAAGATGTTCCCGGTGCAGCAGAAAGAGGTTAAAATGGTTCATAAATTTGTAACAAATCTGTTGACAATAACATAATTCCTGTCAAACCGGAACAGTTAGGAGATTCTGGGGGGGGGGAATAGAAGGTACTCTTCGGTTGTTAACTGGTAGCTGAAAAATTTTTATTTTTTTTATCAGGCTTGGCTTAATTTTTTCCTCCATAATTTAGGTAGCGAGAGCTTAAACTATTTAAAATAAACATTGAAGCAAAGATGGAATAACCTAATAAAAGGGTTTATTCCCTTTGTATTTTGAATACCAGGTGCAAAGCTCTCTGTTAAAGCACGTTATCTTTTGGTGGTGGCTGTTGCTACACGCACCATTAAAGACTTCCCTCGTCAGAGGGACTGCAGATCCAAGTGTCCTTCCAAAGAGACTCAGCTGCGTCGTTGTGTCAGGAGGGTGAACTATTCTCTGCCTCAGTTCTCTCATCGTGGTGCTTGGCTGTTTCCCTCATGTTTATGGGTTTAAAGCCTCTGTCAACCAAAGAGGCAAGACAAACACCCAGAAATGTACACGGGCAGGGGGCACTCACACGTATTGGGCACCTCCAAATGCCAAGGCCCTTCCTGTCCCTTGATAATCATCATCCTGCTTAACTGTCACCATAAAACTAGGGATGGGGTTGCAGAGGTGACCTGGGAGGGCTGAGGGATTTTCTCAGGTGGCTCCACTCCTCAGTGGCAAGAATCACTCAGGTTTCTGTGTATCCTGGAAACTCTGGTGTTTGCCTACTTGGTGTTCCTCCATTTCCTCTGCGGCTGTGCCATCTCATGTAACACCCTCATTACCCCGGCTGTCCCAGTATGCGACAGATGAGATGGTCAGCTGTCCCTTACTTAAGATCCTAGTGGCTTATTTGAATCCAAACCCCAGGAGTTTGCTGGCCCAGAGAAGTAGAGGCTTCTGCAGCCAGATCCCTGCTCTGCACAGCCTTCCAGGGGAGGCAGGAGCCTCATCCTTGACTCTGAACCACCCCTGCCCCCTGCCATATCCTGCAATGTGCAGAGGGACATTCCATTGTCACTTGGCTCTGCCACTTGCCCCTCTTCCCAACCAAACCACACCTGATGTAAATGTTTGCTCACCTCTCACTGTGTCAACAAATGTTTCCTCCCTGATGGGTGTAGAATTCCTGTCCCTGAGGCCACTAACAATGAAGAAGGACGGAAGAGGCCAGACACCCAAGGAATCTTCAGGAGGCAGGTTTCTCTTTAGGTGCAGCAGTTCAGAGGGTCTTAGGCCTAAAAAAAATCTCTGGACCCGGAATCTCGAAATTCTCTTAGATTTATGCTCAGTGGGGTGGTTGGTTACATGGCAGTGGGTGGGAACAGCTACCCTTTGTCCCATAGTTTTAAGCTAGATGGAGATTTTATGAATTTTCTTTTTTTTTTTCCTGCAATCCTGGCATTTACAAAAAAAAAGAAGAAGCTACAAACCACAACACCCTCTGCAGAAGTTTATGCCGATGTCCTAATGACACCCTTTGTAAAAATCTTTCTGAGAAACTTAATCGTGGCACCTGGTCTGCTTCAGTTTTTACATCTGGGGGCAGTGTTCAGTTCTTGGTTTCACCTTCACCAGCATTCCACACAGCCCTCCTGTCCCCTTGAGGGACACACTCTTCTCTGTGTCTTGAGAGGGCCACACTGTCCTCATTTCCCTTCCACGCCACGGGTGGCTCATCTCCTGCACCTTCGGGGATCTTCCTATGCCTGTCCCTAATCCTGGCTGGTGGCTCTTTACCCCAGAACTCTGTCCAGAGTGTCAGGGGCACGTATTCAGTTACCCAGGGCCAGCTCCCCTTGGGGTCACCCTGGGACCTCAGAGCCACCATGCTGGTGCTGGCTGTTCTGTGCTGCCCTTCCCCTGTCCCCTCTCAATGCCTGCTCTGCATCCAGGATGCCGACGGCACTAAGTCACCTACCTCTCGGGCCTATTCAGGAGACGGTGGGTGGGCAAGAGGGTGAAGCTGGGAGCTTAGCCCTGCTCCTCCCTGCAGGGCTGGGCCCGTCCTGTGGTGTCCCTGCTGTGTCCACTCTCTCTCTGCCTCAGGTAGCAGACTCTCCCCTCACGCCAGGCATTGAGGTGCTGCTGGCCTCCTGCTCCCCAGTTTTCCAGCAGTCCCACCGTCACTCATGTCCCTTAATCCCAGCCACAACTTTATGGCCAGTGTCTCTGCTGCCCTTACCCCAGTCACCTTGGCAGGCATGCCTCTTGCTCCCTGCTGGCCACAGGGATGACCCCCAACTACTGTCTACTCTTTCTTACCACCTGCCCTCGTCCCCCAGCCTGATTGCCCCCGTTCTTCATTTCAATGAATGGCACATTGCTACCCAGTTAGTTGCCCCAGCCAGGAATCCAGTGTCACCCTTGACACCTCCCTTCCCTTGATCCCACCTCCATCCCTTCTAGCTCTTTCCCCACCCCATGTCCTTCTGCACTTGGTCCTCACCGCCCCAGGCGCCCTCCTCTGTCCCCCAATCTCCCAGCTGAACCCTGACGGCTGCCCCCTCTTCTTCTACCTCCACCCCTGCCAACCCCCCCAGGAGAGGCCCTGCCTCTTGCCCCTCCAGCTCCCACCGTCCTGCAGCCTCCTCTCTCTGGTGCCACTCTAGTTGTGCAGAAACTGCTGCAAGGGCCCAGGCTTCTTCTCACTCCTGCTGACTCAGCATTTCCCCTTCTCCTCCCGTTGCTCCCACCTGAGCTGATTGACGGACTCTGCCGATGAGATGTGGGCTGCGGACTGTGCTCCAGGTGGATAGTTCTGTCACCGTCACAAAGCCTCTCAGAGGCAGGTGGCACCTATCATAGCTTGTTTGCTCCCCAAGGGATGAAGTGGCAAACGGTTGCTGAATGTATCGTTTTAGGCGTTGTGGGCCACGTCCCCTCTATTCCATCTTCTCCCTGCTGCCAACCCAGCCTAAAGCCACCGTAGGCCACCGGTGAGCGTGTGTGTGCCAGTGAAACCACTCGCCAGAGTGGGCAGTGGGCGGGAGGCCTGAGGGCTGCTGTTGGCTGAGCTCTGCTCTGGACAGACTGCGAGGCTCGGGAGGCCAGGTGCTGTCTGCGTGGGCCACCTGGGTCACAGCACAGGGACCAGCCCTCAGAGCTGCCTCCACGCTGTTTTTCCTCCCACTGCTACCCAGGGTGGGGGGGTCTGAGGAAGAAGCGAGGCGTTGGCCACGGCTGAGCATGCCCACTTCCTGGCGGAGTGTGTCACCACCCGCCACCCCCTTTGCCGAGTGGCTCTCATGGGGAGCCCCCAGGCCCTTCCTCTGCTCTCTGGGGTCCCAGCTCCTGCAG
This sequence comes from Spermophilus citellus, assembly GCF_964194105.1. Classification (NCBI taxonomy): domain Eukaryota; kingdom Metazoa; phylum Chordata; class Mammalia; order Rodentia; family Sciuridae; genus Spermophilus; species Spermophilus citellus. The sequence continues at coordinate 93,022,425 of NC_138195.1, forward strand.
GCCCTCCTCGGGCAGCTCTCCCGTGGATCCCACCCCATGGTGGTCAGAGCCTCCTCACCCTCCCTGCCCCCTTACAGCTTCCCCACATGGCCATGTCCCCTCAGATGCCAACGTCTCCAAAGGGACACAGAGTCCTACACAATCATGGGATGCTATGACCTAGACACAGTCCCAGCCCACGTGCAGACCAGTCACTCCAGAGGTCCCTGCCTGGGCTCCAACAGGACCCGTGCCAGGCCGCCCCCTCCTCCGCAGGGTGCTGGGCAAACAGAGGGCTGCCCCCCCTTTCCTGAGAATGCTTCTTAGTTCCATTGATTTTTAAAACAACTCTAAATGCAGAGTCATGGTACGGTCTGGGAGTGACGTGAAAACACGGCTCTAGGAGCACTCACTCAATCCTGGGTTCCCAGCAGATAGTTTAGGGAGGCAGGGCGGACGGGGTTGTCTAAATGCAAGGTCACACTTTTGTGTTGAAAGCCTTACGTGCCTGAAATAGGGCAACTGTCTCCGACTTCAGAAACGCTCAGCGCGGCACCCCCTTCCCGTTGGCCGGGGCAGCGGCAATGGCAGGGCTTCTCGGAGCTCCTGTTGCCACCAGACCCCACGGTGCTGCTGCTGCCCCTGATGTTCTTGGCGACCGCTGGGCCTGGGCTACAGCTCGTGGGATGCGTGGTTTTCCAACACACAGGTTGGCCTGAGCTCAAGAAGCCCTGGCCTGGCTGTGGACCCGAGTGGGCTCTGTGGTGAGTGGCAAGACACTGCCTGGGCTCAGAGGTCATGGTCAGCGGGGCAGCAGCCTGCTGGGGAGTCTGCTCTGTGCTCTCTCCCTCAGAGCAGCTGCCCAGGGCCTCACCCACCCCTGGCTTCTGTGGAAGCACTGGCCTGGAGGCACTCAGCTTCTGGGCTGGGCCACTGGCTGACCACGTGTCCCTTGGGTCAGTGCTACATGGTACCCACAGCACTGGCTCACACTGAGTCCCCAGGCCCAGGTCCTGCCCTTCCTGACATGAAATCCTTGTGCAAAGATGGCCTCTGTGTTCGAGGCGAAGTGACACAGTCACTGAAGGGCCTCATGCTCAAGATCGCGCTTCACAGTCTCAGCTTGCCGCCACCATTTTCTCAAATTGCCTCCGTGGTTGTTCAGATATGCCCGAAATGGACGCTTAACTGATTTTGTCCAGTCGATCACCTATGATTTGATGGCAAGTGGAAGGGGCCCTTCCTGGTGGAGACCCTTCCTGCAGGAGCCTAACTGGATGCAGAACCGAGCCGCACCCAGAGCCGCTCACACCTCGATGTCACTAAGAGCTTCGGGATTCTTCCTTCCTAAGGGCTCTATTCTTTTTCTCGAAATCCATTAACTGATTTTCCGCTTATTTCCTGTACTGATATTTCTGTACTTGGTGTGTGCCTCTGGACAATTGAGCTGCCAGTTCCATTTTCCTGGGGTGTAACTTCAGAACCAGAATTATTGGATCACTCGCTTGGAAACTCCCAGCAAGCCTCTGCCTTGCTGTCCATCACGTCCCTGGGACAGGCCTTCAAGACTCAGTTCTGCCAGACTTGCTCTGCAGCCCGCCTCTCCTGGGCAGCCACCTGCCGGGACTGCTTGTTCCCTGAGCGTCCCTCTGTCTCACGGTCCCCAGCCTGGACTTGGCTCTGCCTGCTCAGAGAGCCCTTTCTGCTGTCCCTGCTGTCCCAGCACCTCCCTCTTCTGTACCTCCTGTTTCCTGACTCCCTGTGGACATGCTTCTGCTCTTTGTGTCACTTTGGGGAATCGAGCAGGGAATGGAGAGCACTGGGTGTGAGACCCGGGGGACATGGTCCCTTTCTGCATGACCAGCAAGTGTCCCCTGGCTGCTGTGGTGAGGTTCCCTTACATGAGAAGAGTCGGGTTGGGACAGCTGTTGTGTGACAGTCCGTCTGGGCCGTGGTGCTGTGGCTGGATGCAGCACTCTTTCATTGTGGTTGTATTTTTTGAGAACAGACATAATTTTATGGTTATAAAAGTGACATATATTCATTGCTAAGGAAGCTAGAAGGATCCAGGGCTTTTAGAGAGGACATTCTCCTTAAATGATACCTCTATAGATCATTACTGTGGAGTTCCTAGTTTATCTTTAAGCCTTCATTTTCATAAAAACTCTCATTTCATTTTTTTTTTGGGTACAGAAAATGGACTTATGCTAGAGATTTTTACTCCACTTAAATATATCTTTTTGTATTAAATATTACATGGTTGCCTTGTCTCCTTGAGAGCTTTTGGTGTTCTACTGGCTGCCCAGAATCCCCTTTAGCAAGGAGACGCTCATGGCCTGGCTGCTGGAGACCTGCCCGCTGCTGGCTCTCAGCTCAACACAGCCAGGCACCAGCTTGCTGAGCCAGCCTCCTGCCCGGGCTCACCCACTTCCATGGCTGACCTCCGTGGGGGTCCGAAAGCCCTGCCTCTGCCCCTGTGTTCCCCGGGTCGGCCCTCCAGGCTCCGCAGTGCTCTGAGGCCTCTTGCAGCAGTGTCTTCTCAGTCCTGCATTCTCCACTCCCCCGTGCGCACCCCAGCACAGCCCCTGGCACAGACGTCCACCTCTTGGCAGACTGCCTGTCCCCAGAACTGCTTTATGGAATTCCACTGCGTGGAGGCACTGACATCTAGTTCAAAAGTGTCCTTCATAAGTACTTGCAGGTTTTGTCCAAATTTTCATAAATGAAAATTTGTATTAAATGTTAGCCCCTTTGCCCAGCCTTCTGATGACTCCCTGGACCAGCACAGCAGGGCGCACCTCCCCAAGCCTCAGATGCTTTCAGGAGTTCTGTGGAGTCAGGATTCATTTTCTGACAGTGCTTGGATGTCTGTCCTCGTGGCCTCTGTTGACACGGTACTTACAGCGCAGCAGTGGCCGTAAGGCAGCCTCGGCTCCGCGGGGACCCAGCAGCGGCTCACACTGCACTGTGGGTGCTCATGTGTGCTCAACGACGGAGCCCACCAGCTCAGGTGATGCCTTTGATGAAGGAGCAAATCCCTCGTCCCCACGCCTTTGAACACTGTGTGGGGACCTGGGAGGCATGCCCAGAGCCTCCCTGCTGCCACCTGCGACCTCAACCGACTCAAAGAGGAGAGCTCGGTGCCACTGCATCGTCTCTGACCTGAGTGAGCCTCCTCCTGGGAACACTGCCGTTTCTTCAAGGAATGACTGACAGACATCCCACGCCACTCAGACTTGGGTATTTGCTAGACATTTTTTTTCAAAAATGAACGAGGCAAACCTGTCACTTCAAGGAAAACAACTGACAGCCTTTTTTTTTTTTTTTTTTTTGTCAGTGATAAAACGCTAGCTTTTAAGTGAAATTTGGAATTTTGGAAAGCTGTGTCGGCCGTCATGTGCTTGACAGCTTCCCAGTACGCAGATACCTTCCAGACAAAGCTGGTGGTGATGCTCACAAAGATGACTTTTAAACACTTCATGATGAGATGTCCCAACCCTTGGAAGATCTGCATGATTCGGTGACCTGAGATTTTCCAAATGTCTAATGTGTGATGTTTGTGTGCAAAAGATCCATTCAAAATGCACAAAGGACAGGTAGAGTTGCAGGTGGCAGAGCAGGAGATCCCTGGTGGGACTTCTGATTCCATGTGGAACAAACCTTAACAGCCTGTAATGAGTGAGTGTGTAAAAAGAATATCCATGATTCTCTGAGACGGCTACTTAAGAACTCCCCCTTTCCAACTCCCTGCCTGTATGAGGTTTGATTTTCTTCCTGTCTGTCATCCAAAGCAGCATGTCACAACAGGTTAGGCCTGAGGCTCCAGCGCCTTCTACTAAGCCACGTGTTAAAGGGATATGAAGAAATTCCACCCTGCTCAACGTTTTTTGTGGCTTGCCTTGGAAAATATAGCTACTTTTTCATAAAAGTTTGTTCGTGTTAACACATCATGGCTTTAGTACTGTCCTCTTAAGAAGTACTAGTAAGTATTTTTGTGCATTCTGTCTTGATTTCCAACACGGGGACTGAGAGCTATAGCGTGTAAGTGACAACTATCCTTGGGCTCCCGGTGGGGATTCGAGTGTGACGGGCTTCTGAGGCCCACACTTTTGAGGATGGGGGTTGCAGTTTACCCTTCTCATTCCCAGCTTTTGGAAGGAGAAAGGAAGCGCTGGGTCAATGAGTCCGAGAGGTGCGGTCACCATGCAGGGAGCTCAGTGTGGAAGGGCGTGAGGCTCCCTGCTGTCCTGCCCTGGGGGCCCCTCAGTGCACATGGCCAGGAGCCCCTGCTGCCCTGCCTGCCCTCCTGGCTCCTCTGCCACCCACATGGATCTAACGTCGCTGCCTTCGCAGTTCTTCAGCATTCCGAGTGTCACTAGTTCCCAATTTTTCCCCTTTTATTTCATGTCCTGGAACAGTTTTGGAAAGGATCTGTTGTCTGCCAAGTATGTTACCATTTCTCCAAACTAGTGGCTTGCTTTTTATTTTTATTTTATTTTTTTGTAGAGATGGGGATTGAACCTAGTGCATGCTAGGCAAGCACTTTGCCACTGAGCCACATCCCCAGTCCTTGTGGCTTATTTTTAAGCATTTATAATGATGCCCTTGGATACACAATAATTTAAAATGTTATATAATGTAAATTTTTAATCTTTTAATTTATGGCTTGGCTTTGCTCTGTCATGTTAATTAAATTATTTTTACCATAAAGTTATAAAATTGTTCTTCTGCATTTTCTTTGGGCATTTTAATGTTTGTCTCTCTCTCTCTCTCTCTCTCTCTCTCTCTCTCTCTTGATATATCACTTTAATAAAATTGGAATTTGAAAAAGCTACTTTTTGAATTAAAATTTACATACATAGAATGAATCACCCATATAAAGTACAGGTTTGATGGGTGTTAAACCTCAACGTAATACATTTTTATGTAAAAATGTATATACTACACCTGCATACATTGTCAAATGCAACCATTACTGTGTGGATATGCCACTATTTGGACATTTAACAATTGATGGATATTTGTGTGGTTTCTATTTTGGTGTAGAAATAATATTTTGTTGTGTTATTAATAAAGCTAATAAGACCATATCCAAGTCTTTTTTGAATACAGTTTTAAAAATTACATATTCAAATTGGTTATTTCTGATATAAAGGAAAGCTGCTTTGAAAGCTAAATTAATGTGTATGCAGGAATCTTAATTCTCTTCTTAAAAAGTCTTAACAGTGTTTTAGTTAAAGCTTTTAACAATAAGGTAATCTTACAATAATGATAATCCTGTCTTTGCCCTTCCAATAGTTAAGCATTTTGCTTCTCATTATTTTCATATTATATTAGTTACAATCTTCAGAACAAAGGTGGATAATGGTGATTATTCCTGTGCCTGACTACATGAGTCATCCATTGTTGTATAATATGGGGGTCGACTTGTGTCCCCAGAAATTCTTAGGTTGGCATCCCAGCCGCCAGTATCTTAGAGTGTGGCCTCATTTGGAGACAGAGTCTTACGGATGGGATCAAATTAAAATGAGGCCCTTAAGTAGGCTGTAATTTGATATGACTGGTGTCTTTATAAATGGGAAATTTGGACAGCCACATATTTGGGCGGAATGCCACAGGCTCATGAGTAGCCACCAGCCGAGGAGGGAGGCCTGGAAGGGAGACTGCCCTTGCAGCCTTCAGGGTAGCCCTGGCTGTGCTTGGATTTGTCTCCTGGCCTCCAGAACTGTAGCTTGCCACAATCACTGTTTGCTGTTTGAACCCTCCGGTCTGTTTTGTGTCAGCCCTAGAAAACTCACACACACAGCATATATGGCTTAAAACGGCAGTGGTTTCTAACTCTATCTACCGTTCTGGGGGGTGGCAAGGTGGGCTGGGCTTTAGCTGGGCTGTACTTGCTGGCAGCCACCCACAGCTCCACCTGGGCAGAGTGGTCTCAGAGCCTCATGCACACACCGAATGGTAGTAGTGGCCTTCAGTGGGGAAAGTTTGTGTCCACTTGTACCCTACGTGGGTTGGCCCGACTTCTCTCGCAGCACTTTCAGGGAGGAGAGCAGAGAGTGCAAGGCCTCCAGGGTCGCCATCTTGGATTCCCACAGCATCACTCCACCACACTTGTTGACAGGCATGTTGTGAGGCCAGCCATGTTCAGGAAGTGGGGACAAAGATCCACCACTTAGGAGGACAAGAGGCAAAGCCATCCTATGGAGAGTGTGCACACAGAGATGGTACAGATTTATGGCCACTTTTGGCAATCTGCCACTCTGGCTTTAATGGGAATGTCTAATGATTTATTGCTAAGTATGATGCTTGGTAGATGTTTCTAATGGGTACTCTTAATTTTAGGAAATGTGTTTCTACTCTCTGGTTACTTAAAATTTATATCAGAAATGGATGTGCGATTTTAGTAAATGTTTTCTGGCACCCACACAGATGACCATATGGTGTTCTCATTTAACCTCTTAATATAATAAATTGCAGTGATGGGCTCCCTGATGTTCCTCTCTGCCTGTAGCACAGTTTACCTTGTCTCCCCGTGAGCTCCTGGGGGGTGTGACCACGTCTGTGCTGGTGAAGGGTGGGCAGGCAACAGACTCACAATGTCTGTTGAAAAGTGTTCTATTGATTGTTTTTTGAATTCAAGGCCACGTTCTCTCAGTTAGATCAGATGAAACACCAGAGGTGACATTACCTGTTCTAGTTTTCAGCAGAGCTGTTCCTAAATGTCCCAGGAGCATCTCCGAGGTGCGTCTCACCAGTGTGGTGCAATTCTTCCTTCTTCTTCCTCCTCTGCTCCTAGTCCCCTTCCCTGCCAAAGACAGCAGGACTGTCCCATTCTACAAACTCAGAACTAGGTCTCCTCTTCTTCATTACCTAAGGTCGGGTGGCATTTATAAAATAAAAATAAAAATGAATTAAAACAAGGGGAAAGTGCATCGTTTTCCTTTATAAAGCCCCTCTTTCACCTGCAGATGCATTTGCTAGTTTTAGGTAATAAGCAATTCTCTAGAGTAGCTCAAAATTCACACAAAAGGAGCCTCTAAGTAGATTCTAATGAGAATTTTGGTTCTCAAAATCTTGTTTTTCTCTTATAATTTCACCGTTTTCAAATTTCAAGGTGGAAAAAGTAGGGACAAAATAAAGCAATGTTGAACTCTTTAAAAAAGAAAAACTTTGAGCAGTTTACTCACTGATGTGCCTCTGTTAGCAGAACAGAACTTTGTGAGTCACTGCAAGGCCGAGGTGAAGCTTCCCAGGAGGACGCAGACTTTGGGCACCTGGCTGGCTGCACGGACACACCCTTGACCCTGGATCACGGGAGGATGGGCGCTGCACACAGACTGCGGTTGCAGAGGTAGAGCGGGGTCGGGAAGAAGCCAGCATCCTGATTCTGGACTTTCACGCTGCTGAACTCAACACACCAGGCATCTGCTGAGTCAGAAGGTCAAGAGCCAGGGTGACAATCGATGCAGAAAAAGCATTTGACAAAATACAGCACCCCTTCATGTTCAAAACACTAGAAAAACTAGGGATAACAGGAACGTATCTCAACATTGTAAAGGCTATCTACGCTAAGCCCCAGGCCAACATCATTCTAAATGGAGAAAAATTGAAGGCATTCCCTCTAAAAATGGGAACAAGCCAGGGATGCCCTCTTTCACCACATCTATTTAACATAGCTCTTGAAACACTGGTCAGAGCAATTAGATGGAAGAAACCAAAGGGATACACATAGGAAAAGAAGAACTCGAATTGGCACTATTTGCTGATGATATGATTCTATACCTAGAAGACCCAAAAAATTCCACCAGAAAATTTCTAGAACTAGTAAATAATTCAGCAATGTAGCAGGATATAAAATCAATACCCATAAATAAAATGCATTTCTGTATTTCAGTGACAAATCCTCAGAAAGGGAAACTCGAAAAACTACCCTATTTACAATAGCCTCAAAAAACATAAAATAGAATACTTGAGAATCAACTTAATGAAAGAGGTGAAAGATCTATATAATGAAAACTACAGAACCCTAAGGAAAAATAAATCAAAGAAAACCTTAGAAGATGGAAAGATCTACCTTGCCCTTGGATAGGCAGAATTAATATTATCAAAATAACCATACTACCAAAAGCACTATACAGATTTAATGCAATTCTGATCAAAATCCCAATTACATTCCTCATAGAAATAGAAAAATCAGCCATGAAATTAATCTGGAAAAATAAAATACCCAAAATAGCTAAAGCAATCCTTAGCAAGAAAAGTGAAGCAGATGGCATCACTATATCAGACCTTAAACTATACTACAGAGCAATAGTAACAAAAACAGCTGGTATTGGCACCAAAACAGACTGATAGATCAATGATACAGAATAGAGGGACACAGAGACTAACCCACAAAATTACAATTATCTTATATTAGACAAACGCATGCAATGGAGAAAAGATCGCTTCTTCAAAAAATGGTGCTGGGAAAACTGGAAATCCATATGCAACAAAATGAAATTAAACCCCTGTCTCTCACCATTCACAAAATTCAACTCAAAATGGATCAAGGACCTAGGAATAAAACCAGAGACCTTGAGTCTAATAGAAGAAAAAGTAGGCCTTAATCTCCATCATGGGGGATTAGGCCCCAACTTCCTTAATAAGACTCTTACAGTGAAAGAATTAAAATCAAGAATCCATAAATGGGATGGATTCAAACTGAAAAGTTTCTTATCAGCAAAAGAAACAATCTGTGAGGTGAATAGAGAGCCTATATCTTGGGAGCAAATCTTTCACCCCTCACACATCAGATAGAGCACTAATCTCTAAGGTATATAAAAAAACTAAAAAAAAACTAAGCACTAAAAAAATAAATAATCCACTCAATAAATGGGCTAATGACCTGAACAGACATTTCTCAGAAGATGATATGCAATCAATCAACAAATATATGAAAAAATGTTCATCATCACTAGCAATTAGAGAAATGCAAATCAAAACTAATGTAAGATTTCATCTCACTCCAGTCAGAATGGCAGCTATTATGAAGACAAACAACAAGAAGTATTGGCAAGGATTTTGGGGAAAAGGTATACTCATACACTGCTGGTGGGGCTGCACATTGGTGCAGCCAATATGGAAAACTGAGAATGGAACCACTACTTGACCCAGCTACCCCTCTCCTTGGTCTATACCCAAAGGACTTAAAAACACTATACTACAGGACACCACTACATCAATGTTTATAGCAGCACAATTCATAAGAGCTAAATTGTGGAACCAACCTAGATGCCCTTCAGTAGATGAATGGATAAAAATAATGTGGCATATATACACACAATGGAATATTACTCAGCAATAAAAGAGAATAAAATCATGGCATTTGCAGGTAAATAGATGGAGTTAGAGAAGATAATGCTAAGTGAAGTTAGGCAATTCCAAAAAACCAAATGCTGAATGTTTTCTCTTATATAAGGAGGCTGATTCATAATGGGGTAGGGAGGGAGCATGGGAGGAATAGATGAACTCTAGATAGGGCAGAGGGGTGGAAGGGGGCAGGGGGTTAGAAATGATGGTGGAATGCGATGGACATCATTATCCAAAGTACATGAATGAAGACGTGAATTGGTGTGAATATACTTTGTTTTTTTTTTCTTCTTCTTTTTTTTACAAGACAGTCTGTTTTTTATTGGTTGTTCACAACATTACAAAGCTCTTGACATATCATATTTCATACATTAGATTGAAGTGGGTTATGAACTCCCAATTTTTACCCCAAATGCAGATTGCAGAATCACATCGGTTACACATCCACAATTTTACATAATGCCCTATTAGTAACTGTTGTATTCTGCTACCTTTCCTATCCCCTACTATCCCCCCTCCCCTTCCCTCACATCTTCTCTCTCTACCCCATCTACTGTAATTCATTTCTCTCCTTGTTTATTTTCCCATTCCTCTCACAACCTCTTATATGTAATTTTGTATAGCAATGAGGGTCTCCCTTCATTTCCATGCAATTTCCCTTTTCTCTTCCTTTCCCTCCCATCTCATGTCTCTGTTTAATGTTAATCTTTTCTTCCTGCTCTTCCTCCCTGCTCTATTCATAGTTGCTCTCATTATATCAAAGAAGACATTTGGTATTTGTTTTTTAGGGATTGGCTAGTTTCACTAAGCATAATCTGCTCTAGTGCCATCCATTTCCCTGCAAATTCTATGATTTTGTCATTTTTTTATTGTTGAGTAGTACTCCATTGTGTATAGATGCCACATTTTTTTATCCATTCATCTATTGAAGGGCATCTGGGTTGGTTCCACAGTCTAGCTATTGTGAATTGTGCTGCTATGAACATCGATGTGGCAGTATCCCTGTAGTATGCTCTTTTAAGGTCTTCAGGGAATAGTCCGAGAAGGGCAATAGCAGGGTCAAATGGTGGTTCCATTCCCAGCTTTCCCAGGAATCTCCAAACTGCTTTCCAAATTGGCCGCACCAATTTGCAGTCCCACCAGCAATGTACAAGAGTACCCTTTTCTCCACATCCTCGCCAGCACTTGTTGTTGTTTGACTTCATAGTGGCTGCCAATCTTACTGGAGTGAGATGGTATCTTAGGGTGGTTTTGATTTGCATTTCTCTGACTGCTAGAGATGGTGAGCATTTTTTCATGTACTTGTTGATTGATTGTATATCCTCCTCTGAGAAGTGTCTGTTCAGGTCCTTGGCCCATTTGTTGATTGGGTTATTGTTATCTTATTGTCTAATTTTTTGAGTTCTTTGTATACTCTGGATATTAGGGCTCTATCTGAAGTGTGAGGAGTAAAAATTTGTTCCCAGGATGTAGGCTCCCTATTTACCTCTCTTATTGTTTCTCTTGCTGAGAAAAAACTTTTTAGTTTAAGTAAGTCCCATTTGTTGATTCTTGTTATTAACTCTTGTGCTATGGGTGTCCTATTAAGGAATTTGGAACCCGACCCCACAATATGTAGATCGGAGCCAACTTTTTCTTCTATCAGACGCAGAGTCTCTGATTTGATATCAAGCTCCTTGATCCATTTTGAGTTAACTTTTGTGCATGGCGAGAGAAAGGGATTCAGTTTCATTTTGTTGCATATGGATTTCCAGTTTTCCCAACACCATTTGTTGAAGATGCTATCCTTCCTCCATTGCATGCTTTTAGCCCCTTTATCAAATATAAGATAGTTGTAACTTTGTGGATTAGTCTCTGTGTCCTCTATTCTATACCATTGGTCCACCCGCCTGTTTTGGTACCAGTACCATGCTGTTTTTGTCACTATTGCTCTGTAATATAGTTTGAAATCTGGTATCACTATACCGCCTGATTCCGTGTGAATATACTTTGTATACAAGCAGAGATATGAAAAAAAATCGTATTCCATATGTGTAATATGAATTGTAATGCATTCCACTGTCATATATAAATAAAAAATTAATAAAAATAATAAAATAAAGAAATGATATACTGTAGCTCAACGTTTCATTTTAGCTTAGCTACCCAATATTCCAGTTAATTAATAAAATGACTCAAATATGAAAATAAAAAAAGAAAGAGTCAGGTGATTTGGGGGAGGATCTGCTGTGGGCCCAGGGGCCAGAACCTCTAGCTCAAGGGACCCGAGTCATGCTCTGCACGGTTGGTTCATCCTTTCGCTCTGCTCTGTCTTGAACGTGCCCCTCAAAAGTTCATGTGATGGAAACTTAACCCCTCAATTGCCCTGTTGGTGGATTGGCCTTTGGGAAGTGATTAGGATTGGCTGAGGGCCTGAGACTGGGCCCCAGGATGGCATTAGTGGCTTTATAAGAAGAGAAGAAAGACCTAAGTTTGCACTCTTGCTCTGTCTCATCAAGTGATCCCTCCACCGGGTTAGGATGCCGTGACAAAGCCCAGACCCCTGGCTATGCTCTTGGACTTCCAACTTCTAGAACAGTAAGAAGTACTTTTTGAACTAAGTTACCCCGCCTGTGGTGTTGTGATATAGCAGCACAAGTCAGACCAAGACATCCTCCATCGGTCTCCTCAGTCAGCCCAGAAGAGCCAGGGACCCTGAGATGGTCTGTGAGCCACCCCTCCTTCCCTCTCACTAACTACAAACCTGGGGAAGCCACGGGACCCCACAAGCCCATGTTCAGCACTAACTCTTTGGACTCAGTTTCTTCATTACAGAATGAGGTTAATACCACGGCTGTCCTGGGATTGTCAGGAGGAGAGAGTGAGGAAATGAGGAGGGTCTGACAGACGGTGAGCGCACCAAAACACAAGCTAGAAAGGGTGTCCTGTGCGTTAATGCTCTGCTGCTCTAACAACGGCCACCGCTTCACGACTCCACCACAGGTCTGAGGCTAGGAGTCTGGTGTGGACCCTCTGGGTGACTTCAGGGTGTGGGCAGAACTGCCTTCAGAGGAGGGTGCGCTGCCTTGCTTCTGCCAGCTCCTGGGTCTGGTCCCTTCCTCCGTCTTCAGAGCCGGGACAGCAGGTCCAGCTCTCACAGAGCCTCTCTCTGCTCTCCCTTTCCAACGTGGCCCCTTCAGCCTGCTGTAGCAAGTACCACAGGTGGGGCTGGAGGTCTCCCATCAGGGAGCCAGCAGATAGGTGCTGGTGAGGGTTCTTCCAGATGCAGGCTGGAAACTCTGCATCTTCACAGAGAGGAAAGGACGGGGTAGAGAACCCGGAGGTCCCATTTATGAGGGCCTCGCTCCCATGCATGACCTAATCACCTTCTGAAGGCCCCCACCTCCTAGTCTCAGCATCTGGAGAGGGAGGGTTTTAGCATGTGCATTTGGGGGGAGGGCCACGCATATTCAGGCCACGACATCTTCTCATTCTCAGTCTCAGGAGTTGTATGTTGTGATTGCTTCTGTGCCTCAGATGCTGTGAAGTCAAATGACGACCACACCCCTCAGGCTGGGGCCAGGCCCAAGTTCTGCCAGGTGGCAACTCCACCGAGATTTTGAAGAGGGACTGTGACCACTGTCAACACTTGTTGGGGAGAGCAAGTCCCCACAGATGGCTCCACAGTGGTTTGGTGCTCCTTGTCATAGTCGGGTGGGAGTGGGTCCCTGGGCTCCAGAGGATTTGTCCAACCTCCCTGAAGGGCTCCATCTTTGTCTGCTCCGAGGTGGCAGGGGCCTTACTGTGAGTCCTCCACCTGCTCCCTCTGCCAGAGTTGCCTCAGGGGTCAGGAGAGAGAGGCAAATTGCTTGGTGTAATCAAAGCTCAGGGACAAAGAAGTAAAATAGCAAAAATAAAGCCTCTTTGAAACACTCACTGAAAAAAAAATTGTCAGTGGCATCAGATAGGATTTTTGTTTATTTTTAATTGTTTCTAGCAAATTGGGGCTATGCTATGTTACCTGTTTATTTGTGAGCTGGCTATAGAAATGATATTGTGAGTTTTAGAATGTTTACTAAATTTGTGGTCTTGTTTAAGATTTAAAATGAAAGGTATAATGACAAAGTATAACTGTGACAAGGTATTTGGCTGGAGCATTTCCATCTGAGTTTGGGTAGGATTTCTGTGCTCTTCTGGATGATGAAAAATGACAGCACTATTTTGTGAAGCTTCCCTCTTGCTGTGTATTGTATAGCCAACAACAAGACATTCCTATGAGGTCAAGGAAGTTCTTCATCAAAAAGGAAATACAGATGCCAAATCTTGATGCAAGGACCCAGGAATATATTAAAAAGTAAAGTGCCGGTGTTGAAGTCCAGGGCAGTTTCCCCAGTAATCTCGGGGGATCCAGTTTATCTTGGAGCAGCCAAGTGCCCCAAGGTGAGCTGGCTTAGGAAGACCCACTCAGTTTCCACATAGCTTTTTCTAGTTTAAGAGCTAGATGCGTGAGATCAGCGGGGTGCCCATGATTCTTTCAGGCTGCCCCTTTTTCTTTTTAATTAATAGACTTTATTTCCTAGAGCAGCTCTCAGTTTTCAGGGAAATTGTGCAGAGCACACAGAGTTCCCATAAGGTCTCTCCCCTAGTTCGCCCTGTTACTCACACACTGCCCTGGTGTGACACATTTGTTACAACCACCGAACCAACACTGTTCAGCGTGATTAAGGAAACCCATGGCTTAAATAGGGCTGCTGTACGTTGTGTGGTTCTTTGGGTTTTCACCAAAGTGGGGCCATGTGTGCACCACCAGGTACCATATCGCGTGATTTCACGTCCTGACACCTGCCTGGGCTGCCCTTTGCAGGAGGCCTGTGGCAGCGGAGTCTTCTGGTGATCGTCATTTCAGGAGAGCTCTTCTTTCAGGAGTCTGCACAGGTCCCCGTTCTTCTCTGTGCTCTAGCCTGTTGTGCTAGGTTATTCTGTTCCCAGTGGTTCCCAGCCTGGTTCAGCCTCGTGGGCACTCGGGATGGCTTTTGTCCTCTGGCTGCACCTCCAGGCTCCCATCAGTCTCCCTGGGTCCCCTCTGCGGAGCCTGCACCCGGGGCCTCTTGGTTTTAGTCGTGGTCCAGCTACTCCATCAGTGACCCTGGCAAAGCTCCCATTCAGCTCCTCGTGGATAAGTGACATCAGTTTTGAGCAAGGATCCACACTCTCTTCATCCTCATGTTCCTGCTCTATCCCCAGGCTCATTTCCTACGCAGGAGCCTGCCACGAGGAGCAGCCTATCCATGTCTCTCTTGAAGAATCAAAAATAGCTGATTTCGTATGCGCGGTCACTGGCCGCACTTTCAGCCCACTTCGACTCAAGGACATTGGCTCGGCTCCCGGTGCAGACCTGCCCTCCTGGGTGGTGCCCTCTCCTGCTCTTATCAGCAGCAGGCTTTTAATTGTTTTTCAGGATGCTGGAAAGTGAGTGGCAGGGCCTGAGTTCACTCTGGAAATGCACATGTGGACTATGTCTCAACCTGACTCCCCTCTCCGCCAGCCGACTCCCAGCTGCTAGAGTTTAAATGCATCCTGTCTCTGGCTCCGGGCCGGAGGGTCCAGAGCACAGACTGGGGCACTGGGAGTGGTGAGGATTTGTGTTGTGTAATGAGTCATAGTGCCTAGAACCCATAGTGCCTAGAATTTGTCCTTCTTTCTCCAAGTGATCTTTGCCTTTTGAAAATTAATGTGATGTGACTGAGAAGGCATGTTAACCTTCAGGCTCCAGCTGCCACCACGTATCATGAGGCCTGGAACACGTGAAGTTTCCCTGCGCAGCCTGGGTGAGTCACACTGTGCCACAGACACTCCTTGCATCTCCTGGGCTAGTAGCACCCGTGCAGCTGGGCCCAGGTCAGGAGCCCGTTCTGGCCTGGACCAGGATGTCACCCTCCAGGCTTGCTGAGCTGAGCACATGGTGAAGGTTTCCAGAGAGCAGACCATCTGTCTGCTCGCTGATCCGCACGGCACCCAGACAGTGGCATCTTCATGTGATCCCGCTGTAATCCCCCTGGGGCCGGATCAGCTGCAGAATGGCATTGGCAGATGGCACGGCAGGGAAGGGCACCGGTGGGCACCATGAAGACCCCTGACCTGGACAGCGTTTGCATCCCAAGTGCCAGTGGAACCATCTGCAGCAATGAAAGGGGGATTCAGAGGACACGAGATTTGTCCTCTCGTGACTTACTGCTGGGATGAAATTCTGTTCCAAAACCAGGACAGAAGGAGCTTGTCAGGAAGATTTGGGAGGCAAGGTAGTGTGCCCCCGTGAGGCTCTGCAGGTGAAGAACGAGGACAGAAGTTAGGGCAGAGCTGGAAGGCATTTCGAAACCTCTGTTTTGCTACCAGAAAATACCAGTACATGTGTAGGACAGGGCGATGAGCTGGCATGGGCACCTCCCCTTCCTGTTGTGATGAGGGCAGGCGATGCCAGGGCTCACTCCTCCATTGCTCTGTCTCCCAGCTGAGCGCCGGCACAGCAGAGAGGACATAAGGGGGCCAGGCTCCGGCAGCTCAGGTATCTTTCTGCAAGGGAAGAATTAAAGGCCTCTGTTTACCTGAGCAGGGATTTGGCTTGATCCACGTTGTGCAGCAATGTGCTGGGGACATTGATGGCTGCAACAGAGATGGTGCATGCCTAAAGTAACTGCATGGCAGCATCAGCAGGAAGGAACGTCCCCTGTGGGACAGCTGACCTCTCAGTAAACCATCAGATACTTTGGAGAGAGGTGTCAGTGGCATCTAGGTGTGATGAGGAAGACGGCAAGATTATTACCAAAACTAAGTAGCTCCGGATGAGCAGTAGGGGTGACAGATACAGAGTGAGTATTGGGCTCGTGAGGGGGACCTCTGCTGAGCCACTGGACAGAGTGGTCCTGGAGCTCAGGTGGATGGTGGCAAGGTGTGCAGATGCGAAAGCCAGTAAAGGAGCTCCCGGGTGAAACGGAGTGGGCGCTCAACTCTGCACGACTGTAGGCCTGGGGACGAGTTGATGGAAAGGACACAGAGGACAGAAGGCCTCCATGAAGGAACACTGCCCACACCAAAAACAGTGACCAGAGAGGCAGGACGGGAGTTGGCAGAAAGGGCCACCCAGAGGTTTCCACAGGTTAGGAAAATCAGCTCAGGGGTGGCCGTGGGGAGGGCTGCTCCAGGGTCTGGTGCCAGCAGCCTGCAGGCACACTGCGTGAGTCCAGCAGTTAGAATCAGCCAGGCGCTCCAGGAGGTGCACACCACTGGAAATGTAAAGAAGACATTGCTGCACAACGTGGATCAAGCCAAATCCCTGCTCAGGTAAACAGAGGCCTTTAATTCCTCCTGCTTCCCAAGGGTTCATACCAGGTCAGGGGGACAGACACCTGAGCAAGGTGTCTGCGTGCACAGTGAAGATGGGCCCGGGGCCCAGGCAGGGTGTGCTGGCCTGGAGTCAAGAGATGCTGTGCAGGAGAAACGTCTCTTGAACTGCACTTTTAAAACTTTCTAGCAAAACAGAAATAAACTACCAGAAGTATGGATTTCTGCTGCCCAAGCTTGTGCCAGTTCCCCATTCTCTCTGAAGGCTGAGATACTTCATGCAGGACCTGGTCTAGGTTCTGAATGCACATTTCCCCCCAACAAAAGTCAACTGTTTTTAAAATATGTGAAAATAGGCAAAATGGCATGGCTGTTCCTAAAATAAATAAATAAAATTGAATTTCTATATCCAGCAATTCTATCCAGATATAAACCCCAAAAAAATTAAAAGTAGGGACTTTCAAACATTTGTACATCTATGTTCATAGCAGCATTTAAAAAAAAAAAATACACGTGACTCGTGTGTCTATCAACAGATAAATGGATAAACAAAAAAATGTGGTCTACCCATGCAATGGAAAATTATTTGGCTTTGAAAAGGAGGGGGATTCTGATACTGGCTGTGGCATGGATGAACCTTCAAGACATCATGTTAATGGAAAGACGTTGGACACAGAAAGTAAATGCTGTACGATTCCAATTATAGAGGTCCCTAGAACCATCAAATTCAAATTCAGGGAGACAGTAGAACTGCCAGGGAGGAGGGAAGGAGGAGCAGAGCTTCAGGGGTGTGAGACGGACAGGGTCCTGAGGACGGCTGGTGGCACAGTAGTGTGTGTGCTGGTGACGCGGACTTGAACACGCTGAACGGGTGAGATGGCAGATTTTATGTTGCCTGCATCTTACCACAATTTGAAAGTGCCACAAATACAGATAGAGCTCGTTGAAAATCTTAGACTTTTGTAAAATTGGATTTTGGATTTTTAATAAATAAAACTATTGAAAAAGGAGAAGCACATGAGACTAGGTGTCGGAGACCTGAGTTTTATTTATTTCATTGAAAAAAACTCTTTTGATGTAAGCAGTGGGGTGGACCCGTGAGTCTCAATGGGGCTGGGAGGAGCAGCCCTGAGTGGACTGGCTGTGGCTCCCCGCTGTGCTGGGCTCAGGTCTCCTTCACTTGCTTCTCCTGCTCCCCCGCTACCTGGCTTTCTCATAGCTGGGCACCACAAGGGACGGGGGACAATGGCACTAGCACATGTAAGGCCGATGCTCATGTCCCATCCATTAACATGCAGACACCCAGCAAGTCCCTTGCCAAGGCCATCAGGGGAGGACAAGATCTTCTGCCAACTGTGGGAGGGGGCAGCAAAGTCACGAAGCAATGGCTGTAATGCACAGTCTCCCGTAACAGCAGGTAAGGGGCAGGGCCAATAATCCGATCCTATTCAGCCCTATTCCAAACCCCGCCTGCAGGAACTGAACACTATTTTATGGCGAAGCTGCTGTGTCTTTGTGCTGCTCTGTTTATTTGATCTCTTGCGCAGCCCTCTCTGTAATCAGACTTTAATTTTCATAAGATTGTGTTTGTTTTGCATTTGGGATGGCTCGCAGAGCAGCCTTCTCTGCTGTTTGTTCTATTTCCGTCTGGGAGAGTGGCTCATGCGTTCTGAACTCCGCCGACTAGGTGTGCTTCACCAGCATCCTTCCTGCCTGCCGGAGCCACACTTTTTAATTCTCACCAATGGCTGTGTTTTGATTTCCACACTACATCAACTTCATCACAGTGTGGTGGCCTGACCCCAGTGTCTAGCTCTTGCTGATTTCCTCATGCCGTCCTGGTCATCAGCAGGAAGCAGATCTAGCCGTTAAGCATTCCTGATAAAACCTCTGACATGTAATCATTCACCACACCGTCACTTCCACCTTCATTACACCATGTGTCAGCAAAGTTCCCCAATTAACATGAGGGAGGTTGAAATCAGACATATTGGCACCACAGCCGAGGTTTCCTCTCAGGGCTCTTGGGGTCCAATGTAACTGCATGGGAAGATATGCAGATGGAGAATTTTTATTAGCTGGTATGGCCAGATTTCCCTGGCTCAAAGAAAATTGCAGTAAAACTCTCAGGAATAAAGTAAAATGCTAACACTCCTAGTCCATGTCTCTTCTCTGACAAACAGGCAACATCCAGAGGCCACTGGACGATTCTGCACTTGGAGCCTCCCCTGTTATTTCCAGGTTTCAGAGCCGTGGTTTTGGACACGTCGTCTGGGTCGACTGTCAATGAGTGGGTTTCCAGAGAGGGCTTTCTTTTTGCCAGAATGCAGACACTGTGAGGGAGGGTGCACACCTGTGTGCTGGCTCGTTCTGCGGCAGGAAACACAGTGCCAGTTCCAGGAGAGGGCCTGGACTCTGCAGACGCTGGACAGGAAACTGAGTTCTGCACTATCAAGTGGCCAAATGAGAACTACCTTGTGGGGAGGGGAGGGTTCTGGTGGGGCTTCCTTAGCATGCTGTGACTCTGCGGTTTCAGCAGAGTCAGTGGTGAAGTGGATCCAGGCAGACGTGGTGTCTGTGCAAGAAGCTTATAGTGGGAGTGCCAGGGTGACAGAGAGTCAGCTGGCGAGGATCAGCTCTGCAGCTGTAGGTCTCAGTCAGCAGACAAGACGTGAGCATCAAGTTAACACCAGAAAGGCCCTTACATGCTGGGATTCTGGGAGCCAGGCAAGCCTCCTGTTTGCCCAAAGCAGAGAGGTAGCTCCAGGGCAGACTGCCCAGCAACCCTACTGTGCCCTTCATTTCCTGTCCCAAGTCATGTTTGGCCCACCCTCCATGACCTTGATTTGAGCAAACACCTGGCCTTGAAAGGACTTATTCAAACCCGAGGAGCAACCCAAAAGGAACTGAATCAGTCTCAGAAGTAAAACTGCATCAGTGATAAATAAAGTGATAAAAAGAGCACACACTAAATGAAATGTAGAACCAAAACACGCAACCGCAGTGTTGTGCTCTGAAAGAGCAGGTATCTGTGGATGCGACTTCTCTGTGATGGTAAGAAGTGAAAGGCAGCCTGGTCATGCTGAAGCGAGTACAGAGTGGGCAGCTAGACACACTGAGAAGCAGATGATGAAAGAGCCGAAGGGGACAAAGAGCAAACAGAGAGAAGGAAGAAATGGAGGGGAAAAACCAAGTTGTTGCAGAAACAATGCCAAATCAGAATCTGTCAAAAGAGCTTGGCATTGCTAAAATTGCAATCAGAGAAACTCTGAGCAAATAAAATGGAAAAGAAAAGAGTTTAAAGGATTACAGAGAGAATGTTATACATGGAAGATCGACAAAGGAGATGCAGAGTGAAAACTGAACAACGTTAGCATCCTTTGAGAAAAGAGCCAATGGAACTTAAAACATATTCAGAGATATAGCAGAAGAAAACTTTCCTGTGAGAAGGGACTGACTGAGTATGAACCTGAGAACAGCATGAACCGATGCAGGATGAAAACTTGATTAGGAGGGAGGGAGGGAGGAAGGGAATGAGAGAGGTGGGGAAGAGAAGGGAACACATTGTATAGATACCAGAAAAAAGAGAATAAAAGTCAAGTCAGAACTGGTGGAACAAGAACACTGAAAATATTTGAGCAATTTAAAACATTACATGATAAAATGTAGCAAAATGAAAATATTTGGTTGAAAGAATTGACAGTGAAGATTCAATCTATCTAATTAATGATAATGATGGACACAGAACAGAATAAATATTGCAAATTGTGAAATATAGGCCAACCTAAGTATAATGAAAAAATATATAGAACACTTATAGAATAATCTTAGTATCAAGAGGAGGTTGTGGACATGGGGGAAGATGAAAATGCCTGGATTCTTAACCTTTCCACAGATGCTTCCAAGATGAACCATTGAAGCAATATATGAAGTAAAGTTTCAAGTATATTAATGTCTGATGTGATAGAAAAACAAATTCAGTTTCTCCTACTATAATTTTGCAACATGGGATATTTCTATGATATCTGGTCACTAAAACAAGTGATTTGTCCCCACCAAGCAAGCAATTGAACAGATTTTGCAGCTGAGAGTCCTCTCATTCAATTCAGTTTTTTATTTTGCCTGGAGTTAGGATCAGATGCACTCACTGAGGCTCGGGTCTATAGACTGGCCACTGCCTCTGATGCCTGTTGCAGCCCCCAGGTTATTTTACTTGTGCTGCCTATCAACCAGCTGTAAGTTGGTATTCCTGTGCGCGCGCACGCGCGCACACACACACACACACACACACACACACACCTGCCCCACCTTGACAGTATGAAAACCTCTTCATGAAGCAGGAAATGATGGAAGTCTTTCCACAACGGGAGGCCACATAGCATCAGCTAGTGGGAGGAACTGCTGGAACATTTTTAACAAGGTCATGATAGAGAGGATAAAGATTAGTTTTCTAGGGCTGCCACAACAAATTGCCACAGATTTGGTAGCTTAAACAATAAAAGTACATCTGCTTACAGTTCCGGAGGCCACAAGTCCAAGGGCCAGGGTAGGCCTCTCTTCTTGGCCTGTAGGTTACATCTTCTCCCTGTCCTCACAGAGTCAGGCCTTGGGCTGCATCATCTCTGTCTCCATCTCCTCTTCTTGTAAGAGCTCACCCATATGACCTCACTTCACCATGATCACTTCTGCCTCGAAACACAGACACATTCTGAGGCGCTGGGGTTGAGACTTCAACAAATGAATTTGTAGGGACCAACTCACACCATGACACCCACAGTCACCACCACCTTGTAGCATTGCTCTGAAGGCAAAAGATGATAATTGGGCAATAGTTATCAAAACTAGGAATGCATGCAAACTTTAGGAAAAAAAATGGCCCATGTGTACAGGCTGCCAGGTTGATGGGCAGATTTCCTCAGATGGCAGCTGGCTGGATGAGATGCCCTTTGCTGACGACTGGGAGGGTGGAACGTGGTCTTTCTGTGGTGGAAAGCACGCGCGAGTCCACCACAGAAAGAAACGAGGTGCCACACCTGCTCTAACTTGGAGAACACACCAGGCAAGCAAGTTAGTAACGAGGGCCAGGGACTAGGGTTTCTTTGGGGGGACACACTAATATTCTAAAATTATATTGAGGCTGTTGGCAAATCCTGAAAATAGACCAAGTGACCTGAATAGCACACTTTACATGGATGAATTAGATGGCACATAATTTATGCTTCAATAGAGCTGCTTTTTTAAAAAAATAGCAAATGACCAGAAAAACATAAATACTTCAAAATATGAGTCTTTTAAAAATAGATTGATCTTCATTTCCTGATATGACATATTTATAATATAATACATTAAGTGGAAAAGTCAAAAAAGATATCAGTAACTCGTAAAACTGACGAGGAGGTAATATTCACAATACCTTTTCAATCTCCATAAATCAATAACAAAAAGTCTGATGACGTGGCAGACAACAGAGAAGAAATATGAACAGGCAGTTCCAAGTGCGGAACACGGAATGGCCAGGGACACGTGGGCCATTTTAAATGGTGGAAATGCAAATTAAAACCCTATTTTTTTTAAAAAAAAGACCCTAGTACTCAGAAGAATGGCTAAAATAAAAAGATGGGTACTATCAAATGTTGGTGAGAGTGTGAGGCACGGGGGCTTCTGTGCTCTGACAGTGGGGGTCAGTTGGCCTGGCTGTCTTGGCAGTACCATGCATCATCTCCTGCAGGGAAGCAACCCCGTCCTGGACAGCTGTTCCACAGGAAGGCAGGCCTAGGCTCCGAGAGGGTGAGCAGGAGCATTCACAGCACGGTTCACACCAGGACTGCAGACAACCCACACATCCCTCATAATAGGAGGGGTGAGTTATTTTTGAATGGCCATACAATGAAATATGTCTGTACAACAATGTAAATAAACAAATTGCAACTGTAGACAACAACACCAACAGGCCTCCCAGATACCATGTGAGAGGATGAGGCCACACAGCTCAGTTGGTAGAATGCTTGCCTCCCATGCACAAGGCCCTGGGTTCCATCCCCAGCACCACACACACACACACACACACACACACACACACACACACAATCACCTTCAAAAGGTTGGAAGCTGCATTTAAATCTGTGATAACAAGCTCCAAAGAAGGTACAATTAAACCATGGTACTAGAGATACACAGTTTACCCCATTCCTCGGTATGGATGGTGGTTACGTACATGTTTGACTGTGGGTGTACCTGTTTGTGGTGTCATAGTTCTTTAGGCTGTACGTTTTTTTCTCTTTTCCTTTTTTAGTGTGTTACAATTCACAATAGAAACTATTGTTTAAGCACTTTACAGATTCAAAATCCCAATGACATTCCTTGCAGAAATATAAAAAGCAATCATGAAATTCATCTGGAAAAACAAGAGATCCAGAATAGCTAAAGTAATTCTAAGCAGGAAGAGTGAAATTGGTGGTATCGCGATTCCAGATTTTAAACTATACTAAAGAGCAATAGTAACAAAAACAGCATGGTACTGGCACCAAAATAGGCTGGTAGACCCATGGTACAAAATAGAGGACACAGAGACAAATCCACAAAATTACAACTACCTTATATTAGAGAAAGGTGCTAAAACCATGCAATGGAGAAAGGATAGCATCTTCAACAAATGGTGCTGGGAGAACTGGAAATCCATATGAAACAAAATGAAATTGAATCCCTTTCTCTCATCATGCTCAAAAGTCAACTCAAAATGGATCAAGGAGCTAGGAATCAGACCAGAGACTCTGTGTCTAATAGAAGATAAAGTTGGCCCTAATCTTCATCACGTAGGGGGAGGCACCAAATTTCTTAATAAGACAACTATAGCACAAGAGTTAAAACCAAGAATCAACAAATGGGACTAATTCAAACTAAAAAGTTTTTTCTCAGCAAGAGAAATAATATGTGAGGTGAATAGGGAGCCTACATCCTGGGAACAAATTTTTACCCCTCAAATATCAGATAGAGCTCTAATCTCCAGAGTATACAAAGAACTCAAAAAGTTAAACAACAAAAAAGCAAATAACCCAATCAACAAATGGGCCAAGGACTTGAACAGAAACTTCTCAGAAGAGGATATACAATCAATCAACAAATACATGAAAAAATGCTCACCATCTCTAGCAATCAGAGAAATGCAAATTAAAACTACTCTAAGATATCATCTCATTCCAATAAGAATGGCAGCCATTATGAAGTCAAACAACAATAAGTGCTGGCGAGGATGCGGGTAAAAAGGTACACTCATACATTGCTGGTGGGACTGCAAACTGGTGCAGCCAATTTGAAAAGATTCCTTGGAAAGCTGGGAATGGAACCACCATTTGACCCAGCTATTCCCCTTCTTGGATTATACCCAAAAGACCTAAAAAGAGCATACTACAGGGACACAGCCACATCAATGTTTATAGCAGCACAATTCACGATAGCTAGAATGTGGAACCAACCTAGATGCCCTTCAATAGATGAATGGATTGAAAAAATGTGGCATTTATACACAACGGAATATTACTCAGCAATAAAAAATAACAAGATCATGGCATTTGCAGGTAAATGGATGGCATTAGAGCAGATTATGCTAAGTGAAGTTAGTTAGCCAATCCCTAAATAACAAATGCCGAATGTCTTCTCTGATATAAGGGGGGTGACTCAAAATGGGATAGGGAGGAAGAGCATGCGAAGAAGACTACCACTAAATAGGGAAGAGAGGTGGGAAGGAATAAGAGGGAGAAGGGGAGTTGCATGGAAGATGGAAGGAGAACCTCATTGTTATACAGAATACATATATGATGTTGTAATGAGAAAAAGAAAAAAATGTGTCACATTAGATTGGATAGAGAGAAAGGATGGGAGAGAAGGGGAGGAATAGGGAGGATGGGAAGGGCAGCAGAATAGAACAGACAATATGATTGATGTATGTACATTCCATGTATGCATTATATGTCAAAATACATTCTGCAGTCATGTATGACTAAAAAAAAAATTTAAAAAAGTTAAATATATATATATTGGGGCTGGGGTTGTGGATAAGTTGTAGAACACTCACCTAGCATCTGTGAGATGCTGGATTCAATCCTCAACACCATATAAAAATGAATAAATAAAATAAAGGTATTGTGTCCAACTACAACTATTAAAAAATAAAGAAACTATTGTATAAAAGCAAGGTCTAGAATTCTAGGATGTGTGGTGTGCTCTTGGTTGTGTAAGAATGGACAAGCAAGTGTGTACACCTCTCGTGTCTACAGAGAAGACACTGCTAACCATGGCTTGCCGGGAACTGGGAGTTCTGAATGGAAGACTTATGTTTTATTGGGTGCATTTTGTATGATCTGAATTTTTAAACATGTGCATAAAATGCATGGCTTTGGATCCTTTTTAATGCTCTGCTCTTACTGATATCCGACTCCACCAGGAGAGAGGTATCAGACTTGATCACAGGTCAGCCGGTGCCCTCAGGCCTGGCACGTGGGGTGGGAGCAGGTGCTGGTGCTCAGCAGGGATCCCTCCGGCCCTCTGCTCAGGGGTTTCAGTTAAGGGGACCTCAGGGACAACCACCAGGCAAATCTGGGAGAGCAGAAGTGCTGCCCTGCCCTCTGCCCTCTGCCCTCTGCCCTCACCCGCCGCTGCGTGCCTGCTGAGGAGCACTCCTGTGGAGCCCTAGGCTGGGGAGGAGTTGCTGCTGCCTGGCTTCCTGTCCCCACTGGACAAGAGAAGCCGCCGTGCACTCAGACACCAGGAAACCTGCCATGGCTCCATTCCCTGACCACACCTTCATCAAATCAGGCCCATGCCCAGGGACAGGGACAACCAGAGCAGGAAGAAGAAGCCACATCCTTTCCTGAGGACCCAGAGGCTGCCTTGGGCTTCTGTCCCGAAGCTACTGTGACAATCAGAAGTTTGAAGACACTATGGGGACGACCTCTGCAGATACCACTGTACTCAGGTTTTAAGCACGTCCTTCCCTGAGATCAAGTGTTTGTCTGAAAACAATATCTTAAAAAGGAAAATTCCTACAAAGTACTCCTGGAATTTTTCAATCAGAGGGAAGGGGAGATGTGATGGAATTTATTTTTCACCTCAGCTGTGACATCCAGGCCTGCCAACCGTTCTCCACAAACTCCATGGCTTTCCAGCTCTTACTGGGTTATTACCAGTTGGTCTCCATCCACTGTTGGTCTCCTCTTGTCCAGTTTTCTGCTGTGAGACCTCATACATTTTTTTCACTGTATTTTCCTTGCTTAATTTCCTCAGCTGAAATCAGGGAGTACACTGATTACAAATATCCCCGGGAATAGACTAGAAGCTGCCCAGCTGACACCAGCAACAACGGCAAAGGTTGGCCACCTCCCTTTCAAAGTCCACCCCTGGGTGGGCTGAGACTTTTCTTTCTGTAATTGAGACGTAGCATCTGCACACCTTTATGGCGTACAGGAGACGATTCGGCACATGCACGTGTTGTGTAATAACCAAACAGGATGATGGGCACTTCCGTCTCCTCGCCATTCACCATTTCTGTGTGTTGGCCTTGCACACTCTCTTTCCATCATTCTGAAATAGGTCACGATTGTCTCAACCAACAGCTACTCTATGGTGCTAAATAAGAACCGGAAGTGACTCCTCCACTCGGGTTTTGGTGCCATTTTGAACCTATTCTGCCCTCTTTTCCCTTCTCCTTCTTACTGATCACTGTTTCCTCCTGTTCTTCTACAAGGCTGACTTACTGGTTTCCATGAACGGGTGAGAGCATGTGCTGTTTGCCTTTCTATGTTTGGCTGGGACAAGGATTTTTAACCCTTTTCTGTCTCCCAGCCAAGCACCCCCCATGCTCATGCCAGTGCCCCCAGCAGAACACTTGTTCTTGGAGGGTGACGTCGTGCCTTACCTCTTCATTTTCCCAACATGGGGCACAGCGCCTCTGCTCAGTCCAGACTCAGGGTATGAGGGCCTGGTGAGTGTGGCCCTCTGCTAATCCTATAGTGTTTGTGACAGACAGTGTCTGATCCATTCCCTCACCCTCTAAGTTTACTGTAAACTGGCAACTAGGTCTAAGGACTCGATTAGACTCTGGTTGAACATTTGGGGCAAGGATGCTTCATAGTGATGTTGAAGACCCACAGGAGCCTGATGGCCTGGTTAAGGGGTGACGCAGAGTCTGTCTTCAGGATGTTTGATTTTCTCCCTTGTGGGCAGTCAGCAATCACGAGCGCACACTTGTGCCATGCAAGCATTTGTTCTCAGCATTTCAGGATGGCTTGGGCATTATTTAATTCTCTTTCCCTATATCAGTCATTTCCTTGAGGAACATAGAATGGTGAGCTATTTTATCATTATTTCCACAGTTATTACTTGGCATTATTCTAAAAGAAATACCTTTCAGTATAAACCAGAGATGACTATAGTTTCTTCCAAAAATGCATCTTTCATGAGATCCCCTTTGAAAATGGAAAACTGTGGAGTGGAGGAAAGGGAGGGAGGGGAGGAAGGGCTGGGAAGGGGAAGGACGGCAGAGTGGAATTTTTCAGATTATGCTGAGGGCCATTGCCAAGTAGGAATGACGCATCGAAATTTCCTTGCCAGTGTACCCCATGTTAAATGGACTTGCCTTGGAATTTCACTGTTGACATTGCATGTAAGGTGACCTTGCTCAAGGACCAGGGCGGATGCGGGTTTAGAGCTGATCAGGTTTGAGGAAGTATCCGGGTCCTTGGGTTTAGGGCGTTCCCGGTTTAAGACAATAGAGGTTTTAGGGAAGTTGAAGGTTGAAGATTATTGCTGCTGGAAATAGGGCGATCCTGCTGCCTCAGAATGGGGCGGCAGCAGAACTGGGATTTCCCCAGAACGTGTGTGTAGAGGCCGGTGTGAGTTCGGGAATAAAGAATTGCTGTTTGAATCTACAAGGTGTGTGGTGGCTCGTGATCTTGTGCCCAGCCAAGACATTGGCAAGATTATGCCATGTACACGTACGACTATATCACAATGGATTCACTGTTATGCATAATTAAAATGTAAAGATTTTTAAAATAAATAAATAGAAGGAAGATTAGCAGAGTAGAGGAGGGGGACCAGAAGGAGGGAGGTGGGAAGAGGAAGGAGATGTACTAATGATAAAAATGGAGCAAATTATATGAATTTATGAATATGTCCAAAGAACCCCACTATTATGTGTGACTACAATGCACTAATAAAATCAAAAAGAAAAATGCTTTTTACCTACCTAATTTTCAGAGTGAGGATTTGATGCCAAGCCACCTCTAACCCTGGAAACTAGTCTCTTTCCCCAACCCACTTGGTCATCATGGACTTGTGGATTTTTACTTATTCTGTGAATGAGTTTTTTTGTTGTTATTGTTGTTTTTTATGTTTTTTTTTGGGGGGGTGGTAATGATTGAACCCAGGACCTTGTGCATGGGAGGCAAGCTCTCTACTAACTGAACTATATCCCCAGCCCAGGAGTCTTTCTTTAAAATCTCAGATTGTCACTCCATTTAGCCAACAGACCTGCAGGATATATTCTCCATCATTTTGATGAAGTCCAGTTGTTAACCTGAGTGTCTGCATGTTTTCTGGCTTAAAATGTTGTCTTGAGTCCCCCCTCCATACATAGTCATATATCCTGCTCCAAGAAATCTTATTTCCTTTTACAGGGGAATGATATTTAGAAACCAAGATCTGGGCACTAAATACCCATGTGGTTACTGAGGTGACGTTGCCTTGTGGCCTTTCAGTAGGCACAGCTAGGATTTACTTTACTAACTTATTGTAACTGCAAGTCGTTATTGATACTCCAATTCAGATTTCATATCAGAGAGGTGCAAGGATCCAGCTGTGCACGACCACAGCCCTCTTGACCGTCACCACCATGTTGCCTACCAGGTGACCCTAGCACGCATGTCCAACCCTAGAGAGCAAAGTGGTTAAGATGGCGGAGTGTGTGTGCTGTCCACGGACACTCACAGCTTCTTAATTCATGTTGCACTTTGTAATATTTTCTGAGGAAGACCAGGTTCACCTGGCTGGTCATGACCCCTCTGCCTAGCTTGGCATATCAGCCCCTTCCTCCTGGCCCAGTGTGATGTTTTCCTCTTCCTGCGGCCCACGCTGTGCTTCTTCCCTTAAGTCCCTGATGAACGGCCTGCCATGCCGTCCTGGGTTAGTCTGCCTCTTCCATCTCATGGCACCTTCTATTTTGCTAACTGGTTCTCACACCAGGGCCAGGTTTTTGGGACATTTTAGACTGTGTAGGTGCCTCCCTTCTCCTACGATGGTCTCTGGGTTCCTGACAACATCTGGGTGTTCACCTCCATATAGGCTAAAAACCCCAATGCTAGTGCGATGTCGATGGCTGAAGGCGCTGGTGAAGCTTGCTGTCCCGTGGGTGGCGAAAGACACTGCGCGTGGACCATCTGAGCTCCCTGCTCGAATGCCCAGGGGTAACCGGCTCCCACCTGCTCTCTTCCTGGCTTGACATGCAGTTTATTTTGTTTTTTTCCATTTGATTTTTATTTTGGATTTTGTCACCCATCCTTCCCTTTTGGATTTAATTTTCCTTTTGAGTAAATAGACTATTTTCAGGATTCAAACGTCTGGACTGTATCAGAGACTTTCTCTGAGAAGTCACCTTTCCATCTGCTCATTTTGCGGTCTTTGTTCTTTTCCGGCTGCTCTTGCAGAGTTCCTTTCTTTTCAAAGGTACGGAAAACTCGATCTTTCTTTCTTTTTTTTTTTTCAAAGACAGTATTTATTTATTTATTTATTTATTTTATTGTTGGTCGTTCAAAACATTACATAGTTCTTAATATATCATATTTCTCATCCCCCTTCCTCTCTACCCCCAGGCAGTGCTCCCCAGGCACACTTGCTTTGCACCTTGCTCTTTTCCGTACAGCATGCATATGTGTGACCGCCTGTCAGCAGCCAGAGGCTCCCCCTCCCACCAGTTCCGAGGTCAGGACTCTATTGCAGGTGCGCTTTACCTGTTCACTCGTCTATCGTGGACGGCATTCGGATGAGTTCCAATAGAGCACTGTTGCAAAAAAGTGCAATGATTAATACAATTAACAATATGTTTCTGTATTTGGGGAGACTCAGCTTTGTGGAAAGGAGGTGACTTGCTTGAGGGCTGCTTAACGTCGCACCGCATTTCCCTGTGAAGGGTTCACAAGAGTGTGGGTTCCCGCAGGGACACCTGAGCCTTTGTCCACAGGTTCTCCAACACGGTGTGTCGAGCGGAGTCTGTGTTCTGTTAAAAAAGTGAGAGGTAATTAGTTATATTGCAGTGGTTTTGCTCGACTTTGTCTTAGTATGGCTGAGGTGGAGTGTGATTTCATGCATCAAGTAGCCATTTACTTTTATTGTAAACTCTGTGTTTTGTATCTATGTTTGAAATTAGAGTTGCAGTTTTATTATTTTTGCTATTTTAGAGACTTTGTATACATTAGGACATTAATTGTTTGCCTTAGATTTAAGATGTGAACATTTTCTCCCAGAAGACATAGAGGTAGAATGTGAAAATCCCATAAATTTGAGTGTAAGAGATTTAGAGAAGATTCTTTCTTAAGGTCAGTGAGAAGAGATAGATTTTTTTGTAATAGTTTGGAGGGTGTTTGAGAGGTAGGGCAGATCATGGTTTCCTAGTTTATATCTCATTGTAATAAAACAAACTAACTACATTTAGTTGAGCATTACTATGAGCTTAGTGCTTGCTTAGCACTTTATGTTTAATCTTCCCACCATCTCTGTGATGGAGGCAACCTCATTACCTTTTCATCAGTGAGAAGACTGAGGCATGCAGAAACAAGGGAGCACACCAAGGCCATCCAGCTAGCCAAGGGGTAGAGATTTGAACCACACATCTAAGCCTTTAACCTCTGGGCTCTTTGCCTCCACTTTTAAAGGGGAGTGGTCAATCAGGAGGATGATCTTCCCGTGAAGATGATTGCAGAGTTCTCCTGTGTTCACACGGCTGCAGCCTGCCAGAGTCTGATGGTGAAATGGACCAAGAAGACAGAGAAACCCGACTTCTGGGGACCCTGCTCCTCAAGATTCACAGGGAAGGAGCCCCCTCACTGCCCCCCAGCAGACCCAGGTGATTCTGTACAGAGGACAGCGGGGAGCTCTCTGGCAGAGTGCCCTGGGCGCGGGGCCAGGACCAGGCCTGGAGGGAGAGCCGGGCATGTTGTGATGAACTTTCCTTACTCACCTCCACGTCTGTTCCCAGGGCCTCTTGGAAATGAAGAGCTGGGCCACGCTGCCAGCCCCCTTGGGGCTGGGACTCCTTCCACCCCGCCGTTCTGGTCCCCAGCCTGTCTCTGTTCCAGGGGGCGGTCTCTCTGTTCTGTGTAACACTCTGCTGCTGCTGTGACCCACAGAACTGCCCCCGCCCCAGTTCCTGAATCACAGCAATGGCACAACAGAAGTTTCCCATTATGTTTTGTTTCTGTTTTTAAAAATCACCTAGGCTGGAGTGACCACGGGGACACAGGGAGTCTGCCCACCTGCCACTAGGCAGGTCACCCCTTCCAGGCGCTGGAGGGCAATGGCCACAGCTCTCTCTCCCTGTGGTGGCCACATGTTCACGCCTGTCCTCTCCCTCAGTTGTCACCCAAAGCTGCAGGTTTCATTTTTATTCCTTTTTCTAAAAATCATGGCGAAGGGTGTGAATGGTAGACCCAGGCCTGCTGCAAACCACAGCTGTCTCTGGGTGGCTGGACCCGCCTTCTCATCCAACAGGGTCCCCAGGGCTGGTGTCATGCGAGTCAGAGAGGCTCTGGGAAACTACGTCACCATGGTGTATTCCATCTTGACAAAAATGTGGAGAAGGTAGCATTTTGATCTTTATTTTGCAAGACGGACTCCATTTTGGTGACGGGGAAGGTGAAGTCTCTGCAAAGTTAATCGACTTATTCAAGTGAAACAGCGAATCCAAGTGGGGGTTATGATCTTAATCCAAAGTGGTCTAGCCTCACTTTGGGTTAAAGCCCAGCATTCTTTCTCTTCACCCTCCATTAATTTGTTTATTGAAGAGCTTACTGAATTATTGCAGGCAAGTAGTCTTGCTAATAATTACCGCTCCTTGGAGAAATGGGATCTGGTGGGTCACCTCCTGGGTCCTCCACATGCCCTATCCCCATCACAGACCCCTACTCCCTCTGCTCGGAAAGTCACCACTATGTCACTTTTACAGTAACGACAACCAAGTTGTCATGAGCCATTAGGATTGAATCTCTCTCATATTTTAGGTTTTCATGATTGACATGTTTTTTCTTCCCTTACACCTGGTATGCAGAAGGTCCAGGATGTCTGCCTTACAGTTTCCTATACACTGGGCTTTGCTGACTGCACGATCTTGGTGGGTCAAATGCTCCTGGTCCTCTGCATTTCCTGGAATGTGGCGGCTTGATCCCATCACCCGATCTGACTCACTCTGGACCATTTGCCAAGACTACAGGTTGTGCTCTCTCTTTGGGGGTGGCAGGGGATCTGATTTATGTGCTTTTAAAACCTTAGGCACCACGGTGCTCAATGCCCAGATCCATTAAATCACCAGGGGCTGCAGACTGGTGATGTCCTGCTTTTATCGTTTCTTTTGTGTGTATTTGCTGGGAGGATTTCATCAGGAGCGACTTCCTCGCCTGCCGAGAGCTATCCCGGCTCCTCCTTGCTCACCTCAGCTTCCAAGATCATGAATTGGCTTCTGTCATATTTCCCTAAAGGACAAATGATTGTTTAAAAGGTCATTATGAATTCATAGATTTAAATGTATTTGGGGGGTGGGGGTCTGAGCCATTGTAATTCTCACTACTGAAGCTTGCTTTAAGGGGAAGCCATCCTGTCAGCCTCCTTGCTCTCTGGCATTACACGCTGCTCCAAATCCATCTTATACATCCCCTGTTCCAGACCTGAAACCAAGTCTCTCTTGAAGCCCTGGTTTCTTTTATTGGGAAATGACATTTCCAGACCACAATCTGGGTTCTAGGATTCTGGTGCTTGTCATTGGTATTGGATGATCAGAGCTGCAGTGAACAGAGTTAGGAATATATATATATATATATATATATATATATATATATATATATATAGGCAATATATATTTAATGGATATATATATATATATAAAACCATTCTCCAGCTCTGCCCCAAGCACAGATTAAATTAACTCGTGAGTAGCTATGGATATTTCTGTGTATTCAAGGTCACAGGGTTTGACCTGACCTCTGCTATATTGCCCCTGGACTTCCTTTCCTTCCCATTAAGATCCAGGCCCTACAGGAAATTGGAGTGCCCCAAATCACTCCCTCCAACCCCCCCTCCATGCTGACGTCTGAGGACCTCTCCCAGCTGTGATTGTCAAGACATTTTAATTCTTTGGTTACACTCCTATTCTAACTACAGCCTTTGTAAACTCTGACGTCTCTCTTTTAGCTCTTGTTCAGTGTCCTTTTATGAGAAAACACATGTTAAGTGCCCACAGCCAGGCCTCATGTGAGGCTTGTTTTCTACCAAAGTCCTCGGGAAGATCTCAGGTGAGCGACATGCCCAAGTTCTTCTATTTTCGTGCCCTTTGTCTTTGGCTCCTTTTACTTGAGCTCAGTGGTGCTCTGTTACCCAATCCTGGTTCAGAGTTTCTTTCTTTAAATATCTTAAATATGCTACTTCACTTTCTTCTGGCATAAAATAGTGCTGGAAAAATCATCCGATAATAATCCAATTTTATTTCCCCTTTAAATCACTTTTTTTTTTGCCTAGATATCTAAAAGATTCTCTTTACTTTTTGATTTAATATTTCTAGTGATTTTACTGAAACAAACCTTATTGGTTTTCTGTGCTATAGCCTCAGGTAAGTAGGTTGCTGTTTCAATAATTAGTGTCATGTTTTTCTTACTTGAAGAGAGCCTCTCTGCATTAGACCGTAACATTTACTCTGTGTCCACTAGTACTCCTCAGGGAGTTCTTCTTGTGGGACTGCTACTATGTAGCATCCTTTTTGCCTATCTTCCATGTTGTCACATTATCTTGAGTTGTTTTAAGAAATCTTCATTTCTTTTTTTATTTTTAAGACTGCATATTTCCCCCTATGACTTTTTTAATTTTAATTTTCAATTTTGTTTTAATTAGTTATACATGGCAATATAATGCTTTTATGCACGTTGATATTCATACATAGATGGGATATAATTTCTCATTTTTCTCAGTGTACATATTTCAGAATCATATTGGTCATGCAGCCACATATATACATAAACTGATAATATCTGTTTCGTTCTTTTGTACTTCCTATCTCCAAATACTCTCCCCTTCCTTCACTTCCCTCTATCTAATCTAAGGCAATGCTATTCTTCTCTAGTGCCCCCTGCCTTATTGTGAATTAGCAGCCGCATATTAGAGAAAACATTCAGCCTTTGGTTTTGGGGGATTGGCTTATTTCACTTAGCATGATATTCTCCAACTCCATCTATTTACTGGCAAATGCCATAATTTCATTCTTCTTCAAAGCAGAGTAACATTTCATTGTGTATGTATACCATAATTTCTTTATCCATTCATCTGTTGAAGGGCATCTAGGTTGGTTTCATAGTTTAGCTTTTGTGAATCAATATAAACTTCATGTGGCGGTGCTACTGTAGTATGCTGACTTTAAGTCCTTTGTGTATAAGCTAAGGAGTGGAGTAGCTGGGTCAAATGGTGATTCCATTCCGAGTTTTCCAAGGAATCTCCATATTGCTTTCTATTCTGGTTGCACCAATTTGTAGCCCCATGAGAATTGTAAGAGTGTGCCTGTTTCCCCACACTCTCACCAACACTTATCATTGTCTGTGCTCTTGATGATTTTAGGACAATATCTGTTTGATCATGTACTCTTGCATCAACTCTTGTTTAACCCTTATTTCTAATTACATTTTAAAACTTTTTATAATTGTTTTTAAATTCTGTTACCAGATTCTGAGTTTTTCTAATTTCAATCTATGCTGTTATTCTGTATCTTAGGTTGTTTTCTTAGGTCTTTCTGCACATTTTGACATGGTTTCTTTTCTTAGTGTGGATTTTTGGGGTGTTTTTGTTGTTCTACTCAGTAGCATGTCTTTCCTTATTGTAACTTTGTATGGGATTTGATCTCGAGGGTATTCTCACGTCATTTTTAGCATACAATTCCTTTTCCTGACCCTGGTGGAGGCGTGGTTTGGAAAGGGCTTTTTAACAGCATAGACTCCTTCTCTTAGTTTGGTATGGCTGCTTGACTTCTGATTGTTTCCTCCACCCTGTCACTGTGTCTCACTTTCTACTTCTATTGTCGCTGGGCCCCTTTCCCACTCAGCTTTGGTTGCAACTCTAACAGCATGCTCTCAGCCTGAAGCTCTGTCCTAGATAGGTGTCCAGAGGTCAGCTTCAGTGATTCACAGAGGCTACACAGCCTCAGACCCTTTCAGCCTTTTCTGCACAGACCCTACTGTTGCTCACAGGGCAGGCTCAGGCTCTCCGCACTTCTCTGCCTTCTTAGATCAGCTGCTGTGCTCACAGGCTGCCTCTAATAGCCAGCTCTTGTTTTCCGTATATTTTATTCTCTCTTCTATTCTCAGGCCTTTCTTCTGCTTTCTCCCATACTGGCCCCCAAAGTCTGGCAGCTGCTGGGGAGTTGTGGGAACACTTTGTTGTCCAGCTTTGTTGCGAATTGTCCCTGGGCGTTGACTTGCTACCTAGTTGTTGTTATATAGAGATTCTGGAAAATCTGAAAATATGCTCCCCTACCATCTTTTCAGATTAGTATTTTTTCTTTTCTGAAAAGGAAAAAATAATTCTGAATTATTTTAGGTGAATAGAATATATGAAGAATAAGATAACAAGTACTGCACTGTCACTCTCTGGCTTAAGAAATCAAACATAAAAAAAGTCAAACATCCTGCATACAGTATGCACCTGCTAGGTGCTTCTCCTGGCCACATCCATCAGCCCCCTACAAACCCCACCACTCCCTAGAGGCAGCCACTAGCTAATCAATGAATTCTGGTTATTCTTTGAAGGGAGTGTACGGCATGAAGACGAAGGCTACAGCAACTCCAACCACTGGGGAAGGTTTCAAGAATTCCTGTGGTCTCTCTGCGTGGAGTACATCTTCCATCTCTGCGGGGCACCCAGGAAACTGTATTTATACCTTATCCACTGAAAGTTCTTGCTCTCCCTGTAGGAAGCTGAGGGCCTGGAAGTTTCCACATGGGAGGCCCATACTGTGCTGCTGAATTCACTTAGGTGGGAAATTTGAGTTGGCCCAATGTGGTGTTTTCCCATTAGAAACAGACTTTTCTTACACTTTAAGGTTTGTAATTTCTACAGGTTAATATGCTTTGCACCAAGAAAAAAACCATAATTACTGTGCACCAAGCTGTAAGGAGATGTACCAACTCAAGAACATAATTATTGCTGTGTTGTGAGCACGGTGGAGTTGATTCTTATTTGTGATCCTGAGTTATTATGCTGCAAGTCTGCAAAATTATTTAGACAGAAATAATTATACCCGATGTAGTCAGTTTCAGAGAATCACAGATTGCAGTAAATTAGAAAGTCTGATCCTAAATATATATATTATGTTATCTTGTTTTTGCCTTCTCTTTCCCTGAGTCATTTATCCATTTTCCTGCAAACTTTTGATTCACTTAGCTGCTTGTCTTTGAAGGTTTTTTTCCTTTTCACATCATATTTTAATAAGATGTAAATTATGACCATCCCAGAAAATCGGTCTATCTTGGCTGTCTTTTCTGACAGCATGTGGTTGTGTGGATGCTTATCCCCGCCCTATACCCACCTGCCACTCAAAGGTAAGTTGATACACTGCTATGGATCTTTAGATTGCAGTGATCCAATACCCCCTAACCTATGTGGGAACGAACTCAGCAGTAGGCCTCCCGAGGTGACCTCACACTAGAGACACCCTACCTGCTGTGCTCACCTGTGAACTACTTTTACATTGTAAGTGTTGCTTTGTTGGCAAAAGGGCATTGGTAAGATCAGCCTTACTAATGTAGAGCATTACATGCCGTGTAATTTGCAAGGTATAGGGCCTTATTAAGTAATTAACAAGATAGAGGACTTTTTATTCCCCCTGAGATGACCTCAAAAGTCAGCATAAGGCGACTGAGTTGGTATGAATTTGAAGAGTTTGATTTAACGTGATCCTCAACTTTGGCTGGTCTAAAATCTTCTGGGAAAGTTCTGAGAAATCAGCAAGGCTCTCGCCTCATCACAGGGATTCCCAATTCAGTGATGGGGAAGAGGGTGAGACACCCTGATGGTAAACACCCCCCCCCCCCCCCCGTGATTCTTATGTGCAGCCAGATGAGATGCTTGGTCTGCCCGGCTCAGAACCACAGTCATCTAACCTTTCCCCTTGCAGGGAATTAATCCTCTTTCAAGGTAGGCTCTCCCTGCTGCTGGCTTTGAGTAATTAGAAATGTGTGATTCCCAAACAAGGCTCTGCTCAGAATCATCCCCAAAGGCATTTAAAAGATAAGATTTCTGAGCCAAATCCCAGGTCTGCTGAATCAGAATCTGTAGGAGCAAAGATGGGAAATCTGATTCTCTTTATAAGCACTCAGTGATTGTGGGAATGCCGTCAGGGATGTTCAGTTATCACGGAGAGATGGCTGATAGAGGGAAAATGATCAGGGGTCGAGATGGCTTCTCTGAACACCAAGCAAGGGAGATAAAATTGTGAGGGTTACTTGAGTTCAGGCCAAGCCATTCTTTTATATCCAGTTTTTTCCCAAGAAACTTTACTTACTCAACATGGTTGTAAAGAGCACCCTAGCACCTGTACTGGACAGATGCTGCAGGTCTTTGCTGGAAACGAATCAATGAATTAGGTATGGAGAAATTTCCCTTATAGGAACCTGCTACAGAAATAGAGATCAAAGAATCTTAGGTTGTTCTTGCACTTTTTCTTTTTTTCTTTTTAGTATTCTCAGGAAAAAATAAACACAGACAATATTTTAAATGTAATAAAAATGCACACAGGTTGGCGCATGCGTCCTTCTCAAATTCTGAGAGATGTGAAGTCACTGCTCTGAGCCACCTGAGCTGTGTGTGGCCATCCTGCTGGATTCCAAAGCTCCACTTGCTGACACCCGACCTGGAAGGCAGAAGCTGGGTTTCCACAGGGGTGGGCTCCCGCATGCTCCCTCTGTTCTCCTGGGAGTTTTGGAAGATGCCTCCTTGACACTCCTTTAGCAAATGCTCCAGCTGCACGAAGGGCGGGCCTGAGTCCATTGTTTGAAGTCATCTTCTCAGGAGCCAAGGTTGCTGGGACAATGGGAGGAGAACAGGCCCCAGGAAGACGGGACTCTGGACAGGGTTCTAGGGGCCCATCTGCTCTTCCTTGCAATTGACTGCTAGAGGGCACTGCGATCCAGAGGATGTAAGACTGTAGCCAGGTCATTGCTGTCCCTCACAAGGTGCCCAAGTCCTCTTCAGGGACAACTCCCATGATCCGGCATGAGAATCAGACTGCTCATTGCCCTTGCCCACGCCTGGGGTTTTAATGAACCTCACATCTCTCGGGCTGAGTTAATGGCCCAACAGAGGGCCTTAGTTCATGCGTTCCACAGCCCTGTGCCATGGGCCAGTCATCACTGTTGGGTCAGCTGAAGGCCATCACGGTGTTCGCGTTCACAAGTCTGTACTGAGGCAGAGGTGCCGTGCCCCCAGGGTTTAGAGGGTTTAAGGTTTACCCCCAAAGAGCCCGTGTTCTGGGGGGTGATGTGGGCATGATACAGTGTGCTTGGGTAATGGAGACAAGGCAGGGTTCAGGTCCCAGTCCAGCCATCCCCCTGTAACTGTGAGATCATGACTGACAAGGGTCAGTGTCCTCACTCGCAAAGTGGACCTAGTGACAGCACCACGATGTCCTCTCCTTCGTCCGGTGGCGACCCCATAAGATACACAATGGCCTGGATCAAGGCACATTTGGATCCTTATTGTAATTGAATACAAACTGTAAAAATTATAAAAAATGTACATTTTAACAATATGATTTATAAAAGGTTGGCAGTCTGTAGTTAAGGGAAAAACCAGTCAACTACTCAAGGAAACAATCAGCAAATCTACAACAGAGGGTGTTTTTTTAAGGCAACTAGACTAGTTTTGTCAAAGGGTCAAGGCCATTAGGAACAAGTGAGGTCTCATTTGCTGGTAAATGGATGGAAATGGAGGACGTCATGCTGAGCTAATAAGCCAGACTGAGAAAGTCAAGAGGCAAATGCTTTCTCTTCTATACCGAAGACAGAGGGAAAAGTGAAGAGGGGGATCTTCCGAAAATAGAAGGGAGAGCAGTAGAACAGAAGCTGGAGGTAAAGAGGGAGGGAGGGAGGACAGGGGAAGATCCGGGGGATGAAGCTGACCGGTGCATGCACAAATGTGTCACAGTTCACTCCACCTTTATATGTATGTATTTATTTATTTTTAATTGGCATGTTATGGCCTTTATATGTAGCCATAACATGCCAATTAAAAATAAATAAATAAATAGAAGGAAGACCCACAGGTAGAGGAAGGGGCTGAGGGGGCCAGGGGTGGGGACAGGAAGCCTGGGGACTGAAATGGAGAGAGCTGTGTGGCATGAGTTTATGACTGTGCCAACAAACCCCACTACTGCGTGGAACTATAATGCACTGATACATTTTTTTTAAAGTTAAATAAAAAACAAGTGAGGGATTATTACAGTTTGGAGACATAGCAAGTCAATCACGCCCCATTTTCCCTGAATCCCAGCAAGGGTAACTGGGGCTTCCTTCTTTAATGAGGTCAAAATCGAGTTTCCACTTAAGCAAACCGATCCCTCACTTCTCCTGCATCTCTTGTTCTTTGGGTTGCGGTGTAAGTGCCACACCAGGATGAGTGAGCCCCCGGGCCTGGGTCTCTGCCTCCATCCCGGGGCCAGCCTCCTCTGCATGTGGCTCACTGATCCCCGTCCCTGTGCTGCCTCTGAAGCCTGGCTTCCCACTGCACCCCAAATGTTGGGTCCCTAGCTCTTCCTCAGACTTTCTGCTAACATCTTGAGGGAAAGGACGGCATCCAGGTGCCCTTCTGCCCTGCTGCAGGGTTGCACAGGGGTTACAAGAAGCTGAGAGGAGCTGAGCTCTGGGGTCTAGGAGGTGAGAGTCTGGAGAGACACCCTATTGACTGTCACTGAGGAAAGGGCCTGGGAGCAGCCTTCCAGCCCCCAGCCACTGATGGCCCCATTACCCCCACTGTGTTGACCTCTGTGGCAGGCTAGGGCTGCAGGGACTACTCCTGAATTCACGCTGGTCCCCTCTATTCTCTGCCCTGTGACCAGCTGGTAAAGCTTTATTCCTCTTTGGGCAGAACAATGGAGTTCTCTCTCTAATATATTGCATATGGATCAGCTTGATGCCCTCCTCCTCAGACTTCAGATTTTGACTTTCCAAAAGGAGGCTTTGGGAATTCAATCACCAGCCTCTTTTCTCAAGAGCTGGTGCCAGCAGTCGGTATCAAGGCTTTCAGGACCTGTGAGCTCCAGCTCCTCTCACCTTCTTGTGGCCACCCTGGGAGGAGCAGGGTCACCGAGAAAGCCCTTCTGCCACTGGAGTGGTGGTAACTAGAGAAGTAATTAAAAGGGAAACGGGTGGTCATTATTGCAGGCCAAGCAAAGCCCCCACAGGATCACATACTGGTCCCTAGAACCTGCAAATCGACCTAACGTGGCAAAGGGGAGTTTGCAGATGTGTTTGGTTAGATTTCTTGAGATATGGAGGTGACCGTGGGTTTCCTGGGTGGCCCAGTGCCACAGGGTTGGCCCAAGGACAGCAGGAGGGTCACAGTTAGAAACAGGAGCTGTGGCAACAGGCCGTGGTGGGAGAGGAGACTCCCAGATGGCGGAGTCTGTAGCCAAGGACTTTCAGACCGTCCAGAGGCTAGAGAAAGCCGGGCACCTCTGTCCTGGAGCCTGCTCTTGATTTCAGCTTGGAGAGACCATTGTGGGCTCCCTGCCTCCAGAATCGTCAGGTAATACATCTGAGTGGGTTTAAGCCACTGTTTGTGGCAGTTGGTTCCAGGAGCAACAGGACACCAGCACAGAAGCATGTGAAATGATCATAGTATGTATGGCATCACATCCCGGAGGCCCACACCACTGGTGGGGTTGCGTGAGGAGCCCTCTTTCCTCTGGTGGACTGGAAGCCCTCCAGGGTAGAACCCTGGGGTTCCTGTTGGGGGGCTCAAAGCTTCTGTGGCGGAAGACACTCATTGAGTGAGCCAGTGCTCCGCCTTTCCCAGAGAATTCTCTCTGCAGATGACATCAGCCAGCCTCCAGGGCCTAATACCTTTCACTCTGGTGGTGTCTGGCCGCTAGTCCCTGCAAGACATGAGCACCTTACTTCCTGTGAAGGTGTCCCCAGTCCAAGCTCAACACACCCTATCTCCTTCCTTCTGCAGGACCAGTTTCCATCCCGAACATGCTTTATCCCAGCCA
Organism: Spermophilus citellus; assembly: GCF_964194105.1. NCBI lineage: Eukaryota > Metazoa > Chordata > Mammalia > Rodentia > Sciuridae > Spermophilus > Spermophilus citellus. The sequence continues at coordinate 93,063,577 of NC_138195.1, forward strand.
AATAGCAGGACACGTCAGTGGAAATTCCCCTCTCAGGAAAGACTCTGGTCTCTGCGTCTTTGGAGTTGCTTGTGGGGATTCAGGTCAAGCCTCCTGTGCCCTCTTAAGTGGCATAGCCCACCTTTCACCAGGACAGCCATGCATACCCTAACCTCCCCAGCACAACAGCAGGATGTCACCATGGCCCAGAGCCATCATGGCCACCTCTCAGGTACTTTGGTCCAGAGGACTTTGATCCATCTCTGTTACTTCTGGCTTAGCTCAGAAGAGGTGATCTGCCTGGGCTGGGGAGTATGAGCAGACGTGGGTCCGTGGAGAAGTCTCTTCCCACCACTGACAGTACCCTGCAGGAAGGCACATGGGTGTCCCGTACACAGAAACTGTCCTCATCCACAGTGGCTGCCAGGAGGATCACGCTGGGGAAGGCCACAAAGAACCAGAGCCACCATCTGCTAGTGATGCCTGCGAGGCCACCTGGCCCCAGAGGACCTGCTCTGGTCCCCGGGTTGACGTCTTTCAGCTGAGCTCTCCCAGCCCCACTCCAGCCCCTTTCCCTGCCGCCACCCGGGAGTCAGAATCCTCCCCTGTGAGGTAGGGTCAAGACGGGCACAATAGCCCAGCTCTGATTCCGGGGTTGGAGAGTTATGCTCGGGTTAATTTTCTAGGATAATATCTCTAAATCGGTAGAGACATCGGTAGTTAGCAATTTTGGAAAACAACCACTGAAAATTTATGTCCACACTAATAGAGTTTTTTATTATAGATCTTTGAATTGAGCATGGGAGATAGGACGCTGAGAAAGTGGCGATTCTCAGTTTAGAAAATAGAAGGATCCCCAGTTCTTCACCATGTTATAGCTAAGAATGAGTCAATTATCACACAAATGTCAACTAGGAAATTCTCCTAAATGATCCTCCCATGTTTTAACTGCCACTCGCAAGTGACCTGGCTAAATACATAGATGGAGCTTGGGTCCCCCCAAACCTTTCTGGCATGAGTCCTTGTCAGCTGTCTCACCTCACAGTTCTTCCTGGTTTGCTAAATACACACCAGATGGTTTCAACCCCATTTCCTCCCCACATAAGTTGGAAAGGGAGGGAGGGGCCCTGCAACTGGGGGATTGTGTTAACTGTTGTAGCGAATTGAACTCAAGCTTAAAGCTCTTAGCATTGCTTTGGGTGTCAGGAAGTGACAGTTAACATTAAAAGGGTTAATCAGATTTAGTGGATTGCTCTCTGAGTTTTATTAAATGTCAGGGTTTTCCTGATATGCTGAACATCACCCAGATGAGAGGATCATCAAGAGGAAAATTTATAGAATGCCGTCTGTGTCGGTCCTGGGACACAAAGGGAGTCGTTTCCCAGGCAACAGAAACATCTTCATGTTCACCAGGTTCAGGGTCCACTCATAGCTTCTTTCCTCCCAGGGCTTTTGGGTGCTGATGGGTGCAGGACCCTCCTCCTCGTGGGAGGCAGGTGGACCGTCCTGGCTGAGCCTTGAGGGCTCCCAGCCCTCTATCCTGAGCCTTTCTCGCAGATGGAAGGGGGAGGACAGTGGCTGGCCAGAGTGAGGGGCGGCTTGAATCCAGGCCAGCAAGGTTATTACCATCTTGCTCAACTGCAGATAAGTGGATTTTGGAAACAGATGGTGCCGTCTGCAACCCAAATTACAGGAGGCAGATACAATGGAGAGGTAAACAGTAACTGCCTTCTTTGCCAACAGATGGACAGGTTCTCCACTTATTACCAGCTACAAGATACAGTTTCAATTACCTGTATTTAAAATTCCAAACAGGAATGATTATGTGGATATGAAGTCAGGGGAGGCCATATCAAGTGACATTTCAAACATTTAGGAGCAAAGGAGAACTTTGAAATTGATGTGACTTGTCAACAATTTCAATCACAGATTTTTTTAAAGGGACACTCAGATGGAGACTTCATGGCCACAGATCTACTTCAAAGAAGTGCTGTCCCACCCCATGTGGACAGATGGTGACCAGGGTCTCTTGGAGTACAGACATAGCCTCATTGAACCCGCTCATGACACTGATAGACTGGGGTCCTACAGGTAAAGTACTCTGGGTCTTTCAGGTGGACAGTGACCAAGCGGAGATTCCCTCAGTCCCTTCTTCTGGTTCAGGGAGCCTCATGCTCCCTACTGTGGCAGGGATGGACATGCTTTATCCAAACCCGTTTCCTTCCCAGTCTCCCTCCCCAGCTAATGTCCATTGGGTGCCATTTTGAGACCAAGGCATTCAATAAATGAATGGTTTGCTTTGTGCTTTTGTTCCTCTATCTGGCAGTTGAATATAGAATTTGAGAGTCCTGGAATGGAAGGAGCTTTAGCCCACAAGGGGGAGAGTCGCCTCCCAACCAGGATGCCCTGGGGTTGATTTCATGAATAAGATCTGCAGTAGGCCTGGGGCTGGGCTCAGTGATAGAGAGCTTGCCTCAAATGTGTGAGGCACTGGGTTCCATCCCCAGCACCACATAAAAATAAATAAATAAATAAATAAAATAATGATATTGTGTCCATCTGCAACTAAAAAAAAAATATTTAAAAAGAAAAGATCTATTGTGTTCTCTCTCTGCAGTGCTCGTTTGGGTCTGTGTGTCACCAGAGCCTGGCCTACCCTGAGTAATCACACATGATTTTTTTAAAGTGCAAATGGTGTTCAAGTGCATTTGTTCAACAAGAATTTGTTGTGTGCTATTCTAATTGGCTCTGAACATAGCAGGGTATGTCAGGAGGACTTGATTTCTGCCATTATGAATGTTAGAATTATGTAGGTTCAGGGGCAGTCAGAAAAAAGTTATGTCAATGAAAAAAAACAAAAAAAAATCATAAACTGCTGTAAAATCCAAAAAGGAATGAGAAAGGGAACTGAAAAATATTTTAGAGGAGCCACTAGGGGAAGACACTTCCTTTAAAAGTGGTATTTGTGCTTCTTCAAAGGCTTCAAAGGAGCCAGAACTGTGGAGATGGAGGCGAAAGTGTTTTGGCAGAAGGCACAGTGTGTGCAAAGGTGCAGGGGCAGGAAGGAGTGGAGGAATGGGGAGAAGACAGAACTAGGTCAGGCAGGACACTGCAGACATGGCCCTGAGTTGGGATCTTCTCTGAGGTCCAGTGAGGGGAAGGACCAAGTCTCATTTATGATTCAGAGAAGGATGCAGGTGGCTGTGTGTGCAGAGGGGCTGAGAGGAGCCATGGAGAAGCCAAGATTCACTTAGGAGTGGGCTTATGATCCAGATTGGAAGTGAGGGTACACAGACTCCAGTTACTAGCAGCGTGAGGTGTGTTCTGTAGTTAAATGACCAGGACTTGTTGATCCCTGGGTTGGGGGACACCCTCAGATCGTCAGCATGAACAGCTGGGTGGTTTATAGACAGGGATAGACAGGGAACAGGAAGAAAGGTAATGTCAGCCTTGAACGAGTTAAGATCTTCCAGAGGTGCTCTTGTGAACACACTGTGGTGGGAAAGGCGAGTCTAGAACTTAAAGGGGAAGCCTGGGCTTTGATAGGCTTTTGAGATTCTTTGTATGTAGATCACAGGTCAAGCTACAGGGATGTGAACTCCTAGGCAAACTGTGCAGATGAGAGTAAGGGAAGGCTAGGATTCAGCAACGGAGGCTGAGAAACAGGAAAAGGAATGTGAGGTTGAGCTGAACCATCAACTTGATTGGATTAAGAGATGCCTAAGATCAAGAGGCGTCTGGGTGTCTCAGTGACCGGCATGTTGGTCAGTGAACTGAAGCCGAGACCCACCCTGAATGTGGGCAGCACAGCCCAATAGGCTGGAGGCTTGAATGCAGCAGCAGTAGGTGCAAGTTCAACTAGTCTTGAGCAGGTTCTTTATTGCTGCTGTGATCCCCTGAGGACTCAGACTCCAGTTCCTTCACGCCTCCAAAATGGACTCTGCCCAGTGACTCTCCAGGGAATTTCCAGGCCTTCAATCCCAGACTGGGGCTGCACTATGGATCCTTCTTGGTCTGAGGCTTTAGCATCTTGGGCTGAGCAATGACTGGTTCCTCCAGCTCTCCAGCCTGCAGACAGCCACTGTGGCCCTGTCCAGCTGATGGCTGTAGGGGCCAGTCTAATAAATCCTGTGTATCTAATGGAGATCTATATGTTTTCTGTTGGTTCTTTCCTCCAGAGAACCCTGACTCATACAGGGAAAGTTGGACAACATGGTGTCTGGCGAGCCAAGAGAAACCTCCAGTTTCCAGTAGAAAATCTCTTCTTCTTCCTTAGCAATCAGAGCTGTGGGGAGGGGTGGCCAGGAAGGAGACAAGGTGTAGGACATGGATTGTAGGGATGGGGCTGGGAAGGGGGCACCATCAGGGATGGAGGTGCTTATTGGCCACTCCATACCATGAAGGAACCATGAAGTCTTAAACATCAAAGTTGGTCAGGGCAGTGAGTTTGAAGGATCACCTGAGCAGGTGTGTAGCAGGTGGGTAGAGGGAGGCAGACTGCAGAGCAGAGGCAGCAGGGAGGACGAGGCTGTCGGTCCTCGTCTACAGAGAAGATGAAGGGCATTTAATGCTATCCAGTGCTGAAGAGGTCAAGGAGGCCAGGACATGTGCAATGACTCGGCAGGACCAGGGGTAGGACAGAGCTTGGGGGTTAAGAGTGAAAGAGGTGAGGACCCCTGGGGTTTGAAATGGAACACGGTTGAAGCCAAACCCCAGAAAGTCCAGTCTCAGAAGGTTTAATAACTACTCAGCCACCAGAGAGTAAATCCAACCAACCCAAGGTTTTTACATATGCTCCCCCAGGCCCTCCTCTGGGGTCTGCTTCCCTTTCCAACTGGGGCCCCAGCACCTCCCTCCTAATGCCCTCCTCTTCTACTTGTCTTAGCTCTTTCCAAATCTGCATCACAATGCACAGACCTAAAGGAACAGGTTGGCAAATCCACAGGGACAGGAAAGAAACTGACTTCACAAAGCCAGAACCTTCCAGGAGTGAGCAATGTCATCCCACCAAATGAGCAATCCAACTTCCTATGCCAGAGTGAACACCTTTTCCTTACATGGAATAGAAGAAAGCTCTTTAGGGTAGCCAAGAAGCTGGTTTCCTTATCTGGCAAAGGGTTCCCCTGAGATGATGAACTTAACCCTAAAATTTTCTCCTTGTTAACCTGTAATGAAATGGTTGTCAGAGAATCAGCACCTGCAGTAGAAAACCAAATAAATGCATGAGGAGGTATCTTTTCGTCTTTTTGGCATATTGTGGAAGTCTGCATCCTGATTTCTGCCATCGTTGTTTTCAAGAGAGGAAGTCACATGGGGCGGTGGCACAGGGCACCAGCCAGGTATTCAGAGCCAGCAGAGCTTTGAGTGGAGGGAGCCAATGATGGGCAGAGCTGCCATGTTGGAAAGCTGAAGGAAGCCAAACTGCACAGGAACCCGACAAAGAGCCTTGGAAACAGGGTCCTGCCTGAGCTGCAAAGTGTTTCCTAAAGGAGAAAACAATGTAGCAGTTATCTAAAACCACAAATTAGCCCTCTAACATGAAAACAAGAATTCAGAATGTCAGATAGGTACAGTGTAGGGAAGATGGAAAATTCTTGGTTGTGCTTATTTGCCAAATTGGAAGGTTCAGTCTTGCTAGGCCAAAAGTGGCCGACCAGCCACCCTGATAGAAGCACTTCTCCTTGAGGAATCAAGACTTGTGATGGTCAGGCACATGCAGTCTGTGTGTCGGTGTGGGAGCTAAATCTCTGCTTTTTGTGGAGATGAGGAGTCGGAGAGGCCCTGGTCCTCATTAGAGATTACCCATGTGTTTGGGTAGACTGAAATCTTGTTGACTTGGTTTGAAAAGAACATCACATTTTTAAAGAGCTGTCAGATCATCAGCACATGACCCAGTTCAGATTTAATCTGTTAGAATGGGCTGAGCCCATGGTGTTCAGCGTAACCTTGGGCTGATGCCATCTGGAAAGTGCCAGCGCCTCTCAGAATCGTCACTTTTGGCTTTCCTCGTGTTTTCCAGGGCTTCTGGGATTGCTTGAACCATTGTTCCATCCTGCATGTGGAGCCACATTATCTGAAACTCCACACCGTCACCTGGGGGCTTCCCAGTCAAGCCTCATTCTTCAACCTGATTGTGCTGCTTGGTCTGACCCCCTCACTGAACTCACAGCCCTGGTTCAGGATGACTGTCCTCTCTTTCCAACAGTCAACACCACCAAATCTAAATGGTTGAGAGTGGCAAGGAAATCCAAAGGAGCAATTTTTCTTAGTTTCCCGAACTTGGAATTAGGGTGTAGTGCTATTTATTTCCTAGGGAATTATTTTTTTAGTTAAAAAAAGTGTGTAAAGTGTGTAAAGACTTTAGGTTATAATGAGGGATTATTCAAGACTGAGTGAGGTTAACATGTCGAGTGTATTCATGGGTCTTTTGTCATGGGTCCCTCAGGGTCTTGGGAGATGTAGTTGGACAAGGTGCAATCTTTGGTCTGGGAGTCCCAGGTCATTGAGGGAGACACACACACACACACACACACACACACACACACACCCGAGCACTGTGAGGAAGGGTAGGTGTGGCCGCCAGGCTTTGGCTGGAGGAATCCCAGGGGAGACAGAGGTGTGGTAGGCAGTAGGGAGCTCACGGAGGAGAAAGTTTAATGGGTGTTAAACTAAGCAGCTAAGCTTTCCCAGCCAACCTCCTCCGGGGGTCAGCTTCTCCAGGAGGCACAAAGGGACCAGGGCTTGGGGTCCATGAGTGTGTGTTCAATCTCTTTTAAAATTAGAAGCATACAAGCAGCCTGGACTATATTCATCTTTATACCAATGCAGTTACAAGGTATAATTTCTTTTCAAATAATTTTTATATTTCTCTTTGGAGAAAGGGGTTCATGAGGGCTAAAGTGCCTCTAGGACCTAAAAGTCAGGAAGAGGGTGTGCCACAGAAGCCCATAGAGGAGCGCGTCATGAACAGGCAGACAGGGACTCCGGGTGCTGGGCAGACAAGGTCAGCAAAATGTCGGCTTGCAGCTGCAGAAAGCTGTTTCTGTCACCAGGACTTGAGCAAATGAGAAGCAGCACTGAGGCTCTTCCTTGTTCTCTCTTGGATCGAGGTGGGCTCGGGACTGGAGAGACGGATCCAGAGAGAGGGGTGCCCTGGTCCTCCTTTGCTTCCTGCAGGCGGCTCCGTCACCAAACCAGGCAAACATGGCCATCGGGGTCACTGGAAAGATGCCTACAAAGCCAGAGCCTTCGATTTGGTGCAGAAGGGACTGGGAGGGGGGTGCTGTCCCTGAGGCTGGGCGATATTCTTGGACGAGTGGCTGCTCTTGGGTGGAAATGAGGCCAGAGCTCAGAGCCAGCCGGGGCTATCGCTCAGGCAGGGCTGCAGCCCTGACACTGGCAGCCGTTTCTGAGAGGGACCTTTTCAGAGCCGACGATAGGCATCAACACCTGGGCTCCTGACATTTATAGCGTGGCTCTGTCTCCTGCCAGTCACTTGTTAATAAAGCATGTCACCTCGCAGTGGTGAGGGCTCAGTTCCCTCAGGCCTTCTCCCTAGCATTCGATACCCTCTGCACTCACAGCAGCTTTCTCCCCACACTCCCACGCCTGAGAGCTGACAGGGTGAGTAGCTGACCTTGCTTACTAAGCCCACGCCACGGTCATCTGTGCCCCTGCCCGCCTCCTCCCCAACAGCAGGGGAGCGCATCAGCCTCTGGCCCGGCCTCTCCCACTCTGCTTATTCCTGAGCTCCTCAGAGCAGCAGCTCATTCCCTTAGGTGGTTTTCCAGATGAGAAGCAAACCTTGTGCATCCCCAACTCCTGCTCCTGAGAGAGCTAGGTCTGCTTGCAGTGCTGTCCCAGGCAGCGGCTCCTGTGAGCCTCCTACAGTCTCCCCGGCCTTTGGCATCCAAAAGTCCTGTCCTGCCTGGAGTCTCTGGGGCTTGTCTGTGGAGCACAGGTGACAATGCCCACTACACTGGATCGTGGTCACAGAAGAGAGCTTGGCACAGGCCTGACATGGACTGAACACAAAGGGGGCTCAGAAACGCATAGCTGTTGCCCTTTGAACCTAAAGTTGAGGACGATTGTCTTTCCATTCCTGTGGCTTTGCTTTTCCACAGAATGACTGGCAATTCATTTTGTGACTACATAGAGAAAAGACATGTTATCACGTACTCAGCTGAGAGACCTAAGGAGTTCTTCATTCTGAAGGAAAATGAGGGTTGGTTCATCATTGACAGGTGTCCTTTCTGCCTTGCTGACATCTCTCTTCAGTGGCAACTTCCTGTCAGCCCTCTGGGGCAGCCTGTGCAATTGTCACCCATGCTGGCACACACTAGTAGCCCCATGGGCTCTCTGATTGCCTCCAGGTGGAGGTGGCAAATCCCAAGCTCCAGATGCCACATTCAAACCAGTGCAAGAATGTCCCATCTTCTGCCTTTAAGTCCCCTGCCTTCCCCCCAGAGCATCATATGTGAATGTAAGGGAAATGAATGATCTGCCCTGTGGGTGTGTTGACTCTTTAGACTGAATTGGATGAATCTTTAGCAGTCTTTCATGCAACATAAGTGAAATAATTCCAAAAGAGTAAAATTCAAAAGTCCTCACAAATCTTTCCCAACCAGGTTATTTGTGCTATTCAAATAGAAGGATGATTTTGGCTGCTGGAACTTCTCCCAATTCATGGCTGCCCAGCGTGGCAGTCTGATGGGCTGGCTTGGAACAGTGTGGCCTGGGAAACTGAAGGGATGTGGGGATGATTCTACGCCCCAGAGCTGGCAGGAGACTGCCTGTCTTGTTCCCACCACCCTAGGATTCGCCTCAGTCCCAGAGAGATCCTCAAAACATACTCAGCCTTTTCTCCACTTTGCTCTTTCTTGAGGATCTCCCTAAATTTGCATTTTCAAGAAGGAAACGTATAACTATGAAAAAGATTTGGGGGCTGCTAAGCCTTCTGGGAATCACATGCTCTCAGGGAAGAATGAGGCAGTGCCCCAAACCAGGAAGAGCTTCCTGAACACAACGCAAGTCCCCTGTGCACCCTGCCCCCCGTTGCCTCCTGTGGTAGTGGGCAGCAAGTGTGCGTCATCCTACTGGTTCCCTTCTTCAGGCTTGGCTCTGCCTTGTCACTTGCAAAGTCCTCAGGGCTGTTTTCACTGTCTGTTAGTACTCAGGTGGAGGCTGGCAGAGCCCTCCCTGCAGGAGAAATGAGGCCACTGGCAAGACTGCTGTGGGGGCAGGATTCCAGAGGGAAGGCCAGGCCCACAGTCTAGGAGGCTGCAGAGGCTGCTCTGGGGGGCGAAGTGGCCTGATGTAGCAGAGTCCAGCACTGGGACCAGGCCTTGGGTCTGTTCTGGAGGAATGAGTACGCATATGTCCCTCCCAGGGAGGTTTAAAAACAAATGGTGAGGGGGGGGGCTGGGGTTGTGGCTCAGAGGTAGAGCACTCGCCTAGCATGCGTGAAGCCCTGGGTTCGATCCTCAGCACCACATAAAAATAAATAAAGGTATTGTGTCCATCTACAACTTAAAAAACAAAACAGCAAATGGTGGCCCCAGAATGATCTGCAGGGCACTCTCCACCAGGTCCTGCTGGGAAATAAGAAGGCGGCAGCCAGGGCTGGGGGAGGGCTGAGCAGAGCATTGGGAGGAACCTGGAGCAGAGCCCTGGGAGACACTGTCAGGTGTCAGGAATTTCCAGCCAAAGCTCTCTGCACATTAGGGGCCTCCGTGGGTCTCTCAGTCCTTAAACCGAGGTGATCAAGATATCAGAATTTACTTTCAATGTACAGAACGCTGCTACACTGCTTTCCCTCTCCCAGAAGCACATGACGTAGACAGGGAAACAAGTTTTAAAAACTTCACTAATTTCGCCTGATTTCAGTCTACTCTGGTGATCGTACAGAAAACCACTTCCTAATCTTCTGGCTTGGAGGTGGCTGTATACTCAGGGGATGTCAAATAAGGGAGTCTGGTAGCCAGATGCTGGTGGCTCCCTTGGGCCATTCCCCTGGAGAGGGCAGCAAAGGCCCCCTAAGATGGTGGGCTTGGCTTGCAGCTCAGGGCAAGGTCAGAGGTGAGGAGGGAGGTCAGGAATTCTCACGGCCCCTTCCCTCCTGTCTGTCCACAGTGAAAGTCCAGTGGGAAAGGGGGGTGGTAGAAAAATTTGGGGTAAATAGAAAAGGTGCAAAAGCAGGTGTCTGCCACCCTTCTTCCTGGTCCCTGGAAGGATTTCATCCTTGACTCCCAGGCCAGAAGGGTGAGCGTGGGAGAGTCAAGAGGAGCAGCCCTAAGTTGAAATCCCTACCCCACCAGCGGCCACAAAGAGGTTCCTTCCTTGCCCCTGGGCCTCTGAGATGGAGCAGGAGATGACCAAAGAAGCCCCCAAACACAGATTGACACAAAGATAGGAGACCCTTGGTAACCTTTAATGGCAACTTTAAAACAGTTTCAGAGTCATTCTTCCCCTCAAGAATCCTGGAAAAAAAGCAAGGCTGGAGTAGATAAAATGGCACTGTGACTGCTTACTCACCTTCCTGTGCCTTGTTGGTGAAATCAAAATAAGCATTCTCAAATTTACACGGTGCATTTTAAGGACTGAATGCCTGAAACTGCTTTCAAGACCATGACGTGCTATGCGGTTCAGGGTTAAGCTGGGGCCCCGCAGGGCTGGCTTCACCCGTGTCCTCTGGTTTTCTCTATGGCACAGAGAAGGAACCAGATGACAGCATTAGGAAGGGGTCTAGGATGGTAGATGGCAGTGACATACCCTCAGCTAGCAGAGGAAGGAATGGGAAGAAGGACGGTGGCCCCTGTGCCCACCCCACAAGCCTCCCACCAGGAGCAGAGCTCGGGCTGTGCTCCCAGCTGGAGGAGATTTCCTGAAGAGCCCCTGGGGGCCTCCCCGTCTCTCTTCTTTGTCCCCCACATCTACACTTGCCGACTCTTTAATTTTCCTCCTGGCCAGCATCTGACCTGCATTTCAAATTTTTCTCAGTGAGCTGTCTGGCAAAATAAGAAGAAATGACACATATATTTAGTGCAAACGAGACTCTTCCATTGGGCTCGGCAACTGTTCATTTGTTTGGAGAGAATTACAGTATCTGTTACTAATTGTGTGGTTAAAATATTAGTTGGATGCCCTTGAAATTTCCACAGGCAACCGCCTTTAAACAGCCAGTCTAAGTGTTATGGGAGAGGACATGTCTCCCCAAGAAGGGCCTGAGGAGTGCCCAGGAAGGGCCAGGTGGGACTTGACTCAGGACAGGTGGGGTCCTTGTCATTCATGGCAGAAAAGGGTTTCAGCAGGGGTCAGCAGAAGTATAGAGCTTTATCTAGGAGAGCCGGAATGCACATCCAGGGGAGAACAGGGGCCATGTCGAGAGAAAGACGTCTGGGGGGGGGGGAGGTCCCTGTGCTTCGTTTTAAAGTAAAGGGTGGGCATGGGAAGGCATGTAGGGTTGACATCAGCCTGGTGATCTCAAGATGGCCTGTGGTGGTCTTGTCACTCTCAGGATCCTTAGACTGACCTGGTCTTCGTTATCTGATCAATAGGTATTGCTGGAAAGTTCTCTTAATTAATAGTTTTTTTTTCAAAATATTTTCTCTCTCTTTCCTTAATCTGTTTAGTGGGCAACTAATTAACAGAGTTCAGGTAGATTTCCCAGAAATTTGTGAGTTACAGGCCTGAGAGAGGGACTGGGTTGGGAGGGAAAGACCCCAGAAAAGTAAGCAGAATTTTGAATTAAAATTTTCTTTCCTTTTCCTCCTGTTACGTCTCCTTTCTATTTATTTGTTCTATGCTACCTCACAAACATATGACGGCAACATAGCCACGGTGACATGGGGACCTTAAACGATGTTCTCAAATCCAAACCTCACGGAGTGTAATTTTCATATTTTAACTGGGCTTTCAAGTTCAGTTTTACAGGAAAAATAAACATACTTGATTCTCACTGGTAGCTTCAGCATTCTGAGTGAAAGAATTCAAAAATCATAAAAAATATTCTGCAGAATAACAAGAGTTTGAATCAGATAGAAATTTATCTTCACCCTGTTTGGGAGCCTGAAACTCAGAAAGCTCTATCTTTTAGAGCGAAATGACATGAAATTATTTTAGCTGGGAGATCAGGATCATTGTGCAGGCCAGGGCAGAAGCTTCCAGTAGATAAAGATTCAAGAGCCTGGTATTTATTTGTCCATGAATACAACCCTGATACAAGATTGTAAAGTTTAAATGGGTACGTAGTTGGAAAATAACTATGGCACCCATAAAAACCAGGCAGGAGAATCTATGGAGGAGGTGCCCAAAGGACAGGAAGACAAGGCGGGAGCCTGGAGCAGGACGCGGCCAGCCCCTCACCCTCAGGCGGAGTGTGCTGCCCACTGAGTCCAGGGTTGCCCCCAGGGGACAGGAGATCTCCCTGCTTCCCTCTCAGCAGCCCTGAGGGATCTGATGGCTTTCCTTGAAGCCATTGGCACAGCTCAGGCAAAGTTCTGCCTGGGGTGTGAGACAATGTGGGGTGACAGGACCCAGTGGCCAGGTGGACACTGTGGCCTTTCCTCTCACTGCTTTCTGCATTGGACAACCCAGAGATGATACTGGGGGTTCAGGGTGGGAAGGAAGGCAGAGCTGGGCTCCTACAGCCCATCCTGACCATCTCTGCAGGCTCCAGTCCTTCCTTGGGCATGGCTATGTGTGGTCATGCCCTGGCTGGACCATCATGAAAGTGACCCTGGGCTGTTGATGGCGGAGCCCAGATGCATCTCTGGCTCACACCCATGGGCAAGGATTAGAACAGCTCCGTCTTAAAAGGCCTGAGAGGATGCCCTGGGCCCAAGCAAGCAAAATGGCCAGCGCAGGGGTTCTGTCTCCTGGGTGACCCCAGTCTACTCTTCTCTGAGAGACCCAGAAAGAAGAACATTCTGTGCCTTCCAGGACCTCACCCCTGACTCAGCTCTGCCCTTTGGCTGCGCGACAGGGGGCTGACATATTACATCCCCTCCTCTGTCCAGGAACCTCATGTCCCCTGGACTCCTCCTGCATCTCCCCACCCTCTCCTCACCTCCCCTTCCTTCCTCCCCTCCTCAAGCCCATGATCCCAACCCACTTGCTGTGACAGCCCACCTGACCCTCTGGTCCACCATCCCAGGGAGTCCTCCTGGTGCCCTCTGTCCCCTCTCAGACACTAGGACACTCACTGCCAAGGCCCTGGGGGAGGAGCGAGTCGTCCCTGGTGTCGTCAGTGCTGCTCCGGCAGCTTCTCTTTGCTGGAGAAAACACACGTCATGTCCAGGAACTATGTCCCACACTGGAGAACAGCAGTGTCCCCGGGCTCTTCCCACTGCCTGGCCACCCCTGCAGCCAGCACTTGAGGGAGGCCCAGGGTGGAGTAGCTTGGCCTCCCCAAGGATGGTAGTTTTGTCAGCTATGTTGGGCAGAGGGAGAGAGCTGCTTTTGGGGTGTGATCATGCTGAGGGATTCTGAGCTGGGCCATGAAGGAAGAGAGGCCCCAGAGGGTGACAGATGGTGAGCTGATGGTCAGAGAGAAACCAGGAGGCATGTGAGGCTCAAGTTCCCTGGAGGAGCAGGAGAGGGAGGCCACGGCCTGGATGGCCTTGGCATCTTTGGGGAGCAAGTGCTTGAGTGACTGTGATGAGCTGGTGAGAAATGCAGCTCCTGACCATCCCGTCACGCCCACTGTCCCACCCACGGCTGCACTGGTGGGTTGCCATCTCTACCTCACCACTGCTGCCCTGGTCCGGCCTCTTCCCTGCGGGGTCCTACTAGAGCCCACAGGTGGCCTCCCTGCCCACTCCCCGACACTCCTCCTCCAGGTGCCCTGGCCTGGTACACATGCCCTGCAGGGGGACCCGCTATGCCCATCCAAGGAGGTCCTTGCAGCAGCAAAACAGCTCCTCATGGGGGCTCAGATCCCCAAGGGCTTGGCCCTGTCCTCATGGTCAAGGTGACCTCTACAAGGGGCTGCCCACCCTCATCTTGGCACTCCTGTGGCTCCTGATTTGCCCCTTTGTGGGGTTTGCTCATCACTGCAGTCTCTGGCTTCCAGTGGCCCCTCACTGATTCCTGGACGAATTTCTAAGAGGCTGCCAGCCTCGGGGAGGGCAAAGTGCACTACGGGGTTTCTGCAACCCCCAGTGAGTCCTTACAAAGGCCACTTATCAGAAAGATCCAGCTGCTGTTCACCAGGTGCCTAAATAGTTGGCTGTAGAAATCACATCTTCGATAATGAAATTTCCTAACCAGGATGCCATCCATGATGAGATGAAGCCATGTCTGATATGGCGTTTGCCTTCTTAAGTGAATTCATAGTATCCTTAAAATAAGACTAATGTGTAGGGAAAATGGGAGCATAAGCAGAAGTTTATAACTAAGAGCATGTGTCAGTGAAAATAAAACCGAATAGCATATTTTATTACATATGAGCCATTTGTCCCAAACTCCTGCGTTCTATGGTATCTAAAAATAGGCACCATATTTCATGGAGCCTAAGATTCTATCAATTGTAAGATGCCTGTTATTTTATGCACCATCAGGAAAAAAGAATATGCTTCCAATTAGCTGGGACACCAAGATGTGTGCTCCCACCCCTCCTGTCCTGTCTCCAGGTGGAGGATGGAGCTGGTCTCCAGAAGTGTAGGTCTTGGCTGGGGTGCTGCTGCGCCCCTCCTCCAGGGGACGTTGGCAATGTCTCTAGACATTGTTACAGTGGGGTACTGATATCTAGCGGGCAGAGGCAGGGTGCTGCTGAACGTTCCACAATGCCAGGGCAGCTGTTCACTACCACGGGTCATCAGGGCCCATGTGGACAGTGCCCATGTTGAGAAACTGTGGTCTGGAGCAAGCCAAGGGAGTCTGGCACTTTTACATTCCACCACCATGAGAACCTTTATTGCCTGGACTTTCTTTGCCTTTTATTTCCTGGGAAGATTGATCTTCAGCACTGGGCTCTTCCGAATGCATATGGGAAACCATCACAAGGCCTTCTAGAAGAAGCCATGAACTGGAGCCGTGATTTATCTCAATAAAGGAAACTAAGCTTCACACAAGCCTTTATTTCTTCTGCTCTGGTATAAAGTCAGAAAGTGCAACTGGACACTTTTGGCATTTTAATTATACTTTGAGAGCATATAGCAGTTGTATGAATGAAGCAGTAAAATCAAATCGATTTTTCCATACATGCAGAGAGATGCAGGGACTAATATGTATTATAATTAGGGCCAATGAAATAAATTGCAGAATGTTTTTAAAGACACCACAACCTTAAACTGACTGGCTCACCTTTGCCAGCTTGTCATTTTAAAAAGTCATTTTATCCTCTTTCTCGATCCTACTTTCTGCAAGTTGCTCAACCCAGGGACAATAAACTTGGCTCTTGATGGAAGTTTATTGGTGCTATAACATCAGGCTCTGACAATTAGAAAAGAAAGGACCTGTTTCAATCCTGTCAGTAGAAAGCAGGTCCAGCTGAGGCCCTGAGCTTCTGAGGGCTGACGTGGAAGCATTTCCGAATGGTCCGGGGTGCACCCACAGAACAAAAGTTGAAAAGAGCTGGCTCCTTCTTGGCTCCCCGTCTGATGCCAGGAGGAGCTACGTGAAAAGGGCTTTGGTGACTCTAAGTAAGACAGCTCCGTGGTGACAAGTGGGAGAGCAGACTGTTAATGAGGGGGCAGATAAATTCCAAGTCTGAGCTGGCTCTCACCTTCCCCTTAGGCCTTGACAGGGGGTCTGTGCGTGGGCTGATTGCACCCCAACTGCCCACCCCAAACATCACACGGTGGATCAGAGGCACCCAGGACCTGCAACCCCGGGAGAATTCTCCCGAGGCTCCTAACGACCCCCATTTCTGCCCTCCCTGGTCCAGAAGCACCTACATTTTTAAGGACCCTCCCACCTGCCAAAAATGGTTGAAAGAAATATCTTGCATTAGATATTTGCAGCTGGGGCACTGTACTGCTGAGTGGGGACACTTGGTCCTTGATGCTGATGGACAAGCCAGGCTCAGCTTCTCATTCATGGGAAGTCAGGTCTCAGGAGGAGGCTGGGGGCCTGGGCCGTTGGCCCTGCTCCAGAAATCAGGAGCACATACTTAGCCCAGCCCAGCCCTCGTACAGGGCTTCCCAGCTGCTGCCTGAGACCTGCTTTTAATAAGCTTAAGACCAGAAAGCAAATCCTGGGATCTAACCTTGACTGAGAATCCCACGAAGACACAAGACGGGGCATGGTGGTGTCTTCCTCCCTCCTGAGTGCCTGCGTCCAGAGCAGGCCCATACATAGCAAATGACTGAAGAACAGGTATCCAGTCAATACATGGTGGACAGAGCACCTCTTAAGCCAGCCATGTTCACTGTGGTTGCTTCATGTAGCAGAGGGTAGAATGGGTAGACCCAGGTCTCCAGGAAGTGGTTCAGAATACTTGCTGCTCCATGACTTTCACAACCCCTCACGTCACAAGGCCACTCTCTGAACAGTTGCCAATGCAGGAGGGGTCTCTACCCCCACTCACGGAGCCAAGTGGTCCTTTGAGTTTGGAGAGGGACCGTCAAAATGCCAGGAGGAGTCACAGGATTAAATCTGAGAAAGAACCATGCAGGAGGTTTATGCATTTGCTTCTTCAGTCGGTGTTTATCCGACACCTACGCCTCCTGTTTGCTGCTCACAGAGCCCTCCAGGCTCAGCAGTTCAGTGCCCCAGCCAGTCACTGCTCCAGGTCTGCAGGTTGGGAGGCCAATGTCAGTTGGGCTGCCTGGGAGAGCTCTTCTCCATGAGTTTCTGGGAGCAGCAGGCCTGGGAGGGCATGTTCTTCTCAGGACGATGGCAGATATGTGAGCGAACAGCTGCTTTTCATGCTGTTGGTTGCATAGCATTTAAGATCCACTGGTCAAAACAAGTTATGTTGTTCATTCCAAAGAGGGGGACGTGCCTTCTATCCCTGTAGACAGAAAACAGGAGGGAGAGAATGTGCCGAGCAAGGTGAATGAGTACGTCAGAAATACCCACCAGCCTCCCCAGTGTGAAGCTTTGTACTCTTCCCTTTACTATCAAGTGAGTGCCTGCAAGAGACGGCCAGCTGACCCCCACCAGGTCCAGAGGAAGGGCTGGGCACTGACCTGAGTGGAGGGGTGTTGTCACATGGGATTCTTCAAGTGGTGATGTGGAGAAAGTGTGACTAGAGATTCAAAGAGATCTTATTTCAAAATAGAATCCAGTTTCTGTGTGTGTGTGTGTGTGTGTGTATACACATGCATGCACGGTTGTTGGAGGAGTCTGATTTTTCAAGTGCTCTCTGACACCCTGAGTGGATGCCCTCTGTTTGAGGTGCTCATGTGGTTTTCCTCTCCACTGCCAGGTGACCTTGGCACATCACTTGGCCTCTAGAGGCTCAGTGTCCTCAGCTGAGGATGGATCAGTAGCAGGGCCGCTCCCAGAGAGTTAAAACTAGTAGTTCATATAAAAGGGACGGTTGCTTTATATACATGAGGTATCAAAGGAGAGAAAGGAGTTTCAAACACTGTTGGATCTGAACGTTGAACAGTGTCAACCTCTTTCTCCCCATTTCTCTTTCCGTGTTCACCTCTCCCCATCTTGCCATCTCTCCCTCGACCTCTTTATTCGCCTCCCCACCTCTTCCTCCAGTCCTCTCTCTGCATCTCTGTGTCTCTCCGTCTTTCATCTCTCTCTCCCTCTGCCTCCTCAACCCCTCCCCCACTTCCCCTCTCCTCTCCTCCTTTTCCTCCTCCTCTCCCTTTCTATCCCTTCCTTCTGACTTCCGGGATGGGTCTCTTTAATCAGGCAAGCTTTCTCTAAGCTGACCCCGACATCTTCAGAAATACCTAGCCCATAATGATATAATTTTCAAAGCTTCACTTTTATTCCAGCCAACAGTGCGCTCTATTTAAAGAATCAAATTACTCTAAGAAGTACTTTATGAAAATAGCAGTTTCCGTTCCCGTTCTTTTTTCCTCCCCCAGAGCCATTACTTTCAACTTTTTAAAACAGATTATCTTTGTGTTATCTCTAAATAACATGGTGCATTTTTATTTTTCACTCTTTATTATGTCTTTAGCTCCCTCTACAGAAGGTAAGTAATTGACTTCACCACAGAATTACCCTCATCCCTAGACCCAAGACCCAATATGGTGGAGTGACTCTTTGGGTTAGATCATTATTAAGTAATTACATTGTTCTAACTGTGAAAATGCTTCTCCCACCTGGGTGAAGCAGTTAACTTGTACTTTTCCTTCCTGTGTAACATTGTTTTCATTGGAGTGAATAGTATGCCTCTCTTCTTTCCCTTAGTTCTCTGTGGATCTGTTATGGATTCAGCCCCCATGCTCACTGTCTAATTCTCCTCTCAGGGTGTTTAGACTTTGTCTGGCTTTCATCCTCTTGTAGAATTCTTTCCCGATGCCTTCTCCCCAACCCCAAGCTGCTTGTTACCTTTGTCTCCTGTGTTCATCTCCTGGATGTATACCTCCCATTTTTCTCTTTATGGGATTTTGTATTTACTTTGATGGAGCATACCCTGAAGTAGCTTTCTGAGAAAAGGTTTATCGAAAGTAAAACTTTGAGATCTTATATATTTGAAAATGTTTATTATAGACTTACCCTTAAAGAAGAGAAATAAATTGTTTATTTTTGAGTTGTTAGAAGTAAATTCTAGATTAGAATTATTTTTTTCCTCCAGAATTTTGAAAGCATTGTTCTACTTCTAAATTCTCTGTGTTATTTTTAAGAAGCCCAAACTATTCCTGACTTCTGACTTTTTGCAGATAACCTGGAAGTTGATAGGATCTAAAATTGATCAACTTTTTTTTTTTTTGAGAGAGAGAGAGAGAGAGAGAGAGAGAGAGAGAATTTTTTAATATATTTTTTTCAGTTTTTGGTGAACACAGCATCTTTATTTTTATTTTATGTGGTGCTGAGGATTGAACCCAGCGCCCCACGCATGCTAGGAGAGCACGTTACCACTTGAGCCACATCCCCAGCCCTGATCAACTTTTTTGATAACATGTTTTGATATGTGTTGAATCCATTGGGTTGAACACTCGATAGTCTTTTAGCTCTGAAAGATCATCACTCTCTGTCTGGGAAATGTTCCTGAGTTTTTTATTGAGGTTTTCTGCTCCTTCATGTTTTCTATTTTTCTTGAAGAATTCTTATTACTTCTATGTTAGATATACTAGACTGCTCTTATTCTTTTATTCTATTATTTTTTTCTTCTTCTTTGTCCTTTTTTTCTCTAATGTCTGGGAGATTTAGTTAACCTCATCTTTAAATTCTTCTACTGAGTTTTCTTTAGTTCTAATTTTCATAAGCCTTTTTGTCTTTTATTTTTCTCTTTACATAGCTTTCTTTCTTGTTTTATTGATGCAGTGAACTCCTCTTTTATTTTCTCTTACTTCTTTCAAGTTACTTTTTTGTTGTTGTTGTTTGCAGTTTGACTTGGTCCCTATCTTTCAGAACACATTGCTGTTGACATCTCTATCATTCTCTGCGCTCTTAGGGGGTCAGAAGTTTATAAATAGTCATTGCAGTTGTGTCCAGGTCTCCTGTTTATCCTTAAGAGTATGCACCAGAAAGTCCATGGGAGAATTTTGTATGTTATTGGGAGTTTTCGGCTGAGGACTCAGTGGATTCCAGCTGAGATGCTTTTACTAGGAAACCCTGATATCTGTATCTCCAAGGTTTTCCTCTGGGGCTGCTCAGAGAACTCAGAGATGATCTTCTGTTCACTTGTCTTAAGGGAAAAAATACCTGCCTGGAGTGTGCTGGGAGTGGTCAGGACAGAGGTCCAGGGTCTCAGCACTGCGTCCCAGGATGGTCTGAGCTTATTCTTGGAAGGGTGGATGCTTGGGCCACTGAGCCTGACTCTATCTGTTGGGAGATCTGGTTTGCCCTCTCCTCAGGAAAAACCTCTACCCTCCTCCCAAGTCCCCACTGTCTGAAAACAGGAAGTGGGAGGGGCGTGGCACTGAAGCATGCAAACTTCTGCCTGATCCTCTTTTCAGCCCTGTGCTCACCACAGGTGAAGCACTTGGTTCCACTGTGACTCAGTCACTGGAGTCCTTTAATGCTCTGTTGGCACATTTCTCAGATCTACTCAGTCAATTGCTCATCACTCAACAAAATCTTGCTACTGTCATCTTCCTCCCTACTCTTCTTGTTTTTATGTGTTTATTTCAGCTGCGTTTAAGGAAACATTGAAATAAAATGTGTATGTTCAAGCCTTTGGTGCTCTGAAGGCCCTTTGTCTTCCAGTGCCCATATGAAGTCCCCAAGAACTTCCTGATCAAAGGTGTTTGGATCTTTTGGCCCAGGTCCCCAGCCTGGTGCTAGTGCTGTGATCTGGGTCCTCTCGAGGAGTCCACCTGCTTTTCTTTGTGATATGCAAACTGGGACTCTAGCATTGACAGTTGCATGTGAGTCATTTGGAGTGGCAGGTCTCAATGAAAAGGGGTGCAGCACTGATAAATGGTAGCAAATGTCCCAGACACAGGGCAGCGCTGTCCTCCAAGAGGTGCTGATCTTGAGGAGGCGAGGATTGCCCTTGGTGTTGTTATAAACATGTTGCCCCCATCTCAGAAGCGCTGGCTGTCCAAGCAGAAAGCTCCACCTTTGGTGCTGTCCTCCATTGAAGCTCAGCAGCGTCTGCTCCCACTTAGTGCTCCTGGGCCAATTGATTAACACAATGCCCACTGAAGACCAGGGCCCCAAGGCTTCCCAGAGGAGTCATGTGGGATGCTGCTCACAAAGCTCTGGGACTGGGACTTGGAGAGTGCCCATGGAGGGTCAGACCAGCGTACTTCCTTGACTTGGAGGACCAGTGGAAAAGGGTGCGCCATTACTTCCCTACCTTAACAGAGGAAGTTCTAAAGGAAAGAAATCTAGCATAGAGACCTTCAATAACCTGCATGTGTCATTTGAGAATAATCTGCCTACATCTTTGGTCTTATAACCATTTCTTTTGTGTCAGTCTCTGAAACAAGATGTCTGAGATATTCAAGGAACTAATGTCATTCTTCTAAAATATTTAAACTCCAAATAAAAAGAAAAAAAATCTTTGGGTTCTTTTCAAGACCTCTGGCCATCTATGTCACAGTGATGTGGTGTAGAGGACCAAACTTTTGAAGGGCATTCTAAATGGTAACCTTTAAATTAAGTCAACTGTTAGTAACTCCATGACAATGTTTATATGTTATTGTCCTTTTCCTACTTAACAAGAACAAAAGGCCACAGCCAGACCAACCAGTCACATGTGAAGGGACACAATGACATTTTTACTTCTGAACTCTTCTGGTATAAAAGGGCCACCACAGAAGCATCTTCCAGCAAGCGTGAGGAATTTGGCAATGAAACCACCTCTCTACGCAGATTTTGGAAAGTCCAACATGATGAGGTAAAACGCTTCATTTTTCTTCAATGAGAAATTTTGGGTTTTTATATGCTTCAAATGTATACTTGTCAATATGAGACTAAATCTGAGGTGGTTGTTTTTCCTACTCTGCAGCTCATTAAAATTCAACCTTCTCTTCGCTCTGCTGCTGTCCACAATGCATGTGCTTCCCTGTTTTCCAGTTCTATCATCTCAGGTAAGGGTTTTACTCTGTTTTCGATGCTTGATAGGTGGCTAGACTAGTAGTGCATCTCTAGAGTGCCTAAGTTCAAACTCATCTCAAGGAATTCGGGACGGAGCAGGAATTTCCTTTATTTTTAGAGATTTCAATTAAAAAAAAAGTATGAGCAGATTCATGCAAGTGTTTAAAGGGAGACTTATGACCGTCAGCAATGCTGGGCAGTGTGGAATGTGTTGTGGGTTATTTGGGATGGGCCCCCTGCATAGGGAAATGTTCTTTTCGGTATAAAATGTAATTTCTTGCTCATGACAATTTATTTATTCCACATGCATCGTCTCATAGTCACAGCAAACATTTAGCCATTGAAATTACATAAAAAATACTATAATCATTTTCAGAAACAGTGAGTTTTCTAGTTTTACAAAAAAAAAAGGAGACCTTTTTCAGAGGCAGACTGTAGAGAAAATGTGAGGTTTCAAGGAAATGTTACATAAAATATTAATTCATATATTTATTCAGGAGTATTGATTTAGGTCTCAACCATGCTCACTGAGCCATTTAGGATGTTCAGAAAATGAATGTCTTTCTTTGGAATATTTAATACTATTTCTATGATATTTTAGTTGTTTTAGGTCAATATTTTGGTTAAAATTTTAAAATATCTTTGGTTGTTTATGACATCGTGAACTTCAACTTTTCTTCATTAAAACTTAACCTATCATACTGTAATTCTTGAAATCAATGTGATTTATGAAATCAATTATAGGATAAAGAGAAGTCACACCCATCCTAAATGACAAATCTGCGTCCTGACCTAGTTATTTATACTACTGGTCCCTCCCTACTCTTGCATCTGCCATTTTTCTATTTCTCATTTACTTAATATAGCTTCTCTTTCCCCTTCTTATCCCTATGAGTATTCGACACTAATTTAGTCATCGATTCTATAAGACACCACATTGATCAAGTTGATGAGTCACAAACCATAAATTGGTATATTGTCTCAAATGTCTTCCTAATGACTTTCTATTCTTCCCCCAAAGATTTGCTTGTGACGTTTCTGTTGAACAAGAGGCACTTGTCTGTCGCTTTTTTAAATTAAAAATGTTCTTTCTTCTAAAATACTTATGAGACCTCTTTGCTCATAAATGAAACATCTCTCCTCCTGCTGCATTTTCTGTGTCTCTGCTGTTGCACCTGACACTCTTGTTCTCCTCCTAACCCATCATCTGGTACTGATGTGGATGGTATTTGTGTCCATTTGATTAAGGTGAAGGTGCACGGAGGGGTTGATTGTACTTGCTTTGGACTTCATGAAGTCTGTCAACCAGGCAAGGGGCCCACCCTGGCAGAGGCTATCTTTGGAGCAGCGAGCTGCTGCCTTCCTGGGAAGGGCTCGGGGAGCTCATGACCAGAGCTGGCACCTTTGTTCTTAGCACAAACTTGGCATCAGGAGCATTTCTGGAGAGAACTGGATTGCTTCCCTTCCTGCAGTGACTCAGAGGCCCCTCCTGCTGGGAATTTAAAATAGATGACATTAATCTATCATGTTTAGGTTCCCTCTTTTGAAACAGGGAAAAACACATAGTGGTGTTCAACTCTGAGTTTTTGAATTGGTTTTCCCATAACTGATATTTATGAAACTGTCTTTGCCTATTCCCAAATCAAAAAGAAAGAAAAGAAAAGAAAAGAAAACAAATCTGTTCTTCCAGGGACCACGAGGAATGGCTTGCCTGGGAAGTCTGACTGCTGGAGGCCCCAGGAGGCCACCCCTGTGGGAGTGTAGGATTCCAGGAACATCTGAGCCCCTTTTCCACCTCCAAACACAGTAACCCGAGGCCAAACTTTTCTTCCTGCATGGATACAGCAGAGGGCATGATTTCTGCTCTGCGGCATGCCTCTTTATTTGTAATAAAAGCATTCAGCTCTTGTCCTTCTACTCAGTTGAGAAACCTAGGCTTGGATCAGATGCCTCAGCTTTTGAATGACTTTAGCTCCAGGCTATTTTATTTCCTCATCTGAAACCAAGGAATTAATAGTACCTGCTTCATAGAGGTTTTGGGGGAAATAAAACAAGATGAAGTACAGAAAGCATATCCCAGAGATCACTGGCAAATCACTGCTGTGATTACCAATGAGATTTGTATTAGTGTCTCGTCAGTGCGTTGCGATTCTTCAGAAACCTTACAAGTGAGAAAGCCTGAGAGTGGTGACAGTTCTCAGGGAGCTCTGGGTCCGGCTCTCCCCTGGGGCTGGGGGCACATCCTCTATTGCAGTGCAGTTTCCTCATCTGCCAACATGGGGTTGAACTTTAGACTTAGGTGCCCAGCTCCTGCACTGGGGTTCCAGACCTGGTTCTCTGGCTCAGGCGTGTCCCAACGGTGGCCAGCACAGTTCAGGCCTCCCATGGCTAATGAGGGATGGACGGGAAGCCAAAACTTGAAGATGCCAGGCTCCAAACAGGGAGACCTCCCTTCGGGGAACCTGGGCAAGTCACCAGGACAGCCCGGAAGGAACGTGCTCCTGACTGAAACCTGGAATTTGGTCATCCTGGGTGGTGTTTGTAAGGGAATTTTTTTTTTAACGATTCCCAGGACTAATTAAAGCTGCTTGAAACATTCCTTATAAAGTTCCAGCAACAAGATAACTATTCGGTGCCTGATATAAATGCCGAACAGCAGCAATTACATAAGGAGTGCAAAATTAGATAAGTGGGCAGATCACTCCAAATAATATTTTGTATCTGGATAAAGTATACGTTGTGTTTTAGCAGAATATCTGCCCTTAAGAAGATTAGATATATTGGATTTGTCCCCAAAAGATTTTGAAAATTGTTACTGTTGCAATAAACTTGTAACCTAAAGCTATATTCTCTCCTCCCTCCCCCACCAGAATCGCCAGGTGTCTGGGAAGCCTGATTACTTTCTCGTCCTGCTGAGCAGCTGCCTGGCCAGGCTGGATGGGAGCGAGGGACCAGCATTTTTAAAGCCAATTTTGGAGAAGACATCTATGAAAAGGTCCTTTCGCAATGGAGTTGGCACAGGGATGAAAAAAACTTCCTTTCGAAGAGCAAAACCATGAATAAGTGTGCGAAGGACTCTGGGAATTAATCTCCAACTATGTGAAGTGTGACTGATGGGCTAAAGTCCATCCTATCTTCATCATTAAGTGTCGGTTGCTCTCAATCCTCAAATCTTGCCTCTCTTAACTGGTTCAGAGTAAATTGAGTTTTAGAAAAATGTAAACCTGCCCCAAACTTTTGCTTGTGAGAGAAAAACCCATTTCTGTGCTCAGATAGCAACTTTTCCAAATGGGGTCAGACACATTTGCTTTGATTTAAGATTGACTAGAAGGTGTGAACGTTTGTTTTTTTACAGTCATGAGGAAAGTATGATGTTTTTTCCCTGCCTGTACTATTGCAGTATTGTCATATCGAATACCACAATGAGATAGAGATATGCTCTTTTTTTTTTTCTTTTAAATATGGTTTTCTCAAATGACATAGCTGGGCCAGCTCTTCTGGGTTTGTAATAGCATCTTGTGAAACTAACTGCAGGAAACATTGTCGTTACCACTGTATTATCAATCAGTCGATCAGTACACACCATGAGTATCACTGGAGCCCTCTGGATGTAATTTTTTCTTCCCTTTCCTGGTTTTAAAGGAACTCAAACATGGATTGTCTTGTTAATTTGTTGCCTTTTAAAATTAAAACACGAAGAGGACCGCCTGCTTCTTGCCCTGATGGGTGGGGGAGTCTCTGGGGAGCTCAGTCCCCAAAACTGTGCTGGCTGAGGTCCTCTCGTTCCTCCCAGGAGGTGCCGTTTCCTTTTCCATTGAATCTCTTTGTGTGGTAAGTTACTTTCAAAGGTGTAGTTATTAGTGCTTATTAATACACAGAGTGTTGTACAAATTAATGGGTTTGACTGTGACTTTTCCACGGGAACTCTTGACATGGATTTTTTAAAAAAAGATTGGTTGTTGTGCTATTTCCAAAAGCAGGAGGGCAGGACTGGGCTCACTCACCCCAGAGTCTGCAACACACTAGGGGCGTTCACTGAACACCACTCACCACCGCAGAAGCTTCAGAAAGGCACTATCTTAGGCCACCAGCTTCACATACAGACACAGAGTCTTCAGAGAATGGTCTCATGTGAGCAGGTCTCAGAGTGGCCAGGCAGCCTGCTCAGTCGAGTGGGTTCTACACAACAAGTCTTTACATAGGCAGGGCTGGCTGGGGACGGTGCTGGGAGGTCACAGGAAGCCCGAGGACTATACCGATCTGTATTGTCTTGGCCTCTGTGCTTCACAGTTTGGGTGTGGTTTGGTCTGCTCTCGCTGTCTAGATGAGCATGAAGTATGGGGGAAAGCTAGCGAGGCACCAGGGACCTCAGGGAGACACATTAAGGGAAGCACAGAGGAGCCTTCCTCAAGTGCAAGGCCTTCAGGCGGCCCTCTCTGACCTCTCTGGGTCACAGGCTATCTCTTGTCCCCTCCCAGTGGCATTTTGCTCCCTAAAGACCAGATGGTCTGTAAGACCGTGTGTCTGCTCCCCCAGGACCCTGGCTTTGAGTTGATCACCTCTCAACTCCAGTGTCTAACACCTGGGTCACACCTTCCATTTCCTTTGGGGACAGGGGTCCACTGCTGTCCTCATCCCAGAGCCAGTGTGCAGGGTCCTCTGTCTAAGGACACTGCCGGAGCCTGTGGGACAGAGGGGAAGGGGGGTCACATACACCGCTGTGTTGCCTGCCTTGTGCTCCCTCCGTACCCTGGATCCCAAAGGGCACCTGGGCCCTTTGAGCCTGTTTCTTCTTTCATGTGTTTCACATATAAAGGGACCAGGTGTAGCCTGCAGCAGTTTTTAAACATTTCTTAGGTAAACTCACATTTTCTGAGATGATTTGTTTTTCCTCATTCTTGCTCCTCAAACCACACAGGTGTGTGCACACACATGCGCATGCACACACCTGAGAGGCGGGCAGGGTTAATTTTCTAGATCCTCAGGCACAGCTTTGGTCTTGATACTAACTGGCCCTGGCCTTCGAGGACCTGCTGGGTGATGGGCGAGGTGCAGGCTGTGGGTGGTATGGGGGCACTGCTGACACACCAGGATGCTCCTCGGCCGACTTCACCTGCCCAAGTCTCTGGGATTGCAGGTGTGTGCCGGAGATGTTTTTAAAAGTCTATGACGTATTCTTTCTTTCTTTTTTTTTTTGTGAAGGAAATCCTTTTTCCTTGCTCACTCCGTGTGTCTGGGTGCGGACGAAGGTAAGATGCCCCACTGCACCCTGTGGACTAGCTACTCCGATGTTCTTTTGTTTTCTGTCACTGTGGTCCTTTCCTTTGTTCCTATGGGGCAACTTGAACGCTCAGAGCATTCGGCCGGGGCGGCTCCACTCTCCTTACCTGAGGCCCCAAGAGGGACTCCTCTCTCAGCACCTGGAAGTGCAGCGAGGAGCTGCCCCTAAGTGGGAGCTCAAGGCTCTGCAGCACAGGGAGGCCTAACCGGCAATACGGAAAGCACGTCCAATAAAATTAGAAAACCTGCTGTAAGTTTGTCTGCCCAGCACTATTGGTAGGGAGCTAATTAGATAGCCTGATAGGCCTTATTTACTACTTCAAAGCTGAAAACGAGTTACTGCATTAATAAGCTTGGAGTTAGCTTGGCGTCGATAGGCATCTTGTGTATGGAAAATGGGAGATTGCTATTTCAGGGGAATTGTCCTAATTTTCAACTATTTGCATTTATATGGATTGGTTGAAATAATAAAGCACCAAACACATAATTGGAAAGATTCTCTTTCCATTTCCAGGTCTCAAATATCATTTCAGCCTCGAGGGAAAAGGACTGTGAAAAAGTATTTGCACTCGAAAAATTATAGCAGATTACAAGAGGGCAGATTGGAAGTTTTGCTTTCTGAGGAAAAATTATACCTTTGATAAGGTTTTAGAAATGAAGTATTAAAGAAAACAAATATCTGAGTCGTGTTTAAGAAGAGTCACTGGAGAGGTAACCGAGGATAGTCACCAGCCTCCTGGGGAACAGGAGCCCTGACACAATAAATTGCATTTGGCCATTGACATCTGTTTCTAAGGGTCCAGAGCAACCCTGCCTGCCTGTGCCTAAGGCCGTGTGCAGGAAAATGATAGGGCGGCAGAGTGGCAGAGGTTGTGACCAAAGGGTCCTGGGCACCCCCCACCCCTCAGCACCAGGAGGCTTTGGTGGAGGCTAGAACTTTATGTTCAGAGATGGAGGCACCAGGCAAAGTTTTGGAAGCCCTGTGAATGCAGCATCCCAAGGGATGAGTAAGGTTTCAGTTAATTTCCCCCAATCCTACCTGAACCTGATTGTCTTTCATGTTCTGTGTGGAGTGATTCCATTGGAGGGGAAGGAAAAGAGCCCCTGAGGCATGTAGGTGTCTGGGGAGAGAACGTCAATGTGGAGGAGCAGGCAATCAGGAGGCAGAAGACCCAAGAACCCTGGGCCCCTGGATCACACTCCAGCCCAGTGCCATGCTTGCTCTGTTGTGCCACCTTGCTCAAGCCTCTAGAAACTTCTGAGCCCGAGTTCCACCACCCCAAGATGGGGCTATTATGACCAGCCTTCGGGGTTGTTTGTGAATTTATTTCTCCATTTGCTCATCACATATTTATTGAGCACATACCTCCAGGGAAAGTTTTCCAGGTACTGGGAAAGCTGCCATAAAGAAAACAGATCAAAATTATTGGGATGGAGTTGGAGAAACATGATATACTTGAAATATAATACATGTAAAGTGTGCCCAATAAAATGTGAACAATCTGGCACACTCAGGGAAATTGATCTTTCTTATTTGCCTAGCATTATTGGTGAGAAGCTAATTAGATGAACTGGTAGGTGTCATTTAACATGCACACATACATATAGTATGCACAACATATAATAGTGTACTGTCGGAACATACACCCTATTATAGGTAATTATATATATTTGTAAATGTACATAGTATTTTAGACGGTGACAAGGAGAAACAGCAAGGAAGAGAGGGAGCGGTGTGGGGCAGAGTGGGGATGTAATTTCCAATACAGTGACTCGGGAAGCTACAGCTGGAGAAGACTAGCAAGAATTTCAATATTCTGGGAGCAGAGTGAGCATAGAGCAGATGAAAAGAGATGGAGCCAGATAGGTCAGGGGGTTTCTGAAGGGTCTCGCCAGACTTCCGCTTTTCTTCTGAGTGACTCAGAGAGATGACATGACCAACGCATCTTTTAGCTTTCATGAGTTTAAAAGAACAAGGAATGAGATACACAAGCAGTAACTTCGACAAAACAGCAGTCCATCCTATGAGTCACTGTGGGGAGCCATTCTGACACGTGATTGGGTGGCTCCCGTTAAGGGCCTGAGGCGCTTTGGCTGTGTCGAAGCTTTCCCGACCCTTTCCTGAGGAGAGAGCCCATCCGTGTGGGGGTGTGCCTGACCACTGACCCCGGGGGCCCAATCACTGACCCTGACCTTGGAGTGCGGTCCCCCCTCAACCTTCATTGGATGGAATTCTCCCCTGAATCTCTTGTTCCCCAATAAAAGGCTACTCCCCGGCGTGTTCACTCTCTCTCTCTCCTGCTAGCCCTGAGTAATCCTTGCTGCCCTGCTGGGCGGCTAGAGGAGGGAACCAGAGAGGGGAGCCGTCTCGGACCTAGCAATAGACATAAGGTAATTGAGTCTGTGTGTTTTATTTCGATCTCATCTAGCTAACTTTATGCCTAGAACCTCATTAATGAAACCATTGCGCAGGCCGCGTGGTAGAAGTCACAGCAGGCCACAGGTCCCCTTCCTTCCTTGCCTGCTCCACAGCTCTGCCCTGAGAGACAGATAAGTCGGGAGCTGTGGTCTTGGCCAGGAGGGAGACAGGCGCTGTCCGAGGTGCTGAGGGAACTGGGGCTAACAGAGTGGATTCCTGCCCTTGGTTGAAAACCTGCCTGGCAGGTGGGGTGCTACCCCCCTGGATTCTTTTTCATACAAGATTGAGGAGTGATTTTTTCCTACAAATATTTCCTGAAATGTTCATAGAAATATACCAAATAATTTGGAGGGGATGCGTGACAGTAGCTCGACAGCCCAGGCAGATAAATACAAGAATTGAGGCTTCGCCTTTGACACTTGCATTTTGGGGTGCACACCTCATTGTCTTTCTATTGTTTATTGATTTCTAATGTTGAAGTTTAAGAACAAATCAAAAAGGGCGTCTCCTACAAGAGTTCTACTGCTCCACCCCATCTCTTTCATCTTTGACAAGTTGCAGGAAAGGATCAGTGTTCTGGGGAAGGCAAATCTGAGAACCACTGGATTCTCTTTTCCATATAGTTTCCTACCAAAGTCCTATTCCTGTGCTCAATATCCTCATATCTTATTGGCTTATCAGGCCATAACAGGATGGAAAAAGCATCAAAGAGCCTGTCCTCCACCCTCCCTGTCTGGACTGCTCTCTGAACACTCACACATATGCACACTTTGGGGAAGAGGCTGGCTTTTCAGCTGGTGGGAGAGTGGTGTTTTGTTGCCCTTCTGAGAAGAAGGACTGTCTTCTGTTGGACCCTGGCAGCACTCTCAGATGGCATGAGATGAACCCTGCAGCCTGTGGCTCTACCTCTTGACAAGGTCTGTGCGCAAGTCCTACTTTCTCTTTTTATTTATTTATTTATTCAAATTTGTTATACATGACAGCAGAATGCATTTCAATTCATGGTACCTATATAGAGCACAATTTCTTATGTCTTTGGTGGTATACAAAGTAGAGTCAAACCATTTGTGTCTTCATACATATACCTAGGGTGATGATGTCCATCTCATTCCACCATCTTTCCTACCCCCCGTCCCCTCCCTTCTCATACCTCCCCTTTGCCCTATCTAAAGTTCCTCCATTCCTCCCATGCTCCCCCCACCATTATGGATCAGCATCCACTTATCAGAGAAAACATTAGGCCTTTGTTTTTTGGGGGGATTGGCTTACTTCACTTAGCATTATATTCAACTCCATCCATTTACCTGCAAATGCTATGATTTTATTCTCTTTTAATGCTGAGTAATATTCCATTATATATATATATACCAGTTTCTTTATCCATTAATCTATTGAAGGGCATGTAGGTTGGTTCCACAATTTAGCTATTGTGAATTGTGCTGCTATAAACATAGAAGTGGCTGAGTCCTTATAGTATGCTGTTTTTAAGTGCTCTAGGTATAAACTGAGGAGTGGGATAGCTGGGTAAAATGGTGGTTCCATTCCAAGTTTTCCAAGGAATCTCCATACTGCTTTTCATATTGGTTGCACCAATTTGCAGTCCTACAAGGAATGTATAAGGGTGGCTTTCCCCCCACATTCTCGACAACATTAATTGTTGGTTGTATTCTTAATAGCTGCCATTCTGACTGGAGTGAGATGAAATCTTAGAGTAGTTTTGATTTGAACTTCTGTAGTTGCTAGAGATGTTGAACATTTTTCAGATATTTGTTGGTTGATTGTGTATCATCTTCTGAGAAGTGTAAGTTCAGGTCCTTGGCCTGTTTATTTGGTTTTGGGGGGTTAAGTTTTTTGAGTTCTTTATATATTCTAGAGATTAGTAGACCAAAGGAATAGAATAGAGGACACAGAAACAAACCCACATAATACAGTTATCTCATACTATAAAAAGGAGCCAAAAACATATATTGGAGAAAAGATAGCCTCTTCAACAAATGGTCCTAGGAGAACTGGAAATCCACGTGCAGCAAAATGAAATTAAGCTGCTATCTCTCCCCATGCACAAAACTCAACTCAAAGTGGATCAAGGACTAGGAATTAGACCAGAGACCCTACATCTAACAGAAGAAAAAGCAGGCCCTAATCTTCATCATGTCGTATTAGGCCCCTTCTTCCTTAACAAGACTCCTATACTGCAAGAAATAAAACCAAGAATCAATAAATGGGATGGATTCAAACAGCAAAGCTGCTTCTCAGCAAAAGAAACAATCAGTGAGGTGAAGAGAGAGCCTAGAGAATGGGAGCAAATTTTTACCACATGCACAGCAGATAGAGCACAGTTCCTACTCTTGATGCCATCTTCCAGAGCTGGGTATGTAACTTCCCCGAGCAGCAGAGACCCTGGCTCAGTGTATTTGTCCCCAGAGGCCACTCACATGTTTTCCCTATACAAAGGGCAGCAGGACCCCTTCCCGGAGCACAGACCACAATGGATCCATAGATCAGTCATGCTGGTCAGGCACACCTCTGTGGGATACCAAAAGCCAGGTTCTTGTGGGTGACGAAGCTGCTAAGCTCCGACTTGTGAGCTCCACCTCGTGCCGGCTGTGTTTGCAGTGTCTCTGAGCCTCGCTGCCTTCTGCCTATCAAGTGCTAAATTTAGCTAATGCCTTATATGGAGAAAGCTTGCCCCCCACCCAAAGAACCTAAAGACACCCTTGTCTATGGGATTCAGAATGTGGTCATACACAGGCTCCTTCTCCATGATAGTTTGATTCCCACTTGACAAGCTTGAGGTTTTGTGCCCAGTGACTTCCAGATATTGTCCTTTTACTCCTGCACAGTCCCGTGAGGGCCTGGGATGTGCTATCTGCACAGGCAGACAGGTGATGAGCTGAGTCAGACAGTGATTTTCTCAAGGTCACACACCCGGTAAGGGGCAGATCTGCCTGCTTCCCTAGCAGGTGTCCACAGTCCACAACTTCCACCTGCCCATGGAATGATGCCAGATGCTGAATAGGAGAAGGAAAAATCAGAGCAAGGGCATTTGTTTTCTATCTTTGCAGAGACCTTGTGGCTTAAAACAACACACACCATCCCCTAGGGGTCAGGAGTGCAGGCCTGACATCACTGGGCTGTCTGAAGTGGTGCCTCACGGGACTCCAGTCCAAGATGCAGGGCAGGTCTCATCTTAACGCTCAACTGAGGAAGTGTCTCTCTCCAAACTTACGTGATCATTGGCAGAATTTGTCTCTCTGTGGCTGTTTCTTGCTGGCTACTGACTGGAGACCACCCAGTTCCTGAAGTCACCTGTGTTTCTCCATGTGAGGCCCCAATATGGCTGCCAGCAAGGGGAGAATCTCCCCAACAAGGGCACCACCGACACCCCGTCATTGCTGTGTCCTAGTGGCTAAAGAAAGTCACAGGTCTGGCCCAGACTCAATGGAGGCAGGGGTTACCCATGGTATGGCTACTGGGAGATGAGTTTGTGGGGGCCCTGCAGCCTGTAAACCACAGAAGTTATGGATGACCACCTTGGCTATGAAAGATGATCATCCCAGCCCAGACTGGATTCCTAAGCTGAAGGATCCATAACAAATGTGACTGACAGCCCAGGAGCAACTCCTACAAGGGTGAGGGCCTATTCCAGCTTACACACCGCTCTCTCCTTCAGGCCTAGACTGTGCCCATGTCCTGTCAAACAACCGTGAGGCTGGGCTGAGACTGACCTTAGGGCTCGAACACATGGGAGTCTTCCATTGTGCCAGACACACAATGGAGGGTTTATATACAAGCTCATTTGATTCCCATGATAACCTTAAAAACACAACAGAACTCCTGTGAAGTAGGTACTCTTCTCATCCCCATTTCACAGCTAAGTCCGGAGGTACAGAGAGGTTAAGCCATCTGTCCAAGGTCCCAGAGCTTGTGAGCTGTACAGCCAGGTGGGGAATGCAGCAGTCTAACCCCAGACACTGAGCCTGTCCCTACTGGGGGATCTCAGCCTGATGTTGGATTTGAGCTTCAGGCCTTGGACTTCAGAAAGCTGCCCTCTCACTGGAGCATGCAGACATTTTTTGAATGGCCACAGGGTAGAGAGGAAAAGCTGACTGCAGGTGGGGTATGGGAGATATGGGGCAGAGGGTAAGTCAACAGAAAAGGCAGAAGGACACGGTGGGCAAGAGGAGGACATTAGACATTTCCAGGATACATTACCTTTGGGGAAATGTGTTCCCAGAGGAGAGAACAAAGGAGCAATCAAAAACAACTGAATCCAATTGAAATGGAAAATTCCCAAATTATAAAAGATCTGCTTATGCACTTAGTAGTTTCTGACATGATACTGTGAAGCAGCCATTCTGAAAAAACAGGGAGGTGGTGCCTTTCCATCTACAATAGTAAAAGTGCCAAACATTTTACTGGAGAAAACGGCCGATGGCGAGTTTGCAGCTCTTGTTCTCCTGTCCACAATAGGACTTTGCACATCCTTGGGCGAGCAGGTTAGTAATTATCAAAGTGAATTATGGTCACTGCCAAAGGATGACATTAGCTAGAATCCTGCTTCCTGACACCATGATGGAAACCCTCCAGGTACATAAAAGAATTATGGGTGAAGGTTCTTTTATAGTCCTTAATAAGCAAGATCTGCAGCTCAGGATCAGTGCATTGTGTTCTCTCCCAGGCTCCTCTGGGCTTTGGAAACCCAGCCCACGTGTGTGGCCAAATCATTTCAGCAGGGCCTCATATTTCTTGGGATTTACAACACAAGCTTTGCAGTCAGACCTACCCGAGTTTAACTGGCATTTCACTTAACAAACTGTGGGCATGTTCTGGGGCCTTTCCAAGCCTCAGTTGCCTCATCTGTAGAATGGAACGTGCAGTGACGTCTCGGTAGGGCTGTAGGGAGAACAAAGTGAAATAAAATCCGCTGTGCATGCAGCACAGTGCTGATGTCATGTTGGCACTCAGAAAAACACCCATGCTCAACATGGGACAAGGGTTTGAGTGTGTAACTCGCATTCATAAATTAAGTTGGAGAAGATTTGGGGATGGTAACACTGGTTATATTTCCACCACACCATCAATACTTGGATAGTATTCCAAGTGTTGCTCCAGGAATATTTATAAGCTAATAAGGGTGCTGGTATGGCTGAGTCCCAAGGGTTCTTTAGAAATGATGTGCCCAATCATGTGGATTGACTGAAGTGCACTGGGAGACTGATGACAGGAGTGGACAATGGTTGGGCCTTACATGACCATGCAGGCCCACACCTCTGCAGCAGCCAGGCCACTCTCTGCAGCAGCTGGCTCAGAACAGTCAGGACTTGGCCAGTGACTGCCAGCTTCCCTACCCTCCACCCCCACCCCTTCCAGATTAGAACCAGCAGAGAAAGCCCAAGATGCTCTGCACCCCATCACACAGGATATGTGAGCTCAGGTAACCCACCTGGAGCTTCTCCACACAGCGCCCTCCTATCAGGGCCCACCAGAAGCCCCCCCGTGTTTCTACCACAAAGCTCCTCCCTCCCCGCCTGCCTTTAGTCTCTGCCAAATACAAGCGATGGTGCCTGATCCTTGGACCACAGCAGGGTGTTTTTTCCAGTTTGGATGGTCTCTATCTCCACAACATGGATGCGGCCAGGATAACACACATCAAGAAAAGCTTCATGGGAAACCTGCTAATCAGCCCAAAATCAGAATCTATTGGCATAAACTTTTTGGTGTATTTTTTCTAAAATGAAGATGCTTGCATTTTTCATCATACTGTAAATTTTAAAAATCAGATATTTAGGAAACTTATATTAAAAAGGACAAAGATTGCAAACTATAACCCTAATCTTGCTGTGCATAGGTGACCACACTCCATGTGTTCAGATATCTGTGTGATGTGGGTGGGAGGACACACTTACACACACATTTTTAGATAAATGTAATCCCACAATTCTCATTCTGAAATCACTTTTTCAATTCCACATCCATATGCATGGTTGTCTTTCCATGTTAAACAATGTTGGAATACACCATGGTGTTTAACATCTGTGCAGCATTCTACTGAAGGGACACACAGTCGTTAGTTTCAGCACCCTCTGTTGTGGACATTGAGGCCTTCACAGGATTGTGTTAAAGGAAACATTGCAACATACATTCCTGTTGGTCTGATTGTTTTGAAGGATTAGATGCTACCCCTGGGAAAGCTGCGACAGGGCTACCCATGTAAAACCTCAACATTCACAGTGACATTGCCCTCAAGAAGAGTCACATCGCTGTGACACATGGACATTGTCTACCCTTCTCAATCCTGCCTATATGGCAGGTAGAAAACAAGAGGGCACCCTGGATTGAATCTGCACTTTCTCATGATTGGTGAGGAGAAACATGACGTGCCTGCACATGTTTGGAATTCTTCTATCAGAGGTTTTTCATGAGCTTGGCCCATTTTTCAATGGGCAGTCTTTTTTCATTGATGTTAAAATTTCCCTATGTAAGAGGATATTAATCTTTTGTCATCTTTTACAATTATATTTTTGTATTAATTTTTTTCTTTGCAAATATTTTTAAAATTTTTCTCCTTTAGTTTGTAGCTATTGGGTTATGGGAAAGAAAAATATATATTCCCATTTCAAGATCATAAATGGTTTTAAGGTTTTATTTAAATCTTGGAACAAGGACTCTGTCTCCTACTGGGCTAGGGTCTGTCTTCAAGTGTGTTTTAACGCGGTGCATTGCATGTTTAGAACGCCCTTTGCTAGCTGCCATGTGAGGAGCAGTTTGTTGGGTGTGCCATTTTGAGGTTAGCATTTCTTCCCTGTCAAAATTGTGCAGGCATCTGACTGCTCTATTTTTTTCTGAGATCTTATTATGTCTTTGAGTAGAAGTTATAGCCTGTCTTTCTTTTTTTTTCTTTTGTTTTGGCTAAAAGAACCTGTTTACCTGTTTCTTCTTATTGAATGTAAGATTCTTTTCGTTTCTTTAAAGTTCAATAATCTTACCGGGAAAAAAATCTCTATTAATTATTCTTCACTAATTTTCCAGTTGATGGTACATTGTTTGAAGTTCTTTTATGTTTTTATTATCATTTAATTCCTTTAGTCTATTCTCTAATCTGTGGAGCAGTCCATATCCATGTCATCTCCATTGTCTTTCCTATTTTGATCCTTATCTTGGTGTGAATTCCCCCCAAAAATATGAGCAAGGCATCATGGCCGCCCTTCACTTGGAAAGTGATTCAAACAACAAGGAAGAAGGAAAATGGAAGCCAGACAGGAAGACATTCACAGGCACTTTTGTGTCTCAGGGGGCTGGTCATGCAGTCCTGGGAAAACGTGGCTATTCCTCCTTGCTACAGATGAGCCACTGTGTCTGGAACAGGGGGTGGTGACCACCATTCACCCACCAAACCTTTGCTCAAACTTGTCTGCTTGCTCCTCTACATTAAGGTGTCCTGGATGCTCTTCTTCCTCCTCCAACACTCAGGCCTCCAGGAGTGGCAGGAGAACCACGTTCCTCCTCCTCTACATACTGCTTCATCTGGGAGGCAGTGGGAGCAGGGGTCTCCATCACAGTGATTGGGGGAAGATGCACCCCCAAGCCAGGTGTTAGGAGACGGGGGGAGGCTGTGACCCAGGGCCAGGTGTGTGCCCTGGCTTCGCTGTGTGTGTGGCCAAAGTCCCAGATCACAGTTGGCTGCAAGGGGTAGAGCAGCATCCTTGGCTGAGGTCCCCCAAGGGGCCCAATCTGAGACTTGGATCTTGATCTTAATGTAATAAATTTTCCTGTCATTTTTTCACTGTCTTGTCTTGGGCCTTTATGTTATCTCTGCCTCACACTCCTGTCCAGACAGTAACTGAATTGGTTTCTCCAGTGTTGATTTTCATAATTTCAGCTTCTAAAACATTTTAAATTTCTGCAATGGCACCATTTCTTCCTCATCATCTTAATTTAGGCCTGCCAAATCTATTTTTATCTTATTCTGTTATCTTCATTGGTATTTAAACTTTATTCTTTTTATTCCCTTGGTATGTGAAGAAATCCCCTGATTGATTTGATTTCCCTCCCTCCCTCCCTTTCTGCCACCTGCTCTCCATCCTTTCCTTTTTAAAAAATAGATTTCAAGGGGATTGTGGTGTAGTCAGTGGTAGAGTATATGCTTAGAGCATGCAGGAGGCTCTGAGTTTAATCCCCCCAAATAATTTCAGAGCAGCCATGCATTTCTGAATGCTAACGGCAAGTTTTCCATTGAGAACTGAACATGAGTTCTCTTGTTTCTTCCCTGAAACAAAAGTATTGTCTTTGTGAAGCCCAGAGTCATCTGTTAAGCCACCAAAGTTGTACATCTGACACACGGAGCCTTCCACTAGCTGTGCCCGACTCCAAACCCTGCCTCTACCTGTTGAGGGTCTTGGTACTCAGTGCGCCCTGTGCCCTCCAGAAAGGCCCACAGGTTGCTTTCCCAACCTGGTTTCACCTCTCCCTGCAGACAATGATCAAGCCATGGCACTACTCACGCTCGACCTCCTTGTCTGTGAGCCAGGGAGCTTGAGTCATCTTCACTCTGGCTCCGACCTCCTGTCTCTGTTCTGTCCCACCCCACATGGCGTGGGTGTCGGAGACCTCACCGGGACTTCCAGTTTCAAATGCTGCTTATCCAGGGCTGAAGCGGCTGCACACTCAGCTCTTCAGGTGCCTCAAGGAAGTTCTCCAAAAGCCAGTGCTGGGCTCCCCCACCCACAGCAGTCTTGATCGGTCGCAGGGTGCAATGAACCACTGACTCAAGAAGCAGAAGAAACGAGAATTTTACTGCTCAGAGCTCAAAGGGAGGAACTTTGTCCTCAGAAGGGTCTCTGGAGGAAGTCCCCTTGGTCACGTACTTATCCCTGGCACTCAGCCTTGCTCTGCAAGTTGAGCAGACACAACTATGCACAGAGGCACTTAAGACTGAGTAAAGCACACTGATTTGAAAACATAAAATCCTCTCTCACGAGGGAGGGCACATTCTGTAGGTTTTGAATTGATGATTCCCTGTGGTTTTTTGAGAGCTGCTGTTGGGGCTGCTGGGGATGAGTGAGGATAGGAATGATGAGATGGGTGCTTTGTGAAGGACAGGAGGGTGACTGTTTTCAACCCCAGAGCCCAGGATTTGGACCTCAGTTTCAGAAACTAGAGGGTGTCATGAGGTGACTGTCATGATGTCCTTTGGCTTCCTCCAGGTTTGCAGCGTGGATGTTGGCTGCTCGGCACTGCCCATCCTCTACCCCCATTTCTGGTTATGGTAACAGAAGATGGCACTTGGAGGCTCTGGGTCCTGGCATTGTGTGAGGTTCAGCCCCAGTTTCAGGGGTGCTCACCTGACAGCCCCCAAGTTCCCCTTTACAGGGATTGGTGCAGGATGAGCATGTGAAACCCAGACTTTTGCTGAACCTGCCTGGGGCAATTCTTTTCTCCTGGCCTCAGAGTGGAGGGCTCAGGAGTGTGGCAGCCATTTTTGCATGACTGGGGGCACTTCAAACACTGGGCAGTGATACAGGAGGACAGGGAGTACCAGCCCTGGAGAAAAAGCTGGGGCCTCAGAGTCCATCATGACTGAAGGCCAGTCCACCCTAGTGCACTCACTGTGACCAAGGGCTTTCTTTGATTTAAGCAGCTCAGAGCCAAGAGTTCTGCAGCTCCTAGACAGGACCACTGCAGGACGCCATGCACCTGTGCTGCCTCTCGGCTGCCTGAGCAAAACCCTATTGTCCTTTGATCCCACTGAAGTCAGATGACAGCCTTTCCTCCCCTGTCATGGTTTCTACCAAACAGCTTTGATGTTCTCTAAGATCACGGCCCCAGCATTTCACCTGCCCAAGGAACCTGGCTTGGGGTGTTGTTTCAGAGAAGTCTTGCAGAACGCTTTCAGTAAGCAAAATCAGGATGAAGTTGCCCTGTTCTTGGGTGGGGTCTCCCTTCCCTCAGCCCAGAGTGAATGCTGATCCAGCCCCAGGTGAGAGTAGCTGCAGCAGGCTCTGGATCACCCTCCACCTCAGTGTGCCCTGGATGTAGCCTCCTCCAAGCTGGGCCAGCAAGGAATGGTAAAGGCAGTGGCACCTCTAGCTGGACACACCCACCCACAAGCAGGAGAAGGGCAATGTCAAGGGAGAGCGGAAGGGCAGTTAGTCGGATGAGACTTTTGAAATCTTTTGCTTTACTTTGGAGCTATAACCATAAAAAAATAATCACTTCCATTTGGATAAGGCTTTTTCCTTTTTATATCTCAAAGGGCTTTCATATCCACATCTGAACTGATCCTTACAATTCTGTGACATAGCCAGAAAGGCTATTGTAATTCCAGTTTTACAGTTGATGAAAGGTTGTTCTATAGAAATAAACCAGGGGCATGTAACTAATTATTAATCTATACTCTGTGGGTTCTCAGGGTAAGTACTGTCTTTGTTTTCTGATTTACAGATATTATCGTGTCATACTTCAAATGATTCGTGCGTGAACTTGTCAATGAGAATACAGTCGGTCTTGTCCAGGATCCTAGAAGTTTCAAACTCTATAAGGACTTTGCAGAAGACCAGCATTACTGTTGATGCTAGGCTTTCCTCAGTAATTTTTTAAACTAATTAATTTTATAGACTAAATTCAATTTCTTACAAGAACTTTGGGGACATTTAAATCATTATGCACTACCTGTTATCTCTGTAAGATTGCCAGGTCAGGGGAGGAGACACTTAACACTTGCAAGATCCAAGTTTAAGCCGACCGCTCTTTAATTAGGAACTAGCTGCAGCTGCATGGTTGCAAACCCAGCATGGGAGGGCATCTTCCTGGGCTCCTGGCCTCAGCCCAATGTACAGAATCAGGTGTTACTGACATGCTCTGATTCCTCCAATCCCTGCCAGGATGTGGGCTCTGGCATTGTGGAGCCGTGAGTAATTCCAGCTCGCCTCTCACGAACTGGCATCCTTGGGAAGGTTACTTATTTTTTCTAGGATTCAGTTTCTAGAGAACTATTAATAACAATAACTATTTATAGAGTTATATAAAGATTAAATGATTTCATATTTATGAAACACTCAGTATAGGGCCTGATAGTATATGTCCAAAAAAGCCCCCTGTCAATTTCATGATGAATCTCAGCACAGTACCGGCATCACCAGCATCTCCATTGCCACAGTCATCAAAGCTAACTGAGGACTCTCATTTGGGACAACTAGTAATCTGCTTCCTGTGCTCTACCACAACTCAGTGTCTGGACACGGATGGTCCCTGACCGTGCTCGTCTGCCCATAACGCAGGGATTGCATTTTGTGCCATGAGCTTTACGCATAGGAATCAGAATAAAATATGACCGTGACCTTTTTTTAAATTCTAACAGGAGGTTTTATGTAATCCAAGTCCCATGACTCAGTAGCTGTGCCAGTGTCCACTACCAAATTCCAGGGTCAAGTTGGGGGCTGTCTGCTTTACAGCTGTAATCCTCAGTGGCTGGAAATCGGCTCTGCTGGCGACTCTGATCTGGGCCTGTGTTCTGGCCATTCTGTTTCACAGGCTGTAACACCGCAGACCAAGAGGAAATGCAGGACACCTGTTAGGATTCTGGACATGGAGGGGTACATTTTATTTGAAGCTACTTTCAGGTCTAAATCTGGTGGCTTCGTTTGTGGAGGCCTTGCTAATTAATACACCTCAAAAATGATTTTACATGTAAATGGTTATATATAATAACATGAGATGCATGATAATGACTTTATAAATATCACCTCTGGTTTGAAAATCATTTCCTGTTAAGAGATTCCTCCATCGAGGTATTTCTACTAAGAAAATACTGTACTGGTAAGTGCCACTAAAAGCTTTTGAACTTTCAAAATATAATTAGGTTTAATGAAAGAAAAGAAAATCTTCCTACCCACTGAAATGGTCCTCAGACCAATGGTGGAATGTGCCAAGCACGGCCTAATAGACTTAGACAGTCCTCTGCTTTCCCCTTCCTTCCTCTCCTCCAGAGTAAGATATTCTGTTTCTAGAAAGAAAGAAAGAAAGAAAGCAATTATAAGATGAAACTGCACATTTTAAAAAACCATACATTTTCACAATTCTTCCAGTAGAGTGGTTGTGTGGGATGTCTATTTACTTTCAGCTATATTTTCTTTGCTTAAGTTGTGTGCACAAGTTTCTTTTTCCATGTTTAATTTTAGAATGACACTCAAGTTTGCAGAAAATATTTACACATAAAAAAACTAACCATATATTACACTATTATTAGCCACTAATCCTGTCGACACAGCATTTCTGAGGAACCACAAAATTCGCATCCCCAATCCTTGTGAGTCAGTAGCCACATGGCTCTGAGGCCCTGCAGTGGTTTTGCTTTGGTTGTGATAGCATAGCCTTGGGGATTTTTGCAGGAGAAGCCACTAAAAACATCAAAACCTAATAGTTCTGGTTCCTTGGGATGTAGGCATAAATAGGACATGATGTTCACACCAGTGGGCATGAGGAGAGACGTTGGGTTCGCTGCAGGGCAATCGGCTCCTTGGTGAAGGCAGACGCTAGGCAGTCTGCTAAGGCACGAGGATCTGTGTATGTCGCTCCTACTGTGTATCACAGGATTTAAAGACGAAGGAGGAGGAGGAGACGGAGCAGGAGAAGATGCATCCCCTGTCCCCACGCAGCTGCCACCAACTAACTACGAGGTGTGTTGCATAGTGCACGAGCCCAGTGGGCCAGAGACGCAGGGCGGAGAGAGATGTGATGCCGCCTTCCAGCAGACTGGCCTCCAGAAGGAGCCTGCTGGGAGGAGGAGTGCCCAGGCGGCTCCTGGCGGCTGGACACTGGCAGCGCTGGCTCTTCCAGCTGCGTTCTGCCGTCTCAGAGTGACTTTAGTCCCAGTGTGCTTCTCTTTTCCATTTGTCTTTGCTTCTTCACTGTAATTCGAAACACCGCTTGCCGTGAGCTCTGGGAAACGAGCAAGCCTTGGGAGGACTGTGGCTTCCTGTGCTGCAGGAAGAACCAGAGGGAACCAACATCTGGCATGTGCTGGGACCCGGTGGGAGTAGTGATTAGATTCCTTCGGTGGCAGGTAAGAGGATCTGTCAGAGGGCACGTGGTAGAGCATGTGGCTGGGCCTCGGAAGCCCCTGGAAGCAGAGCTCAGCCTCAGCCAGCTCCTGTGGGAACAGCCCTCCTCTGCTCTGGCTCACCTCCTCTTGTACTTGAGAAGAGCTTCCACGTTAGTCATGGGGGCACTTTGAGCCTCTCTAACTCCTGCAGCTGCTTGGTGAGAAGAGAGCCCCTTCTGTCTGGGGACCCTGAGAGGAGGATTCTGATTGACCTGGCTCCAGGTGGACACTCTCCCTGGACTCATGTGCTGTGGCCAAGAGTAAGACCCTCCGCATGAGCATGGTGTGTGGTAGGTTGAACCTCAGATGTGAACCACACACATGTGCGTGAGAACCTCACTTGTGACAACAGTCACTAAGCCCTCATGCCGAGAGCCACTCTGTGGGAGTCCACCGGAAAGGGGGATGTCCATCAGTGCTTCCTTAAGGAAGGGCTCTCTCTGAGTTTTCCAGAGTCTATGGAAATTAAAGCACCAGGATCAATGACTAGGACAAACCTCAGAAGCCAGTTGCTTTGGAGCTCTGTGGACTAGACTTGGCCTTCAGGATCGATCCTTCTTCCTGTCTCCCACCTGCCCTTGGCTATTTGGAATAGGACAGGTGACCTGAGAGATAAGAAGAGACAGTGCCACCTTCACCATACTCCATCACTTCCTTTCACAGCCCCTCCCTGGGCTCAGGTGTTCTACCCGGGGGCAGCCTTTCTGGGAGGGGAGTCCCGCCAGTGCCACTTGCCTCAGGACCATGGCTCACCCAGAGTCCAGGCAGCCACACAGTGGGCTTGGGTCGTCACTTCTACTGGTGACTAGGAAATCCAGGCAACTTTACAGCTAAACCTGTCCACTGAGCTCTCAGGGGCACACATTTGTTCCTAAGTTTCTAGGTGCACGTTTCATGCCATTTCCTGTGGCCGCTGCAGTGGATCATTTCCTACAGTGTATTCTTAATTCTATTTTACGTCCTCATAAGGACCGAAGGGAAAGCCAGGAACAAGAGACAGGGCACGAGACATGAACAACGGAGACCAGGCAGAGAGCCACACGAGCGTGTATTGGTCAGAGCTGACACAAAAGGCCAAGTCACTATAGCGGGAGAGGGGCCAAACAAGCTTGGGTTCTGGGACTTTGATGGGGCAGACTAGGAATCCTAGCCCCATGTGTGGGTCCTGTTGCGGGTGGTTAGGGGTGGGGTGGGGTGGTCTGAGGAGAGGTGAGCCTTTCTCAGAAACGCCCTGGGGCGGGAAGGTGAGACTCTTCCTTTAAGGCAGCTGTCTCTTAAGATGGCTGTCCAGATGCTAAGCAAGGACCTTAGGAGAACCCAACATGGTTTTTATAATACATAAATATTTTAACATATTTTTGATGGCAGGCAAATCTAAATACAATATGTAAAATGTTTAAGTTTGAAAATGAATTAAGCATCATGAAAAAACATAAGCAGACTTTTTTCCTTCCACTGCATGACCATAGAGCCTGGGAAAGAAGGTAAGACTGTGAAGAGGAATTTCTACATCACATACAAAATGCAACTAATGTGCTGAGAAGACCAGTGACATCCCTGTTGCAAGTTGATGAAAACAGAAATCCATTTCCTTCCAGATCATGGCCTGCAAGACAATTATTTGGTGTGTGTGAATTCTTTGATATACTAACAGGGTCATTATCCTGCAGGAGAGAACTTCAGAAGATAATTCAAAGTGACTGCAAGCATATTTAAGAAATGGCCAGTCAGAGGAATGCAGGTCATGCCAAATTTCAAGGCTCGGTTGAGAAAATGACCACTCAAATTTAGGCTCCATTAAAACAGGGCCTGTGGTTCCCGCAGACAGAGCACATTTTTCTAGTTCCTTGTTCCAATTCCTGTACTCAACATGGTGCCTGGAGGACAATAGGCACCTACTAAGTGAATACAATGTCTGTTTACTTATACTTGCTTTATTTGAAGAAATGACTAGCCAGGATTCTCTGGCTAAAAGGTATCTAGAGAATCAGAACGGACCGTAAGGGCATAGAAGCACAGCTAAAAGTTAAGATGCTTCCTGACAAGAAAAAAAGAGCCATTTCCGTTTACATTTAATGGTGGCTTAGCAGAGTACTTGAGAACGTGCATAAGGAAGACCACGATTAGCTGTCTTTTATCTTCAGAAATGGAGCAAGAAGAAATGATTTTAAACATTTATATGTGGCTCTAAAGGTAGACCTAAAAGAAGGAATTCTGATGACACTGATGACTGCAGCTCCGTCAAGGAAACCCTGGCTGGCTTTCTGCTTTGAGGTGGAAGATGCGATGCATATATCCATGTTTAGATCCTCCAGAAGTTCTCCAAAATCACAGCCCAAGTGTTTAAAGCAGGCATAAATTCACAAGGTCAAGGAGAAAGAGAGCAATGAAAGCAAT
Source organism: Spermophilus citellus (assembly GCF_964194105.1). Taxonomy (NCBI): domain Eukaryota; kingdom Metazoa; phylum Chordata; class Mammalia; order Rodentia; family Sciuridae; genus Spermophilus; species Spermophilus citellus. The sequence goes on from NC_138195.1 coordinate 93,108,375, forward strand.
AAAAATCCGGACACAGCATGATAGGAAAGAGGTCAAAGATCTATCACAGTCTAGAACCGGAGGCAGGAAAAACAGAATGAAAGCAATTTATACCTATAAGTCTCAAAAGACCTAGTGATTAGGGGCCCTGGATACTGCTGGAAGTGAGTAGGGTTAAGGCAGATGACTCAAATAAAGATGATTTTCAGAATTGTTAAGAGGCAAACAGCCTCCAGAATCCCTGTCCTCTTCCAGGTGCCTACCTCTCCCCTGTCCTTCTTCATGACACAGGATTTATTCTTTGTTTGTGATGGAAAAGAGGCCTCTGGACTAGAGGAACACCTGTGACTGAATACAGAGGGGCTGCACTGAGACTTGAGGGTGGGTGAATGAGGACACGCTGGGGCCAAGGACCTCTGTCAAGTCTCTACTCTCACCCAGCTCCCGTGAGGCTGGGACTTCGCCCTCTAGTCCGGAGATGAAGACACTGCTTTCCTGGTTATTTGGGCACCCAAGGAAAAACCCAACACTGGATCTCTGACTGAGCAGTCAGCCAGAAGGGAGGCTGATGGAAGATGACTTGTCCCTGTGTTGAGAGCTTCCAGTGAGCTCTGCCATGGCTTCTGCTTAATAGAAGCAGACAGCCAAGCGTTAAGAGTCACCTGAAAACATCTTTACCATGAAGGATGAATATCAACACAAATAGAAAAAAGCAACTTTCAGGAGATGGAATCACACAGAAAAAGGAAAACAACATCAAAAATCACACCAAACCCAAACAGAAAACCATTAGTAATATTCTTTCAGAATTAAGCAAATACAAGGAAAGCATAAAGTAAGAACTGGGTGTTACAGAAAAAGAACACTCAGGGAAAAAGAATGAAACATTTTTAGGAATAAAAAAAAAAAACCACCACAATAGAGATAACAAGTCAGTGGAAAGTTTGAATTATTGGTCAAGAAAGCAGAATGGAAAGATGAAGGAATGTAAAATAGGAGAAAGTAATCAGAGGACCAGGAGGTTTCATACCTAATAATATAGCAATCCCCCCTTATCCAGGGGGAGCATGTTCTACAGATGCCTGAATCCGCAGACAGTACTGAGGCCGGTGTATGCTGTTTTCCTCTATATACATACCTATGACAAGGCTTAATACATAACTCAGGCACAGTAAAGAATAACAATAAATGATAGTAAAACATACAATTATAATAACATGCAATAATACGATTTTTTAAAAACTGTAGAATTGTTTTTTTTTTTTCAATTTCCACTTAATATTTTGGACACAGTGACTACAAATAACTGAAACCCAAGGAATTAAAAGTGCAGTTAGGGCTGGGGTGTTGCTCAGTCATAGAGCGCTTGCCTGGCATACTCAAGGCCCGGGGCTCCTTCTGCAGCACCTCCAAAAAATGAAGACCCCACAGGTAAGAGGGGGACTACTTCAGTTCCCCAAAGAGAAAAGGAAATGAAGTAATGAAAGAAAATGCCCAATGCAGAAGGACATAAATTTCTAGTCAGAGGGAACACAACACAGGCAGCCCGTAGTGAAAACAGACTCAACAGGTCTGCTCACACATTGTTAATTTAAGAAAACTCAGGGGAAAAAAAATCCTACAAGCGTCTAGCAAGAAAGAAAAGGGCCACATGCAAAGCAAGGTCTCCTTCTTCAGCTGAGAGCCATGGAGGACGGGTTTCCTGGTTCCAAAGGAAGTGGTTTCCTGGCAGGAGTTCTTTACCAGATCATCAGTCAGTGGATGTGAGGTCATGATGTCTCCAGAAAGCAGCCTTGGAGATGTGCTCCTTATGCACTCTCTCCCGGGACTCCACGGACAGCTGTGCTCCACACCAAGGGAGAGTCTGGGTCTAGAAAGAGGAGCACAGGGTAGAGCACCAGGTTTGATGAAGACAGAAGGCAGAGGAGGGAAGCCCGCGATGCCAGAGGCACCTGGAGAGGCAGGGGGCAGAGGTCCAGGCCATGGGTGGCAGGCTCCGGAAGCTTCTTCAGGAAGTCTGAACCATGGGAACGAATGTCTGGAGAGGCGATTATACCACTGCTAAAGCTTTTGTGTTGGATTAATGGTAAGTGCATACAAAATTAGGTGAATCAAAGAGATAAAGTTATTATCTCCAGGAAAACAAAGGTTAGGCAAGAAAGGAAAAGCACTCAGCTTCCTAGATGGCTTGCTCGGGAGTAGTGTTGCAAAGCCGCAGTACTTAAACAAGCATCAGTCACACCAGAATTATGGCTTAACCTTGCAATGCCCAAAGCCGAAAAACCAAGGAACAACACAGGTCTGTGTTTGGAGGTGACCCACGGTGATCAGGGAGGGTGTCGAACACGGCTGCCCCCAGGAAGGGAGAAAGGAGCAGAGTGGGGGTCTCTGTTTTTATAAGGAAATCTGAGTGTGATCGACTCTTTATTCTGTGTACAGATGCAAGTTTTATAAAACCAGAAGCCAACTGACAAGAAGGGAAGGGAGGGAGGGAGGAAGGAGGGAAAGAGAAAAGGTAAGAGAGAGGACACCGACCCACTTCTTGGGCACACAAGCCTTGGCTGGATTGACACACCGCCTTGGCCACACGAGGACCCTGGACGTCAGCGGCAGAATTCCCAGCGTGTACTATGTGGTCTGCAACGTGCATGTCAGCACTTTCCCTCCTGTCTTTACTACACTAATTGTAAAGTTTAGCTCTCTCTCTTCCTGCCTATGATCATCCAACAGCAAGCCAAAAGGGGACCCCAGGAAAGCGCTTCCAGTTCAGGCTGGGCTAAGACAGGCTCCTTGGAGGCGAGTCAATTAGCACACTGCTGCCTTTGCCCAGCTGTTCACACATTTGTGGTACACTAGGGAAATTGTGGCCATGTTTGTAGAATTTACAATTCAAATTAAAGGAGAAGTTTGCAGCTATTTAGAACATATTTTAGAAGACAACCTTTGATCTTCCCGAGCCTTATACACTTGTATGTTTGGCAGCTACACCAGGGAGGAGCTTCTGGGGGCAGCTGGACAGTGGGAAGCCAGCCACCTGTGGGGGCTTGGAGTGCAGTGCACGCTTTCTACCCTCCCTCTGTTCTGTGCGCGAAGTGGCCCTGTTGGAGTTGTGGGTACGGACTTCTTCCTTGACTAAGAGGGAGTGAGGGACACCCACCCTTCTGTGTGCTGATGTGAGCTCCCCGGGATGGGGGTTCAAGTTTCAGTTCTGCCATTAATTTAGGCAGCTATTTCACATCTCTAAGCCCAATTTCCTTGCCTAAAAATGAGAATTTCCACATTCTTTCATAGGATCTTGAAAGGCTTTGGTAGAGTCATATAAATGAGCATTTGATGGGTTATCTATTATGACCTAGGCAATGTCTTGTCTGAACCCTTGGCAGCTGGTGGCCCCGTCTTTTCTTAAAGCTGACGGCGACTTCAGGCGACATCACTTGTGGTGATGTCACGTGCATTCCAGTTTGACCAGGTAAGAGCACTGAGCAGGAGAGCGCTGTTGAAATGGAGGATGGGAGAAGAACCCGTCAAGGGCATCTAGCTGGTAGGTACAAAACCCAAAACCACACGTAGGAAGCGTCTTACTTGATGATACCAGGAGCGATTTGGCTTGCTGGAAAGCTCTGAGCTGGATTCAACCCCTCATTGAAGTCAGCCCCTTTCTTTGATGTGACAGCCCTTCAGTATTTGAAAGCACCTACTCTGCCCCCTGAGCCCCTGGTGGTTCGAAGCTAGGCTCACTTGCTTCTTGGCATGTCAAATGCTGAAAGTCTTCCAGGTTTCAGCTCCCATGAGGACTTGAGCACCCTGGATCATTGGCCAAGATCCCATTCAACGCACTGGGAACTTTCTCTCCTCTGGTGGCCAGTGTATGAATCCTGCAGCATAATGGATTCCAGATCCTTCAGGTGGCCTTGCCTCCAAGCCCTTCTAATGTGTTATAAGCATTAGGCCGTCATCTCTACAAGCCTGTCTTAGGTCAGCCAGTTGAAGATTGGCCTGACCATCTGACAGATATGTCTTCAAGGCCTGTTTATCCTGGTTTACCAGTTCCCCATCATTTGAACAGATTTTGCATTCCTACTTGATGAAAGCAACAGAGTGTATTTCATTCACACACAATTTTTACAAATTGAAGGTGCAAATCAAAGGCCACTGGTTTCATCTTCTCATAATTTGCTGTGTGACCCTTGGCAGGTGACCCTAATTCTCCGTCTGCATGGATATGGACAGCTTTGCATCTTGGGGGCAGCAGGGCCAGTGGAACTTCGAAATACTAATTAATAAAGATCATCCTGAATGCAATGTCAATTCCAACAACCCTTCCTTGGAACTAAAACTCTCAACACAAAATAACCTAAGTTTTATCCCAGAGAGAGTTAGGAAGGCCCAGGTTTCAGACGAGGAGGGGAAAATACAGACTGACAGGTTGCTTTGTGCTGCTCAGTGTGTCCTGCTGGGCAAAGGGGTCAGGGGGTCTGCTGGACATAGGCACTGGCTTTCAGCACGTCTGTGTGGGCTCAGGATCCACTTCCCAGATGGAGACGGTGCAGATGGTGTCAGCAGCGGCGGGGTGGGAGGGTTCCGTCTCTTGGAGAAGGAGTGAAACCATCTTCCCAGATGGACAGGTCAGGGCTGTGGCTATTTCTGTGTTTTTCAGTAGGAGGACGGCGTTATTCCCACACCTGATTGGCAATCCTTTTTGGCACAATGGAATTTAAACGTTGGCAAGGGTGCTGTCACGTGACTGTTACAGAAATAAAACTTGGGCGCTCCACTTGTCTGACGTAGGACATCCTTCCCTGTAGGCAGACTTCCTCTTCTGCAGGGAGGGAGGGAGAAGAGGACTCATTGGATAATTTTAGAGAAGAAAGCTGAATTCCACTCTCTTTCTCATCTTTGATGGAAGGCAGGGAAGAGGAACAGCTAACCTGTCAAAGCTGCATCTTACCTGACAGCTCAGGGACCCCTCCCCTCTCAGCGGAAGGACAGCCCAATAGGGCAGCCTTGTCTTCCTTCTGTGTAACCCCAAACAAAGGGGCTAGTAACAGGGAAACCAACAGGCACACGTTTCAGTGCTGCCCCGTACAATTTATGTGTTTTCCTTTTGGTAGAAACTGACTCAAGAACTAACCAAAATGGTATTTTCCCTTGGAATTCCAAGTTCTCTTGGAAATTCCAAATATGGTTGAAATTTTAACCATATTCGTGAGAAGGACCTAAAAATCCATCATCTCAAATGCTTGATAAAAATGGATCAGAAGTGGCATGCGTAATGTTACTTTATCTTTTCTTAATGAAAACACTGCCACCAGCTGGTTAATGAATGGCTCTGACAGCTTTTTTATTGACTGAAATAAGCAAGTAATTTTCCCTTCATTTAAAAAGGAATCACAGTTGCTATTAAAGGTGATGTTTCCTCTTTTCATAAAAATTAATAGCATCTCATAATGCCTGTCATTCTCCAATCATTTGCAGAGTGAAGATGACGCCAAGAAGGCAGATGCTTATCATCCCTGAGTGACGGGGGGCAGTGTTTTCAAGAGTGTCCAAGGGTACCAATGAAGATTGCTGAATCTTGATTTCAGCCTAGTGCATCCCACTGTCCTGCTGATTGAGTTAAAGGGACAATTGTCCTCCCTTACCTAAAAGTAGGGTGGGCCCAGCTCACCGATGACCACAACTAATACCCTGTAGCATCCCCAAGACACCCTAACAGTGGGTGTCCCACTAAAATGAAGTTCAGCTTTATCTCTTTGTACATGCTGAGCTCCAGAAATGACTGATTTCAGCTTTAGGGGACCTAAGACATCTTTAAGGGACCTAAGATTGCTTGAAAAGAATGAGAGTGGGCACCTGTGCCACATGGATCAGAACACCAGGTGTTCCCTTGCTCAGGTTTCATAAAACAGAAGCACCCTCTTAGCATGTACAGGGCTTCCCTTAGGTCCAACGTGGCACCAGGAGAAGAAACGCATGCTTGTCACTTTGTGGGAACTGTCCTTTGGAGAAGGCTGGAGTAGGTCCATGGGCGTGTACTGCACATGCTCCCTGTGCCAAGCAGCAGCCCAGCACCCCAGAGGGAGGTCTGGTTGACCTTCAAGGTCAGCAGATGTGGGCTCCAGGGAGGGCATGGGACGTGTCTAGGAGAGTCCTTCTGTCCATGGAACCCCCAGTGAAGCTGGTTCAATGTGCACCCAGACAGAGCTCACAGGGTGCTGACCTTGGGCTGCAGCCAAGGACAGTGTGAACCTGCTCAGCTGGAGGTGGAAGACAGGGAGGGTGACCAAGAACTCAGCCACTTGGTGGTTGTTCTTGGTTTGGGTGGAGTGTGGCTTCATTCTATGTACCTGTGGCTGCAGTGAGTGACAGAAGTGTTCCTTATTGTATTTGTTCAGCAGGGTGCAGGTCTGTGGGTGTAGTCACTCCAGAATCTGCTGGTTACAGAGTTGAGCCATGGGTAGTGGTCCCCAGAATTAGCCCATCACAGAGTCCTTTTGTATAGCAGAGGCATCAGGAGACTGGTGGGCTGACAGCCTCCTGCCCAGAGGTCCCCCTTCAGCATTCCAAGGGTGAGGGCTGGGGACTGGCCTGGTGACCGTTGAGATCCATCAGAGCTTCCAAGGCACATTAACCCCTTTACCTCCCAACTGTAGGGTAGGCATACCCAACCCCAATTTGGGGTTGAAAAATTGAGCTGATATTCAAACTCATAAATCCTGTTTCTTCCATACCACATGGTGCAACTGAGGGCCTGGGTGGTGCCTGAGGCCCAGTAGTGACCTTGACAACCACACTCACCTTCTCCAAACCTCAGTTTTCTGGCATGTAAAATGAAGGAGCTGGGCCAGAATGACCTCTTAAGAACCTCAGCTCCTCCCATGTCTCAAGGTTTCCCACTTCCATGACTGTGTGTGTGTGTGCGTGTGTGTGTGTATGTGTGCGCGCGTGTGTGAGTGCACGCACATTCACCCTGTACACATGCCCACTACAGGAAGTTCTGAATGGAAATGCATGTGGGTGACCCCACCACTGTGGCTGCATTGACTTCATTGTCACGCTAGTAATCAATTCTAGTTGTTTCAATTGAGCACAGATACAACTAGAGAGAGAAAGAGAGAGAGGAGAGGTGGCATTTGCCAGAGTCCCTTTTCTTCCAACTGAGGAGGAAAATGTTAAGGATTTCCCGAAGAAAACGATTCATTTCTCTAAATGGCTTTCTTACTAAGAAAGAGAGAGGGATCATTAAGAATTTAAAATATGAAGATAAAAGCTCTTGAAGCTTCCTAAGCTCCAACATTAAGCTCCAACATCATTTATTAACTACATAGTTTTGTAGAACTCTTTACACTTAATATTTAGCTCAGTTGAGTTCACAGGCATAAAAGAGCTTACGCAACGGAAGGGCATTCTTTAAGGGCCAGCGTCGGTGTCAGGATGACTGACAGCACTTGCAATTCTGCAGAGAGTTGATATTCAAATAAGATGCAAAGCAAACATTTTGACTGTTAAGAGTTCCCACGGGCCTTTACCATGATCTCTAGAAACAAAGTATAGAAAAAGACTTTCATTTAAAAATGTCCATTCAAAATTTTGGATTAAAAATGGGGCCTGGTAATTTTTTCATGCTTTTATTGGTGCATTACAGTTGTAACTAATGGTGGGGTTTGTTGTTATGTATTTGCTCACGCACACAATGTAACAATATAATCTAGCCAATATCATTCCCCAGTGTTTCCCCTTCCTTCTCCTAACCTGGTCCCTTTCCTCTCTTCTACTGATCTCCCTTCACTTTCATGAGATTTCCCCCTCCCCTTTCTTTTCCTGTTACCTCTTTAGCTTCCATATTTTGGAGAATACATATGACCCTGTGATTTTTTTAAAAGAATAATTTGCTTGCAAAGTTTCTTGCTAGGCTATTAGGGTTTCTGCTCACCTTCTAACGCCACGTTGGCCTGATACCTTAATAATATCAAGACCTAAAAGGGCTCATGGTATTGATTTAATCAAGCAGTGACACTCAATTATTAAGCAGCCCCAGCTCCTCTACCACTGCAACCTCTGGCTCTCCCCGTGGATGATTCCAGACGCATTTGCAGTGCATGAGATTGTCTTCCCTGACTCTGCTCAGCGCGTGCTGGGCTGCTGCGGTTCTCCCCTACTCCAGTAATCCAATCCTTCATGAAGAAGACTCTCCGGAAGCAAATGCACCAGATGCTCCCCTGGGAAGGAGTTTCCCCAAACTGCACCTTGGCTCTGCTTCGGCAGCCCAGGGCCTCAGCTCCTGGGCTCGAAGCAGGAGGACATCCAGAGCTAGTCCAGGCGTCTACTCGCCTGTCTCCACACAGCCTTCCCTTCCTGGAGCGGACCACCTATCCTGTGCGATGGGCCTTTTTCAAAGCCCAAGACCCAGGGCTTCCCTTCCTGACCCAGCCTAGATCCATGGGGACAGGGATTCAGGCGCCCAGGGCCACGTTGGCTGGACAAGGTGGCCCGCCAGCTCCAGGGCCCCTGCATTTCCACTGGGCCTCTCCTGCCTGCCTCCCTGGCTGTGCTCCCTCCCTCCAGCTGTAGGATCTAGCTGTGTCCCTGGGATGTCGCCCAGAACCCCAGAAGCCCGCGGAAGCGCACCTCTCCTGTGCCCGCTACCACCACCGCACACACACCGCCACCTGGCAGGGGCCGCGAGAACCAGAACAGACCAGCTGGAGCTCTTCTGCTTCCTCTGATTCTAAGGTTGATTTGTTCTGTCCTTAAAGTGTAAGAGTAGCACACAATTAGGAAGTGCCATCATTTTATGAAAGCGTGTTTGAAATCGTTTTCTTGGTGGAGAGGAAGGGAACTCAGCTGACGTCCAGAGTGTTTTCCACAGTAAGGAGAAGAGTTGTGACTCGTGATGGCAGGCAGCCTCCATGGTTCATGGGCGCAGCCTGTTGTCACCTACCTAGGCCGACTTGCCTTCAGACTTCTCCTTTCTCTCGCACTGCACAGCCAGACCCAAGCATGCTTGTAGACATCGCCAAAAAACAGAACAAAAATAGTGTAGAAAACTGGAAAATAGGGCAAAGTATAAACAACATCAACAAAAAATAGTCAATCCTATCACAAGAGATTACCCCCTTTAACTTTTTAGTTTATTTTCTTCTTTTTTCTCCCCATACATTAAAAAAATGTTTTTAGAAAATAATTTCACATATGCTGTTTTTGCATCCTGAATTTTTCATTTAACATAGCATAAACATTTCCCGTATCATTAAATATTTAGCAAAATATATTTAAAGTCAGCATAATAGTCCATCATATTTATATACTATAATTTATTTATCCAGATCCCTTAATGCCAACAACAGGTGTTCAATAAGAGTATATTAGTGTATTAAATTCCTCTCTGTGTCAGGTGACGGGGCTGTTGGACTTTTGGTATTTTCTACTCTTTTTTGATTAATAAGCTTCCTAGTGTTGAGTATGTTTCCTCACGTCTTTGTATACACCTTTATTTTATGAGGGTAAAATTCTTCAAATGCCATTGCTGGATGAAGAGGGATTAACCCAACTTTTTATTTGAAAATTTAAAAACTTACAGAACAACAGGAAAAAAATAGTAGAGTGGGAATTTCACTTACATTTCCCAACTGTGACTATTGTCCTAATTCTCATTCCCCCTCCCCTTCTTCCCCACCCCGTCCTCACACACAAATGAGTATGCATGTGTACCCGCAGTGCACACAAGGTCACACATACACTCACACACACACACACACACACACACACACAGTCCTTTTTCTCTGAACAGTTTGAATCTTGGGAAGATGGCCTGCAGACTCTGCTCGCTCCTAAGACTTGAGCCTCCAAAGAGAGGACATTGTCCTACCTGCCCTGGTCCTTAATGAGGCCCAGGGATTAACATCGATATTGTCAGTTATTATTGACTAATAGATAATTTCCCTTGTTTCCCCCAACATGTCCCAATAACAGCCTTTACAGGGGCTGGTTTTGAGATTGTGCGGGGGCTTCTCTGCTGCTTGACATCCAGCTGAGGTCATGCTTTATTCTTGGTAAACACATCTTGTTCCTTCCCCCCACCCCATAATTTTTTTGAGGGAGAATCTTCACTGCGTAAAATTGGCTTTTTAGGTGTGTGGCTCTATGAACTTGCATAGGGATGCAACTACCTTGGAGGCAGTTTGAAGACAGAGCGTTTCTGGGATGCCAAACGGTTCCCTCTGGCCCTTCTGTAGCCGAGAGCCAGGCCTCTCCCTTCCGGCCCCGGGGAACCTCGCTGGGTTTGTTTTGAGGGAGGACCATGGCCATGCAGTGTGCCTCTGTTGAGTCTGACCTCTTCCAATCTGCATGCCTTGAGGAGTTATCTGGGATGTCACCTCTATCAGGACTTTGTTCCTTTTTATTACTGAGTAGCACTTCTATTTCAGTCATCTTCTCACTGCTGTGACCAAAGATCTACAAGGACAATTAAAGGAGGAAACGTGATTTGGCACTGACGGTTTCAGAGGCCTCAGTCCTTAGACAGCCAGCTCCCTTCCTCGGAGCCGAGGTGAGCCGCACATCATGCAGGAAGAGTGCGGTGGAGGAAAGCAGCTCAGGACGTGGCACTAGAGGGCAGAGAGAGAGAGGTGTCACCACGACAAAACATACAGCCCCCAGTGACCCCCCTCCTCCAGCCACAGCCACCTGCCTGCAGCCACCACCCGTTCATCCCCATCAGGGGATCGGTGGTTTAAACTCTCATAACCAATCACGCCACCTCTGAATGTTCTTCTGTTGTCTCACCAAGAGCCTTTGGAAAAACCTCATATTTAAACTGTAACAGTTTCAAATTATAGATGTGACCCAATCTGTACATTTACCATTGATGGAAATTCAAGTTGTTTCCAGATGTTGTTGGTGGAAATGAATAAAGTTCATATAAATGTTCTTGTACTGGCTTCTGTGCACTTCATTTCTCTTAGGCAAATACATAAGAGTGGAATTTCTGGGTAAAGTACTAAGTGGACATTTAGTTTCATGGAAGACTACTAAACTGTTTTTGCATTCCCCCAGCAAGCCAGTTGCTCTGTTTTCTAGGCAGCCTCTGAAATTATCTGGTTATGTTTTCAACACTCCCAAGAGAATGTCATAGATCTTGCTGTGATTTAAATTAGAATTTCCCTAATGACTGATGATTTTGACATTCCTGTATTTCTTTGGCAATGTGTCTGAATATCAGTTCAAAATCTTAGTGCAGGGTAAGAAGGATATGTGTCTTATGAAAAGTTTTTTTTTCCTCCCCTGGTGATTTGGGGATTGAACCCAGGGCCTTGTGCATGTGGGGCAAGCACTCTACCAACTGAGCTGTAGCCCCAGGCCCCTGTCTTATGAAGTTTTGAAAGTTCTTTACGTATTGTGGCTGCCAGTCTTTGCCAGTTATGTGATTTGTAAACATGTCTTCCCAGTCTATGACTTTTCATTTTTTTTAGTGGTGTCTTTCAAAGAGCAGACATTTTAAATCTTGATGCATTTCATTCCTGAGCTTCCGTTTTCTGTTTATGGATCATACTTTAGGTTGTCTTCAACAAGTCTCTGCCTAACCCAACATCTCAAAGCCAACCTGCTATGCTTTCTCCTAGCATTTTAGGTTTCACAGGTGAGACTATCCACTTTGAGTTGATTTTCACAAACACTGTGGGGGTGAGTCAACATTTGCATTGTGCCTATAAATTATTCCAGCATGACTTTTTGAAAGAGCACTTTCTCCATTGGGTCACTCTGCTTTATAATCTAAAGAATACAAAATCCAAAATGTGAAGAGTGATATAAATTCAGAGCCATTAAAATTTACCATAACTATATGCAAAGGAACTGAAGACGTGAATATTCTAGTTGATGAAGGTTCCTGGTGCAAGACCAAAAGCCAGATGACACAAGCTCATTAGCTGTCCATTTACTTGATGAGAGTTTGAATTAAATGGGCATTTAACTGCAAATTCTTCGGTACCTAGAATGTAACATTGTACAGTAAAAAATTGATAAGCCTTCAAAGAACTAAACAGTCACTCCTCAAAATAGGAAATACAGATAACCAAAAATATATGAAGAAATGTTCAATATCCCTAGCTATCAGGGAGATGCAAATCAATGCAAACCAAAACTACATTGAGTGTTCATCTCACTCCAGTCAGAACGGCAATTGTCAAGAATACAGATAATAATGAATACTGATGGGGATATGGGGGGGGAATGTACATTCATACAGTGTTTGTGGGACTGCAAATTAGTGCAACCACTCTGGAAAGCAGTAGGAGAGTCCTCAAAAAACCAGACATGGAACCACCACATGACCAAGTTATCCTACTCTTTGGTATTTATCCAAAAGAATTAAAATCAGCATACTATAGTGATATACCACATCAATGTTTATATCAGCACAATGCACAATAGCCAAGTTATAGAACCAGCCCAGATACCTGACAACAGATGAATGGATAAAGAAAATATGGTCTATATACACAAAGGAATACTACTCAGGCATAAAGAAGAATGATATTATGGCATCTGTTGGTAAATGGGTGGAACTGGAGAACAGTATGCTCAGTGAAATAAGCAAGATCCAGAAAGTCAAGGGTCAAATGTTTTCTGTCATATGCAGAAACTAGACCAAAATAAGGGAGAAAAGACTGGTGGGAATTCCATGAAACTAGAAGGAAGGTCCGTGCAGTAGAGGAAGTGTGAGGGGTGGGAAAGGGAAGATGGCAGATGAACATGACCTGACCATCTTATCTACATGAGTCAAGATTCCACAGAGAAGTTCACCTTTACGGATATCTATAAAGCACTAACAGACCTCTAAATAAACAGGAGGAGCACAGCAGAGGAAGAACTAGGGGGGGGGATCCCTGGGGACCCAAGTGGAGCAAATCACATCCCACGCCCATATGGTCATGTCAAAACGAACCCCCAAATCAAGGCTGACTATAATGCACTAATAAAAAAACGAACCTTTATCTTATTCTTGTCGTTTCAAAATGCTTGTGCTACTCTTTTGGTTTTTGTGGATTTAAAGGGATTTGATATATAGGAAGAGCTCATTTTTCAGAACTGTTAGCCTTTGAGGAAGATTCTACTCCTCAGGCCTCTCTGCCTTCCCACCTCCTCTGCAGATAGCAGCTCTCCCCACCTGCGCAGGGAGTGATTGCAGGGAGAATTCTAATATTATCATTTATTGTTTCTTCTATTAGTTTTTTGTTTGCTTGCTTGTTTTCTCTCAGAAGATTCTTGTTGTGCTCAACAGCAGTGAATTTTTGTTCGAATTCACTGCTTAGGCTTGCTTTAATGTAAAAAAAAAAAAATAATGGTTTAAATGGACTATGAAGAAAAACAGTAACTGAGGTTTTCTTCCTGCTTCGTTGGCGGATGAAAGGCTGGTGCAGAAAGCCGATCGGTCTAAGATCTGTATGGAACCGGAAGGAATCATCTATCAGATTCTGTATCCAGGTCTTTTTTCTTCCCTGAATTGTGAGCTCAGCATCTCGGGGCTCCAGGTGAGAACAATGCACCAACACCAGCGACGTCTGTGTTTGTCACCTCCCCATCTCTGACTGGGGTCCCTGCTGTCAGTGAGAGCTGCAGCTCTCGGGTGGGCAGGGTGCTGGCCCTGGGCTTCCACCTGGGGGTCTCATGGACACTGCTTTGAGTGGCAGGTGGCATGTTCCTGCATCCGGCAGACTGAAGGGATCCTGCCCAGGTGGGTTCACCCCGTGTAGGAGCCCAGCACTCGGCTAAGGACGTCAAGACAGGAACCAGCCTCCTGCAGCACGGGGCCTGGTGGTGAAGGCTGCCCACCCCACATGCTGCCCTCACAGTGAAGGGCTCTGGGGACTCTAGAGCACCCCGTTGAGCACCCGCTCAGCCCTTTACACTGTCCCATGGCTAATTCCAGTGAAGAAACATGATGGGAATGATGAGCTTTATTTTGCCTCAACTGCACTAAACCTCACGCCATTCAAATGAGCCGAAGTCCCCAGGGATTCATCGTGATCGATCGTCTTCACCCCGTTCCCAAGCTCATCTTCATTTCAACAATCCTGTCATCTGCGATAAACATCTTCCATTTTGCCTTGCAATTGTTGATTAGTGTGTTCAACATCTATTAAAATAAACCAAATCTGTGAGCCATTCTTTATCATTTGTATGAACAATGAACCGTTATCCAAGCATGTCTATTATTTCTGCCCCTTGAAGAAAAACAACAGTCCAACCACGAGTTGGAAAACCCTGCCCAGTGGCTATCTGTCCAAGTCAGCTAGCGTCCATGGAGCCCACTGTCATTTTAATAGCGGGCCAAAAGTCAGCAAACACTGCCTGTCTCGTTACAGGCACCATCATGTGGCCACCCGCTCAAGGCAGCATCCATGGCCAACACGTTCAGCTGCCGGTAAAAGTCAGGAACAATTGCTTGTGTGGGGATGGATTTCAGGAGGTTGGGAGTCTTCCCTCTAGGGCTGATGCAGGTGCCCCCAGAACCAGGCACCACAGCATCTCCACCATAACCACTGTCCTTGGTTCAGACCTCATGTCCTGCTTGCCTCATGTCCTCAGCTCTGGAGGCACATGACCTGTGTACCAAGCAGGAAGCCTGGCCGGGTGTTACAAGGAGCAGCTGTGAAAGGCACCTCCAGCTGCAAGGGACTCTGGAAAGGCAGCACTTGAGCTGGGCTTCTTGTGCCATTCCTGTGAAAATGGGCAGAAGCATGGCCTAAGCTCAGGCGACCTCTGCCATAGGTCATCAAAGGACCAAGTCCTGAGAGTGAGGCGCACAAATACACTCAGAGTGTGCAAAGGATTGCAGCAGGTGAGTCGGCTCAGCTCCTCCCTGATCCTGCACCATCGTCTCGCCCGCCGGCTTTCTCTCCTGCAAGAGCGCTCCCATGCTTCTTTGCTGGAGGGCACCTCAGGCTGCTGGGGTGCAAGAAGGAAAATGTTGGGACGTTCCAGGCCCCGAGATCAGCCTGCAGCCAGCAGTTTCCATGTGTCCTTTCTTTGCACTAACAAGGGACACTCTGGATGGGAGCTCCCTGTCTCCTGGGCCTCCCAGGGGCTTCAGCCCAATCACACTGATGGGCTACTGCCTGTGCCAGTCCTCCGGCCACTTTCCTGGTCTCACTTCCCATTCCTCTTCCCACTTTTCCTGGGATCACTCCCCAATAAACTGCTTTCACAAACATCTTCATCTCAGGGATGCTTTTCAGGAACCCAAACTGAAACACCAATGTCAGAGCTCCAGCTCCCTCAGTGCGCCCGAGCGTCTGCAATTTTCTCAGTCAACCCTGGACTTACCAGAGACCTCACATGTGGTGGGAAGTGTCCATGTCACCATCTCTCATAATGCTGCAAGTGCATATTGATACGATGGCTATATCACTGACGTCTTCAGATCCACCAACTGCAAGTTAAAGAACTAAGTCAGCCTCTGAGCCGTTTGTTAGAGGAAAAGGCCACTTTTAATCAGAATAAAATGCAGTCTTATCATGCCAGTTCAGAAGGGCGTCCTTCCCAGCAAGCCCCAGTCTTACCGACAGGGTAGGTTGTGTGAATTTTACTCTTCAATTAATTCTGAAATCAAGTTTGATGGAAGGATGGTCAACTTCTTAATTAGTTTTATTTATAGTACTTTTTATTTGTTGTTTCTAGTCAAAAGACCACATTTTCTGGATTTGAAAACACAGTTGGATTTTCTTTGAAGCCTGAAGGTTTGTTTGCAAGCATTCCACCATGACCTTGGCTTGCACGATCCATTGTTTTTGAACAGGGGACAGTAAGACACAAACTTATTTGCCTGTCTGCAGTGGTAAAATTCATTCCTGAAATGACTTTCTAAGAGCTCCGTGTGTTCTAGGTGGACTGCCGTGGTCGACTCTCCGTGTGCCAGCTGGGCTTGAAGCGCCTTCTGCTATGTCAGGTTCAAGTCCAAAGCCTCACAGGCAAAGGTCTATGGGCCTCCATGCTCTGTGATTGCAGCAGGTTCCAAATGCCTTCATTCCCTGGAACAGTTTTGCTTCTTCCAGGCTCACATGTCTGACTTTCTTTTTAAAAGCCACATGTTTCATATTCTCTACTGAAAATGTAGTTTAAAAATTATAACCCTTTGGCAGGGCAAATGAAAAATGGCACTAACTCGGCAAAAGTCAAATTTGCAGTCCTTTTTTTGTCAAGAGGATTCATTGTGGCTAGGCCTAGACAAAGTTGCGTTTTGGTAAACAAAATGTTTCAGCCGATGGAAGGAAGGTGAACTGACTGGTGAGGGCCAACTGTATTTCCTATCATCAAACATGGATTCCAGAAGAGACAAATTCATTTTAGAAATGGCTTCTAGATCAAGATTTTGCACCAAGGACACGTTTTCACTTCCACAAAATAAATCTCCAATGACAGTTTTTAAAAAGCTCAAAAGAAAATAAATTCATTAAAAAATCGCACTTTAAAATGTTGAATGGAGGCTGACGGGAATTCATAAATGCCATCGTTCCCTGATTCTTGGATGATATCAGGAAGCTCCCAAGGCTGACCCTGAACTAAGGCAGGTTGTTTGTAAACAAAGCATTTGTGGGGCAGGAACTTCTAGAAAGTGAACTGATAGGCAGCAGCCAAGGGCACTTTCTGAATTTAGCACCAGTTCATCAGGTGGTGACCTTACTGCTCCCAGACCATAGCTATCTGCTCAGTGTGAGGCCCTGGGCCCACATTTACCCCTCCAGGAGGAAGGCACTGAATCTATGGGGAACAGTCACACACTCCTGGGGAATGTTCAGTGGGCCACAACTCTCATGGCCTGTGTATGACCAAGGCAGAGGCTCCCTGCATGCGCTCAGGGGCTGGAACCCTGGGGCCGGATGCTGTTCACAGTGGGAGCCCCAAACCTGGGGAAGAAGAACTGAGGCAGGGCTTAGTGAAGGACCCCTGGGCATGGAAGCCCCCATTCCCCATGAGCCCCTCGTCATGTGCCTTGTCCTCACAGAAGGGAATCCCCAGCAGGGACGGGGCTTGCTTTTAAGACTATCCGAGCACCCGCTGTGGTCAAGCATGCGCACAGCCCATGGCATGGGGTGGGACCGTGAGGCAGCCCAAAGACAACCTGGGCAGCCGTCCAGGAGGCCCCTCCAGAGCTCTGAGCCTGAGCAGGCAGAGCAAATTTAGCAACCAGGAGCCATCTCCTGCCCTCCTGGATTCCAGAAAGCTAAATCACTGATTGCAGTGAGAGCATCTCTCAACCCTGTTTATTCCTAGCGAACACTGAGCCATCTGCCGGGTACCTCTGCAACCACTGTCAACGAGCCAGAGCTCGTTCCAAATTTACACGCGTCGAAGGGTTACTGGGCCATGCCAATCAACAAAGAGCTCAGAAAACGCTATTCCCTTTACAAAACTGCAGGACTCACCAAAGAAGTTTGGGCTCTGCCCGTATGTTCTGGTGGAACTTAAACTACCCGGTGATGCGAATAATGATCTACCAGGAGTTTATGACTCATGCGCCATTTGAAGCCAGTTCCATTGTGAAAAGGCTGCATGCTGCAGGCTGTGGCTACATGGTGTTCCAGAAAGAGCAGAACCATGAGAACCAGGGAGGAGGGGGACAAACAGTGGTCGCCCAGGGCTGGGGGAGGGAGGGAGGGATGGACCATGGGTGGGTTTTGAGGGCTGTGCACCTGCAGCATTCTGGTGATACTTGGGTGTGGACAGACATGGCTAGACCCTTGTGAAAACCACAGCTGCACCCGGCAAGGAGCAGGGCCCCAAGAGCCCACGTGTAGGTGGGGCTCACAGCCGTGAGGGCGTCAGTGTGGGCCCAGCCTGGGAAACTCTGAGACACCCCGTCTGCTGAAGGACGCTGACAGTGGGTGGCTGTGAGGGTGGGGATACCTGGGCGCCTCTCCGCCCCTCGGCCCGATTGTGCTGTGAGCCTAGCGCTGCCCCAAGCGTCTACTGAAGAAGGGGAGGAAAGAAAAGAGAGCATCCGTTATTTGTTAAATTAGATTTTAGAAGTTCAGAAAAAGTGTGACGACGACCATAAAAACCCTCCCGATTAAAAGAAAAAGCCAAGTATAGCCCTCTAGGAAAGTAAAGGGGAAGGATCTAGAAGGAAATTCACTGATAAAGCAGCAAAGGTGGGCCACAAGCCAAGCAAAGACACCCTCCACACCAGGAGGCTGCACGTGGAGTACCCGTGGGCAGGCGCGTCCCCCCCCAGCTGGCCGGCCAGGATGAAGAAATGACATAAGTTCTGGTGAAGACATGTTAATGGGTAATTTCACAGACTCTTCAAGGAAATACGGGCTGGCAGAAATCCAGGGAGTTCTTTCCATCCTGGGTAATGTTCCTAAATTTCGAGGGATACTCTGTCTCCATATTGATTTAAGTTTTCAGGTTTCAATGAATTCAGGTGAACTAACTTTTTAAAATGGAAGACTTTCTTTCAATTAGTTGTTCTTTTCATTAGTTAGAGGCTACCTCAAGACACAAAGTTAAAATGAATTCTGAAAGCAAATACTAATCCTTCTTCTTCTTTTGCCAAATTCAATTCCATCGATTAAGTCATGGAAATAGCAGAGAAATTCAGAGGCAAGGGAAACCCTGCAGTTGATGATATCGTCCCTTCACAATCCTGAAATGGAAGATTCTTGGGGCTCCCACAGCGGTCATGAGGGCTGAGCAAGGGGGCACAGAAGCCAAGGGAGCCCTGGGTCAAGCCTATTAAAGTCAATTCCTGCTGCTCCAGAGGACGGTGGGGGGTGGGGGGGTCTGGCTCTTGTTAAAGACAGTCCCTAACTCATGCAAAGTTAGAAAAGGTCCTACATTCCTCAGTTCTTCCAAAACACTGTCACTGGATACATGCCCATTTCTCCCAAGGGATGTAACCCTGATGGTCTTAGGAAGCCCAGAATATGCAGACATGGCGCCTCACTGAGACTCTAATAAGCTGTGTGAGAGTGTAGACCTAACACAGTACCAGCCATAGAAATCACACCAGGCATAAGGAAGCCATTCAACTAATTTCTGATCAATAAATGGACAAATGAGTGGTTGAATGGATAAGTGAATGGTGGGTGGACGGACAGGTGGATGGGTGGATGAGTGAATGGGTGGATGAGTGGATGGGTCGGTGAGTGGATGTATGGTGGATGGATTGTCCCAGGTAACACCAAGGAAACAAAACAGATTTTTCACTGCATAAAAAAGTTAATTCTGAATATCCCCAGGAAAAACCTGACTCAAAAGAAGACATAGAGGATTTATGCTCAGGAAAAAAAAAGCCTCAATAGTAACTAATTAGAAGAAGACATTTCCAGGGTCCTTTGTTTATCAGGAGAGCTGAAGCTTGGGCGCATTCTGGTGCTGGCTGTGTTGCTGTGAATTGGTTCTTTCCTAATTTTGAAAATTTAATTATGAAGGAGTTTCTTATTTTCATGTAACTGAATAAAAAAGATTGTGTTTTGACTTCCTAAACTCCGATTTTTTTTGAGAGAAAAAAAAATGACTCTGGCAAAAGCTTGTATTTTAATTCTTCAAAGGAAGGTGAGCTGAATTGAAGCAAATGCCATTTCTTTCTTGGCCTCCCAAGTTGCATGATGAATCTGTGTCCTAACTGAGGTGGGAGACACCGTCTAAAATGAGGGCTGCCGAGCTATTCCAGGTTCACGGCTCCTTTCTGAGAGTAGAACTCTGCACCTCACTGAAAACTTCTGCAGCCACGTCCAAACTTTGCCGAATCACTTTTTTCTAATGATGGTGTGAAGACTGAGACAATAAAAAGGTATAGCTCCCATTCCTTTCTTTCCTTATGGAATGAATGGTTTTGCCAAAGGAAACTCCAAGAATTAAAGTCCAAATGAGCTGCTCTTCTCAGAGCCCGTCTCTGGCCTGGAAATGGTTTGTGTGGTGGAAGAATGTGGAAGGAGCTGATGATTCCCACCTAGAGATGGTGGGCGGCTCGAGCTTCGTAAAGCTCGAGTGTTCGGGAAGCGTTTGCTCATTATGGTCGAAAATATTTGGGGAATTTTTTGAAACAAAATATTAGTATTTTTGTGCTTACAGAAACCCTAGAAATTAGATTTTCTTTCCTGACTTTGGGGGTGTCAGTGGGTCCTAACTGGAGAGCAGGTGTCGATGGTATAGAACAATGGGTCAGAGACATTTTGGGCTGCCACACCTTGGGGTGGGAGTGATGGCCAGAGGTGTTCCTTAACATTCTACACCACTCAGAGGAGGACTCCAGGTGGACTCCCCCTCCCTCCCTCCATTTGCCCCTCACCTGTGTCCTCACATCTCACCAGAGCCTGATCCCTGATCCATGCAGCTGTCTCCTTATGTGAATTTTTCCAACTTGACCTAATGGGCCTTCTTCTCCTCACTGGTCACCTGTCCTCCTTCATCTGACGACACTGTGCTACTCCTCTTTGTCCTTCCCATGCACCCCTCCTTTAAGCCCTTGTTAGTCCTCTCTGTTGCTATGACAAAATACCGGAGAAAATCAATTCAGAGAAGGAAAGATTTATTTTCGTTCAAAATTTCAGAGATTTCCGTCTATACCCAGCTGGCTCCGTTGTTTCTGGGCCTGTGTTGGCAGGGAGGGTCTGGTGGGGCAGAGATGCTCATCTCATGGTGGCCAAAGAGCAGAAGGAGCAAGGAAATAAGGGGCTGGAGGGCACCCCCCAGTGACCTACTTCCTCAACTGGGCCCCCCTCCCAGTCTACACTACCTGCCAAGAACTCATTAAGTCATGAATCCACAAATGGATTAATCCATTGATGAGGCTAAAGCTCTTGTGATCCAATCGTCCCCTAAAGGTCCCACCTCTGGACTCTGCTGCCTTGGGGACCAAGATTTCATAGAGACATGAATCTTTAGGGGGACATTTCAGATCTAAACCTTAAAAACTGTCTTTGGTCCCAGGACCAAAAGCTGTGTCAATGAGGAGTCATCTGGGCCAACATATCGACAGTGTGAGGTCCCTGTGTTGGGGGTGTGCAGGGGTTAAAGGCAGGGCTCCAGGCAGAATCTCAGCTGCCAATGACAAGGGTCCTGATCTCTCCATTCCAGGTGGGGAGGTCAAAACAGCTGGTCATCTCAAAGGAGTGTACCTGTAACATGTATTTAACAATCAGCCACACATGATTTATATGTGTGTGTGTGTGTGTGTGAGTGTGTGTGTGTGTGTGTGCACGCACATATGTGTTACTGGGGATTGAACCCAGTGGTGCTACCACTGAGCTTTTTAAAAACCTCCAGCTTTTTTATGTTTTTCACTTTGAGACAGAGTCTCCCTAAGTTGTCAAGATTGGCCTCAAACTTTCAATCCTCCCACCTTAGCCTCCCAAGTGGCTGGGGTTACAAGTGTGCACCAGCACGCCTGGCAACAATCAGCCCTTGTTGCTTTTGAGTGCTCCACCCAAACATGGTATTATACATCATTTTAAAATTCATCTTGACAAGCCACACTTTTTCTTATAAAACTAATTGAGAGTAAACTAAAGTGTATGAATATTTTATTAAATGGAAAGAAGCCAGGCATACTATAAATAACACTTGGGATTTATTAAAATTAATTTGAAAGGTAATTTCATTATAAATTCATAATATACTGATCAAAGCCAAAATGTTCTACGTTGTAACAACATTTTCAAAGTAACATCCCTATAAAAAACCCAAGAATTGTGTGAAAGAGTTTTTCATAAGACTCTGATTTTAGGAAGCAGATCAATGGACGCAGACTCTCAGGGGGCCTCCTACGAGGGAGTTGGCCAGGAGGGGATTTCCTCACGCCAGTCTGAGCAGCACCTCCATCCACACCACCCCTATACTACCCGCCTGCCTTATCCACAGGGACCCTTGCAGTGCAGAGCTGGGGGTGGCCTATCAAAAAAGAAATGCACTATTTATTTCTCAAAGGTAGTGACAACCTGATAACCAAGAGCATAGCCAGTGTCCATGCTCTTTCAAAACTTAGCCTGTGGGAAAAGGAAATCTTTGCCATTCGGCGTGGGCCCCCAAACGCCTCGTTAAGCACTTAGAGAGCGAACTCACTTTATGTGCCTTGCCATAAGCTCTCCTCTACGTCGAGTTTTCTCTTTCTCCTACAGAGAACAAGACGGTACTGCGGCTGCAGGACAGCGGTTCACAAGCGCCTCGTGTGACAGTGGAATGGTGCGCGGGGAGGTACTGTAAAATTAATACATTGCTTAGAGCCTAAGACCTCCTTAATGGTGACTAATGAGTTTGATAGCCACTCATTTCTTTTCCATCATCTCAAAGTCAATAAAGCCATGTTTATATGGGACTTGCAAAATCACTTCATCTGTGCATCTGTTTATTATGCATCATTAACAATTCCTAAAATATCAAAGGCTTGGCTTTGTCTCACTTGCCATATTCAAAGTGAATTTTCTAAATGAAAATTTATCACATAATAATTATGAGTCTACAGCAACAGTTAGAGAGCTGGTGTGCATGTGTGCGTGTTTCAGCCACAAGATCAGGAAACCTGATTGTTGGGTTGAAGGCTCTACGATGTGGGACTTCTCTGCCACACCTTGGTGCTCCATCTGCGTCTGAGTGAAGCCCTCCCTGACAGTGAGCTGACTTTGGTTCCCAGAGACCAGACTGAACAAGAGTTAGAAAACGAAGCCCTGTCCCAATTCTTATTTCCCAGTTAGGTGCTCGGGTGGGGTTTATGTAGGTCCCTTTTCCTCTAGATGAAGAACCTGCATCATCGGGGAGGCAAAAATGCAGGCTGAGCCACATTTTGAAGACTGCAGGTAACTGTTGAGTGAAGAGATGAATAAAACACTAAAGAGACCCCGCCTGCCCAGGACCACCCTTCACTGGGCACAGCAGCACCCAGGGGACATGGGTCCTGGTCTTGGGCCTATCACAGCCAGCTGGCCTAGGGAAAGTGTGACCCCCATAAGCCTACCTCCACAGCTGTCCTCTCCTGTCCAGTGGAGACGGGGACACCTGGGGCAGGGGCTGTGGTGAGGCCAGATGAAATCCCTCAGCACAGGGCCAGGCCCCTGGTAAGTACTCTGCTCAGTAAATGATCTTCGGGTCTCTTGATGAAGAGTTCCCGCAGTCAGAGCCTGTCCACATGTCGCCAAGTGGTACAGAGGATTCCCCAGCCACACTTCTACCTCAAGACTGGAAAGAGGCTCGAGGCCAAGTTAGTGGGTGTTCCATGGACAATCTTTGCATGAATACAGGTAGGAATCTACTGATCCTCAGCCCATGTATTTTCTTAACTTGCTGCGGAGAAAGTTCCCTCTTCCCAAAGGGATGAAATTCCATGATTCAGACACATTTTTTTAAACAAAGAAAAAAGCAAGACAGGGAGACAGGGCCTGGCTACAACCCTGTGCCGTCTACTGTGAACCATGTCAAAACACGACACTTAGTGAGGAAGTCTGTGGTGTAGACACTGCTTTAAAACCACTCATGTTCAAATGAGTTTCAAAATATTTATTGAGAGAGAGAGAGAGAGAGAGAGACACCCCAACATTGCTCCTAGAGGAGCCTCAGCTGGTGCTCTGCAGAGGGTCTCACCACAGGGGGCCGACGCTGAATGAGGAGGAGCCTCTCTCCATGCCAGGCACTGACCCATTTTGAGGGAATGGCCAGGGTCTCTCCAGGGCCTTCTCTGGGTGGACATGCCTGTTCTGTTTCTTCTCTGTTTGGGGGTGTGATATGAAAAGAAGGAGAGTTCCAGGACCTGAGGTCTTTGGGAGTCTCAGAGAGACAGATCCAGGGAAGGTGCCCCGCATGGAAATGATGTGGAGAACTTGAAGTCTACTTGAACAGAAGAAGCCCTTCTGAAATCCGGATGTAAGGAGGAGCTTTTTGCTACCTGATGTGTTCAAGGAAGAACTGGAAGCTGTTTCCATAGGTCTGAATGGAATCACATTAATGACAGCAGGTGGCGCTGGAGGGGACCTGGGGCATTTGTTGGACACATGCTGGTCACGTTGTTTTCAATGCTGCTCCATATGGCATTTTTGTGCTCATGACCAGCAAGTCGTGAGGCCAGTCACGTGCTTAAATGTCAGGGGACACTTCTTGTTCTGTGGCCATAGTGTGCACTGTGCAGGCCCCTCCTCTGGGACCTGGGGCTGACTCCTCTCAGCCCCGTCATGGGGTGGATGTGGAACCCAGGCCTGGCCAATCCCTGTCTCAGCCAGGCAGTGATCACCCAGGAATGGGCTCATGGCTGCAGCAGGCCACTCAGAGTCTGACCATGAGAGGTCACATGCCCACACTGGTAGGGAAAAGTTGACTGGCAGCAAGAATGTGACCTCAACTGCTCAAGTCTATGTCCCCAGCACCTGGAGGAGCCTTCAAGATGGGATGTGTCATCCTTGGAGAAAAGGAGAACAGAAAAACACCATGTCTGTGAGATGCCCCTCTCTGTTTCCAAGGAGCTAGACTGAGAGGGACTCGGGGCCCAATGTCCAGATTAGTGCTGTCCCTGAGGACACTGCCTTGCTCTCACATCTTCTGGGAGCCAGGGCAAGTTAGTGCCATCTGTACAGCTGCTTCCTGGCACAGTGCTGAGTTCCTTGGGATTGTGGTCATACTATGAGCCAAAGCAAGCTGAGCTGGGGCTGCTTCTGTGACCTAACCTGGGAGACCCCTCTCCCCACGTGGACTGGTGCCTGGAGAGGAAAGTGCTCCGCCAGTTCACCTCCGCTGGACACAGTTGTGAGGGACGGAGGCACTACCTCCTGATGAAACACAGAGCTACCATGATAAATGGCGTGCTGCTTGTCCAGCCCAATGCCACTGGGACTTCCTCATGAGCATTTTTCAATAAGCCTCATACGTCACATCTCCAGCTCTGTCCATCTGTCTCTCGGCCACCTGTCCCACCACCCTCGCACAACTGGGGCTGGAAATGGCAGTGGGAAGGAAGGGGTGGGCTGGGGGCTCCATGGACAGTTAGATGAGGATGGTGGGGGGCTGAGGAGAAAGGAGTCAGGACAGAACGCACGTTGGGAGCCGCACTAACATACAGTGTCCCAGAAGTCATTGCCAGGGCCAGCTATGACTGTTGCAAAGGGGATCATTGAGTAAGGTGTCACGAAGGCACCCATTTAGCTGAAGAGTGTTACGAAGTTCACCACCAGGCTTTTCTGAGGCCTCTCCACACAAGTTGGAGAAAGCATCATCTCTCATAAAGCTGCCCATCATTTCTCCTTCCTCTCCTTTATTCCTTCAAATGCACACTAGAACTGGGCTACATACACACATCACACCCATACACCTCATGCCATACTAAACGCACTCACTAAGCACTGCACTCTACACACGTAACATATGCATTACTACATACAAATATTGTACACAGTGCTATAAAACTGGACTCTCACCATGTTACATCTGTGCATTAGACTCAGTACTCTAAGCATATAGTATGCACTGTACTATATACACGTATATGTTCATGTGATCTACATATACTATATGCTGTTCTCTCTATATATCCTACACACTGGACTATATTCCATTCTGTGCACTGTCCTATATACTTATGACATGCAGTATACTGTATATACATTCTCTGCTGAGTTCATATGCTATCCACTGTGCTGTGTGCATATATGTTGTGCTGTGTACATACGCTCTGCACTATGCTATGTGCATGTGCTGTAGACTCTCCTATACTACACTCTCTGCAGTGGGCATAGGTTATCTCTTGTCAGGTTGCCTGATCTCACCCTTTGCTGTTGTTTTTGCTAATGTTTTCCTTTCTACTAGATGGATAAGGACAGGTTCCAAAGCCGAGTGTTCAAACTCGAGTCTGAGTATCTCCAATGCAGTGTTACCTGAGTCTTAATTCTGCTCCCTGTGTTCTCTTAAGTTCAATTTTGAGACATTTCCACTTGCCTTCTCTAGTGTGAGCGTGGACTCACATGCGTCTGGCTTTGCACATTGCTACTCCTGCCCCCAAATCTGCTTGACCTTCTTTGTAGTAACATTTTTCTTTCTTTTGAGACACGCTTGGCTCATCCCTCATTTGCACAGACTGAGCCACTTCAGCTCATTCTTCCTGATTCTTGGACATCAGTGCTCAGGACGAGGAAGGCCAGTGGAGTGCACCGGCCCACAGAATGAAGAGCAGGCGTTTTCCTCAGTGCCTGGTTGAGGTCTTGGTCCTCTGCCTCCCCTCCCCCTGCCCCTCCCTCCTCTCCACTCCCTGTGAGAAGCAAGCTGAAAGCTCTGCCCTAAAGGGGCCTCTTCATCCTCTCCCAGGAATCAGCTCCTGGATTCATGCATGCTCTCCAACCCCTCGGACATTTGGTGCCTCATACCCAGTAGGAAACTTATCCCGAGGCACATGGCTCTCCTGCCTCTATTCTCAATGCTGCGTCTTGGGTGGGGGGGAGGGAAGGACACACCTCTCTGTGTGATGGGGCAGCTCTCATTGGCCTCAGGGCAGGGTCACCACAGTCAGCTCCAGGGTCCCCGTCTGTCCTCCGCTTAGTTGTTGCTGGTACTTCCTGGCTTCTTATTATCTAACGTTTTATAACATGTGACAAGGGCACAGTGTGCTATTTCAGCTCAAGCATGAAGCCTACACTGGTCAATGGGATGACCAGCAGTTCCCTCCTGTATCATCCATGTTTGGAGCTCGTGGGCTCTTGTCTTCCAGATATTCATAAAATGTACAGCAGTATGGCCACTTCTCAAAGAAGACGAATGCAGAATTACAGACACTTAATGCCTATGGAAATAAATGTTTATTTAAAATGATAAAAATCAAAACAAATTGCAAATTTTCAGAAGTTGAAACATACACGAAGATTACAAAACCCTAAAAATCCCCCATATTTTCTTACATTTTTGTCTGCACAGTCTGATCACCTTTTTCTAGAGGAACAATTTTGAAATCATTGTTTGAAGATGTGGTTCAATAGAAATATGCAATCCCCAAACGTGGGCCACATTTATTGTTTTAAATTTTTTAGCCATGTTTATTATTTTCAAAAGTAAAATGGAAATATGAAAAGATAACTTCAATAATACATCTTATTTAACACAATATAGCCAAAATGTTATAATATTAATATCAAACACGGATGAGGGGCTTCACGTTCCTCTTCACTATGTCTTCAGGGTCCCGTGTGTGTTTTATGCTCTGGTCCCTTCTCAGGTTGCACCAGCCACATTTCAGGCCACATGCTGACCACCGTATAGACTGAGCAGCTCCATCTCGACTAGAAACGTAATCCAGTTCATCTTTTTGGACAGACCAAAATTATTAAATATATTTTTATTGACAATTTAGGAAAGTTTGTTTTAGTTTTTCAAATTTAATATTGGTAACGTTATGACATACACAGGATATCATCATGTTTGGAAGAACTTCGGTCCACTCCTTGATAGAAGAGAGGTCAAGTTTCAGGGTGTCCCAGGTTTGCTTCTGCAGAGGTTTAATCTTTAAGACTCTTTGGGTCAAGGACCCTCATTAACCAGTTTGTTGTCAGTATTCGTGTTGGGGTGGCTTATTATTTTGTCTTGTCTTGATGTCAATATTCCATGACATATCAGCAAGAAATTGAGGAAGAAGCTGCCTAAGGGTGCCTGGACAGGTCAATTTACATGAAGACAGTGATAGAACTAGATTCAGAAGGCGTGTCAGAGACAAGCGGGCCAGTGGGTAGGGTTGCTTACTCCAGCGAGAGGTTGAGGAGGGACTCCCCGTCCATCTGGTTAGGGATCGATGTTGTGTGCGGAGTCCTGCACGGCAGACTGCTCTCCACCGCTGGCTAATGTTTCTGCCTCCTTCCGAGCAGAGTAGCTGGGGGCTTCTTTTCTGCAGTCTTTCCAAGAAAGTTTGCAAGGCACATGGCTTTGGCAGGCAGAGAGTTTCCCTCCGGGGCAGAGGGCAGGTTTGTTTCTTGGCAAGGAGAAGAAGGGACATGTCCCCTTTAAGGAAAGGTT
Organism: Spermophilus citellus; assembly: GCF_964194105.1. NCBI lineage: Eukaryota > Metazoa > Chordata > Mammalia > Rodentia > Sciuridae > Spermophilus > Spermophilus citellus. The sequence continues at coordinate 93,136,329 of NC_138195.1, forward strand.
GAGTGAGCTTGCTGGTGGCCCTTGGGAACTGTGCATGTCCTAAACTTGGAGTTTTCTTGGCTGTGACCAGGCCCACTGTGCACACAGCGTCCACCAAAGCCTCTCAGTGCCCTCCCCGTGGGATTTGAAAAGCAAAAGGAACCAATGGGAACATGAGCTCAGAGTGAGGCTCCACGTGGCACTAAAGCCCTTCACCTGTGACCCAGGAGTCTCAGGTCTTTGCCTCGTCTATGAAACTGTCAGGCCTCATTTACTAACTTATAATTGGGGTGAAGTTTCAGATGTCACCATTTGGGGCACACCAGTAGTATGGAAAAAGGCCTTAGGGTGTAGTGCCATGATCCTCAAAACCAGGCTGTGGACACGACTGTTTGGAAGAGTTACAGTGGCTGCCAAAGCCTTACTACATGACCGCCACCAATGACCCCATACCCCACCAAATCCAAACTGATTGAGTCCCCAGTTCAGCCTCCTTGAGCAAAGCCAAAGTGCTCGCAGATGCCCACACTTAGCATGGGAACCCCAAGCAGGAATAGTCAGCAGTCTAAGCTGATGGGATGAAGTCTTTCACTTTGGCAAGTTCACAATCACAGGGCCTGAGAGGCCCTGTGCAGGAAAGACACATTCTGAGTGATCTGCAGCCAGCTGTGCCTCCTGAATCATCATACCTACACCCTATGGCAGGTTCTGAGAGTGTTCCTGCTCCCCAGCTGGGTCACCTGTTCCCCAGGAATCCGTTGTCTCTGTTCCCAAATCTACTTATGCCAATTGTTCTTAAATATTTTAGTTTTGCTTTGCAAATATTGAAGCACAAATGCAGAAAGAGTTGTAGGTTTTATGAAAACAGAGTTAGGAGCTTTGGAAAAGACTTGCTTTGGGAAAGGCAAGTCATTTTAAAACTTGCTGTCAAAAAAAGATGTATGAGGAAAATCATTGTAAAAGTTTAGAAAAAAATCACAAAACTTGCAAAATTTCTTCCAGCTTCCTTTCCTCTCAGCCTCAAAGTCTCAGAAGGCAATATCGCAAACACAGAACACCCACAAGACAACCTCCCCATAATGATTTTCCTTTCTGCCCTCCTTATTATTTTCTTTCAAATAGAAATGCGTGGTCAGGGTAAATTGACTCCGCTGGGATGTAATAACTTTCCTTAAGAAAAAGTCATCAAAACCTTGGCGGGTTGGGCTGCTTCGCAGAGACAGCTGTGGCTGCTAACTTGGTCAGAGACAGAAGTCCAACGGGCCGGAGGCAAAGCTTGGGTGCTGGGCCTTCTGGGTTCTCGCGCTTGCTCCTGATACACCTGCACACACACCTGAACCCTTTTCTGTTGCCCTCGTAACAAATTACAACCCAGTGACTCAGACAGCACAGATTGCTCACCTTATAGCTCTACAGGATGGAGCTCCATGTTAGGAAACCCTGCTATTTGTGTCGACATGGATGACCCTGGAGGGTGTGATGCTGTTGGGACAGGCCACACAGACAGACCCATGCTGTAAGGTGCCCTTATATGCAGGTGTTGTGTGTCCTACACAGGCTGCCTGAGGCCTGGGGCAGGTGGGAGGAAGGAGGGAGACCGTCCTCAGGCTACCCCCATGTGAGCAGGAGGGGGGTGGAATTTGCCCAGCCCAGCATGGAGAGCTCCGGTAATGGGTTAGGCTGGGCTGGGGAGGAGTCACGGACAGGGACATGGGTTGTTTCTGATATGATCACAGACGATGGAGTGGCCAATCATTCATATGCGGGGTTTGTGTGGACATAAACTTCATGGCTTTAAGATAAATGCACAGAAGTGTGTCAATGGGTGTATTAATTGATTTCATGTCACTTTGATGAAATACCTGAGGATGGCTAACTTTATGAAGAAAAAATTTCATTTAGCATGGTGCATGGTCTCGTGAGGGCCTCCCTGGCACCTCACGGCAGAAGGCAATGGTGGGGCCCATGGGGAATGAAGAAACTGCCTCTGGAAACAGAAAGCCTGAGAGGCTGGGGTGCTGCAGTCCCTTCTGGGCACTTCCCCAGTGACCTTAGGGCCTCCCACTGGGCTCCGCCTCCTTGCTGAGGATCAGCCTCCTAACACATGAATGTTTGGGGAACCAGCAACGCCTGAACCATACACTGGGTGGTATGTGATTTGCCTGTGTGACGTTTTTTAGGGGTCCACTGAGCTGTTCCCTGGGAGCCACTGTACCACTTCCCTCCAGCAGGCAGCGTGTGTGAGCCTTCTAGGAAAAAGCCGGAGCTTCTTCAGCCCCAAGATGGGGATGAATGAGGCCCAAAGAAAGTTCTAGGCGCTCTGCAGGGTGCTGTTCCTTGGGCCTCAAACTGCCTGCTTAGGCTGCCTCTTCTCTTTACGTTGTGGAGTTTTCTTGGGTTAGCTTCATGAGAGGAACAGGACTTCATCCTTCAGAGCGGAAGTCCTCCTTTGACAAGGGACTCCACTGAGGTACAATCACACACAGAAGGATCCCCGCATTTGCCTGTGTAGCTGGGTACAGGGTGACACATGTGGACACCTGATGTGACCATCATCCTGCTCTGGATACGCACATCCCCCAAACCACCCCAGAAAGTTCCTGTGTGCCTTTACTGATCAGTGGCCACCTTCTACCCTTGAAGGTCACCGCGGTTCTGACATTGACCCCATAGATGAGTTTCGCCTCGGTTTTGAAATTCACACGAGTGGAATCATGCAGTGAGTGCCATTTTGTGTGTTCATTTCTTTTCTTCAACATATTTTTTTTGAGATTTGTGCATCAATCCACGTATTACAAGCTCATTATTTTTCACTGCTGAGTAGCACTTCATTATATGAATATGTCATAATTACTTCGTCCTTTTCAAAATTCAAACCATTTGATGGCAACAAGCTGAGGAGTTGGAGATAAAATCTGGGCTGATGAGGCCGCTGATGCAGAGGTGGTTAGAGGTGAGAAGGAAACGAGGAACCCTGGGTGCTTCTCATACTCTGAAATTGGCTGATGTGAAACCCACTCTCACCTCCTCAGACACAGGTTTGTTAATAAAACCCCATTAGGCTCCCATCTCTTGTGGATAGCTGAAATTGAGATTAGGTGACAGCTAGGGGTCTCTGTGAAATCTACTGAGTGCACTCTCTCAAAATTTACTACACAATGACAGCCATTTTAGCAGTAATATGCCTGATAGCAAATGTTAAATAAAGAAAATGGAGCACAATTATGGACCAGAAAAAAAATCATTCACTTCATATTTTGCTTTGAAAGATTTAAAAAGCCACTTCATATTCCTTTGCTTGTCAAAAATGTAAAATAATGAAATGTTAACCCAATTGCAAGGATGTGTTTTGTTTGCAGGGATTTCCAGCTGTAACATGCAACGACACATGTTGCTTATTAAGCCAGGGAAGGGGTCACACACAGTGGTCTCAGACTGCAGAGATGTCACCTGCTGGGCCACAGAAGCAGTGATCAGCTCAGAAAAGCATCTACTGGGTGCTTATTACATGTCTGCTGCTGAACACTCTGCACACACAAAGCACCCTACAGAGACCCTACTGGAAAGGAGCTTACCAAACAGTTGGGAGGACAACAAAATAATACAAGGCTTCTTAATAAGCATGCCTACACAATAAGGCTGTGTGCGTTCCCAGAAGACCTTGGCCTGAGGTGATGCAAGTGGCTTTCCAAGGTCACATCGGGAACATGTGCACAGAGCCAGGAAACTGGGTGCCCTCCTCTCAGGCTGCCCACACTGAGGAGAGAAGCTCAGATCTGCACTGGCTCCCCAGGCACGGCTCACAATGAGAAGTCAGAGAAGATGCACAGGTCTCTGCTGGAGTGGAGTCTCCAAGGACGGGGCGGCCTAGGAGAGGTTGGCAAAGAGGTGCCCCTGGCAGAGGGCATAGTGTGAGCAAGATCATGGGCATCCCGAGCAGGCGGTTGAGGGGAGTGTGCAGGAGGCAGAGTCATGGTCAGATTTTCTAGCATACAGACACAGGGGAGGAAAGACGAGAAGACGACAAGGTTGTGAAGTAAGAACGGGCTCAGAATTGCGAGATGGCGGTGGCTGGCCCTGGGGTAGGAGCGCTGGCCGTGGGAAGAGGGGGAGGTTCTGATTATAAGTGCATATGCGTTTTCTAACGTACTTATTTTTGCTTTTGTTTGGTAATTTCTCTTCTTCCCTTGACTTTGCCTTCATTCCTGGTTTCAATATTAGCAATATGATACACATACACACAGGCATCATGGTTTGCTAATATTGGCAGAGTATAACCTATGCTGTATACACATGGATGTACAAATGTGTGTGTCAACACACATATGCCCATATATTCACATGATAGAAGTTGATCTTCATTTTACAAAACTGAAAATAAATTACAGGCATCTTAGTATTTTCATGCATCTTAGTGGGCCCTTCATGTAGGGTGGACATCTGGCTCAACCCTTTTGGAGGGTTGAATACTATTCTAAGGAGTGTCTGTACCAAAACACAACCAGCACTCATTTATTAGTGCTAGGACAAACATTGCCCTCACCTGATCCTTGTCTACAGGAGATGTCATTTTCAGAGCAGAGCTTCCCAAGAGGGGGATTAGTATGCACAGGGGTAGCTGTGATAGTTTTTAACATCTTTCCTGAAGTGTAATTTAACTTCAAGTAAATCAGCTTCAAGTGCTTAAAGTTTCTAAGTTGCTATATCCTGACCTATGAATACACCCAGGAAACCATCAGCACAATCAAGACTATAAATTTGATTTATGGACTCTGGTAGATTCAAGAAATTTGTCTATTTCACTTGAGTTATTGAATCTCCTGGCATGATCATGATATTCTCTAATCTTTTTAAATATCTATGCAATCTGTTGTAGTGTCATCTGTTTCAATCTGGATATTGGCTATTTGTGTCTAGTATCTTTTCTTCTTCATCAGCCTGGCTGGAGGCATATCAATTTTATTGATTTGCTCAAAGAACCAGCTTTTCGTTTGTTGATTTTTCTCTTTAGATTTCCTGTTTTGTGTTCACTGGTCTCCATTTTATCTTTATTTTTTATTTTTTTCTGCTTATTTTGGGTTTGAGCTGCTCTATTTTTACATTTTTCTTAAGGTAGAAGCTGGGGTTATAGATTTGTTTCAGATAGGAATTTGGTTTCATAGACTTCCCTTTAAGATGCAACTGTCTTGGTTGCATCTCATGAATTTTAATATGTTATATTTTCAGACATCTTAGCATGATTTCATTCTGTTAAAAATACTTTATAATTTCTCTTTTGGTTTCTTTTTTGACCTGGGGATTATTTTGAATCATCTGTTTCCAATGTTTGAGGATTTACCTGTTACCTTTCTGTTATAGATTTCTAATTTAATTCCATTATATTCAGAAAACCTACTTTGAACAAACTGAATCCCTTTTTAATGTACTGAGATATATTTTATAGCTCAGCATTTGGTTAATCTTGGTAAATATTCTGTGTGTACTTGAAAGGAATGTGGACCTTGTTCCTGTCGGGTGGAATGTCCTGCAATGGGAATTTGTCAGTTTGGTTCTAATGGACTCAAGCATATGCAGTTTACAAGGAATCCACTGTACACATGAAGACACAGATATGTTCATTGTCATAGGATGGTATAGGATGGTTTGTGTGGCTCAAAAGAAAGCTGAATTGGTTACATCAATGTCAAGACCCAGTTCTCCGCGTCAGTTGGCTTTGGTGGAGTTGACTGCGAGAGCCAAGTTCTGCAACAGTAGGTCTGTCTATTTCTTCCCAGTTCTGCCAGTCTGTGCCTCGTGTGTCTTTACACTTTCTTAATCAGGTGTAAATGTTTAAGATGTCACATAAACTTAGTGAACTGACCCTTCTATCATTATGAAATGACTTCAAGAAAATCTCTGGTAATAAAACTTCTTTGCTCTGGAAAACTTGGGCTGATATCGCTCCGAGACCTTTCCATCTCTCCCACTGTCTGAGCTTCCTCGAGGTCCCCCATCACACAGGCTTCGAGCACCTGAGCCTTTCCTACAACCCGCGGATTCTGATCATTCTTGGTCCGGTTCTTCTCTCTGTTTTGGAGAGTTTCGATTCTGTGTCTTCAGCCACTCTTCTTCTCCCTGCCTCATCTGTCATGACTGCCCTCCCGAGGCTGGCCCCAGGACAGCTGCTGCTGACCGCTGCCGGAAGTGGGCAGTCGTCAGCGTGAGAACCCTCAGGCAGGTCAGCCCCTAGACAGGGAGGCACTGACACGGTCAGCAGGCCAACAAGAGCACAGCGTGCCCAGAGCCACACCCAGCACAGACCCACACGCAGGTGCCAGGCAGGTTAGGGTCAGCGAAGGGGAGAGGAGATGCTATGCTTGGATTGCAAATGTCCCCAACGAGCTATCATCAAAGGCTTAGTCCCCAGCTTGGTGCTATTGGGAGGTGGTGGAGCTTTAAGAAGTGGGGCCCAGTGGTGGTCTCTTGGTCCTTAGGTGTGGGACCTTGAAGGGGCTGTGGGGTCGCTGGCCTCTCCCTTTCCTCTCTCTTCCTGTCCTTTGCTCTGCACACACTCCCTCCACCCATCTGTGCTGCTTCAGGACAAACCCAAAACAACACGGCCATCAACTCTGGACAAGAATCTCCAAAACTGGGAGCCAAAATAAACCTTTTCTCTTATTAAGTTGATTTCTCAGGTGTCTGTTACAATGACAGGAAGCTAGCTAACACAGGCACACAACAAAACTAGGAAATGTCCCACTCAAGGGACACCTCGATTGTGCTAAGCCTGCGGTGATTCATTTACTCCTGTGTCTCCCTGACTGTGATGATCCCTCAGGGCAGGGACAAGTGTCCTGCTTATAGGAGGACTCTGGCACAGAGGAGCTGCTCAGGAAATGTTTGAGGAGAACCAGAAAAAGCAGGCCCACAATAAAGTCCCTGTGCTGAGGGAGAAGGTCCTGGCCCAGCCTTGGGGCTGGGGAGCTTGTGACTTAGAAGCCAGGAGACAGAAGGATGTGCTGCCATACTGTCAGTTTTCCAAGATTTCCCTCCTGTTATGATTTCCTGGCACTTGTTATGTTTTTATAGGGTGAGGAGGATGTGAAGACAGGACAGTGTGATCATGCCTGGAATGCAGTTCAGCTACCAGCCTGATCCCGTGGAAGTGGGTTAGGGTTATGACTGCAGTAAACTGCAATTTCAAATAAAATGAAAATTGGGGTTATACGGCACGTCTCAAAATATCTAATCACCAGAAAGCAGTTTTGTATACAAATGCCCTGATCTATTATTCAACCCAAGTGCATTCGTAAAGTGTGCCTACCAGTCAATCACGCTTGCTCTGACATTGTAAAACAAGTGCCCTGCGAAAGCCATCAAAAGGCTTTCAGTAGTGGTGACCACTTCCAGTTTCCTCCGGAAAAGTGGTTAGAGGGAGGAAGGCCAGAAATGAGGCCAGTAAGATGTGGAGACCTTGAAAGTGCCAAAGTCATCAGAAATGAAGCAAGTTTGGGAACCTGCCTGAGCCAGGAGGCCCCCAGGCAGAGAGGAGCACTGGGTATAACCTGGGCCCCTCCACGGAATCCCAAAACCCCAAAGTACACCAGGCATAAACGGAGGAAATATGGACTCCAGGGAATATTAATCATCAGTATTGACTTGCCAACTGTAACAGATGTGCCAGAATCACGAGAGACACCCACAATGGCAGCACCTGGGTGTGTGGGAACTCTTTGTCCCAGTCTTTCCAATTTTTCTAAAATTGTTATAAAAATAAAATATGTTTTAAAAAGAGATAATTAGAAAATTAACTTGTGGAGACCTGGAAGCCATGTGGAAGTGCCCCAAAGTGGCTTGAATCCATTGGTTGTGTTACCCGGTGCTCATCACAGCTCGAGCTGTGTTTTCTGGGCACACGCAGCTGTGCTTATATGTGTGCTAGATCGTCCTTCAGCTATTTTTGCTTGGAACGACAGGCCCAGGCACACGTGTGTGTGTGTGTGTGTGTGTGTGTGTGTGTGTATCCTCCTTCACAAGCCTGAGGCAGACACACGGGGCCTGTGTGTGGACCACTGAAGGTCACTTTCCATCGTTCCGTGAGAGTCCTTGGAGGTTGTGTCGAAGTGCAGAGCGCCTCCTGGCTGAACGCAGTGCCGTTTCATAGGGACACTGGCAGCAGAAGACCAGAACGTGCCGGGGAAAAGATGATTTTTGAGACTTCTGATTTTTGACTCTTCAAATCAATCATGTCACAGTTCATGATGATTTATTGTCACAGGGAAAAAAGTTTCATTTGTTTAGAAACAATAAATTGTGAGGCGGACAGTGGCGCTGACGTGTGATCCAGAGAGCAGCCCCGTTTGCACACCAGATTTGCATATTTTTTTACTTAAGCCAAATGATTACTCTTCGCCATGGAAGCATCTAGTGACATCGGATCTAAATATTCCACACCCGCTCCCCGCTGCGACTGGAGAGGCGGCTTCTGCACCAGACCCGACTGGCAGGGTGTTTCCATGCAGCATGTGGCCCAGCCGTAACTCAGCCCTGATTGGAGTGCCAGGTAGCCGCAGAGCCACGCGACGCTTCTCTGAAACCCCATCACAGACGCTGGGCAGAAAGGGGGAGAACAGGACCCAGAAATATGGAAGCATAAAGCTTAATCATCGTAGTGGAAATCCTCATAACGATCAGAACCATTTCCTGAGCTGTGATATATGTCAGGCCCTGGATTTCCTTCTAGATGTGGATTCTGTCATTTAACCTACCCAGCAGCCAGGGGGACTGGCAGGTCTCATCACCTGTCCCCTGGGCAGATGCAGAACCAGCGCCCTGCAGGCTTAAGTGTGTTGTCTGAGGCTCACTCACGGGTACCAGGCCCGGTTTCTTAGTTAGAACAGTGTTTTCCAGTAAAACTGAATCCGTAGACCCAGAGCACTGCAGGGCTTCCCGGTACCACCTTGTCTATATCCTTGGGTAGAATGAGTGCATTCTTTTTTGTTCATGATCTTTATTGTGAGAAATTGAAAATTTTCACAAAGCATAATTAGCACACATTCATATAAAGAATCTGAAGTACAAGAACAAACAAAAGAATGCCTAATTAAGTTGAAAAAAAATAGATGTTGAAAGCAAACAAGGCAAAAAAATGACCTTGTTTATTTTGGGAATAAAAACTTGTCTGATGCATTTATTTTTATATCTTCTTGTGTATTTCAAATTTTAATAATAATAAAATAGAAATTGAAGTAAATTTCTTAATATAATATAAACTACTTAGGGAAATCAATGGCAAACTTCAAGTGCCCTAGGTAAGTTGTTAGTAAAATCAAGAATGAGAAGGAACACATGCAATTAACATCTTCCCCAGATTTGACATTTTTTAGTATCCTGTGTGTGTGTGTGTGTGTGTGTGTGTGTGTGTGTGTTCTAGACTCTCTGGGAATAGGTTGCCACCCTCTCCCAGGCACAGGGCATTGTGACCCAGGATTTTCTGAAGGGGAAATCAGTCCTAAGATGAGCTTGGAGAACCCTTCTCCTTGGAAAATCCTCAGTCTTCTAGCTGGCGCCTCAGGTTCCCCGGAGGTGTGGAGCTCCCCCTGTCCCTGATTGACGCTGCCCCACCCCCACCCACCAGCTCTCAGCATCCCTTGAGGCACCAGCATGGAGCTGCTGGCCTCTCCCTCCCCGCCCTTCCCACACCACCTCAATTCTGCCCACCCTGAGGGCCTTGTGGATGTACCCCTCCACAGAGTTTCCCCAGGGTCCACACCTGTGGGGTCCCTCAGTCTCTCTGCTCTGCTTTCTGGGTGGCTATTTTTCTGTCTGGCTGTTTTAATAGGTGGCACATCCTTAAGGGCAGAGGGCTGACTATTCATCTTTGACCTTTGAATCCTCTCTGGCATGTGACATAGGATGGAGTTTGGTGGATCTCCTTGCTGAGAATAAGTGATACACTGCAACCAGTCCAGAGCTCAGAGACTAACATTCCTTCCCTCACTGCACACGCACATGCACACACACACACACTCACACACATCATTCAGGCTAATGCACAGGTATGAACAAAACTCCACACCTCTGGAAAAGGAACCAGTACGTGAGACAGCAGTGCTCACAGACAGCACCTCCCTTTCTCATAAATGCCGTCCTAATGAAGAGAGCTGGCCAGGGCACAGCCACGGAGGCCTTTCAGCAGCAGCGGGTACAGTAGTTCCATCCTATTTATATGGGGGATCTTAAACCATAAGAGGAAAACAAGATGCTATTAAACAGAAAGTCATGATTGACCAAACTATGGAAGGGGGAAACATTGCTCTCTTCAGAAGTGCCTGTAACAAGAGAAGAGTACCCTGGAAAGGGGGTTAACAGCCGACCGCTCAACAGTTACTGCCCTCAGTGCAGGAAAAGCCAGTAAATGAAGCTGTTGAGAGGGACCAGAGCCTATTTAGAAGGAAAAAAAAAAATACATTGTATCTCTGAATGCAACAGCTGCATGTAAGTGTAACAAGATCTTGGCCCAAATTACAGCTTTGGGTTCTGACCCTTTGCAGTCAGTGTCTAATCTGCTCTCCCAAACCCTGGCGCAGGCAGGTAGTAGATGCATCAAAGACATTTTTCCCAGCGTGGTGATGTGGCAGCTGTTTGTGGAGCAGCTGCTTCATGCGGATTTTAGGTCAGCGTGCATGGGAACATGGTCTTTCCATGGCTAACTGCGGGGGATGTTAATGTAGTCTGAGGCAGCCTGCTGGCTCCCCTGGCAAAATCCTCTGAGATGACCCCATGCTGTACAGCTGGGAAGCCAGGGCTTGTTTTTATAGATATAAACAGACTGTTCCCTCTCTGATGGGGTTTACTAAGGAAGGAGTTTCAGTCAGTAACTTATGCAACCTGAGCACTTTGCAATGGTGGAAGTCCCTCTAAGGGAAACCCCTCCTCTGGGTAGGACACCTACAAGACACCAAGGGGTGGATTCTCAGTACACAGACACATGGCACTCTCCAAAGCAATGATTGAGACCTCACTGAGGAGTGACATCTTCCTGATGAACCAGCTTCTTTCCTTTCCTCCCAGCCTCCTCTTCCTGTGGGATAAAGGGGACACCTGAGAGTGCAGAATCAGGATTAGGCTGCAGAGAAGTCTTGCAGAAGCAAGAGCCACGTGGTAGGTGGGCTCCTCAGATCAGCATTCTTCCCAGGGACTGCTAATTGTAATCTCATTCAATCCCAGTGCCAGGGTGAGGCTGAACTCACCTTGCATCCTCTGAGCCACACTGATTGGTTGGGAGGTGGGCACATGACCAGACCAGGCCCATGAGAGCCTTTCTGGAAATGTGTGTGGGAACCACCCCTCCTCTTACCCTGAGAGAAGCTGGAGGGTACAGGCAGGCTGGTGTGGAGAGAATTAGAAATGATCCCAGCAGGTCTGGCCAAGTCAGGGAGAAAACGATGACAGATCCATGACATTGCCCTAAATCCTAAGCTGATCTGGCCCTGGGCTATTTTACTACATGACCCAGTAAATCCTTTTAGCCTCAGCCAGATTGAATCGGGCTCCTGTGCATGCCTCTGAAATCATCATGTCTAAGTAGTTTTTCCTGCTTTGTGTTCCCTGCAAGGGCAGGAGCTCCATGAAACCAAGGACCCTGTCTACCTTACTCATGGTTTCCTCGGCTCCTGGGACATCTCTTGCATGCAGTGCAGGTGCTTACCCCATTTAGGGCACAATGAATGGCTGGGAAGGAGATGGGAGCCTCAGGTTTACATTAGGGTTTTTGTACCTAAGGTAGGAGATGAAGTTTTTTTGCAAAGGTAGAACCTATCCCCGGCCCCTGTTTCTATTCTGTGTGCCACCTGAGCTGGACTGCCCTCCTGTGCCCACTGTAGTAATCAAGCATGACTAAGGAGGCCCCATCCAGCAGGCACTGAAGGCTCCGAGCTCAGAAATACTTGAGCCCTGTGAAGGGATCTGGTGGCTGGGTCAAAACTCGTCAGGCCCTGACCTCGTTTCCTAGAGCTTTGTAAAAAATTACCACAAACTGGAGGGCTGAAGATGACAGCAATGTGTCCCTCTCTGTTCTGGAAGCCAGATGTTCAGCATCAAGGCATCAGCAGGCCTGTGTTCCCTTGGGTGATTCTAGGGGAGAATCCACTCCTTGCCCTTCCAGTTCCCGGTGCCATGGATGTATCTAGGGTGGCTCTGACCTCTGCCCCCATCTTCACATCATCTTCCCCTCTGTACCAAACCTGCCCACTGCCGCTATTTTTTGGGGGGGCTGGGTACCACTAAGCCATATCACTAGCCCTTTTGTATTTTTTGGAGACAAGGTCTTGCTGAGTTTCTTAGGATCTTGCTAAGTGGCTAAGACTGGCTTTGAACTTGTGATCCTTCTCCCTCCACCTCCCGAGCCACCGGGATTATGAGCCTGCACCACTGCGTCTGGCTCCTGGGCCCCTCTTAAAAGGATTCATGTGACAGCATTTAGGGTCCACCAGGACAAACAGGTTAAACTCCTCCTCTCAAAGTCCCAAACTTAATCACATCTTTTGCCTTGTGACATGATACCCTCCCCCTATTGCCCAATAAGGGTATTCACAGGTTGTGGGTATTTGCTGTGGGTATCTGTATTAGGGTTGTTTTGTCCCCAGGCAACATGACCCTTCTCCTGGGCTTCATTGTTTCTGTGCTTGGAGCCCTTCAGTGCCACTGGGTGGGGCCTCCTTAGGCATCTTGGGGCTCATTTTTCAGCCTCCCATGGGACTCTGGTCAGAAGCAGGAGAGAGGCTTGAGGGACAGGCAGGAGGTCTAGCCCCAGACACAGAAGGGAATCAGCAGGCTCCAGGGGGGTGAGCATTCAGACCCACCCATGTTGGGGAGACCATGAGCCTCAGGGATTGCAGCAGCCATGTTGGGTGCTGCCTGCCTGGCTCCGCCTGAGTCACAGAAACACACAGAAAAGGTGATCCAGGTAATTCACCTCCTTCTGAAACTGACATGCTAGGTCCCTTGAAAACCAGGGAGGGCACAGTCCATCCTTCCTTCCGCCTCCTCAGCAGTCCAGTGGGCACTAGGAGAGGGGGTGGTGCACAAGACAGGACACACCAGAACAGGGCTCCACCAGGCTGACCTCCGGCTGCTCTGCATACTAGAGAGGTCACCTCAGGCAAGACTGCACCTTGTGTTCAGCTGTGAACAGGGACAGCGTAGCAGGCCCTGCACTGGGAGGTTGGGACGAATGAGAGGAACAACACAAGCCCTGTGCCAAGAACAGTGGCTGGCACCTGCCAAGACCAGAGGCAGTGCTCACTGCTCACTGCAACCACTACTGGGTGGGAGTTCAGAGATCCAGAAGATTCTGAGTGCCAAGGGAGCACCAGCCAAGGTCAAAGTCCTGGTAGGAGTCCAAAGAGGACCACATAGTGCCTGCTTTCAAGCCACTCTCAGGCCAGATGAGGACCAGGATATAAATATGTAAAATTTTCAGTGAAGACAAAATTTAAAGAAATAGCTCATTGCAGCAATAGCTGGACAAACCCACTTGGCTCTGTCTCCTAAGGACATCCTAAATCTGACCACTTCTTACCACCTCCTCTCTCCCAACATGGTCCAACCTGGACCATTATGAGCACCTTCCAACAGATCACCCTGCTTTCTCCCTTCCTCTGCTTCAGGCCCTCCTCTCTACCACAGCCCGTTTGGTCCTTATGAAACACAGGGTGCATGGTTACTTCTCCTACTCTTATTCTCAAGTCTCCCATTTGCATTTGCAATAAATTAATTGTGTCTAAATGGACCCCATGGTCTTCCACACCTGCCCTTGACATCCTGCCTTTCCCCCAAGCTCATCATGTCCACAGTCCTCCAGCTTCAGCCACTTCTCCTAGCCGCTGCCCACCACAGCAGCACCCTCTGCGTCAGGGCCCTGGTAGGTCTCTTCCCTGCCTCAATCTTGCTCGTCTTCTCTGACCTGGCTCCCCCCTGCTCTTCCTGCTCTACCTTGACAGTAAGGCCCACCCAACCTGCCCCATCTAACCAGCACACCCCTGTGCCCGTTCCTGCCTGCCTTTTTTTTTTTTTTTGCCTAGCTCTATTACCGTCTAACCTTATATTTAATGTTACATTCTTTTTCATTGTCTTCTCCCAACTAAAGTATAGACTCTATGAAATCCAAGACTTGTTTTTCAGGGCTTATTGCATTAATTCAATAAAAAGTTGTTGAAGGAATATGCCTATCAAAAAGCACAGCTCGCATTCCTTTAGGTAACAAGGGAAACTTTTATGAAGCCAGAACCCAGCTCTGAAGTCTCCTCCAGGAGTGGATAAATTATAAAACAAATGAAGACAGAATCAAGGATGATCAGGGGCAGGAAATCTCCCAGGAGTGGAGAGAGGGGTTCCAGGGGATTCCCTATGTGGGAGAGTTAGAGACCCACACTTTTGGCCAGGGGGCTCAGAGGTCTTCAGCTATGCTCTTGCCACATGAGGGGAGCAGAGGGGACACAGCCACGTCCTGGAAGCGAGTCCAAGACTTCTGGCTGGATGTAAAACAGCATATTTTTGAAGAGATGTCAACATTTTATTGAAATTGATAAATATTTCAACACAATACAATCCGAATGATCTTTATTTGGAATATGTTAATGATTGAGGAGCTTATCCAAATGTTGTTTTATACTTTTCTTTATTCTTTATATCACATTATTTTAGCTCTAAGGAGAAAACGTTCAAATTGATGTTTTCTGCTGACAAAGCCATTGGCACAAAACAGGCAGATACTCACAGAGCAGAGTGTGAAGACCCAGGAAATCTGCCAGGCACCAGGGGAACTTTGGAACCAAACTCTTCTCTTTAAGAAGCCATGAAGTACATAATCTAAAAGTGAGATATAGGAAAGCCTCATTAATTCAGATATTTCTATTCTCAATTTGTGACCACTTGAATTTTATCTGGGTAATGAAAAATTTGAAAAGCAAATTAAGAATGTAAATAAGATTAGAGAGGGTATGTTTAAGCTACTCAAGAGAACAAAGTGTTTTCATGCATTCATTTACATGCAAAGTTGATGGGCTAATTAAAATATCTTCTCATTATTGAAGTTGCCTATTGCACATTAGCCTGACTTATTTTGAAAATAAGCAAATTTTATTTTTCTTAAAAGAGGCAGTGATTATGGTATAAACCAAGGTTTTTCCTGATCATTTGGTTCTCTGGATCAGTTTTCAAGTCACTTAAATATTTCCTTTTCAATGTTTTAAAATATGCTTTCTTGAACCATTTGCATCAAAATGTTCTTTTGGGTTTGCTTCAAGGTCAGTTTTATGGACTAGTTGATGGATATTTGGATCACTCACAGTTTCTGGCTATTATGAATGAAGTGGGCCAAATATACCAGTAAAAGCCTTCAGGTGGTCTTACCTTTTCATTTCTCTTGAGTAAATAAATACCTAAGAATGGAATAGCTGGATCACACAGTAGGTTCAGGGTGGGCTCATGAAAAGCCATCAATCTCCATTCCAAAGTCTTGGCACCATTTTGCATTCCTACCGGTAATGCACACAAGATCCATTTGCTCCATATCCTCACAACCAATCTGTAATCTCAGGCTTTTAAAATTTTAGCTATTCCTTATGTATGAGGTTGTATTGAAACCACAGTTAGAGATGAAACCAGATCCTCCACTCCTGCTGCTGCAATCAAGGGCACATCACAGCCCTCTGCAGAGAGCAGGTAGCGGCTCTTCTCATCAGGGAGTGCCTGCTGGCATCCTGGGCTGGTCTTGGCAGGCAGGACTGGATCATCTAACAGAGATGCAGGACTGTTAACAGAGGTAACAGGACTGGATATCTAACAGCGAGCAGAGAGCAGGATCCAACTGTGGTAGTTCTCAAAGCAGGCAAGGCCTACTCAGGTTTCAGCAGACCTCAGCTGCTCACCAGTGACTTCTTTTTGGGTTCTTGTATTGAGAATTTGAAGTCTGAGATCCATAGACATGGAAGAGTGAGTATAAAAGAGTAGGATTTATGCAAAAATAAGGAAAGAAATAGAGCTCTTCTTGGGTGAGAGTGGGCCCAATAGCTTGTCGCCACTTACATGCCCTAGTCTAGGGCTGTTATAGCTACAGGTTAATGACACTGATCAGGTATTGGCTAATCAGGTATTGAAAAGTGCCACAGCTATTGGTTTGGCTGGGACATTCTGATTGGCTGTGCCCTTTTAGCCCTTGAGTTCGTAGCCTTCACTCAAGTCTGTCCTGTTTCTCCTCTTCCTGTGTCTCTGGGACAAAGGACCCTTTCCCCACCTTTAGGGGACAAAAGATAGTAGGCTGGGCTGTTTGGGATTTTTCTACAGGTTAATTTTTATGGAGCATCCTATACATTTAGCGAAGCCCTTTCAGGGGGAACCCAGGGCCTTCATAGTCTCTCTCTATTTTACTGTCTATCCTATATATTCAGTATTTCATTATGATTTTGATTTGTAGTTCCTAAATAGCTAATGATGTTGGCTTCAGTTTATGTACAAATTTGCCCTTCAGATATCCTTTTTGATGGTGTCTGAATCTTTTGTCCATTATTATTATTTATCTTTTTAGCATTGTATTTAAAAATTTTGTATATGTTCTGATATGTTTAGCAAATATTATTCCCAATCTGTAGCTTGCCTTTTCATTTTCTTCAAAGTGTCCTTTGAAAAGCAAATACTTTAAATTTAATGAAGTTCAAATTAGGTTTTTTTAAATAGTTCATGCTGTCTATATTCTATTTAATAACTTTTTGCTTAAATAAAATTCATGAAGAATTATTTAAGATGTATTATAATTAAAGGTACATTTATGTATATTTTCGTTAATTTTTGTCACATGTGTAAGAAACTTTTTGGCATACTGTCATGTAATTGTTCTAGCAATATGCATTGAAGCAATTATCATTTCCACTGTGGAACTGTTGCAGAATATTTTTGGTGCATCTATTTCTGAACTCTCTCTTCTGTTCCTCTGATGAATGTGTTGATTTGTGTTTTGCCAACACTACACTGTCTTAATTACTGTAGCTTTATGGGAAGTGTTGATATCAGATACAGAAGGTTCCCGATCTTGTTTTTTGTTTGTTTGTTTTTAAAGAAATTGATTCAGATATTTATGAAGTTCACTTGTCCTTTAATTTAAAAAAAGTCCTGTTTGGATTTTAGTTGGCAGCTCCCTGTGTCTGCAGATGAATGTGAGGATAACTGACGTCTTAATGATAGGAGTCTCCCAGCCCATGGCCATGGTTAATTTCCCATTTATTCAGATCTACATTCTTTTTCCTCAACAGTGTTTTATAGTTTTCAGGCTCTGGATTCTTCGGATATTTTGATATTGGAAAAGGGTATATATCCCCCAAAGATAAACTTAAAATAACCCTTTTTACTCTAAACTTTTAAACTTGGATTCATCAGGGCTTAGTGCTGCAGAAAGGCATATGTGTCCAAAAAATGTACATAAGCCCAAGGTACTTTGGAAGGATATTCTAACAGGACAATGGAAAGGTCCTGACCCAGTGATTGTCTGGAGTCGGGGTTCTGTTTGTGTGTTTCCACAGGGAGAACAGCAGCCGATTTGGATTCCAGAGAGACTAACCAAAGCAATTTCTACAGACCAAAAAGAAGATGATTTGACTCAAATCCATAACAGCTGATATCCAGAGCTCCAGCTTGGCTATTCTTACATCTTCGACAGTGGTTCTCCCACACCTGGAGGCTAATGAATAATGAACACCATTAAGGCCTATTTCAAATGTAAGAAACCTTGAGGCTTGCTTGTGGGAATACCTTCAGACCCATATGCAAGTTACAGCAAGAAGGATGAGATATCCAAAAAAGAGTCAAACCCAGGTGGTAACCAGGATGCTTTTTTCAATATCTATTTTGTTATTGCCTTTTCCCACATCATGAAGTTCTATTTTATTTTTTGAGCTCATACAGACCTAGGTTAATGTTTTTCTGATTAGTTTTATTTTTTGACTGTGGAGTTTTTAAACATTGCAATGGAGATTTCACCTATGAAAAGCTACAAGGCCTTTACTATTATGTGTTGTATGTGTTGTGTTATGTGTGCACACTTCTGTTTTGTGTTGTATGTCTGTATGTGCGTATGTCATATATCATATATGAGGAGCACTCATGAAAAAATGGATCCAAATTTTTTTTTATTCATGTGATTTAAATGTTTAATTTAAATTGGGTAAACAGCTGTTGAGGATTGTTTTAATATATGAACAAAAAAGGAGGTTAACAGATCTGTTTGTTTACTTTCACCTTTCCTTTTCATTATATTTAATAATTCTGTTCAGGATAATGTAAATTGTTCAGAAAATTGTTTTCTTAGTACCTGTTGGAATGTTACATAATTTTTTTTTTAGCCATCATTGCCAGAATTCCTATCTTCATCCTAGTGCCGGTGAAGACAAAGATAAAACCAAACTACAGCTTCTTCGATAGCTATCACAGTAAACTGTATAAACTGATGCATCAATGAATAATAACTCAACAAGTAATGCTCAATCAAGGAGTCGATTTACTTTGGGAGGAAATGGACATATTGATAGATTCCTCTGCTTTGAACTGCTTGCAGAACTTGTCTGGACTACGTATCACTTGTATACATTGTGAACTATCGTTTGGTGCAGCAAATTGTGGTAGTGCTGGAGTATCTTTGCTGATGGTGTCACCGGTGGTACAATTTTTCCAAAGGAGCCATCAATTGGCTTGGTGTCCTGGCATTTCTGTATCCTCCTCCCTTCTGCTAGTGATGGTCTAAAGTTTGGGGGCCAACAGAGGTTAGGCAAAGAACCTCACCCCCCCACTGGCACCAAGGCCAAATTTTGGGGCCAACAGAGGTGAGGCAAAGAACCTCACCCCCCCCCACTGGTGCAAAGGACAAATTTGCTAGCCAACAGAGGTGAGGCAAAGAACCTCACCCCCCCACTGGTGCATAGGCCAAATTTGGGGGCCAACAGAGGTGAGGCAAAAAACCTCAGCCCCCCACTGGTGCAAAGGCTAAATTTGGGGGCCAACAGAGGTGAGGCAAAGAACCTCACCCCCCCACTGGTGCATAGGCCTATCCACAAGTATGGCTATATGCTGGACCGGTAGTCAGTGACGGGTAAGATCCAATTGCAGTGGTACCAACCTAAGACAGGAGGCTGACGCCTTGAGGTCAGCTCATCCCATGACAGGTAAGGACCATATGTAGTATTGGACAACCTAAGGCAGGCACGGTCCCTAAGCCACATTGCTTATTGTTTAATTAAACAGAAGGGGGGAGATGTTGAGGGCCACAGCCAAGTGGGGATGACGCATGGCATTTTTGCCAAAAGTAGTGGTTGAGAGGTGACGCCAGCAAGCCATTAAGATGATGACTTTTGAGTTCTTGTGGAGTTTCAGTTGAGTTCCCGTTGTGCTCTTGCGGGGATTCCTGAAGAGTTCGCATTGGTTGGGGAAGTACCGGAGGAGGGATTTGCGGTGTGTGGTTCCTGGAGGAGCCGCGTGGTGTTTGGGAGAGTTCCCGAGGAGCGTGTGTGGAGTGTACTGGTGGAGTTCAGAAATAAAGTTTGTTCCTGCTTCAGTTGCTCGTGATTTGTGCCCAGCCAGATTGTGGCAGGTATAGCATCCCAAACCATTTCATATGCATTTATATATAAATGATATTTTATTTTAATTTTCAATTTTGCAATGCTAACATAAAAATGTTGATATTTTATATTGACCTGCAACTTGCTAATCTGATCAGTTCTGATACATTTTTTTATAGATCCTTTAGGATGCTCTACAAAGAAAATCACATTTTCTATGAACAGACAGCTTTATTTCTTTCTCTCCAATCTGTCAGACAGTTATTACTTGCTTGTTTGTAGTTTATTTTTGTCTTATTGACCTGGCTGACACAACAGTGTAGACAAGATGAGGGTGGACATCCTTGCCTTGTAGTTGATCTTAGGGGAAAAAAAGCACTTTGAAGTTTCATGTTAGCTGAGAGGTTTTCACAGCCATCCTTTATTAGATTGAGAAAGTTTCTTTGTATTTCTAGGTTGATAAGTTTTTTTTCATCACAAATTGACACTGATTTTTTTTTCAAATGTGTTTCTGATTCTGTTGAGATTATCATATGCTCTTTCTTTTTCTTTTTTCATTAATATTTGAATGTTAGACCAATGTTGCAGTGTTAGGATAGAGCCAGCATGTGGCAATGTGCTGCTCTCTTGGTAGGTTGCTGCATTCAGATTGACAATATTTGTTAAGTGTGTGTGTGTGTGTGTGTGTGTGTGTGTGTGTTTATGAAGAATCTTGGTTTGAAGAGATGTTTTTCTCCCTGAAAATTTTACTCTTGTTTAGATATGAGAGTGAGTCTGTCCTCATAAAATCAGAAGGCTTTTCTTTTTCATGTCTTCTTTAAACATTTGGTAGCATTCACCAGTGATGCCATTTGGCCTTAATCTAATTTTTTCTTGAAAGAACTTTAATAGTTTATGTTTTTAAAGACTTTTTTTTTCAATTTTATCTAAGTTGTTAATGTTGATTGACATTATGTTTTTAATGTCTGTAAGACCTATAGTAATGCTCTTTTTTTCAATTCTGATTTTAGAAATTTGTGTCTTATGTTTCTCTCCTGTGGTGTGTAGCCAGACTTTTACTGACCTTTTCAAACATCCAACTTCTTTCTTTTTCTTCTATGTCATTGATTTCTGCTCTTATATTTATTATTTTCTTCCTGTTGACAACTTGTAATTTTCTTTATTTTTAGTGTTTTCACTTGAAAGACTGGGCCACTGTTTTGACATCATTCCTCTTTTCTAATATTTTTGGGACAGTTTACTTATAATTGTCTGTTAAATCAAGTTGGTTGACAGAATTTTTCTTTTTCTTTTTCTTTTTTTTAACTCAATTTTATTTTTTAAAATTCTTTTTTTTTAAATTTTATTGATTCTTTTTAAAAAATGACAGCGGAATGCATTAACAATTCTTATTAAAATCAGTTTCTACTGGCTTTTTATCTATGCATTCTGTCAATTATTGAGAGAAGGCTGTTGAGTTCTCTGACTGAAAATGTGTTTTTCTACATCTTCTTTTGATTCTACTAGTTTTCATTTCTAGTGTTTTGAATCTGTATCATTAAGTTTTATTCACCATTAGCATTATTATGCCTTCTTGATAAATAACCTCTATTTAAAGAAAGCCTCGAAAGAGTCAAGTTGATCTTATGTAACTTTGTCCCAAATAAAGCTCAGAAACATTTACAGGGAATACAACAAAACTCATCACTATGTGTGCAGAGAAGGAAACGCAATTCATAAACAAACAAACAAAACACGAAGAGTAACAGGCCCAGAGGTGACGGCAAGAATGGTGTCAGCATAGATGTCACACCTATCATAAGCACTCTGCTTTCATTCACGAAGTTAGAGGAGACCACAGATATGATCTGAAATGGAAAGTGCACAGAAAGAGATCAGCAGAGTAGGCACTGGAGAGGAAAGGGCCAGCAAGTGGACATGAAGACCACATAGGCCACCTGGCCCGCACGCCGCAGTCCCCCCAGCCAGTTCCAGCACACGTTCACAGAGGGTCACTGCTCCCCTCTGCCTGCAACTCCCCAGGAAGCAGCCTCAACCCCGGGGCACGGCGGTCTATCAGTTGCATGTGCCTTTGACCCTGAGACTCCATTCATCCAGCATGGCTTAGGTCACCACTTCTCTTTCACTGTGGCTGATTCACATATTGTAATAGAATCAGTTCTCTCTGTTACATTCTGCATAATATACTGGGGTCTCCTGACCTCTTAACTGATGGTGTAAAATGTTCATATATTAATTTTCATTAATTGTCATTAAGTGTCATTAAGTCTATGGATTTTGACAAGTGTATTATGTCATGACAAGTGTATTATGTCATGACAAATGCCTTGCAGCATCACAAAAAACACTCTCAACCACCCTCACAGCCCCCCATGCTTCCTCCATTGAGCAGTACCCATGTCCCCCCTAGACAGTCACTGGAGTTATGATCATTGCTGTAGTCTTGCCTTTTCTAGAAAGGCACGCAGTTGGTACTACACAGTACAGAGCTTTTCCAGACATACTCCTTTCACAAACAAACAAACAAAAAATGCATTTTGAGAGTCACCCATGTCTTTTGTGTTTTATTATCTCATTTCTTTTTATTTCTCTGCAATGCTTTTGGGTTCAAGTATTTACTGGTTTCTAGGGGATTGGAAGAGAGGCATGTGTTAGATCTAGAAACTACACAAGCATCTTCCTAGCTCACTGTCATTCACCCAACTCCATGGGCCAGAAAACCAAGAGCCTTCCGGGGTCTTCACCATTTCTCACATTCAGTCCCCCTCGCCCCCGGGGTATCCCCTTCCCAGCACAGGTCAGGTGCACTGATTGTCCTCCATTTCCACCCCATTTCACAAACCACAATTCCGTGGGCTACTTTAATAGATTTCTGAACAAACCCCTCAGTTCTCCAAGCATCAGAGACTGAGATCCTCCCAGGTTTTCCTAATTGCTTGGAATAAAATTCAAACCACCTAATATGATTTTGGGATCTCTCAAAGCTGCGATCCCATCCACACTCAAAGCTCTGTCTCCAGTTCTTGCTGCACGGACTTTTAAGTTCCTGGAGAAGCTCCTTCACCTCCCAAGACCGCCCACATCAGCTCCCCTTGGATCGATCCTGTGGTTCCTGTCCTTGCCCACTAATCCAGAGATGAGCTGGGCCTGACGCTGGGCTTCTTCTGTGGTGTTGCAGAGTGTCCAGGAGCTTGGAAACCTAACTGGTCTAACTGGTATAGAAATATAACTGGTATATAAATTGGTTGTTTCAACTAGAAAAACTTCACATGGTGTGAGCAGAAGGGGAGTGATCCTAAGAATTAGTCATGTGTCTGATGAGGCAAGCAGAGGCTTGCACAGAGCTACAACTAAAGGCACAGGTGACTGCAGGAAGAGATCCTCAGCCAAAACACAAGCACAACAACCAGGGCAAGGAGGGCTCTCCATGGTTGGGGGAGAATTAGTGTCATGAAAGAGAATCTGAAAATAAGCAGAAAATCCACTGCAAAGAAAACCAAGGTAATTCAGCCAGCATTAGATAAAAATGTAAATCCTCTCCTTACTAAAGGAAGGGTGATTTGGGGTAAGCATTACATTTTATGAATCAATAACTTTGTGCTAAGCGCTAAGATGGGTTAGTCAGTCCTGATGGGATGATGCTGGGAATGTGGTATTAGTTAAGCTGTGCGGATAACTTGGCAGTGATGGAGTGAAGGCATAGCACATGCCTCTTAAGGATCTTCAAAGACAGTGGGTTCCCTTTGTACATTTTAAAGGCTTTTTTCTAAAATTTTAATTTCATTTAAATACTTGAAAAAATAGCTTCCTGCATATTGCACATGTTAGCATTAAAATTGCCCTCCTTTAAATGTATCTAAAGGAATCAAGACCCCATGAGGTCAGCTGAATACCTACCCCAGCGCTCCCTTAGAAAACAAATGAATAGGTTGTATCCTAAAACTGGAGATTTGATCACTTTTCTTTTTTCCTTGAATTAATGTTACCTTTCCACTTTTATCAAAATATTCTTTTATGACTGAAAGATTTTATCATCTGCCCATCAATATTCCTTATGGTAAAATAAAATATTTCAGTCATAATATTTGAATTTTTTAGATTTTCTGAAAGTCTGGGCTCTAAAATTCTGTTCAGCTGGAGGTATAATTACAAACAGCATTAGTTTATGCTGTTATGCATTAGCTTGTTATGTTATCAAAAACAAACATGTTACAAATTAATTGTGAACTTGATGCAAGTGATTATTAAAGGTGGACGTGATTTTGTTGGAAGTGTGCGTCTTAATGAGATTAATGCTGCTTTATCAGATTATTCACATGGCTGTCACAACACAACTCACTACTGGAGTGAGACAGACATCGCGTCAAGTCTACTCATGAGTTTTATGTTCATGATTCTAGACACTGAGGAATGTTCACAGAAACAAGTAGATGCTGATAATGAACAGAGGCTGATAAGTGAGTAAGAGTATTTAATATGCCACAAACTGCAGTGGATCATCACTACATTTTAATGACAGAGGGGACTGGAGATGGCACGCAGAGGAAGGGCCACCCCCCAGCAGATCCTGGATTTAAACTGTGGGAAGATGCTCCTCAGCAAGGTGGGTGACGATGGGAACTCAGTGAAATTCAACATTGGACAGTAAATAATTACAGAGACACAGAACGTTGACAACTCCAAAAGAAATCCTATGTTGGAGATGTGCCAACTTGGTCCCAGAGGGAAGGGAGCGCAGGCACAGAGGACAGCACAGCAGCAGGGCCTGGGGACGTGTGCAGAGAGGGAGGCTGGTCTGAGCCAGCAGAGACAGTGGGAGCGGCTGAGTGAAGGGCCACCCAGACTGCTGGGCCCAGGGTTGGAGAGTTGGGGGAACCAGGTCATAGCGGGGACCATTTTGAAGTGGCCATGTGGAAGCAAGCAGGGGCCGGAAACAGGAAGCTCATAGAGGAAGTGGCCATCTGACCAGCAGTCACCTGTTATGCGGTCCAGAGTGTGTCTGAGCTGGCGTGGCTGAAATAGGCACCTGCAGGGCTGTGCCTTGGGTAATCCAAGCTGGGGACGCTGGGGAGAGAGAGCCCCCTTGGCTACAGGTGTCCCATAGGAACATCTGGAAGTCTCCAGTAACCAGATCCTGGGTGATTCACATCCACAGTGGGGAATAGGTGAGGCCTGCGGAGGTTTAGACTCCTCACCCACCGTACAAGTGGAATTTTTGAGGCCCATGAGGCCCAGAAGTCTAGCAGATATCAGCATCTGCCCAGTACCAGGGGTATGGATTAAATCTCAGATACCCACAGACAGAGTTCAAAGGTCAGCCAAGACCAAACCTCAGCTACTGGACCTTCTGGTTAGAACTCTGCACCAGCCCCGCTGTACAAGTCCACCTTTGTCAGCACCCACCCCTGGTCTGTCCCATCCCGCTGTGAGACCAGGTGTAAACACTACTACTACCGGCTTTGGTCACTGCCCACAATGGCTGGCAGCTGGGTGAGAACACTAAGAAGTGAGACTTCACAGCACTTACCCTTGACCCAGGAGTCAAGAGTCCAAAAGTAAATGTTAAAATAAAATACATACAAAGAAAGTTCCCCCAGTGTAAGCAAGGAACATTCATCCTGGCCAACAGTTTTGACCACCTCAGTGGAAACAAGCCCTTTGTTTCTCATTAAGCCTTTTTCCTATTGCTCTCCCTTTCCTTTTTCAAATCTACTTATTTTTTAATTTTATCAATTTTTTGGTTGTTGTATTATTTTACTTATTTATTATTATTATTATTGTATTATTAGTAGTAGTATTTTATGTTTTTCTAATCTGTGACTCTGATAGGTTCAAAAATATATATTCAAATAATATTTCTTCCATTTTAATTGCTTTCTTCTTTACCAATTTAATATTTAGCCTTGGTTTGACTTTGGTGGGGTAAAATTTTATGTGGGTTGATATTATATTCATTTGTTCATTTGTTTGTACCTTGGTTTTTCTTCCTCTTCTTGTCCCATTTTACTCTCATCCCCCACTAAATGAAATTTTTCTGTTCCCTCTTCCTCTACTTCTTTCTTTTGTTACTTTTAGTTATTTCTTTATTCCTCCTTCTTTATTGCTGTCATCTGCTACCCCTCTCCTGCTTCAGTGCTGTTCACTTTTTAAATATTTCAAACTTTCTTGTGCCTTCCTTATCTATTTTCTCTTCACTTTGAGAATTATAATTCCACTATCTGATAGGATTATATAATTTATGTGATTCCTACCCCATTCATGTCATTGGGCTTATTAATGCAGTAAACAACATAGTGGACACGTACTTTTTTAAAAATAATTTTGTAGTTATAGATAGAAGAGAAAGCATGCCTTTATTTAATTTATTTTTGTATGGTGTGCTAAGGATCAAAACCAGTGCCTCACACATGCTAGGCAAGCACTCTGCCACTGAGCCCCAGCCCGAGCCCGGACACCTACTGATGATGCTAAATGCTGACTCCAACATTCCTCTACAGCTGGTACTTGGTGTGATAAATGTCAAAGTAAACACTGGGCATTTAGTTTAAAGCTGTCCATTAGTTGCTAACATTATTACTATTACTATTATTATTATTATTATTATTATTATTATTTGTTATATTATTATTATTGCTCCCCCTTTCTCTGGGAGGAACTGGGAAGTATTTGGGACACTTCATGTTCACAAAGTAGAGATCCAGCTGCTGAGCAACATTCATAACATAGCCAAGTAACAGAGAATCTCATGACACACAGAAGTTGGCCCCACTTGAGCCTCAACAATACTTTAACACATAGGATATAGGAGAAAAAAACAAACAAACCAACAACCAGGCCTCAAGTAGAAATAACTATTTGGGGACCAGAGATCCCACTCCTGGACATCTACTCATACAACAAAAACAGAGAGAAGTCTCTAGAACAAAAAGATAACTATATATCAAAAGATACCTGCATAAAAGAAAAACAATTCATCTCAACTGATGAACAAGTCCAAACCCTCTAAAAACATGAGGAAACAGGCAAACAAATATCTCCCACAAATTCATAATCCCCTAACAAAGAAAGTCACAGATATGGAAATGAATGAAATTCCAGAGAAAGACTATAAAAAACTACATTGTTTTTCTATTACTAAATTTTGCTGAGTAAATTGTTCAGTGAACTAACAGAAGATCAAATGAATGAGTTAAGAGACCAAATACAGGTGAAAGACAATTTCAGTAAGGAAATAAAGATTTAAAAAAAAAACTGATCAGAACTCCTTGAAATGAAAGATACAATAAATCAAATTAAAAGTTTACTTGAAAGTACCACCAACAGATTAGAGTGCATAGAAAACAGAACTTCGGGCCTCAAAGAGAGATGTTAGGCCTTGAAGATAGGATATATAACTTGAATATTCAGTATACAGTAAATAAAAGAAGCAGAGAAAAAGACTATGAACAGAATATGCAACATCAAGAGACCAAATCTCAGCATCATTGGGATAAAGAGAACATGGAGATATAGGTTAAAGTCATTAAAAACCTCTTTGGGAAAATAATAGCAGAAAATTTTCCTAATCTGAGAAATGAGATAGACATCACCATATAGGATTCATACAGAACCACAAATAGACAAGATAAAGAAAAGAACCTCTCCAAAACATCATAATCAAAATGCTTTACATAAAAAATAAAGAAAAAACATTAAAAGCTTCAAGAGAAAAATATTAGGTCACATTTACAGGTAAACCAATAAGGTTCATTTCTGACCTCTCAATCAGATCCTAAAATCAAGAGGGGCCCAGAAAGAGATATTTCAAGACCCAAAAGAAAATGATTGCCTGTCAAGATTGCTATATCTAATAAATTAATCTTAATAAAAAATTACCACAAGAGGAATAAACTAAAATAATTCGTGATTGTTAAGCCAGCACTACAAAAAAATACTTAAGAGATATACTATACAAAAAAGAGCTCAAAAATAAACCCCAAAGCTCCCAAATGGATGAAGCTCACCAGAAAGCAACCTACTAAATAAAAATCAAGACTTAATTAAATACAATAAACAAACTAAATTCGGAGGAAATAACAGACATCAATCCATAATAACACTGAATGTACATGAACTTAACTCCCCAATTAAAAGACATAGATTGGCAGAGTGGATTAAAAAGACAAGATCCAACTATATGCTGTTTGCAAAAGAGACATATAATAGTCTGGAAGTAAAAAGGTGGAGGCAAAAATCCCATACAAATGGAATACAAAAACAATCAGGAGTAGCTATTCTCATATCTGACAAAGTAGATTTTAATAAAAAAAAATTAGAAAAGACAAATAAGGCTTCTACGTACAGTTAAAGGGAACAATCCATTGAGAAGATATAAATGATAGAAAATATTTAGGACCCCAAAATCAGTGGACCCTATTACATAAAATACTCTTGAATTGAACAAACCACTATCACCAATATACAGGTCATCCAAACATAAAATCAATGAAGATATTTCCAGCTTTAATAATACTGTAAATCAACAGGATCTAACAGACATCTACAGAATATTTCACCCCAAAACAGCTGAATTCACTTTCTTCTTTGCAGCCTATGGAACCTGTTAAAAAATATACCATATTCTAGGTCACAATATAAGTCTTAGAGAATACAAAAAAAATGATGGAACTTCATGCATCCCATCATATTATAATGAAATTAAACTAGAAATCAACAGCAAGAAAAATTATAGAAATGATATAAACACTTGAGATTGAACAATTGTTTTTTAAATGATGAATGGATTATAGAAAATGAGAGAATAAATCAAGAAATTCTTAAAACAAATTAGAACAGAAATACAACAAATAAGAATCTCTACAACGGTGAGAAAGCAATTCTCAGAGGAAAATTTATAACATTAATTGTCTTTCTATTTTAAAAATAGAAATAAAATATAAATAATTTTTTCACCTAAAGATCTTAGAAAAGGAAGAAAAAATATTGCCCAAATCAGTAGAAACTGAAAATAATTAAGATCTAATCTAAAATTAATGAAATTGAGAATAAAAAATTACAAAAGGTAAATGAAATAAAAATAATTGACTCTTTGGAAATATAAACAATATTGATAATCCCTTAACCAAAGTAAACAGAGAAAAGACTCAACTAAACAAAATTAGAGATGAAAAAGGAGATATCACAGTGACATTTCTGAAATCCACGGGGTCATTGGAAACTATTTTGAAACTTTGTACTCCAACTGGAAAATCTAGAGGACATTGAATGATTTCTAGACACATATGACATGCTCAAATGGAACCAATAAGATATTGAAAACCTAAACAGACCAATGTTAAGCAATGGAACTAAAACAGTAATTAAAAGCCTTCCAATGAAGAAAAGACCAGAAACAGATGGATTTTCAGCCAAGTTCTATCAGAGCTTTAAATAATAATTAACACCCACCCTCCTAAATGATTCCATAAAATTGAAAGGGTGACAACACTCCCAAATATGTCCTATGAAGCCAATATAACCCTGATACTAAAAGAAGACAAAGACACATCAAAGAAAGAAAAATACAGACAAATATTTCTGATGAACATAGATACAAAAGTCCTTAGTAAGATACTAGGAAAGCACATTCAGAAACACACCAAGAAGATAATACATCGTGATCAAGTGGGTTTCACCCCAGAAATTTATAGTTCAATATATGCAAATAAATAAATTTAATTCACTACATAAATAGAATTAAGGCAAGACTCATCACAATAGATGCAGAAAACAAATTTTGATAAAATCTAGCACCCATTCACATTAAAAATGCTGGAGAAATCAGGAATAGAAGAAACTTACATTAACATTATAAAGTCTATATTTGAGAAACAGAAAGACAACATTGTACTAAATGGAGAGCATTTATTTTAAAATCAGGAACAAGACAAGGATATCCACTCTCACTACTTTCATTCAATATAGTTCTTGAAACTCTAGCCAGGGCAATCAGGCAAGAAAAGGAAATTAAAGGGATACAAATAGGAAAGAAAAAATCAAGTTACCTCTATTTGCTAATGACTTAATCCTATATCTAGAAGACTATCTCACCCCCCAAAGAGAAAACCTCCACCAGAAGACTTTTGGAGCTAGTAAATAAATTCAGAAAAGTCACAGGAGAAAAGATCAACATTCATAAATCAATAACTTTCTTATACTCCAATAAAAATTCTTTTGAGAAAGAAATCAGGAAAACTATCCCAATCACAATAATATAAAAAAAAAACTTGAGAATGAACTTAACTAAGGAGGTGAAAGATCTCTACAATGAAAATTATAGAGCATTGAGGATAGAAATTGAAGAAGGCCTTAGAAGAGGAAAAGACCTCCCAAGTTCTTGGATGGACAATGTAATATTATCAAAGTGATCATAATACCAAAGGCTTTACGCAATTTATTCAACGCAATCCCCATCAAAATAAAATAACATTCTTCATAGAATTAGAAAAAGAAGTCCTAAAATTTATTTGAAGAATAAAAAACCCTGAATAGTCAAAGCAATCCTGAGCAAGAAGAACAATACTGGAGGCATCATAACACCTGACGTCAAATCAAATTATAGAGCTATAGTAAAAACAAACAAAAAACCAGCATGTCTGGGCATCAAAATCGACATGATGACCAATGTAATGAAATAGAAGACATGGAGACAAACCCACCTACTCAGAGTCATTTGATATTTGACAAAGATGCCAAAAATATATGTTGATGAAAAGATAACCTTTTTAACAAGTGCTGGGAAAACTGAATATCCATATGCAGAAGAATAAAACTAGAAGATATCTCTCTCTCTCTCTCTCTCTCTCTCTCTCTCTCTCTCTCTCTCTCTCTCTCTCTCCCTTTCTCCCCCCTCACAAAGTCAAATCAAAGTGGGATAAAACCTTAGGAATTAGACCAGATACTTTGCAACTGCTGGAAGAAAACAGAGGGTAGTCACTCCAACATATTGGCACAAGCACCAACTTTCTTAACAAGACTCCCTCGGTTCAAGAAATAAAACCAAGAATCAATAAGTGAGATGTCATCAAATAAAAAAAAGCTTCCACACAGCAAAGAAAATGATTAAGAGCATCAAGAGCCTACAGAATAGGAGAAGATCTTTGTCATCTGCTCCTCAAAGAGGGGATTAATATCCAGTACATAAAAAGAACTCAAAATACCAAAATGCAAGCAAAACAAAACAAATATCCCAATCAATAAACTGGCAAAAGGAATACAAATGGCCAACACATATATGAAAAAATGTTCAATATCCCTAGAAATCAGGGAAATTCAAAGCAAAACTACATTGAGATTTCATCTCACTCTAGTCAGAATGGCAATTATCGAGAGTACAATTAATGTTAAACTCCGGCAAGGAAATGGGGTTTGAAAAGGTGGATTCATACATTATTGGTGGAGTTGAAAATTATTACAATAACTCTGGAAGGCAGTATGGAGATTCCTTAAAAAACTAGGAATGGAAACACCATGAAATCCTGCTATCCCAAGCCTTGAAATTTATCCAAAAGAACTAAAATCAGCATCCTATAGAAATACAGCCACATGGATGTTAAGAGCAGCACTATTTACAATAGTCTATGGAACCACCTCAGATGTCTGTAAACAGATGAATGAATTAAGAAAACGTGGTATATAAACACAATGGAGTTCTACTCAGCCATAAAGAGGAATGAAATTATGGAATTTACCGATAAATGGATGGAAAGTGGAAAACATCATCCTAAATGAAATAAGCCAGACACAAAGTCCAGAGCTGAGTGTTTTCTCTCATATGCAGATGTTAGAGAAAAGTAAGGGGGGAAAGTGGGATGGGAGGGGGAATTAGACATCATAAGGATAGAGGGAAGATTCATGAGTAGAAGGAGGAAGCTGAGCCACAGGGAGGATGGGAAAGGGTTAGAAATGTGAAATTAATTGGATCATAACAAATTTTAGTTACCTGTTTTATAAGATGTATTTTTTAATTTATTTCTTGGCAATTTAAAAAATATCTTTAAATGTTCTATGGGATTGGATTCTGTCTCTCTCCCCAACCCATCGCTAAAAGGGATTAATTTATGGATTAATTTTTAAAATAAAATAAGTCAGCATGTCATGTCTCATTACTTAATTTGTATTAGTACAATGATAAATCACTAAAATTGTGAGAAATTATACATAATAATTAATATACAGTTACAATTACAAGTCAGTTAGGGTATGAAGAGGGAAAGGCATAGATCTGTCAGTAAAAGTGTTTATGCGCTCAAGTGTCAAATGCTAGCAATTGGCTTTGGGGCATAATTAAGTAAAAATCAAACATAAAATCAGAAATAATGCTACTAATTTCAATACACTTCATAATTAAACTTTTCCTACTTATTTAATTAGAGTGGAAATGATATATTGGCTAATTATTAAAGTATGATAATAAATGGTACAGTGATTGTGCTTTTTAGAAATATATTTTAGCTTTTAGTGAGACCTATTAAAATTTTTATGGGGCCAATGATATGTCTAGGATTTGTTTCAAAACATTCTACAGTGGGTGCAGGTGGAGGTATAATTGTAATAATGTGGAAATACAAGTTGTACCTATCTCAACTCGTTTGTTCCTTCAGCACACCTGTGGGATAGACATACTTGCTGTACCCATCTTACAGATGAGAAGTGAAGACACAGAGGAGTTAAGGTACTGGCCCAGGTCACTCAGAGCACATGAAGACACCAAAAGCCTGCTGCTGGGCATAGTTATTCCAGTGATGTGTTCTTGAACCAGACAAATGGCCACAGGCTGAGTTTGTAGACTCGCTGGGCCTCTGTGAGAAGGGACCAAGCTAAAATTCCATTGACTACCTGACTTCCATAAGCCCCTCCATGAGTCTCTGGTAGACCACCATAACATCATGAGTCTCCTGGAATACAGACAGTTAGAGCCAGTTTCCAACAGTTCCCAAGAAACCTTCCATCTCCCTCGTGCACACTTACCCTGGCAGAAGGCTGGGACCTGGTAGAGAAGACTGGGACAAAGGTTAACAAACCAGTGCTGGGGAGTGGCACTGGGGTCCTACTTCAAGGGGACCCAGGTTCCTCTTCATTCAAGGAGTTCTGGGTCTGTAAATTTGTTCGAGTCTGGTAATTGACTGAGGGGCCATGACTCTGCTGCTATGATTCAGAGTAGACTTTTGTTCACTTTAGCTAAAGATTTTCTGCTCACACTGAGCTAGTAAGACTTCAGCAGGCTTCCTATCTGACTCACTCCCAGCTTTCCCACAGTCCACTGGCCAATGCCCAAGGTCTACACGAGTCAGGGTGTCCATGGCAGAGTTGCATCTGCTGTCTATTACTTGCCTTTGGAAACTGATTGCCACCACCTGGCTCCCCCCACCCAGATCTCATTGCTCCCTTTGCCACTAGGTTTCCTGAAGACCAATCACAGAGCCACTGAGGATGCAGAGTCCCTCTAGCAGTCTATTTTTCACCGTCTTGGTGAAAGCTCTGTCTCCATGAGCCAGTTTGCAGACCCAGTCTCTCCTCCTGATGTGCGGGTTATGGCTTGAATGAGAGGTGTCCCCCAAAGCCCCTGTGCTAATGCAGGAATGTTCTGGGGTGAAGCGATTGGGTTGTGAGAGCTGTGACCTAATTAGTCCATGCATTTGGATGAATGACTGGGCTGTGACTCCAGGCAGGTGGGGTGCTGCTGGAGAAGGGAGGTCCTTGGGGGTGTGCCCCTGGAAGGTGCCTCTGTGTCCCCCGTCCACTTCCTGGCTGCCAGGGGTGGAAGAGCTCCCTTCTGCCATGTCCTTTCCCCATGATGTTCGGCCTCATCTTGGGCCAGGACAATGGAGTTGGCTGTCCATGTACCGAACCTCTGAAACCATGAGCCCCCAGTAAATGTTTGTTCTCCTCTAAGTTGTTATCAGTTATTTTGGCCACAGCGATGCAAAAGCTAACTGAAACAGTGTGAGTAGGTCTTAAGTGCCCTGTCCACTGGTGTGGCAACCTCCCTGAGCCTGTGATCCCTTCCGCTACAGGAAGCCCAGGCAGCCTGGCATTCCTAATCTCTCACCGTAGGCACCTCTTGCTTCATGCCCCAACCAACCAACAGAGCCATGAGCCCCCTGCAACATTAAATGTAGAAGCTCTGCTTAGTGAGAGGAATTGAATGTCTGTCAGTAAGTGCAGTCTGATCCCAAATCACGCTCCTCTCAGGTTTGTGCCCCGCTGTCCCTCCCCTTCCCTGACCAGGTGGCCTGTGGGGAACCAGAAAGAAGCAAACACCACTCCAGATCCATGGCCTTGGAAGGGAAGCAACCTCCTTCTTGCATCAACAGTGAGTACTGGCTTGGAGAAGGAGCCTTGCTCACAGGGGGGTTCTGTGTTGAGCCCTGCAGGGTTAAGGTTAGGGTTAGGGACAGCGGGACCCCAGAGAACATGCAAAAGCAAAGTCATCTGATCAACAGATCCACATCCTCCCTGATTGGGGGCTGGTGCTCCTTCCCACTTCCTCTTCCTCAGCAGATGAGAGCTCACCAACCAGCAGACTTTATAGCAGAGATCAAATGAGGAGGGAAACCGGCCAAAGCTGTTCTCAGCCCTGGGCGGCAGGAAGGCTGCCCTAGGAGGGGTGAAGGGTGTTGCTCCTGCATTGCCCTGTCCTCCAGAGGCTCCAGGGCCCACACTGGACAGTAAGTCCTTCCAGGACAGGGACTGTGGGTCCTTCATCTCTATCACAGCAGGCAGTTAATAAAAGGGTACTAAATGAGTGGACTCCAATAAAATAAGGGGCATTTTAATTTTTCTCTGCTGGAGAGGGTGAGGCCCCGTGGGCAGATCAGACACAGGTGACAACGTTGTAAAAGGCTCAGCAATCTTCAGAAGCAATTCAACAAGATGCATTAGGACTCAAAATCTGCACACTCTATAGTTCACAAATCCCTCTTGAAATGTAGCCCAAGGTAGCATTTCTAAATATGGGGTGAGGGGGAGAGGCATGAGGGAGGGAAGTGGGCCCCTAAAGAAGAGGAATGCAGCATCTCTGACAATTTAGAAATCTAAAAGTAGCTCAAAGGTTGAACAGTGTAGGAGGGGTTGAGTGAATTCTTACACAGTCTTGGAGACTTGTAGGGGTGTGTGAGTGTGCATGTGTGTGCGCGTGCGTGTGTGTGTGTGTGTGTGTGTTAATCTGGATAATAGGGAAAAGAAGTAAGAGAGGTATTGTAAAGGGGGTTAGGTTTTTCTGCTGGAGTCTTAGGACCTTGGGTGTTTCTATTTTTGATGTCTAACTAATTGCTTTTAATATTTATATTTAAAATATATGCAGTATATTTACGAAAGGCAAGGGAGAAATAGAGGAAAGAAAGCTGACCTACAGACAAGCAAAATTCATCATTTTCTCTATTCTAGAAATTTATAGGACACACTGTCAAATATGAGAGAGTGTGGCCCTGGTGAATCGCCTGCCCTTCACATTTCTAGAAGCTTTTGTTTTATACAACCTTTCTTAGGGACATGGGAATGCTCGCCCTGTCAAAACATGCCCTACTTCCTGTTGAGGCTAGTCTGCTCATTACACACCCAGATGCACGTGTGCAAGCATGAAGGGACTGCATTTTAGGACCACTTCAAGAACTCCAAGTGATGCTCATGTCTATTTCTTTTCCTTCTGAGTTCTTTTACTGCGTTTGACATCTGAGGGAACTTTGGACATGAGCAATGATGACAATGGCCTCAGGAGCCCTGATTCTGGCCGCGGCTACACCTGTTCAGAACCTGCCGTTTCCTCCTGGGCGCGTGCTCTGAAGCACTAGGGCCTGGAGGCTGTGCTCTTCTTTGTGAGATGAGCACCTGTGTATGTGCCTCCCAGGGACTTGGGTGAGGTGGAGTCTCCCCATCTCATCCACGATGCCCACACGGGATGTTTGGTGTGCGCATGTTGCTAAAAGAATTGCTTTCACTAACATTATGCATCATCTACAAACATACCAAATAAGTAGGTTGGAATTTGCTAAAGAAAATTTAATTTATGATCAGTTGTTAGAATTAAGGTCTGATATACTATGATTCATCTGAATTTTTAAAAACTACCTAGATTATGAAACTGTAAATGGAAATTCAAATAGATAAGAGAGCCTGATTGTAAAAAAAAAAAAAACAACCAAAGCAAAAACATTCTTTGAAATTCTCTCTCTCCCTGTCATATCTATAACAGCTAATAAGTGAGCCATGTAAGACATATTATGCTCTAGGAGATAGAAATCTACCTCCAAGTACCTAGAATTGTGATCACAGAAGACCCTGGAAGCAAGTCTGTATCATGGAGGCAGAACACGGCAGACATTTACACAACATTCCCATACGGGAAGATCCATTTTATGCCAGTTGTGTATAGTGACCTCTGTTCTTGTTTTGGTCCCTTGAAAATATAGCTATTGCTTAAAATTGCAGCTTTGAATTTCAATTTGGTTTATGGCAAATACATAGGACGTAGAGAAGTCATATTAAGATGGTGCTCACTGTGCACCTAACGTCATCGGCTCCGGCATCCTGTTTGAAGCTCATCTGCCCTTTTCTTTATGCTTTTTTGCTGCTGTTTGGAAGTAATTTCAAAAGCAAAGCATTCAGGTAATCAAGGTGAAAGTCATCTATTTTAATGCTACAGACACTGGGGAGGTTCCAGGTGGGCCTGCGCTGGACCCTAAGGGTGCAGGGGGGCCACATGAGCCAGAGGTGGACACAGCATTGACTCTCTGGGCCTCAGCGCCGTTCATCCGCTTTTCCTGGTCCACCTTCTCAAAGGATGATTCACCTGCAACCTCCTGCAGCAAATTCCCCCAGGGACCATGTGTGAACTGTGGTTCCTGGGATGGATGGCTCCCAGCCTTACAGAATCTAAATACAAGGAACGGAAGGCAGTGTAGGAGGGACGGCCACCCACCTGTCCAGCCAGCCCTCCCTACCCAGATCTGCTTTTTGTGGAGGTTCTGAGCTGCACACTGCCTGGAATTGCCTCTGAGCAGCAGTCTTTCTGGGGAACTGGGCTCTGAGGGACACCTGGTTAGTCAGGCTTCTAAGGGAATCTCACTCCTTATTGTTTCTTAAAATTGGCCCTGAGAATGCAGGTCCCTTTCCTTCCTCCTCTGTCACAATCACTTCCCTTTCACAGAAAGAAGGACACAGCTTCATCTGGTGACTTGCTATGGGTTGTGAAGCCCCGCCGACACACAGGGCAACAGGAACACCCACGCCACTGTTGAGAGGGTGAGTACGTCAATGAAAGGTACTAGGTACCAATCCCTCCTCAGTTTTGGTGTCCCTGAGCCTTAATTCTTAGCAGAAGGGAAGGAGGAGCCAACAGAGGTGTTGGTTAATGGTCAGTCGGGTTTTCTGATCACTAAGAAAAATCTCATAGCGTTGCTACCATGACATTCCTTCTATCTCATATTTAGGTAACAACGTCCCTTTTCACTTACATATATTTTAGACTGTAAGATGAATTCTCCCACATTTTAACATTTAATATTTATCCATATCCACTCCTACACATATAAGCCAACTTTGAACATCCCCATCCACTCTGCTAAACGATATACTAACAATGACATTTTATGTTTAACAATTACTTATTAAAACTATGCTGTGTTAGTCTGTATTGATTGCACAGCAATAATACCTTTAGTAATAGCCTCAGCCAGAATAAGTTTCTTCACAAAGCCTTATGAACACAATTACCTTTTTTAAAATTAAAATGTGTATCCTTCCATTTTGGCATAGAAGTATTAAAGGCTGATACATAGAAGACTTTTAATCATAAAATAGAATAGATTTACAGAAAATTCTAAGCAGAGATGAATTGAAAATGCAAGTACAAACAGAAAAAAAAATAGAAGTATGGCATTCTAACTATTCAAGGGGAGCTTAGGTATTTCTTACATGGCTGATGATAGATATCAAATCACTATGGTGTCAGATTTGATAAGCTCTCATAATGAAATATAAATACATATAATATTCTGAAATTTTTTCCTGTTTGCATCATTTACACATATGATGAATGCATTTGGTTGTTGAATTAAAAATATTTCAGGGGGTAGGTTGTTTTTCTAAGTATTTCTTTTTTAAGAGGGAATGAGCCAGCCAACTGGGGACTACTGCTCTGGAGTGTCAGATGGTCACAGTCCCTGGGCCTCAGAGTGCTCACCTAACTGTGCCCAGCCAGGGATAGTGTGTTGGGGAGCAGAAGCTAGAGGTTTAGAGTATGCACATGAGACCTAAGACAGGTCTGCAAGTCCTAAGAAGATGGATTTATGCGAGGAGTCCAGCTTCTTAGGATCCGATGGGTGATGAATTCAGGAAAGATGAAAAATGACCTTAGGAAAATGAAAGTTTGAAGTCCTTGACTTAGAGGGCAGCAAGATGAATTGAGTCATGTCAAATACAAAAATTTAAAGTTAGAAATATTCCAACAGAATTATAACCGTGGTTAAAGGTTGTTGAAGAAAAGGGAATAGTTATGCCTTACATTCAAGAAAGAAATTTAATACAGTATTGTTTTTTGTCAAAATTAAGCACATGTGTACACTGTTTTTAACAAGTTATAGAAAAAGACATCATACAATGTCTACATTCTCTACCTGCTGCAACACAGGGTATATTTCTACCCACTTAACTTTTCCTAAACATTTCCAGCTTATCACTTATTTCAGAATGCCAAGGTCCAATCCCCAGGAAATGAATTTTCTTGTTTAGAAGAATTTCAACCACAATTCTAAAATTTCAGTGATTGAATTTTAACCTGGATAGAAGCATGTTGGAAAAGCTGTTTTATGACCTGTGTATAAATTGAAACCTCTACTATTCCAGGAAACTAAACTTAATGCATATCAAAAAGCATCTATATCTTTTCTGAGATGGGCATGCTGCCTACAGAGAAAAGGTGTGTCTCCATTCCTGAATTATCCTCACCCTTAGATCAGCAGGATAAACAAGATTTTATATTTGCAAACTTAGATGGAAATATTTCTTCAACACATCCTGGAGAAGCATACTGAAAAATATTAATTATGGTTGCCACCATAATGCAGCCAGCAATAATGTGATGTATCTGACATATTTGGCCTTGAATTTTCAAACACCAAATTGATATCACCAAAAAATGCATAAAATGAATTCTAATAAATCAAAGGTTATACTATGTGTCAAATATCTGTCTTAAATATATTCCTATTGGTAAACTATGAATCTAGAATTGGTCTTCCAGTGCACAGTTCCTAGGATAGCTCAGCACTTAGTAACTTTCCCTCTCTGAAATACTGATGTTAGGTGCTAAGTTATCAATCAGCATAACAGTGCTACATGGAATGCTGAATCTTTATGGCACAGGTGTCTGTTAACCCTTGTTTGCTGTGGGCAAGTGCTAACATGGCTGCGTGTGCGCCTGTGCCCTGGCTTCAGAGCAGACGTTGAGCCCTGACCCTGCCTGCAGAAGTCTGGCTGGGGATTTGAAACTCATAAAGTTCTTATTACTGACCCTTCTGTTGCAGGAATCAAATCCGACTCTTCCTTGGGTAAAAACAATAAGTGTCTATTACACATGACAAAAAAATAATATGACTTTCTGTGTGCACTATTGACTTGGGGATATACACTCTGCCCCTGTTTTAAAGATAGATTTTCCATAGCAGAAAAAAAGTAGAAATGATTTAGATGAAGGTGTCAGAAAGCATGAGCACTGAGTTCATATTGATCTGATCAAAACTTATGAGCAGAGGTGAAATTTGGTCCAGAAAATAGTTTGGAAAGAAATGCACTCAGTGAGTTCAGCTTTTGTCAGAAATCCTTGTCCCTTTATCGACTGACAAACGCTTAGGCCTGGTTTTAAGAACCCAAATTTCAAGGACTTCTGCTTCTTCATCAGAGAGCAGGGACTTGGCTTGCCACTCTGGGCTTGCAAAGCCTGACTGCTCCGTTGGGTGAGCGACAGTTCCTTCCACCCTTCACTCCCTGCTTTCCTCTGTTTGTCCACTTCCCAAATGTCTCTACGAAGGACAAACCATTCAGAACTCAATCAGTGAAGATGTCATTATCGGGAGCAAAGCTCTGGATTCCTAAATGCAAATGAACAACAAACAACACTGTTGACCGCAAGCAAAGAAGTCGGAGGACATAGCTCAGAGGATGCTGGATAGAAGGCCACCCTCTCACCCCGGTTATAGTAGGCTGGGCAGACCATCAGTCATTTTTATTGATACATAATATTTGTACATCTTTATTGTGTGCATTATGTTAATTCAGGACATGCATACATTGTGTGATAGTCAAATCAGGGTAATAAGCCCTTCCATCTCTTCAACCATTAATCGTTTTTCTGTGTGGGGAGTTTTACACTCTTGTTTTCTCGTCATTTGGGAATACGTCATAGATCTTTTTAACCAAAGATTATCCTACTGTTTTGGTCAGCTGTTCCATTCCTGGGGCCAAAAGTTCTGATGAGAACAAAGTAGAGGAGGAAAAGTTTACTTAGGGCTCATAGTTCAGAGGTTCCGTCCACAGACGGCTGACTCCGTTGCTCTGGGCCCAAGGTGAGGCAGAACATCACGGAGGAAAAAGGAAGCAGCTCAGGATTTGGCAATAGGAAGCAGAGAGGTCTGGTCACCAGTGACAAAATACAAGCTCCCAAGGCATTGACCTGCCTCCTCCAGCCACACCCTGCCTGCCTGTGGTTACCACCCAGTTGCCCAGTTAATTCATTCAAGTGGATTGATTAATGCCCTGATCCAGTTTCAGCACTCGGCCCAGTCATGCCACCTCTGAACCTTCTTGCATTGTCTCACACATGAGCTTTTTGGGGACACCTCACATGCAAACCATAACACCCACCATGCTAAAGAAGAACCAGAAGAGACTCCTCCACCCTGCTGTGCTGGTGCCCTGTTCTCTGTCTCTAGTAACTAGTATTCCTGCCGTTCCTCTGCAGGGTTGACTTACTGGCTTACACAAAGGAGTGAAAAAACACCATATTTGCCTTTCTATGTCTGGCTTGTTTCACTTCACATATGGACCTCCAGGTCAGTCTGTGTTGCTTCAAAGGACAAGATTTTGTTCCTTTTATGGCTGAAGAGTATCCCATTGGGCCAATGCACCCATTTTCCTTATCCATTCATCTGCTGAGGGGCCTCTGGGTTGACTCTATTTTTCAGCTTCTGTGAAGAGTGCTTCAGTCTACCAGGAAGTGAGCATCTCTTTTTGACATAATGATTGCATCTCCTCTGAAGGCAAACCCAGTGATGGAATTGCTGGGTCACATGGTGGTTCGATGTTTACTTTTCTGAGACAACTCCATAATTTTTCCCTAATGGCTGTGAAATTTACATTTATAGCAACAGTGTAAAAGAGTTCCCTTTTCTCTGTATCCTTAGCAGCACTTTACTTTCTCTTTTCTGTGATGGCCATTCTAGAGTGAGATGGTATGTGATTGTGGTTTCGATTGCGTTTCTCTGATTAGAGCGACTGAGCATGTTTATTCACGTTCTTGTTGCTCTTGTGTATGTCTTTTTGTTTTCTGTAGCTTTTCCAGCCCCCTTTTAAATTAGATTTTTTTTCAATCCAACTGTTTGAATTCCTTGAATATTCTGGATGTCAGTCCCTTGTTGGATGAAGTTTTAAGTATTTTCTCCCATTCCGTAGGTTGTCTCTTACTTGTTATTTCTTCTGCTATGCAGAAGCTTCTTAGCTGATATAATCCATTTGTCTATTTTTACTTTTGTTGCTTGTACCTTTGCCAATCCCTTATGGTGCTTCCCCCAAGTTTTCTAGTTACAATTTCATAGTTTGAGGTTTAACATTTAGGTTCTTCATTCATCTTGAGTTGATTTTGGGGTATGGTAAGAGGAAGGAATCTCGTTTCAGTCTTCAACATACACATGTCTATTTTTCCAGCACCATCGATTGAAGAAGAAGGTCTTTTCCCCTCTCTATGTTCCTAGTGGCTTTGTCAAAAGTTACTTGAGTGTGATTGTTTTCTGGGTTTTCTACTCTGCTCCATGGTCTAGGTGTCTGTTTTTATGCCTGTGCCATTTACTGTGGTTCTGCAGTATGTTTTGAAGTTTTTGTGAGCCTCCAACCCTCTTTACCCTTCAGGATCTCTTTGGCTAATCTGGTCTTTAATGGTTCCATATGAATTTACCATTGTTTTTCCATTTATGTGAAGAAAGTCAATGATATTTTGATGGGAATTTTTTCTTGACTCTATAGATTGCTATGGGTGGTATGACCAATTTAAACAATATTGATTCTTCTGATTCATGAACATGGATTATCTTTCCATATTTTTGTGTCCTCTATAGTTTCTGTCATCAGTGTTTGATAATGTTCATTGTAAAGATCTTTCACTTCCTTAGTTAAGTTCATTCCTGAACATTTTGTTCTGTCACTATTGTGAATGAGACTGCTTTTTTCATTTTTAGCTAATTAATTATTAGTTTATTAAAATACTAGTTTTTGCATGTTGATTTTGTACTCTACAACTTTGCTGAATTCATCCATAAGTTCTAACAATTTTTAAGGAATATTTTAGGTTTTCTGTGTATAAAATAAATGTTATCTGAAAATGTAGAATTTAACTTATTCCTTTCCAATTTGGATTCCCTTTATTTCTTTTTCTTGCCTGATTCCAAAACTCCCACTACTATATCAAGATTGAGAAAAGTGGGGCTGGGACTGTAGCTCAGTGGTTGAGTGCTTGCCTTGCATGTGTGAGGCACTGGGTTCAATCCTCAGCACCACATAAATAAATAAATAAATAAATGTAAAGATATTGTGTCAATCTACAACTAAAAAAAAAAAAGAATGAAAAAAGTGGATTCCATGTCTTGTTCTTAATCTCAAATTCTTTCAGTTTTTTCTCAAACAGTATGAATAATATTAGAATGGTTTCTCATATGCAATCTTTGGTATTTTGAGTTAAGTCCTTTCTATACCTATTTTCTTGAGAGTTTTTAATCAGGAAGTAAAGTTGAATTTTTTTCATTTTCTGCATCTATTGACATGATGACATGGGATTGTCCTTCATTCTGTTGATATGTTGTATTGTGATTAGTGATTTGCATATGTTGGACCATCCTTGCATCCCTGGGCAGGATTCTATCTGTTAATGGTATGTGATCTTTCTCAGATGCTGTTGGATTTGGTTTGGTAAATATTTTGCTGAGAATTTTTGCATTTGTGTTTACCAAGGATATGGGTCCATGGTCTCTCTCTCTCTCTCTCTTTTTTTTTTTTTTTTTGCTGTATCTTTGTATGATTTTGGTATCAGAATAAAGCTGGCTTTGTAAAAAAGAATCTGGCAAAGTTCTTTGCTGAGGGCCATTACCAAGTAGAAATGACGCATCAAAATTTCCTTGCTAGCGTACCCCATGTTAATGATTTCGCTGTTGACATTGCATGTAAGGTGACCTTGCTCAAAGACCAAGGCGGATCCGGGTTTAGAGCTGATCAGGTTTGAGGAAGTATCCCGGTCCTTGGGTTAAGGGCGTTCCCAGTTTTAGACCTTGGATTTTAGGGAAGTTCGATGTTGAGGATTATTGCTGCTGGAATTAGGGCGTTCCTGCTGCCTGAGCTCCCATTGAGTTCTCTTGAGACTCAGAGAGCATTTTGGGAAGAAAAGCCTCGTGGAGTAGGTGAATTGGGTGGCAGCAGAAGGGGATTGCCCCAGAACGTGTGTGGAGGCCGGTGTGAGTTCGGGAATAAAGATTTGCTGTTTGAATCTACAAAGCTGTGTGGTGGCTCGTGATTCTGTGCCCAGCCAAGACTGCGGCATTTGGTGGCCCGTACGGGGAGCGTCTGAAACTTGGAGGTAAGTGAAATTCCTCGCCCCTGAGGGAAGGCGAGAGAATGGGTGACTATTTTAAAAAACAATGTGTTCTTGTTTTGATTTATTTCGTTTTTGTTTCAAGCTGCCTGTCCCTAGAAATTTCTCAGGCAAACTGGGAAAAATGGATGGCTCAAGGTTTGAAGTTTGTCAGCCCAGAGAAAGAGAAAATTGATACAGCGAATTTTTATTCAGTTTTTGTTTCATTCAGTTGCGATTTTGTTTTGTGTTATCTTATTGGGTTGCGTTATTTTTATAGAAGATTAGAAATTAGTAAAAAAGAAACTGAAAAGGTGTTAAGCAAAGTGTTAGAGATTCAGACCATTCAAGCAAAAGAGAAGGTCTCTCGAGCTAGTCAGACAGAGGAAGAAAATTTAAAGGAAAAGGGGTTATTAGGAAAAAGGCCACAAC
Organism: Spermophilus citellus; assembly: GCF_964194105.1. NCBI lineage: Eukaryota > Metazoa > Chordata > Mammalia > Rodentia > Sciuridae > Spermophilus > Spermophilus citellus. Next base: position 93,180,192 of record NC_138195.1, read on the forward strand.
AAGAGGCTGTTACTAACTCCGTTTTATTACCAGAGGGCGTAATTCAACCAACAGCCCCACCGATGGAAACAGCTGAGTGGCCCTCAAACCCCATAGTTGATAAGTGGGATCCTGAGACAGGACCTCAAAGATTAGCATGCCCTGTACTTGAACAGGTAGGAGGGCAGCGAATTCACCGTGCTTTAGATTTTAAAACAGTGAAGCAGTTAAAGGAGGCTGTAACAACCTACGGTCCCCAAGCTCCCTTCACGGTAAGCATGGTCGAATCCATTACTAACTTGGACATGACGCCAGCAGATTGGGCTAGCATGTGTAAATCTGTGCTAAATGGAGGACAATATTTGTTATGGAAAGTTGCCAATGAGGAATTTTGCACAGAGACAGCTAGGCGAAATGCAGCGGCCGGTTACCCTCAAAGAAATCTAGATATGCTTTTAGGAAAAGGACCTTATGAGGGTCAACGGCAACAAATTGAATATGATCCTGCTATATATGCACAAATTGCTGCAGACGCAGTTAGGGCATGGAAGACTTTACAAGGACATGGAGATTCACAAGGTCAGCTATCTAAGGTAATAAAGAGACCTAATGAACCTTACGCTGACTTTGTAGATAGGCTTATTCAAACAGCCGCCAAAATTTTTGGGGATACAGATCAAGCAATGCCATTAATAAAACAACTTGCTTATGACCAAGCGAATCGTTGCTGCAGAGAGGTTATTAGACCATGGAGACATGAAGACTTAAATACATATATTAAACTATGTAGAGATATTAACGAACAAGGGCAAGTCTTGGCAGCTGCAGTACAACAGGCTTTAGATGCCAGGCCAGAAACATGCTATAATTGCGAACAAACAGGACATTTTAAAAGGAGTTGCCCTGTAAGAGGAGGTTTTAACAAAACTAGAAATCAAAGGAATAGAATACCGGGTATTTGCCCACGATGCCGTAGAGGGAGACATTGGGCTAATGAATGCCGTTCTCAAACCACCATAGAAGGTACTCCGTTATCAAAAAACGGACAAGGATCAGGTATTTACCCACGATATCGTGGAGAAAGGCATCAGGCTTCATTGCCAAAAAACGGAGTGAGGGGCCCAATGCTCCGGGGCCCAAAACCACAAATATACGGGGCAGTGGAGGAACCCAGCAACACCATCAGGATGGTGCCCAGGACACATTGTCCATTAAATCCCTCATCAGACAAACCTGAGGGAGTGCAGGGTTGGACATCTGCGCCTCTGCCAGAGCAGTATTAACTCCAGAGATGGGAGTTCAAATCATTCCTACAGGAGTAAAAGGACCTCTTCCCCAAGGAACAGTAGGCTTATTATTGGGACGTAGTTCATCTACATTAAAAGGACTTATGATAAGTCCTGGGGTAATTGATCCCGATTATGTAGGTGAAATAAAAATTATAGCTAGTTCTCCAGGAGGTATATCAGTAATTTCACCTGGAGATAGAATAGCACAATTGTTAATAATACCCAGCCTACATAATAAGTTCTCTAGTCATAATGTAGAAAGAGGTTCTAAGGGATTAGGCTCCACAGGTGTAGATTGGGCTATGTTGTCTTTAAATTTAGATTCTCGCCCAATGCTAAAACTAAATATTCAAGGTCACGAGTTTAATGGGCTGCTGGACACAGGTGCTGACCTTAGCATCATATCTCGTCGAGAATGGCCAAAACATTGGCCATTACAACAAGCCACTCAAACGCTTCGAGGCCTAGGAGTGGCGACTAATCCCCATAGAAGTTCTATGGTATTAGATTGGAAGGATCCTGAAGGATGTGAAGGAACTATACAGCCATATGTTTTGGATCACCTTCCTATTAATCTATGGGGACGAGATGTCCTGGATCAACTAGGTTTGATGTTAACAAATAATATCAATTCTAATGCGCCCACTAGTAGGACTAGACAAGGTGTTAAGAAAGAAAAAAGATTAGGAAAACAAGAACAAGGTTTAGCAGCACCAATTCAATTAGATCAAGGAACAGACAGACATGGGTCGGATTTTCAGAAAGGGCCACTGAGACAATCAAAATTACTTGGAAATCAGAAAGACCAGTGTGGGTTCCTCAGTGGCCCTTGACTAAAGAAAAGATACAAGTAGCCCATGATCTGGTCAAACAACAATTAGCGGAAGGACATTTACAACGTTCCATATCTCCCCATAATACTCCCATTTTTGTCATCAAAAAGAAATCGGGTAAATGGAGATTATTGCAAGATTTAAGAGCCATTAATAATGAGATGGTTATTATGGGACCTGCTCAATCAGGGATTCCTCAATTGTCTGCTTTACCAAAAACGTGGCATGTTTTATCTATAGATATTAAAGATTGTTTTTTTTCGATTCCAATTCATCCCGAGGATAGTCCACGTTTTGCATTTACTATCCCTGCATTAAATCATGAAAGTCCTGATGAGAGATATGAGTGGAAAGTACTCCCTCAAGGTATGGCTAACAGTCCAACTATGTGTCAAATCTATGTAAATAAAGCAATCCAGCCACTTAGAAATCAAAATCCTGAACTAAAAATATTTCACTATATGGATGATGTATTATTAGCACATAAAGATAAAAACATATTGCTGGAATGTTATGCCACACTTACGAACTTATTAAAAAATTATAATCTAGAGATAGGAATAGATAAAGTACAATTAAATTTTCCAATTAATTATTTAGGACTTCTATTATCCTCAACCATGGTCCGTCCGCCGAAAATTCAAATACGAGTAGATCAACTCAAATCACTCAACGATTTTCAAAAGTTATTGGGAGACATAAATTGGATAAGGCCTTATCTAGGCATACCAACAGGAGAGTTGGGACTTTTATTTGATATTCTAAAAGGTCCATCAGATCCAAATTCACCCCGAATGTTAACTCCTAAAGCTAGAAAGGCATTAAAAATTATTGAAGCATATATGGAAAATATGCATCTAGATAGAATTGATATAAGTTTGCCTTTATTATTTATTGTACTACCAACAAAAAATATTCCTACAGGAGTATTTTGGCAAGAAGGTCCATTATTGTGGATACATTTATCTTATTCTCCTAACACTATTCTTACTAGGTATCCTGAGGCTGTAGGACAATTAATACTCAAAGGAATAAGAGCAGCAAAGGGAGTGTTTGGAATTTCTCCCAATAAAATTATTACTCCATATACTATGGATCAAATTGATGAGTTAGCTAATGAGATAAATACTTGGGCAATAATCATGTGTAAATCTAATGTTTCATTTGATAATCATTTGCCATCGAATCCTTTGTTGTCTTTTTGGTCTAAGCATCCTGTAATTTTTCCTAAAATGACAAGGAAAACACCTATCATGAATGCTCCAAATATATTCACTGATGGGTCTAATAATGGTACAGCAGCTGTAGTTACCCCTGATCAAACTTTTACATTTTTAGTACCCAAACAATCAGCTCAAAAGGTAGAGCTTAATGCAGTTTTACAAGCTTTTGTGATGTTCAAAGATTCTGTATTTAATTTATTTTCTGATAGTCAATATATAGTTAATGCTATTAATTCCCTTGAAGATGCTGGTAGGATTTCCCCTTCTTCTACTGTTTTTTCTTTGTTTTCCACTATACAAAGTCTAATATGGGACAGAAAAGATCCATTCTTTATAGGACATATTAGGGCACATACAGGATTACCTGGAGCCCTTAGTTTGGGCAACGATTTAGCAGATAAAACTACACATGACGTACATATTTTCTCTACATTAGAAGAAGCTACAAATTTTCATAAAAGGTTTCATGTTAATGCTAATACTTTACAAAAGCGTTTTAAAATAACTAAGGAACAAGCCAGGCATATAATAAAACAATGTCAAAATTGTGTGACCTTTCTACCACAAGTTAATCTTGGAGTCAATCCTAGAGGACTGATACCTAACCATATTTGGCAGATGGACGTCACACACTTGCCAGAATTTGGAAAATTAAAATATTTACATGTTACAGTTGATACTTCTTCTGGATTTTTGATGGGCTCCCTTCATGCCGGAGAAAAAACTAAAGATGTTATAGCTCATTGCTTACAAAATTTTGCCACTGTGGGTGTTCCTAAACAGTTAAAAACTGATAACGGTCCTGGTTATACATCTGCCTCTTTTAAACAATTTTGCTCATCATTTAGTATTACTCATATAACAGGAATCCCATACAATCCACAGGGACAAGGCATAGTTGAAAGAGCTCATCAAACTATTAAAACGTACCTATTAAAGCAAAAAGAGGGAATTGGAAAGGGGTATATATCCCCCAAAGATAAACTTAAAATAACCCTTTTTACTCTAAACTTTTTAAATTTGGATTCATCAGGACTTAGTGCTGCAGAAAGACATATGTACCCGAAAAATGTACATAAGCCTAAGGTACTTTGGAAAGATATTCTAACAGGACAATGGAAAGGCCCTGATCCAGTTATTGTCTGGAATCCGGGTTCCCTTTGTGTGTTTCCACAGGGAGAACAGCAGCCGATTTGGATTCCAGAGAGATTAACTAAAGCAATTTCTACAGAAAAAGAAGATGATTTGACTCAAATCCATAACAGCTGATATCCAGAGCTCCAGCTTGGCTATTCTTACATCTGCGACAGTGATTAACCACGGTGCTTTTTTCAATATCTATTTTATTATTGCATTTTTCCCACATTGTAAAGTTCTATTTTATTTTTTGAGCTCATACAAACCTAGGTTAATGTTTTTCTGATCAGTTTTATTTTTTGACTGTGTTTTATTTTTTGACTGTGGAGTTTTTAAACATTGCAATGGAGATTTCACCTAGGTAAAACTACAAGGCCTTTATTGTCTTATGTGTTGTATGTTATGTGTGCACTGTTTTGTGTTGTATGTCTGTATGTGTGTATGTCCATATTTCATATATGAGGAGCGCTCATGAAAAAATGGATCCGAATTTTTTTTATTCACGTGATTTAAATGGTTTAATTTAAATTAGGTAAACAGCTGTTAAGGATTTTTTTTTAAGGAGGTTAACAGATCTGTTTGTTTACTTTCACCTTTCCTTTTCATTATATTTAATAATTCTGTTCAGGATAATGTCTCTTTAGCATCATTGCCAGAATTTCCATCTCCATCCCAGTGCCGGTGAAGACTAAGATAAAACCAAACTACAGCTTCTATGATAGCTATCACAGTAAACTGTATAAACTGATGCATCAATGAATATAACTCAACAAGTAATGCTCAATCAAGGACTCGATTTACTTTGGGAAGAAATGGACATATTGATAGACTCCTCTGATTTGAACTGCTTGCAGAACTTGCCTGGACTATATATCAGTTGCATGCATTTTGAAATATCATCTGATGCAGCGAATTGTGGTACTGCTGGCATATCTTTGCTGATGGTGTCACCAGTGATGCAATTTCCTTGCCAGCTCACCCCATGTTAATTGTGGTAATGCTGGCATATCTTTGCTGATGGTGTCACCAGTGACGCAATTTTTCCAAAAGAGCCGTCAATTGCCTTGGTGTCGTGGCATTTCTGTATCTTCCTCCCTTCTACTAGTGATGGTCTAAAATTTGGGGGCCAACAGAGGTGAGGCAAAGAACCTCACCCCCCCACTGGCACCAAGGCTAAATTTGGGGGCCAACAGAGGTGAGGCAAGAACCTCACCCCCCCCACTGGTGCATAGACCTATCCACAAGCATGGCTGAATGCTGGACCGGTAGTCAGTGACGGGTTGATCTGATTGCAGTGGATTTAACCTAAGACAGGAAGCTGACGCCTAAATGTCAGTTCTCCCATGACGGGTAAGAACCATATGTTGAATTGGACAACCTACCAGGCACGGTCCTTAAGCCACATTGCTTGTCGTTTAATTAATCAGAAGGGGGGAGATGCTGAGGGCCATTACCAAGTAGAAATGACGCATCAAAATTTCCTTGCTAGCGTACCCCATGTTAATGATTTCGCTGTTGACATTGCATGTAAGGTGACCTTGCTCAAAGACCAAGGCGGATCCAGGTTTAGAGCTGATCAGGTTTGAGGAAGTATCCCGGTCCTTGGGTTAAGGGCGTTCCCAGTTTTAGACCTTGGATTTTAGGGAAGTTCGATGTTGAGGATTATTGCTGCTGGAAATTGGGCGTTCCTGCTGCCTGAGCTCCCATTGAGCTCTCTTGAGACTCAGAGAGCATTTTGGGAAGAAAAGCCTCGTGGAGTAGGTGAATTGGGTGGCAGCAGAAGGGATTGCCCCAGAACGTGTGTGGAGGCCGGTGTGAGTTCGGGAATAAAGATTTGCTGTTTGAATCTACAAAGCTGTGTGGTGGCTCGTGATTCTGTGCCCAGCCAAGACTGCGGCAGTTCTTTCCACTTCAATTTTTTTTGGAAGAACTGGAATTAGTTCTTTAAAATGTTATGTAAAATTCAGCAGTAAAGCCCATCAGGTTCTGGACAATTTTTAGATGGGAGACTTAATTAATGCTTCAATCTCAATACTCAATATTGGTCTGTTTAGATCTTACATTCCTTCTTGATTCAATTTTGGTAGGCTGTATGTGTTTAGGAATTTATACATTTTATTCTTGCTATGCCAGTTTTTTAATGTATATTTTTTAGTTGTAGTTGGACACAATACCTTTATTTTATTTACTTTTATGTGGTGCCAAGGATCGAACCCAGGGCCTCGCGCGTGCTAGGCGAGTGCTCTACCGCTGAGCCACAACCCCAGCTCGCTATTCTAGTTTTTAGCACATATTTGTTCATAATAGTTTTCATGATCCTTTGCATTTCTGTGGTTATCGTTGGTAATGGCTCCTTTTCATCTGATTTTATGTATTTGAGGGTTTTTCCCCTTAGTTGTCCTACCTAAAGCTTTTTAATTTTGTTTATCTTTTTTAAAAAGACAATTCTTTGTTTATCAATCTTTTGTGGATTTTGTTTCAATTTCAGTTACTTCTTCTCTGATATTTATTATTTATTTGCTCCTCCTAACTTTGGGTTTGGGTCATTATTGCTCTGTCAAGTCTTTGAGGCACATTGTTAGGTTCTTTATTTATGACCTTTCTATTTTACAAATGCATGCCTTTATTGCTATGATCTTGCCTCTCCGTATTACTTTTACTGCATCCCATAGATTTTAGTACTTTGTGTTGTCATTTTTGTTAATTTCTAGAAATGTTCTGATTTCCCTTTTAGTTCCTTCCATTGACCACTGGTCATTTATGAGCATGTAATTCAATGTCCATATGTTTGTATACTTTGCATTTTTTTCTTCTTGTTGATTTGTAGTTTTAATCCATTATGGTCTGAGAAAATACATGATATTATTTCAATTTTTTAAAATTTACTGAGACTTAATTTGTGGCCTAACATAAGATCTATCTTGGAGAATGCCCCACGTGTCATCGAGAAGAATGGTACTCTGCTGCCATTGGGTGAAATGTTCTGTAAATGTATCTTCAGTTAATTTGCTCTATCCTATGGGTCAGCTGGGATGTTTCTTTGCTGAATTTTATGTCTATATGATCTGTCCTTCGAGGAAAGTGGGGTGTTAAAGTCCCCACTGTTATTGTTTTAGAACCCCTCTCTCCCTTTATATCTAATAATATTTTCTTTATATTTTTGAGAAGTCCTGTGTTGGATGCATATGTTTATAATTGTTATGACTTCTTGGTCCTTTTATCATTAAATAAAGATTTTTGGTTTCTTTTACAGTTTTTGACTTAAAGTCTCTTTATCTGATGTGAGTTCAGCTATTTCTGCTCATTTTTGGTTTTCATTTTCATGATATTTCTTTTTTTAATGCTTCAATTTTACTCTGTGTGTGTCTTTACCAATAAAGTGAGATTCTGGTACGTAGCATATAACTTGGTTAACTTTCCAGGTGATCCAAACAAACCACTTTGGCTTTAGGTCCCAGCTTATCAAGTGGGGTCTGATCATCCCCATCCTACATAAATTATATGCCTTAGGTGTCCCACTGCAGAGTGTATATAAATGTACTCCTAAAAAGCTAAAGCATCTCAGAAAGTATTTGCAATTAAATATTTCCTTTCCATCCAATTTTAATTTCAGAAAAACCTATGATTTAATGACAGGTGACTTGATCCTGCAGTCCTTGTGACTGTGGGTTACAGAATAGATGTCACACAGATAGAGCCTTTTAGTAAGTTAGCCTTCTGCCTCAGGTGACAGTAAGCCCATTGGAACTATCCTCTCTTGAGGTTCATAAGAAAACGGAGAATTTTCTGTAACTAGAAACACCTCAGAACCCTGTGGGTTGCCAGATATCATTCAAAATCATTTTAATCAAAATTTCTTCCAACCCCAAAGCTTCACATAAGAAACATCATTCCAACTTGTATTCAATTTACATGTACAAGGACTGTCCCCCAAGTTAAATTTTTCCTAATTTACATTTTGGAATAAATCTAGAAAACAGTCCATTGTACTGTTAGAAACCTCTATCTCTATTTCCATTTCACCTCTGCTCTGTATCCATGGTAGTGGCTGGTCTCCTGAGGTGTCTATGTGCACATGCGTGTGTGTTTGATACAAATATGACACTGTGGGAAGAAGGGGAGATTAACAGAGTATGAAATTTCTCATAACATTAGGATAATAGAAGAAAATAAGAGAATAATTACTTGAGTACATAAATAATATGCTTCACAGTTATTATTTTGCATTTGTTGAATCCATAATTTGTGTCTTTAATAAACTTCAGCATTTTCTCCAAAATGTATCCCAGTTGCATCTATTATTCACATAACAGGAAGACTCATTATAGAATATAATTATATTACATAAACAAATTTCTAACCACTGTTAAGAAATTATTTATGAGCATGTAATACTTAAGAAAATCTTAACAAGTTTCAGTCCTGCAGATTACGTAGCTTAATCTTATTTAATCCTTCTTGTTTCCATTGCTGTTGTCTATCTCTAAAAACAATGGCAATACTGCATTTTTAAATCCTGTGTTGAGATCTAGATAAGCTACCTCAGAGAAAATATACATGTGGTCCAAAATTTCAAATGCTGCAAAAAAGACATTTTATCTAAGTATGTAATTATCATATTGACTGATTTTCTAATTTTATTAAAAGTTAGATATATTTCTGTTAACAAAGGTTTATTAAGCAAGTTTTGTGTCATGTTATCAAGTTTTTTCACAAGTCAGAGTTTGAACATAAGTATCTCTACTTATTTAACACATAAGGCTTTTCCTTTTCTACAGTGGCTGCTCACAGAGAACACATGTGGTTAAAACCCCATCGATGGTGTTTCCTGGTAGCCCAGGTGTTGGACAGTATTTGAATATAAATCTCTCTCCCCATCCTCCATAAACTTTACCGTACAGCAAGAAGAGCAAATGGGCCCCCCTAAATCCCATGCATCCTGCAAAATCAATTTTAAAAACCAGAGAAGCTTAAATATTTCTAATTACAAATATTAGCATCCAGTAGATCTGTTTTATAATTTCTACCACAGACTTTTCCTAGGATCATAAGTGGAAGCTCTGGAGAAGCTGCCCAGGAATTAACAAAAGGGACTGGGATGTATGACTCTCAGAACTAGAAAGTTCCCTATGAGCATGAAAATGTGGAAAGGGATTCTTGTATAAAAAGGCCCTGATGATAAGGAACCAGCTGAAAGCAGGCACAGGACGGGTGAAGGCAGTGAAGGTGGCACGAGGCTTTGGAGGGTGAATGATGGACAGAAAAGAAACAGGGGAAATGGGGACTCTTCAAGACAACCCAAAACCAAAGGCTACCTGCCCTTGGTCCAAGAGAAGCCAGGCCTTGAAAAATTCATCACACATAAGAAGAGCCTGTGCTTTTAAATCCCCGTAAGCTGCCATCCACGAGCATGAAGGAGGGAGTATCAGGGATCCTTGTCTCTGAAGCTCCTCTAAGAGGACAGTAAGTTCAGGATCAAAGCACACCAGCTGACAAAAAGCCCCCTCCTCTCTTCCCCAAATAGCTGTAAAGTAGAAAGATGCAAGAAAAAAAGATCTGAACTGAATTAAATCATTGAACAAGTGTTTGGGGATATTAAAAAATAAGAATTACTAAAATATATATATAACAAATGAAATAATATTCTAAACAAAATTCTAAAGAGATTCTTATTTGTAGAGTTGTAAGGATGGAGATTCAACCAGGGATTCAGAGTTCATGTGGAAGTATCAAAACACAGCATAAACTAAAAAATTTTGAAAAATAAAAGTTGCCAAAGGGGTTTTGCTCTGCCTAATTTGAAAAACCTAATATTAACAGAAATTATTAAATAGTGAGCATTAGTTTAAAAACAAGGTACCAAGAAATAAATCTTTAAAAAATTTAAAGGGATAAGTAAAACAAAAGTTGATCAAACTTGGAAAAGAAACGTATAAAAAAAATCTAAATATATTAGAAATGACTAAGCCTCCTACTACCCAAGAAAGAATATATTTGAATAAAAATTTAACAAGAGACATATAGGAAAATAAATAAAAATAGAAAGGTCAGAGAGGAGAAAATAAGATGTAAAGAGAGGAAGAGGAAGAGGAGAAGTGTTTAACTACAGGGAAAGTAGTTGAAATGGAAGGCAAGCAAAGAAGAGCCAACAGAGACATAATGCAATTGCAAATCAAAGAATGAAACAAAACTAACACTTAAAATTAGAATCCAGTTAAACTTTCTTTCTTTTTTTCAACACAGAAATTTATTGAAGACACTGAAAAAATCGAGCATTATCCTGTTAGACTTTCTGGGAAGGAAAGAAGACTTGACTACGCCACTTGGTGAGCTCCTGGGCGCCTGGCAGAACTGAGCCAGGAAAATGAACTCTGAGAAGTAAATGATTAAGTGAAATGATCAGATTATAAAGGCCAATAAAATGTTCAAAGACTACCCCCCCCCAAATGATAAAATTACTCATAAGGGCAAAAAAATTCAACTAGTATTAGGCGTCCAAAGAGTCATTTGCAAAGCAAAGAAAAATGAGCCAAATTGTCAAGAAACGCAAGGAAAGAAGAGCAAAGCCAAAGACCTGAGGTCCAGTCACGCTGTATGTCAAGTGCCAAAGCCCAGGACAGCTCCTGTGGACATGCAAGCCCAGGAATTCTTTACCCATTGGTTTTTTGGGCGGGAATTACTCAGAAACGAGTCTTCCCTTACCAAGGCGAGACTGGGAAATCAAGGTCCCTGGTTATTTCACTTTGGAAGTTTTAGTTTTGGCTAAAATAAATCCAACAGCTCCAGCACAACACCTTGCACGTGCCTGTCTTCACACAATCAGAAGAGCTGATGGCAGACATTTAAGTATAGAGACAAGACTAAAGCAAAGGTGGGAAAACAACACCCAGATGCTCTATTTTCTGATGAAGTAGAAATAATGAAACTAAAAAGTGCACATGGAAAAGGGAAAGAGAAAATGGAATCAGCCCTTTTTTAAATTTAATTTAGTTGGCATTGAAAAAGAAACAAAATCCTAATAAAATTAGAAGAAAGATTTATATAGGCACCTCATAAAGGAAGGATTCTTAATAAAACCGTCAAGTCCTAATGAGCTACCTATAATGTCAAAGCAACGATAGCTTTGGCAATCATAATGTCCAAACCTACAAGGACAGACAGCACCAAACACTAGTGAGGACCTGGCCCCGCTGCCACACTAGTGTGGATGGTAGGCTTGACAACCATGCTGCAAACTTCGGTGGCAGTGTCTGCTAAAGCTGAAGACCCACAAACCCACAACCCAGCATACGCACTGCTAGAGGGTGTGGGCAAATGTCCAGCCTGTGTTGTGAACTGAAACGATCGCAGTGGCCTTATTCAGATAGTTCACCATGGAAAACAACCTAACTGTCCATCAGGAGTAAAACAGATACATAAATGTGGTAGAGCCACACCTTGGAAAAACCACAAGCACTGAGAGAGGACCCTGTGGCTTAGGCAACAACAGGGAGGGATATTTTTGGGACAATGGGAATAATGTGGAGGGAACAAAGTCAAACAGAATAGAGGTATGTGATAGGTTTCTTTCTCTATGAAGTTCAAAACCAGACCAAACCAGGCCAGAGTGGGAACTGAATGGTAGTTTCCTCTGGGGGAATAGTAATGGGAGGGTGCTTTAGGGAGTGTTATTTTATTCTCAATATTTTATTCTGGATCTTAGTTACATATGAAAAACATTTCAAGCTATATGCTTAAAAATTGGTGCATAACTATACCTAAGTCATACTCATTTTTAAAGAAAAGTTAAAAGACGGATTAAAGAAAAAATATGAAGGCAATAAATACATTTTCAGATGAACAAAAACTGAGGAATTTTACTGCCAACAGAACTGCATATAAAAAAAATCTAAAGGGATATCTTGGCACTGAAGGGAAATGTTGGAGGGAGTGTAGAACTCTAGAAAGGAGGGGAGCGCTTCAGGAAGGGGGAGTGCACGGGTCTGTAGCAACCCATTCTGCTGGCCCAAGGTAATGCTGGGGCATTCAGAGAGTCTTCAGAAGGAAGAGGGAACAGCAACACACACTGTAGGACAAGGAAACTGAGCTCCAGAGGGCGGAAAGTCCTGGATTGTGGGGATTGGTTTCCATTCACTTCCATGAATGTGCATACTGTGAGCTCTGGTGTATTATAAAATTACAGAAGAATTGATAGCCAAAAAATCTAACAGGGGACAAAATATTCAAAGTGAGCGTGTCCAGAAATGAAAGTCAACGTGCATTATCCAGGGTTGGGAAGGTGACTAGGAAGGACTGAAGCAGACATATGTTATAAGAGAGCTCGCCCTGGGGATGAGGCCAGGCAGGCCGCCCGGGAGACCAGTGCATTTTGCAAGTTCACTATCACTCCGTAAAGTTGGATTTTATTATGTTGTAGATTGATTTTGTTCAAAGAACTGAAGTTGAATGCTTGGCTAAATAACTGTCTGAACCCAAATTCAGATTCCACAATCATTCTTGAGGAAGTGACATGTTCTGAGGCCGTGTTTCTGCTACCACTGTCCAAGGGAAGGCAATCCAAACGTGTCACTTTGGCATAAGGACTATTTGGGGCTAAAAGCAACCTGAGCAGAAGCAGTTGCCAGAAGAGCATTCTGCACCCCTGCTCTTTGCCTCAAGCAGGACGTGAATTTGCAAAGGTGTCCTCCTCCCTCCATCCAGGAATGATGAAGTTGGTCACCTCAGACCCTCCTCGGCCCAGAGACAGCTCCAGAGGAATCTGCACAGCCACGGCACCAACCAGCCTTCACCCACCGTGTGTTTCTCATGGACACCCTTCTTCCTTCTTTGGTTGAAGATTCTGTCTGAACCAAAACTCTAGGCCACCCCTTTGAAATCCACTTGTTTTCTGGCCCATCTCCTATGTACAAGTGAAGTATATGCATTAATAATCTTGCTTGTTTTCCTCTTGTTAGTCTGGCTTTTGTTATAGGGGTCCCAATGAAGAACTATGAAGGGTAGAGAGAAAATTATTTTTTCACCCCTGAAATACACGACCAGTGTGCCTGGGGGTGAGGGACAGTGGACACTGGAGCAAGCCAGCCCTTCCCTTCCATTAACGTGCTGCTAGGTGGTAGTGGGAGTGACGCTGCAGAGTCATGTTTAGGAGGGTCGTCTCACCACCAGGGGGCAGAAATTCCCACGCACACTGGGCTGAGCCAGCATGAACTGTGTCTGGGGCAGGATGCTGAGCTGGGGACAGGACCCCAGGCAGAACCTGAGAAGCCAACCCTCAACACGCCCTGAGTTAAACAAAAAAAGAAGAGCCCATCACGCTGTCCTGCCATTATTTACCTGTCAGGAGCAGAGGATAGGACAGTGTCAGTCTGTTGCATTTCAAGAATATTTCCAAGTGAAAAAGCAGGTATGTCCAGTTGGATACGAAATGGATTCAAATTGGCATGTATTTCACTCCAATTGTGCTTGCAGGGACTTCGAGGTCCCTGGTTATTTCACTTTGGGAGTTTTAGTTTTGGCTAAAATAACCCCAACAACTCCAGCACAACACCTTGCACATGCCTGTCTTCACACAGCTGTTGCGGGTTTTCCCAGGGACTTTGCTTGGAAGGATCGCTCAGGGTTCAGGTGTGATGAGCTGGTTCCTGAGGTGGAGGTGGAAAGAGGAAGTAGAAAAAGGAGGGACTTGTCACCATCCAGACATGTGTCCAATTGTGGCTTGGCCCAGAGGGGCTTGGTGGCCTTGGACAAAGCCCTTGGCCCCTCCTTCATAAGTGTCTTTTTCTGTGAAGGGAAGTCCCAAGACCTGCCTGATCTATGTGATGGGTTGATGTAAAGACAGCCATTAAAATGGGATGACGATGTGACTATGCTTTCCAGAGTCTAAAATACTCTAATAACACAACAGTGGTGTTGTTCTTAATCACTTTAGTGGTGCTTCAAAGTGTACAAGGCAATTCATTAGTATATTTCCTTGTATCCACCCACTGAAATAGACTTACAGCTAAGCAGAATCAATCAAAGCTGGTGTTAAAGGATGAAATTACAACAATTTAGTGTAGCCATATTAATTCACTTTAATTTTCTTTCTAGAATCAGGAAATACTTCATTCTATAAAATGGAGTAAGTGTTGTGATGGACTGAGCAAGGGTTGGTTTTACAAACAAGAGGTGAAGAAAGCAGACACAAAGAACCAGAGGATTGGACGATTCAGTAATTTTCTTTGTAAGATAAAGAAACACAGAACAATAGAAAATTACCAATTGGTCAACATTGGTTTATTTTTCTGGATCAAGGCAGAGGAAACTTCATCTTGATGCCCATCCAAGCTGGTCTATTGGGAAATTTAGCTGTATTTTCTCTTCCCTGATTTCTCTGAAGGTCAGATAACACCTACTTTCAGTTTGCTGACATGGAGCCTTCACATAGGCGCCCCCCTTTTGATTTCTAGTCTTGTCTGTTGGGGCCTGGTGCAGAGCTAAGCCCAAAGCCAGGGGGTCTTGTAATCTCTAGTCAACACTGGCTAAAAGATGCCCCAGGTTTGACCCTGCATGACCAGCCCCTTTAAAGAATCCTGCAGTCACTTGAAGAAAGTGACAAGCCTGAGGGTCAGCAAGAAGGCAGGGCTTGAGGCTGTGTGAACAGACATGGAGCCACATAGGAACCTGACTCCATGGTTTCTGAACCCAAGTGGCTCTACCTGGAGTCCACAGGGATCAGAGGATAGAGGGAAGGAGGCATGTGGGAGATTCATCTGTTAAGAAGCCACTGATGGAGAATTAAAGACCATTTAAAATCTTAACTTAAATCCCCTCACCCCTCCCATTCGGCTCCTAAGCCCACGGGATCCAGAAGCAGCACCTGCTTCTCTTCATGGACTCTCCTTCTCTACCAAGCTTTTCCGCTTGGTGTGATCCTGCTCCTCTTACCTGTAGCCAATGAAAACTATGTGTTCCGTCCTTCTCCAAATTTACATGATAAAAGAAAAGGTCCTTGGCTTTGGCTCATTGGATGCATGTCCAACTGCCACCTATCTCTGCAGCTGGTGGTTCCAGGCCCACACCCCAACACCCGATCCTTTCTCTGATTCACACTGTAATGGCTCAATAAACCCTTTTATTTCAGAGATTCTTTAGTCTTGAGAGTTTTGGTTTAACACCACAGCTAATTCAGGACAAAAATTAAAACTGTCTATAACTGTTAAAATTTGATTTTTAAATAAATTAGAAGAAAGAAGATTAATGTCCCATTTACCCAAGAATGCTGCTCATTGGTTAGAAAGTTGAAATTCTATGGCTCCACTTTGAAAATGGGTATAGGAGATACCAAAAGTGACACAATTATTGAAAAATCAAAGAGAATCAGTTGCAGCCCCAGTAGCCAAGGCTGCACCTCCTGAAGTGGTCACTCCTCTGGAACATTCAGCATGGCTCACCCAAGATCCTGGAATTTTAGAGTTTTCTGAATGCACGATTAATATGCTTTCTTTCTTTTATCATCTGACAAAATTCAAATCATATTCTGAGATGATCTGTACAGAACCTTGACAATAAAGAGCTTAATTTGTGCTTCTTTAAGCAAAGAAGACTCTGAAGTCTCTCCCTTCCTTTCACAAAGGACTCATGGGGCAGAACGGTGAGTATACATCAGAGCTAGGGGGCCATCCATCACTGGGTGAATGGCAACTCCCAGGCTCTATTACACCATCCATCACTGATGCAAGTGGTTGCTCTAATGATATATTAGTGTAATAATCTGCACAGAGCACATCAATGATGTCTTGCTCAAAAGATGGTCCTACTTAAGGGGGCGAGACTCCAGGAAGTACCTTGTACATTTGGAGATGATTGGAAGGCTTCCATGGAATCGAAAGTCAGCCAACAGGCACCATATGATGAGAGCCACTTTCTCAGCAGCACAGAGGAATACTGGTTTTAAATTAAATCACCTATCCTCTTTGTAATAAATCTGCAGCCTTATTTGACCTTGGTGTCTCAGCTAATTCTAATTTGTAGGCACCATCTTGGTTGGTGGAGAGCAATATGAAATTTTGCTCTGGGGAGCTTTGAATCAGAAGCTAGCTGAGCTCTCGTCTGCATGTCTGTTTCTTAGGGGGCTACAGTGCAGACTATGTTAGAGATTTTCAATTAGCAGAGAATCATGGAAATCACCTAAAATGATAATCTCATTGAACTCACAACTTGGTGTTCTCGTATGATGTTTCTTTGCTTCTCCTGCTCTATAAAAATAGATTTATCTCCCTCCCCATTTCTCTTTCTTCACAGTGTTTCATGTTATTAAAAACAGAAGATTGCCTGTCAAATGTTGTATTTGCCACATGTGTGGGGCCATCAATCATCTTACTCCTTCTGTCTGCGCATGTGCACATCATTAGCTGAAATCTACTCATCATGCTCCAGTGAAAGAATGCTGCTAATTAGATGAACACACACATAAAAACTAATTAAAACATAGCATTTACATCATAATAAGTGCATTTGGTAAAGAATAATAGAAGCATCGCGGTAAGTACAAACGTCCACCCTATAGATTGTTCTCTGGTGATGCAATTGCTCGTGTGGTGGAGGTGGGTTCGTTAGGTAGCATCTATGGTGGTGGGGGTTTTTGTCTCTGGCAATGAGTCAGACATAGAGCTTCTGTGGAGGAAGCAGATACAAAAGGTCATGTCGTAAAGGAGGGCTGCACGTCAGGCCAAGAGTTCTCCATGCTTCTGTGGGCAAGGCTGTCTGCACGCTCCTCACAAGGCCTCAGCCTCTTGCTCCAGGTCCACCTGGAACAAGTGCCCTGGACAACACTCAGGGCTCAGTGGTCCCTGGGCTGTGCTGGTTTCTCAGGAAAGTAGTCCAGGACCTGGGCTTAATGGATGGTGCTTTAGGCTGGTGCTAGGTTTGAATGTGTGTGCCCCACCCCCATATTTCACATGTTGGAACCTAAGACCCAATGTGATAGTATGAGGAGGCAGGGACACTGGGAGGTGAGTGAGCCATGAGGGACCCACCTTCATGAACAGATTAGTGCCCTTAAAGAAAAGAGCTCAGGGAAACTAGCTAAGCCCCTCCATTTTTTTCTCTTCCATCTCTCTGCCATGTGAGGATCTGGTAACACCATCTTAGAAACAGACACTTGGTCCTCATCGGACACCAAATCTGCTAATACCTTGATGCTGGACTTCTGGCCTACATAGCTTTGAGAAGTAAATTTGAATTATTTATAAATTACCCAGGCTCAGGTATTTTATTACAGAAGCACAGGTGAAGACCAGTTGATGATCACAGAGAGTGTTCCAAATGAGAGAGGAACATGGAGTTACCCGTCCGTGCTCAGTTTGCCCAGGGGGGCACTTGACTTGAACAGAACTCGGTGTCAGGGAAACGGAGGTTCACAGACTGCAGGTGTAGCCGGGCCCTTCCTGCCGACCTCCTTTTCCTTAGCTGCCTCGTTTCTGCTCTCTTTCTTCAGTTCCTACCAGGTCTCACTCTAGTTCCTTACACAGTCATCCTGGCTTCTGGCTTCTGAGAGGAGATCAGCAGTTCCACCTCTCGTGGCCTCTGGGCTTCCCTGGCAGCCAGCCACAGAACACTGGCGAGCCCCAGTTCTCGGGTGAACACGATAGTGGTGCTGACGGGCATGGGCGTGCTGATGGGAGGAAGGTGAGCCAGGGCACTGTTTCCATAAGAGAACTGTTGCGCATCCAACGACCCTTCGTCTCCGTGAAACAAAATGTACCCCAGCCAACTGAGGTTGGCTCAAAATACAGAACAAGTAGATTTAAAAACCTACGAGGAGAAGATCTAGTTATGCAATGCTAGTTCGTGACATAATAGATGGGTACAGCCCGTTGGGAGAGCAATTTGGTAATGCATATAAAGAAGGTTAGAGATGCACATAGGCTTCACCTGCTGATCTCCTTGCAGGAATCTCCCCTCAGGGACATGTTCCAGGTAGAGTGCACTCTTTCCTGGCCCCCTTCCCCCAGCAGGGCTTTTGTCCACTACACAGGTGGACAAAATAGGGCAGGCTTCAGCTCTATTCCAAAGCTGCCAACTCTGGAATAGACTCCTCCAGTTTTGCCTTGAGGGCTTCTTCCAAACTTGTATCTAACTGAGAACTTCACATCTAGATTAATTTTTTCACAAAATCAGTATTTCCAAAACTGCTCCTCCTTGCTCTGGCCAGCCTGGGATTCCCAGCATTTTCATGTCTCCCAGCAGCAAGGCTTCTGCCCTGCCATCCTGCCTCTGCCCAGGCCCTTCTCCCCTCCTGGACCCCAGGAGACCTGCCAGTGCTCCCACTCCCTGTCCGGCCACACCAGCCAGGCCGCCCCGTGTTCCACGGGGACTCTGCCTCCCTCTTCTCCCCAGATCACCAGACCTCTCCTCTGTTCATGTCATTTCTAGCATAAATATTCCAATTCCTTGACTCAGCCCCAAATTGCCACCTTCCTCCTCCTCACCTCCTCCTCCTCCACCTTTTTCTCTGTTTATTTTTTTAACTTTTTTTTTGTTTCAGTGCTGGGGACCAAACTCAGAGTTTCAGCATGCCAGACAGGAGCTCTACCACTGAGAATCAGCTCCCAACCCCCCAATTACCTTTCTCAACCACCTTTCTTATTGCATTTCTCCTGTGTTCATTTGCCAGAGCTGCTACAGCTGGGTGACTTAATGCCAATAATTTATTTTCTCATAGTTCTGGAAGCAGGAAATCCGAGATGGGATGTTGGCAGAACTGGTCTCTTCTGAGGGAAGAATCTGTTCCAGGCCTTTCTCCTTGGCTTGCAGATGGCTGTCTTCAAGCTCATGAACATAAGAACACCAGCATGTTGCATTAGGGACCCACTCTACCCCAGTAGGACCTCATCTTAACTACCTACATTTGCGATGACCTCATTTCCAAATAGGGTTACATTTGTAGATCCTGGGGATTAGGCTAGTCCAACCCACAGCACTCTCTCAGACCATTTTATTCTAACCCACTGTCAGACTTGTACTGTGCAGGAGGGAAGTCTGTGCTTTCTTGTCTCAATGCATTTTCTCGGTTCACTCCAGCTGCTAAAACCCCACTCCCTGTGTCAAGTGCATATGCAAACACCCCTTCTGTTGATGACTGACTGAGTAGGTCCTGACATGCAGGACCATTCCACTGGAGGAATACTAGAATTTATTGATCACATGGTATCTAGTCTCCGCAAGCGAGAACCCAGAAAGGTCCCCCAAAGCCACAAAGATGCCACAGCTAGACTGTTAAAACATTTCCCCGGCTCCCTGTGAACCCGATACTGTCCTCTTCTTCACCTTGGCAGTCTCCACATTATCAAAGGGACAAATGAGGATTTCCTGACATGAGATGTTCTAGTCATCTTATCTCCATCCTTGAGATTCCACTGTGGGTACCAACAGCACTGAATTTCACACAATATTTTGATGATCCAAAATCACCTAAATTGAACTCAGAATTGGAACTGAATCTTATCAGAGATAATTGGTATATCTGGTAGCATTCCAAAAACATTAGTTGAAACACTGATAACAAAAATCCATCATCAAGAATGGATAAAAAAAATGTGGCATATAGACAGAATGGAATTTTACTCGGCATTAAAAGAGAATAAAATCATGGTATTTGCAGGTAAATGGATGGCGTTGGAGAAGATAATGCTAAGTGAAGTTAGCCAATCCCAAAAATACAAATGCCAAATGATTTCTCTGATATAAGGAGGCTGATTCATAGTGGGGTAGGGAGGGGGAGCATGGGAGGAATAGATGAACTCTGGATAGGGAAGAGGGGAGGGAGAGAAAGGGAGGAGGCAGGGGGTTAGCAAGGATGGTGGAATGTGATGGACATCATTATCCACAGTACATGTATGAAGACTCGAATTGGGTGTCAACATACTTTATATACAAACAGAGATATGAAAAACTGTGGTATATGTGAGTAATAAGAATTGTAATGCAAAAAAAGTACATGTATAAAGGCATGAATTTGAGTGAACATACTCTATATAAAAAGATATGAAAAATTATACTCTACATGTGTAATAAGAATTGTAATACATTCCACTGTCGTGTATTTAAAAAAATAAAATCAATAAAACTAAAAAAAATCCATCATCAAATGTCTGGCTTTCTGCTACTTTTCTGCCTTAGTGCTATGAAAGGGAGGCATTATCAAAGGGATAATGGAGGGGACAGAGATCAGACAGATATGCCAAAAATTGGTCTGTGCTCATCTCTATTTATTTTTAATGTTACGGGTGTGCTTAACAGTAGCCCTGACTAAAGCCCTTCTCTGTTTCCTGACCAGTTTCTGCTGTTCTGCCTGGAGAAGTCATTTGATTGGTCATGTGGTACTTTAGATTGCTTCACACGGGTCTCCCAGATGGGCCCCAAACATCTTCAAGACAGAGACCCAGTTACTGAACTCTCACTCCACCTGTGCCAGGAAAGGCTCTGCTCTCAACAGCGCAGGAGCATGGCCTTTCCACCCATGCCCTCCTCTCTCCACGGTGCCTTCCAGCTGCACAGCCTGGAAAGGCGAAAATCCACATTATAAATGGTCTCTGGCAGCTGGAGATCTGAATGCGAATTAGGTCCCAACGGTGGGATGCATTCGAGTGCGACCTGGGAGGCAGGAGGTGGGTGGAGGCTCAGTTCTTGGTTTGGGCCAGGTCATGTTGTAGACACAGACATTAAGAGGAGGAGGCAGGAGGAACTTTCTGCCCCCAGCTCCCTGGGGGCTTCTCCTCTGGAAGACAGCGGTTCCTGTAACGTCCTCTGATTCCTCCTCTTTAGTTTTTGCCACAATTGGGAGAGGGCTGAATTCCTTACAATAAAGCCCTTTCTATTTAGAGTAGCCAGAGCACTTTTGGGTTGTAGTAAACCCTGACAGTTACAAACGGTAAATGAGACTCTTTTGCTCTCTTGGAGTTTGTAATCAGATCTCAGACATTGAAATATGGAAAATATTTGAATATCCTCCAGTGAGGATATTATATTATATATATTATATATTAATTATATTATATTTATATTATATAATATTATGGTGTATTGATCTTAAGGAGATAACTTGTGAGATAATTGTAAGGACATTAAAATGTTTAAAAGTGAAGAGAAAGCATAAAAAATATCTCATTTGTTAAATATTAATCCAAAAAACAAAAAACCACAAATGCATATCATAATTAAGTCCCATATAAAGTTTTATATAGAAATAAATATTAGTAAATAGAAAAATAAAATAAATGCTTTTGAATTGTGACAAATATAAGTAAATTTTTTATCAATTTGATGTTTTGTTTGAACATGATGGGAAATACTTTTGGTAAAAAGCACTTGGAAAAATGTGGAGAATCTGTGGCAGACTCTATAAGACCATCTGTTACAGTTTGGAACTAGCGTGTCCCCTGATGTCTCATGTGAGAAGTGTTAGGATCACAAGGACTTTGACCTCATCTGTGGGTTCATCTGTTGGATGCTGAAAGGGCTACTGGGACCTTGTGCGAAGAAGCAGGTGGCAGGGCTTATCTTCTCCCTGGACCCTCCCATTTCTCTCTCTTTCTCTTTCCTAGCCATCCTGAGCTGAGCAGCTTTCCTCTGCCACGCCCTTCCTCTGTGATGTTCCAAAGTGGGGTTGGCCAACCACGCACTGATCCTCCAAAATCATGAGCCAAAACAAACCTCTGCCGCAGTCTGGCTGGGCACAAAATCACGAGCCACTCACACCTTGTAGATTCAAACAGCAACTCTTTATTCCCGAACTGTCACTGGCACTCTACATGTACGTTCTGGGCAAAATCCACACTCTCCACCGGGCTCTCAATCCCAAATACTCTCTGAATCCTGCGAGAACTCAAGGAGCGGGTGCCTGGAGGCAGCAGGATACGCCCTATTCCCAGCAGGATACACTTTAAACCTGGAACCGCCCTAAACCCAAGGAGCTCCCTAAAGGTCACCTTACACGCAATGTCACTGCAAATGACCTGGGTCATGCCATGCATCATTCCTACTTGGCAATGGCTCTCAGCATCTCCCCCCTTCTGATTAATTAAACAACAAGCAATGTGGCTTAAGGACCGTGCCTTGTAGGTTGTCCAATTCAACAAACCTCTCCTCTTTTAAGTTGTTCTCGTCAGGGATTTTGGTCACAGCAGTGAAAAGCTAACACACCATCACAGAGGACACAATGGGCTGGAAAGTAAACCAAAGGATCTAGAACTGGGCTTAAAAATTGGATTTTACTTTAAAAGTTCTGTTGATAAAATGTTGAATGAACGTTCTGCATCTGCTATGTGAAGCTGTGGCCTATTGAGCTGCATCTCAAATGTATTTGTATAATCAGCAAACCCATGCTCCCTGCACTGCCCCTGCCGAGGCTGTCCTCAGACACAGCCCTCACTTTGCCTTCACAGCCTGCTCCCCTCCCCTGCTGAGGTTCTCCTGCCGGCTCACAGTACCCCAGGTTCCTTCCAACTTCACACTGAAGAAGCGGACCCCAGAGAGGGTAAGGCATGTCTCAGTCACTCAGTCCCATTCATGGCACATGTGAAATTCAAGCCCCAGGCTCTCAGCGTACTCTCTGTCTCTGAAAAAGTCCACCAAGGCCTAAGAGTTAAAGAGGACTCTCAGGTTGCAGATGGGGACACTTCCCATCAGCAAGGGCTGTGGAAACCATTTCAAGTTATGAAAGGTGGCTTTGCTGCGATAGGAGTGACTAAATAAAAAGATACGTAGGTAAAGGAAGAGGGAGCCATGAGGAAGGAGTCAGTAATAGAAAACTGCGTTTTGTGCACAGGTGAAAACTGTATGTACACCCCTAGTTCAGCCTTTATTGTCTTTATTTATTCTGGAAGGTAGAAAAATAACTGTACATTGTGCAAATGTGCCTTCTGATTTAAAGCCCACAGCACATTCTTCTTCGGGAGCAATGAAGAAAGAACAGGATGTTCCTTCTATCCTGAGGAGCAGGCCAGCGTGCTAGCTTCTCCTTAATCTAGTTTGGAAACATTTTTATCTAAAGTCCAAGGATACCAGGGACACAGGAAACACCTAGTTCAGCCAGTGCATGCATCCCTGATCCATGTCTGGCACTGTGGATCTAAGCCAGCTCCTATCAGTCAGTGTGAATGAAGGGAACCTTTTCTGGGCTAAGCAAGACATTTTCCTAGATGCCTGTGGCACGGCTTGGACTGTCTTGGTTTAAGAAAAGCAAGTAGAGAGAAGATCAATTTTGTGCCAAGAGGCCATGACTCATCTCTCAAGGCCAAACCCCAACCACCAACCATCCAGGAAGATGAAGATCTCTGTGCCTAAGAAGTTCCTGAGTCCCCAGGCTGGCTGGCCCTGCACGCTCATCCAGTTCACCCCCTGGGTCAGAAGTCTCTAAGCACAGGTCACAAGATAACAGCCTGCAGGTGAGTTTTGCTTGACACAAAGGATATGGTTCCAATTTTAAACTCAAAATAGTTACCTCAATTTTAAAACTAAGAAATTTCATGCAAATATACGTGTTTCTGGCTTCTTTTGAGAAGTAAGGAGACCCACACCCTGGGTCTGCTCTCCTGGGGGCAGTCCTCACAGCCAGGGCTGGGTAGTGGATGGGCTTGCGGGCTCCAGTTTGCTGGGCCTTCACACCTCCCAGGCACCTCCCCAGCACAGAGATCAAGAGTTGCCTCACATCTGGCCCAGTTCACTCCTTTCCTTTAGAAGCCGACTCTATTTGGCCTGGGGGTCTGCAGCCCCATCCCCTTGCTTCCAGAATTCCTTACTGTGTCCAGTCTCTATAGTTGGTGAGAAATTTAGGCCTCTCTGTGAAGTGTTGGACAATGTTAGTAAATGACCTAAAAGTCTGACTTGCTGCATGCCCTGGGAGGACTTCCCCACCCTGGTGCTCAGGGTCTTCACCATCAGATACTCTGTGAAGCCCTCCTGATCCGCAGCCACCGAGGGCTTCCTGCACGGCAACCCTGATAACACACAAATCCCTTACAATGGGAACTCTCCCTTCCGTCGCCTATGTTTGGCATTTGTTGAAATATTTTAATGATTTGAAGGCTGGCCCATGCCGTCAGTGACAGAACACAGTCCACATGGACAACTGGGAGCCCTCCCTGCACCCTGTCACTGTCCCCCGGTAGCAGGCTCCATATGCACAGAAAACGCCCAGCCTGTCAGGAAGCTCTTCTGCAGACAGGCATGGCGTAAAGCAGTCAGAGTCATCAGCCCGAAATGGAGCTTTCTTCTCTCCCCAGGAGTTCATTTGCTGCACTCAGCTCGGAGGCAGCTTGATGAGGGGAAATAGAGTCCTCGCGTGAGCGCCCACGTCCAGTGTCCATCCAGCGTCCATCCAACGTCTCTGGCTTCACCAAGGTGGTGGGTCCCCCCAGAGCAATTAAATGCCACCAGCACTCATTCGAGGCACTGGGAAATCAGGAAGAAAGTGACTTTGGGGAAGCCACTAGTGACAAGGAAGGTCCACAGAACGGAAGAGATATATTCTGCCTCATGCAAGAACATTTTTCTGGCCAGCAATGCCTTTGACTTCTTTCCCTTCAAAAAAAAAAAAAAATGCCCCAGAGTCCAATCCATCTCGAGCTCTTCCGAGCTATGCAGCTTGTGCAAGTCGGGAGCTGAAAGGTGCACTTCCAAAGGCCCAGCAGGACGGAGCTCCCTGCTTCAGAACACAGGTATTCAGTCATTGTCCAGCTGAAGCCTGGTTTGGATGACCCTGTAAGCTAAGGTTCTGACCAGGAATTGGAAATGAAGGGGGAAGGCATTGCATCAAGTTGTGAAATGAGAATATGTTTATTTTCTGCATCAAAAAATATCTAATGAGAAGAGTGGATATCCAGCATTTGTAAACCGTCAGTTATGGACTCAGAATTCAGATCAAAATGCTATAGAATGAAAACAAGCAAACAAACCATCTAGTTTACTTATCTGCATCCAAGAATCATTCTGAATAATGATAGGTGAAACAATTGCTTTTTAAGTACAGCAAATAGAAAATTTTTAAACATTGGCTTCAACTCATGTAATGTATTAGGTCAACATTTTTCTGGAGTTTTCTTTTTTTTTTTCCTCCTGAAGATATTTTTTCCTTGAAAAAAATATATAAACTATGTTGTGCTTTCCTTGCAAATAAAAATGTTCATAGTATAAATTTTATCTACTAAAGTTATCAGAAACATTTGGGCTAAAAATGATTTATTTCCCTTTTGCTACTTCAGATCTGCCTGCTCCGACTTCTCTGTTATATATCTGCCTTCAACAAATTGCTGGATCCTCGGGATAAGGAGTGTGTGGTTGATTCTGGAAAAAAAAAAATCTTCTAAAACCAGTGTAGACATCCAGCCTGACACCCCAGCCACACTGCAAGAGCGCCCAGCCCCAAGGCCCTGCCCTTTAAGGGAAAGCGAAGGGAACCCATGAGCTGAGTGGAATTGAATCCAAATCTCCTCTGGCTGCCCTGCCACATTCAATCCATTGCTGCTTGATGTAAATGAGAACCAGCTCACGGCAGGAGACCTCTGTGGAAGCCAGACAATAGGTGTCTACACGGGAAACAAAAATCAGCATATTGGCCCAGATTATCTCTCTTGTCACTTTGAGCTGTGAGCTTCCGTGACTCTCCATTTTCCTAATATCCTTACAATTTGAAAGGAATCTGTCTACCTTCTCTGGTATAAGAATTAGTTTCCTGAGCATTGCACTAACTGAGCTTCTTCTAAGTAAAGAAATGTTACCTTCTAGGGGGAATTTATGATGTACTGGATTTTCATATTTCCCTCCTTTTAACTAATGACCTGTTTTAGTTGAAGTTTCCTGGTCTTTTATAGGAGTAGATTATTACTCTGCAATAAAAGAGAATAAAATCATGGCATTTGCAGGTAAATGGATGGAGTTAGAGAAGATAATGCTAAGTGAAGTTGGCCAATCCCAAAAAAACAAATGCCAAATGTTTTTTATGTTATAAGGAGGCTGTTTCATAATGAGATAGGGAGAGGGAACATGGGAGGAATAGTCGAACTCTAGACAGGGCAGAGTTGTTGGAGGGTAAGGGAGAGGGCATGGGGTTATAAATGATGGTGGAATGTGATGATCATTACTATCCAAAGTACAAGTATGAAGACATGAATTTGTGTGAATATACTTTGTATACGACCAGAGATATGAAAAATTGTGCTCCAAATGTGTACTAAGAATTGTAATGCATTCTGCTGTCATATATAAATACAAAATAAATAAGCTAAATACAAACTCTTAGGGAAAACTGTATTTTGTGATTGTATTATATGATTTAAAGACTTCTGGGGATTAATATAGGAGAAAATGATGGCTTTCCCTGTGGGGCCAAAAGCCATTCCAAGGGGAAGGCAAGAGGTCTCCCCTCAGGGAGCCAGGTATGGTCTGGGCCCTGGACAGCCCATCTGTGGGCTGTGATCAGCAAAGGTCAGGGACACTGCCCTGCTGAGCCTTCCTCGCATCACACTTGAACTTGTAAATGGGCTTCCACGATGTGAGGGAATGGAAAATTCCAGCTCAAGTTCAACAAGGAAAGTTGCTTTGGGGAGGTGGGTTCTGCACAGTGCTTGTCCTGGCCAGCTCTGCCCTTCCCTTCTGGGTGCCCAGAGAAGCCCTCTCTCAGCTGGATCCCCAAGTAGAGTGTGTTCAGGGCACCCCAGCAGGCCCGTGGGTTACTGGAAGGTGGAATGGGGTGGCTCTTGGAGAACACTCAGCCCGTGCTGAGCACTGGTGAGCACCCACACATTTCAGGCACCCCAGTGCATCCTGTGAGGCTGCAGGACTGAGGTCTCGGGACCCCTGTTAGGAGTCTCTTTCTCTCCACACAGAGCCTGTGAACCCAGCACCAACACCACCTTGAGGATCCTTACCTATAGCGTCACAGGCCTTCTAAGAGGGCTGTTTATTCACCACATTTTAGGTCTAATAATAACATTAATGATTATTCATGCTGACACAGGTAATCAGAAACCAACTGATTGCTGGAGATGTCAGGAAGGAGTCGTCAATGTCGGGGCAGGCACGGGTCACCCTGCTCAGGAGAATCAACACCAGAACCACTGAGCTGACAAGGGCCTGAGAATGGGGTCAACGAGGGGAGGAGGATCCAGAGACCCACTTCTGTCCTCAGCCAGAGAAAGGACATCAAGTCTTGGCCAGCTGTTAAGGCCAGGAGGTCCAGGCAAGACACTAATGACCCACGTCTGCTTCATTAATCCACGCAGCCATTGGTCTCCTTAGGGAGGCTGGTCTATTGCACAATAATTATCACACAAATACACAGATACAAAGTGCAGAAAAGGTCATCGTGGAAAGGACAGGCATGGTGAGAGCAGAAGGACTGTGTCTTGCAGGGGGTTGGGACACCTGCTCTGGGAAGTGACTTTTAAATGGAGTCACTCCACTTAAAATGGAGCAGAGCAGGAGGCCAGCCAGGGGCGGAATGCTCCAGGAAGGGCATTTCAGAGTGGTAGATGTGAGGGGGGAGGCAGCTCACTACCAGCATGTCTGCGGCCTGGGATGTGAGTCAGCACAGCTGCCGAGGACATCAGAGGGGTGGCCACAGCCAGCCAGGGTGGGCCTCGTGGAAATGGTGGAGTTTGTGTACAGAGAAACAATTCAAAAGCCTCAAGGAGGAGAATGAAGTGGTCAAAATTTCAGGCTATAATATAATATATTATAATAGAATATAACCCAGTGGCCTTGGGAAAGCTAATTCTAAGGGGCAGGAGGTGAGCAGGGGCCAGAGAGGTGATGGCAGAGTGCAGCAGAATCCAAAGCCATCTGCTGTTGCTGTTATGTTGTCCTACCCTGGCTGCCGGGACAACGGCAGGGAACCAGGTGACCTCAGACCTAGCTACACCCAGGTCAGAACGCCCCCCACCCCACAAGCCTCCTTGTGGCCTGAGAGTCTTCTCACACTGAACCCTGGTGAAGTCAGAGACACGCTGTGTCATTGGGGGGAACATGCCCTTCCTGCCCCCAGCACCACATCCCCGGAGTCCTGTCCCAACTGTTGGATAAACCAGCAGGAGGGGGCAGCTCGCTCCTCTGTGTCCATGTCATGGCTGGTGGGCAGAGCACTGAGGTGAGAGGAGACCTCGACCTGTCATCCAGATGGCCTGTCCTCAGAAACCCACTCCAGCTATTTCCACAGGGGCGTTAGTGTGAAGAGTCACTAAGCAGGTACCATCGACCTGGAAAGGTAGGGCGTAAACAGCTCGGGGATCCACAGGAATGATGAAAATTAAAAATATCTAGCGGCCTGGAGGAGGGCCCCTCTGAGACTAGGGCTGGACCTTTAAGGGGCAGGTACTGCCTGGCCGCTGCAATCCCCACAACCTATAGGGACGTGATGGGGCTGATTCTGTGCACGTGACAAGAACTGAACACTGGGACCAGCTGCTTCTCCTGGGACACACTGACACTCATGGGAGCAGAAGTGGAGTCCTGCCTCCTTCTCCCAGCCTCACCTCCCTGCGGGTGCTCTCTGTAGGCAGCTCCTGACAGGGAGTCATGGGCGGAACAGATGTGGGGTTTGCAGAGTCTCAACCTCAGCAGGGGGAGAAGGGTGGTGTGGCCCAGAGACAATAGCAGAGTCCCAGATGATCTCTTGGCAAAATGTATCTCCCAAGCTCAAATTATAAAGCATTTCCATTGCTTTTCATATATGTTTCTATATTCAAAATATATTGCATATGTATACATACACACGTATGTATGTTTGCAATGGCATATACATTCTTAGGTAACGTTAATAAAACATTACTTTTCCTCATTACCTAGTTAATGTATCTCTCTCCAGGAGAACATTAAGTATGCAGACTATGTAAAGAACTCTTACAACTCAATAAAAAGGCAAATAACCCAGTTTAAATACCGAGCAAAGGATCAGAACAGACATTTCTCCAAAGAAAGTGAACAGCCAAGAACATATGAAGAGACACTCCACATCTCCAGGGATGTCACTAGGGAAAGGTGAATCGAGGCCACTCCACCACCCACTCGGGCTAAGACCGGAAGGACCCACGGTGACACACGTGGGCGAGGCTGTGGAGGAAGCGGAAGGCTTGGACGCTGGAGGACAGTGCTCAGGGAGTGCACCAGGGAGTCCTTCCGGTGGCTCAGCACATAGCCATGGGCCTCGGTGGGTCCACCCTAGCTTACATCGGGGAGACACAGACCCATGTGTCCACACGAACCCTACGCAGGTGTCTGCTGCGTCCATCATGCACTTGCAGGGCTGTCTGCTGGGCGTCACAGGTGGAATGTTCACGTGACCCTGCCTTCAGTGCCAGGAACGTTTCCATGTCCTAGTTATGATAGGGAAAGATTCGTTCAGTTTTCATGTATTTGCAAATGTCTTTACTTTTTTTTCTCTTTTGGATAATATTTTGCTGGGTACAGAATTCTGCATTGACAATTTATTTTTCTTCTGATGCTTTAAAAATATCATTCTGTTATCTTTTACTCCTAGTGATACCGAGGAAAAGCCAGCTGTCATCGGCCACATGGTTTTCCTGCATGTGGTGTGTCATTTCTCTGAGGTAGATTTCAAGGTTTTCTCTTTATTTTTTACTTTCTGAAATTCAACTGTGATGCATTTAGGTAATTTTTTTGTATGTGTTCTGATGGACATTAGCTGATCCTCTTGGATCTGTAGGTTTAAGATTTTGCCAGTATTAGAAAATCTCAGCCCTTATTTCTTCAAATATTTTTCCTCCTATTCTCTCTCTTCTCTGTCTAGAGTTATGTCTATTAGATCATTGATTTCATTCCAAAGATCACGGAAGATTGAGGATCTTTGGAATTTTTTTCATCTTATTCTTCATCTTGGATAACTTCTCTTAATGCATCTTCAGGTTTGTTGACTTTTTTTCCCTGTTATCTCCAATCAGCTGTCTCCAAGCCCATATTGCAGACTTCATATTTGATTTTGTATTTCAGAAATGCTTCTCAGTTCTAGAATGACTTTTTAAGTTTTCGTAGCTCTCTCTGAAGATTCCTGTCAGTTTATTCATAATATCACATTTTCCTTGAAGTCCTAGGACATATTTATTTTGAAAAGGCCTTTTCAAACCCTCTGTATTAATTCCAACATCCGGGTCACTTGAGGGAGTCAGTTTCTATTGCCACTCTTTCCTTTGACTATATTAAATGGGGGGAAAAGGGTTTAGTATGACTAAGGTCATACTTTCTTACGCCTTACTGTGTCTAGAAATTTCTTATCATATTCTAAGCAATGTGGGTGATTCCATGCAGAGACAACTCTGGATTCTGTTTTGTTTCTTTGGAGATTGAGGATATTTTTCCTAGCATGATATGAACTTGGCTGAGTTAAACTCCAGACTGACTTCTCTGGGATGGGCAGCTAAAATCTCCACTCTGTCAGTTACTTCCTGCCAGGTGTCTCGTGTTGTGTTAGTCATCTTTTCCTTGCTGTGACAAATACCTGAAGAAAACAACACAGCGGAGGAAAGGTTTATTTTGGCTCTTGGTTTCAGAGGTTTCTTCCATGGTCAGCTGGCTCCACTGTTTGGACCTGAAGGGAGGCAGGACATCATGGCAAAGGGGCATGGTACAGGAAAGCTGCTCAGCTCATGGCAGCCAAGGAGCACACAGAAAGAGGAAGGGGACGGGACGCTCCAGGTCCCACTCCCCCATGAAGCTCCACCTCCTGCACTTTATACCACCTCCCCGTACTCCATTCAGACATGGAGTGTTAATCCTTTGATGATGTTGGTACCCAAATGCCCCAACTCTGAACACCGCTGCCTTCCAAGCCAAGTCTTCAACCCATGGGCCTCGGGGACTCTCCAGATCCAGCCACAGCACACACGTACCTCGGTATGAGCGAGAATCTGAGTGGAGCTCCTACTCAGCTTTCAGGCCACCTTCCTCCACAGCCGCCTCCTTTCCAGGACAGCCCCCCCTCCACACTCTCCAGCCACTCCTGCAAGCCCGAATTCTATTCTCTGAGTATTGAAGGCAGTAAATCTGGACTGTTGCTTCATTTCCTGCTACTCCACACACTAACCTGTGGGTGTTTCCAAGCAAAGTTTGCATAAGTATAACTCTCACCAAATGTACTTCCTTCATTTCAAGGAGCAACCCTCTCTAATTTCCACCTCCATTTGGTCACTTTCTAGTGTATTTAAATAGTTGTTGCAGAAGTATTTTGTAGGCACTGGGAACGTAGTGAGGTTGTAAAGCACTTGTACAAGGTCCTGGGTTCAATCCCTCAAACCACAGGGAGGACGGAGGCAAAGAAGGAAGGAAGGAAGGAAGGAAGGAAGGAAGGAAGGAAGGAAAGGAGGGAGGAAGAAAGGGAGGAAGGCAGGGACTTAGCATCTGTCACATGAGGATGGATTCTTTTAAAACACTCCACACCATTATTAGAAACAGAGCTCTTGGCTCATATTTTTTTTTAAATTTAAAAATGTTAGAACATAACCTTCTACAAAAGATTGTCCCAACTTATATTCTGACCAACAGTGGTCGGGTTCCAACTTTCACACTTGGGTTAGCACTGGCTATTATTTAAATTTTAACAATCAGGTAGATGGAGAAAATGGTATGCTATTATATTTATTTGCATTTCTTTAACTATGTATAAAATTTTCATAAGTTAATTAGTAAGTTTTCTTTGCCATGAAATTCATGGTTGTTTACGAGGCTTGATTCCTATTAAGCTATTTGTCTTTCTTTCATTTATTTTATGGGCTCTTTGTAGAATAAAGAAGTTAGCCCTTTACCTGCCATGAAGGTCACAAATATTTCTTCCAGGTTTGCTTGTTGCCTGTGACTTTACTCAAGATATTTTTCCATGTTGCAAATTTAATTTTAGAAGTAACAAAATTCCTAATTTTATTTTATGTGTCCCTTGCTGTGCTTAAAAGACTTTCCATGTTACAAGGTTATAAATAAATTCATGTGCAAATGTTTTTGTTATTTTAGGATTTATTTTATTTCATTCTATTTTTATTTTATTTCTCAATCTGCCTAGAATTATGATATAAGATATAACAGATCTCTCTGGTTTTTTTCTTTCTAAAGGCCAGTCTATAACTTTCTTATTTATATTAACACATAACCCTTCTTTCCCCGATTTATTTGACATGCTTACCTCTATCCTATTATAAATTGTCTTCTGAGTTTGATTCTTTTAGCTGCTGCCCTGGTCCACTGTGCTACCAACCATTTTCAGGGTTGGGGCTTCGTTTACCATATTAATATCTTTGGGGACTAGTTTCAGTAAGCAATTACTTTAAACAGATGACATGACAGTCCACTTCTGTGAATATTTTCTCCATTTGTGTATTGGACACAGAGTGGCTGGCTGCAGCAAGTGCCAGCTGCCTGTTGACGGTGCTCAGATGGCAGCAGAGCCTGCCCGCCCTGCTGTCTCTGCTACAGATGTTGCTCAGAGCTACCTGTCTTGTGAGCAGCGATGACAGCTGTAGATAGAGGAACACTGCTTTGGAGTACCCAGGCAGTCTCCACCTTTTCTATGTAATGTCAATGACATGCCCCAAGTCAACATTTTATTAGAACAAAAATGAGACTAATATAAAGTATAAAGATCTGTGGAACACACTTTGGTTATAATAAATGATCATTATCAAGCTTCTATTGAAAATAATTTAATATGACAGTGATAAATTTATTCACTAAGTAAATACTACACATGCTCTACCGACCGATATGTCAAACTAAAATGTGCTAGAAATCAGAATCGTAGAGTCAAACACATTTTAAGATTACAGACTTGTAAGCAATACTGAATTGTGCATGCTCTTAGGAGACCTCGTTTCATTCAACATAAGATATTTTCTGACATTTACTCAGATGCAAAAGCATGCACTCCAGAGAGTACAACTTAGGGTTTGGGAAAGAGCCAGCTCAATCAATTATAAACATTCACAAAATTTTTATTTTTAAGTGAAACCTACTTCTTGGAGGAATGAGTTAAATCATGAAAGTTAATCAAATTAGAGATCAAACAAAAATAATAAAAGTACATACTTAGGGTCAAGGATGTGGCTCAGTGGTAGAGTGCTTGCTTAGAATGCATAAGGATATACATTCTATCCCCAGTACTTGGTGGGAAAAATCACAGATTTAAAGCCATGGAGGCATAGGATCCATTTTTCCTGTTGATATTTAATATTTTAAATTTACCTTCAAGCCTGCCTTCCAGAGAAAATAAGTCAGGGTTTCAACATCAGCAAATAACAGGCAATAAACCTATCCACTCCTGCAGAGGTGACAGTTGATTGAGATCCTATAAAATGAAAAACTGAAATGCCAAGCAAAAGACATATGTCTTTCAAAAACCTTGTGTGCTCACATATACTTATGCACATGCAAATGTATATTTATGTCTATGTATATGTTTGCATACATATGCATATGTTTATAAATAGAAGTATACATATTTTAAGTCTTACCAAATGACACTTCATATTTTATTGTATTTTATTCACTAAAGGGTACATTAACTGGCATTTTAAAATAGCATTTACTGTAATTTTGTCAAGATGCTAATGCTGCTGGAATACAACTTACAGGCCCAGAGAACATTTAATAGTGGTGGATAATGCTTAAATACACATTTCTTTCTCTATTTTTTTAAAAAAAAGCACTTAAAGAACAGAATTAAAATGATCTCTAAATCAACTTTTAAATACTAATATATGGAGAGACTACTTCCAGCTGTTTTCTATAAATACTGATGTAGAAAACTCTGTGAAAGTGTTTATTTATCCCTTTATTTTTCACAAAATGAATCCACCATCTCTGAAAGGTGTTGGGGAACAGGAGCAGTCTGTTCACCCAGATAATATAGTGCCAGAGTCCAGGATTCATATTTTAAGTAAGAACTAGACGAAGCCATTGACCTGTATGCTAAGAAGAGCATGTAGCAGCAGAGGGCCCATCACAAGTGCGGTTGTGTGCAGGGTTTCCAGGCAGAGGGAACGGAGAGAGATGACAGCAAGTGCCCGATGACAGCAGCCTGTCAGCATGGCCCCATCAAGAAATGGGAGATGCTATCGGTCTGCTGGAGAATGGGAGCAGAAAGAGCTGTTTCGTGTCAGAGTAACACACCCATCACCGCCCTCGGAATGGGTAGCAGGAACCCAAATGCAGGGCTCAGTAAAAACTCCCACAGAGAAATGGGCAGAGATTCTGAAATAGGCAGCAGCCGTTAACCCTGGGTCCTGGCAGGTTGTGCCTTGAAAGTCAGACTCTCTTCTTCCTGGATTCCTGTAGAAGTGGGAGCACGTGACAGCCGACTGTGGTTCCCATCTCTTCCTGTCAGAGCATTATTCATGAAACAGGAGGAAAAACTGGTGCCAACCACCTGACATTTGCATCGCCCCCAGGGGCCATGTAATAATGAGGCAGTCCAGTCCCGCCTCGGGTTCTTCTATGACTAAGCTGAGTAATAAGGAGCCACCAGTCGTCCCTGAACGTGAAGGTACTTCCAGAGTGAATGCCTGTGTATTTCTATAAATACTGATTTTTATTTCTATAAATACTACCATCCCTTGCTTTGGAACTTGAGGCCAATGCAGAGCATGCCCCATGGGCAGCTGCTTCTGGAGTACCTAGTGAGTGCTGCTCTGGCCCTTGGGCAGGTGTCTTAGTCTTCCTGCCCCGCGAGGTGAAGTCTGGAAGCCAGCAGAGAGGTTGGTGACAGTGTGAGGATTTCATGGGACCAGGGCCATCAGGGTGGAGGGAAAGGAGGAGTGGTTGGTGGGAAGATGCCTCCAAGGAAGCCTGACACTGTTTCCTGGGATAGCAACCTGGCTGGATCTGCGTCCTGTTTTTCAGTGTTGCAAATGAGCCTGACCCTCCATGACATGCCTGGGCTGTATATTTTAATTCTTGCTTTTGATTAAATGTTGATCATAATGCATCACTTCATGATGTTTCACAACATGAGAAACCTGCAGTTACTCCTGAAAAATTTTATGACCCTCCTTTGCAGAGGAATCGATCAGACAGCAGTTTACTAACCGGGGAGATGATGGCTTGTGGTGCCACAGCCTTGGCCTCGCGAGCTCCGAGAGGCTGTGATTTAGTGCAGTGCCTCTGGACTGCATCCAGCCACCCAGTGTCTTGCTTCATCTAGAAAACAAAATACAGGGCTCGCCTGACTAAATGCTCTGCCATTCTTACCTGAATGTTATATATGACTGCAGAATGCTGAGCTTCATCCAGTTTTCAAAAGGTGTGTATTTTGCACTGAAGATGCCTTCCATTTGCATAAGGTCAAAGTACATTATTACTTGATGGATATAAAGTATAGGATCAGCTTTGACCTGGGAGTGAGGGAAATGGTAGACATTCATATCTTTAACTCTGTTATGAGATTTTTAGAGGCTCATCTTGTCCAGCAAAGAACTGTGGAGGAGGATGCTGAATGGCTTCATTATAGATCAGTCCTCATTTTCCCAGCACCAAAGGGTGGGTGATGGCTCTGGTCATAGGCAAGTCTCAAGATTTCTGTGTGGGACACATCTGTGACCTCCCAGACTTGACATGTGAGCATACCATTCATTCGGATGTGTGCATTTTAGATGATTTCTGCTTTCCATTTCTAATAAAACCATAGATTTCTAGAATCACAGCATAATGAACGAGACACAAATCTATGCGCCTCTCAAGCAATTTGAGTTCTGATGTGACTTCCAAATTGTGAGTTCTTCACTCTAATTTGCATATCTGTTCAAATCCAAGTGATTAAAAGGAGCTGTCAAGGTTGATAGGCCTAAAATTAGACCTGCCTGTTCATTTGAATGTACACATTAATGTCTCTACTTCCTATTTTTCTCCGAACCTTCAGGGAGGAGACTGAAATGCATCAACGGAGCAGGACATGTTGTCTTCTTAAAAAAGGAAGAAAATTCCAAAGGAGACATGAATCGCATGTAAATCAATCAGCAGTTAAAAGCCACTCCAAAGTGTGAACAGGGCATTTTTTAAAACACAGGAAAAGTAAACTTCTACCAACTTGATTTAATTCTCCCTCCAAGAACTTCAGTACAAGAGAAAATAGCAGAAATCTCTTATACTAAGAAGCATTACACATGCCTTTTTTAATCATTTTATTCAATATAACTAATCTATGAAAAATGTTTTAATTTGTGTTTTTAAACCTATAAAATGCATTCTGATTACATCATCTTTTACAAAAATTTCACATGGATTGTCTATCACAAAAATTTCTATAAAGCTCTCTTCTTAAGATATTTTCCCGCTTAAAGAAAAGTAATTCAGTATTTAGAGTAACTGTGCAATATTTGTGGACTCCGCCTTAAAATGCAGTGTGCAGAAATAGCACTTCATAAATAAGGAACTGTTAACAAATTGCTTTGTTTGGGCCCAGTTCCTATAGTGCTAAGGGGACAGGGAAGGGCCTGTCCCTCCTATGAGGTGGGCACTGCTCATGCCTCTGAGCAGTGCTGCCCAGCTCCCATCTGGAAGGCTCCGCTGAACCTGGAGCTCCAGTGCTTGCCAATTCTGCCTCAGATAACATCAGAACCAGGAGGATCCAGTCTGGCTTTGACAGCTATGTAATCAGGGACTGTGCAGGAAACATGATATGGCTGTTGACGCTTCCCAGAAAGCCACAGTTCTGTAAGGAGTGGAACTCTGCAGTGCACCTTGCCTTCAGCAAAGGTTAAGCCCGCGACCTTCTCATTGGCAAGAGCTGAGGCCCCTGCTGACACCAGCGCCCAGAGACACCGTGTGAGAGCTGGAGGTGCAGCCACCGTGGCTCCTGGTAGCATCAGTGGGCTGGGGTTGGAAGGCAACCCTGTGGCGCACAGAGTGACTTGGGCTGTTAATTCTAAGCCCCTCCATGTGGAATGTCCTTTGTAGTTAGTAATCTGATCACCTTGGTCTTAAAGGCCCTTGGAAAATAAAACCACAACTCTGTCCAGGCAGATTCTATACCCCAGGTCACTTCTTGAAAGAATGTTTTAACTATCTGGCTTTGACTTGATGTTGAGTCTTGACATTTTTTAAAATCTGTTCTGAGTGATGAATTGTTCCAAGAGGAGTCCTGCCACAGGGGACGTCAGCCCACCATTGAAGTGAGAAGTTCCATTTTGGGCTCCAGCAATGAAACTGAGTCTGTCTTCAAGACACCGGTTCACAGGACATGGCTGTCATCAGTTAAGGTGTCTTGGCCAGTAAGAAAGCCATCTGCCATTCTGCAGAGTGGGTCGCCCATTAGGGATGAGGGCAGTGATGGCCCCAAGTCTCTACTAGGTCATCAAGTGCCAGGAGGCACTGTCACTGCCTCCATAAAGCAAGTCACCACTCACCTGCCCCTGCTGGGACTTGTGGTGGGACCAGACAGAGCCCTTCCCAAGGTCAGGGGATCCTCTATGTACTCACCTCCTCAGCCAAGCTCTGGGGCTTAGATGGTGCTCTAATAGGAGTTTACAGATGCACGATGTGCTTTTTTGGTGGCTACACAGAATTATTCTCCTTTATATGTTAAACCAATCATTGAGCCTCAGGCCGGGCAGGTGTTGACCCAAGGCTTAGACCTGATGTCTGACAGGAATGAGTCAGGAGGTCTGAGTTCCAGGGTCACTTTATAAAGACTGTACCTTAGCTTAGATGCTCAGGCAAAACGGGGTTGATAGTTCAGGTGGAGGTAGAGATGAAAAAAATTCTGCACATGGTTCTCCTAACGCCCAAAGGATTGTTAATGCTATAGCATGCAGCTGTGTGTGCTAATACATTCTAATAAATGAAATACCGATTACAGAAAAAGGTGGCGATGAAGAACAGGTCTAAAGACAGGGCAGGCCGGCAGGTGGCATACACTTGTGATCCCACCTAATTAGGAGGCTGAAGCAAGAGGATCTCAAGTTCAAGGTCTGCCCGGGCACTTTAGCAAGACTCTGTCTCAAAATAAAATAAAAAGGGCTGGGAATGTGGATGAGTGGTAGAGCATGCGTGAGGCTGGAGCTCACTCCAGAACCAGGAAACAAACAAACAAGCAAAGATAAGGTTACTTTACAATCCCACACTTGTGCAGGAGCTGTCCGGCTTCCATGTCCCACCCCTAGTCCATGTGTTCGCCTCAGTATCCCAAAACCATAAGATACACAGCTTTTAGTCACTAGTGCAACCAAACAGGGGGCCTGAGGGGGTCAGCAATGAGGGGAGTGCCTCACTCACTCCAGGCTTGACCAAGCACCATGCAGTGGACACTGAGGTGCCACCTGCTCCACCCTCCCCTCCCCAAACCACAAGCAGACTCTGCATCCAGGCAGAAAATTAAGCACTCTTCTTTAGAATTTACCTGCATGTTTTTTTCAAAGTTTATTACTGGCGTCCTAGGCCAGAGAGGCCAGGTCCAGCCACTCACCAAAACCAAATGGAAAAGGTTGTGGAGAAAGGAAAGGAACTTTAACTGATATGGCCATACCAGGAAGGCAGCGTGAGAGCTGGCATCCCAGCCCTGTCCTGGGCCTGGCGGGGCTGTAGGTTTAAATGGAGGAGGAGCTGGGCAGGCCGCCTTCTGCAGATTCAAGCCGCCTTGCTCCTGCTGTGGCCTCCCCATCATGATCTGGTTCTGGGCCTGCAGTGTGGCTCTGCAGAGGTCCTCACCCTTCAGGGGTCATCTCCATCTGCTCCTCAGCAGGTTCATCTTTCAGACCTGTGATCCTGGGAGGGGGCATTTCGGTTTCCATGAGGGGGACAGTCTCATCGTGGGGTGATGTGACTCTGCTGTTCCTGGCAGGTGTAGGGCAGCTCCTGGAGACTTCTGGGCATGGCTAGGTATCTGAAACAGTAGTTGTAAATATTCTTAGGGGAGGTAAACTTAGGGCTAATCACCTTGTGATATCAGTTTTTAGATGAACACTCCTTAAATGACTAACGTGCCTGCATTCGGAGCTGAGAAGGTCACAGAGTTTAAGGGAAGAAAGAGACAGATGCAAATAAAGGCAGAGATGCCAAGCTTTGTCCTGCTCTCAGTCTCCCACTGGACATCGGCAGGCCTGACTAAAGAGCCACTCTGTTATTGTTTAGATGTCAGGTGTCCCCCAGAAGCTTATGTGTGGGTGATGCAAGAGGGCTTAGAGGTGAAATGATTGGGTTATGAGAACCTTAACCTAATCTGTGCATTAATCCCCTGAGGGGGATGAACTGGGTGGGAACTGAAGGCAGATGGGTGTGGCTGGAGGGGGTGGGTCCTCAGGGTGTGCCTTTGGTGTGTGTGTTTGGTGAGCTGAGCTTGGTCTTTTTCTGCTTTCTGATGGTCATGTGACCTTCTTTCCTCTGCCAAACATTCTGCCTCATCTTGAGCACCAAGGAATGAAGCCTGATGTCGATGGACTAAACTCTCTGAAACTGTGAGCCCCCAAATAAACTTTTCCTCCTCTAATTGTGACATGTCTTTAATCACAGCACCCAAAACACACTGCATCTAGCAAAGGCAGTTTCTCTAATCTCGGTTATAAGTTGGCATTCAGGGATCAACTCAGAAGGTGCCTTGCTTTCTGCATTTATACACACCCCCACACAAAGTCCTGCCCT
Source organism: Spermophilus citellus (assembly GCF_964194105.1). Lineage (NCBI taxonomy): Eukaryota > Metazoa > Chordata > Mammalia > Rodentia > Sciuridae > Spermophilus > Spermophilus citellus. The sequence goes on from NC_138195.1 coordinate 93,220,257, forward strand.
ATCAACTTTATATTGCCTCATTGCTAAATTTAAATGATCAAACCATGATTACTCGGCAAGAAACATCTTTAATGACAGATGACACCATGAAAAATAAAGTTTGAAATGACTAAAGCATGAAAAACATTAAAAAGGGACTAGAAGGAAACAGAGGCCACACAGGACACAGAAGATAATTTCCAATTATAGTTAGTGTGACCAAAAAGGCAGACTTTTTTTAACCCATGAAACAAAGAACAGGGAATTATAAAAAGGAACAAACAATAAGAAAGTAATCATGTTTTTTAAAGTATTAAAAATATCCATGAAAATTAAAAAGAAAAAAAAATCATTGGAAGATCGAACACAAAATCAAGGAAGTTTCCCAGAAAGTATAACAATAAAAGAAAGAGGAGTAATAGGATGGAAATATAAGAAGACAGTAACTCAATCTAAGATGTCCAATACATAATAGGAGTTGTAGAAAGAGCACGTAGAGAAGAATGACATGAAAATAATTTTAAGACAAGGCACTATGACTATGAAGGACGTGAGTCAAAGAAGAAAAAGGTCCACTGCATATTCCAAATTATAAATTAAATAGAAGTCTGTGATCACAAACACCAAACACAAAGGGTAGAACTCAAACATGTCTAAGAAGAAAAAATCATGACTGTCGGTTCAAGAACTTAAAATAGCATAGGACTTCTCAGCAGCTTCTAAACATGGTGAATCAAAATTCCTAGAAAAAAATCCAACCTATAAATCTATATGCAGGTGGTCTATTAATCAGTCAGGGTGGTATTTTCAATTTGTGAACTTCTCACGATCGTTTACTTCCTACCTACCCTTTTCTGGGAAGCAAAATAAATGATCTAACTTAATAGAAGTGAATAATTCAAGAAAAAGAAAGATAGGAGACCCAGAAAGAGAGCGCTCAACAAGGAAGAGAAAGAAATTATCTGGGTAATGGTAAAAGAAAATCCCCCAAACATGAGTAACCTCCAGCCTGACTTAGAGAAAGAAATTTAGAGTAATACTGAAAGCCTTCTCTCTCTCTCTCCCTCTCTCTCTCTCTCTCTCTCTCTCTCTCACACACACACACACACACACACACACACACACACACAGAGTTAACTTGCTACCCAACAAGTTACACTATGTAAAGAACTATACTGACCAGCCTTTTAGAGATATTTCCAGTAGGGAAGACTTAACCAGCTATAATAGAGAACTAAGTGAAGGTAAAACCTCAGGCACTTAATACCTCTTGGAAAAATAAAGTGCACGTAAAAGAAAATGTAATCACAGTATTCTGGTCAGCAGTGAATGCTAGTTGTACAATTAAAACAGCTAAAATGATTGGGGGTGTAGCTCAGTGGTAGAGTGCTTGCCCTACAGATATGAGGCTCTAGGTCACCTGCAAAAATAAATAAATAAATAAAATAAATGAAATATCCAAAGCACTTAAAGTTATTTAAATAAAAATTAAGCTAAGGAAGCGGTCGGGGGTTAGGATAAGTGAACCAAAATCTCATCTCTCTTAAAATGAAGTCAATCATAAAGCTGATGAATTAATCAATAATAATATTCTCATATTGTTCAAAGTAGTTAAAAAACAGACAAAAGCAACTACCTCCATGGAACAGAGGGACGGGAAGGCAGACATTTCTTGTTATAAGGCCCCTGTGCTGCTGTGATTAGAAACAAATGTTAATCTAAAAAGAAAAGAGGTCTAAGCTTGTGGTTTCTAGAAGAAACTTCTAAAGACCTATCACAAAAAGAATTAAAAAGGGCTGCCTCTGGGGAATAGGGCTGATTATGGGAAACAGAGAGAGACAAGGGTGTTTCCCTTTAAACTGTCAGCATCCTGCTCACATTACTCCAGTTATCAAATAGAAATAAAATAACTGCAGAATCGAAATTAGCATACTTAAGTTCATTATAGTAACTTGAAAATAGATATCAAAATATAATCAGCACCAAAGGAAAATATTGGAGCTAACAAATACTGAGAGCTCCCTGGGAGGCAGCCTCTGGGTACACTCTTTCCCTGAGCCCTGGGTGCCGTCCACACTGCCCTGGGTACTCCCTGCCAGTGTGTCCCCCATATAACCCCAAGGGCGCTAAGGGTTAGCAAGGTTAGGTAATGGTCAGTTACAAGTCATGGCGGAGCAGGAGTCTGGCTGGGTACCCCCAAAGCCACCCCGCCCTTGTTAGCCACCCTGTGGTCACACCCTGGCAAAATGTGTCCCAGACTGTCTTTTCTTGGTGTCAGATGACAGCAGCAGTGACTAATGCTCTGTTTCAAGGCTTACATTTCATTTCTGCCAACATTCCCATTCCCATCTTTCATGTGTGTGGAAAATTTCCCCTCCGAACCTGGATTTTGGGTCCACGTTAGAGTGTTTAGCTGTCCTCAAGCAGAGAATACAGAGCTCCAGTTTCAGAAATATGAGCTCTTGTTGATGGAAATGTCGGAGATTTTAAAACTTAGTGACATGAGCCAATAAAACAAAGCACACTGCTAATCTGACTTCATTGATGAACCTTAATTGTTATAAATCCTGAGGGGAAAGTCCTCCTGCCTCGACCACCCACCAGGAGCACATCGAGATAGTAAGAAGGAAACCAGACAACTGTAAGCGTTGGTGAGGACCAAAGCAGGGAGCTCTCTGTAAGTTAGGACCACCAGTGTGGAACGCTGTCAATAGCTAATAATTTTGAACACAAACATACCCTACAGCTAGGTAAATTCACTCCCAGAAAGTTATACATATTTTCACCAAAAGATTTGTATAAGATGTTCATAGCAGTGCCCTATCTAACAGTCAACAGGAACAATACAAATATCCACCAGCAGGAGATGGATCAGTTAATTATGGTATAGTTACATAATGGAATATATCACATTTAAAAAATTAACTACAGATACTTGCAACACTACAGAAGAATTTAACCAAAGAAATGCAGATAAAAGATCTAGATACAAAATAGTACATATTAACAACAGCATTTACATGAAGTTCAAAGCCAGGCACACCCCTCTCCTTGCTAGAAGTCAGCATAGTGGTTACCCTTCAAGACAGTTCCTTTACTGGGAGTGACAGGAGGTCCCTTTGGGCTTCTATAATGTGCTGGAACACCTTAAGTGCAGGTTGTATAGGTAAATTCATTCTGTGGAATTTACACTTCGATTTATGAACTGCTCAGCATGTTTTAGTCTGTTTTCTGTTGTTATAACAAAATACCTGAGAATAGGTGATTTGTAAAGAAAAGAATTTTATTTAAATCATATGGTTCTAGAGGCTGGGAAGTTCAAGTTTGGGGGGCTACAGCTAGTAAGGGCCTCATGCTCCTTCATCACATGGTGGAAGTGAGAATGGCAAGCAGGCATGTGTGGAAGAGGTAAAATATGAGGGGCACCCCACTGTACAAAATCCTGCTCCTATACCTGTGAGAAGGACTCAATCTGTCTTGATGGACTAATCACCTCTGAAAAGCCCACCACTTCTCAATACTGTTGTGTTGAGAAATAAGGTTCTAGCACATGGACTTCAGGAGGAAACATTCAAAATGCAGCACAGTATAAATTACCAGTGACATTTACAAAAGGGAAGAAATGAACTGAAGCAAGGAAGAATCCCCAGCACCAACACACACAACAAAAGCCGGAGCGTATAGTTGGGCGTGTTCCCTGAGAGCTCAACATGGGTGCGTTCAGAAGGGCGGCTGGAGGAGGACATGGTGCACATACCTGCTGTGACCACAGGCTGCCCTCTCCACACTTGTCCCAGGCTTTCCCCTTCATGCCTTGGCCCTTCCCACCCCTTCCTCCCTGTGCTTCCTTCCTCTCTGCCCGCTCCATCCTGCACCCTCACAACCCATCATGAGCAGGAAGGTGCCTGGCATCACCTGCATCCTTCCCTGCCCTGACGCCAGCTTCACACCTTCCTCACAGGCCTGCCAGCCTCCAGGCAACTTATGCCTTAGGACTTAAGGATGGACATACACAGCATGTCAGGGAGCGCCTGTGGACTGAGACTTCACAGGGGTCAATATGGTAACATTGTGAGAACTACTATGAATGTTCAAGAAAACAGCACAAGAGCCAGCCATCTTTGCTCCACATGCTCATGTAGGTAGAACAGTCTTCATGTAGAAAGGGAAGGATCCCCCGAGGGTCCTGGGCAATCCAGGGTGAAGGAAAGCTGTCCAGGTGAAGGGGGAGAGGGCCCCTCCACTCAGGGAGCTGTCTGGAGTTCACAGGCTTGAATCTGCACATCAACCTCTGACTAGGGACTGGGGGAGCCATCTGAAGCTAGGAGATTTGTAGCTTAGAAACGTACTGAGCCACAGCGACTTCTGGTCCCTCTCATATGTTAAGGTGATGATAACATCTACCTCCCTGTGTCAGGCACTGCTAGAAAATCTCAACTGAGACAACCCTCTGAAAGTGTTTTGTGTCTTCCAAAGCAACTTGCACATGTGGAGACACATTTTTGCTGGTAGCCTGGATTCCGAATCTTACGTGAAAACTATCACAACAACAAAGTAACTGAGCGATGGCAGCCAGGGGACTCAGGCTAACAGTCGGTGTCTAATCGGGAGAGCAGAAACTGCTGCAGGTATTACAGGGGACAGGGAATTAAGTTACAAAATTATAGGAGGCGTAGGAGGGAGTGGGGAAGGCAGCATTACAATGACATGGGAGTGACAGACAGCTGCCACTCTCTGCTGGAGCTTGTGCCCCTGGGAGCCTGCAGCCCACAGCCTCAGCTCCTCTCGCCGGGCAGGCTTCACGAGTCCTCTTCTGCAGACCACCACCTGTGCAGAACATCCCTCACCTGCCCCTGAGGGTTAGGTGCTCCTGAGGGAGCTGGTAGGGACAAAGTACTTTCATGACATCTTTTAATTTTTTTTTCATACAAGTGTAACATGAGACCTGACATGTTTTTTCAGAGAGAGAGAACCAAGGCTCAAGGAAGCATATGGGGTATACTTGAGGGACAGGGCGTTAGTGGCAGAGGGAGGCCTAACCGCTCTCTTCCTGTCTACTGGCCAGAGTTCTTTCTGTTGTGCTTCTGAGGTGGGAAAGGTGGCGGCAGACAGGAGCAATGCACTGCATGGGGGAGGACACGTGGCTACCAGCCCTGACCCTCGTATGCTAAGAAGCGGGCGTGTGACCTGCTCCCAGCACTGCCTCGGGAGAGCTGCTCTGCCTACAGCTGATGCCCACTCACTTGGCTGAGTGGAGACACAGCTGACTGTCTATTGTGACACGCTGGCTTCCTTTCCTAGTGCAATTCTCTACAGATGTGCAACCCTAGGAAACAGATGCTGGGCGTTTGGCTCTGTGCAGAGCTGCCGTTCTGTCTGTAGCTACCTAAAGGTCATTAATGACAGAGGGGATATATGCAGCATGCTAAGGAAGAGCACGAGCACGTGCCTACCAGCCCTGCCGGATCTGATGGAAACGCAGAGCAAACGCAAGCTTGACGGGGAGGGAAGCCACACCTGCGTGTGGAGCCTGGATGGGGCTCCCGTGGGTGCAGGGCACTTTACCCCATTCTGCATCATCGCAGGAAATGCCTGAGCTGACGTGGCAGAGGACCTTCAGACAAAGCCGTGCAGATCAGAGGGCTGATGCAGGGCTACCGATGTGTTCCAGAAGCATCCCCACATCTTACATTCAAAATTGAAACTTACCGAAATCTAAAGCTCTGAAAAGTGCTAGGAGCGAGCACATTCCAGGGGTGACCTCTGAAAACGCCTCCAGTTCTGGCAAGTCCAAGAACACAAGGAAACGGCAAAAGCTAAGAACCAAATCACAGGTGATCACGGGGGAGTGGTGATATCATTTCCTTCAGCCTGGGATCCCAGAATGAGTAAATAGAAAAATGAATGATCAATCTTTCCTCACATAAGAGTATTATACTAGGTAATGTATTTAATTTAATATTGAACCCTAATATAATCTGTTATTAGACAATGTGTAAGAAATAATATATGTCATACATAGTACTGATATAATCATATGATAAAGTTCAGTGTGATCAATATCATAATGTATCGTGACTTTAATATATACGTTACCCTCTAATAACAATGGACCCAGCTCTCACCAGATGCCAAGCAATACGTTGGCATATTATGAAAGTGCCTTAGACAATTAATCTTCCCCGACTGGAGGACACAGGCACTATCATTGCACACGCACCCCATGGGGACAGTGAGCTTGCCACAGTGACTGAGGTGAAGGTGAGAGCCAGGAAACGAGCTCCAGGCCCCTGGCCACCCAGAGCCCACCCTCTTGCACACTGATCTCCTGGCCACTTGGGATAGTCTCCAGGATCTTGAGTCTGGATTCCTGCCGTGAGCCCAGCTCTGTTCCAGATCTGGGAACAGTGACCGACAATGAGCAGCAGCAACGTCTGGAAGACCACGCGAGCTTCGTCACCTCTGGAGGGGCGGCAGTCTTCAGAGGTGAGAGCTGTACTCTGGACTAAGTGCCAGCACTGGAGAAAGGTGCCCTCCTCATGGGGTCCCAGACACTCCCCATTAGCCTCTCCAGCAAGAAGTCAGCTCCCCTGGGCACTACCCAAACCCACACCCCGCCCAAAGCCAGGGGCAGAGCAAGAATTAGGAGATACTAGTGAAGCCTTAGCAATGAGGTGGCAAGAAATGGGACATGAACAGGCTTCTGAGGTCTGGTCAGTACAGACAGAGCCAGAGGTGCATGTGGGGTGAATGCCCCAGCATCCCTGGACCTCAGAGGGCCACATGCATCTCAAGGGGATTAACGTTGCCCTGTGCAGGCAAGTCACAGTGGCAAAGGGCAGGTCTTACTTTTACAATCTGGAAACTAAGGGTCAAGGCTGCAACAGGGAAGGTGAGCAGCCTTCTCGCCCAACCTGGCCAGCTCACGTGAAGCTCCCTGGGGGCTCTGCCACCCACTGCCAGGCAGTGTGGAAAGGAAGGATGGGAACACCAGTCAGCTGACTCCCAGGCTGCCACCTCTGCCACCTCTGGCTGCCACCATGGAACTGCATGAGTTTGGCCTCATAATCAGTGAGATTTCATGTTCTTTCCAATTACATCATTGTTTTATTTTTTAGAATCAGGAGAAAAATGCATGATGTTTAACTACAGCAAATCTTTCTCGTGAATAGATTATCTTTATTATAAACTCCTGTGCGTTTACCAGCATCATGTCAAAAACATTCAGCTTATTTATCTTGACAATTGGCATTAAAAACTTTAACACAAGCACGAACGTACGCAGGAAGACTACAGTGTCTACAAACCTGCCCTCCTTGTAGATTTTTCTTGTAAACAACTAAGCTTGGGATAAGGAAGTTTAGGTCCTCCAAGAAAATTTCACTAAAAAAATATCTTTATGGATGACTATAGAATCTGAATATTTCTTTAATAAGGAAGGAATGGAACTGAAGCTATCCATTATAATATAAATATAGGATGTGCCCTTATCCAAGGAGGCTATGGAGGAAATGGGCTCTCTTTCCACTAGATGGCATTAAAGCCACATAATTACAGAAGGCTACCAAGAGGAGCGACCCAGGCACCGCCCTCAAGGGATTCTTAAGGCCCCTGGATTCACCTTTTCATCCTCGCCTTCACAACTAGCTTACGCCTTCACAACTAGCTTACGGGAACTTGCTAATTGTTTACTTGCTGCTAAGAAGACAACCATGCTCACAGAATTTTAAAAAGCAAAAACAGACTAGTGAAGAGACAGAGTGGGAGCCTGTTTGTCACTCTGACTTTAGGCACAAGCCTGGTGCCAGAGTGTGCAAGTGCTTTCCAGGTATTGCTTCACTGAATGGGGGAGGAGGTTACTGGGAAAGCGAGGCCCAGGTTCACTCACCCATGGTCACATCGACAGTAGTATGTAGAACCCAGGCTCAAATCTGAGTCGTCTGGTTCTGCAGGTCAACTTCTCAAACCCTAGCCCCTGTTTTCAAAGCCAACCCCGTTAGCATCCCCCATCAGTCTCTGAGAGAACCTGCCTACCTTAGGTACAAGGCAGCAGGTGTCAGCGTGAAACTCCTAAACGTCCTCGGATGAGCCCAGTGGTTGCTGCGACTTTGAAGTAGCCACATGTAAATTCCATCACAGCAAGTTACTAAATAAGTACAGGATAGGAAATTATTATACAAGTATACTACCAGCCATGTTTTCCAGCATCTTATTTCCCAGCCAATTTAAGGCTTTAAACATAAGTGGAATCAAATGAAATGAACTAAACATAACACAAACGCAGCAAGAGACCACACAGAGAAAAGAAAGGCTTCAGTGGCTGCGAGGCTGGCTCTGTGTCACTGCTGGGATGTAGTAAACACAAAAATGACCCAAAGGAGCCTCAAACTCCACTCAGCAGTCTGCTAGTATTAATATCAGTCTGTTTATTGGATGAAGCAAGAAGTAATCACGATGATGTTAGTAGGAACCAAGATTTCCAAAGTAAGAAAAACAAGATGTGGGCATAAAGCTTTTTTTTAAACCCTCAGAGCATTTAACTTAAATAAGAGGCATATTTAACTTATAGTTTTTAAAAATACATTTCCTAGCTCAGCCCATGGAAAGGTCCAGTAGAACTGCTACTGTCCCCAGGAAAGCAAGTCCCTTGGTCCCATGTTCTGGTTTCTTATTCCCACTCCCTCCAAGAGGAGCCAGGGCCCAGCAGGGAAATAGCTGGGTCCAGGATTGTACAAAGTGAGCCTGAGACAGCTCCTGTCCAAAAATCCGGAGAGTTCCCAGGCCAGAGAGCCAGCCAAAAGAACATGGGAACCAGCACTAAAAAACGACAAAGATTTCACTTTGAACACCATAAGTATCACGAATAATTATGATTTGTTGAAATGCTAACTATATAAAAATTACAGAGTCCATAATAATGATATTGACAGAGAGAGATTCTACAAAACACAATAAGAACTCGTGATGGATTAAGATGACTGTTTCACTAACACATTGCTCTTAAAATTGGTCAGCAAGGGAAAAGAATTGTGAATTTTTTCATCTTTTCAATAGGAATTGCAGTTCAGGAAAATCAAGCCCAGTTGATGACCGAAAGCTCTTTCGTTTTCGGTAGAAAATGTCAGTTAATGAATGTTAAAGGAGTAAATTAAAATATTTCCCACTTTGCAACTTACAATAAATAATTGATTCAGGCAGAGACCACCAGTGGAACATAAAGTCAATTGCAATTCTTATCTGGGGATGTATTTGCCTGGGGAGCTGGATTTTTGTGTTTGGCCAGCATCATCTCTTTACGGGGGCCGGGGGATGCTGATATACCCCCTTCACCCAAGGAAGTAATGGACCAACCTGACTCCACCCCAGGCCTCCTAGTGTGAGGAGGTAGAATGAGTTGACTAGAACCTAAACAGAGCTTGAGGCTAGAAAAAAAAAAAACAAGTCAGAAACCACAGGTTAGAGGCATACCCCAAGGCCAACCAGCTAGAACCACATCTTCAGAACTTAAATCATCTTCATTTCCCAAACACACTACTTCTGATCATAAATTTGAAGCAAAATGTAAGCTTATGTCCTTTCAGCATGAACCAGGAAATTAAACTGTAAACAAATCTGCTTAAACACCATTTGCCTGTTTAAAAAATGATGTCTAAGAGGCAGTCCCCAACAAGGTCGGAATATTGTTTTCACACTTCATAATCTGGCAGTACTGGCTGGGAGGAAGGCCTCTTTCCGTTTGCTTTGAAGTTTCCTACTAGATCGGATGCTATTTTCAATAGATCTAACTTCCCCTGTTTAGGAGATGCAGGGGATAGAGTAACAAGCTAACCATCACCAGGAAGAAGCAACCAAACAAAGGGACAAAATCAGAGTGTGTTGTGCTTTGGAAAGTATCAATGCATCTGGATGGGAAGCTTAGGGTGGGAGGTGGGGACTCTCCTAGAATAAAAGAAACATAAGAAACAGACAGAACTTGAGAGTCCCCATGTGAACACTGGATTCTGACCCCCAAATAAAAACGTTATTTAGGGAAAATTAAAGAAATGTAAGTATTTAGTGTATATTATGTGATGTTAAGGAATTGCTGCTGGTTAGTGATGATCATAATGTCAAGGTTTATAGAGAAGAATGTTTCTTTTTTTAGATGGATGCTGATGTGTTTAAAAGGTAAAGAATAAAAAATTATAATGTGTTTTTAAAGACTTCAATAACAAAATACAAATATAAACCCAGATGAAGCACATATAGCAATTATTGGCAAGATTTAGTGTTTAGATTTTTCAGATTAACTATTAAAATATATGAAATTTATAACATTTTGAAATCAGTTAAATGAGATATACTTCAAGATTCTATTTCAGTACCACCAGATTTTTCTTAGTAAAAGGGCACTAGAGTATCTTTGGAGAAAAAAAAAAATATTGTGAATAAAGTCTTTCTTTAGTTATGAATCAGCTCGGGAGTGAAGAGACAGGATACATATCCACTGAAAAACTTAATATGTCAAACGCTTCTCAGGTGGGGGAAATGAGGCAGATTCTGGAATGGTTGCTAGGGAATCTCACTGCTCGAGCCATCAGTCAAACTAGGGTCAGGTTGAAGCCCAGGCTGAATCCCCTCACCCGCAGTGTGCCCCAGCCTGCTCTCTCCCAATTGGAGGAAAGAGTGCCATATGTAATCGCAAACTGGGGACACGGTTTGGAAGACAAGCTCCGAGGGTCCAGAGCATTTTTGTGGGTATTGCAAATGACTGAGAGAGCTGAGCTCTCTCCAGACTTTGAAAGTTGATCCAAGTTAGTCTCTTGCAGCCAAGTGGAGTCCTGCAGACCAGCTGTCAGCATGAGTGACCACTACCTCCCTTAGAGCCCCACACAGCAGAGGAGGAGGAGGCAGACTGCAGGGGTGTCGCGTCTACCCGCCAGCAGGAATGATGACAACAACAGGATTCTTCTTTAACACGCTTTATTGGGAGCATCCATTAGGTATAGATGAGAGGAAAGACCCCGAGCCCGAAAAAACCACCCCTTATATACTTCAACTGCAGCCCTGCTCGTACACCATTGGACAAAGAGCGCATAGCAACACAGCAGCAGCCAATAGAATGATAGACCCAGCACTTGCACACAAGGCAAGAGACACCCAGTTCCAGCTTGTGCAAAACAACAAGCACTTCTTGAAAACAGTTTGTTCCAGGAGCTGGACAATTGATACATTTCATTCTAGGGAGTGGCTGAAAACAAAGAACTGGGTCTCCGCCCAAGAATTAGGCTCACACCCACACAAGGCAGCACAGCAAAATAGCTCACCACAGTTCCCCCTTTTTAGTTTTGTTCGAGCCATTTGAAATTCTCCCAATCCAGGAAGTGTCCTCATGATGACCCCTCCGATCAAGGGTGGCATTCAAAGGCCAAACAAGGAAGTCACCTTTCTGAGTGCAATGGGCAACATTTACCCTTCAGAGTGCAAAGGCTGTCTTCCTAAGACATGGAAGCCTTCCAAGGTGCAATGACAACAAGGTCACTTGGTGTGCAAAGGCCATCCACATCAAAACAGGGGTTTTAGGATTTTGCCAAGCTGGCTAGCCAAATTTGTGGGGAGGCCCCAGGTTCCAGTGCAGCAAGCGCCTGAACTACCTTGACTCTATCACTCTGCTGCGTGCGTCGCATACGACAAATCATCCAAAGGCATAAGACAAGGCCACAAAGAAGCATAGCACTAAATAACCCAACCCCTACCCACTCTTTAAAGTAGGAAAATATAGAAGAAGCCCAGGAGGTGAAGTCTGCAACAGAAAGAGGTTCCACACGTGTTCCATTTAAGTTGGCAATCTGAGACAGCAGTTCTTGAGTGAGTCGCTCTCCTTCCTGGGTCCAGTTTCCCTGTAAAAATCTAGACAATCTATTACTCTGTTCCACGGAAGCAATCATATTGTAATATAAAGGAGTAACACACACATACTTATAATGAGATACACATCCTAACTGAGTAATTTTATAAACTTCCTCTACTTGTTCTTGTATTATATCTACTCTTTGATTAAGCAAGTAAATACCAGCAGTAAGATGTCTATTGATTTCTTCCACTGTAGTTAAGGCTTTAGCTGTTTGATCTACTACACTATTAATGACTTGAGCTGTTTGTACCTGAGAGGCCATAGCTATGGCTGCAGTGGTAGCTGCTGCGGCAGACGCCACAATAGCTGTAACCACAGCAGCTGTAATGCCGAAATCTCTCCTTTCCCTGACCAACTGTACCAGGGGAAAAGAATTAGGATCGGCCTTAACTGGCATGGGCACAAAGGTCAGAACCTTTACCACCAAAGCCAATGACAAGGAAGTATTCCAACACTGGGTTAAATAACACTCTTTTACAGTACAATTAACTATAGTAGAATTGTCAGTATGATTAACACATTGTTCATACACTAACTGCTTCACTAGGGGCATCGCCTGCTCCGTATCCCCCAAAATTTTTGAAGCTGCTTGAAGCATTCAGGCGACAAAATCTGAAAATGGCTCAGTAGGGCCTTGTATGATTTTTGTAAGATTCCCTGTTGTTTCACCTCTATTGGGGAGAGCCTTCCAGGCACGTAAGGCCAAAATATTAATTTGTTGATATACTACTAATGGATAAACATTTTGATTTTGGGCCCACTGACCTGTCCCGGTCAGCATCTCCACATCCCAGGCTTGTTGACCATCAGCCGCATTCGCATGAGCCTGTTGTATAGCGGCATCCAAGTATAATGATTTAAAATCAAGATATTGTCCCATGGAGAGACAAGCCTTTGCTAAATGATACCAATCCATTGGTGCCATAGCATTAAGATATAAGCGTTCAAGCAATGCAATTGTAAAAGATGCTGTGACACCATTAGTCCTGACAGATTCAGCTATGTCTTTAACTAATTTATAAGGAATGGGCTCAAAATATCTCTGTCCCTGTGCATCCTCAAAGACAGGATATGCACCAACAGGATATGCACCCTCCTCCTCCAGCTTCTTCCAAGTACTGCGTTTTATGAAGCCACAAGCTCCGCCTGGAGCAGTGGGTGGAGACCCTTTATGTGGCAACAGTTGTTTAGCTACAGAATACGCCGGAGGCTTCGGAGGAAGAAGGGCGGCGGCCATTGCCGCGTCATAGCGGCCATGCTCATATTCAGCCACCATTTTCTCTAAGCTTTGTTCTTCTTCTGGGGTAAAGCCTTCTGACTCGCCTTCCGACTCAGACTCATCTGAATCAACTATCTTCACTTTACGGAAGGCAGATAAATCTGGATAGAGTTTCGGGCGTGCTCCTAACGCTGGAGTCACGTCCTTTTGTTCCTTGAGTGCACTTTCACTTAACTTTGCATTAGATCCCCTTTTTTGTTTTGTTTCATGTCTTTCTTGCTTAGATTCCTCTGACTCTGACCCAGTATCCTGATGCTCCACCAAAATCTCCTGTCCCCTTTTAGTGGTTTCAGGAAAACAGACTGATATTGACCCATGATAGAGCACTATACTAAGCCAGAGCCACCGGATCAGGGGATTACTTACCGGCGCCACCGCTCCGCGTGTAAAGTTCTGAATCCTCCCGCAAAATATCGGGGGTCCCCTCGTAGCCGACAGATGACAATTCCCGGGATTTCGGCACCACTTGTCGCGTCTACCCGCCAGCAGGAATGACGACAACAACAGGATTCTTCTTTAACACGCTTTATTGGGAGCATCCATTAGGTATAGATGAGAGGAAAGACCCCGAGCCCGAAAAAACCACCCCTTATATACTTCAACTGCAGCCCTGCTTGTACACCATTGGACAAAGAGCGCATAGCAACACAGCAGCAGCCAATAGAATGATAGACCCAGCACTTGCACACAAGGCAAGAGACACCCAGTTCCAGCTTGTGCAAAACAACAAGCACTTCTTGAAAACAGTTTGTTCCAGGAGCTGGACAATTGATACATTCCATTCTAGGGAGTGGCTGAAAACAAAGAACTGGGTCTCCGCCCAAGAATTAGGCTCATGCCCACACAAGGCAGCACAGCAAAATAGCTCACCACACAGGGGCAGGTCCAGAGTCACTTTCTGTGGTTGTAGAATGGAAGAAGTGGAAGGCCCTGTTTCCTTGATGGCTGACTGCTGGGGCCACGCAGCTTCCAGAGACTACTCATATCCCTCATGTGGCCCCTCAGTCTTGAAGCCAGGGACCACGCATGGAATCCTGATTCCTGCTTCAACTGCCCACGGCTGGATTCTCTGCTTTAAAGGGCTCACATAGCTGGTGTAGGCCAGTGAGACAACTTCACATCTTAAGGTGTTGCCTGAATAATCAGGGGATCTTGGGGGAGCATCTTTAGAATTTTATGGCCACCACAGTGTTAGAAAGGCCAGTCTGGTCATTGCATGGATAACTCACTGAGAGGGATGAACAACAGAGACTGATGAAAACCCACTGCAAGAATTCTGAAAGAAGCCAGTGGCCTGGCTGTAGGAGTGTGCTCCAGCTAGAGGAGAGGGGAAGCGTGTGGCACAGAGTTAAGGAGCTTTGCGAGCTGAATAGTGGGAGCCAGGTGGGGACAGTCAGGGAGGGTTCTGGATACTTCCTTGACAGGTGAGTGAATGATGTTGCCCTTGGTGAAGATGCTCTGGAGAAAAAAGGCTTGGGGAGTGGAAGACAATGGAGTCAGTGTGGCACATGCTGAGTTCCAGAAGACAGCCACATGGGTGGTGGGAGTTGGCTAGTTGGGGCAGGGTCTTCACTGGGGTGATTTGGCAATGTCTGAGGACGTTCTGAGTTGTCACAGTGCAGAGGGTATTTATCACCTATATATAGTGGGTGGAGACGAGGGACACAAAATCCTACAAAGCACAAGACAGCACAGATCATCCCACCCAACAGGTGAGTAGTGCCATGGCGGAGAAACCCTGGACCAATGTCTAGAAGTTGCTGCCTCGGAGGAAGCAGGGAAGGCCCAGATGGAGCCCTGCAGCTCTCCAGCTTAGAACCAGCAGCCGGGCTTAGCGCCAGAGAAGCCAGGGAAGGGTCCAGGGCCCACCACAGGACGGAGCTGAGAAGAAGGTGAAGAAGGGGTGCTGATTCTAGCACGTCTTGAGAGCTGCCCAGTCAAGCAAGGAGAGGGAGCCACCACTGGATTTAGGGTGGCAGAGGCCACCAAGGCTGAGCCAGAGCAGTTTCATTCATGGCATGTGGCTGCTCTGGTAGAGTGAGGAGTCTCTTGAGAGGAAGACAGGGGCAGCTGCTGGAGGAGAGCCTTCTAGAAGTCAGAATGCTGAAAAGAAGCCCAGAGCCTAGAGCCACCGGAATCGGGATGTGGCAGGAAGTGAGGTTTGAAAGATGGAGAGAGCTGGGAATGTGCCTGATGGGGGAGGGCTGAGAGGGAGGGAAAGCCAGGTGTGGCCATGAGGAGCAGTGCACCTCGGCACAGGGCCAGTGACCCTCCCTAAATGCTGCATCCTGTGAGCCTCTCCTGCTGGACCAGAGTCCTGGCTCCACCTGGCGAGAGCCTGGCCTGGGGAAAGAGAAGAGTCACTGCAGCAACAGGTGTGGGCACAGCTGCAGCTGGGCTGGGAGCTGTTGATGGAAGGCCCTTCCTGGAGGTCTGTCCTCTAGGTGGGCAGCAGGTCACTTTTAAGAATCAAGAAGAGTAGCAGCCAGAGGTCCAGAGAGGCCAGGGAGGCTGTTCTGTTGAGAGAAACCCAGCAGGAATCCCTAGCAGGCCTCAATCTTTTCCTTGTTATTTCTTCTCCCTGCAATTTTTTTTTTTATTACTCTTTGAAAAATTCTCATCAGAGTTCCATCTAAGAGTGACTCAAGTGTTGAAACATTTTCCCCAAAAATGACTGTACTCTATCTACTGAAAGTCATTTTGAGTCCAGTCTATTGAAAGATAGGGAAACTATTACAGTGGAAGATGGGCACTGGGCTCGGAAAGCAAAGGAGAGTGATAAAAATACAGGCACTTGGGCTTGGCACAAATGGAAAAGATTGTTATGAAGTCAAATTGAGGGAAATTACATGAAAATTCATGGTTGTTTTTCTTGGTTTTTTTCCCCCCTTATCCTACAAGTGTTAAAGAGTCCAGTATTAACAAAAGAAGTGCTGTGAAAATTAGAGAGAATTTGTAAAGAACTACCACCTTCTTTGGATTCCTTTCCTTTCAAGAGGTGATCCAACCTATTCTTAAAATTCTTATTTAATTTTCACAGTGCAGTTTCTCTTTCTGGAGAATTTTTTAAAATTAAACTTATGGCTATTTGATACAGGAAAACACAAATTTTTATGTATTAATGGGGTCCCAATACAAGTATATATAAATACACATTATCAGATGAAACCTCTATCTTCTCAAACATTTGCCACTTCTTTACAATGAAAACATTAAGATCCTTTCCTTGGCTTTTTGATGTACACTACTCAGAACTGTCTACAGTCACCTTGCTGTGAACAGCACACGGGGGTTCTTTCTCCTGTCTCACTCACCTTAGTCCCAAGGTCAACCTCTCCCCAATCTCCCTCCCCAGCCCTTAGTAACCACCCTTCTACTCTTAACCTCTATGAGATCAACTTTTTTATACTCCACAGGAGAGCATGTACTTATGTTTCTGTGCCTGGCTTATTTTATTTAACTTAAAGCTCTTCAGTTCTATCCATGTTGTCACAAATGACAGGGTTTCACTTTTGAAACTGAAAATATTCCCAGTATCCACTGTGTGCATGTGCCAGCTTCTCTTTCTCCATTCGCCAGCTGATAGAGGCTCAGTGGCTTCCATTTCTTGTGAACATGGAGGAACAAGGTCTCTGACATGCTAATTTCATTTCTCTAGATATGCACACAGGAGTGGGTTTTTTCCCATAATGGCTATAATAAACATTCTTATCAACAGGGTGCAGGACTTTTAGCTACCTCCTCACCAGCACTTGCTTTATTTTGATTTTTGATAACAGCCTGGAGTGAGTAATATCTCACCATGGTTTTGATTTGCATTTCTCTGATGACTAGTGACACTAAGCATTTTTTTCATATACCTGTTGGCTTTTCCGTATACCTATATGTCTTCTTTTGAAAAAATATCTACTTAGGTCTATCACCTATTATTCAATGTTTTATTTTGGGTTTTTTGTGGATTATTCTTTGTTGAATTTTTGAGGTTCCTTATATCATTTGGGTATCAATTCCTTGTCAGATGTATAGTTTTCAAATATTTTCTTCCATCCTCTGGGTACCTCTTCACTCTGCGGGTTGTTCCCTTTGCTGTACAGAAGCTGTTTAGTTTGATGAAATCCCATTTGTCTATTTTTTGTCTTCATTCCCTGTATTTTGGGGAATCTTGTCCAAAAAATCCCTCCCCATTTCCATGTCCTGAAGCATTTGCCCTCTACTTTCTTCTAGTAGGATCACTGTTAGGGGTCTTACATTCAAGCTTCCTATTCATGTTGAGTTGATTTTTGTCACTGGTGAGAAAGAGAGGCCTAGCTTTCTTCTTCTGCACAGTGTTCCCAGCTCCATTTATTCCAAAGGCTGTCCTTCCAAACTGTGCTCTTAGCATCCTTTGTCAAAATCAGCAGCTGTGGACATGGGGGTTCACTTCCAGGCTCTCTATTCTTTCTGCTGCTCTGTGTGTATGTTTATAAGCCAACACCAGGTTGCTTGGTTGACTACAACATTTTAACAATGTTGCACTCTAACACTGTTGCAGTTAACTGCAGATAAAATAAAATCTTCCTCTCAAATCATTGTGTCACTGCAGCAAGACAACTGTCCTTTAAATTCAAAGACTTGCATAATCAAATCCCCCACAGAGGTAGCAGTTTTCCTGCCAGGCACTTGACATCAGCTGTTGGAAGGAAGGGAAGGCCAGTTGAGTTCTTGCAGGTTTGAGAGCGGCCACCCATGAGGGCAGAGCTGTGCCACTCCTGTGATGTCCCATCCTCACAAAGCATAATCTCTTGAAAAAATGCCTCCTATTCTGCAGATATTTCCCAGTTCCAGAGTGTGGGGAGCCATCTCAGATCCATGGTCCACTCAGGGAAGGACTACCTGTGGGAGGAGGTGGGTATTTACCTGCACTGAAGCCTGGGGGGCCTAAAGAACATCCCTGAGTCATGCCTGCAACCACATTTCCAGATGGAAAAGCACTTCCTTCAAGGGGTGGTTACTAAAAAATCTCCTCTTGTCTGCACAGAATGGCAGCAGGTTAGAACAGTGAGGACACCCTAGAAATACCAAACTGAGAGGCAGGTGGCAGGTGGCACTGGCTGCTGTTTTTACAGAGGCAACAACAGAATGATGCCACCTGTGAAGCCAGGGAAGTGTCAAGTCTTCCTGAGAGCTCTCATTTGCTCTGCACCTGTCCCTGCAGTGATGGGGGTTGGGGGTCTCTGAAAGACATCTCAGAACCTCACACTGGCCATCCATTGACAACAATTAGAAACCTCTGGAGAGGGGAACAAAGCAAGGGTGTACTGTTTGACTGAACAGTTCTGGGCATTTCTTTCCCACCATGGGCTGGGAACTGTCTTCAGTCTATCTGCCATTTCCCAAGGGATTTTTAAACAGGGGGATCAACCCTGCAATAGAGGGACTCTCCCTTTCTCCTGTCATTTGCTAGATTGTCTCATCAATTGGTTGCTTCAGAGCCCTGGTTGGTGGCACAGGCCTGTCGTCTCAACTACTCAGGAAGCTGAGGCAGGAGGATCACAAGGTAAAGGTCAGCTGGGCCACAGAGTGAAACCCTGTCTCCAAATAAATAAATAAAGGGTTTTCACACAAGGCTTGTTCCTGAAGCCTAAGGCTACACCACCAGTGAATGCCTGAATTCCAAAGCCAGGCTCTCTCTTCATCCACTCACCAGCCCCAACCCGCCAGCCCCCTCTTTTGCAAAACTCAGGGAGAGTCAGACCTATGTGTTTAAAATCAATCAAAATTAGTTTGCTAGACAATCCTTAGTCCCATGAAGAATAAGAATTGCCCAGGGCAACCCAGTTTCAGCAAGTTTGTCTCTAACACTGTGGGCAATGAATTTTGTAGGAATGGGATTCATCTCTTTATCTCTCATCTCCAGGCAAGAATTTTTGCCTCTGCTTAGTAGGCTCAAACTCTGAATTCCTGATGCCAGGACTCTTCCCAGATTGACCAAGGGACAGCCAGGCATTTCAGCCTCTGCTTTGGTTGCCTCAGAGCCGCTGCTACCTGGAACAGAGACCTGGTTAGCCCCAGAGCTGGATAGTAAGAGACCTGGGGGAGCAGAGAAGCCAACAGCCTAGCACCTTGGGAGTCAAGCAGCTGGGATGCCTGAGAACTGCTGCTGAAGCAACCCCAGGGCCCAAGAAGGGCTGACCTGCAGAGAGATGTCCTCCTCCCTCCTCGCTCTCCCTCTCCCCCTCTCCCTCTCCCTCTCTCTTTTAGTGCTCCCTGGACCCAGGCCATAGCAGGAACAACCCTGGCAGGTCCCAGATTCCCAGACCTTGGAAAAAGCTGGGACGGTAAGGGATTGTCAGTGTGGTTTTAGGGCCTTGGTAAGCTTGTAAGTTCGCGGTCTTCGCGGGTTTATGGCCCTGGATTCGGTACCAGCGACTCTGGCCAGCGACTCTGTCCACAGAGCCACTTCCCCATGTGGTCTGGCCCGATAACGCCCACGGACTTCACCCTGATCTTTTGTGCAATGCGACCACCTTTTGTTGCCTGCTGGGTGGGGCCCTCAAGGGAGTGATTTGGAGGGAGCAGGGATTCCCCAGAGGAAGCAAGGAGGCAGCGAATTGGAAGGAGATCCTAAGCCAAACCACAGGGGCTCCGGAGACTGGGGCTGGCGGCCCTAGAAGCCAGAGGAAGTCGGGATCTGCTAGATTCCCGGGACCCAGGATCCCTGAGCTAAAAGCCCTGAGTCTGGCCTGAGACCCTGCTGCACCGGGAGGTGGAATCACAGGGGCGGCGCGTTGGGGTCGCGTCAGGACCAGGGCGGGGCAGAAAGCTGACCCCGGGGCGGAGACGTGGACTTCGCCCCTCCAAAACTGGCTGGGGACGAAACTTGCCACCTACACTCACTCAGGGCTCAGGCCCGTCGGCATTTAAAAGCCGGGGGGCGGGGCGGGGCTGACAGCACCTGGCGCTGTTGCTGGATGGAGCACCCGTGAGTTTCGGTGCCGAACCGCCAGTCCAGGCCCGGGAGAGGCTGGACATGGCCGCGTACTGCGACGGACTGGGCGCCTGCTCGAACCCGCGCGGCCAGGCCCGGGCCACCGCAGCGCACCCCCCGGGCTATGCACGCGGTGACCTGGGAACTGCAGGCGGTGGCCCGCGCCTGTGGGTGAATGCGCCCGCGCTCAGCCCTGCGCCCTACGCGTCGGGCCCTGGACCCGCACCACCGTATGCGGCCCCCGGCTACGCAGCCCCGAGCCCGCTCCTCGGCGCAGCGGGCGGCCTGGCGGGGGCCGACCTCGCGTGGCTGAGCCTCTCGGGCCAACAGGAGCTACTGAGGCTGGTGCGGCCGCCCTACTCCTACTCAGCGCTCATCGCCATGGCCATCCAGAGTGCGCCACTACGGAAGCTGACGCTCAGCCAGATCTACCAGTACGTGGCCAGCAACTTCCCTTTCTACAAACGGAGCAAGGCGGGCTGGCAGAACTCTATCCGCCACAACCTGTCGCTCAACGACTGCTTCAAGAAGGTGCCCCGCGACGAGAACGACCCAGGTAAGAGTGGCGCGACGGGTGCAGAACTCTGCGGCTTCCCGCCGCTGGGCAGTTGGCACTTAGGGGTGGGAGCGACCTCAGAAAATCTCAGTCCTCGTCGCACAGTGGAGAGAGGGGAAAGGAGAGACGTCTTGGGTATGGACAGGCTGCCAGATGGCCCTAGGACCCACAGGCTCACAGATTTCCAGTCCCGTGCTTTTTTCTAAATTTCTGTGCGCTCCTTAGGAGAAAGAAGCAGGACTGCTAGCCAGCTGGTGACCGTGGTGGTTACTTAACTACTCTGAGCCTCAATGCAGTCGCCTGTAAAATGCGGAAGACAATGCATAAGCCCCAAATTGACAAAACAAATGTCACGTCCCTTCGGAAAGCGCTCTGGTTTAGGCTGGATATATGGTCAGCCCTGACCTGGTGGTAGAGTCAAGAAGATTCAGCATCTCGCAAAGCCTTCTCTCCCGCCAAGCATTTCTCGGGGTGGGGTGTGGGGGGGTCTGCTTCTTCCTTTCTGAAATATCTAAATTATTCCAGTGGACTGTGGAGGTACAAAGTGCCACTTCGAGTTTGGGACGGAGAATAGAGATCTTGATCCCCTGGAGGGGCAAGCCGTCCATCTCCAGACACTTAAACGTGGGCGCTCTCTTCCCCTGCAGGCAAAGGCAATTACTGGACCCTGGACCCAAACTGCGAGAAGATGTTCGACAATGGGAACTTCCGGAGGAAGAGGAAGAGGAGAGGGGAGGCAAGTGCCGCCGCCCCCTCAGGAGTTAGAGACCCAGGGGGAGACCCCGCGCCTGCGCTGGAGCCCCAGGGGGCAACCTCCCCCGACCTGCAGGCCTCGCCGTCCCCGCCCGCGCCCGAGGCTGCCGCCTGTTTCTCCAGCTTCTCCTCGGCCATGGGCGCCCTGGCCGGCAGTCTAGGGGCCTTCCCCGGGGGCCTGGCCCGCGACTTTCCCTTCGGGAGGCCAACGATGGTGCCCACGCAGAGTCCCCAGACCCCTGGCCCCATGCCGGGCTTTGCCTCTGGCCATCAGACGTCTGCCACCGGCTTTCGCGTCAGTAATCTTGTCTACAGCCGGGAAGGGACTGAAATTTGAAGGGAGGCTGGAGGCCCGCTCGGGAGCCTGTCCAGAGGTGCTGAGCCCAGACAGGAGATTCCGGCCTGGAGCTGACCCTGCCAGCAGCGGCTTGGGAGGATGCCCGGAGCTGGGGTAGCCAGCCCCCACAGAGAGCTAAAGAGAGCCGCGCCTCCCTCACCCAGGAGACCCTTCCTGCAGACAGGCTCCCTGCTCCACTGGCAGATCCTGCCACAGGGGCCCGCATCCCGTGACCTCCAGGAATGAATTCGCCTTCAAGGTCGATGTTTGGATCAGCTCCAGCCTTGCAACAGAGAGCCTGGCCAACCCCCACCCCCCCAAGAGCCTTTATATTGATGGAAAGTGTACTGGCTAAGATGGCCCCAGGCTGGGGATTCCCTCACTAGGCCAGCAAGGCTGGGGCAGGGGCTCCGAAAGGGGGCTCCGAAAGAGGACTCCAGAGCCAGGAAATGGGGGTGGGTCCAGTAACTTTTTACCACTTTGGCCAGGAGTGCACAGGGAGGAATCCCCTGGGACTGCTGGGGTTGGAACTCCTATAAGCAGGGACTAATGTCTGGAGCTACCTGGGCTGGCCAAGAGGGGTCCCTGGGTACCAGCTCCATTTTCTGTCCCTCCTGACCAGGCATCTCACATGGGCAGACTACAGCAACAGTTTAGCACCCTGGAATCCTCCTCACCCCATCACACTCACCAGAGCTCACCTCAGGCAGATCTGTGGCCACACCTGCTTTGGGTCTCTCTCCCCTTCTGCTTCTCCCCCTACCCCAGATTAGGCCAGAGATACCCCTGCCCCAGCTCCTGAGGGCCTCCTCCTGTTTGAATTTAACCCTTTAATCCCTGACTCCCACTCCTTTTTGGTTTGACTGAGAAGGTATCTTTGTGACAGGCAAGGAGTCCGTGGTCATTGGGAAGAGGAATTTTGGCCTCTCTACTTCAACCTCGAGGCCCTGGGGTCCCCAGTGTAATGGCCTGTCATGCCTATTTGTGGCATCTGGCACTCTCTGGAGGTGTGCCCACTGGGGGGCGGGACTCAACCCTTCCCAGCTGCCCTGCACTCCAGAGTGGGTGGGAGACACACTGTTCCTGGAGGAGGTCAGAGAGGGTGAAGCTTGGACATTGGAAGCTGTTCACATTTAGTGGCTGGCCCTTTAGGGAGCCCAGCCTTGCCTCCGTCCAGCCTGGGTGTTGGTTTTCCTGGGTAACTAAAGCAGCCTCTGGGCTGTCCCCACACTGCTGCAGTGCTCCTGGTGAGCGAGGAGTGGGGGGCAGGGGGAGAATCTGGAGAATGGCCAGGTGCCAGGTCCAGAGGAGCTGAGCTCCAGTACCAATTCTCTTCTAGGAGGCAGACCGAGCCAAGAGTTGGGGTGCATTGACCCTGGTCACATACTTTCACTGTGCCCTGCTGGCTGCAGTTCTAACTCTTCAGTGTGGCATTTTGGCTGCTGCTTGCCATGAAGAGGTGAGCAGGATGCTGGTTATTTGGAGGTCATGGTGTTCCTAACCAAACTGACAACCAACCCATAATCTCCCTCCAAATGATATGCAGTTCAAAAAGTCCGGGAAGAAAAAAAAATATCCTTAGCTTATGAATAAGAATTTTATCTTTTAAGCCTATTTTAAAAGACAAAATGTTAAAATGAACACCAGTAATAGCGGGCATACCCATGCTCTTCCATATAAGAGCCCCACCAGTATCCTTGGCATCCCCGCTTTAGACTGCATTTGCTAACAAGTTGGAAAGAAGTACTTTTTTAAAATTAAATTTTGAAATGGTGGGAAAATATAGTTCGACAATCAATGGAGCTTTTAGAAAACTGACTAGCAAATAAATATGTAGGCATGTTGTACCACAGCTGATTGATTACTAGGAATTGGTGGAAAGCTGCCATTTTTTAATCACTGGATTTTTCTGTAAAAATTGAGAAAAATTTTTTTTTGATGTTTAAATGTTGGTCAGTAATTTAAAGTCCTATAACACTAATATTTAATGGTATTTGAGGAAAAAACCTAGTTAAAAATGATTCCAGTAGTACAGGGTGTACGGGAATTGATGGAGTCAGATGCCAAATAGAATTCATTCCTCCTTCACAACAGTTCATGTGTCTGGGTTTCTGTTCAAGTCGGGGGACCCACACAGATGCAGTGCGAGGGCCCTGGGGAGTCAGCTTCATTTTCCCAGAAAGGAGAAACTGCTGAAATCCAAATTAGTGAGCAGAGCCAAGCAGGGTATGAGCACCATGTAGTTAGATGCCCCTTTTTTGGCTTGGGTCTGGCTGAGCTTGGTCCAGGCTGCATGCCTGGGGAAGTTTGGGTCCACTTGGCAGGGAGGGTGCAGCTGCCAAGAGGCCAGGAGGATGTAGTCACCTGGCTTGGGACCCCACGTGGCACTCAAGTCCCATTTTCTCTCCCACTATCTCCTTTTGTTGCCTCTGAAATCATGAAGCCTGTAAAGAATTCCAAGTTATTTTGAGGTCATTATGAGCCTTTGGCACAAAGAGCACTTGGGCTGTGCCTTATGGACACATGGTGGTAGCCACCACGACGGCCTTGTTTCACCTGGAGAAGAGAACTCAGTGGTGCTCAGGCATTCCACATGCAGAAAGGAATCCCAAAATTCAGAGGGAAAAGGCAATTAAGAAGTGCCTGGTACTGAGCAATTTAGAATTCTCTCCATGGACACACAGCAGTGGTGATTTTCAGGTGACTGAAAACCAAAGAGCATAATAAAGTTAGTTGTCATCTTACCTGGTCACTGAGTAAAGAAAAATCCCTATGCAAGAAGAGCCATCCATGATCAAGACGCAAACTTTCTTAGAAGATGAAGTAATGTTTTAAAAAATGAAACATGGATTTCAAGATATGAGTTTACTTTTGCATATCGATCAAACATTGAGTGTTTGTTTATAAAGAACATAAAGTTTTGCATTTTAGCAATGCTGCCTTGGTGTATTAATCAACTTTCAGTCTTTTAATTTCCTAAAGTATTTCCAGTGCCATCAGGAGACATTTGTCATTCAAGGTTTTGACACTGCAGCAATTGCTATGGCTTCAGTGAAACAGGAACGTGAAGTTCATCCCCATTTTATAGATAGAAAACCCAACTCAGAGGGCTAAGTTATCTGCAGAGGCTCATCTGTGAGGAGCTACAAAAGGCTCCTGACACACATAGCCTTCAGATGGTTCATATTCAGAAATGCATCTGTATGTATGCACATGTTTGCACACGCGTGCACACACACACCACAGAGCCCTGACCTGGTCAGGATCCTCTAGGGAGAAGTCATTGGTGATAGCAACCTGCCTTGCTGCCTGAAGGCAGAGTACTGTCTTTGAAAATGTCACGTTTGTATTTAGAGTTTGGGTGGGAGAGGAACATGTGGAAACATCATGGAATGAAATGGTGGCTGAGTCCCATACATCATAACAAAATGCAACAAATTCAGTAAATCTTTTGGAGTGCCAACTTGAATGCAGCTTTGCACTCCCGCAGAGAGTAACCAGGGCCCACTGCTGCCCTTACAGAGCCTCCTTCCACTGGCCGAGACAAAGGAATAAGCAAGTAAGGTGGCTAGTGGCCATTGACTCCAAAACAATGACTCCATGATCAAATTGTAAACCATCTCCTTTGCAAACACACAATTCCAAGTACCTTCTTGTGTCGTTAAAGTACACCTTACACCTGGCTGTGTTCGCCACACTCTGCCAGCTGCTTGATTTCTTAGTTCCTCTTCACTTTGGTGTGATTCAGGTGGGCACTTGAGCACAGCCCCTGGCTACTCTGCATACTTCTTCAGAGCAGCTTTTAGGGACAGTAACCTGAAGCCTGTCTTCTTAATTGGAAGAGCTGTCATCTGGTGATGACAGAAGCTGGCCCTTCCCTGGGCTCCTGGGTGTGATTCCTTTGGAACATACTGGATCCCTGGGTTGTAGTTTGGAAATACTATCTATCTATCTCATTTTTTTTTTTTTTTTGATACTAAGAATTGAACCCAGGGGCACTTAACCACTGAGCCACATCCTCAGCTCTTATTTTTTAATATTTTTATCTAGAGACTGGGTCTTGCTGAGTTGCTTAGCACCTCGCTAAGTTGCTGTGGCTGGCTTTAAACTCACCGTCTTCCTGCCTCAGCCTCTGGAGCCGCTGGGCGTGTGCCACTGTGCCATGTGCCACTGTGCCAATTGCCACTGTGCCATGTGCCACCGAGCCGGGCTTGGGGATTCTTTTGATGCCATTCAAATCCGACCCTGAGGTGAGGCCCATAGGGTGGGTCCCTCTATGTAAGCTTCACTGGGAGCATGAAAGCAGTCCTAACCGTGGTAAATCCTGACGTAGAGATCCCAGGCCGGCGCCTCCTGGCCTGACTTTGAAGAGCAGCTAGACAGGTGGACCTTCATCTGAGGCATTTTCCAACTCACCCTTCCCCTCCACTCCTGTGGTCCCTGGTCCCAAGGCCCTTGTCCAGGAGGGGACAGGCCATACCTCCCCAGCAGCAGGGAGGATTTGAGGAGAGCAGTTCAATCATGCCACAGGTCCATGGGCCTGGGCTCAGCAGGACTAGAAGACAGGAGACACACGGAGTATGTGTGACAGGTGATTTTACTGCCCTCTGGAAGTGCAGAGGAGCCTGCCTGTCTCCAGGCCCCTAATTGTCCCGCAATCCATCACGGGCACTCAGGCCTCGCCCTGCACGCACCAGTGCTTGGGAGCCGCCTGGGGCGCACATTAGCCTCAGCACCTGACCAAACAGCTGGGGAGCCTTTGACAGAACCTTGCCTTGCTGGGCCAGGGCCACTTTACTCCAAGAAGCCCCAGGGCAGGTCAGGGTGGGGAAGACTATCTTCTAGATGGAGCAGAATTAATACTTTAATGAAAGGTTTCTGTTTCAGGATTCTTGGAAACCCTGCACCTTGGTTCTTCAAGTTCCTTTTGTGAACCTGGATGAGGAGGACCGCCTGCCTGCTTTATATGCATTCTGTTCTTTGATTTATTATTTTTCACTTTTTGCTAAAAAGAACTGATCCCATAATATATAGTTTTTAATTGATGGAAATTAAAAGCAATTTGGTATGTTGTTTTAATGATGCAACATGTAAGAAAGAAATCAAAGGGAAGTAAAGAGGAAAAAACTTTTTAAAATATTTTTTTCTGTTGTAGATGGACACAATGCCTTTATTTTATTTGTTTATTTTTATGTGGTGCTGGTAATCAAACTCGGAGCCTCACACATGCTAAGCAAGTGCTCTACCACTGAGCCACAACTCCAGCCCAAGAGGAAAAACTTTTAAAGAATAGTTTGTCATAGTTTGTAAGAGATTTATGACCCCTTAAAAATTCTGGTCATTCATTATTGCTTTAATTTTTTTCTATAATGTACTGATTAATATAGTGAATACATGAACAAAAAAGTAAGAAACACAAGAGATATAAGAATCTACAACAGTATTTTTTTTTTACTAACAAAGTTGTTTTCTTTAACACTGGAAGGAATGTTTTCATTTTCAGATTTTGAATGTATAAATCTATTAGTACATAAGCATACCTGGGCATTCATTGCAGAAACAAGTTAAAATGAGATTTATAGCAGGAAAGAGTGGTAAGTTTCAGGTAACTAGCAAGATGAATGTTTCCACATTCTGACCTGTTGAGAGGAACCCTAGCGTTGATCTCAGATTTCACAGGGGCTCATTCATACAGCAAAATTCCCTCCACGACCTCCTGGGGCATCTGCAGTAAAGAGTCTTTTAACAGAACTGAGTGTAGGTGATAAGTCATTGCTGAGACCCCACATCCCGTTCACCATCCAGCAGCCCAGTCTTTGAGTAAACCAGACCCAGTGCTGGGGCTTTGGGGAAGGGTTATGTTCAGTTTAGAGTCGAGAGTGTCATGTTTTACAAATGCTCTTGCAATACAGACTGAATGAAATCTCTAAGATGGAGCAAAATGTGAAGCTGAGGCTTTGCAGCAGGCACATGAACCCCTGAGGCTGAGATAACCCCATCTAAGATGCAGCAGGCAAGCTCGGGAAAAGTCAGGGTGATAATGAGGTCTATGAAGTGCCTACTAAGAGCAGGGGCTTTTAAACCAGTGAGTTCATCAAACACTAGTAGTTAAAGTGGGGTTTATGAGCTTATCTTTATAAATGAGAAAACTACAGCTGGGGGAGGTTAGGTGACTTGCCCAAGGGCAAGAGACCAAAATTTAAAGCCACTCTGCTCTGACCTCAAAGTCCACGCTTCTCTCTCACGGTCTGGCCCACTTTTCTATCTAATGAGTGGCCAAGAAACACTATGTGTTTGGTCCCAAACTCCTCTTTAGAGAATTTAAGCCTTTATATCCAATTCCTATGAAAGATCAGACACAGAAACAGAATCTACTTTGGATTTGGTTATTAGCAAAAATAATTTAGTAGGCATGATTTTAAAAATATAAATATGAGTAACCTTGTTCTTTATTATAAAAATGTAACTAAGTAGGTAGGATTTTAAAAATTAAAGGAGACCAGTAAATTAATACAATCTGTAGCTTCCCATCAGGGGAGGAAATAAGAAATTGCTGAAATAATTTAAAATTATTTATCTTGCTTAGTGCCTGCATTTGTATGGCTCAGGAGCTAAGTGTGGTTCCTATATATTTTAATAATTAAAAAAAAAAACTCAAGAAGAATAAGAGTATCTCACAGCAAGTGAAATTAAAACATCAACGTCCATCGATACAGTTTTATGGGACCACAATATATTTGTTCTTTGACATGCCATCAAGAGCTGCTTTGGCACTCCATGGACAGAGCTGAGGAGCTTCGTCAGGCCAGTATGGCTCTTTCGGGGCCACGCAAGCCACGAGCCTCAGCTGGAGTGGCACCTGCAGCCTGATATCTCGGGGCCACGTGTGCAGACCTGCTGTGACTTTTTCTTTACCAGCGCTTCCTCACCGTGGCCAAACAAGAAGAGAAGAAAACGGTGGGCTTCAAATGCTGCAGCCTCAGGGCCTGGTGGTGTGGGGGTCCTTTTGTTACCGTGGTTGTCACAGGATGATGTCACATCTGCTGAAGAACACTAGGCACCAGCCTGTGCCTTTGTCTCCAGGCTCCTTCCTGCTGGAGACTCCTGGTGCCTCCTAGGAGGGGAATCAGGAGACACAGACAGGCTACAGCAGATTTTCTTCACAAAAATAAGACAGTGAAGTCGGGGTGAGTTTCCAAGTGTCCCATTTGTCAGCAAGTGAAGGAGGCCTTTCACCATGTGAGCTAATAAAATCATATTTGACTACAGCAGTCAAACACATGTGCCCAGAAAAAATAAATTTGCTTGAGATGATTAGCTGATTGCCCTCGACGTTGTTGACATAGATTGTGATTTTTCACATCATCAGCAAACATGTTGTGAAACTTTGCCCTGGTTTTTGCCCATTGGCCTCCAAAGCATCAAATGTCTACCATCTGCCCTTTACAGAAAAAGGTGCTGAGCCCTGACGTATCAGATGGCAGGGAAGGAGAGCAGCACAGGATGTGTTGTGGCCGGCATGAAGTCAGTCCAAATGCACAGCTAATTGTGAGAGACGCTCAGGGTTAAACTTCTAAGAGATGACAGAGGATGAGGGTGGTGATTTTTTTCCTCCAGCTATAAGTTGCTAACAAGAAATAGGCTCAAATTAGAACCTCAAATAAAACAGAAAGACAGGAAAAGGCACAGTAGAAAATTCCAAACAAGAGTGCTATAGTGTGAATTGAAAGAAACTGAATTTAAATCAGAAATGTTAACACAGATAAAGAAGAAACCAAAATAATAATACAAATAATTAACCATCAGGAACATGTGGCAATATATACAGCCAACAGTGTAGGTTCCCAAAGAGCAAAGAAAAACTGAAATAAGTAAATTTAACCTATCTACAGAGTTAGCGTTTGAACCTACTTTCATGTAGTAGATTAACAACATAAAAAGGAGAAACATTAGTGAAGATATTGATTAGAACATCAAAATTATTGAACTTGTTGTTATACATACAGTTAGAGTTATGGACCAAATATGATAATGATACAAATTCTTTATAGAGAAAATGGAGTGTTTTATAAGTTAACCACAGACTAGGTAATAAAGGGAAATCTCTACAGCTACCAAAAAAAAATTTGTCATATAGATAATGTTCTCTGATAACAAAGCAATTAAATTAGAAACCAACATTGGAAGACTCGTATGAATGGATATTAATATAAATTCTTAAATGCTTTAAATTTTTTTAGTTAAAGAGGAAATGGAAACAAGCAAGTATGAAAGTGCTTGTGAGATGTTTCTTAGAAGTAAATATTTAGTGTCACACTTATCTGATGAATTTATCTAGCTAAAGGGACGTTAGAATAATTGAGCTGTTGTCCGCAGGACAGATGGAGAAAAGACAAAGGGAGTCAGCAGTGATGTCAGGAACAGCATCGCCAGTCTCTCCGGCTGTCCTGCCCCTGGAAGGACAGAGCTGACTGCACACCTTTCCGCTGCTCCTCCACTGCCTCACCGCGGGGACACCAATACCTAGCGTGGCTTTCATTTGCTGCAGATGGCAGCTGATGTCCACATCTGCGTCTTCAAACTGACCTCACTCCTGAACTCCAACAGGTACCTCAACTACCCAGTGACGCGTCCACACGAATGACCTCTGAGCACCTCCAACTCAGCGCATCTGAAGTAGAATCCACCTCCTTAAGGATGACGTTTCAGTTCTAAGGGACCAGGAGGTGAGGCAGGGGTGGGGTCAGAGGCTGGCCAGCGGACTGACCCCAGGAGGAGGCAGGAGGGAGAAGTCAAAATGGGCCTTAATTCTGCACAGTGTTTAGAGGGAGCATAACAGGTAGGGGCAAGGGAAAAATAGGGACCAGAGAGTGGATAATAGACAAGAGAGTCCCCGAGAGGAAGAGGCTGCCCAGAGCATGGGAGAAGGTTGACCTCAAAGAGAGAAGGCCACCTCCTCCTTTGCCACCAGAGGGAAAGAGGTAAGAAGACCTCAGGTGGGTGGGGACTTCCCATTGAGGCTCTTTCCCCTGAGAAGCAAAAGGTGACAAACCTGGGAAGAGGTGGAAATGAAGTGGGGGGGAGTGAAGGAGGAATCGAACCGGAGGAAGAAAGTCTTGAAGAGGGAACATGGAAAAGAACAGGCGGCAGATGAAAACTAGGTATCCCTAAAGGTTTCACCTAAAGGTCCAGGGGAGAGCAAGGACAGTTTCCTTGTTCAGGTCTGAATGCAGCATACTCAGAGGGGCACAAGAAGGAGACCTCACCTACAAACTAAAACCTATGTTGATTCCCTTCAAATAATTATTTGCACCTAAACACTAGGATCACACTAGGATCTCGGCTCACATCACTTTGAAATTCAAGCAACTCAGAGCTGGAAAGACCTGGGGACCATCACTGCAGCGATGCCAGGGCACCGCTTTGTCCCCCTTCCTCAGCCCCTGGCAGACATTAATCCACCCCGGCTCTCCCTGCTCTGAGTGGACTCACCTTTAGAATTCCGCCATCACGTTCCTTCGGGAAGCCACATCTGCCAGGATTCACCTGGAGAATTAAACCTGTTTCCAGCCACAATAGTGAAAATGAAAATTGAGAGAGGTCATTTGTTTAAAGTATGACTGCCTGTGAGTGGCAGAGTTGGGCAGAGATTCTAGGTCTTTCCACCCAGTCCACATGCTGCCATGCTAGTCTGCAGTGGGTGAGGAAGGTCACAGCTCTGTATTTCAATACGAAACGGCATACCTGGAGAAGATCCTGTGCTCCCAGAGTGTTATGGTTCTTGTATTTTGTAAAAATTAGACAGACATCTTGGGAAAAAGCAAAGAAACCTTAAGAAAACTTGCAGAGTGCTGTTGGCTGGATCAGAATTGATCTTACCTCGATGCCCAGGCATGTCCTTTGTGTTGGAAATTTCAGTAGCTTCACAGGAGGGTCTCTGACCCTTTACAAACCATATTGCTTTTTTTAAGTGCAGTTCCAAACCGCTGATGTTTGCTGACCTATTTATAATTCATCTTAAAAAACAGGCCACTCTGTACTTCAAATGCTTTATTGATTACATAAATTGAAGTCATCTTTCAAATCAACAACATATGTAGTAGAAATCTCCTCTTTTAAATTTCCGTGCTGAGGGTGAAACCCAGGACCCATGCTAGACAAGTGCACTTGAGCGACACCCACAGTCCCCGTGAAATCTTGACTTTAAGGAAACTGCAGAATAGAGAACTAGACGCCACTGATGTTCTTTTCAAAATATAAAAGAACAAATTTTAATGCAGTGTGTCTGCAGGCATTTTGGTCACACTGACCTTTGAGAGCTATTTGTTTTGGGATATGATTAGTAGGAACTACATAATTTGTAAGAAATAGCTCCCTCCGTTCCCTGATGCCTGAAGACGCGCACATCAGTGGGTGGTAAAGAGACACGCTTGCCGGCCTCCAGGTGCCTGCAGCCTCAGGTGCCTTTCTATATGAACTTTTAATTTGTCAAGGTGTACAAAATAATTAGTTGGATTTTGATTGAAATTGCATTGAACCTATAGGGCAGAGGTTGGGAGGAGTGGACATCTTCACGGTATTTTTCAGTTCAGCACATGAAATATTTCTCCACTCACATAGGTCTTCCTTGCTTTTTTTCCCCCCTCAGATATTTGTAGTTTTCTGCATCTCAGTCTGTATCTACTTGTTATTGTTACATTTATACATAAATTTTATTTTTGCTGCTATTACAAATAGCATTTGTAAATTTAAATTTTAACAACTTAAAGTCCAAATGTTCACATTGCTGGTATATACAGCAAAGTAATTGATGTTCAATGACCTCATAGCCTACGAACTTGCTACATTGACTTTGCAGTTTCAGGGTTTTTTGTTTTTGTTTTTTTAATTGTTGATTCTCTTGGCTGATCTACATGGACAGACATGTCATTCAGAAGCAAAGACAGTTTTGTTCCTTTCTTCCCAATCCTTATGCTTTTTACTTCTTTTCCTTGTTTAATTGTTCTATGTAGGACTTCCAGTACAAAATCAAATACAAGTGAGGAGACAGGACGTTTTCATCTTTTTCTGATCTCACCATTAAATACAATACGGATTGTGGATGTTTGTAGATGTTCTTTATTAAATTAAGGAAATTGCCTGCTATTCCTGACTTTCCTGAGAATTTTTAATCATGAATAAATGGTAGATTTTGTCTTATGATTTTTCTACACCAGTTGATATAAGCATATGATTTTTATCCTTAAGCTTGTTGAAATGACAGAGTCTTTATATTTAAAGATTATATTGATTGACATTTAACTTTCAAAACTAGTCTTGTAAACCTGGGACGAATCTTTTGTCTGTGATATATATATGATTATTTTATATATAATTATTATATATATAAAATAATTAATTATATATAATTATTATATATAAAATAATTAATTATATATAATTATTTTAGACATTGTTGGACTCAATGTTCTCATACTATGTTGAGAATCTTGCATGGGATTGTCTATGAGACATTGCTCTATAATTTTCCTTTTATATACTCTTTATTTGGTTTTGGTTATTAGAGTGATCTTAGCCTCACAGAACAAGTTAATAAATATTCCTGTTCCTCTTTTCTGGAAGGGGTTAGAAAGAATTGGCACCAATCCTTCCTTAAATGTTTGGAGAAACTCAAAAGTGGAACCATATGAACATAATGCTTTCTCTCTTGGAAAGTTTTAAAATGTTGACTTAATTCATTGAATAGACATAGACCTGTTCAAGTTATTTATTTCATCTGGTAAGTTTTCATAGTTTGTGTCTTTTAAGGAATTGTCCATTTAACCCATGTTATTCATTGTAGGCAAGGAGGGGGATATTGCTCAAAGGTAGAGTGCTTATCTAGCATGCTGAAGGACCTGGCTTCAATCCCTAGCATCACCACCAACAAAAAAGATATTTGCAGGCAGAAATTGTTCTTATGATTTTTTATTATTCTTTTAATCTCCATAGATCAGCAATTATGACCTCTCTTTACTTCTGATACTGGTGATTTGAGTCTTCTCTCTGTTTTTGTGTTTAGTATGGTCTAAGAGTCAGCATTCGGGTTCCTCAATTTTCTTTACTTTCCTGCTTTCAGCTTTGTTGATTTTTTTAACTGATTTTCATGGTCTTTTTTTTTCTATTTGCTATAGGATTAAATCACTCACCTTCCTATAGTTGTCTAAAGTGGAAGCTTGAATCATTGCTTTATATATTTATATTTTCTAATATATGTATTTAATGCTATAAATTTTCCTCTAAGTACTGCATTAGCTGTATTTCACAGATTTCAATAAGTTATGTTTTTTATTTTCATTTAGTTAAAAATATTTAAAAGTTTCATTTGAGATTTCTTATTTGACCATGCATTACTTTGAAGTATACAATTTAATCTCCAAATATTTGGGCATTTTATAAATATCTTTCTGTTATTTATTTCTAATTCTATGTGGCCTGAGAACATACTTTTATTTCTATTCTTTTAAATGTGTTCAGATGTGTTTCATGGTCCATCATGTTATTTTTTTGATAAACTTATCCCTGGTTATCTTTCAGCTGTTTTTCATCATCTTTGGTTTTCTTAACTATTTGAATATAACATACTTAGGTATAGATCTTTTAGTAATTACACTGCATGATGTTCTCTAATCATCCTGTCATTAATTTTGCAAAAAATCTCAGCCATTATTGTTTCAGATATTTCTTCTGCTTCTTTCTTCTTCTCTAGCATTCTCATTACTTGTATGTCATCACTTTTATATAAAAGACCTTATATGAAGGCACACAACTGCACCACCGTTCTTGGTTGTTCCCCGGTTCATTTTGTTCTCTCCCCACCCCCCTTCCTTCCTTCCTTCCTTTTCCCCACCCCTGTGAATCTCAGTTTGGGAAATTTCTGGTGACCTGTCTTTGATCACTAATGCTTTCTGTGGCCAGCCTACTGACGAATCAAAGGCTTT
Source organism: Spermophilus citellus (assembly GCF_964194105.1). NCBI lineage: Eukaryota > Metazoa > Chordata > Mammalia > Rodentia > Sciuridae > Spermophilus > Spermophilus citellus. Next base: position 93,255,001 of record NC_138195.1, read on the forward strand.
CTGAATTTCTACTCCAGTGCTCTAACTTCTGGCATTTTCTTTTATTCTTTCTTAGAGCATCCATCTCTGCTTACATCATTCATCTATTCATGTGTCTTTTCCATTAAAGTCCTTACACACTGATCACAGTTACTCTGATTCCCTGTCTGATCTGCCAACAAACATCTGCGTCATTTCTGAATCCCCTCCAGCTGTCAGAAGGATGTTCCACTGGATCCTTGGGCCCATTCTTTCCCACCAGATCTCAGTACCTTCCTTACTAATCTGACTGCTATACCTGTGTTCACGGTGGATCTCCCAGACCATAGGTCCCCCCTCCCCTAAATCCACCAATTTTCTCAGTTAAACCTCCCGCTTTCTTCTTCTTAGCCCTCCTCTGAGCTGTTCTCTCCACCCCCACAGCCACAACCTTGTTTTAGGGCCCTGTCATTTCTGGAATATTCCAATGGTCTCCTGATTTCAAGTCCTTTGATGCTTTCCGTACGTAACTACTGTACTTGTTTTTTAAAACATTTCCCTACAAATTCCTAAAATGCTGTGGCTTAAGCTAAAGTCCTCATCATGCCTACTCAATCCTTAGCCATCTGGCCCCCAGTTACCTGCCCACCCTTCTGTTCTCGCCATCTTGAACTCTCCCCACTCCCCACCAGCCGTGCCAGGGACGACTCTTTGCCCAGGGGGTCATTTCTCTCCATCTCTGTTGGTAGCTGATAATCCTCAAGGAGCAGCTTCTCCACCTTTTCTTGATTCCAAGTCAGAAAGAATTAATTTTAATCTTTGTTTACACAGACACACACACAGTTCCAGTGGCACTTAATACTCTAAGATGTAATTATGCTTTTATACTCTTCCACTAAAACTGTGGTGTTTCTTTCTTTGAGAACATGTACTCCTCAATCACTTCTTGCTGTTTGACAAACTGATAGTCCAGAGCAAGCAATACACACTAGTTCCTGCACCAAGAACCTGTGTGATAACCAAAATGTTTGATTTAAAGTGGTATTTTCTTGCAAGGAAGCAATGTTTGCTATTATGAAACTGAGGACTTTTCTTTTTTTTTTAAAGAGAGAGAGAGAGAGAGAGAGAGAGAGAATTTTAAAAAATATTTATTTTTTAGTTCTCGGCGGACACAACATCTTTGTTGGTATGTGGTGCTGAGGATCGAACCCGGGCCGCACACATGCCAGGCGAGCGCGCTACCGCTTGAGCCACATCCCCAGTCCCCAAACTGAGGACTTTTCACTGGCTTTTATCTTCTTCCTGCTCTGAGGGTCGATTCCTGAGTCTACCCTTCCCACCCAACACTCCCATCATGTTCCTCATTGGAAATGCACCAGGGAAATAGCCTCATAATTTATCAACCCATAATATAACAGGAAAAAATAAACAAAACCTCATGAATCTTTAAACATTTGTTTCATTTTGGACGTCTTCACTTCTTCCGTGAATTATGCTTTAAATGTAAAAGATGTGGAGAACCCCTGAGTGCTTGCTGAGGAAGAGAAGAGAAGGAGAAACAAACTCTCATTAATGTGTTTTAAAATGGGATCAGACATGGCCCATAACACAGCAGACAGCGGCTTATGGTTAATTAAGCTGGAGTTATGGTATTTTTTTAACAGTTGAAAGGGGGAAGAAAACAGGAAGATTAATTACTTTTTGAATAAACTGGTGTCATGTTTGAGAATGATGAACAGGTCTGAGTATTTTTTAGGAAACACTGACTGAGGGCCTAGTTTATTTTTGCCACTGTAAAACACAGCTTGCAGGTGAGTTGGGAAAGGTCAGGAAGTAAATCTCAGGGTGGTAGAATTGGGGGCAGGGGCATCTACCTCCATAGAGGTGGCCTGGGGTCCAAGGATGACCTTACCACAGGGGAGCCCCAGTCATGGGTCTCAGAGGAAGTTGGGGTTCACTGAGGGGCTGCATGGGAGGTGCTCCTGGCAGCAGGAGCTGGGTGCACCAAGACTGGGGGCTGGAAACAGCAAGGCTTGGCTCTAGAGGGCCTGGGGGAGAACGTGTAGACCCCACCCCTGAGGTTCCACCCACTCTTCAGAGTAGCGCAGTGTTGAAATACACAGAGCCATGGTGCAAGTCTGGATATCATGTCAAATGACTTTTCCTCTTGGAGGAGAACCCCGAGTAAACACCAGGAGGTCTTCCCAGGGAAGTACCCCCTCTGGGGCCACCCTCACGTGTTGACCTGAGGGGCCTCAGGGCTGCCCAGGTCTGTGGCAGATCATGATTCTGGGCATCTCTGATGAGACGTGTACTTGGGGTGGTGGGCTGGGCAAAGTGGATGGTCCCTCCTCATGTGGACAGGCCCTACCTGAGGGCCCCATGGAACAAAAGGCAGCCCTTCCTCAAGTAAGAAGGAGTCCTGTTGCTTGACTCCCTTCTGGCTGGACGTCGGCTTTTCCTGCCTTTGGGATTAGGCTCTTCCAGCACCTCAAGGTCACCCGCACTTGCATTCGACCTCCACCCAGCTCTCTCAGGACTCGACTCGCAAGTTCACCCTGCAGACCTTGGCACTGCTGAGCCTCCACAACCCCACAAGCCAAAGCCTTTGTCTCTCCACACCACCTACTGGCTCTGTTTTCATGAAGAACCTTGGCTAATACCCCAGTGGAACTGGAATTCCATGTGAAGTCGGTTCATGTGCATTCACTGTGGCCTGCAGGAAGGAGTCCAGGTTCCCCTCGGCCTCTGGAAACATCCACTGCCTGCTTTTCTAGCTGAAGTCACAAAACTCCTACTTATCTATGGTGGTTCAGATCTGGAATGTCTCCTGAGGGCTCGAAAGCTGAAGACTTGTTCTCCAAGACAGCCATGTCCAGAGGCTTGGGGAAGTGATTGGACCAGGAGGCTCTGATCTCACGTTTGGAAGGAGTAGGTCACTGTGGGCAGGCCCTTGAGGACTGTGTGGCTCCCGGCCCCCTCTGCTTCCTGGCTGCCATGAGCTAAGCAGCTTTCCTGCACTGAGTCTTCCTCCGTGAGGCTCTGCCTCTCCTCAGGCCCAGAGCGAGGGAGCGAGCAGACCACATTGTGAAACTGAGTCAAAGTGAACCTTCCTTCCCTAAGCTCTTCACGTCAGTGTTTGGTCGCAGCATGGACAGCTGACCAGCACATTACTACTCCTGCTCCACTGCTGGCGGGGTCACCTGCAGCCTGTTTTCCATCAGCAGTTTGTTCTTCATTTTAAAACCGACACTTTCCTTGGCTTCTAGAACAATATCCCATTAAAATCGTCACCTACTGGAAAGCTCCTTTGTGTATAGGTTGTGACTTCTGTGACAGCCTCAAGTTTGAGGCACCTGCACCCAGATGAGGACCACACCTGGGCTGTGAGGTGCATGGGGGTCCAGGGGCATTTCCTAGGGTCACAGGGAAGTGATGTCCTCCCATGTTGTTCTCACCTCTAAAAGATCACAAATCCCTTTCCCCACCAGTGGGCACATCCTCAACTTCCCCAGAGAGCCTGTCCCACCATGATGGGACCTGATTGTGTCTGTGTCCTTGGTGGGTCATAGCTTCTGTCAGAAGAGCCCAACACCCTCGTCTCTGCAGCCCCTACCCACAGCACCATGCTGGTGTCCAGAAGATTCTCTCAAAGAGTCACGTTTTAAGTGTCTTTCTCAACACCCCCATTATTAAATCCAAGATATGTGTAATTCATCCTGTGTCCTCTCCATTCTGCCGATTCTTTGTGCCCTAGTGTGGAGCACCGGCTTCCTCTAGGCCCTGGACTAGATGCTTCCACCAAAGAAGGCTGTGACCTGTGACACAAAATCCCCATGGAGAAGGGTGTGCACCTGCTGTCAAGGAGGCTGTGACCTGGGACACAAAAGCCCCACGGAGAAGTCTGCACCTGCTGTCATCAATGTTTTCACTTCTCTCCAGTTCCAGGACGTGCTCCTTCTGTCCGTCGACTTTGACACTCTTACATAAGTGCTGAGCCACAGTCAGACGCTGGATAAATCTGCTCTGTTCCATTTTGCAAGCTGTAGGTCTCATGCCTGGAGCCCTGGTGGGGTAGCAGGGATCAGCAGAACCTTAGAGCTGCAGCACAGCCCCGAGGTGGACATTGGACAGGCAAATGTGACAGGCAGAATCCCTTTCCTAAAGGTGCTCTGGCTTCAGATACTTTACTGTGAATGATCCTGATATTGGACTTGCAGCTTCTACAAGTTTTCAGTGAAAAATCTGATCAGATTATCTATATGATCAAGTTCTATTGTTATTTTAAAATTGGAAGGGATGAAAATGAGACAAAAATGAAAGTATTCTAAAAATCCATTTGTCCTGATGTCACTGCTCAGAAGGATAGCCTCAGTTTTTATTTACAGGCAGGTTGATAAACAAGAGAAGTAAAAAGTCTACAGCTACAAAAATCTCCTTTAAACTGAATTTATGTGAGGGACTTGGGAGAGCTCTATTCAGTCCTGCTGGCTGAAAACCAATATCCTGACCATTTTTCTTGTGTAAGAAGTGGTCTTATGTCCAAAGAGGGCCTGGCTGATGACAGTGATGTGCATGGAGGATGGGGCAGAATTGATGGGGGGGGGCAGAGGGGACTCAGGTGGCAGTTTGCTTCCTTCTTCTCTCCAACCCAGCTCTGCTGTCAGACAAGCCAGCTTGGGCATGAGCCTCTTTATTCCTCTCTCCAGCTGAAGACTTGGAGGCCAAGGGCTCGCTCCTTCTAACGAGCCAGGCTTTTACAAATAAAAGCCATTCATCATGTTAGCTTCTCATTACTGGGATGAAATGCCTGAGGCAATTAACGTATTAAGGAGACATGCAGGCTTTGCCTTACCGTTCTGGGTCTTGTGGCTTTGGCCCCTGGGAAGATTGGTGAACACAGCTGATCAGGGTTCCACCATCCCCTTCAGTCATGCTTTGAGGACCTCAGGACTTCCAGTGGGGGCCCACCTCTGAAAGGTCCACACAGCCTCTTAAGAGGGTCCCTCTGGAGATCAAGCTTATACCCATGGACCTTTGGGGACACTCCACATCCAAACCATAGCACATCTTCACAGCATATCTGAAAGCAGAGATCCCCACGGGGTCCAGGCCTGCCTCCCATGGAGGCCACAGGGAAAATCACAGAGGGCCTCACTCCCTCCAGTAGTCCCAGCCAGCCAGAGAACATGTCTACTTAGGGTCTTTGTTTTTCCAGGAAGTTCACGAAAAATGGACCCCACCTTCTTCCACCTTGAACGTGAACGTAGAATGGGAAATAGCACTGACAAGTCCTTCTGGTCCAGTGCAGCGTCACATGCACATTTCCACAATTTCATCCACAACATAAAATGACTTAGAGAAGGTAGGATTGACTTTGACTCGGTTTCCAAGGTTTCAGAACATGGTCGGCTCCCTCCATTGCTTTGGGCTTGACGAGACGGCGAGCATCATGGGGGAAAGACACAGTGGAGGAAAGCTGCTTAGCTCATGGCAGCCAGGAAGGGGAGAGAGAGAGAGAGAGAGAGAGAGAGAGAGAGAGAGAGAGAGAGAGAGAGAGAGAGAGAGAGAGAGAGAGAGAGAGAGAGAGAGTGAGAGAGAGAAAGAAAGAGAGAGAGAGAGAGAGAGAGAGAGAGGCGCCTTGGTACAAGATGCAGTCCTCAAGGGCCTGCCCACAGTGACTTAAGTGAGACCGAGAGGTCTACAGGTTTTATCCAGCACAGACCTAATTGAGTCGTTAGAAGTTTCACACGATAGGCACACACAATTAGGAGGCGTTCTTTAATGACCTCTTGCTGTCTTTCAAGCATCATCAACAAGGAGTTTGGCACAAAGTTTCTTGTTTGAGGGAAAAAATTTTGTCATTAGTTTCACTCGAGCCGCTGCCATCACTCAATAATGAATGTGCCTCATTATCACCAAATGACTCTTATCTCTCTAGCCTGGCTGGGTAATGGCTTGCTCCGCCTTCAAGAGGGAGGCTGTGTTGGATGGATCAGGAAGAGGCTGGGAGGACACAGCCACACAGTGGCCCCACATGGCAGGCGCAGACGCACACGGGCAGCAGCGTCCATCGGGATGAGTCCCAGGAAGAGCGAACTTAGCAGGTTATCTTCCCCACCAGTCACTCCTCTCCCCAGCCACCCATCCATAGTGTGGCCAAGGGTGGTTTCCTGACACAGAGTACCTCCTTCTCCCAAGACTCCACCTCACTGTGACATTTTGCCGAGGACTCCAGATCTGTGAAGAGAGGGAGAGGCCGTGATCAGACTTGCTAGTTCTGAGCCCCCTTCATCCGCCCAGCATTCCGTCTTCTCCTGCAAGGCTTTCCTCCTAAAACTGACTGTTACTCCTTTTCTTCCTTGAGCTTTGCAGCCCACCTGTCTCCCTGGAGACAGATTGCCACCCCCTGCAGACAAAGCAGGCTGCTAGTCTTCTTGTTCCCAAGATCTGTGTGGGGGGCACACTGGAGGACTCTGGGGACATGTGAGACCAAGATGTGTAAGATAAGGTGTCCGACTGTGTCGTGTTCTAGTTAAGAGCTGCTGGACACCTGAGATGGAGCTGAGCCTCTCTCTGTCTGGGTCACAGAACCCTGTTTCCCAGATCCAAGTCAGAAAGGGCCGTGGGTGCTGCCTCCACCTCTGGAAGGTTCCAGGGCTGCAGAGCGGTGGAGCAGCACAGCTTGATCTCAAGTTCCTCCTTTCTCCCAAGCAATCTCTTTAAAAGAGCAAGCCTGGACCCTCTGCAGAGGATCTCCCAGGTCAGTGGGGCAGTCCGAGCCCATCTCTCTCCCTGCCTCCTTCCAGAGGAGCATCTGCCCTGCTGCTCCCCTGGAGCCCTGGGCTGGAGAACCCTGGCGTCCTGCTCAGCACCACCCAGCAGCTGCCAGCTGCCAGCCGAACTGCCAATCATCCCATGAACCTCCGACTTGCTAGTCCTCTGTCTGCCCTCTGGCCACACCGGCCTCAGCCTGGAGACTGAGCCATGCAGGGCAGCTCTGTCCACCTCTCCTGCCCACACAGTCTGTACACACAGCCTTGCCCTCCAGGACCCTCCTTGGCCACAGACATCCATCTTGCTCTCCCTGGGAACCCTCTCTGGGTCTGGCCTGTCCTGCCTCCTCAGGACCCCTGGTCCCCCAGGGACAGCCTCTGCACACTCTTCATTATTCTCTGCGGGGGGAGACCATGCTGGGACTTTTCACCAATGTCCTTGAAATACCAAGCTAAATCTAACCTATGCTTCCATTTGTATGACCCTGGGCTAAGATGGCTTTTATCTTTCTAAAGTTTTTTAAGAGAAACAAAACAAAACAAAAACCAAACAAACAAACAAAAAACCCAAAAAACAAAAACAGAGTGTTCTAAAGAGGCAGGGATGGCTTGCTAGAACCAACCTGAACTGAAAGTCCAGTGATGTTTGGTCTAGAACCAGGGCTGGCCCAGAGCAGGCACTGGGCAGACACTGGAGTCACAAGCCCCTGCTGGCTCCTTAGTCCCTATCAGCAGATGGCACAGGTTAAACTTTAATTTCTGGGAATAGCAGTTGAAGCCCCTGATAATTGTCCCTGACACAGGTTGGACATATTTGGAAAGGAGGAGGGACAGAGAAAGATGTCTTTCAGGAATGTTTGTGTCAGAAACTCTCGAGACTCTTTTATGTATATGCAGTTGGGGCAGGGGTGTTTTCTCCTGACCAGGGAGCTCCCAGTGTGCAGCTAAATTTTCAGAAATACAAAGAGTAGGGGAGAAGGCCTGGCAAGGTTATGTGCAACTTAATCCAATAGTAACAGGCATCTTTTATGAACTACACTCTACATCCCATTATCTTGTAATAAACTTTTATGATCTCACTCTGTTTTCCAAAAAATTGTGTGTTGCCGACTTCAGAGTTAGCATAAGCCTTTGTTGGAGGGTCATAGTCTTAAGAAATTGAAAAGAGCTCTGTAGTAAAATAACTTGGCATTTCAGGAGCCGTGTCTCCCACACATTGATGCCAAGGTCAGCAGAAGAGGATCTCTCTCTAATGACCAAGAGCCAAGAGCAGAGTGAGTTCAGTCCACCTCTGTCCATCATAAAGACTGAGTCATCAGATAAACCCGTGCACAAGGAATAAATATTCAGCCTCCCCTCTTTCAGAAAAAGACAAGATTTAGGTCAGCCCATTAGCAAACAAAATAAAGTAGGGCCCTTGAGATGGTTTTCCAGGTCTTTTCCCTCTGTTAGTGACTATAGTTTGGCTCAAATAAAAAAATGAACAAGAAAGTGAGTATTCCAGGAAGTGGGGCTTGCAGGGGCCCAGAGGCAACAGAGAAGTGGGTGGGCTTCAGGGGAGGGCTGAAGGGACTGGCCAGCAGGTTGAGGAGGACAGCAGACCAGGACAAAGGCTCAGCGGGAGAGTCGGGATGGACCCTCAGGCAAGCCAGTGGCAGAAGGGATGCTTCTGGTGCCAAGAGGACTCTAGAGGAGGGCACTGCTCAAGTGGGTGTGTCCTCTTGCATTTGATAAGGCCCGGTGGAGGGGTTGAGCGCTACTGCTGGCTGCTGGCCATCAGGACAACTTGGGGACTTGTTACTCCATAGGCTCCCTGGATTTCTCTCTTGTCCCCACAGAGTTTCTGTGCACAATGAGGAACCACACATACAAGGTGCCTGGCATGTGGTAGGGACACAACGTGTGCAAATTTGTTATCCTGCAGTAACTCACTCTTTCTAAACAACCCTTCTCTTGTAATAACTGCAGTTGGCATGCTACGCGCCAGACTTAATGCTTTACGTGAATTAACCCTGTAATTCTTATCTCCAATGCAGTCGGCCTTACGACCTGTATGTTAGAGATGGGAGATGAGGCAGAGAGGGCAGAGTGACATGCCCCAGTGGAGGAGCATCTAAGTGTAGACCTGGGGCGTGAACCAGTGCTTAGAGCCACCCACTGCCAGGAAACCCATCGCCCGTCGCTCACAAGTCAGCCTCTGAGCCCAGCAAAACTGCTGAGCTCCCTGCACTCTTCTCACCACCATTTCCCACAAGGAGAAGCTGAGGCTGAGAGTGCAGGTGGGGTTGTTCCTGGCCACTTGGCCACAAAGAATCCAAGTGGGACAGTGACCTAAGCCAGAGACCTCAACATGCAGGTCTTTCCCAAACCACTGAGTGGGTGGCCTGTCCTCCCAAAGACAAACTAATGTGGGCTTCAGCTTAACTGCCAGAGAACATGCCTGATCTCAGGTCCCTAGAGCACTGTGACCCTGGAGGGTATTCCAAGAACGGCACTCCCCTAGGCTTGGCACCTGTGACACGTTGAGGCTGTTTGAATGAATGATTGCAAGATCCTCTCGTAGGCCAACACTTTCAAACCTCAGGGGCTGTGATTTATGCTATTATTCACACCTTTATCATTTATAAACCTACACTTATGCCTAATATTTATACATATAACCTGACAATAACTATGGGTATCCAAATCAATTTGATTTTCAAAAGAAACATCATAGCAGTAAATTTTAAGAGCCAGATACATAAAATATGTGTGTGTGCATGTATGGGTGTATTCTCTTCTAATCCTGTAGAGTAATCTGACAAGACAAAAATATTAACTCCTCCAGTTTCTATAAAATGAGAAATTTAACCAGGATCTCACGGATGCCACCAATAAATTACAGTTATGAAAAGCCAGACATGGAAACCCCTTGGAGTCAAGTGCTTGGAGATTCCTCACCCCCCGCTGCTGTCTGTCTGTCTCCTGATCACTGAATAAACTTGCCCAAGCTGGGCTCAGCCGCATAGAGCCTTGTGTCGCCCTGGCTGGACACTCTGAGGGTCACTAATAATCAAGAGGAACGTGATTACCTCACCCATGCTGAGAACCCCAAGCCACAGCTCTGTCTGTTGCAGAAATGAGCCATCCTCAAATCTTATCCCAGCAGCTTCCTGCTGACTTTAAGTCCCCCACGAGAAAGCTGAGAGGGGCCGGAGCCACTTCACGCTTGTGAAATTGCCCACCCCTTTGATGGTGAAAAAAGGAAATTTTTGGAGAGTTTTGCTTCGATATCCAAAAATTTTCTGCTGATTATTTGCCAATTAAATGCACATCAAACACAAGTGAAAATACAAGCATTTTTAACTATCCAACATGACTTTGATTTAGTTACACTGAATTAAGACTTGCTATATATTTTGAGACAAAAAATTTTAATGACTGTTCTGTTTTTAAAAAATGGATCAAAAAAGTAAATTTCTAAAAAGTGAAACTTTATAAGTACTAGAAGAAAACATGACTGAGCTCATCTATGAGAGGGAATGAAGAAAACTTGATCCCCTGAAGCAGTAGGAAAGAGATTGAACAATTATATTTCACAAACAAAAATAGCGTTTGCATGGCAAACAAAAAGTAAAGTTATATTGTCTTGATGTACAAGGTATTCCTCTTTGAGCTGGATGCAGTGGTACATACCTGTAATCCTTGGGAGGCAAGAGGATGGCAAGGTCAAGGCCAGCCTGGGTGACTTAGCAAGACCCTGTCTCAGAATAAAATTAAAAAGGGCTGGGGGGGTGGGGTGACTCAGTCGTAGAGTGTGCTTGCCTAGCATGGGTGAGGCTGGGTTCAATACCTGGTACGACAAATAGTAATAACTCATAGGTTATGTATACTATTGATGATAATAATAATAATATATTGTTTATGTAGTAATATTCTTGCCTATGAGTCTATTTTGCATGGCGATAACATAGTGACTCCTGTTCAAAATTTTCAGTGTATCAACAGTCTATAATTTTAAATTAGTTTTTGTACTCCAAGTGAATGTCTTATAATAATAACAGATGGCCAGTTCTTGAATGTTTATACTGTCTTCTGATAGACATTCAGTTCATTTGCCTTTAATTATTGATATTTAATATTTATGTACTTAAGATTGCTATGCTACTATTTTTAAAATTTGCCTATTTTAAAAATACGTCTATTTAAAAAATATTTTTAAAATATTTCATCCCTTTGTTCTTTGCCTGTGTGTGTATGTGTGTGTCTGACATTTTACTATTCCATTTCACCTCCACCGGTGGCTTTCAATACTCTTGCTATTGTTTTCTAGTGGATGCTCTGAGGGTTACAACATGCATCTTAAACTCACATCAAACTACATAGTGTTAAAACTGAATTACTCAGGCATCTACAGGAGACGCGAAGCATCTGTCTGCTTACCTGCACGCTCATCCCACAACAGTGCTGTCTCATAGATTTCATTAACAGCATTATAATCCGTTCGTCCAGGCCTGTCCTGTTTCCTTCATGAGATTATGTCTTTCAAGAAACTTAAGAGCAAACACAAGTGAACAATCTGTATGCGTCCCTCATGGCCAACTTTCCTGACACCAGCCCTCATGACCAGCCAAGGACTTTGTGCTGTCACCCTTCACGGAGGAACCCGCCTCACACCTGAGGCTGTGCAAGTCTCCTGCTGAGGACCTCTCTCTCCATTAGTTTACTTTATCCCGTTTTCTAGAAATTGTGATCTGCGTGGATTATAATTTGCCTAACTCATTTCTCTGCCTGCTCTGAACTGGGTGCTGTGCCCCTCCCCACTCCCTGTGCTGCAATCCCAGCCCCAGTGCCCAGTTAGGAGGTGCACAGGGAGGGAGGCAGCTGGCCAGGGAGGGCTCTCATGAGTGGGACTGTCCAGCAACAGGAGGAGCTGCTTCCTCTCCCTTTACCCCTCGAGAACACGGTGGGAAGATACTCTCCATGACCCAGGAGCAGGGTCCTCAACAGAACGTGACATGTTCTAGCTCCTTGATCCCAGAATTCCAGCCTCTAGAACATGAGAAATGAATTTCTGTTTGTTCAGCCCCCGTCTCTGATCTTGTTCTGGCAGCCCAAACGAAAACAGACCTGAGCTGAAAATTGAGAGATTTTCTGAAATCTTAATGATTTATTGCGATTTTAGAGATTTTTAGTTTTGTATCAGTTAAAAATCACAAGCATCCTGCATTGTGTCAGAGGGTCTGCCATCTGTTTTACTTTTTGGAAAAAAATTATTGAGATGTTATTCATAGCATAAGAAATAATTCCTGTCAGTTAATGATGTGCTATTAAACACTGAAAAAGTAGACATATTTACAGACAGGTAGGATTGGAGGAAGACTGGTAAATCTATTAGGTAATTTTAACTGTTATGGAGTTTTGTTTGTTTGTTTTAGTTTTGCTTGTTTGTTTTGGTGCTGGGGATTGAAATCCAGAGCACTTTATCATGGAGCTACATCCCCAGTCCTTTTTATGTTTTATTTTTGAGACAGGATCTTTCTAAGTTGTCCAGTTTGGCCTTGAACTTGCACTCTTCCTGCCTCTGCTCCCTGAGTAGTTGGGATTACCTGGTGCCAACACAGCAGCTATTAATTACATACTGAAGTATGCCTGGCCACTGGCTCCATTTGTCTTCTAGGTCAATGACAGGCTATTATATTAGAGGTCACTGAAAACCTCCTGCTGCTGTGTATTTCTCTCTACATTTTTCTTGTGTCTCTTGGAGTTCCCATTTCTTGCATATTCATGCTATTGTTGTATATTTTATGCATATTGGCACTGATATTTTTTTAGAGAGAGAGAGAGAGAGAGAGAATTTTAATATTTATTTTTTAGTTTTCGGCGGATACAACATCTTTGTTTGTATGTGGTGCTGAGGATCGAACCCGGGCCGCATGCATGCCAGGCAAGCGCGCTACCGCTTGAGTCACATCCCCAGCCCCACACTGATATTATTTTATATTATTTGGTACATTTAAAACACGACATTTAAAACTTTACAAACTGTTCTCATTGTTGTAGAAGAACTCTCAGTCATTCTTTTCATTAATAGTGTTTGTATTATATTTTCTGGCCATTGGACCTAATTTTAGTGGCTTAGAACTAATTTGTGTGTTCCTTTTCTGATATAAAAATATCATCACGTTCTAGGCTTTTGCTGCAAGGTTACATTGGAGCAAGTGGCAAGATAGTAAATACTCATTTGTCCTACAGCTAGTCAGTCCTCAACTTTGCTCATTCCAAGACTCAGCGCCACCCCAAAGCTTGAGTAGTTTAGGATTGCTGCATGTCACCTGGCCTCGCGTGGCCTCCTGCCTTCCTCCTTGAGCACTGGTATTGCAGGAGAGAGCTCCTTTTCCCTGCCTTCTGTGCAAGCTGGGAACCATGGTATGCTGTGATTATGTGAGATTATTGAGGCCATCAGAGAGTCCATGAGGAAAGTGATATCATCATCAGTTGGCAGATGAGGGAGGATTTAGGAAAGAGCTTGCCCAAGGGCATGTGTCTTGTCAAGGTAAGGACAAGTTCTATGTGCTGGTTTGACCATGCATTGTACCAGTAAAAGTCAAAACCAGAAGCTGGATACGACTTTTAGCTTCAGTTTCTCTCCACCTACCTGTATGTTAAGGGTACCTACCTCCTCCCTCCCACCACTTCCCAAAGCCAGGCTCTGCTTGCTGCAGAATCCCAGCTGGAAGCCTCCAGGTACAATTGCTTCCTGCTCAAGCACCAACTCTGGCACCACCAGCTTCCACTACGGTGCCAGGAAAGGGCTCACATCTGGGACTAACCAGTGAATGGGCCACAGAATTAGAAGGGACCACATTTTGGTTACTGGCGTCCATTCAGAGGCTGCTGGATCTCTGTGTGGAACATTCCTGTGAGCGTCATGCTCCCCACATTCAGAGCCCTGCAGACCACTGCTTGATGCTTTTGCTGAGACAGTTCCTCCAAGGCAGGGTCCCCCTTGCATCCTGAGAGGGTGGCACTTCTCCAGCCAGATGAGGCACCTGGTGTCTGCGTGTTCAGTTTTTAAATACAGTGCACTCTCTGTGCAGGAAAACACCAGCTTCCCTGGAAGCAGAGCAAGAATGAATTTTTTAACACTTGTAATCTTTCATGCTGCCTTGTAAATTCTAAAACTAAACAATAATCTATGGCTAAAGGGAGAATACCTCTCAGGTCTTTTTAAATGATATGTACAGAGAAACATCACTGAGCACAGATTTCAAAACAGATGGTGCTGTTGACACACTCAACGTGACAATCTCTGCTCTTCAAAGGGTTAAATACAGCCCCATATCTCCACATCTTCACAGCCTCATCTTGGGCTGAAGTTCTGAATGGATGTTTTATTGACCACTTTAATCACTAACATTCTATCACAGATTTGTTTAGTAATTCTCTAAAAAAAAAAAAACATCGAATATGCTAAATCTTAGACAATAGGGACAGGCTTCAATATTTTGATAATTTTCAAAATTTCAACTTGTGTTTTACGACAATGTCTTCTTTTAAAAACCCCCAGCAATATCATCTGATCAGCTTAAATCAAGTCCTCTTTTCCAACTGGTTTCTTCTCCTTTCACCCTGATGCTGTGAATGCTCATTTTAATGGACTGCATCTAAGGCTGTGGCATGAAGACTGGCTTGGAGGGGCCCTGCAGATGTCACGGCTCCCTGAGGTCAAGGAACCAGGACTGTCTAGTAAGGAAAGGTCTGAACCCCAGACCCAGCTTCTCAGTCACTGAGCTGCTCAGTCACCCACTTTCTTTGATCACACCCCAGGAGGAACAGGCTGATCACATTTGTCTTCCCTTCTGTCCTCATTATGCCTGGGTCCAGTGCCCCGGCTGCTGCCCATAGAGGAGGGGAGGAGATAGGAAAGAAGGCCCTTGGAGGAAGGGGACAGAAGGAGGGGTTTAGGCCTGCAGCCCCCCAGGGTTTGGCTTCACAATCCAAACAGGCCCAGAGGACAGAGGGGTATTCTGGCTGGGGTGTGATCAAAGATCAAAACCCATGCACGAGCTAGAAATGAAGTTCTCACAGCTGGGGCAGTGGGGGTGGGCTGGGGGAGGACTGATGGAACGCCCTGTCAAACAGCACCCACACTCTGCCTGGCTGCCCGCTCCAGTTCACCACCAGAACGACGCACAGATCCCTCGTCAAATGTTTGCCGAGCATCTCACACACATAGCACTGCTTGGTGTCCGGACATAGGTGTCCAGCTGTGACACACTGCTGCGTGTCACTCTGGCTCGGATCCCAACTTGGGTGGTCAGAGGAAGGTGGTGAAGTCACTGTCCTCTGCCTGGCCAGGAGACACACTGCAGAGGCGCTGGATGGAGGGCTAGGCAAAGGGAGAAGAAGCAGGGAGCGAGTCAGCAGTGGCTTTGGGGTTCTACCCACCCCACCAGCACACCCCGCGACACCTGCACCCTCACGCACACTCCAGCCGGTCAGCTCTATGGACCCGCTTGCACTTGGACTAGCAATTTGCATACAACCAGAGTAAGCTAGTTGCTGCTCCTCACTCCTAACCTAGTATTTATCTACAAATCAAAGATTATTTACTGATACTTTCACCTGAAATTTGATGCCTACGGCACTTGTGTCAAGAGTGGGGCTTACTCTCTCTGTGTAGGACTTGGACTTTCTTTCTTTTTTCAAAGCCACTTATTGACATTCTTTTCTAACCCAGCATTTTTAAGGAATCTGGGAAACAAAAAGCAGAAGCCTTTGCTGTCAAGGAAGGGCTGCAGTGTCTCTGTAAGTCAAAGATATTGAACATCCTCGTGCCTGAGAGTTTCTCAACACTTACTGGCAAACATTTCCTTTTTCTTAAAATTTCATGCCAAATCAATAGCATGAGAAGATGGCAGAAGGCAAAAGGACACCATGAATTTGTACTTTTTCTTTAGAAAGTACCTGAACCTCAGGAAAATTCAACGTAAGTGGCTCATGGTTCCACCTAGAATAAAAATGCAGAAGAAAAGGCATGTCACCTCCCCGGCTTCCTCTGGCCCTCAAGGCCACGTGACCATTTTATCATGTAAGGCTCACCAGTACCCCCAGGAGGAGCACTGGGCACTGCAGTGACCTCAGGAAGGGACCTGTGAAGGAAGAGGGACAGTGGCGGGCAGCCCGCCTGCAGAGCCACGCCCTTGCTGTGCCAGTGGTAATCAGAGGAAGCCTTTCAGTCCAGCCAGCACCAAAGGATGCAGACTGCTATGGTTTGGAGCCAGAAAGTCCCCCAAATGCTCCTGTGTTGAAGGGTTTGTCCCCAGTGCAGCAGAGTTCAGAGGTGGGCCTTTGGGAAGTGACTGGATCATGATGAAATCCAGTTTTATCATTGGACTGATGGGTTCATAACTGATTGCACTATTGGGAGGCAGGGAAACTAGGAGTTGGGGACTAGCTGGAGGAAGTGGGTCATAGGGGGCTGCCCTAGAAGGGTGTATCTTGTCCCCTGCCCCCTGTCCCTTCTCTTCTCCCCTCCCCTCCCCTCCTCCTCCCCATTCTCTCCCCCTCCCCTCGCCCTTCCTTTCCCCCTCCCCCTTCTCCTCCTTCTTCTTCTTGTTCCTCTCCTCCTCCTCCTCATCCTTCTCCTCCTTTCTCTCTCTCTCCCTCCCTCCCTCCCTCCCTCTCTCTCTCTCTCTCCCTCCCTCTCTCTCTCTCTCCCCCCTTCCTGGATGCCATGAGCATAGAAGTTTTCCCCCACCACCCCCTCCCACCATGATGCTCTGCCCACCTCAGGCCTAGAGCACTGGAGTTACCCGACTGTGGACTAAACCTCCAAAACTGTGAGCCAGCGTAAACCTTCCTTTCTTTAGCTGTTTGTTATTCCCAGATATTTTATCACAACAGTGGACAACTAACACTGGCCTAGCCAGAGGGTGCACCTCATAACCATAACTCGGGCTCTGGGTGCTCAGTTTCTGGGTCTGAGAGAGAAGAAGGTATGAGCAGACCAGAATAGGCCAGTCGGTCTGCACTGCACGGGCTGCTTCCTTCGGGAGCCAAAGTTTCCTACAGTGCCTTTACTCCGCTTGGTCAAGATCACGTGTCTCTCTATGTTCCAACTGCCCAACGTGATATGGGAACCTGACGCTGGTAACGCCAGCTCTGGCCAGAGTCAGGACATGGGGTAAGTTCTTGCTCTGCCATTCAGTAGTTTTGTGACTGGAACCAAAGTTGACTTCTCTGGATCTTCATTCACAGAACCAAGAAAACTCAACAACACGGTGTGCACGTCCTCTGTGTGGGACGTGTCAGCTGGCACATGAAGTCCCAGAGGTGAATACACGTCTCTGGGGCTGTGGGTGGGACTCCCTGGCAGAGCACTTGCTGGCATGCAAGAGAATCACCAGAAGAAAAGACAGTCAAAAAAACAGGTCTCTGGATGACAGAACCAGATGGTGTGCCTCAGTCAGGCTGTGGAGAGCCAGGAGGAACAGGAAGGCTGTGGGCTTTCTTAGGGACCAGGGTTCCCTGTTGTCCAGGAGTGCAGCAGAGGACCGCCCCAGGAGATGTGCTCAGGGTGCCACCCCCCACTTCCCTCTGCCCACGGAGGGCCGGCTGGGGCTGGGCGGCCACGTGTCATCGTCCTGCAGAGCACGTAGGGGCTCCCAGCCTCCTTCTCCAACACCCTGGATTGCGGCTTCCGGAAAGCTAGAGGCTTGCACAGGCATTTGTGGTCCCAGGGCAATGGATCGGGTATTTTGTTGTTGCTGCTTTGTCTTGTTTTGTTTCTCCCAAAGTTGATTTTTTTGCAGGGAAAATGGTGTTGTTTCTCAGAAAAAAAGTAGCCCCAGGAAATTTCTCATGTTTGGGATTTTGCCCAAAGGCCAGAATCGTGCTTGAAATTGCTGGGTGCGATTGTTTGTACTTAAGGACTTGGCAGTGACCCCAGAAACAGAAAAGTTCATGGACACGACAGGAAACCAAATCTGAAAAGAAAAACGGGGCTGTTGCAGGCTGCCTTGTAGAGCCAGGGGAGGTGCAGGAGGGAAAGGGACTTTCAGGTGGAAGGCTTGGTGAGGACGTGTCCCCACCCAGGAGCACCCGGGAGGCAACAGTCCTGGCCATCCAGGGGTCCACACTCTGCAGACACAGGCACCCTGGACCTCAGCACACCGGGGAGGGACAGCTCATGTTGTCCAGGGAAAGTGGCTCCTTTTAGGCGGCACTGGGGCCTTGAACATGTCCTGATCACTTGGGACAGTAAGTGGCCCAGGTCTGGATGGGGACTCAACAGTTTCTTTTTATTTCCCACTTTCAAATCCTACCTGCCAGACACACCAAGCAGCCAAGTTCATGCACGTGTGCCCGCGTCATCTTGATAGGTGGGGTGCTGGGAGTCAGACCCCTGGGCTTCCATCTGCTGCCCTGGCAGATGCAAGCAGCGCTCACAGCCATTGGTTTCCGGCTCTCAGGCCCTCTGGAGGGGCTCTTGGGGAGCTCAGGAGAGACTGCTATAGTAGCATCACCAAAGCTGACGCAGGATGGAGGAATCTGAGCAGGAGCCTCCTCTAAGGCCTCCCTCCCACACCAGGGAGGGTTGAAAATGCTCCAAAGTTGACTCTGGTGATGGTTGCACAGCTCTGAGAGTATCCCTCAAACCACTGAACTGTACACATTAAACAGATCAACTGTCTGTTACGTGAAAAGATGAACTGTATCATAGTGAAACTATTATTTCAAAGAAATAAGCAACTAATTTGTGTACATTGTTGTTGTTGTTGTTGTTTGATAAGCTGAACTCATAGTTTCAAGGTGGTCTGTTGTCCCTGAGCATCCCCTCCCAGCCCCCCACCCACCAAATGGTCAGAGAACTGTCCCAGAATTGTGGATGCTGAAGTGTACTGTGTGGCCATTACCGGGACCGGATGGTTCACAGCATGCCCAGTGTGGCAGCTACCCCGTCCGTCACCTGAGGCTCCTCTGTGCACCAAATTCTCACCCTCTGCTGTGGCACCATTTTGGACAGGAATGTCTGCTCAGCTCCTTCTCAATCTGGCAATCCCAGTACCTCTTGCCGATCACAGTGTGGACCTCCTCATCTGGGCCTGGCCCTGTTCTTCCTGTAGGATTAGCCACCTTAGAAATTTCTCTACTCTCAGACCAGCACATTGCATCACCATTAAGTGCCCACTTTCTTTTTGTCTTTGAATTAGGCTTTCAGTTCCACAAAGGTAGGGTTTAAGACACACCCTTCTGAATGTCCACATGATCTGGCAATGAGTGAGAAAACAGAGAGCCACTGAGCACCAATGTCACACAGTAATGGCACGCTTCCCAGACACTTAGAGAAATGTCCTAGCAATGCAAAGGTGGTACAGGATACAGAGCATCCAGTAACTACCCCCCACAAAAACCTACAGGGTTAAACTTATGAACCACCTTTCCCCTATAAGGAAACTGAGGCTCAGTGAGGTCAAAGGACCTTCTCAAACTCATTATTTTACATTAGCAGATGCAAAGCCTGGGCTGTGCCAAGCTAAAGACAATAGTCCCTTCTGAATAACTGAAAGAGCTTTCAAGACTACAATTACTCATTTATTTACCTAAAAATGTTGCCAGCTGTACTGGCACATGGCGGTAACCCCAGCAACTCAGGAGGCTGAGGCAGAAGGATTGCAAGCTCAAAGCCAGCCTCAGCAACTTAGCAAGGCCCTGAGCAACTTAGCAAGGCCCTGTCTCAAAATGAAAAGTAAAAAGGGCTGAGGATGTGGCTCAGAGGTGAAGCGCCCTGGTTTCATTCCCTAGTATCAAAAATAAAAATTAAATGTTTGTTGTTCTAGCCGTCTCTGGACTCTGCTTTTCTTCTGGGTTTTCTTCATTTTCTGCATTTTCTCAGAGGTGCTGGGGCCTGGGTCAGGTGCTGGTTCTTCCTCAGCTTGACTTCATCTAGGATGTATGAAGAATGGCTTCTTGTCCTCTTGGACCAGATCCATGCCTCTTCGGTGGAGAATGTCCTAACCTTGAGACCCTGCCTGGCTGCCAACTTAGCCTTTCCACGAACATTGCTTTTTTTTTCTTTTTTCTTCTTAAAAATGTCCAGGTCTGAACAATCCTGAACCCAAGATGCACTCTGTGTATGAGTTCTTAGGCCTGTATTCTGCAAGTGCTATCAGGTCAAAATGTCCCTTGGGAAATAACTTCCCAGACACTTAGAGAAATGTCCTAGCAATGCAAAGGTGGTACAGGATACAGAGCATCCTGTTGCTATGGTAACGGTGGCTGAGCTTCCGACACAGCCTGCAGCCCTGGTAAACACCAATATGTTGTCTCATTTCTAATAAAAAACAAAGCAGCTTTCTAAATCCATCCTATCCTCAGCATGGAGAACTCTGAGATGACAGAGAGGAAGGTCAGCATGGCTTTGCTTCTTTATTTGAGTGTCTCCTTGGAAATTGAAGTATTAAGCTATGCAACCTCTCAGATCTCCTTTAATGACATCAGGATTGAAGTTTCCATAAACTTCTCTCTTTCACCCCAAATGCTGAGAGCTCCTGGGATGGAGATGAGCTTGGCTCACAGAGTCACTTATCAGAGACACAATACTCATAATCAGACAGAGGCCCAGTTTCCTTTCTGTATGTTTAAGAGATACGAAGCAACTCAGAAGCATTTACAGTAAACACCATTCTTAAACCAGTAAGAATAACACCAAGACACCTGCCTGCTCTGACATTCGCAACAGCTGGGACAACTCTGTCACTGTTGACTGTCAATAGAGTGGACAGAAAAATGGGTGTGTCCCAAGGTCACCTATGGTGGACCTCAGCTTCCCAGAGTTGTATTCAGACCACTGGATTAGTTGAAGAGTAAAGAAAGATGGTTTTTCCTTCTAGAAAATCCTTTAGCATTCCTTTTTGGAGGTTTGGGGGACCTAACCCAGAACTGGACTGGAGGGGCAGGGGTTGAAGGGTAACTTAGTCCATTTTGTGCTGCTGTAACAGATTACCTGAGATTGGGTAGGTTATAAAGAACAGAGATTTATGTCTTACAGTTCTGGAGGGCAGGAAGTCTAAGATTGAGGAACTGGCATCTGGCCAGAGCCTCCCTGCTATGTCATTCAATGGCGGAAGGCAGAAGGCAAGCAAGCATGCTGAAAATTAGAGAGAAGGGAGGGAGGAAGGGGCCGAGCTCCTCATTTTATCAGGTGCTCACTCCTGTGATAACCAGCACACCCCCTCCATAATGGCACTCATCCTTCCTGAGGGCAGAGCCTCTTAGAGGTTCTACCTCTCCACACTGTTGCCCTGGGCATCAGGTTTTGGATCCATGAGCATTGGGGGGCCCATTAAAACCTCAGCAGAGATGAGTGCAGTTAATGAGGTGGTATCATAGTGGTTGCTGCTCTATGGTTTTAATACCCCCAGGCCTTTCTGAGAAAGAAGGGAACTTGAAATTCATCCACTTTAGATTTAAGAAGATGAGAAGAATATGCAAAAATAAATGGACCCATCAGAGCCTTGGTCCAGTGTGGGGCCCACCTGGTGGCTCCAGGCAGACCTTCTGCCATCTCTGTGACTGGCCAGGTGGCCTCCCGTTGGCTCACATGGTCAGAGACCACGTCCAGACCCTGCCCACTCCTCCTGCCCGTGCTGAACATCAGTACTCACAGCATTTATTGTTCTAAGTCATTGCAAATGTTGCGCTATAGAAAGCCTACCCTCCTCCTGGGCAAGGACACTGCCTTCTCTTTCCATTTCAATCCTGAGCAATAACGCCATATTTTGCCTTCAGTGATTTTTCTGGAGCTGATTGACTGATTCGGGGCATTTCTACCACCGCTCCTTTCCGTCTCCTCCATTGGCACCGCCCTTGTGGCACACACCTCCCGCTGAGCAGCCCTCTCACACTTGTGACATGGCTCTGACCATCCTGGGTGTGCTTTCTCATGGGACCCTGGGTTTTCCACAAGAGCTTTGAAATCGAGGCTCTGGGGATGCTGGAACAAGCATTTTTAAAAGCATGAAATTGGAATACCTGCAGTTATGTGACTTTAAGGGATTCTAGTGTGCCTCTGGCCCCCTTAGAAAGGGACTAGATATGAAAACTTTCCCACTGTGGCCTAAGTGACCTGCCTGTCACACAGAAAACATCATGATCAGAGAGAGAAAGAGATGTTGCATCCCCATCTCTAACCATCCCCAGTCCAGCCCACACGGAGGGTTCCATATCAAGTTCTGTCTGTCACATTTATTGTAGCTTCGCCCACCCTCTGCTCCTGCCCCAAGACCAATTCAAACAGCTCTGTTGTGTTACAGAGAGAGATGAAAACCACCCCACACTGGCCTTTCGTACTCATGTGAAATTACTGCAGTGACCCAGCGCTGTCTCAGGCCAGCACGGCTGAACCGGCTGCCAGCAACCAATTAGCTCTGTCTCCAAGTGACACTTCCAACAGAGGTGTGGAGACCCGAGTGCTAAGTGGAGCAGATTTCTCCAGCTCTGTAACTGCATCCAGCTCGCAGATGGAACCATCCCGCTATTATACATTACAATCAGAGCAATCAACGCGGGCCGGGCTGCCTGGTTGATGTATGAAGAGTGGGTGCACAAAGACAGTCTCAGGAGAAGAGAAAACCACCACATGCTAGACCGGCTGTGAATCTGCAGCTCTGTGTGGGAAATGAGGGGTCACAACTGCAGGAAGCTGGGGTGTCTGCCCACTTCTACAAGCCCACGACAGTCCTGGGTTCCTGTTTCTCCCTATAGGGTGGGCTGAGACAGCCTCACCTGTGTGGGTGGGATTTGCACAGATGACGAGTCATCTCCCAAAGCCTCTGAGGACGTATGCATCCTCAGAGAAAGAGGACCATCAAACACCGTGTCCCAAAGTGTCCCTCTCCATGTCCCAAAGGACTTAGGTTAAGGAAGCAATGGGAGTGAGTCTGGGCTAAAATGCCCAGATAAATATTATCTGGAAGGACCCTGGCCTTCCCCTGTGTGTGCTGGGAATTGGACAAGTCAGTGTCATCTGCAGAAAGCTGCTTTCTTCATGCACACCAAGTTCCCTCGGGATGCTCGTGAGACACTGGGACAAAGTGAGTTGAGCTGATGCGGCTTCTGTAACCCAACCTATAAAAAATTGCTTCCTGCAATGACTGGTGCACATCAGAGCACCATGCAGAGGCTCATTCAGATGGCGGCATTAGACACAGCATCAAAGTGCTGTTTTCTTGCAAAGCACCAGAGGCACCCTGTGAAATCCAGATGTACCTGACCCCCCCCCCCGCCCCGCCCATTGCCACTGGCCTTTCTGGCAAAGCACCTGTCCCTCCCACCATGCTGGGAGCTTCCCCATGAGCACTTCTCAACGACACTCACTTCTCACATCCCATCTCCTGGTGGCAACCTGCCCGTAGTCCTAGCATGACTGGGGTGAGTGGCACCGCACACTAGACCTTCCCTTCTTGCAGGGCCCAGCATCTGTGGCCTCACCCACCCCACTCCCCATCTGCTCTTCACACTTCAGCCACACGGAGCCGCTTGTGGTGCCTGCACCCCACGCCTGCTCCCACAGATTCCTGCACCGCTATGCTTGGTGCTCACACTGCCTGGGGTATCTTCTCTCCTGCATTGCCGAGTTCCCACCCATCCCTCGAGACCCAGCATAAATATCCCTTCCTCCAAAGACCCTTCCCTGGCTCCAGCCTACTTGGGCTGGTATCTCTCTCCTTTGTACTCCCACAGGAGTCCGAGTCCCATCACAGCTGTGACACAGGCCTGACAGAGCTGGTTCTGCACATCCACAGATCGGATTCCTTCCACTGGACTCAAGTTCCACAGAGGAAGGCCTGTGTTCTGCCTTGGACCTTCTGGTAGCATCCTGTGGTGTTTTTTGTTTGTTTGTTTGTTTGTTTTGTAGAGTCGTTTGTTGAATTAATGGGTAGTTGGATGAATATCATAAGCTGGTGTGACATTCCAGTTAATACTGTCATCTCATAAGCTCACAGTACAAGGAAGGGTAGCTTCTTTTGACCCCTGAGTTCACTGGTTGGACAGAAATGAGCACATTGCTTTCACTTTGCTCAGAGACGTCATGGCAGCTCACCATGTGGGTTCCTCTCAGGCAACTCACCACACTGCAGAACATGATGCTTTCAAGAAGAATCCCAGTGACTTTACCAGTCAAACCTGGCATGTGCTCTTTTCAGAGCAGATGGAAGTGAGGCTTTAATACTTGGCATACATTATAAAACTGCCAAGAGAAGAGCCGGCCCATCTAACTTCAAAGCACTTTGGCTTGTACACAGAGGTGGTGGAAGCGTGCAGAATTCTACATGATGAACCACCTTCCACCCTGACACCTGTGCTAGGTGGAGCTCGTATTACAACCATGAGGGAGACTTCGCTATGTTCTTTCTGAAAGGCAAGTCGGGTGGGCGAGCAGCCCTGGAGTTCACCTCTGCAGGGAAGATCATCTGGTGTTCTACGCTGGCTCCCAGCTACTTCGGGGTTTCAACATGGACAGTTTGGCCAGCTCACTGTTTTTTGGGTCCCAACTATAAACAACCTGGGTAACCTGGAGCAGGGGGCAGGTTATCTCTGTGAGTCCCCAGAGAGAGGCAGTGAACACACACGTCCACGTGAGATGTGAGGTATCCTGGCCCGTGGCTGAGTCACCTTACACCTCAGGGTTCAGTCTCTCCCCAGGTAAGAAGCAGACTCCCTTGCAAGGCTATTTCCAGCCCTTGTCTTTAATGGATCCTATGCTCCATGCTCAGGTCTGATCCAATCCAAAATGCAAAGGTCCTAGGCCCCATGTAGAGGAACCGTGGCCTGAGGACAGGGACTCCATCTCTGAGGCCACAGATCACCTTCTCCAGGAGCCACCAGCTCTCCTGCCCTTCGGCTCCGTTCCTTCAGTACTCACCTGGCACAGTGCGCTTTCCAGGGGCTGTTCGTCTGCTTACACTCTCAGGTGTAGAGAACGTCCCTGCAGTCGTCCGAGGACTGAAGCCACGGCACGGGTCTCCGAGAACCGTGAACCTGACTTTTATCTACTTTCTTATCCTTCTCTTAGGTGGGGCCGACGGCAGTGAGGGCTCGTTCTCACACCTAGACTGGTCCTGGCCTTTAGGACACTACTGCTGTCTTCTGCTTTCAAGATCTTGTATAATTTTATCTTAAATAACTTTGCTGCTGAGAGCAGAACTTCAGGGTTAAACTATGGAGCGCATGGTGCTGGAGGGCTATGGCTTCCGAATAGTCTAGCTGGAAAAGTCCATAGAAAAGGGAGTAAAACAAGTATAGAGGAAGCCAGTGTGTGGCTGGACTATTAAAAATAATTGAAAAATGAGTTCGCTTCTCTTTGGTCCGTTTCTGAAAGACTCCTCAGGTCAAGCTCTATGTCCTGTGGTTTCCACCTTCCTGGGGCTCGCCCGGCCTGCCTGCCCTTTCATCTCAGATTTGCACGATGAGAGAAGGATAAGAAAGTAGATAAAAGTCAGGTTCATGGTTCTCGGAGACGGTGCCGTGGCTTCAGTCCTCGGATGACTGCAGGAACGTTTTCTACACGATTCACCACCCCACTGAGGCTGAGTGCCTCTGCAAGACGAAGCTGTGACCTCCAGCTGGCAGTGTGATACAGAATCTATGTTAAACCCCAGGCTTCCCCTGCTCAGGGGCTCTCAGATGTCTCAGCAGGGCCCTGGAACATGAGATCTGAGCCCAGAGTTGAAAGGTGGTTTAGCAGGAGCAGGGGTTCCACTCAAAATGATGGAATCTCAGCATTCCTTGGCCTGGAGAAAGCTGGGGATTTGAGACGGTAGGAAATCAACAAGTTATTCTTCAACACAGATGTTGGCTGAGTTGTCACCATACAATGGTCAACACTGGAAGAGGTAACCAGCTATCCCAGCCAAATGCAGCCACACTGCACGAGAGCAGCCTGGTTTAGGCTCTGGAGTGTGCCCCAGGAATCCCACATACACAAGTGACAGAAGGTAACTGGCATGAGCTGCTAGAAACAGACCAAAGAGCTCAACTGTCCCCAGAAGTTCCTAAACCCTGAGCACTTTGGTCTGTGCGCGGGTCTTGGGACCTTTCCATGCAGAGCATGCCGTTGGGCCGCCCTGCGTCTCAGCCCCATGGCTTTTCTTCCAACCAGTGTTTCAGACTTTGCTCTAGGTTTCTCTGCAAGCTCTAAAGCTATCACCCCAGTGGCAGGTTTAAGGTAAAGTTTGGCTGGTTTATTAGTTCATTCAGCAGAAGTTAACCCAGCACCCAGTGGGGAATGGAGCTTCGTGATGTTGTGTCTTTGTCCCCTGACCTTGACTGCCAGCACCCTAAATGCCCAACCCCTCACACGACCCCTTCAATCGTTCAACCTGCCTGTGCTCCTTTCCCTGAATCAGACGGTGAATTGGGCCACAGGTGCGTGCCAGCAGGAAAGCCCGAATCAGAAAAGCCCTTCCACCTGGGCACGTGGAGTGTATGCAGGGCCAGATATCCCAACCTCACAGCAGTTTCCCTGGGTCCCCACTCTGAGTACCAGAATGCTGACTGTGATGATCACGTGGTGATCTCTTATATAAAAACACATTTCAAAAATTTCAAAGGGTTCTTCTTTAAGAATTCCTCTACGATGCTAGGTAGGGTGGTGCACACCAATGTTACTAGCTACTCAAAGGATGAGGCATAAGGATTGCAGGTTCCAGACCAGCCTGGGCAACTTAGCCAGACCCTCTTTCAAAAGAAAAAGAAAAAGGGCTCATGACATAGCTCAGTGGTAGAACACTGCAGGCTCAATTCCCAGTACAACAAAAGAAAAGAATTCCACGTTAATGACAAGAGGCTTTGTGTCCACTGGCAAAACTCTAAACAAGTCTTAATAATTGTGTTTTGCCAGGCGTTGTGGTGCACACCTGTAATCCCAGTGATTTGGGAGGCTGA
This sequence comes from Spermophilus citellus, assembly GCF_964194105.1. Classification (NCBI taxonomy): domain Eukaryota; kingdom Metazoa; phylum Chordata; class Mammalia; order Rodentia; family Sciuridae; genus Spermophilus; species Spermophilus citellus. The sequence continues at coordinate 93,281,667 of NC_138195.1, forward strand.
GGCAGGAGGATCACAAGTTCAAGGCCAGCCTCAGCAACTTAAAGATAAGAAAAAAATTTTTCAATTCCTAGTACCAAACAGCAGTTGGAGGGGGCGAAGAAGAGGAGGAGGAAGAAGAAGGAGGGGGAAGAGAAAGAGAGGAAGATAAAGAAGACTTGTTTTACTTGGCATTCCCCATGCAAGACGGGACGGAACACCCTTGGGGCTAAGTGCTCATAAAGCCTGCAGGAGTCCTCCAGCTTGGACAAAAAGAAGTCTCCAGGGAAGAGCAGCCATGCAGCCACTTCCTCTGGGCCCTGAGACCTTCATTCAGTTCTGGGTGTGTGACACCAGGTCTTTATCAGGCAAGTGCCAAGGACCAAACTCTAGGTGCCTCCAGCTCACTTTGAATGTACCTGTGGTCACTGTTTTAGTGTGTGCGTCTCAGCGGACTTAAAGCAGCCAGGTAGAAGCGGGACTTGATGGTGTCCTGAGTCTTACTCTTTGAACATATTCAGGGCCAGCTCCCCAGCCAAGGCCAAACCCAGTGACTGCGCTGTGAGTCGAGAGGTACCCTGAGAGGCAGCCTGGGGGACGACTAAGTGCTGGGTCCTAAACCAGGCACCTGGGGTCAGACTGCCCGCTCCCAGCTTAGAGGGTGTGCTCGGGGCAGGCTGCTCAACCTGGCTTTCCCTGCTTAGAACCTCGTGGGACAAGGCGTCAAAGGCCTTAGCAGTGAACTCAGTAGGTGCTGGGCAAGCCTCAGCTCTTCAGGATGTACAGTGCCAAAAGCCGAACTGTCACCCAGAGAAATGCACCACGGGACTCCCCAGGCCAGCTGCTCCGAAGCCTCTTGAGTCAGAGGCCTCTTCAGAGGCGGGGCGGTTTCTACCCATGGCCCAGGGCTGCCCAGCCCTGCCCTCCTCCAGGAAGCCGTCTCCAACCTCCCAGCACTCTGCAAGGCCTGAGGCAGCCGTTGGTTACTTCAGGCCATTCTCAGAATCCTGCTGAGCCCACACAACTGTAGTCCTGGGGCACTCACCAATGTCCTGCCTGTTGACAGGGTTGAGATAAGCAAGACTTGATGGCATGTGGACCTCTAAGGCAAAGGTTAAGTCCAGTGTGGCCCCACATTACTCGTAAGGACACACCAGAGAGGTGACACATGCAGATGGCAGCCGAGAGGCCAGCGCTGTGCCTGTGGACGCTCACAGGGTCGCTGCTGCTGTCTGTACCGAGGGGCGTGATGCACAGGCCACCTGCAGCTCTGTGTCTCTGAGACTGCCCGCCCTCCGCTGGCCCTGCACTGTGGAATCTCTCCAAATACTACGGAGGAGGTTTACAACCCAGGACCATGAGTGGTGTTCTTCTCTCAAAGAAAAAAAGTGCTTTGCTTCATCTCAAAGGAAAGTGTGACCTCTGCTGGAAGCTTCCTGGGATTGATCCTCCCCAGGAAGGAGGAAGGGGAAGGGAGGAAAGGGAAGAGGGAGGGGACAGTCAGGGAGGAAGCAGGGAAGGGAGGAAGGGAGAAAGAGCAAGAAAAACATCCCTGAGGTCAACCCGGGGCCCCAGGCCTATGGAGTGTCAGGCTGCTCAGCCCATCTCACGGACCTCTCAGATTCCTGCATGTTGCAGGTTGGGTGTGCGTCAGGACAGTGGCCCCCTGTAAGGAACCTCGTGCTGAATGGTGGAAATCCCTTCTCACCATCTCCTGTAGGAGGGTGGGGTGGGTGATGTCACATTGCTTTGAGAAATAGAGTCCCCTTGCACCCCTTCCCTGTGAGTTCCAGATGACCAGGTGTGGTGGACATAGAGCCACTATTACAGAGGACTTCCAATCTTACACCTCTGGGCAATACATGGCCCGTACCTCGACAGTGGGGGTCACAATTTCTCAGGTGTTCCTCAGTTGTCCATCACCTGTCATCACAGAGACTGGCACCAAGAATGCTCTCGTGCATATATTTTAATAAAAAAGTGGACCCAGAAGACCTAGAGTACTTTATGTAAGAAAATCACCTGCACGCACCCCGCAGACTTCAGCTGCCTCCTGGGGGCTGATGTCGGCACCATCGTCCTCAGAGTCCTCTGATCGCAGATATCACATTCGGGCTTATTTCATAGCCCTGTTTTGACAGAGAAAATAAACACCGAAACAGAAACGTTGTCACTACAGACCAATAAGATCACAACTGGAACAGAGACTAGCATCTAATCGTGGAAGCTACTTTATTGCAATATATTTATGGGTGAAAAATCCCCACAGTGCTTGATGATGTATGCCACCTGCAGATGTTTAATTGCAAAGACAAAGGAAAGAGGAAAGGGACAGTGGCCAGATCAAATGCTCCCCAAACCCAGAGCAGGTATAACGAGGGAGGTTGGACCCAGACTGCTGGAAGGCCATTTCTCTCCCAGCAGGACTCCTCAGGCTGGAGAGAAAGACTGGGGTGAGAAGGCACCCCGCCCAACCAGGATCCGCTGATGGCAATGAACTTGCCCCAGACCCCCATCACGGGTCTCCACTCTGTCTTCCCAGATGTGTGGTGTAGAGATGGGGCCGTTTGCCCCTCCAGCCTTCTCCTCTGCCCACAGTCCGTGGGGGGATCTGCCCCCACTGCCCTGCATGCTCTGCTGAAGCAACCCATGTCCTCAGCTGACCTCACCTAAAGGACGTCATAGCTGGACTGAGTCAGTCCAATTTCTTGACCCTGAAAAACTTGAAATACCCAGAAGAGCCCTTAACTAGAAGATAATATGCAGTCAGGGCCAGGCCCTTTATTTGGCACCATTTGATCAAAGATCATGCAGCAGGGGCTCAGAAAGCTTCACCACCATCACCTTCACCATCATCACCTACACCACCATCACCTTCACCATCATCACCTTCACCACCATCACCTACACCACCATCACCTACATCACCATCACCTTCACCACCATCACCTACACCACCATCACCTACACAACCATCACCTTCACCACCATCACCTACACAACCATCACCTACACCACCATCACCTACACAACCATCACCTTCACCACCATCACCTACACAACCATCACCTTCACCACCATCACCTTCACCACCATCACCTACACCACCATCACCTACACCACCATCACCTACACCACCATCACCTTCACCACCATCACTTCACCATCACATCCAGCACCATCTTCACCAGCACCACCACCATCAGTGCCCACATAATCCACCATCACATCCAGACTGTCTTCACCAGAATCATCATTACCCCATCCCTGTCACCACTATCACCTTCACCATCACCATTATCATCATCTCATCATCATCACCACCATCATCTTCACCTTCACCTTCACCACCATCATCTTCACCATCACCATCACCTTCACCATCACATCCAGCACCATCTTCACCAGCACCACCACCATCAGTGCCCACATAATCCACAATCACATCCAGCACCATCTTTACCAGCAGCATTATTACCCTATCACCTTCACCACCATCACCTTCACCATCACCATGATCATCACTCCATCACCTTCACCACCATCACCTTCACCATCACCATCATCATCATCCCATCATCTTCACCACCATCACCTTCACCACCATTATCTTCACCACCACCATCATCATCCCATCACCTTCACCACCATCACCTTCACCACCACCATCATCAGTACCCAATCACCTTCACCACCATCACCTTCACCATCGCCATGATCATCACTCCATCACCTTTACCACCATCACCTTCACCATCACCATCATCATCATCCTATCACCTTCACCACCACCATCATAAGTACCCCATCACCTTCACCAGCATCACCTTCACCATCACATCCAGCACCATCTTCACCACCACCATCAGTGCCCATATAATCCACCATCACATCCAGCACCATCTTCACCAGCATCATCATTACCCCATCACTTTCACCACCATCACCTTCACCATCTCCATCATCATCATCATCATCCTATCACCTTCACCACCATCACCTTCACCATCTCCATCATCATCATCATAATCCTATCACCTTCACCACCATCACCTTCACCATCTCCATGATCATTACTCCATCACCATCATATCACCCCATCACCTTCACCACCATCACCCTCACCAGCACCATCATCAGTATCACAACACCATCATAACTATCACCTTCCATTGTCATCAACAGTACCCTATAACCTTCACCACTATCACCTTCACCTTCACCATCACCATCATCAGTACCCCATCACCTTCACCAGCATTACCTTCACCATCACCATCACATTCAGCATCACCTTCACCAACACCATTATCATCACCCCATCATCATCACCTGCATCACCTTCACCATCACCATCAGATCCAGCATCCTCTTCACCAGCATCAGCATCATCAGTACCCCATCTCCTTCATCACCATCACCTTCACCATCACCATCATCATCCCATCACCATCACCACCATCACCTTCACCACCACCATCATCATTACCCCAACACCATCACCACTATCACCTTCACCATCACCATCACATCCAGCATCATGTTCACCAGCATCAGCATCATCAGTACCCCATCACCTTCACCACCATCACCCTCACCACCATCACCCTCACCATGGCCATCATCATCACCCCATCACCATACCTGCATCACCTTCACCATTGTCCAGCATCACCATGCCGCCAGCACTACTTTTACCACCCTCTCCACCATAACCACCACCATCATCATCATCACAGATGCTATCAAAACTGTCAGCCCAACACCATCTGTTGAGAGCCACGGCCAGTCAGAATGACGCCTGGCATTTGCCAGAGGGAATGTTTGAAAGGTGACACCAATGAACCATTGAGATGAGGATTTGAGTTAAGCTATATATAATTGCTGTGATGCCGGATTGATTGTATTGTATATTTGACCTTTACTGTTGGGCAATGGGGCGGCTCTTGCTGCCTCCAGCGCCTACTTTGGAGTTCTCGAGCTACTTTGGAGTTCTCGCGGGATTCCCGGAGAGTTCCCATTGGTTAGGGAAGTGCCGGAGGAGGGATTTCCGGTGTGGGGTTTTCTGGAAGGGCCTCGTGGGTGGCGTTGGTGGAAAAGCGCGCATGCAGTGCCGGTGAGAGTTGAAATACAGTAGTTGCTGTTTGAACCTACAAGGCTTTGTGGCGGCTCAGTTATTTGTGCCCAGCCAGACTGCGGCAACCATCACCACCATCACAGTCACTATCACCAATAATCGTAACATCATCCAACCATCACACTATTAGCACAGCCATCTCTTCTGGATTAAGCTACTTAGAGCTTTTGTTCCACGCAACAAGGTATCTTCAACTAACACAGACCATGAATGAGGAGAGCCTTAGATTAGGGTTTCTAAAAAGTTAAAACTGTGACAAAAACATTGGAGCCATGCCACACCTATAATCCCAGCACCTTGGGAGGCTAAGTCAGGAGGATCATGAGTTCAAAGGCAGCCTCAGTAATGGTGAGGGGCTTAGCAATTCCGTGAGACCCTGTCTCTAAATAAAATACAAAAATAGAGCTGGGGATGTGGCTCAGTGGTTGAGTGCCTCTGAGTTCAATCCCCAGTACCAAAAAATAAATAAATAAATAAATAAATAAATATGAGAAACCATTTAGTAAAACATTGGGTTTGGTGGATTTTCCTGTGGGAAGATAATATTCTGCATGACTGCAATTTTGTGATGAAGGAGCCACTATACACTGTGACTCATCCTCATGCTGCAGACTGGCCAAAACTCCACCTGGAGTGGGAGAGAGGGTAGAGTCACTTCAGGCAGGTTGTCTCCCTCTCTCAGCCTCAGTTTCCACCCCTGTGAAATGGGGATGAGGGCCTCATCCCAGCGCTGCTGTATTTGATGTGATAAAAATAATTACAATGTATCATTAAACACCACTCGCCAGACCCTGGCACTGAGTAACTGTCAGCCAGTTTGGGTTTGTTTTTATTAACCTTCTGCGTCTTTCGCAGAGTCTAACCCCAGTTATTCAATTAGTGTTAAGAATAATGACGAATGAGTGGAAATTTAGGTTTGGCCAGGCACTGAGTGGACAGTAGGTGCCAGCACAGGTCCATAGGGCCCATGGGCCTTCAGTGGCCACTGCTGTCTGTGGTGTTTGGGGCCTTCTGGACGCACTTCAGAACCAAAGAGAAAATGGCCCTTCGATGAAAACCAGTGGAAACAGATGGTAGTTGTAGGAGTGAACCCTAAAATACGGCTGACCCCGGGGGTGGGGTCGCGTAACAATAACCGTAACATCATTTATTTGGCACCTCACATGTTCTCATACAAGATCATGCAGCAGGCGCTCAGAAAGCTTCAGTGCCCGCTGGTGACCGTGCAGGGCTCCGTGGGGCAAACAGTTACAGGCAGCTCCCGAGCGTGCGGAATCCATCACCAAAATAGCTGCAGCTCTGCACGGCGCGCATCAGAAACGTTTGTTTACAGACAGGCGATGGCTGCTAATTACCTCCTGACACCCGCAACGACACCCATCCATTTCCCACGCTGGACCTGACAGCCGTGAAGGGTAAACCTGTCACCCTGACTCACCCGGCAGCCATTCCCCCTCCTGGGGCCTCAACCCGGCTCCTTGAGTGACAGGTGTCAGGCTGCTCCTCACTCGGGGCGACCTGACCCTCGCCCTGCCAAAGCCTTATTTGCAGTAATCCCCTGCTCACTGGGCTGCAGGGTTCAAATAATTGCCTGTGGTTGTGCCTCAAGCCCCCGGCGCTCACTGTGGGAGGAAGAGCCTCGGGATCCGGGTGAGCCTGACACCAGGCCGCTCGGCTTTAATTGATGCATTGAGAACTCCTGATCCATAAACACTATTTTTCTCAATTTGGGATTAGCCAGCTAATTTATCACCTTGCTGATTTTAACATCCTGCCTCCTGTCTTGTGGCAGCTGGTCTCAGGCAGAGTCGTTGGAATCCCCCAGCTCCTCAGTAGGGGTGGGACAGCGCTCCTGGACACTCATGCCTTCCTCAGGCCAGCTTGGGGCGGCACGTCGACCTCCTGTCCCAGCTGTCTCCATTGCACAACATGGTCCTTAGAACTCCTTTAGAAGAGCATCCTGCTCCCACTCCTTCTCCACTGTGGGTCGTCACGGTGCGTCCTGTCCAGTGCGTGGGGAGTCTCCCAGAATGAATGGTCCTGGAGGCCTCCCTCACATGTTCTCATCCATTCAACGCATGAAGTCATTAAATGAGTGTTTATTTAGTACCTTCTACAGGGTCAGGCACTGTTTTCAGCCCTGGGCTAAAGGAGAGAGCAAGACCCTGCCTTTGGGGGGCCACAATCAGGGCAGAACCCAACAAGCAGCGACCCGCCAGTCCTTCACGTCAGGAGGGCTCAGAGCCGTGACGATGACACACATCGGGATGTGCACGAGGAGGGAGTGAACACCTAGAAATTGCACACCAGGCACGTCGTCATCATCCCATCACCATCACCCATCAGTCAGGGTTCTTGAGAGAGCAGCAGAACACATGGAGAGATTTAGCCACAAATCACGGAGCAAATGGACCCTCACTGTGTGTGAATTGCTAGGGGTACTGGGATTGTGGTGACCGGCCACAGTGGGAAGCCATTGCTTCCTGGCCCAGAGGGGAGGCCGGGGGGGGGGGGGGTCAGCTTGGTGGAGGAGAGACACAGAGCTGAGGGCAGGAGCACAAAGGAAGCCCCACATACTGCAAGTATAAATGTGCTCCAGCGAAATGTGAGGCCACCCACTGTTAACAACACTCACTCTATCCTTCTACTTGATAGCTACATCTTCAGAATGGCAGAATAGCAAAATACACGCTAAGCAGAAGTTGTCTACGTGTTGTGGAAGTTGGCAGAATAAAAATGGAGTCGCTTTTGTCCAGCCCTAACCAAAATAGTAACAGTCATGCGAAATAAAGCTGGGAGAGTCTGAAGGAGGGGATCCTACACATGCACACCTGGTAGTGAGAGCTGTGTGAAGGGTCCCAAAGCCACCCCTGCAGGAACTCCCATGGTCGCTGTCCATTCAGCCTTGCGCAGGCTCCACGGTGCTAATTGGTCTGGTTGAGGACCATGGTATCAGAAGACTCCCTATTGGGTTTGCCTGCACACCTTCCCTTGTCTGGACTCAGAACCCACTGCAGCTACTCCTGGGCGAGCTGTCCAGTCTTTGGAGAGTCCCTTGACTTAGCTTCACAGTCTGAAAGTCAGTGGGCACCACAGACAGCTGAGTGAGTTATGGTCACACATCTGAGTGTCAGTGGCCAGGCCGGCAACGTTTGGATGAGAAATGGAACACCTGGGTCGCTCACCTATTTCCACGGACTCAATCCTTAAAATGGATTTTTTTTATTGGTTGTTCACAACATTACAAAGCTCTTGACATATCATATTTCATACATTAGATTGAAGTGGGTTATGAACCCCCAATTTTACCCCAAATGCAGATTGCAGAATCACGTCGGTTACACATCCACAATTTTACATAATGTCCTATTAGTAATTGTTGTGTTCTGCTACCTTTCCTATCCCCTACTATCCCCCCTCCCCTCCCCTCCCATCTTCTCTCTCTACCCCATCTACTGTAATTCATTTCTCTCCTTTAAAATGGATTTTTCATGCCTTAATTTTAGCAAAATCACAAATTATGGATTAAAATGAAGTCTTTTAACATAATTTATATTCTATGGATGACACCAAGTTGGACACTTCTTGGGTCCTGAAGCTCTCTAGTTCTGATGTTGTAGTTCTTAAATTCTGTCATTGGATTCAGTCTGGAGGAAGTTTGCCCCAGGGAGCAGCAGTTGGAATTAGCAGTAAAATTCTTACCCGGTACTCAAATGCAGAAAAGAATTGTAAATTTAACATGCTATTTTCAAAAGCCTGAAAGAATTCTCACATGATCAATTATTCCTTTAAAAATTCAGAATATTTTAAGTTATCATAAACCACGCCCACTGTGAAGCAATTTCACTCTTAAGAACATATCTGCATCTAGATAGTATTAGTTTTCCTTTTCTCTTTCAAATTTTTCAATACTGGAGTTTTATCACAAAGCCAAAAATAGTAGTATGTTCCAATTCTGTCTTAATTGAAACAATAGCTTTATTTGCAAATTAGTTTTGCAATGACTTTACGCAGTCTTCTTTATAATCATGCAAAAAATTTTTTCTAATTTTCTGATGTGTTATTTGGAATGCAACTTTAGTTCTGTTTTGATATGAAGTTTTTTCCCCTAGAAAATTTTAGACATTTTGAATTATTTAAAAAGCCAAAATAGCCAAACTACAATCTGCTTGACATTTTTGGTTTGATTTTGCTAATTTTATCAACAGCAAGCAATTATTTTTAATAAATAATTGCAGGTACAACCCATTCAAAATTAATTTGATGTTTCACAGGAGACCAGGAATTCTTTATTCAAGGACCTTCTGCTGTGGCTTGGCCCTCAGGTGCATAAACCTCGGTGCTTCCCCAGCATTTACTTGGTGTCTGTGCACATGGTGTCTGTGCAGCGTGGTGTCTGTGAGGTTCATTGCAACATGCCACGGCGGGAAGTGCAGGAACACCATTCAGGACCTTGGTACCAAAGAGGGGGTGGCATCAGCCTGGTTCTCAGCAGCAAAGGAGTCAGTGGTGAGACACAACTGGAACTGAGAGTGGGCTCAGCAGGGAAGGCCAGCACCTGGGCCCAGGCACAAGTTGAGTGAGGCCAGGCTTGCTGCTGCCCACACCTGAGGAGGCTTCAACATTCCACTGCAGGTTTTCCTCTTGTCTGAGGCCCCTGCCACTAGAGCCCTCCCTGCTCCTTGGAGCACAGGGCACAACCACAAGTCCAGATGGCATTTGGGTGAAGTTGCCTCTGGCTGTGATAACCTCCCTCAGGCTGAGAAACAGGAGCCCTGGGAGCATGGGGAAGGAGAGGGAGGGTCTGGCTCAGTCCCTCCTGGTTCAGTGGCTGCGGCTTGCTAATCAAAGACGGAGTATCAGAGAGAACAGTTTTAATCACGAATGTGGCACCCCTGGGAGTGCCCAAGACAGACGACCCAAGGTGGTGGAGTCGGCAGTGGCAGTGGCTGAGGCTCACACTCCATCTCAGGCCAGGCACAGGAGAGGGGTCTTGTCCAAGCTAGGCAGGGCCAGCTATGGCCAGGGGAGGGAAGATGAGTGGGGCCAGGGCTGTCTGTCCTAGGATAAGATCTCCCAGGCCCTAGGAGCTGTCTCTACCTTGGAGACCTCTTTACAAATGGGAATTTTCTTCATTAACAAAAGTGCCTTTGGCTGAGGGGAAGGTGCACTCTGTTAGGCAGTCGGGTGGCAGGAGCCCTCCCTGTGCTGGGGCTCTGGTGCCTTCAAACCAGAAGAATCTACATAGGAAGAGGCAAGGTGGGTGTGGCATAACCTGGTACCCTGGACCCAGGACGAAGGAGCCACTATCCCTTACTATGTGGGCTTGTGTCATGTGGGGCCTCTGGCAAAGACAGGGGGACCAGAATGGGTCCCATTTGACTGGGTATGTTTGGCATGGAAGGGTCGCAGAACAGAGGGCACCGTCAGAACAGCAGGGAGGAGGGGAGAAGGAGCCACCCGCCCTCACCCACGCTCCTGGGGAGGCCTGGCGAGAGAGGGAAGGGGCCCATGGAGGTCTGCCGGGAGAGGCAGAGGTGGCAGTGGACAGGGCGCTGCAAACATGGAGCAGTGACCACAGGGTGCAGTGCCCATCTCAGGCCTCAGGCAGGGCCCTGACCTTCACAGACAGCGTGTGTTTTCTCAGTTTAGGAGAGGGCACCAATGAATTTTTATTCCAAAGTGTTAAGTAAACATCACAGGAGCCCTAGACTGCTGTCCTGGAACCCAGTAGACTAGGCTAAAAATCACCATGGTATCACCCACGCTAAAGCTCCAAGCCACCAAACTGAAAAGAAGTATTACCTGATCTTCTGGGAAATCAGGAGAGAGCTAACAGCTGAATTTCCCAAATGCGCATCAAAATGGAGTTCCTTACGTCTTGATCCTTACTGAAAGGTAAGCTGGTGTTGGCAGAGTCAGATTTCCTAGGTTCCCCCTCTGTCTCACCCGCAGGGAAATGGCCAGTCCTTTTTCTGTCTGTATGGCTGCTTTTATTAGCCTTATTAGCCTTACTTTGTCTGTAAACGAGGTCAGCTCAGCTCATCAGAGCACGTATTCTGTCTTATGAAATGAAGAATCATCTGGTTCTAGAATCAAAGATGAGGCCAATTAAGATCTTGACATTGTGATTTTTGTCCCCTGACCAAGGTAAGTTAAACCAACTTTTCCCCAGAGCCTGGATCCCATGTGGGACTAAATCCACCTCTGAAGAAAGTTATTTAGGACACCGGGGGAGGGGTGTTGAGAGGGTGTCAGGGACCTGAGCCCACAAAGGAAAAAGGAGGCAGAGTGGGAATCACTGCAACAGAAGTTCATTACCTGTATGACACTTAAGGTAGCCCCATTCATGGACTCCTAGAAAAACTGCTCTGAGTTCTGGTGTGTGTATGGGGGGGGATCTCAATAGCTGTCCCAACACAAAACACCTCAAATGCAGAGGCGGGGGGGATTTTTCTCACAGAATGTGCCTTGATGGAAAGAAAATTTGAGTCTTCTATTTTTGCACGGTTTTGTAAGCTATTCACATCCTGCAAGTTACCCCAAATCAGTCCTTTCTTCTTCCTGATACCAATTTCATCTAAAAATGATAATACTTCACATGGAACCCTGGGTTTCCCAGACAGCTTGGGAAAAGCCAGGTGGACACCACCGTCTGGGCCTCTGCCCCTTGCTGCGTGTGCAGCAAGCCCCTGCCTGGGCAGGCAGCGCTACTCTGTGCTTACGGGAAGGAAACAGGAGCCCCAGCTGGGCCACTGAGCGGGGCAGGGTCACACACTGCATGCTCCTGGTCTGCACAAAGTCAGCAGGGAAGGAGTATTGTCCACGCCAGACGGTCCCACAGGAGGCCTGGACCTGGTAAGCAGGCTGCAGGGGTCCTGCTGCAGGCCACAGCATTGACCCCCCTGCTTTTCGAGGTCAGCAGTCTTGATTCTGTATTCTCCCAAGGACCACCCAAGCAACCTAGGAATTGCTATTTCTTTGTCACTTGTCCTGGTGGCTGAGCCAGGGGATACCTGCCTTTTGCTAGCCGGAGGCTGTGTAGTGTAGTGAAAGCACACAGCAGCCTGCAGAGGAAACCTGATTCTCGGGACTCCCCAGAGCTCTCGAGCCTTTGCTCCCTCTCCTGTGCCCCAGTCCCCATGGGTGTAACACAAGGAAGTCCAAACCTCCCCTCTGAAGGTTTGCTGCGTGAGTTGCTGGAACAAATTGGCCACTGACAGGAGAAGAGGGAAACGGATTTACTTAATCATGGTTTTATGTAACATGGGATCCTGCAGATTGAGGACCCCAAAACCAGGGCAAGGCCTCTCTGTTCAGATTCTTCCCTGCCTGTCTGCGACTTTCCCTCTCCTCCCTGGAATGGGCAGGGCCCTTTCTGGAATGGGGGTCTCATGAGCTACAGGGAAACAGGACAGGTCAGAGGATCCCTTGTGGCCACTCACACAAAAAGAAAGGGAGCTACAGGTCTTCAGGCTCATGGAGGCCCTGGGGAACGGAGATTCGAGTTGGAGAGGAAATCTCCTTCCTGTGTTCTATGGCTGTGGACGTGGCACAGCCTGGCCATTGTTGCTGGAGGTCCTGTGGGCAGCACCCCTTCAGGAGTCTCAGGCCAAATAGCCCAAAAGTGGAGAAGCCTGACTCCCGGCTCGGGTGCCCGTTCGGCCCTGCAGACGGAGCACCAGGCTGCTCCAGTGCATCGTTCTTTACATGGCCCACCTGAGCTGGTTGAGCTGGACACTGGGCAGACCAGCACACCACGGCGGCCGTCTCCTGGCGCTGATGTACAGCAGTTGCACCCCGCTAGTTGACTCCATCTGGTGAATTCCACGTAGGCCCAGGTTCCCCAAGAGCCTGCATTTGGGTCTTCCCTACAGTAGGAGGGTGGGACAGCCCTCCCGGGCCAAGGACCCAGCATGATCTTAAGAACTTGTCATCCATTTTCTTGCTCAATCCAGCAACCCGTGTCCAGGCCCTGGACCAGAACCTGCTGACTCCCCACCTCAGACGCAGGCAGCAGCCATGCTGCAACTGCTTTGCTGAGAGTTCCCACAGCCCTCTGTCCCCTGAACCAGGCTCCGGGCAGCACTATAGGCCAGACATCAGCCCTCAGGCAGCAGATAAGGAAAACTCTTCGTGGAAGTGTTGGAGGCCTCGTCCCCATGCAGCCCCCTCGGGTCATGAGTCTCATAATTCTTGGGACAACCACTGAATCCACAGCAAGGCGCAGGTCTCGGCAGAGCCCCCCTGGAGGAGCACAGAGCCATGGCCGTTTCTTTGCCCAGTGGGCTCTGAGCCCTGCCCAGCAAGCTCTGAGCTCTGCCCAGCCTTTCTCTGCAGGGACAGTGGTTCTGAGTCAGTCACTGTCCAGGGATTCAGGGATTTTGAGGGACGTCTGGTTCATTTCTCATTCCCATGGCCCTGCAGTCCCCGATGCCCTGGCTTCCTGTCCTTCCATCTGACCCAGAGACGTGTTCACCAGGCCATCCACCGCGGAGGACTCCTTAGAGGAAGGCAGTCATGCCATATGCCTCCCAGGGGGCTGTGCACAGCCTGCTGAGATCTGCCCGCCCAGCCCCACGCACTTGACCTTGGGCGCTGGAGAAGGCACCATTATGTTTTGGTCCCAACTCCTGGTAGGATGCTGGCAGAGCCGTTGTCTGTGTTTTGTGGCTGGGTGCTCAATGGATCCATGTAAGCTGGGGATACATCGCAGCCTCCTGCCCTGGTCCCTGCACCCCGGCCCCAGCTGTAAGCTGTCAGTTCAGGCCTTGCTGAGTCCTGGGTTTCAGGCCCTCAAAGCCAGGTTGCCTGGCAATGGGGAAGATGAGGTGAAACTGCTCGGGGGTCGGGGGGCGCCTTTCTTTACCTAGAGATGGCACCAGTTTCTGGCTTCACAGTGCCAAGGGCCAAGGGCTTGTCACGTGGTCCTGCGCCTGCTGGGAGATCTCAGCAGTCCTGCTTCCCCAGCTCCAAGCTGCACATTAACACCCACCAGGAGCTGGAGCACATGAGGACCCTCCTGTGTCCTCCTGTGACACTGAAGCCTGCTCCAGTCTCTGTTGCTGGGTCTGCAGTGGGACATGTCGGTCACCTCCTGGAGAAATGTTGGGACAGTGTGCCACACCCAGTGCAAAAGGAGAAGCCAGTGCCCGGTACAAATGCCTGCATTGCTCAGGAATGTGGCCCAGGGGAGGCTACAAAGAAGTGGCCGGATGGGCCAGAGACGTGGCCAGGGTGCAGATGTGGGGTCCTGGGAATGGTCCCTTGAGCTCCAAGCTCATGCATCTTCTCCCATCAACACTCTGTCACCATTGTCCCAGAGAACCCTGCGTGGGTGGAGGAGAGGGGCTGAAGGGTCAGAAGGCACAGCTCTGCAGGCAAGCTGAGCACCACGGCTTCAAGAGGGATTTGATCAATCTTCTAAGATACCAGCCAGCCACTTACTCCCAGAAGGTAAACAGGAAACAGAGACTTCTTGACCGAGAATTGCTATCCCTCAGGAAAGTATCAGGTGGTTTGGGATCAACCCCATAGGACAAGGCTGTATGGGACACATGTGCCCTGTGGCCATGTAACCCCCAACTTCCCTTTTTTAGTAACACATGTGTGCATGCACCACACACACACACACACACACACACACACACCCTGCAGCTGTGCCCACAGAAGTTTCTGCAGGGTTGACTCTGAAGTGTGGACTTCAAGTGGGGAGATTTTCCTCTCCAGGACATTGGGCCATGTCTGGTGACATCTCTGCTTGTCACAGCTAGAGGGGAAGACCTGGTCCTGGCATCTAGTGGTAGAAGTCAGGAATGCTGTTCTGTGTCCTAAGGTGCACAGGACAGCACCATAAGAATTATTCAGTCCAAGTGCCCTGGTGCCCAGAATTAGAACCCAGTTCCAAAACTACAAAGCTGCCTAAAACATTTGCTTAAAAAGACGACGAAGTTTTGATCAGCTCCCTGGTGCCACTCAAGGAGCCACACAGCTCTGACCAGCATCTGTTCACAAAGACACTGCAAAGGCCACGTGTTTGGTGAACCAGCCCCTTCGCCAACCGCTTTGTCAGTGGAGAAGCTGCAGACACACACACGCACATACACACAAATATACACATTCGATACACAATGTACACAAACACACACACACATACACACATACACACACACTCTTGAGAATGCACTGCCCAAGCTGTTCTCAGTGGAAACCCTGAGCCACAGCTACTTTGAGCCATGCCCAGAACAATGGCAGAGACTGGCAGGAACTAAGGACCCTGGAAGAGGCAGCAGAGGTGTGAGTGAGAGGGTGTAACTCCTTCCACCTTAGCGTGCCCAGTGGATGTGAGAATCGGGTGCCATTTTCCCTTTGCAGCTCAAAGCCTTCTCTTGTGGTTGAGAGATTCCACGTCAGAAGACAAACGATGACGTGAGGCCAGTTGATCTATGTCATTGGCAAGCAGCAGAACGTGTCTGTTTGCTCATTTAGATGAACTTTTCCATGCAACTATGCTTCACTGTCAAGGGGGGGTCTCACAGGGCTCTCTTAGCACTTAGTACAAACAAAAGACACCAAGCAATGTTTGTGCAAAGGCAAACTGTCTACCTTCTCATTTAGGGACTCTTCCTACTCACTTACACCCGAAAACCCTCAGAAAAACTGGTCTGAAGGGATGTACTATTTTCTTCATTGAAGTGACAGGTATATGTTTTCCTAATTATTGAATGGTTTTATTTTATTTATTTATTTTTACAGTAGAATGCATTTTGACACATGGTACACAGTGGAGCACAACTTCTCATTCCTCTGGCTGTACTGGTGCAGAGTCACTCCAGGAGTGTAATCATACATATATATGAGGTAATAATGTCTGTCTCATTCTACCGTCCTTCCTGACCCCATAGCCCCATTCCTCCCCTCACTCCCCTCTACACAACCAGAATTCCTTCAATCTTCCTACCCCACCCCACCCCCCTATGTATCAACATCCACTTATCAGAGAAAACATCTGGCTTTTGGTTTTGGGGTATTGGCTTATTTCACTTAGCCTCATATTCTCTAGTTCCATCCATTTACCTGTGAATGCCATAATTTTGTTTTTCTTTGAGACAGAGTAATTGTGTATATGTACCACATTTTCTTTATCTATTTATCTGTTGAAGGGCCTCTAGGTTGGTTCCATAGTTTAGCTTTTGTGAATTGACTTCCTATAAACTTTAACGGGGCTGTGCCACTGTAGTATGCTGATTTTCAGTTCTTTGGGTATAAACCAAGGAGTGGGATAGCTAGGTCAAATGGTGGTTCCATTCAAGTTTTCTGAGGTATCTTCATACTTCTTTCAATAGTTGCACCAATTTGCAGTCCCACCAGCAATGTATGAGTGTACCTTTCCCCCACATCCTAGTCAACATTTATTATTGCTTGAATTTTTTAAAAACAATTTTAATCTAATTTGTTATATATGACAGCAGAGTGCATTACAATTCATGTTACACATATAAAGCACAATTTTTCATATCTCTGGTTGTATACAAAGTATATTTACACTATTATGTCTTCATATGTGTTTTTAGGGTAATGATGTCCATCTTATTCCACCCTCAGAAATGAACTCCATGCAATGAACTTTCCTCTTAGTACTGCCTTCATAGTGTCCCAGAGATTTTTAAATTTTGTATTAGTGTTCTCATTTACCTCTAAGAATTTTTAATCTCCTCCTTGATGTCTTTTGCAACCCCTTGTTCATTCAGTAGCATATTAGTCTCCAGGTTTTGGAGTAATTTTTTTTTTCGTTTTGTCATTGATTTCTAATTTCATTCCATTATGATTGATAAAATGCAGGGTAGTATCTCTACTTTTTTGTATTTGGTAAGAGTTGCTTTGTGGCATAATATATGATCTATTTTAGAGAAGGATCCATGTGCAGCTGAGAAGAAAGTGTATTCACTTGTTGAAGGATGAAATAATCTATATAAGTCAGTTAAGTCTAAGTTATTGATTGTATTATTGAGTTCTATAGTTTCTTTGTTCAGCTTTTGTTTGGAAGATCTATCCATGGTGAGAGAGGTGTGTTAAAGTCACCCAAGATTATTGTGTTGTGGTCAATTTGACTCTTGAACTTGAGGAGAATTTGTTTGATGAACAAAGATGTGCCATTGTTTCGGATATATATGTTTATGATTGTTATGTCTTGTTCATGTATGGTTCCCTTGAGCAGTATGTAATGTCCATTTTTATCCCTTTTGATTAATTTTGGCTTGAAGTCTACTTTATTTGATACGAGGATGGAAACCTCTGTTTGCTTCTGCAGCCCATGTGAGTGGTATTATTTTTCCCAACCTTTCACCTTCAGTCTGTGGATGTCTTTTCCTATCAGATGAGTCTCCCGGAGGCAGCATATTATTGGGTATTTTTTTAATCCGATCTGTTAGCCTATGTCTTTTAATTGGTGAGTTTAGGCTGTTAATATTCAGGGTTATTATTGAGACTTGATTTGTATACTCCACCGTTTTTGTTGATTTTGTTATTTAACTTGATTTGGTTTCTCCTTCGATTGGTTCGTCCTTTAGTTAATACCTCCCTCTGCTGATTTTCATTATTGTTTTTCACTTCCTCATCATGGAATATTTTCATTGTAATGTGTTTGGTGTGGATCTGTTGTAATTTTGTACATTTGGTATCCTGTAAGCTTCTTGAATTCGGTTTTCCAATTCATTCTACATGTTTGGGAAGTTTTCTGATACTATTTCATTGAACAACATATTGTTCATTCCTTTAGTTTGGAACTCTATGCCTTCCTCTCTCCCAATAACTCTTAATTTTGGTCTTTTTTATGCTATCCCATATCTTAAATGTTCTGCTTATGGTTTCTTATCATTTTCACTGTGTGGTCTACATTTTTTCAAGATTATACATTTTGTCTTTATTGTCTGAGGTCCTGACTTCCAAGTGGTCTACTCTGTTGGTGATGCTTTCAATTGAACTTTTAATTTGGTTTATTGTGTCTTTCATTTCAAGGATTTCTGTTTGTTTTTTTTCTTTTTTAGAACCTCTATCTCCTTATCAAAGTAATCTTTTGCTTTTTGTAGTCGCTTATGTAGCTCCCTGTCGAAATGATCTTTTGCTGCCCAGATTTGCTCTTATATCATCCTTTAATTCACAGAACATTTTGATCATGAACATCCTGAACTCCTTCTCTGACATTTCTTCCACTGTGCTAGCCATGGATTCTAATAATGTGATATCTCGATTTGTTTGGGGCACTTTGTCTTTTCATGTTTCTTGTAGGTCTTCCTTCTAGTGGATCCAAGGCGTTATCACTTTTACCTATAGGTTTATAGTGCTCCTGTAGGGTTCCAATACCTTTCCTTTGTGGGCATGTTAACAGATCCCAATATAAACAATGTACCCCCTACTGGTACCACAATTCATTTGCTATTAAGACATTTACAGTTTGGTCACAATGTACAGAAATGTTGAATTCAATTATTATCTATGATAAAATCAGTAGGTTTGTAAAAATGTTTACAGTTTCAGACAGTAGAAGATGAACTGGTAGTGAGACATAGTACAATATTCTGAGGAGGTAGGATGTGAGGATATAGAGTTCATATATCTTAGGAAGTGTGCAAGAGAAATCTAATGAAGAGGGTTAGTAGCAGGAGAATAGGCAGGAAGTAATTTGGGGTAGACAAGTACATGGGAAGACAGTCGAGTACATAAAATAACACACATATGTATTGTGAAAAATGAAGGATGTTAAAACAGTAAAACTTGGGGGGGAAAGGCATATACAGCACAAGTATAATATACCATTTAGACGTCCCAGTCCTCAAAATCCTAGTTCATGCAAAGTATTTGGTTTCACATATATTGGGGATGTGAGGGCGGGAGAAGGGGGGGAGAAGAAAAAGATAAAAATAAATAAATAAATAAATCTCAAAGGAAGAGACCAGGATGTTAATTGCTTCGGTTGTAGATCAGTCTCTTCCTGCTTCCCTTCTCCTCCAATAGGTGGGGTTGTCTGTTGGTAGCGGGTATCTCCGCCCTCAGGATGGTGAAGGTCACCAGGTGGCAAGGCTGGTCCTGGTGCAGGGCACCTGGAAGTAAGCTGTGGCACCCGCCAGTCCCTGAAAGGAGACTGCACCTCAAGGGTCTCTTTTTGGCTCGTATGATCTGAGCGCCTGGTCCTATCTCTCTATCCTGCCTGAAGATTTCTCCAAACCGTTGCACCTTCTTCTTCTTGGGACCTCTCTCACTGGGGCCCCCTGGGCGGTGCCCTGGTTGCACTGAGCACCCGTCCCACTGAGAGCTGTTTTGTGTTGAGTAGTAACTGTTCTGGGTTACTGGCCGCTGGGGATGGGAGGAGTTGGAAACCAGGTACCTGACCAGCTGGAGTTCTGATCTTGGAGCTGCCCCCACCAAAGATGGCCAGGAAGGTGTCCCAAGATGGAGGTGGGCCACTTGGGCCATGGTGTTGTGTTGAGTTCTGTGGCATGCAGCATTATAGCTCTTGATGGTCTTCAGAGCCCGTGGGATGCCCCCAGGTGCAGGCAGACTACTGTACATAGGGTATTATGGCAGTAGCTGTGGAGTCGCACGGTGGAAGTGACCAGGGGAGCCCTACATTGGTAGAAGGTGGTCCCCTGCCTATTGGCGGCCGGAGTTCCTGGGGTGGGTAGCAGCTGATTGTCCTGCGTTGGTGTGGTGTGGTGTCTGGGAATTCTCTGCTGGTACTGATGAGGCCATCCTGCTAGGGCCTCGTGAGCTCTGCAAGGCCTAGTAAGTCAGGTTTTGGGTGTCGGGAGCCGGGAGTCTTGCTGTAATGCTGAGGCCTGGAGCCCTGCCCACCGGCACAGCACAGGTGATTTCTGTGCAAAAACAGCCATGTGAGGGTCCTCTATCACTTTCAGAGAAGCAGTATTCCCACTAGTTGAGACCCCAGTCATGGAGCAACACAGAATGCTGCCTCCCTCTGGCCTGCCATCTTGGATTCATGATTTGCTTATATTGTTGATAATTGCCTTCTGACTGGAGTGAGATGAAATCTTAGGGTAGTTTGGTTTGCATTTCTCTAATTGCTAGAGATGATGAACATTTTTTCATATGCTTGTTGATCGACTGCATTTCTTTGAGAGAAACCCACATAAATACAATTATCTCATACTAGACAGCAGTGCCAAAACCATACACTGGAGAAAAGAGTCTATTCAATAAATGTTGCTGGGAAAACTGGAAATCCATATGTAGCAAAATGAAATCAAACCTCTATCTCTCACCCTGCACAAAAATCAACTCAAAGTGGATCAAAGACTCAGGCACTAGAACAGAGACCCTGCACCTAATAGAAGAAAAAATAGGCCTAAATCTTCTTCATGTCGGCCTAGGATCTGACTTCCTTAACAAGACTCCTAAAGTGCAAGAAGTAAAATCAAGAATCAATAAATGGGATGGATTCAAACTAAAAAGCTTCTTCTCAGCAAAGGAAACAATCAATAACATGATGAGAGAGCTTACAGACTAAGAGAAAATCTTTACCATACGCACCTCAGATAGAGCACTAACCTCCAGGGTATATAAAGAGCTCAAAAAACTTAACACCAAACAAACAAATAACCCGATCAATAAACGGGCTAAGGAACTGAACAGACACTTCACAGAAGAAGTGACAGGCATATTTTAAAAATCACAAACATCATCTCTTAATTTGGAATTCTGTTCGTCACTTCTGCAGGCTGGGGTTATTGGTGACAGAGCACCATTGAACTGATTTGGGTTGGTGACAGTTTTTTTTTTCTTTTTAAAAGAGATACAACAGAAAGAAGCCTCCAAACTTTTTCATCCTTCTCCTCTCCCTTTGCTAACAAGCTTTCCAAATTCTCAAACCAGCAGTGGAGAAATGCCTATGAAACGGTCGTGCCGGAATCACACAGCAGACACGTCCTTGGAAACTTGCCCGAAATCAGACTTCTAAGAAAGAGTCGGGCTCCTCCCCTGGATATTTTTCTTGGAAGACAGACCTTGAAAATGGGCATCTGAGGAAATTCTTTTTGCATCATGTGCGACAGCTGAGGTGAAATAACCATCAGAATAGGGCAAGTGGAGGGTTGGGATCTGGGAGGAAGTGAAGTGACTGCACTGCCCTGGAGTCCCTAGAGGGGACAGCCTCCTGCAAGTGGGCACATGGGCTGGGGTTGGAAGACCAGAGGATGCCAGGAGTCAGAAGGTCTGACATGGTTGGAATCTGACAGGGCTAGGACCAGGCAGCCCAGCGATCAGCCAGCAGTCTGCCGGCCTGGCCACCCTCCCTCTCTGCCCATCAGGGCAGATGGGCAGCCTGGGAAACTGCATTTGCAGGCAGGACGCTGCTGTTTGTTTTGTCCTAAAGCACCCCACCGTCTGTGAGCTCTCAGCTCTCCATGCTTGTATTAAGTTCATGATGTTAAAAACGGTCTCGTTGTGGAAACAGATGTGACTATACCCCGATTTTCACCTGCTGAATAGCTTCATGAACACATCAACTCCATACAATGAAGATCTTCACTCTGGAAAGTATGCAATTTTAAATATTTGCTTTGTGTACCTTCTGTTTACCATGTATTCGCTTTGATAGTCTAAAATCGAAGTTAAATGTTTTAAAAAGGTTCTTGACCTCTTAATTGTAAAGGGAATAGCCGTTCATTTCCAAGGACTGGAAATGAGGAAAGACAAGACGTTATGGAAACAAGAGGGATTATTTTCTTCTTGCTGTGTCCAGATAAACAGCACAGATAAGATATTCCTCATCAGCAGGAGTCACGCGAGGACAGACCACATGGGGCTTTGCCGAGGCCAGTGGAAGACACTGTGCACGTGCTGGCCGGGGCTGCCCCGGTGCATGTGAAAGACAAATGAGGATGGATGGGGTGGGGTTGGCAGGTGGTCCCTGTCAGGGTGATTTAAAGTCTGACAATGTGGCCTCTGAGCAGGCCGCCAGGTAAATCAAAACGCACAGGTCGATAAGGATGTCGGAGCAGGTGTCAGGCCTTCTTCCAGAGGCCATTTGTCTCAACTGCAGCCGTCCATCAGGGCTGGGGTAGGAGCTGGAGTTGGCACAGCTTTAAGTGGGTTCATTCTGCAAACCTTGTTGTGTAAACAGCACTTCGCCCTGGAGGTCACAGCTGGAGAAGGCGTTTCCATACAGCCTCCCAGAGCCAAGCGTTATCCACGGGGTCCCTCAGTTGATGGCACATGCGTGGCCCAGCAGTCTTTCCAAGATTAGAGAGCCAGCCTCGCTGCATGGCAGGTGCCAGGGTCCTGAGCTCGAGGCTTGTTCAATGTAACAAACTGACAGAAGGCGAGGAAAGTATTCCACGCATGAAGCCAAGAAAGACCCTCAGGACGGACCGTGTCCTTCTCTATGTATTTGTCACATGTGGCATATAAAACGCTGAGTTCTGGGAGGCAGACAGGAAGCAGGGTCACAGAGCCTCTTAGAGCTGCGGAACCGGAGCATCCCAGCCGGTGCAGCCCACAGGAGCGCCTCCCTGAGGCCAGGCTTTGCCAGCTGTGTTGACTGCACGGAGCACTTTCTGCCCACCTTTGAAAGGCCTCGTGTGCACGTGGTTAGTTTCACCCAGCCGGGGATCCTGCCTACCAGGCCGCACCTTGGTTTGGGGTCCACTGAGTCCCGTGGTTTGGCCGGGTTCAGGTCCACTGCCCTTGGAGTGGGGAGAGAAAGTACTGAATTTGCTCGGGAGTGGGTTTTGCCAACAGCAAACCTCGAACCAGATCCTGCAGTTTCGGAGCTGATTTAGGTCAGTGGCTTTCCATCCAAGGAAGAGGTCACTTGGGTGGAGCTGACTTTTAAATAAAAACACTGCCCCAGAAGTGCACGTGTGCCAGCTGGCCCGTCCTGAGCATCCTTGGGTACAACAAGCCATCGGCGTGGCTCCTACCTGCCTG
This sequence comes from Spermophilus citellus, assembly GCF_964194105.1. Lineage (NCBI taxonomy): Eukaryota > Metazoa > Chordata > Mammalia > Rodentia > Sciuridae > Spermophilus > Spermophilus citellus. The sequence continues at coordinate 93,304,723 of NC_138195.1, forward strand.
CCCAGGTGGCAGGAGTACACACATGTGCTGTGCTTGTAGACACATGTGCACACACAGAAAATGGCAGTGCATGCTTGCTGCCACCAAGTGCTGACCCCAAAGAGCTTTTCTGACAAGGCCCCCTGGCCCTGCAAACAGCTGCCCAGTGGGTGTGACGTGACCTGGCCTGTCCTGTCGACCAACCACACTGGCCTGGCAGCTGCAGAAGTCACTCTCAGAAACAGGACTACTGCGTGGCATGGGTGATGGTAGGTCTGTCTCAACTGGTCACCACTTCAGGGAAGGCACGATGGGGCCAGACCAGGGTGAAGCCCAGACATGCCCTTCTGCAGGCCCTGGATAAGCCACACCCTCTCTCCTGAGCATGAAAGAGGAGCTTGGGCCGTCCTGAGGGTGCAGGTGTGAGAGGACAACCAGGAAGACCCCCTGGAGCCCAGAGACCACCCTTCCCCCAGTTTGTCCTCCAAGGCTGACTTCTGGGCCATCAGCTTCAACTTCCTGGTCCTCCCCATCAGTTTGACCTCCAAGTTCATTCCCCTGCTGACCACTGGACTATTTCTCATGCACACACAGAATCATCCCTGAGCGTGACTTCACTGTTCTCTAAACCAGCACAGGCCCGCGGGCCTCTCCTCAGTTCACACTGAGGGCTTGGCACTCGGCCTGGGCTGGCAGCGCCCAGGTGCCCAGAGAAGAGGAGTCTGCTTCCAGGCCCCCAAAGCTATCCATGAGAGGACAAAGCCCCAGGCATCTTGCCTCTCCTGGGCCCTTTTAATCCCTGAGCTGTTCTCTGTAAATGAAGGGGGCACCAGAGGAAGGGATTAGCAGGGCATGTGGGTCTCTTTGGTCCTGTTTACAGGGTAAACAAGGGGAGATCTCTACCTCGTCCTGTAATTCCTCGATTTACTCTCAGTTTACCAAGTATTGATCCTGGGAAAGCATCTGTTTTATCTTTTCCAGGCATTTGTTGGGGGTGGGAGAAGGAACCAGGCCCCAGGAAGTTCTTTGGGGGCCATTGAATGGACTGGAGGACTGCAGGGGTCTGGGAGAGAGGCTGGGCCTGCCAGCTGCCCCTCATCCTCTGCCATCTCAGGTCACTGGGACATCTGGAACCTAGAAGGTGTCCTGAGCCACCCCTCCCCCCATCCACCCACCTGTCCGTTCACCTTCCTTCTCTTCTCACACCGGGACCTTCCCCCCATCCCGTCCGGACTCCGAGAGCTCCATCCTTTGTCTTCCCTGTGCCCAGGAGGAATGGCTGGGTGCTGTGCAGGGTGGAGCAGCCCAGGCAACCTGCCTAAACACGCTCCCTGCCCCTGCAGCCCACCCTGCACAGCACCTCTTACCTGCAGGCAGAACATGGAGGAATCTGGCCCCTGCACTTCTGCACCTTCCTTTCTTGCTACCTTCCCTCTCCACGGAGTCCTGGCCACCCTCCCCACCGGCAGACCCTGAACCCAGTGCACACCCTCACCTCTGTGACTTGTCATTGCGGCTCCTGTGCCCAGAGAGCTCTGTCCCCCCTCAGCTCTGCCCAGCCGCTTCCTGTTGGCCTTCCCATCACCTCCCCCAGGAACCCCTAGTCATGCGACTCCACCCATCCCTCCTCACCTCCCCAAAGAAGCAGCAGTGTACCCCTTTGTCCCCTAAAGGGCGGCTGACAGAGTCTACCCAGCACTAAGTCCACAGCTGCCTGCACATCTGTTGTTTCTGAGATTTGGGGCACAGGGGTCCATCACCATTATCTCAAAAACAAAGGTCGCCAGGGTTATCGCTACTGCAGCCTACAGGACAGCCTTGTTCTTTTATTGAACATCTTCAGTGCACGTTGAAGGGTAGGGTGGCTCTGGCGGGCTGCGTTCTCCAGGGGCCTCTATTCACACGCACACACCATTGTGTATTTTATCACCCCCCTTACTCGCGTCTGTTCACAGGCAACATGCAGTCACATGAGGAGGAGGTGCAATGTGTGTGGGATGGCGATGGCTACCAGAGGCTGAGACTGAAACCCAGCTGAGCTCAGCGTCCCTCTACCGGGCCTTGCAGTCCTCTGCTGAGCGTCTCTAAGGACGGATGAGTGCAGTGCTGTGTGACATGTCTTTTCATCTGCCGTCCAGAGTCTGTCCTCAAACCCGCAGCGCCGGACCACAGGAGACTTCACCCAGCGACTGCAGGCTCACAGTTCTCAGGACGGGCACTTTGCCTGTCTCTCCTCTCCAGTCCTGTTCATTTACTGTGACCTGTAGCGGACACTAGAATGTCCTGTCCCAGCTGGCCCACATCTGCTGGGCTGCACGCCTGGAACCATCTTGGCTGGAGGGGTCCCTCCCTGCTGTGGAGGCCGCTGGCCAGGCAGACCCAGGGGTCCCAGAGGGAAGACGGGACCTCCAATGTGCTCAGTTCACTGCTCGACGCCCTGCTGTCTCCACAAGAGGGAAGCTAAGAAGCGCTTGGAATGATGTTCCACCCTGGCATCTGGTCAGCGTGGCTGGTGTGCACGGGGACACAGGCACCCTGGGCTGCTGCTTCTCCTCCTCCACAGGTGCTGAATCCGTGTGAACTGCAGGGTCCTCCTGGGGGACACCTCGATGCTGCTCTAGGGACACAGAGATGCAGGAGGCCTGGCTGTACTCTGAAGCCCGCAGGCCTGAGGGGGATGGAGGACTGTTAGAAGACGATGACAGGACCGCAGGATAAGGGGACCCAGAGTGTGCCCACGCCCTGGTCCCTGGAGGCCTCCCTGGAGACGGCTCCTCAGCCGCGTCTGGAGCGGGCATCACGATGGAGACCCTACCAGAGGCCTCACTAGCTGGGGCCTTCACTGGTATGTCTGAGAACATCATTTCTCTTCTGGTCCCAGCTCAGCCACATCCTCCCTGGGGGGCTCTCCAACAGGGACCCTGCACACGTGCCTCTCTCCCTCCACGTGGACCACCCAGCTTTGAATGGCACACAGTGCTGCCAGCCTCTGCCCTCCCTCCCTGCACTGTGAAGAGGGGCTGGAGAGAAGGGAGTCCCATCTTCCCTGAAGTAGGCAAGGCCCAGGTCACCCCCCAGCCCATAGGCACAGACAAGGTCTTAGAGATGCCAAAGATCTGGGCTTATGGTGCCAAGACCCACAATGGAGGCAGGGCCCACCTGGAACCAACTCTGAGTCTTCTCTCGTCCTCCTTTCCCCTGCTCGACAGCTGTTCCGGGTCTGAGTAGGAGCCAGCACTGTTCTGGGCACATCTGGCCCTGAGCCTGTCTCAGGAAACTCAGATTTACAAAAAAAAAAAAAGGGAAGGTAGAGACACAGACTTCACACACTAGACCAAAAAAATGCCAGGAAGGCAACAGAAAGTGCTGATGGTCAGCCATGAGGGCCAGGAGGCAGGGTAGGAGGAGGGTGTCTTAGCTAGTCCCCTACTGCTAACAAAGCAGACAGACAGGGTGAGTTATGAAGGAAAGAAACTAATGATGGCTCTGGGTTCCGGTGCAAGGTCAAAGGGCTGCAGCTGGTGATGACTTCTTGCTGGCTGAGTCCCAAGGTGGCATCATGTGATAAAAGAACTAGCCAAATATCCTTTATAGCAGAGCCACTCTGGAGATAACCCACTGATCCATTAATCCATTAATCCCAGGAACAGATTCACCCACTCTGAGAGCAGGGCCCTGATCACTTATTAAGGGTCCCACCTCTAATATCTCAATGGGGATGAAATCTCAACATGAGTGTAGGAGAGGAAAAACGGTCCCAGCTTTAGCAGGGAGCCCATGCAGGAACTGGCAGGGTGGAAAGAGGACCCCGGAGAAGAGGAAGGTGGGCACAAGGAGCCACACACAGAGCCAGGGTGCTAGCTTTTCAAAGAGCTTGAACCAGAAGATCAAGAGTCATGCCCACCCCATGCCACTCAGCAACAAGGTCCTGCCATGTCACCACCACGCTGGCTCCTGTTGGGAGCTGGCAGAGAACCCACTTGTGTTAATTTGAATAAATCAAACATGTACCTTTAACACCTAAAAGAAAGGATGGCAAAAAAAAAAAAAAAAAAAAAAAAAAAAAAAAAAAAAAAAGCACATGCCCTGTTTGGGAGAATGAAAGTCATGGGGATTTTCTATTGAAAAAGAACTGAAACGGAGCCCGTGAGAAACAGTTGTTCCAGGAGAAACTCGAGTTTTCCCCTCAGGCAGTGGGACATCTCTGCCCGGGCCTGCAAGAGGCCAGCAGGCAGAGCCCATTAGGTGAAATGGATCCATCCCAAACTGGTAATCTCATCAAAGGGGTCCTGGGGGAAAGCGCCTGGGTGACCCCGAGCTAGGTCCTGGAAGGAAGTGTTTGCCCCAAATGCAAACAAGACTCTACTCCAGGGAGGATTAAGACCCCCACTCCTGCTCATCCACCAGGCTCCCGTCCTCAGTGCCAGAAAGACCAGCCAAGCCTTTGAGAACATCCTGTTTGTTCAGGGAAGGTTCCTAACACCACTATTCTTCCCAATTGCCTTGTTTTTAAACTTGTTTTTAATTATAAAACCAAAGGAGCATGTTGCCTTGGCACCCACTCCCGCAAGAGGGGCCCAGAGAGCTCTCCCAGAGACTGCAGTGATCGATACCAAATTAAAACTCATGACAAAAGCAAGTTAGGAAACAGCAGCTCCTGAGCACTTCCTGGGCTGGTTGCTGATGTCTTTTCCTAAGTGCAATAAAGCAACAAACTTTTACATCTCAATTTGGAAGTTGGCAGCTAGAGGCTTGTTTCTCAAGAGTGATCTGCTGAGGGGAGACTTACTATGGGCAGAGGGAAGCGAGTCTCTTCCTCCAGGACAGCCCCGGCAGCGGGGATGGGCTGCATCACCGAGCAGGGGCCTCCAGCCTGCAGCTGATGGCTTTGTTGGCCTGTGGATGCCCTGTAGATGAGGTGGCCGATCTGAGGGCCAGCTGCTGCCTGCTGTTCTGAAGGATACAGAAGGTGGTACACTCCTGTGACCCCAATGACTAGGGAGCCTGAAGCAGAAGGATTGTAAGTTGGAGGCCGGTCTTGGAAACTTAGTGAGACCCTGTCTCAAAATTAAAAAAAAAAAAAGGACTGGGGATGTAGCTCAATGGTAAAGTGCCCCTGAATTCAATCCCCAGTACCAAAAAGAAGAAGGGGGGGGCAGGAATTGTTGTAGATGGCACCAGAGATGGTCTGAGATGGACCACATGAATGTTCCCAACCCACATGACCATAATGCCAAGCATTGGGAGCATGCAGTGTCTGGCAAGATGACTGTCAGTCGGTATGTAAAACGCCCACTCGTGATTGGAGCCACTTCCTGTCACTTTCTGTCTAGGTGGCACAAGTGGGATCTTGGCGAGGCAGGGGGATGAGCCTCCATTGCCTCCCCTGGGCTGCTGGGTGGGGGTGATAGACCAGCCACCCCAGAGGCACCCACTCTGCCATGAGAAGCTGAGCTCAGGAAGCGGCAGGAGGCAGGACGCAGGGGAGGACAGGCCTAAGTGCAGCTGTGGCTAGGACCCGAGAGACTGGAGGCCACAGGGGAGCAGCCACTGTGAGGCTCACGGGGTACAGCAGACACTGCCCCAAGCGTGGCACTGGGGGGGAGCTCCCTGGGGGTGCTGGGTCAGCAGAGCCCAGGGAGGACGGACTGAATGCTGGACTGCAGGAGATGCCCTGAGGCCAAGGGGAAATGGAGAAGGCGCAGGAAGAACTGAGAGGTGCCCTGACCTGGTGGCTCAGAGGATGCCAAGGGCCAGGTGAGGAGCCGAGGAGGGAGTGGGGGTGGAGGGACGGGTCTTCCTGGGGCGCCACGGTGGCTCATCCTTCTAGGACTTTCCTGATCTTTCCAGATCTTCCCAAGAGCCTTTCACAATTCCCACTTGTGGCGAGCTGTTCCAGGAGAAGGTACGCATCAAGGCCCTGCTTTGGCAGGGACTGCCAAAATCCTGCATGAAGCTGGGAGAAGTCAGCTGGACCAGAGGCCACAGAGGAGGGCACGGGGCCTCCAAGAGGGGAGGCCAGTCCCCTGTCCCACCTTCCCCTCTTCTTCAGCCAGGGGGAGGGTGGGCACTCAAATGGGAAGGGGCGGGATGCCATGCCGGGAAAAACACCATCAGGAGCCTGTGCCCCCTCCTGGGGGAGGGTCCGCAACCCCCAAGGCAGAGAAACTGCACCAAGGGAAAGGGCCAAGTGGGTTAGGGGAGACTGCAGAGGAGAGCCACTGACAGGGAACCAGGGCCGCACAACTGAGAACAGCTTCTGAATGTGGCCTGGGAGCCCCCAGGGAGGAGCACATCCCATCCGGAGGCCCAGTGACTTCCTGGGAAGCCACCGATTTCAGAGAGGCCCAACTGGTTTAATCAACTTACACCCTGCAGGAGCCCCAGCTGTCCTGGACCGGGAGGACCAGCAGGCCAGGAGACGCAGGGGAATCGACCAAAGGCTGACGACTGCAGTGAAGGCCCCTGGGGCTTCAGGGCCTGAAGAATCGAGGAGCTCAGGTTGACAAGGAAGGTGGGGGTGCGGAGGTTGCCAACACTCGAGATCCACGGGACACACTAGGCTCTGGTTTTAAAAAGGGATTTCAGTAATAATGGAGTACACCGCGCATCATGAACAGTGAGGGCAAGCATTCAACACACAGGCTGACCCGCAAGTCCAAGGCATCTGGGAAAGGGTCCATGTAGCTGACCCGGCAGATTTCTGGGCACCTTAGATGCAAATACGCAGGAGGAACTGGGTCAGGCTGAGCCCTACAGGAGGAGCCTCTTGGATCAGTGCACCTCTCTCCAGGGATACTGCAGGACCATCCAAGCAGGTGGGGCACACTCCGCCTATCTCAAGTACTAAAATGGTCCCTCCAGGTCAGACCGAGGCCTGAGGACCTTGTGCTTCGGACTGGTGCTGGACTCAGGGCTGCAGCTGCACACACGCAGGCCTCTGCTGCCCTCCAGTGGTCATTGTGCAGCTTTGCCTTCAGAGTCCTGGGAATGGGAAGGTGGAGTCAATCAAGGTCCTGGGGTCCTCTAAGTTGTCCTCTCCTCTCAGGACTAACACCCTGAGTTATAGAAAAGTCTCCAATGCCCCAGTTAGAGTCTATAACTCAACTATGCTCCAAATTTTAGAAAAGATAAATCCAATTCCTTAACTCAAATAAAAAGCAGATCTACCAGATCCACAAGATGGACAAGTAGCATCCTGCCTTATCCACAGTTTCAGTTATCCAAGACCAAGGTCCATCTGAAAATATCAAATGGAAAATTCCAGAAATAAGCAACTCATATGTTTTAAAATGCACAGTATTAAGCAGCATGATGGGATCTGGCACCACCCTGTCCTGCCCTGCTCAGAATGCAGCATCCCTTTGTTCAGCATGGACACCACCAGGCTACACGCCCGGTCAGCTGAAGGAGCTGCTCTGTTACTACCGACTGTGTCAACTGGCAGTGCTTGGGGTGCAGCCGCTTGCTTTACTCAGTAATGGTCCCAAAGCACAGGAGCACTGTCACCAGGACAGGAAGGGTGGAAGGACAGAAGCACTGTGAGGTGACGGGCAGGGTGTGTGGGGAGACAGCGGGCCCAGGTCTGGTCCTGCTCGGCTTCAGTGCAGTGTTGGGGGGTGCCTGCTTGGCAGAGATGCACCAGAATCTCAGTTTCCAAGGTGCCCAGCAGGAGGCAGCGCTGCTCCCCAGAGAGGGGCTGACCCACCCCTGGGTAGCAAACTCCCGGGAAGGGCAGGGTGGCACATCTGTGCTGCTCTGAGGGCCATCAAGCTGTCGCCACTCCTCAGTGCCAGCTCCGCACTGTGGACACTCAGGGAGCCGGTCCTGGCTCTAGGAAGACCTTGCTAACAGAGTCCCCTAGCTAGGGTGGACCTGAGAGTGTCACTGGTTGTTCCTCATCTAGAGCAGCCCCTTCAACTTGCAGCTAAGGAAACTGAGACCCAGGGGAAGGGGAAGCGGCCACAGGTAGGAAACAGGACCTGACCACCTGAGAGCAGGACCAGGTGGCAAGACCCCAGTCCACCCTCCGGCTCTTTTCTGAGTTCCCAGGCTGTCACTCCAATGGTTTCTGCTTGGTGCATGGGATGTGGGTGGTGACACTAGGGACATCTCAGGGAATGGAAGCTCTGGGTTGGGCTTTGACAGCCCAGGCCCCGCAGCACAGCCCCGGCCTCCTGCTGCTCTCGTTGCTCACTCCCACCTTGGAGAACCAACCCTGCCTGCCACCCTCTGCCTTCCCTGTGTGGACCTCCGCTGCTGACCCCAGGGCCATGGCTCCCAAGGGCACAGCCAGTTACCTCTGGAAGTGCGGCAGCAGGCAGGAAGCACACACAGCGCACCTGCGCTGGACAAAGGAACCATCCCCATTCTGAGCAGCACACAGCCGTGGCCCCCCTTACCATGAAAGCAGCTTGCAGACTTATGACTTGTGCCACAGAGGGCCCTTTCTCAGGCCCAGGTCTTTTCTGTTTGTCTCCCTAGCACCGCCCAGCTCCGGCCCTCAAACAGCAAGGGCTGCATGGATGTGTGGTGTAGACAGAAGCAGAAGGGCAGGGTGGGCGTGCACCTGCCCAGTCAGCCGCTCCCTTAGGTCCAGATGGGAGGGGCCCATCTGAAACCAAGGGCCGTGTCACCTTGGGCAAGTCACTTCACCTCTGAGCTTCAGTTTCCTCATCTATAAAATAAGGCCTACCACCTTCACAGGGTTTTTGTGGGGCCCACCAGAGACAGGCGATGTCGACTGTGTGTCCTGAGACCTGCTAGCCATTGAAGGCTGCAAGACCTTTGCACCCTATCTCTACCCCACCCCACTTTCTTGTTTAAGTCCTCGGGTGGGTCCCTGGGCAGGGAATGTGGCATCGTGGCCAGGGAGCAGCCGGATGGGACCAGACCCTTCCTGCCATATCACCAGTACCTGGGAGATCTGCCAGCTGCTGGCCTGGGCACAGTTTCTCAGCTCTGGCTGAGGCCCACTTTGGGTTTTCTCCAATGGGTCACAGAGTGACACTTATAAACTGTAATAAGTACAAAAGCTAGAAAGTGGCAATGCCAAGGCAAGCCCACTACACGACTGACACCATTAGACTCAATAGACACGAGCCTGCTGTCACGTGGTTCACAGTGTCTGGCCCCAGCCCCCCTTCTCCCCATCCTGGATGCAGAGAGAATAGCTGGGACCTGCCCCTGGCGGCAACTCTGCAAGGCCTGTGGTGGGGCTGCAGCCGTGTTCCGGGGCAGCCAGGGCGGGGCCGTGTGCACAGGGGCCTGCCACACAGGGCCGGGGAGGCTCCTGCAACCCCACTGTGGCTGTGGCTGAGGCCCTGCTTGCAGTCGCACACACTTCCTGCCCCCCTCCTAGTGGGTGTCACCCAACCCTGGTCACAGGACCCTTAGGTCTGAGGAGCCTTCAGGACTGCCTGTGCATGTCCCACTGGGCTGAAAGGACCAGCCTGGGGCCCTGGCTGCTTCAGGTTGGGGATGGCTGGAGGCAGAAGGAGCTCAGGGCCCCATCTCTTTGGCTAGGTGAGGAGGCCCGTCTGGCCCAGCTTCCTGGTTCCTTGTGCCCTTCCTAGTTTTGCATAAGCTCTGAAGCCAGATCTCTGGGAAGAGAGCAGCAGCAGGGGATCAAGAGACAGAGATGGGTCCTGTAGGGCTGGGACTCTCTGAGGCCCAGAGTTCTGCAGGGCTGCTCGGGGCCTGCAGACTGGCACCTTCCACCAGCCTCTTGGGCTTCTGGAAATAGAATCCTCTGGATTTCCACTCTGTGGTAACTTAGGGGCTGAAAGGGCTCAGCTCTGCATCTTGTCACTGACTCAGCCCACACCAGTGACAGTCTCCCCCATCGTCCCAATGCAACTGGCGTCCCACAGCCACTAGCCTGTCTGCCAAACACCACACCTAGATATGCCCCAGCTAATTTGTGAGTCTCTTCCTGGACCAGGTTGTAAAAATTCCCTATAAAAAGGCAAATGTCATAATCACGTGCAGACTTTCACTGAGCAACCAGTCCCTCCCAGCTCCCGGGGGACATGGCGCTGGAGCAAGGGCCTTGTTGCTCTTCTTGGTCTCCCACAGTGCCTGGTGGATTCGGGGGGTCAGGGAAGCCTGTGGGCTCAGCAGCTCATCCTGGGGCTCAGCAGTTCATCCTGGGGCTCAGCAGCTAGACTCTTAAGGTGAGTAGCATAGGGGGCTGGGGAGGAAGGGGTCAGTGTCCCCATGGATGGGCTTCGAGAATAACTGATGTGTCTTGATCATCTGTTTTTGCAGCCAATGCTGCATTTCCCAAAAGTGTTCTTTTTCTCCCAGGAAGAGTGTCTGCAAAGCAAGCTCTTAGCTCCTCTGCTTTTCCTCCTATATCTACAAGAGTGGTGACATTTTCAAAGCTTGTTGGAAGATTGGTTACATTTGCAGGTCTGCGAGGTGAGAATTAGTTGAGCTTGTGTAAGAAATCTGGGTCGTGTGTTGAGGCTGTTCAGAATTTTAATTCTTTACCTTTTAGAAAAGGATTTATAAAATTACCTTAGGACGACAATGTTTCCTGCAAAATACCAGATGTGCTTTTAGATTTCTGCATGTAGCACACTCGCTGTTAATGTTATTCACAATGCTCTTTTCTCAGAAACAGGATAATGAGATTATGTGTGAGGTTTATCCAAAGAAGCTTGCTGGGAAAATAGGGAAAGAAAAGACAGGTGTACAATACAAAAAGAAAACACAGTATCCATCCAGAGTGGGTTAGAGTCAGCCTAGCTTTTTGCCTGTGGGTGCTCAATCTGGGCCTCTCTGGACCTCAGTGGGTGTATCTGTCCAGTGGGCACAGTAGCAATACAGCCTCATGTGTTTGTTAGAGGAGAAATGCAGGGAAGACCCTCGGAGGCATGTGGACCAGCCACCACCTAACCACAGACTTCAGGGGCAAGCCCAAGGCCCTGGCTGCCTTCGGGAGGAAGCGAGACTTGCACATCTCCAGTGATAATTAACTTCATTTTTAAAATATTTTTTAGCTTTTTAGATGGACAGAATATCTTTATTTTATTTTTATGTGGTGCTGAGGATCAAACCCAGTGCCTCATGCATGCCAGACTAGCCTACTACCACTTGAGCCACATCCGAGCCCCAATTTTTACTAGAAGAGATGTTGGTCAGGAGATATTTCATTAGGACAAATAAGTTCAAGGGATCCATTTGTACAGAGTGGTTCTTTAGGTAATAGTGCATTAGGTCTTGAAAATTTCTGAGATAGAAGATTTTAAATGTTCTCACTACAAAAATAATAAATATATGGGGCAATGTGTGTGCTAACTAGCTTGATTTCACCACTCAATGGTGCGTACATGTATCAAGACATGTTGTACATTATAAATGCATGTAGTTTTTATTTGTCATTTATAAAATAGAAGAGAATATAACTTCTACAAGTAACTTACTGCCAATTATGGTATAATTCATAGACATACAACTCCCTTATTGAATGTATACAATTCAGCGGTTTGGAGGATATTCGTGGATGCATGCAGTAATTGCCACAAACTTAGAACATTTGCATCACCTTGTAAAGACACTCTGTATCCTTTAGCCGCCACAACCTATCTCACTTTTAATCTACTTTCTGTTTTTTCCTGATTCCCCTGATCCTGACATTTGCTGTGAATGACATCCTACAGTCTGTGGCCTCTTGCAGCTAGTTTCTGTCGCTCAGCTGAACACCATTGGGATCAGCTGGGTTGCAGCGCAGATCGGGGCTGCCTTCTTTTGCCTGGCTGAGTGATATTCCTTTGCAAGGATGCCCATGTTTCCTTCATCCATTGCCAGTTGTTGAACATTCAAGGTGCTTCTACCTTTGGGCTATGGTGAACAGTGCTGCTGTGAACATTTGTGCCCAAGTTTTTGTATGCACACAGATTTTCATTTCTCTTGCATTTACCTAGAGTGGAACTGCTGGGCACAGGGTGACTGTTTTCTGAGGAAGGGCCACTGTTTTCCAGAGAGGCTGTGCTATTTCCCATCCACACCACAGAGAACATGGCCTCATTCCACCCTCAACAGTGCTCCCTGGTACCTGGGTTCTTGGTGCTCCACAGACCTGTGGGTATGACATAGTGTCTCGGGATTTTGATGTGCAGTCCCTAATAATTAAAGGTGCACAGCACAGGCTACAGCACAAGCTACAACACAAGTTTTTGAACATTTTCAAATTTGAATAGTGAGAACATGTGTGTTGATCATACCATTCCCTTGTTTTTTTGTGTGCATACTCATTGTTTTAAAATTTTTTTGGTATTTTGCCGATAGAGTATTTATTACACATTGAGCCCTCAGAAAATAGTTGAGATGCTTTAGGGGCAGAAGATCTGGGGTCTGAGAAGCCCCACCAAGCTTGCCCCCAGTACCTCAGTCTGCTTCCTGGCGGTCTGCAGGGAAGGCCAGGACAGTTCTTAACTCAGCCTCCAGCCCTGAAGTCCCCTGAACCGCTGCCTTCCCAAGAAGGTACTTCCTGTAGCAATGCCTCAGAAGTCCACTAGAGCCCTCTCAAACACAATATGTTACAGAGGATTTTTAAATGCCTAAGAGTGCAGGATGGCTGTGCCTCTGTCCCCATGGGTCCCCATGGCCTGCCCCATGCCACAGACGTTGATGGTCAGTGGGAGGAGCTGCAGGTCAGTGTCCTCTGCAAGCCCACACTCCCTCCTCGTGTTCCAACAATGTCATGCCACCCTGGCCACTCAAAGCCCAAGTCCAGTCTGACCCTAGAGGGCTGGCTCTATTTGTCCTCCCTCCTTCCTGACAGAGACTTCTGGAAATGGGTCTCTGAGGGACGGCATGGTCAGTCCTTCCCATGCACGATGGATGAATGCTCACATCCTTCAAGTTCATAGGTCCATATGCTGAAATTCCCACCCCAAAGATGAGGACTTCGGTGGAGGAGGGCTTTGGGAGAGGACTAGGTGACAAGGGTGGAGCTCTCAAGAATGGGATTAGTGCCCACCTGAGAGGGGCCCCAAGAACTGTCTCACGGCTTCTCACACAATGAGGACCCTCCCAGACACAAGGAGACCAGCACCTGCACCCTAGGCTCCCCAGCCTCCAGAGCTTTGAAGAGGACATTTCTGTTGTTCAAGACGCAGGTTGTGGTGCTGCTGTGGCAGCCGGAGCTGACCGAGACACCATCCTTGTCATGTGGGCCTCCCGGGGTCTGTTTGAGTAGCCTCCTCTCAGTGGTGGTATCGCAGCCCTGGCTACTGTCAGGAAAGTGAGCAGCCAGAGGAGCACCAAGAGGATTCCTCCAGACCTGGGATTGTCCGGGGACATGGTGAAGGCCAGCCTCACAGGACTGGACAAGAGAGCCTCCCCCAGCTGGGGACAGAGGAGCTCTGGGAACCCCAGCCCCGGGCAGCTAGACTGCACCCTCCTGCTTCCCGAGCCGGTGTCAAGGCCTGACAACACTTCAAATGTCTCTTGTTCCTCTTTATTACCTTCCTTTATTTCAAAGAATATAAGCAGTACCCTGGGCCTTCAGCATGCCCCCTTGACCTACCTTCCACCCTTGCTGGCCTGAGCTCCCTGAAGGGGTCAAGCAGAGAGGCAGGAGCTGCCAGCCCCCAGTGGACTCTCCTGCCCGTTTCCTCCCAGAGGACCGTGAGCTAGCCCAGGAGCAGTACTAGGTGGCAGGGCTCCGTCTGAGGGCTTCCTGGAGGCCGAGGCCAGGCCTTCAGTAGGTCTTGCCAATCTTCTGCGAGCTTTAATTTTTTGCAGGCTGCGTATAATCAGGCCCAACAGGGAGGGTGTCCTTCATCAGCTGCACCTTCCCCCAAGCCACCCACACAGGAGGGGCGTGTGGGGGTCACTGACTGCGACACCTCCTCAGGGGCAGGCTGGACCCCAGGCCGTCATAGTACCACCAGCAGTGGGCAGTTCTGCGGCCAAGTGTCGCTGTTTTATTTGCTTTGGTGAAGTGCATCAGACACCACCGTGTGGCTAAAACAGGGCTGGGTGAGCTCTCCGCACGGCTGGAGGCTCTCCCCAGCAGCAGGTCCTGAGCCAGGAGGCAGATGCCCCGCTGAGGGTCATCTCTGGTCTTCCTCTGATGAGCTTCAGGGACACACTGAGGGCCACACCCCTGCCCACGGGACCCACAGGCTCTCCCCTGCAGAAAGCCCCTCCCTCTCCTGCCCCCCACCCCGCGTTATGTTCCCTTAGAAATCTGTGGCTGTCCTGACCCGTATCTCATCGTCTCCTTTGAAGGTGGCTGTTAGATTTTCTTTCTGCTTTGATCAGGTCCCAGGCAGGGGCAAGGCCCGTGTGTTGCCCAGCTCAAAGTGCCAACAGCTCAAACAAGCATCTTTTGAAAAGCTTTATCAATTTTCCTCCCGACATGGGCAGACATTGCCCGTCTTGCACCTGGGCTGAAAGGTCAACAGTGATGAACGGTGATGCTTCTCAGGATGTGAACCACTCCAGCCTGCAGACCGAGGGCCTGGCTGCTGCCCACCTGCAGGCAGAGGCTGACCCCCTCCTTCAAGGCTGTGCTGTCTTCTCGCCTAGCGGGTAGCGCTCCCAAGGCGGTCCATTCATTTCCAGGTCCCAACCAAATTAAGCTAATTGTTTTTTAAACTCCCAAAGAAGTAGCTTCAATACGAGATAATTAGGAATAAGGAAACCCCCTGGATCGCCTCTTCCAGACTTGGAGGGAGACCCAGCGGAACCAATCATGGATGTTTGGGTCTGAAGTGAGCTACAGAGTCACAGAGGGCCTCTCATAGTCGAAGAGGCTGAGGTTTAGAGAGGAAGGGGCACAATTCGAGGTCACCAGAGCAGTCAACGGGTGGTCCCAGCCAGAGCCACACTCTGATGATGGGTCCCGCCACCCTGCACAGCCACGGGGAGCAGTGACCTGACTCAGCTCTGCCTCCCCCTCCCCCAGAGGGCCACCAGCCAACCCCTAGCTCTCCTGGAGACTCATTCCCTACATAGCCCACCCAGGCTCCTTCAGGTCGTCCCTCTAATCAAGTTCCCCAGGCACTCCTTAGGGGAACAGGTCCCCAAATATGAGAGCCCCCAGGGTCACCTTAGAAAACACGCTTGGTGCCAGGGCTTGGCTTAAACCACTGGGGGAAGCCCAACGAGATTCCAAACTCCAATGTCGGCCTTTCTGCCTGAGGTTCCGGCTTCTGCACTAAGACCTGCAGACCCCATGATAAATGGACTGATTTTCCCAACTTTCTGTCCTCCTTCTTTTAAAAAAAAAAATGAAGCTGATTTTTTGTCACTACATATGAAAGTAATGAATGTCAAGAGTAGGAATTGTAACCTAATAAGAAATGTACATCTGGTCCTGCTCCTGGCTCCTGACACCCAGAGCCCCAGCCCCCGTCACTTCTGGAGCCGCGGACGTGAGGGTGCATCTTCCCTGATAAGACTGAATCTTAGTTCCAGGTTCCTACCCAAGAGCTGTCCCTTAGACAGCCAGAGTGGCAAACGTCCTTCAGGTGGGAATAGGGTAACTGGCACAGGTCCCCTGGATGACTTTGGGATGAGGTTGGTCCCCAGAAGGCCAAGACATAGCTAAATGGCTAGAATTAGCCCTATACTCCTTACCTCTGGGAGGAGAGGGGCTGGAGAGGACCTAATCAATTGCCACTGGCAATGATTTAATCAATCATGTCTACATAAAGAAGCCTCCATCAAACCACTAAAGGTGGGATTCAGAGAGCTTACAGGCTTGTGGACATATCGAGGTGCCGGGAGGGTGGGGCACCCAGGGACAGCCCTAGGCACCTCTTCCCTTTCACTGTTCCTGGGTTGGAACCTTTAGAATAAACTGCTCCCTGTTGAGTCTCCCTAATACAAATATCCAAAATTGAAAATCTGAACCTTTTTGAATGCCAATAGGATGCCACAAGAGGAAAACTCTACATCATGAAACTTTGTTTCATGCACAAAATTATTAGGAGTATTGTACAAAATTACCTTCAGGCTATGTGCATACTGTGGGTATAAAACATAAATCGATTTTGTATTCAAATTTGGGTCTCATCCCCAAGGTATCTCATTGTGCATGTACAGATACTCTAAAATCTAAATATTTGAAATCTGAAATACTTCACTTGGCATTCATTACTTTGATAATGTAAAGGTTGTCCCTGAGTTCTGTCAGCCTTTACAGCAAATTATCAAACCTAAAGAGGAGTTTGTGGGCACGTCTGTTCGCAGCCAAGTTGGGCAGAATGTGGGAATCTTGCAACCCCCTGCTCCTCTGGGTCTGCAGCATTTGCCCTCCCCAATCTCTTCATCCCTGTCTTTCTGGCGCTCACACAGTGAGTGCTCAGACCAAGAAGGAGGCTCGAGGCTGAGAAGCTGGGCCAGGCGGCTGCAGGTGCACACAAAACTACCATGGGCACGTTGGAAGTAGAGACATGCCTTCCCTGGATGAGTTCTGAACATCCGTGATATGTAAAGCCCAAAGAAAACACAAGAGCTAGGAAGAGAGCGTTGACCCAGGATAACCCAGAAACCCAACCAATCCACAGCTACGAGCCCATTTGTGTAGACGCAGTCAGTCCCACTGACCACAGCAGAGGGAGGCCCAGATGAGGAGACATTGAAAGCCATTCTAGCATGTTTTTTTTTAAGTCTTCTAAAGTTTGAGAAGTTAAGAAAATAATCTCTCCTTCTTTCTTATCTGGTTTTCCTGCATTTAACAATAAAAACAAAATTTTGGATGACCTCAGCCTGAAATTAGACCTCTAGGAACCAGCACCTGTAAGACAAGCTACAGCAGACTTCCCTGAGATGGGGAGGAGGCTCACATGGCAGGGAGACACAGGTGGCCTCTGCTGTGACAAATAGAGTGGCAGGTTTGCATCTGCTGGCCAGCCTGCTTCTGCACTGTGGCAAATACTCCCAACTGACTCAGGGAAAGCTCCGGAAGATCATACCTATGGGATCAATCACATTACATACATGATTGAAAAACAAGGTGCTGTTATGATTTTGAATTTTTTTAAAGACATAGATTCAAAAGCATAATAAAGCCCTCAAAAACTAGAAAGTTGATAGCCATTCCAGAAAAGAGTCCAGAACATTCCTGGCCCACAGGCATACGCTCAGCAACCCCATGACCTCTAGGAAGACCATGAGGGAACATGCTTATGAATCAGGCAGAACAGGGCCTAGCGTGCTAAACCTCAGCCTGCCTGAGCTGTGCAGGTGGATCCTGAATGGTGGGGGTCCCTTGCAGACCAGATGCAAACCAGACCATTTGGCAGCCAGTGTTGACCCCTGGTTCAGGACCCCTGAGATGATTAGTCGATTTTTTTTTCCTAAATCAGTGAGCAATTATTCAAATACTTTTTCAAGACTTGAAGTCTTCAGGACAAGCTGGGTTGAGCTTTCCATGGCTCACCTCTCAGAGAAGGGCCTTTTCTGAAGTCTAAGAAGCTTGCCGGCAGCAGAGTGAGCAATAACTAGATACAGAGAAGGCTGTTCAGGACTTAAGGACACAGAAACTTCCAACTCCTAGGGAGACTACATAGAGACCTAATGAATAGAGGATAGTATGACATTTATCTAATAAACCTTATTCTGTCCTCTGGTTGCAGGATGGCCAAGGGTGGGGGTGAGCAGATAAGGCAGCAGTTCTCAAAGAGGGGTCCCAGTTCCTGTGCACTCCCGAGCTGGTTTTGTGAGGTCTGCAAGGTCGAAACTCTCTTCACTGCAGTAGTAAGATGTCACCTCCTTTACACTGGGTTGGCATATGATCAGACTTTTGCAAAAGCAACTGCAGGTGAAAAGGCTTATACCCAGCACAAATCGAAGCCTTGGCACCCACTGCACGAACTGTCACAGTGTCATCATCATCCTGTGCCCAGCAACACCTGATCAAGAGTGAAGCGGAGATAAACTATCTTGGCTGCAAGATGAAGCCCGATTGCCATCTCAGGCAAAGGCCCCATGGGAGTGGCTGTGCTGTGAGTGAAGCCAAGTGCTTTTCTCAGGGAACTCTCTGTGTACTTAAAATAATGACTGACAGACTATTATTTCTAAGCCTGGAGTATTTGGCATCATTTTCTCAGAAATGAATAAAGTAAGTCTGACACCTCAAGGAAAATAATATTGGTTGCCAATAACAAAATTTTGAGTTTTCAAGCAAAAACAAGATTTCTATTACCAGAATCCCAATGCTTTAAAGACTTCCCTGATGAAACTGATGGTGATATTCACAAAGGTGAACGACTGACTTTGTGAAAAACTGCCAGTGCTTGGAAAGATTTGGAGAAGTTGGTGAACAGGCACTCTCTGTGATCAATAATTAGGTGACAAAATCAAGAATAAGTAAGATTCATTCACAGTACAAGGAAGACAAGTAGATTTTAGTGTAACAGAGAAGGAAAGCTTCGCCAAGGTACTTCCAGCCTCCACATTGTAACTGAACTCTTAAGAACTGCCACTTGACGAGTTTTGGTGTAGTACCAAAGAAGAATATCCATGGTTACCTAAAAAGGTCTGTCCAAATGTTTCCCTGTTCCGAAAGCATCCGAATATGAGACTGGATTTTCTTCAACCAAAATAACTGATCATGACAGATTAAAGATAAAAGCAGATTGAGAATCCAGCTATGTTTTATTAAGTCAGATATTAAATGAATTCCCCCCCCCAAAATAGTAAAAGAATGCCACTATTTTTACTAAATAACTTTTTGGTTTAAAAGATATAGTACTTTTCATTAAAGTACTTACTAATAGTAATATGTAAAGGGCTTACTATTATTTTCAAATAAATAAAGAATGATTATTGTGAATAATGATCGACTTTAACTTCTATGACAAACATCTACAGATACAGCCCACATAAACAAAAGTTTTTTAGAGTCTTCAATCATTTTTAAGTGTGAAAAGCATTCATGAGGCGAGAAGTTTTGAGACCTTCTGGTCTGGAGCTTTGGAGAGACTTAAATGCAACCAGACTGAGACCCTCTGAAAAAAAAGCGAAACATCAACCCTAAGGTGAACTCAGAGCTTCAGTGAGTGTGACTACTGTGTAGGTTCATCACTGTCACAAATGTGCTGTCCTGGTGGGGAACGTTGATGGTGGGAGAAGCTGTGTGGGCCCAGGGAGTACATGGGGAATCTCTGTTCCTTCCTCTTAGTTTTTCTGTGACCCCAAAACTGCTCCAAAAACAAACAAAATCATTTTTTAAAAAGGCAATGCCTTCCTCTACCTGGCTGTCACCATTCTCTGTGAGGTTTTATTTGGCTGAGCAAGTTCATGGCTGCAGGATCTTCACAGCAGCCTTAAGCTGGACAGCTCTACAGGGGAGGAACAGGACCCTGGAGGTAGTGTTTTGTTGCCTGGTTGGCACCAGTTGCCCTGCGTCGGAATACAGCCATAAAATTTGTAGAGCGTCTGCGTGTACCGCAGGGAGTGTTGGGATTCTCAGCACAGAGTCTGGGAGAGCCCAGATCCGGAGTGGCTGCCAGAGTGCCCACGGGTGTGTTGGTCCATCAGGGTCACCATTGGCAAACACACAGAGTGGAGACCTTAACAGCATTCGTCTTCTCACTGTTCTGAAGGCTCAGAGTCCAAGATCAAGGTGATGGCGGGATAGTTTTTCTGGAGCTTCTCTCTCTGGCTTTCAGGTGGCTGCTTTACACTCCACCCACCTGTGGCCTTTCCTTTGTGACTCCAGGCCCCTGGTGTCTCTCCATTAAATGACACTGGCCCCGCTGTGTTCGAGCCACACTCATGACTTCATTTAACCTAGTTTGCCCATCTCCAAATACACTGCCAAGGGGGATTAGGACTTGGGTAAGTGAAGGACACAGGAGAAGTCTGGAAACTAAGAGCTCTCTATTAAAGGACTCCTGTTCTTCATCAGGGAATGAATTTTTCACATCCTATTGAAAGGCCCCCATGACCATCTGCACTCACTCGCCAACTGGATTCTGTTAGGTAACATGGAAAGGCACGTGTCCACACCGTTACACACCAGGCACATCCATGTCACAGGCCTGTTGTGTCAGTCATGAAGTAGCAGCACCCACAAAGCAGAGCTTGGAGGGCGGGCTCCTAGAAGACATTAACTCCCTACACCTGTGTGTTTGGAAACTGACTGTCACATCTGGTGTTTATGTAAGTGTTTCTTAAAAACAAACTCAATGAAATTAAAAAGAAAGAAAACTTTTGAGTTTCCTAAATCTCTTGCCCTTTTATGGGTTTTATTTTTCAAGTGAGGAAATAGATGAAGGTAATTATGGGTTTCCTCTACTTCTGTGTGACAAGTGGTTATTTTGGATCATTTCTAAGGTTGGTTTCAGGCCTTGCCTAGGTCACAGAGTCTGTGGTAGAGCTAAGGTCACCTCTATCTCCAGGAAGTTGTCCCCAGTGGTCTAGATTTCCTTGGAGATGCCCCGCAGCTCCTGGGAATCTACTTCCACATGACCTTGCTGTGTGGATTCAGCATCATCTGACCAGCTGCTCCATAAGCCCCGTGTCAATGACGCACACTGCTGGGACCCTGGCCCCTGCCTCTCTGTCTCACAGGCAGCAAGTGGTCCAAGAACATTTCTTCCCTTGATTGTCACTGGGCTTCGGTCTCTTGACAGTGCACACTCTCTTCTCTACATCAACAGCCACCAGATAGTGATTCCTGGTTGGATTGTAATGCAGTCCTCAGAAAGAGGGCGGACCATTTTAAATCCACGGACCACTTAGGAAGCCAGGGAAGAGAATATGCAGTTTTCAGGGTCTAGTGCAACTGGTTATGTTTTTAATCAAAGGGTGAATGTTTACCTGCAAGAATCCAGCACACGTAGTCACTCAAAATAGCATGTGCTTGGAGGTAACTGATGGCGGCCAAAGTCCTCTGTTGGACCTGAACTCCAGTCTTTGATAGCCTTCTCAGACACACCCAGGGCCTGTCCGGATTTTGGCCCCAGCCACGTGTCCCCTGTAAGAACACTGATGGACAGGGACCCAGTGTTTGGTTGGAGTGGGTGAGCTTCCAGAGAGCCAGGGGAGTGGTCTTTCTACCAGGGCCAAGGTTAAAAATTTAGAAGTCTATCCAACTACTATGTATAACCATAAAATCTAATAATAATAATAATAATGATAATAAAATGCAAAAAAAAAAGTTACAAGTCTACCCTTCTGTTGGCAGGAAGGGATCTAAAACAGGAGGGCTGCTCTTGTTTTAAAGAAACTTATTTAAAATGAACGATTATGAAATGTGATGCACTTCTACATTCGTTTTTCTTTTTTACTAAACAATTAAGCATTTTGAAAATGAAACTTTCACAGCCTGAAGTTAGATACAGATACAAATCCTCTTTTTTTTAAAGCTAACCGATGCTGTAATTCTTGTTCAGCGTCTTTGGGCAGCAGGAGGACACAAAGCAGGAAGCCCCAAGGAGCAGGGGCGGAGCCCAGTGCTCCTGCCTAGCCCCAGCTCCTCCAGGGACAGCCTGCAGGGCGTTTCAAGTCCCACATCTCTGTTCTCCCTCCAGGGCAGGTTTGATAAGCCAGTGCCCCAGCTCCCATCAGTCACCTGGGCCCTATCTTTCTGCTTTAAGAATGACAAAGTCCTTTTCTCAGGGAGCAGCAGGCCGGTGGGGAGAGCCCCTCGGCTCTGGTTAGCAGCCAAGTCCACCTGAAGCCTGACTGGAAACCAGTGGGTGCCTTTGCCTTATCAGTCTGAGCCTCCTGGATCTGGAGGAATGGGAGCCCCAAATGGGGTAGGATGACTGGGCTTAGGTCCTTGGGGCCCACAGGGGACGCCACATGTCCTGTTCAGGGAGTGCTGGGGGCGGAACCTCTCATGGTTCCATTCCTGGTGACACTGCAGCCCTTCCCTTGGTCTGCTGCACACAGTATTTGTGGACCTGGGTCAGTGCAGGTGAAGGGCCTTGCTTGGGGTCCTGCTCTGCCACTGGCCCGCCTTGGGTGTTTGGCAACCTATTAACCGCTCTGCTTCAGTTGCCTATTTATTACGTGTCTCCTCCAGAACAAGAGAATTAACGTGACTTGCAGTAGCTAAGGGTGCAGCAGGGGCCCACCCTCACCCTTTCACCCTGAGCTAGAGACTTGCAGCTCTGTGAGGAAGAGGAGGGCTACCAACCACCTGGGCACACACCCTGAGGGCCCAGGCTCACCATAGCCAGGAAGCTAGGCTTGCCCTTGCTGTCCTCTCTCACTGACCAATCAAGTGAGGCTTCTCTGAATCAATGGCAGACCACAGGCAGCATGATTTCAGGACTTCCTACTTAATCCCAAAGATCATCCTGTTACTTATTCGTTTTCAGTCATAAGCAGGAGAAGCCAGGAGGCAGGACCTTGCTCTCACAGCTGGCTCTGAGATGCCAGGTGTAGACAGTGGAGCCCACACTTGTGTCCAGGTGCTGGGAGCTGGTTGCTTCATCCTGGGCCGGGAGAAGGACTAGACCTAGAGAGCTACAGCACCCTCGGTTATCATGAGGCCAGCCTTTGACCACTGAGTTCCATTCACATTATTCCTGGGCTTTAAATGGTTCCAAAGGTCATCTGGAATTCGAGGATCAGGACAATTTCTCCCCAAGGAGACCAAGCTCTGTTCCTGTCCTGAGATTAGTAAGTGCAGTGCACTTTCCCCTGCCCAGCAGGGCAGGCACGGGCACGAGACACAAGGGCCTGCCTACTGGGCGGTCATTTGCAGGACTTTGTCACCTGTGACTCTTTCCTCTTCACCTCCTGTCTATGTCATCAAAACCTGATATAAAACCCAAATCTTCGAGGAATTCAAATGCTTCTGGGCCTGAGGAATTGAGAACATTTTAAGTTGAAGAAGAGATTTTTAAAAATATGTTCCAAATTTTATCATCGGTTAACAGATTAGAGTAACTTTGAGTTGGTAGGACTTTAGGGTAGGGGTTAGAGAGAAGTGACGTTTCAAAGAACAAGCACAACATTGTGACTGAGGACGTATTTTAAGTGGAATTGAGCCATGGCTTTTTGGCCTCCATCTTAAATGCTGGACAGTGACCCCACAGGGCAGACGCTCAGATTAGCCCAGTGCCAGCCTCATCCCAGGTGCCCAGGGCATGTTTGTGAGACAGACCTTGAAGATAATCAGAGGAGGCTGTTCACCCAGAGAGCTTGGTGAAGGGTGGGTCCTCTGTCGAGAGCGGCTGCTGGGCAAACTGTCCCAGCGAACCTGCTCTCCTCAGTCCTGGTGCAGCCAGGCTCACAGCCCTGTCGGTGGCCAACCCGGCCAGCCTGGGGAATAGGCAGGCTCAGGTGGTTTTCTGGGAAGTTACCCTAACTGGCAGGTAGGTGACTGAGTTCTCTGTTCCTGGTTGCCCAACTGTCTTCTTGGGAAACTACAAACCAGTTCCGCCCACCTGCTCTTGGAGGGTTTCCCCAGCCCCTGAGCTCCGGGTGGACCCTGGTCCCTTGCCCAGGGAACTGCAAGCCACAGGCTCTGACCTGCTTCTCCCTCAGCTTCCGGCTGGGCAGGAGAGTGCTGACGGGCAGTACTCCCATCTGCCCAGCACGCTTATGTTTGCCCATAGTAATAAGCAGAGGGTTGGTTCATGGGGTGGTAGTATAACTTGCCCAGATATTTCATTTCTATTTTGACTGAATTTACCACGATCCCATTAAACCAAAATTATAATACTTATCCTTTTAACAAAAAGAATAAGGCTATAATTTTTATTTTTCCATGCTTTCACTTCTAATCTCTTCCCACCCAAAACCATACCTTGGAACCTCAAGAATAGGTTTCAGGATCACTTATCGACTCACCCCTGGGTTTGGGTTAAACCCAGCGACTGAGGAACCAGAAACCTAAGTCATTTCCTCCTGAGTCCTTTTACCACCCACTCCTGGATGTGGAAAGACAAGCTCTGAATCTCTCTGTACCTGGAAGTCTTTATTCTTAGAGCAGAATGAAAATACCTGCCCCCTCCTGCAGACAGCAGGTGACAGGTGCTAAAGTGCTCCTGGCCAGTCAGAGGGAAGGTGTGGGACCTTTCCTGTTTCAGATGGTTGGAAGGCCACCGGCTCCTGACCCTCCAGAGCAGTGAGTACTGCCTAGACATGGCCTCCCCACTCCTCTTCCCCACCCCTTCCCAGGCGATGGTCTCTGTGAAGAACACTTTGTCCGGGGAGAGAAAAGTCATCACAAATGGCAGTCATCTTTCCATACTGATTGTCCAGAGAAGCTAGCCTGCCACTGCTCGGGGAGCTGACGTCCACCAAACAGACGCAACGCCAAAGTGACCCCAAGTATAATTCAGAATAAAATCCCGTCTCTGGGAGCATACTCCATGGGCTTTCTCTGCTCCTGCTTCTGCTGGTATCTGGCCTTCTGGTAGAAAATGATGATGACCACGGTGACGATATCGAGAAGAATGACCAGCAGGATGAGCCAAAATGAGTACCCGTAGCTGTGGGTCGTTCCTCCACTAGTGACTGTTGGGTAAAGCTTCTCCAGCAGTTCCCCGGAGAGACGGTTGGACTGTGTGTTCCCCACAAACAGCAGCATGGTCAGGAGAATGAAGGATGCTGGGAAGAGAACAAAGCTCCTAATGACACGATGACACGCTCCTGTTTTGTCATTTGGGGGGAGGGGGTCCCGGGGATTGGACACAAGGGCACTTGACCACTGAGCCACATCC
Source organism: Spermophilus citellus (assembly GCF_964194105.1). Classification (NCBI taxonomy): domain Eukaryota; kingdom Metazoa; phylum Chordata; class Mammalia; order Rodentia; family Sciuridae; genus Spermophilus; species Spermophilus citellus. The sequence continues at coordinate 93,329,355 of NC_138195.1, forward strand.
CCAGCCCTGTGTTGTATTTTATTTAGACACACACGCTCTAAGGGTGTTTATTGAGTTTACACTCTTTCAAGTATTTGGGGAGAATATTTTTTAAATATAAGACACAAACTAGGTTCTAGGCACAAAGTGCTGGGGGTATGCCAGGCTGGGTCTGCCCAGGAGCAGATACTCCAGCTCTAGTCCTTCCTGCAGCAGTTGCCCCTGGTCTACCAGGTGACGTGCTTCCTCAGACCCATATGCAGCAAGAAAGCCCAGTGCACCGGCAGATGGGTGACAGCATGCAGCGCGAGTAGGGCAGGAATCTAGAGGGGTCTGAATGGTGGACAGGACTGGGAAAGGTTAAGGGAAGAGCAGCGTGGCAGGCGACAGGAGCAGCAAAGACAGGTGGGCAGCGAGCCCCCACATCCTGGACTGTGATGGCAGAGGTCAGCGGGGTCCTGAGCACTGGGGATGGAGACAGGACCCCTTGCACAGCCTCAGCCGGCTCAGGGGCTTGAATTTCATTCCGCATGACTCAGTGGTTTTGGCCTTTAACCAGGAAGGATGGACAAAAATACAGACCCATGGTTGCTTCCTGATGGCAGGAGGCCACTGCCAAAGGGCTTCTTTTTGAGTCTCAAGTTGATGTAGTAAAGCAGGAGTGGGTGTCCAGTGGAGATGCTGTGGCCACACAGAGAGATTCAGAGCTCGTCTTTCCACATCCACTCAAGACTCAAAAAGCAGCCCTTTAGCAGTGGCCTCACACATGTCTGAGGACATACTGAAACCTGTCCAGTGGTGGGCTGAAGGTGGGCAAACGACATGCATGTGACTCGTTTCTCAACCATGCTGCTGCTGAGAAGGTTTGCAGGGAGGGTCAGGCCCATGGCAAGGCAGGGGAGCCTGGCCCAGGCAGGGTCTGACTGAGATGTGGCCACCAGGGGGATCCCCAGGATCCTCTATCTGCTGGCCCAGGCAACATGCAGAGTGCAGTGGACACCTGGCGTCAGACCCGTCCTGGCGTGCCCCACACGCAGGGAGGTGTCCCAAATGGTCTCCAAAAGGCCCTGATTAGAGAGGTTTGTGCGAGCGGAGCATTTTAACAGTCCCTGATGACAGGCTTCATCCTCAAACAATGGCTTTATTTCTTAATTATTTGTGTGAACAAAAGCCCAGTCCTCTGATGCTCCCCAGCCTCACCTGCCTTAATTGCCCCTCATTTTCCCCTTGTGAAGTTCCTCAGAGGGCTGAATCATGCAGGGGAGGATGCTCCGTGCCTGTCTAGAGCTTTGATCTGCAGAGGAGGAGCAGCCAACCCACTCAGGGCTGACCCGAGTCCCTCTGGAGGTGAGATGCCGGGAGCCCTGGGCTCCACCGCAGCCTCTGGCTGCCTGGCATCTCCAACTACCTGGGACAGAAGAATTTACTGGAGCTAGAGGAAGCCCCAGGGTTGATGCCGAGCTCCTGGAGGCTCAGGGACTCAGGCTTCTGTCCTGGCCTGTCACCCTAGGTCATATGGCCTACTTAGTTGCTTCCTGGGCTCCCTGGTTGAGGCATAAATGTATTTGAAGCAACCAGTCTGTGAGTGTCTCTGGCTCCAACCTTCTCTGAGTGTGTGGTTCTTCCCTGTGTGGCCAGTGCCCGGCCACACCAGGCCAGTGTGCTGCAGAGAGGGTCTTGGGTCACAGAGCACCAGACCATGGAGATGGCACTCCTGCTTCTCTCCATCAGAAACAAGAAAGAAACCCTCTTCCTCCTCTGCCCTGCTGGACCCTGCCCACCATAGGCCAGCCCAGGAGATGTGCACAAACCCAGCCTCCAGGGGTTTGCAGTGCTCCCCTCTGGCCCCAGGGCACAGAGGTGACGGACTCGGGCCCACAGCGACCCAAGGCCAAGGTGCCTGGTGCAGTCTCTATACACAGGCCCTCCTGCAGACTCAGCCTCCTGCAAACTGAGAGTTATTGCTAAATTCTGCAATCCTGCAAGCGGGAAAAAATGTCAGTAGTCCCCAGAGGGCAAACTGAGGGCAAAGTCTGGCTTAGGAAGCTTTGGGACCCAACGTCTGCACAGGGCATTTAGAAGAGCCACAGCTGGCCAGGTCTCCTCCAGCTCCTGTCAGAATGCATTTCAGCTCCTTACACATCAATCTCAGACTGTCTTCCCACCCACCTCGCAGCCTGTGTGTGTGTGTGTGTGTGTGTGTGTGTGTGTGTGTGTGTGAAGTCTCTAGAGATAGAAGAAGTGAGCGGGGCTGAGGGGAAGCTCTCCGCTCCTATTTCCATGTTTCCTCTACAAACACACATGGGGCCTCTGACATGTGCAAAGTCAGCTTGTGCCCAGCTGAGGAGGCGAGGGCACCAGGGGCTGCAGCCTTGTGGAAGCAGGCTGCCAGGCCTACAGTGCGACGCCCAAGTGTGGCCACAGCATCTCCACTGGGAACCCACTCCTGCTTCTCCTCCAGGAACCCACTGGTCCTCCCCAACGAGCCCCTGGGGATGGAGAAGGGACCATCCCGACCCCAGCTCCAGAGTCAGGTGTCCTTGGCCAGTTGATGAACACTTACGTGAATTCAACCCTGCTGGCTACAGAGGCTGGCCTAGGATACTCTCTGGGCCCAGGATACCCTCTTGACCATTGGGAACCCGTAGGTCTTTCCTCGTGAGGTGCTGCTGCCAGAGCCACCTGACCCTTGTGAGAGCAGACTGGCTGTGCCAGGACTGAGCAAATGCTGGGAATCAGAGGGGGCAAAGGAGACAGACAGCACTCTGAGGACTCAGGCTGAGACCCGAACCCAGCCATGCCAAAGCCTCTGTTTCCCTAAGATTCTCAGCTGCTTGAGGAGGAATAAAAGTGCTTTCCCTTTCCCCAGTGAGGAGGTCCAGGGTTGCCTGGCTCGGCTGGCTGAGGCGAGCTGCAGTCACAGCAGCAGCTGGGGCCAGGGCCCTGGCTTCGGGTGAGTATGTCTAGGTTTGCACCAAGTCCTTTCCCTTTTGGTGCTCAGCCCCCTCTGAGAGGCCACAGCGATGACCATTCTGCAGGCTGCTGTCCCTGGCCCCAAGTGTGCGCCACGAAGCTGGGGACTTGTTTTGACCCCTAGGTAACAACAGCACGGAAGGAAAGAGCCAGTTGTGTATGGATGTTGCCAGGCCAGCCTGACCCGAGAGCTCGGAGCTGAGGCTAGCCTGTCATGTGGCCATGTGCCCTAGTCTTCCTGGACAGGTAGCCCCTGTCATCCTGGCTTACTGCTTAGAAGTCCCCAGAAGCTTTTTCCCTCTTCCTGCCACTTGCACTGTGCTGGGGCTGACTGGTGGCCTGGACCCCTGGTCCAGGGACCTCCAGCGGGAACTTCAGTGTCCTCGGCAGGTGTGCCAACCATGCCAACCTGCACAGGAAGGGCTTTTCTCTCCTCTCATTTCTGGTGTAGCCAAGGCATGGAGACATGAGCTCCTTCCAGCCACCTATGCCAGGCAGTGGTAAGATGGCCTTCCACAGAAGGACAGGAGGAAGCTGCCCATGGTTCTCCTCTGAGGCTTCCAGACACCTCAATATCCAGAGCATCTTTCCTATGCTTGGGTCTCGGGCCCATGTCAAGATGCACCCGAAGCCCCCTTTGGTCCCCCAGAGGGATGACCTTTGCTCCCTAGCCCAGTTCTGCTGGAGGACAGAGGAAGGTAGCAGAGGAGCCTGCTGTCTGGCAGGGCAAGGCCTCAGAGGAAGGTGGGACAGGACAAAGAGACCCTCCACTGGCCCTGGCCCAGCTCCAGGCAGCTGTGGCAGCTACAGCAACCTGGAAAACACAGCAAGAGTCCAAAGTGCCATGAGGCAGAGCCAGGACCCACTTCCCATCTGGGCTCCCTCTGCCATCCCACGCCCGACCATGAAGCAGACCAGACCTCCTGGCAACACCGCAGCAGCCCAGGACTCAGGTAGCCTGCAAGGAGGGAGTCGGCCCAGAGGCTCCTAAATGACACCATGATAGCTCAGTGGCACAACGACACAAATGTGTCATCTCAGGAGCCCAACTTGACTGGTTAAGTGGAGGCCAGAGGGGAGTAAATAAGCGTGTGTGTGTGTGTGTGTGTGTGTGTACACGCGCACACGTGCACCTATGTACATGTGTACATACACATACATGTGTGCACATGTGCTTGTGTATACGCAATGGGATTTTTGGCATGCATATACTTCTGCAAACCCCTGGAGGCTGGGTTTGTGCACATTCTCCTGGGCTGGCCTATGGTGGGCAGGGTCCAGCAGGGCAGAGGAGGAAGTGGGTTTCTTTCTTGTTTCTGATGGAGAGAAGCAGGAGTGCCATCTCCATGGTCTGGTGCTCTGTGACCCAAGACCCTCTTGGGTCCAAACCTGCCTGGTTTGGAGTCGGCACACAGCAGGAGCCCAGTGAGTGCTCTCTTGACTTAAGTGTGCTTTATGTGACTCAAGGTGAGATTCTCAAGAGCAAAGGTGGCTCACGTTGCCGTTGTCACGCCCTCTCTTCACCTCCCTTCTTGCTATTTGCCAGAGCATTGGAAACAGAATTCTACATCCAGAGGTGCTGTAAGTACCCCACCACAGACCAGGGACACACTAACTCCTGTCACCACCATGTGACCTGTGTGTCCATGTGTGTGAGGGAGAGAGGCTGAGATGGAGACTAGAAGGGTGCGGTTTCCATGGAGCGCAGAGACTTCTGGGGATACTCACCACCAAGTCCATTCCAGGTGTACACCCCTGTCGGGCCCAGGAACGTCTGGTAGGGGTTGCTGATGCTGTTGTAGAAGGTAAAGCCCGAACTCAGCAGCGAAGTGGACAAGCTGAGGACCAGGAACAGGATGGCCACCAAATGCAGAGTTTTTTGGGAAGAATTGTTCAATATCCCTAAAACTAAAACAATGTTTGGTGAGTGCAGAGCACAGAGGGCAGAAGCCAGCCAGCCGGGCGCTCCTCCACCTCCCCCCACCACAGGTATTTGGGCTGGTGACGTCAGATGTCAGAGTAGCTATGCACTTTAAGTCCTGTATAAACAAGACCACATTCCTCCCTGAATGCCAGTTGTTTTCTCCGTGCTTGACTGCAGATAACTGGACATTTCTCCTGATTCTTAAGTTCCTTGGCAGTGTCCTGAATACCTGCGACCTTCCGTCACTGATGCTGGCCTCACATTCTTGCAGTGGGATTTATGGCACTTTCATCATGAGCACACCTTGGGCTCTAAGCACTGCCCCTACTTTCTTTTGAAGATACTTAAAGGGTTGGTCACACCTGTGTGCAGCCAGGTCCCCATACACCTTGTGGCTTTGCAGGAAATCCAGTGAGAGGGAAGGCTAGGAGGAAGGGGGAATGGAGGTCACTAGGGGGAGGGATCCCAAGGCTAGCAGTGGAGGCAGGAAGGACACCTGATGGCACAAACCAGCGTGCTTGTTGGCCCTGGGCCCAGACTCCAGTACCCTGGAGCCGGAGAGGCCTGAAGGCCATGGGGCTCCAATACTGGAGGAGGCTGGGAGATAGGCCCCTGGGTGAGCCTTCGCATCTCTCCAAGACCCCTCCTAGCTGCATCTATCCTGGGTGCACAGGGACCCCAGGTGTGGACTTGTACAGGAAAGGACCCCTGGGCCATGCACCACAGGGTCTTCACAGCTTCTGACCACCAGCAGCCATCCTCCCTGGCCTCGGTCTCCTCCAGCTGCCTCTTTGCTATGACACAAGCGACTGACTGGGCAGCCCACACCATACGTCCAGTCACTCATCCCCTCCTTCCCTGAGCAGATGACCCCACTTTAAATTCAGGGTTACAGGAAGGCCTATGGAAAAAATGACTTGGGAAAGATTTCAGAGCTGAGAGCAACACACTAAGAAAACCACAGGGAATTGCCAGGTACCAGAGCCGGGGCGGGGCAGGGTGGGTGGCAAGTAAATCCTCCTTCCCTTCGGGCTCCCCAGGGCCCCGTGGAGAGAGCCTGGAGACTCTCACACCTGTAGCTCAGCACAGCTTTAGAGAACAGAGAGCAGCTGGGCTACATAAGGTTCCTGTTTCCAGGGCTGTGTATGCCTAGGGCTCCAGGGAGGGGCTGCTGGAACCTGTTCCAGCCTCCACGAGGGGACATCCTCTCTCTACCCCTGCACTGCCTCAATTACTGAAAATTCTTCATTGTGTTGAGCCCAAATCTGCTTCCCCACAGCTTTGTCCAGGGGCCCAGATTGTCCCCATGAAAACAAAAGTGCACTGCCCCCTCCTGCCTGGCAGCCCCCCCAAGTGTTTGAGGAGGGGTGAACACTGACGTCATCGACAGCCACCTCCTGGAGGGGCTTTGTCAGTGTCCCTCTGCACGAACTTCACGCCCACTGTTGATCAGGGTGTGCTGACGACAACAGATCGGGCATTCTTCTTGGGCAGGAGCAGGTCCTCACCCTAGTTTGGGACATCTTAAACTAGTTTGGACAGTCCATTTGATCGCCTTTTATATATATAACTTTGGCTTTTTAATCAGCAGTGCCCTGTGAGGGAGGCAAGTTTCCTGCCACTGGGCAGACAGTGGGCATAAGAGAGCTGCGGCCAGCAAGTCCGCAGCTGGACATCTGAGACAGGCCCTCAGAGGCGGGTGGCAGAGTGATCTTACTGTAAAGACCCTCATGGGAAGAGAGAAGGTGGCCCAGGGGCGGGGGTCCTGGTGGTCTGTGGCTGAGCCCTGAGCAAGGAGCTGCTGTAGACAGGGAGCAGGAGAGGCTGGGGGCGGCGGTGAGCAGTAACAGGAGACACCGGCAGAAAGGAGAGGGGGACATGGAAGTGAGAAAGGGCAGGAAAGAGAGTCAGAGGGGAAAGGGAGGCAGGGACCCTGGGTGTTGCCCACAGCCACATGTCCCTTGTGAACCCAGGGAGAAGGGAGCAGAGCTGACGTGGACGATGACCTCACCCTCCTGGGCTAGAGAACACCTCACTCCCCAGCTGGGCCTGGGAGCTAAGTTCAGCTCACAGAGACACTCCCACCACCGTGTCCTCCGCCATGAGGGCGCTGCTCTGTGCTTTCCCATGGTGATCCCTGGCACAGGTGGTAAGATCCTCGGCACCACCTTCTCTGCCCTGCACTTAAGCAAGGGCTCTAAGAGTGGGTCAGACTTAGAGTGCAGTCAGGCCATGACCCCCTGTGGTGGCGCCAGGTGGGCAGGTCTGAGGGGCCAGGCCTCAGGGCCAGGGGCCACCTGGGCAGGGCTACACCTGTCCCTGACCTTAGCTGAGTCTCTTGCCTCTTTCTCCCACCTTTCATGGGATGTCGTGTTTGTTCTAACTTAGCATACACCTGTCACCTGTTGTGAAACGAGAGGAAAGTGACCTCAGAGGAGGAGCAGGAAGAGCAAGGCGGTCACACCTAGCCAGAGGTACAGGTCAGGCCCTTCGTGTGTTAGTGCCTCATCTCTGTTAAGGTGGGGTCACTTCCCATTCCATGCAAAGCAGCTTTCTCAAGGGGAAACTTGGGGATCCCACCAGAAGTTGGAAGAGACATAGGAGCCCGCTCTTTGGCAAAATTTGAGAGCCAAAGAAATAATTTGAACACTCAATATAAAACAGAAGCTTCAGTGTGAAAAACATGTCTTATGTCCCAGACACTCGAGGTGCCCTGAAGTATTTTTCTGCTTTGCACACTTAATAAAAAGCAGTAAATGTTCATTCATAAATGGTTAACATTCCATTTTTTCAGCATAAATCAGGAAGTGACAGTAGGGGCAGCTCTTTTCTTTGAGTTTTGGTAGGAATTGGTAGATGTGATCTTCAAAAGAGTCAACTTGGAGCTGTTGGCTCCTACTTTCCCATGTATTAAGGGGACAGTTCGTCTTAATGTTAACTGCTGCTGCATGGTGAAATTGCTCCTCAGCATCCTGAATTCCCTGCCACCCAGGTATGACGGCTGTGTCTCCCTTCCAGTTCCTGCCTCAGAACTCAGACAATGAAAGCAGAAAATGCAGCAAAAGTTAGCAAGAGTGGAATGGCAACCAACCTCCCACATCTGACAGCTGCTCTCTGCTATGGAATTCGCAAACACATGCCGTTCTTTTCCTTTCTTTGAGGGGCAAGCATTGAATCAGGAAAGCCACCTCACAATTGGAACTAATTGCCCTGATTCTGGAAACCCCCGGAAAGAGGCCAGGAACACACAGCCACAGAGGGGAGTGCCGGCCCACAGGCCCCACAGCTGGGAGGCAGGACTGGGCTGCTGGCTGGTGGAGCAAGGGACAAAACCAGTGGCACTGGACATCCGGCTCCCTATGCAGGGATGGTTGACCCCTTCAGGCCCACTTGCCACCTGCCTTTCTGGTTTTCTGTAAGTCCTTGGACACTGCGGGGAAGTGCCAGTGGCCGGGTAGGTGGGTGGGCACACCAGACCTCCCCTCCCTCTCAAACACTGGCCACTAGGGGCCTGATCAGGGCATCTTCTGAATCTGTGGACAAGAGGGCAACCCTGGAAGGGGTTGTGATGCCAACAGATCTCAGAGCATGACTCAGACCCTCGTGGTGGGTGGCCTCTGGTGCCCGCCTCTAGGAAAGTTGCCAGGGCTGTCTTGAGAGAAGGGTGGCTGAGCCCTGCAGGACACCTGTGTCCTATCCTCTCCCCGCTTCAACATGGTTACATTTCTGAGGGCAAATGACAAGTAGCTCTTCTCCAGGGAAGTGCCCCTGTGTGAGGGCACAGGTGTGTGGGGTGGCAGGCAGATGTCTGCATGTGTTCCGTAGACATCGACTTCATTTCTTCTTCTCTTTGCAATCAACCGGCTTTTGCAGCATATTTGTTTTCCTAATTTTTTAAAATATTTTTATTTATTTTTATGTGGTGCTGAGGATCAGACCCAGTGCCTCTCACGTGTGAGGCGGGCGCTCTACCACTGAGCTACAGCCCCAGCCCATTCCGAGTTATTTTTATCTTTGTTGATCTCCTGGGAACAATGGGGTTGGTGGAGACTGACAGGCACAGAGGCCAGATGGGGGTGACGTTCCTACAGAGTATGGTTGGTCATTGACTCAAGGGCAGCATGAGGGCCAGTGGGTCCTGATGCCTTCTTCCAGCCTATGTGGGTTCATTTTCAAGGTTGCATCTAGAGCTATTCCCAATAAGCTAGTTTAACTTTAAGCACTGGAGCTTGAAGCAAGGCCCAGCATAACAGTGTAAGTGTCCCTCCTAGCATCTGGCCATGGCGAGGCTGCGGTCATCACCAGATTTAGAATTGCTTGGTCTTAGGCATCTGGGAGGGATTATTAAGACCAGCAGACCAGGGACCAACCGACTCCCTGAGATCCCTGTCAAGCAGGGTTTCTTTGCCAGTGTCCAGGTGATTCCACCTCTAGCCTCAGCGACTCAGTGTCCTTGCAATGCAAGTGCTCCAAGTGCCACATACCTACTGCTCAAACCATTCTTGGGACCAAGAATAAAGGTCCAGTGCCACACGAACAGAATGTCTTTCACAAAAACTTTTTCTGTCAAAATGATTCTGTAAAAATATATGTTCTGGACGGCATGTAGGCTGGGTGACATCTGAAATGACCCCATGCTCTACATGTGAGTGACTCACTTTGTCATTATTGCCAGGGCGAGGAAATATTATACATTACACCCATTGACCACTAATGACATTTTCAAAAACCAAAGTCAAAGAAATGACTTCTTTTAGATTTTTTATTTTTGCATAACACACAAGATCCAAACCAAGGAGAAGGCACATGACCATGAGTGTGAGCCTGTGTCCTCCTGTTCTCCAGGTTTTCAGGGTTCTGTCCCCAAGGAGTCTGTAGAGCCATATCCCCCACCCAACTCCTTGCTTTTGTGGAGACCTGCACTCACCACAACCCTGCAGTTAGAGCAGGTGTTGAATTTAACTGGTTGAGTTCAATTCTTCTGCCTTGAGTGGTGAGCCCTCCCAGGAGGAGCTGTGTGCAAATCCTGTCAGAATCCCAGGCCTCACTGTATGGCAACTGCTCAGCGGAGGTCTTTTGACTGAATCCCAGGCCTCACTGTATGGCAACTGCTCGGGGAAGGTCTTTTGACTGAAATGAGGTATCCAGAAGTTCTGGAGTCGCAAGATGATCTGTTCATCTTAAAGGACCTGTCACTTCTCATCTGGATGTTGGGCAAACTAGGGCACATCCAGTCAACCTGACCTCCTGGACAGTCCAGCTACACCATGGAGGACTTCCTTCCTGGTCTGACCGGTTATTTTCCCTATCAGTTGCCTATTGTGGGCTGAATTATTATGGCACTCTGCAGTCAGACATCTTTAATATCAAAATCTGCAGCTCAAATTGGCACACTATGATAGGTTCTATGCAGAAATGTGGCACAGCTTGGTGATTATCACTATTCCTAAAGGGTTTTCAGTGTGAGCTGGAATTAGCTAAGAAGCTGACATTAACCTGACAAAGTTAACCTCCCCAGTGGAACGTCTGTCCCCCCAGAGCAGGACAGCGGTGTTGATACAGATTTTATTTTGCTGCTGCTGGTTGGTTTCTGATTTGAAATAAGCGCCAGGCAGCCAAGACAAGCAGTGGGAGGGGCTGTGGCGTCTCACATAGAGACTGTGGTGCTGCTCTCTGGGGAGCACCAGGCACCATTAGCAGTGGAACACCAAGGAAGGTCTTCTAGAGACTTCTTCCTCGCTGAGAGAGTTGTCAAAGTTTCCGTAATTAAGGCAGTCATCTTTGATGAAGACCCCCCTGGGCTGTGAGGGTCCTTAAATGTCAGCAGGGCAAGTGTGCAGCACCCTCACCCACTGGGTGGCAGTTCATCTAGAGCGTGGCAGGGGGACAGTGACACTGGGAGGATCCTGGAGACCCCTGGACAGAGTGGAAGAGAGCCAGGCAAAGGAGAAGCAGATATTCCCCTTCCTGCTCCCCACTGGGGGCTGACCCTCAGAGACCCTCCCAACTCTGCCCCCAACATGGCTCCCAGGGCTCTGCCCCAGGCCCATCCTGCCTTGGTCTCCTCTGGGCCTCCCTGGTGGCCAAGAGTCAGGGCTTCCACTGGGATCATTGATCTCAAATTGGAACCAACTAGTTCTAAACAGGCATCATATAAAAACCAAAAATTTGTAGATTTTGTCTCTTATTTAATTTTTTATGTGTCTAGAGATTCAGAAACTACTTCCCTTTTCATTTTGAAAATGGTACTCACATAACTAAAAATATGACTGAATTACTGACATCTGAACTTCTAACTGCTGTAGAGCAAATGCTCCTGGTCCCTCTGGGAAGCTGCTGAATGCCAGGGGAGAGGGGACTTTTATAACACCTGGAAGACAGGCCTGTGACTGGGACACACAACCACATGGCTTTGGACTTAAGGGAATCACTTCATTAACAAAGTCATAAGCAGGGCTGGGGATATAGCTCAGTTGGTAGAGTGCTTGCCTCACATGTTCAAGGCCCCAGGTTCAATCCTCAGCAACACACACACACACACACACACACACACACACACACACACAGTCATAAGCGAACTAGAGCCAGAACCTAAACACTGTCTTTGTATAAGGTTGAAAATGACAGATATCTAAAAGCTAAAAGTTAATAATTGCAAAATACCTGCTAATGCCTCTTTAATATCTGTATGTATCACTGTTCAAAATGAAGTTCTCTTCTGTATTATACAATTTACAGATGTAGTTCTAAAATTTTAAAAACATAATGGTAGTTATCAAATTTCAAAAGTCAAGTAGCCAAATCAACTTATTATTCTCAACAAATGTAATTTTAAACCTATTGAGAGGAAGGCATTATTATATGAGAAATTAGGAAAAAATAGGGGTTCCTATAAAATACACAATTAATAGAATCAGTGGAAATTAAATGTTATTTCCAACAAAAGATACTTTGAAGACAAGAATGTAAATTCAAATTGGTTTAAGAAACGAAGCTGAGAAGTAGGAACAGAGGTGGAGTGTTTTCCATTTTATTTTTTCCCTATCATGTTATTTAGGAAGTGCTGGACAGAGGTTGTTGCCCAACTCAAAACCCATCGTCAATTCAGTTAAAATGCGGTTACTACTGGCGATCGAACACCAGAGTGTCCCTATATATATTTACTGAAGTATTATCATTGCTTAATTGTTGACTTAACAGTAAACTTGGCACCGTCCACACACAGCCACTGCTAGAATGACAGACTGTTGCAATGAAAGACACAGCCAGAACTCAGGAAGTAGAAACAACAATACAGTGAATTCTCAAAATTAAGAAGTAGGCTTGATCTTCAGCCTCACTCAGCACGTACAAGGCAGTTATTTTCAAGTGGTTACTTGGCCCAAACACAGAATGACATGGATCTTAATTCATACTGTACCATTCACATTAGCTCATCATTACCTTCAAAGTCTTTGTCTGGTTCTGTAAGTCCTTGATCAATTTCTTGAGTGCTCCTGCCACGAAAAAGACCATAGGTGATGGTGACGCTGCCGTTGGAGATGGAGTCTGTGATGCCAACTGTACTGGTGATCCATGCTTGGGTCCCCAGCATCGAGCAGATTACAATGACGGACCCCAGGCTTGTGAGAAAGCCAGACAAGAACATCAAGGTTTTCTGTGCAGTCGGCATTTTTTCAGGGAAATAATTTCCCTAGGGTAAAAGAATAAATATCTGCTTATAAGATTTACGGACCTTATCATTTGGAGTCCAGTGTTAGAAATGGAGTCCAATGATTTGCTGTGGAATAGAAAACCTCGCTCTCCCAAAGGAGGTTGTGCTGCTGGACGTTGAACCCTGGGCCTGGTCATAAAGCTCAGCAGAGCCCGGACTTTGGTCTGGAGTAAGAGGTTACCATGGCTGCAGCCAACCAGCATGAACAGGGGTAGCACAGTCTCCAAGGACTTCCTCAATCATTTGATTAATTTATAGTCCTTCGTCATTGGAAGTCAGCTCAGTCTGCCATGTCAGGACAGAATTGCAATTCCTAAGTAATGAGACAACACTTTACCCCTAAAGTGCTGGCGACTCCAGCAGCCACCAGCATAAAGCCCCACTCCTTCAAGAAGTGCCTCACGGGGGAGTGATCTCTCCCTACCACTGCTCCCAAGAGGGACCCTAAGGAGGTTAGTTAGGACTTTGTCAAAGGTCCTGTGGGGTCACACCTCCTTACCTTTACACCTTCTCAGGGAGGTGTGTCTTTCAAATTTCCTCTTCCAAACTCGATGGTATCTGCATGCTATTTAAATGATAACTGGAGAGGTTTTGCTTTAGTGTTCTGGTGCAGGCAGCTCAGAACACTCTCGCTCAGGGCTTTTCCCTTGTGTCCTCTCTGCTGAGTGGTTAATAGTCTCTAAAAGGTCACTTCTGGCCCTCAGAGGAACTCCCACACCATTTCTCGAGGTGGTAAAAAGAAGTTCACAGCATATTTCTCATTTATCTTCCCATGGCATTCTGTCATTGTACAGCAATATCATCTGTGCACCTCGGCATCCTGCACTTTTCTTGGACAGCCCCATGTGGAGTGAGGTCACTGTCTTTCCTGTGAGGGTGGACACTGGTGTAGGAGATGGGCACGTGTACGCTGAACACCACTGAACCCCAGGCTCTCCCAAAGAGCAGCACCAGGAGACACAGCACACATGGGCTGAATGCACTATTGGAGCTAGGTACACATATACTCCACTATTGTGGACATTTATGTTGTTTCGATTTGACTGAAAAAGAATAGTGCAGGAAGATTCTAGGCATAAATTTTTGTCCACGTCTCTAATTATCTCCTAGCTAGTTTTCTGGAAGTGAGTTAAAATACATGAATTTGGACTGAAGCTGTTGCTTGCTGCTCGTTAGAGAAAGCACCAATTTGCCCACCCCTCCCCGACACAGCGAGGGTGCCCACTTCACTGCTACATCCTCACAGCGTTGCATAGTTTGGGGAAAACTGTTTTTTTCTTTTTCCATTGAATTTTACTTGTTTTGACTACAGTTTTAAGAAGTAAAGTGGAATTCCAAGTTTCTTCCTTCTAGCCCTCCTACCAGCATAAAAATAATTTGGTATCATGATACAAACACTACCTATGCTCATTACGAGAAGGATTTCCAACAGGACTGACAAGAATTTTTTAAAAGTAAGAACAAATGATTTACCCCAGGAGAGTCGTCCTACCCGCAGCTGGGCATGGCTTTCACATCCACACACACATTTATACTGAAGTTGAGTCCTACTGCATGTTCTAGTTCATAATCTGCCTTAAAGAACCTCAGTCAGCTGCCAGGCGCTCCTCTGTGTCCACAGCCAGGTGCCATCACACGGCTCCCACACAGGTCCTTCTGGGACTGCTAATAGGCTTCCACTCCTCACTGCTCTGCCCATGATGGCGCCACACCCCTTACTTCTTCAAGCTACTGACACTGTACAGTGTTTCCCTGGATAGTTCTCAGGATGATCTCCAGGTCCACGCTGCACACACAGAAGAAAGTCGGATCTAGTTTCAAGCCTGGCCAACGGCACTTTGCGCTGGAGTCCTCATGTTCCAGGCTCCCTGCCACCAAACACCACCCAAGCCTTTACTCTTTCAGAAGCTGAGCAACAAGGACTAGCTTGATGTGTGGGATTCTCTAAATCACGGGCAGCTAACATATCTTAATGTGTTTATTTCCAAGTGTATTTATTGCCACACGTTTTCTGTTTATAGTGTTGGTTTATTTACTATGCAGAGGTGTTTCTTTTTATTTATAAAATTTTGTATAGTAAACCTTTGTCAGTTTTGTGTATCGCACATGGATATATCTTCATATGTACATACATATTTATATATACTCCTTTCTTTGTTTGCATTTCAATCGCGCCATGTATTTGAGAATTCATAGACCTTTACACTGACTCAAGTCTAATATGTCTATGTAATCAAATATTTCAGCCTTACACTTTTCACTTACTGAAAAGCCGAAATCATTAAGGTTATTTACATATTAAAAATTAATGCAAATTTGGCTAAGAGCACAATGGTATATTTAATCAGGGCCAGAACCCAGGGCAAGGGTGGAACTGAGAACTCAGGAAGGTACTGAGCTGGCTGTCTCTGCTGTGCTCTCGGTTCCTATCTGCACGTCTGTTTCATCTTCTGGATTGCTGGTTTTTAATATTACATTTTGGTTTTACTGCTATTCTATCACTGTCCTTCATTTTGTTCCTCCTTTTCTAATTTTCTGGAATAAATATTTAATTTCCTTAATTTTTTGCATTAATAATCAAAGTATTTAAAGACCAGAAATTTTCCTCTCAAGATGGCTATTTCCAGGTCCTGTCGGTTTTTACATAAAATCTTCTAAAAATCGTCCTTTAACATCTTTTGAAGAACACAATTTTAAACCTTTGGTGAAGTCTAATTTACCAATCTTTTCATTGTGTGGGTTATGCTTTAAACATCATATTTAAGAAATCTTTACCTAACCCAAGATGGCAAAGATGTTTTTCTGAGTTTTTTTTTTCTAGAAGTTTTATAGTTTTGCTCTTATATTTAAAATGAGGCCTGCTTCGAGTTGATTTTTGCACATATAACGAAGTGAAGCAGGCGCTCGTTTTGAGACTCATCACTCTGCAGACGCCCCAGCTGGATCGCTAGACTAGCTCCTCCCTGCTCCCAGGAGCCTCCTGCTGCGGCTCTCCTCTCTCCCAGGACTCACCACCTGTGCTGGCCACTTTGGCCTCCTCCCAGCTGGTCTCTTCCTCTCCACTCCAGAGCCCACCGCATTTGTCTTGCTTCCCCCCCTGCACAGCAGCCTGGAACCCCTCCTGGAAGCTCGCCTCCTTCACTTCCTTCCTCTCTCTCAGCCCTGCACCACCCATGGCCAATGTCTGGACACCATTCTGGTTTTTTTCTTCCATCTTACTGATTTTTCAAGACCGGGAGGTGACTCGGGACCGGTTCCTCCATCACAGCCAGACGAGGAAGTCAGCCTTTATTCTCTGGTGACATGTGGCTGCTGCACGTTGCTCTGGCTGCTTTACGGCCTTTTCACATGGACTGTCATGGATGAGTGTGAGCGTCCGAGGCCAGCCTTTCCTTTGCTCTCTGGTGGCCTGGTTATAAGAGCAGCCGAGCAGTGCAGTCACTTGAATGCCACTGTCCAGATTGCTGCAGTGGTTAGCTTCAGGATCCCCTTGACAGGATTAAGAAGTACTCAGGAACCTGCCAAGCATTACTGGGGTGTGTCTGAGGGTGTTTCCAGAAGCCAGCCAGCAGGCGAGCCTGAGTGGCCTAGGGGGCAAGGATCTGCCCTCAGCGTGGGTAGGCATGGCGTGGGTAGGCACTTCCAATCTGCCCCAGGGCTGGAATTCTGCTTCTGCTTATAGGCTTGTGTGGGTGAAATGGCAGCAAACAAGGCGACTCCTCATAGCATTTTGTGTTAGAAAGCAACTGGGAGAGCCTCAGTGGTCTGCCATGGAAGCAGACATAAACAGATTTGGGGGCATCCACTCACAGACTGCAGAGCTCCAATGTCCCTGTGTAAGTTTAAGTAGAGGGAAATATCAGTATACCACAACGTGGGCAGCAGGAAATGCATACTATTTATATTTGTGAATGCCTAGGATCCTTCCAGGAGGGGTGGGGAGGAACTGGAGGATCGTTGTCTCAGGAGAGCAGAACTGGTTGTCTGGGAAATAAGGAAGCAAGTGAGACTTAAGTTTTTAAAACTTCTGCATTTTAAGCCATGTGTATGTGTTCCCAACTTTACAAGATGTGTGTGTGTGTGTGTATACACTTTAAACATATATATCATGTATTATATATACATATATACAATGTTACCTGCCATTTAAATAACATAACCATATACATTTACTATATAAAATAATCACAATTCTGAACAAGTGTAACATAAAATTTAAATTACTACTTTATAAATGAAATATATAATATTAATTCAGTCATTCAAAAATAATTTACTCTGCACCATTTAAGGGGATTGTTAGGTGTCAAAGGTGCAAAAATGGCCAGACTCAGCCATTTTCCTGGGGAAGGAACACACACAGATTATCATAGAATAGTGAAATACATATTTAAAATAAAGGTGGGAAATCCAGTTGCAACCATGACAGAAGAGTGGATGTACAACTGATCCTTCTGTCATCTATCTATCTATCTCTGGAAGAAAACACATGGAGTGAAGTCACACTCAGCCCAGCTTTCTGCCTGGGGACGCTCCCTAAACGTAGCACAGAGGAGCTCCACACAGGAGCACTTTGTTTCTGAGTGGACGGTCTGAGAGGGAACCTTGTGGCTACTGCAGATTGGAATGTGAGAGGCAGGACACCAGAGCAGAATGTAGCTGCACACAGGGGGCTCAAGAAGTTGCCTAAGCCCCTGGAGTCTTCCATCTAACACCAGGCTGTACATTAGCAGAACCAGACCCAGGCCGGCCGGAGAACATCTGCTGAGGCCCCTGAGCTTCCTAGAGATTCCAGAGGCCGAAGTGCACTGGAGCCACAGAAGTTCCAATCAGCCAGAGTGGAAAGGCCTGCTGAACACTTCAGGCATTCAGCCCAGACTTCAGAGAGACTGTGCCTTGAGACTGGGGCTATGCCGGTCCTCAAGTAACAGTTTCTACAGACATCCTAACAGAAATTGAAACTGGTCTAGACTCTCAAGAATGTTACATTCAGCAAACCACAAGAAATTGCACACAATGAGAGAGAGAGAGAGAGAGAGAGAGAGAGAGAGAGAGAGAGAGAGATGCAAAGAAGCAGAAAAATAACCAGGGCTTCCCCCCTGCAAAACAAAACAAAAATTTAGTAGACACACACGCAAAGATGACAAAGATGCTAAAATAAGCAATCAGAGATGTTGCTATAAGCCTATTTGAAGATTTAAAGGAAAAGATGATATAAGAATAAACATGGAAAACCTCTGCAGGGAAACAAAAATTATTTTGAAATAATCAAATAAAAATAAATGATCTAAAAATAGAATATCTGAAATGAAAAATTCACTGGATGGACTGAACAGAAGAAGGTTAAGCTCTGCAGAAGGAAAGATCAGTGACTTCAAATACACAGCAACAGGAACTCTACAAACTAACAAGCACAGAGGTGAAAAGGCTACAATTTTCAAAAGCCTCAGTGACCTCCGAGGAGTATTAGGAGCCCCTGCCCCTGCAGCTAGAGCCCAGTGGTGGCAGAGGGGCAGGGGGACAGTGTTGAGGAGATCATGGCAGAAAAATCTTTAGATTTAAGGAAAACTGCAATTTAAATCAAGAAACCCAAGTAAACCCAAGTGGAATACACACAAAGAAAACTGCACCAAGACATATTTCAGTAAAAATTATAAGAAAGAAAACAATAGGGAGAAAATTTTAAGAGCAATTAAAGGAAAAAGATGTATTACATGAACTACCAATATAACAACAAAGGATGGATCTCACAAAAGATGAAAGAAACAAGAAAAAACATACTACATGCTACACTTCTGTGACGATCTGGATCAGGGGAAATAACCTGTGGTGACAGACATCAGAACAATGGCTGTGTTGAGTGGGAATGGGAGGATTTTCTAGTTACGAGGGAACTTTCCAGAGTAATGGAAGTGTCCATGTTTTGTAGGGTATCCATGTCACCAGTTTGTGGACTTGTCTTTGTTCATTGCTGTATTCCTTAATGAAAAGTAATCCGAGACCAAAAAAAAAAATTAAAATATTGTGGGGACCCACAGTAGGGCGCAACCATCCTTTCTTTGTAAAAAAATCTTATGGCAAAGGGCCTGTCCTCCCAATTTCAGTGGGCAACAGTTGTCAGTATGTGTGCATAACTTGGAAACAGAGGCAAGGAGGAAACAATATTGGAGTTATATAAAAATTAAAAGTTTTGGATCTGTTGGATTCATTCTGGTACATTCCAAGGATCAAAATAACCATCCTGACTGCCACCTCTGTGGGGACAAAAGAAATCCTGTCTCAGAGTGTCCTTGCTCACCCTGTCCTGCAGCCAATCACCAACACCTGATTTTTTTCCTCCTAAAATGGTGAATGTTTTGTTGCTTTCTGTTTAAGAGCAAATCCTTCCCGGATTCACACATGTTGCTTCTGACTCTCCTGCTCACCACTTCTAGACAGCATTTCTGGCCTCAACCCTGGAATTCCAGCTGAGCCCTTGAAGCTCAATGAATACTGTCAAGTCACTGCAGAGAAATCCAAGGGCCCAGTCCTCAGTCCAGTGGAGGAAAAGGTGTACCTCCCGGTGATGTGACAGCCACAGCCACCTGGGGTGGTATCTAACAGGGAAGAGCTGGACAGCTGGGTGTGGGAAGGAGTCGGGGGCGTGGACATGGGAACTGCATCAGGAAAACCCCAGGTGGGCTATGACCGGCAGAAGCCATGGGCTGGAGAGGGCTGTGTCCCAGGTCCTAAAGGATGAAGGTGACTAGGTATTCTGGATGGCAAGAGGCCTTGGTGCCGAGGATGGGCATGGGGGAATTGACTTTGAAGCAGCAAGGACCTTGAGGCAAAGAGAAATGAAGATGGCCAAGAAGAGTCCAAGGGCTTCCTTTCCAGGACCCATAAGACCCTAAGTCTCTGTGACACATCTGCATGTCATGATGTTTGTTGACATTAGAGACATTAAGGAACATTGCTTCATTCCTAGAAGGTTCTTTGGGGTCCAACAGGGAGGCTATTATCAGAAGAGAAGAGCCATCTGCCTCCTCCTCCTGCTCCCAAGGCTGTTCACTCCAATGGCAGATGTCTCAGGAAGGCAGCACACTTCGCTCTCCCTGGATCACAGTCTCAGCCTCCCCAGCCCTGCAGTGTTAACAAGCATAACTGTGCTTATCAGGCTTTGAAATTATTGCCTTCTTGTACGTAAGCCTGGCTCTTCAGCAACTTTAGCAGCAGGAAAATTCAGAGCTGGATGATGTCACTGGGCTGTTGCTTGAGAACAGGCTCAGGAGGGAGCTGCCTGACCCCTGGGCTGGGGTGACAAGGTGGCCTACTGAGGCTCCCTCTGCTCTCCCAGCCCACATACACTCCCTGAGCTCTTCCAGGCTGTGGGGTGTGTGAAGAGCCAAGGTGGGTAGAGGATGGAGACAGGCACAGCCCCAGCTGCTGCAGCTTTCAGCCTCGAGGACAGGGAAGAAAGAATGACTGACACCAAGGGAGCAGATAAACCTAAAAATAACCCCAAATTATGATAAGGACTGAGGTAGAGAGAAGGGGTGTGGCCATCTTCAGAGAGCAACTGGTAAGAGGGTGCCAAGAAGGGAAGAGGCCCCAGGCAAGAAGAAGCTGGCTTGGGTAGGAAGGGAGCGTGGCTGTAGCAGGGGCAGTCCAGGCAGTGCCTCCCTGCAGTCAGCTTTTATTCTGAATGAGACTTTCAATCATGGGTCCGAAGTTGTGGGAGCACTGCAGTTATAGGAGAGGCGAAGGCAGTGAGAAGAGAGAGGGGACAAGTAACTTGGAGAGGGATCCAAGGCAACCATGGAGAGGAAAGTCAAGTAGGTGTCACTAAAGAGGAAGAGCAAGTTAGGTCTGAGATGGCAGGAGAGCCTGGAGCAGCTGAGCCAGGAGGAAGGTCCCTGAAGCTGGGCTTTTCTGAGTTACCTACACTTGGCTGGTGTTACAGCGCTTGACAGGCCTCCAGGACAGGTGTGCACTGGGCAGGGAAGGCAGGCTGAGCTCAGGTTCTCCACTGGCTTCACAGCTGTTTGCACCTTACAGAAGGGGAGTCACATTCTGGGCAGATCAAATGTGGAGGTGCTGACCAGCAGGTGCCCATATTTGGGTTTGCAGCTATGTCTGAACAGACCCCAATTGTCCCAAGAGTTACCTGCTGGCTATTGGTGCTGGGTGGGGGTACAAAACACCTCTAAATGCCACTTTCTCACCATCCCCTCATGCGTTTTCTCACCCACACCCTAAGGAGCAAGGTCCCTATCACAGATAACAGCATCCCTCATGAAGGCCAGGCCTGGGCCCAACCTGGAGGGCAAGACACAGAGGTTCACAACTGAGATGGGCACATGGCTTTGGTATCCTTTCTGCCCCTCTAATGGAATTTTCTTTTCTCTGAAATCTCTCTAAAAAACCTAAATGAAATCACCAGGAACAAAATCCCTGGAAACAGCAAGCGCAGACCTTTTCTGTGTTGCTCTTCTTGGTGTTCAATTTTGCAAAAATTGCCTTAGTGACCCCCAAGCCCTCTTCTACCACACAAGGGAACCCTCACTGGCTCTTCAGGAAGGAGGATGCCATGCCCACGTCTCTGCTCACTTCTCCCAACCAGGAATGTTACCGGGAGCCCTGAACCAGCCATAAGGCCACTTCCTGGTGCCCAGGGCTTAGGCTGGACAGGAAGGTCCTTGATTTTCCTTTCCCGCTGATATGAGTTCCTGTCACACCCTGTCTTATCCGCATATGCCCCTGGGTCGGGTTAGAGTGGCAGGGCCAGGGGCTCCCTGAGGGGCACCAGCCTGAGCAGGCGGATGTCCTGGGAGCCTGGGTGCTTCCATGGCCCGGGCCCTGCCTGGCGGGCGGGGCCGCAGCCCCGGAACGCGGGCGCCGGCTGCGCTCCTCGCGCCGGGCACCAGGCGTCGCCCCCGCTCCTCGCAGCGCCAGGGCCCCCGCCCCCGCCGCGGAGCGCAGCCGGAGGAGCCGAGGAGGCGGCGGGACCCGGCCGGACAAATTTCCTGCTCGGCGGCGGGCGGCGGGCGACAGGAGGCGTCGGGAGCGGCTCCAGGACCCCGCAGCCTGCACGCTTCCCCGCGACCCTCCTTTGCGCCCGGCGGGGACAGCGGGGCGCCCCGGAGGGCGGCGGGCGGACGCCCGGGAGATGCGGAGCCGCGGCGGCGGCGCGATCGGCGCGACAGCACCGGCCCCCCCGAGGTGAGCGGCGCGCGGTGCGTGCGAGTGGCCGTGCGCCCCTGCGGTGGCGTGTGCCCCGGGCCGCCCGAGCAGGCCGGGGACGCCGCCCGGGAGCCGCCGCGGGAGACCGTGCGCGCCGGGGTGCTGGGTCCGAGCCGGGTCCCTGCCGCCCTCGAAGCGCGCCCGGTGCTGGCGGCTGGGGACCAAGCGACCCCGGCCACCGGCTTGCGACGCGTCCCCTCCCCCAGAGTCCCCAGCCCAACTTGGCGATCACATCGGCAGCTCTCGCGCTCCCTCTCGGTAAACTGAAGCAGAGCGTGTGAGTCTGAGGGTGGCGACAGCGCGAGGGGAACTGTGACAGGGCGACGCGTGTGAACGCAGTCGACATAAGAGGGGTGCCAGCGGGTGTGCTGAGGGCTGCGCGCACAGGGTTGAGATTGGAGCCTTTCCAGAAAGTGACTGAGTTGCCACAAGTCCGGGCGGGGCTGGGGGCGCTGAAAGGATGCTTCCCGGGCTGGGCTGGTCTTCCAGTGCCTTTTTAAGGAGGGTGAAGGGGGCGGGGCTCAGAGACCCGGTGGGAGACCCTGGCCGGACCACCAGTGTTTGCAATGTCCATGGGTGACCTGACAGAGCTCCTAGAGCCAGGGGTCAGTGATGCCAATCCCGCAGTGATCCTGGAGACCATCTGGGGAAGGCTGGGCAACCCACAGGATGGTGGGGCAGAGCCAAGACCAGAGACCTGGTCAGACCTGACCTAAATTCCTTCCAGGCATGATAAATCCTTCTAGAAAGGTTAGACAGTGACACCTGCAGAATTGCACACTGCTTTGTCTTGACTTAGGACCTCTCTATCAGAGCTTCCATACAAGAAATTCAGGGAAAGAATATGGCCCCAAGCTTGTGTTGTAGTCAAGAGTGTGTGGCTGAGTTGAAGGAAAATTGGCAAAGAAGGATCATGTTTCTAGAAATTATTGTGTCTGTCCAGTCAGCTCTGCCCTTGACCCAGGTGCCCTTGACCCAGGGTACCTGGAAGGTTTTGCAGGGCTGAATGAAGCTCTCTTGCAAAATATAGACCAATGCCATTTAAACTATATTTGTGGGGGGGCTGTCTTTCCAAAACTGGGGACTCAGCAAAAAGCATGAAAGGGTCGGGTGTAGGTGGCGATGCAGGCTCTGAACACCAGGGCCACTCAGCCTCTGCCAATCAGCAGAGCTGGGAGCATGAATAGGGCGGGGGCTGGGCTTCTGAGTACAGGCTCTAAGCTTGTGGGGAGCAGAAGGCCAGGTGGTGGCATGGAGCAGTACCAAGGGGTGGGGAGTGTGCTGCCAGTCAGAAGGTCTGAAGCAGCACCCAGCCCTTGCTTGCTCCTGACCAATTTCAGGGCCCAGATCTTTGTTGGTTAGGATGATGCCAGAGAATCTGCACTGTCCCACCCCACCCAACAGACTTCCCATGTGTGCACACAGCTAGACCTGGACTTGATGGAAAAAGACCAGGTATTTGCTAGTTGGTGGTTGGAAGGGTCTAAATGGTCTTAGATTTGATAATAGAGTCCCCCTCATCCCTGGCCAAATCAGCTGTGGCAGGTGAATGAGGGGTTGCTGTGTGTGATGTTGCCCAGAGAGGCAAACAGGGACAAAGTGAGAGTAGGCTCAAAAGGAGTGTGGTCAGTACGGCCAGGTGCAGAACCTTCCTCTCCCTCTGTGGAGGAACACCTGGCAAGCATGCACCGGGTTCAGCAGCTCCACATCCAGGGAAGCCTGGAGAAGGTCCCAAGCTCTGAGTCCTAGGGGTGACCCTCCTGCAAGGGGCTGCAGCAGCTGTAGGAGTGATGACAGAGGTGGAGGCATTATTTCCATTGGGAAAATGTGTTTCTCGTCCCTGTCTGAAGCCCCCTACTTTCCAGATCCCAGGAGACAAGGCTGCTCAGCCTCCTGCTCTGAGAGCTCCTGCTCTCCCTTTTTCTCATATAAGAACTCCGACCCATATTCAAGGCCCACCTCAAATGTCTCAGTCTCTATAAAGTCTTCCCGGTCCCTCCAAGAGTGATCTCTCTTCCTCTTGTTTCCACAGAAGGATATTTGTGCCTATCCTAAAGTACTTACTGGACCCTATTTTGATTGCTTGGTGGCTTGTCCCAACAGTTCGTCAACAGCAGTCATGGAGGGTGTGTCTCAAAGCTTGCACTTTGGGTTCAGGCATGAATTCAAATCCTGGCTCTGCCACGACCTTGGCTAAGTGACTCAACATTCACACCCCACTGTTGTCTCCATAGTGGGGCTGTTCATCCCTGCTCTGGAAGGCTGTTGTAAGAGGAACGGTGGTACATAAAAGGACAAGGCCTGCAGCCATCACCCAGTAAATTGCAGTTATTGGTCCCCAAAACACTTGACACTGGGCAATGCACATGTTAAAAACCAGTGAGGTTTTAATGGATAAATGAACAAAGCCCAAATCCATATTAATAGATAGATCCTGCCTTTTGTATGCCATCCAGTTTGATTTGGATCTATATGCCAGCCATATACATCCAAATCAATACAATGTGATGTGTTAGATAATTTTATCTTTTGCATGATAATCTGAACTATTATGTGAAGTTTGCACAATTAAGTATTTCATCTCATAATGCTATCACCTGTGCTCTGTGAATGAATCCATTCTTCAACCTGCACTGTCAACACCAGTGTTAGTGATCCATGAGGCAGAAATGCAACTCGCAGTGCTCGTTAAGCTGAGCTTGTGACCTGAATTAAACTGGGATGGGTGGGAGGTAGTGCAAAAGTGAACCAAACCGACAACACTAACAAGCAGCATGATGCAGGAAAAGGCGTATGGAACCAACTTAAGAGCAGAGTCCAGACCTGAGCCTTCAGCACTCAGCCGTGGACGGCCCCTCAGAGCTGGCTGTTCTGAACTCAGTGGAGAGGGCTGCTCCAGGCCACCCCTGAGCCTCTCCCAGCTCTAGGGCAGTGACCACATTTCACCCTGCCTGCCATTGGCCCAGAAAGGGTACCAACAGTGTGCTGATGGATCCAAGGTTGGAGCTGCCCGCCCTGTTCCACGTTTCTCTCTGCTCTGAATGCCAGCTCTACACGGAGTGAGAGCAGGCTGGTGGGTGTGGTTAGCATGCTGTGAATTTTAGGGACAGACCCCAGATATATCAAAGATCTATTTTGGAGGGTTAACTTCTCATTATTTTGTCATTTGCAGTTTGTTTGTTTGTTTTCCCCACGAAAGAAGCATGGGGGATAATCAGTATAATAGATGTTGGGATTTTAGATCAGCCACACCCAAGGCAATAGGGGTGGGTGACATGTTGCTGATTCTCAGCAGATGCAGGTGTGTAACGGGGGGGGGGGTGCTGCTGCCGGATGTGGGCTGGGAGATCCCTAGTTTGGGGATTACCAAGCCAGCCTCCTTTTCTTCTCTCGATTCTGGCTGCTGCTCCCCAAATCTTACCCATCAAGGTCTGCCCGTCCAGGTGTCCCACTGGGGAGTTTTGATGTGGTTCACAGCCTTTGAACTCTTACTGCGGCCGGCTCCCTGCCAGATCCTAGGCCTCATGTCTTTCTTTCAACTATATAAATACTTCAAAGGGTTGATGAAGCTTATGAAATAAAAATCTCTTAACAATATATTCCAGGAAAAACAAATAAACATATCCTTTTATATTGATTCCCAGGGAAATAGGGACCCAATAAAGTATTTTTAAAGGATGGACATTTGTTTTAAAGTCCCTTTCAAATACAGTTGAGAAAGAATTTAATCTGGTCTATTACTGTGTCTCATGTCAAGGAATAAAAGGCTGAAGAGGTCTTTCTCCCAGAGAAAAGATAAACCCCATGGGAGCAGGAAAACTTTAAAGAAAAAAATGGGTCCTTGGTTATTGACTAAAAGCCCAACATGTTTTGGGCAGTTCTTTTGATGTCAGTGTCTATTAGGTTAAAAAAAAAAAAGGAGAATTGATGAGAACACTTGTTTGGACCCATTTCTGGGTTCTGGCAATACTGAAACTAAGCCTCTGGAAGGGTTAGTGCAGGAACAGTAGGAGCTGGCTGTGAGCCCTGGACAGGTGCAAGACTGTCACCAGCTCCCAGGATGGATGGCTGGTCACATGGTGCCTGGACTCAGAGCACACTGTGGAGTGTGAAGTGGAGCAATGAATAGATGAAGGCCTCCGTGTAGGAGGTGAGCTGCCAAGTGCAGAGGGCTCTCCCAGCCATGGTCCCACCCGACTGGATAACAGGAGCAAGTCCAGGGGAGGGACTGGCTTTCCATAGGAGGCGGCACACCCTGGGTCTGGGGAACAGCCCTCTGGGGCAGAAGGAGCGAGGATGATTGGGGTCTGTGGTCATGGGCTCTGGGCAAGGTAAGACACCCACCCCACCCAAGTGTGACTCCAGTCTTCAACAGGAAATGACTGCCACGTGGCTTACCATGAGCCTGGGTGGAGGGTGTGTGAAGAGGCGTGGCAGCGCCCACCAAGGGCCAGGGTAGTGGGACTGCACCAAGGGCTTGGGGCCACCTGAGCTCCAGCTTCTTGCTCAGGGCATGCAGTTGGTTTCTGTCCCATAAATGCAGACACCATCTTTGGTTATTAATGTCCTTAAATCTATCTGGGTGTTTCCAGCTGGACGTTAGTCACAGATTTTTGTACTAGGGAGAAAATTAGTTCCATTTTTCTTGTCCAGCTGAGATTTTCATGTGTCCTGTCACGTAGCTGCTTGATTACACTGTATTATTTTAAATGGCCTTCGTGCCAGGCCTTTTATTTTGTCTCTCCCTCCAAAAGGACTTGGTGTTTTCACACTGTGTCTCTACAATGGGGCTTTAATCAGTCTCCTCTGCAGAGCTCTTTGCTCTCAGCAGCCTTGGCCTTGACCCTGAAGCCACCAGCACAAGTGCGTGCTGAGTGTGGGGTTGTGCCCTCCCAGCACAGCGCGGCACGTGGTTCCTTGTGATGCGGCGGGAGCTCCAGCCTTCCTTTCTTCTCCTGTTCAAAGAGGCCAGCCTCAAAGCTGGACACCCACCTACATGATTTGATGCCTGGCCCTGGGGCCTCCCTCCCACACTGCCTCCACCTCACCCGACAGTGTGTTTGAAATTCTCATCGTGGGAAAAAGCTTTTTATTTTGCAGTGGGAGTGTGGCACAGGTAGAAATCCTTCTACGAGAAGGAAAGGACTGGGTGTCCTCAGGGAAGCTGGGGTTGGAGTCCTGATGACGACCCTCTCTCTGTTGGTGGTGGGGAGGGTGCTAGGTGACAGAGAGGGGACAAAGGCTCCATTGGATTTGGCGGACACCAGACATCAGTTTGGCGGTTCCCCTGGGTGGCCCTGCTCTTGTTACAGACGTCAATCCCCCCAGGGCTACTTGTTACAGATGGCACTCCTCCCCCACCCAGGGCTGGGTTGTTTTGGGGGTAAGATGGGCGACTGGAGGTGGGAAGGCCTCCAGCTTCTCCCCTGGAGACAAGGTCAGTCCTTGGTACAGAATGCTCCTGCCGCTGTCCAGATACCAGGGAGGCCTGGGAAACCAGCTCTGGGTCAGTGTTAGCACTTCCTGCACAGTCAGCCTCTCCCAGGCTCCCTCTCCTCCGCTCAGCAGGGCAAGGGAGAGAAATTCCCAGCCTCAGCCTTCCTGCCGGCCATCGGAGGAGGCTTGCCTTCATATTCCCTGTCACCCCGGACAGGAGCCCTGTGTCCTGGCACATGGGGTGGGAGGGAAGGAGCCAGGCATGGCCAAGGACAGTTCCAGAGACTATGGGGGATGTGCGCTGGCATCAGGCACAGAATCCAGCCCAAACACCTCGAGCCCCTGAAACAGAAGCTTTCTCATAATTACAGGGAAGGAAATCAGGGTAAATTAATAAAAAGCCAGAATATTTGTGTCCTTTTATTTCAGTCAAGGATTTATAGTAACTCGATCTGGGCCAACAAAGTGTTGCCTTAGGATACTTACTTTAATGAATAGGAAGCATGCAAATGCTCTTCCAAAGAGAATAAAATACTTCGGCTCCTTAAATAAGCAAAAATAAAACTCCTATACAGTCTTGGTTTCACTGTAAAGTTTACTTCTCAGAAGGAAACTTCTGTTTCCAGCCGCCTTCAGTCATCTCAAAACTTGCGTTGCCGCTGGTCAAATTGTTCCTTGTGATTAACACTTTTTTTAGGCATAGTTTTTCCAGTCCTAAAAATGGCTTGCAAAAATGGCTAAACCTTTGCGTGCTGGACTGAGAACTCTCTGAAACAGTAACCCCAGCCTCGTTGACTCAGCATCCTCCTTCCCGAGCTCCCAGCAGCCCTTGATTAAGTGCATCAGTAATTCAATCAATTACTTTTTGCCAACATTGCAAGCCTCAGCTGGAGTTCAGTCATCTATTGGTGATGTTATCAGTCTACCCACTTAGATTCCTTTAAGCAAAGTTCTGATTCTGACCCAGTGTAATATAAAAGGGCAGGAGCCAGGAATTTAATACTTTTGTACTGTAGTGAGCCAAGCCAGTCCTCTTCGTAGCTAGCCAACAATATTCTTTCAAAGGATCTTTCTTGGTTTTCATCAAATGCAAGCAGAGTCTGTAAGATCATGTTGAAGAGACAAATGGAAAGCTCAAGTCTTTACAGAGCACCCACAGTGTATACCCCTGCCGAGTGTCCACTGGGAGGCAGAACCTGCCCCATCCAGAGAGTGGCCGGATGCAGGGGTAGAACACGACACAGCAGGTGGCGTGGGCCTGTGAGGTGGGGCCTGGGGCGCTTCACCAAATAGAGAAGGCTTGGTTTATTCGGATGCTTTCCTGGCATCTGACAGGGCTGGAACATTCCAGCCAGAGGAGCTTCCGAGTCCTGGCCCAGCTGTGAGAAGTAATGTGTCCTGGCTGGGGAGAGCAGCTGTCTGAGTGGAGTGGATAGGCACGAGAGAGGGAAAGTCTTTGGGATTCTGCAAGCCCTGGTACAGCATCCAGGACTCTGGGCTCTGTCTGAGGGACCAGCAGTTCCTAGCCTGTTTAAGATTGGCTTCTTGGGCTGGGGCTGGGGCTCAGTGGCAGAGTGTTTGCCTCGAACATGTGAGGCAGCAGGTTCAATCTTCAGCACCACATAAAAATAAATAAAGATATTGTGTCTACCTACAACTAAAAAATATTTTTTAAAAAAGATTGGCTTCTTCTAAGATTCTAAGGAATGCCATGATTCCCTCTGTAGAAAATGCACATCTGCACAGTTTTTACAGGTTCAAGAAAGTCATGCCTGCCCCGCCCCATCATAAAATCCCTGGGTTCCAGGTGTGCCTCTGCCTGGACTGGCCCTGCAGAGGGTATCAGCATGCTCAACTGCAGGGTGAGGCACAGCCTGCTGGTGTGCCAACTGTCCCGGCTACTGTGCTGGTGTATGGGGAGTAGGGAAGGGGTCTGTCCAACTGCAGCAAAAGTGTTCTGGTACAAATCTGGGGTGACATGTCCGTGTTCCACAGGGCTGACATTCATCCTTTTCCAATCAGTATTAAACCTGGGTTACAGTGTGCATGTTTGCGGATTGGACAATATTCCTAAGTGACATGGACTGGACCATTTAATGATGCTGTGCGTCAGGGACATGGATTCCTGAGAGGTCTCCCTGCTCCCATTGCAAAGCTTCTGGGCTCACCAAGCTGCATGTGCTGACCTTTGCCTTCTGGTGGGGACAAGTGGTATCACCTGCATTGTCCCTGGCAGCTGACCTCACCAAAGGACTCTAACTAGAAGCACACACTTTCAGTTTCCTTCGTGAACGCAGGAAATCTGTGTGGAAGCGTGAAAGTTCTGGAAGGAGTGAACGCAGCACCTGGTGACAGACTGCGAGACATCATGCTGTGGAGAAAAGGCCAGGAGGGCTTTGTGGCTGTTGGGCCACGATGAAGGCCACGGGATAAAGGCCCAGGATTATGGCAGGGTATGAGTGGGAGCCTCAGGAAGAGCTTTGGGCATTTGGGAAACACAGATGTTTCTCAAGAAAAAGCCATCTTTGGAAAGGTCAAGGAGTTGGCCCAGCAGGAATGTACGAGATCACCTCCTTCAGGGTGCAGGGAGTCTAGCTGAGGATGCCTTGCACTATAAACTATAAACCTTGAAAGCCACGGTGGTCACAAATGATAGTGATGGAAGATCCATTTTCTCTCTTCAGCTTACGAATCCAGCCTACCCAGGTGCCCACCTGTCCATGCAGGGCAGTTCCTAGGTCTGACACACAGCTGGCTCAAGTTTATGGGCTCAGAAACTCAAATGCTTTGCACACTGACGAGAAGGAGCCCTGAAAGGCATGGCCATCAAATTTTTTTAAAAAGAAAATACTTTTACTCATTTTTAGTTATTTTCTCAATGACCTTCCACATGTTTTAACAAAACGAGTCAGGTATTTTCCCATTGCTTTCAGTTTTCAACAACCGAAGTCCAATTCTACTTCTTGTTTTAGATGTTATAGGGAAGTTTGCTGACTGATTTGATCTTCCTATTTAGAATCAGAGTTTTTTACAAGATGTGGAAAATAAGTTGCCCAGGGTCCTACTGCATGCTCCAGGGACCGAGGGGTTGAGTGTTCCTGTCCTAGGTTGCCGCTGACAGACTAAGCCCTCATCCCTCCGTCCCGCATCTAGGCACTGCTTATGTTGCTGGGCCTCAGGAAAGGAGGCCCCCTCACCTGCGTCCAGCAGGCAAAAGCCCAGGGTATCTGCTTAAAAGGAAGTGCATTCCCACCTTGAGCAGCACCTCAAGGTGAGAAATGATTACCCCACTGCTGAAACACATCCATCTTTTGTCTGCTGGGCCTAAATAGTGCTCGGCCTATTCCTTTGGGTGTGGTTTCCACCCAGCACATTGCTTCTAGGAGGAATCTCAGCAGGCAGTAGCATGTGCATGCCTTGTGTGCAGCGTGCTTTTGTTTAACAAATGATTTATGGCTTGTTGTATTCAAATGCACATCCTGAGTGGATGGGCTGTGCGGGGCAGAAGTCAGTGACATCAGTCCTGGTTATTTTACTTAGCCATTTGTTTTTCCTTTTCTTTTCTGTGTGGTAGCAGTTGGCAAATGCCTTTAAAAGGGTGTGACTTCGTTGGTGGCTTAGCATCTTGGAAGTTGGAGCAGTCAGCCTCTGCCGGGGTGACTGCCCCAAGCTCCTGGCTAGGGTGATGTTGGGTGGGAGTCGCTCAGCTGTTTGACCTTGCTGGGCTTAGCTGGTGGTGAGAGGGTGCATTGAACCAGAGAGGTGATTGGTCAGGGCAGGAAAGGCTCCCTGAGAAGAGCCGTTGCCCTCTGGGAAGAGCGGGCCTGCCTCTGAGGAGCTCCTGCTGCCTCTGCCGGAGTCTCACGGAGGGGGACTCTCAATGCCCACAACCAGAACACAGGCTCCCAGAGAACTGGTAGTGTGCACTGTCCACGTGGCCCTGCAACCCCCTCTGCTTCACCAGGGCTAGTAGGTGGGGGGCCCTAGTGGCAGGCAGAAGGACCAGTCCATGTCTGACTCACCATAGTCTCCAGGGGCCGTTGTGGGAAAGTCCCCTGAAGAGCCCACCTGAGTGTGGAGCCCTGCTCTCTCCAGGGACCTCAGCGGAGAAGGTGTGTGTGCTGTCACCACACCAGCTGGTGGGGGCAGGGCTCCACATTAGTCAGGGATCTTGGGAGAGTAAGGGATGGAGATAGGACTGAGGTCCACTCAGTGCATAAGGGGCCTCACTCCTCAGGCACCTGAAGGTCCAGGAGCAGCTGGGTCTGGTGGTGGGATGTCACAACCTGGGCCCTGCCTTCTTCTCACCTCAACAGTCACGGGCCCCACCCCACAGCGACCTCACAACCTGTCTTCTCCGTGGAAGGAGAGAGCCTTTCCCAATCAATGCAACCCCATGTGGTGTTCTAAGTACTTTTCACAGGCTAGCTCAGCAGCAGCTCCGAGTGAGAATAGCAACAGGCCTGTTGCAGAGAGGAGGAAGTGGGCCCCAGAGAGGTTCGTGGGCCCCAGGACTGGGATTTGAACCCAGGCTTTGGGGCACCAGAGATCAAAGGGATTGCGACTGGTAATCACCAGGATGGAGGAACGGTGCCTGTGTGTGGGGCTGGGGGCCACGCTACATGCAGGGGTCAGGAGAGACCAGCCAGTGGCCTCCAGGCTCACTTTGGGATAGTGAGATGAGAGCCTGGAAGGGGCTCTAGGAGCTTGGGAGGGATGTGGGGTTTCACTTGGGCTGAGAGAGGATGAGGGCTCTGGTGAAGGAGGTCTGACAGGGCAGGGGCAGACACAGGGCTGGAGCCAGGGGAGGCTCTGGGGTTGGACTTCAGAGTCACCAGAGTGACTCTGGAGCAGCCCTGGGCCTTGCTCTCATGATTGGCTCCAAGTTCAACAGGGAGGCCTGCCCTTTCACAGAGCTCTCCAGGGAGTTCCCATGTGGTTCCAAGGTGGAGAAATCCAGGGGCTTTTGCAAGGATCCAAGAATAAGGTCAGGACTTTCTGCCACTGGGAGGAACAGAAGGGTGGCCAGGAGGAGGGACAAGGTGCAGGTTCAGAGGGGCATTGATGCCTGGTTCATGCCCTGTGCTGGGCAGACTGCTGCTCTGATGGCTGAGACTGAAAGGGGAGGGGCCATGGTGAGTCTGAATCAAGGGCATCTGTTCTTGGAGAGGTGAGTCCACTTCATTTGTGCCCCTCTCCTTGCTGTAGGAGTTACTAGTGGGAAGCACTTGGAGAGACCAACCCTTGACGAGTTGTCAGTTTCAATCGAGGCCCTCCACAGGTGAATAGGTTGCTGATAGCAGACAGCTGTGATGATGGAACAGCCTCCAGGCTCGGGGCAGCCACGGGGCGGCCTTGGTACTCACATTCACTTAAGAAAGGAGACCTTTGTCTACTAGGCCTGCAGCGGTGGACAGACAGACCCCCAGTTCTTTGAGTCCTTTGCCTGGGACTCTGCACTTGGAATCCAGCTCCAGCTTTTGTCTGCCCCCAGATCCCATGGGAGGTGTCTCCCAAAAAGCTGGCTCTGCAGAGCTCAGTCCTGATGAGTCCCTGCATTGTTAGGGGGCTTGGGACAAACAGGGGACCATCCTGGGGAACCTGATGGGATCAGAAGTCCAGGCCAGAGAGCAGGCAGCAAGGTCCCAGCCGAGGGCTTTGGTCTGGGGGCCTCACCCTGGCCCTGCCTGCTCCCTCCTCCCTCCCCTCCACCCTCTCCTGTTTTCCCATCCACTTCACTGCTTGGCTGGGGCTTCCCTTCCGGGAGCCCCCGACCACGGAGCTTACTGGAGTGGGCCAAGCGAGGGCTCTGACCCAGCCCAACCCCAATGGCTGCTGGGGCCACCAGGGCCACTGTGGCCTCAGGCCTCTGCAGTTTTCCCCTCCCCACTCTCCTGCCCTGGGCAGAGGCCTGAAGAGCGGGTACTTGAGCTGGCACATCGGCTGCCATGCCATTCCTTTGAAATGAGTAATAGAGGAGCAAGTCCAAAAAGTGCCTGGTGTTTCCTCCCTGTTGTTGTCCAAGCTCAGAGAGAGCCTTATCACATGAGGAGGACCCGGTGCCATCCCGTGGGCCCAGCGCCAGGGTGCTGCAGGGACACCTTGACCTAGGCCCCAGCCACTAATTCTACCCTCCACTGAGTGCTGAGCCTGGGGGAGGGACCAAGTAACAGAACATTTTGCCCATTTGCTCCTGATTTGGAAATCATCTGAATTGGTTTCAAGGGCTCCCTAGAGAGATTTTGCTTTGAGAAAAATCCTAGGAAGATATCCCAGTGTGGGAGACTCCATGTTTCTATCATGGAGGGTTCAAACCCCACATTTCACTTCTGGGTTTCTCTGGAATGTTGGGTTAATGTTCAAAAGGAGAAGAAGGAGACTGGGTCCCTTGATCCCCTGCACTCGCTTCCTGCTGCCCAGTTCCTGGCATGGAACCTGCTGGATCCGAGAAGCGCCACAGGGTGATGTCCCTGCAGAAGACTTAAGCAGGGAAACGTCCACGATGAGGACAAGGTGCATTGAGCTTAAATGCTGTCACAATGCGTAGACATAAAATCAACCATAGTGTGAGGCATAAGATGTCTCTGGGGAAGTGGATGTCTGAGGGAAAAAAATAGAAGAACACTTGAGAACAAACTCTCAAGCATTTTTATAGAGTTTGGGCTCTCAGTGAGGACAAGCCTCAGGCCGCAGGCATGACTGCTTTCATAAGGAAGCTCAGGGAGGGAAGCCAGGGTGATCTGAAGACACAAGGTCAAGTGACCTTGGATGGCTAGAGGGTCTCACCGTCAGGCCCAGCCGCCGCGTGCCCCCATGCTACCTTCCCTCACTGTGCTCGTGGAATCTTAGATGCCCCGAGTAATAAAAACCCGCGTGACTAACCAGGACCATTTCGTGGGAAATTGGCTGGCCCCATTGCTCCGGGCCCGTGGTGCGGCAGTGGTTCTGGGGGAGGGGGAGGCAGAGTAAAGCTGCTTACCTGGTGGCAACCAGGAATGGGGTGAGGAGGACGGACAAGATAGGTCCGCCAAGGGCATGCCCCCAGGGGCCCATAGTCTTCAACTAGGTCCTACCTCCTACACCATCTCCCAATAGTCTGTTCAAATTATGAATCCATCAGTAGATTTTTCTGCTGATGAGGTCACAGGCCTCATGACCCACTCACTTCCCTACCAGCCCCAGCTCTGAACACTGCTGCGCTCGGGACAAGCCTCCAACACACGAGACTTTGGCGGACATTCCAGATCTGAGCAAGAACATTGGGCATTAACCGATGGTGGCCAAGCTTGCTGGAAAGTGCCATGGTCACAAATGAGCAAAGCAAGGGAGTGTGGCCCTAGACGTTTGGAGGGAGACTTGAGACACTTGGAAATGCACATTCCTGGGTACTGATGGGGCTGTTCCTATGAACGCCACCCATGTGGTATTTAGCAGTCTCAGTTTCTGAGCTCTAGAACAGGGTTGACGATGTCCCGTCCCACCCGCCCGAAGCCAGCAATTTGTAGGTCTGTCTGTGGTTGGACGTTCCCCTTCCATGGTGGCAAGCTATGGCTGACTGTGGGCAGAAGGGCTCAGCTCGCGGCCATGTGGATACATCCATAAGATGTGGCTTTCCCCAGAGAAAGGAAGCCACCATGGCCTTAGGACCTAGCCTCAGAAGTCACATTCCTGTGTTTCTGCTGTATCCTGTTGGTTACGCAAGTTGGCCCTATTCATCAGGGAAGAATGACCGACATCTTCCAGGTAGGAATCCTCATTTCCTCCCTCTCTGTGTGTCATTGGGCTCTTGGCAGCATGGTACCCGCTGTGGCTCTGGTTAACTTAGAGAATGGAACTGGACACGTGGCTACTGGTCACTTCTCGGAACCAACAGTTGAGCTGGAAAATGAGGCTCAGAAAATGGACAGGAGCCCAAAAGCCAGCAGCCTGAGCCTCAGTGAAGGACCCGCCACAGGAAGCTTCTGGTAAGGATGTGGCCTATGATCTACAGCCTCTGAGGCCAGCAGACCTTCCCAGGTGTGACCTCTACAAGTGGTTCCAAAGCATCCCCGGACCTGTGTGCCACCCTGCAGGGCCCACGTATTGGGCAGGAGTGATGGATGGCATCTGTGTGGCCTATCTGGCTTGCAAGAGCATCCAGGGTACAGAGGCACAGGGTCCTGCCCTGAAGGGTGGAGCACTTTGGACCACTGATGGCAAAGGCGAAGGGTGCCCCCAGCAGGAAGGGTTTAAGCTGCTGAGGGCAACCTGCAAGAGAGACTTGGCTCTATCTGCTCTGCACTCAGCCCAAGCGTTATTTTTGGCTGTGAGTGTAGCTGGTATTATAGTCCTAACAGATACCTGCAAAGTGATGCTAACTCACACAGAGCCTTGTATGCAGCGGCTCAACCTAAAACATTTTAGATGTTGTACATAACCCTTTTGTGAAGTAGCTGATCTTTTTAGAGAACAACTACTTCTTAGTCAATTACTTTTAAGATCAAAACTCTATATATGTGACATCTTCCGGAGGCAATGTAGCCAATATTTACATTTCCCCTTTTGCTGGCAGTGAGGGAAATGTTACACATTTATACATAACCACTTGCAGGGTCTCAGGTTGAGTAAGAAAAACAATGAGTTGGTTTCACTTTTGTTTCTCCACAGTAACTGTTTTCTGGAATGAAGTACAGGATGTTAAAATTTTTAACTAGAGTGGATTTATTTTATTCTGTTACTTGCAAGGTTGTTTTAAGGAGAGAAGGGTCAGGGACAGAGCTCAGGGTCAAAGCCATTGCCTAGCCAGCATGAGGCCCTGGGTTCAGTCCCCAGCACTGCAAGTAATTAATTAATTAAAGTAAAATAAAAAGAGCTGGGGAGGTAACTCAGTGGTAGAGTCTAGCTGCTGCGAGGCCCTGGGTTCAATCCCCAGCAATGAAAAAAATAAAAATAAGGAGAGCATGTGTAAGAACTTAGAATGGACTGCATGGATGAGTGGGGAAGTGGCCAGCCTCGCTGTGCGGGGCAGGTTGTACGTGGAAAGTTCACCCTCAACACGCGTCTCTCCTGCCAGGGCCCCCGTGGGCCTGTGTAGCAGAAATATTCTATTCTGTTTCACGGAGTTGCCTTCACCTTTCCTGGATTTCCGAGTGCAGGGAGAGGAGGCTGGAGCCCTGG
Source organism: Spermophilus citellus (assembly GCF_964194105.1). Classification (NCBI taxonomy): domain Eukaryota; kingdom Metazoa; phylum Chordata; class Mammalia; order Rodentia; family Sciuridae; genus Spermophilus; species Spermophilus citellus. The sequence continues at coordinate 93,365,759 of NC_138195.1, forward strand.
GCACAGCACAGAGGAGCAGGGGAGGAACTGGAGAGGGCCACCAGTCGGGAAGATGCAGTCATCATCCAAGGCGTGGATGCTTCTAACCGTGATGGGCAGGTGGGCAGGCTCTCAAGCCCCTCTAGGGAGGTGGCACTTTGTGGCATATTCTGCCACAACTTCTCCCTCCAGCCCTGTGACACAGGGGTGCCACGGGCTGGTGTTAGATGAAATACTGACTTGTGTCTCTAGGGACTGAATTGTTCAAAACACCTTGCTTCACAAAAACACTAAGACTCACGCTCATCATGGCAAGGTATCTCCCCTGAGAGGGCCCGGGGGGAGGGGAATCACTTGGCATGGTCGAGTTTCTTCAGTTTAATGGGCGTGAGGTGTCAGCCCATTTTATGATTAGCAAAACTGATGCTCAGAGAAGCCAACAAGTTGTCCAGAGCTGTGTAACTGAAGAGTGGCCCGCCTGGGAGGTGAGGCTGGTGGTAGACGCTCTCCACCCAGGGCGTCTTGGAGACTTGCAGTCTGAGCTGTGGTGGGAGGGAGCTCCTGGGTGGTTCCTGAGCTCCCAGGGCAGCGCCAACTTTGTGCCCACTTATCCAAGTCCACCTCGTGAGTCAGAAATAGTTATATCTCCCAATAAAATATGTGGCGAGGAAAGCACAAAAGATGATATTTTTGAGTGGATCGTTTTGGTCATTTGTATCAGAACACACAGATGATTCTGGTTTCAGAGTGAAGCATGAAGTGAATCACGTTCCTGAATCCTGAATTGACTGTACTTTTAAGAGAGAATAGTGAGCCAGATGTGGTGGTGCACACCTGTAATCCTAGAGACTGGGGGGCTGAGACAGGAGGATCAGCAACTTAGCAAGGCCCTAAGCAACTTAGCAAAACTCTGTCTCAAAATAAAAAATAAAAGGCTGGGCATGTAACTCAGTGGTTAAGTGCTCCTGGGTTCAATCCCTAGTAGAAAAAAAGAAAAAAGAGTGGTAATTCCTGCTGTGCATTTTTATCTTCTATAGTATGTGATAACTAAAAGCCTTATGAATTCATCCCCTTTAAATGGTCTCTGTATATTATACTGAGAAAACAAAGAAAGAAAGCACCATCATTTCTGGCTTAAAAAAAATGGATCCACTCTTCAAGCCTTCTGGGGAGAATATTGATTTTTCTAGATAAACACATCCCTATTTGCCTTTTTTTTCCCCCACCAAGATTCATAAATTGTGTTTGTAATAGCCTCTGGACTTCTGGTTACACAAAACTTCAAAGAAGTTTAATTCCAGTGATTCTCAAACCTCCAACATTCAGGTTGGCTGTTTTCCCTTATTTCTCAGCTTAATCTCACATAGCATCTGAACAAACCTTGAGATTCCTTTGGTGATCAGGGAGCCCTCCTCTGATGGCCCTGCTTGGTTTATCTCGCCATCTTCCTGGCTCTTGCTTCTGGACCTGCTCCCTCTCTCCGTAAATCTTGTTTGCTGTTGCTAGGCCTGTGTTTGTTTCTGCTTGGGATTTCTGAGCAGGAAGGAAATAGTAGAAAACTGAACACAGATAAAGCGACTCCTCCACTGTCTCTAGATGTGCACGTCATCGTTGGTTTGCACGGGTCCCTCCTTCTTTTGGAGGGATTCCAGTTCTAAGACCCATTTTCTCTTTTTCACATCGTTAGTGGTTTTTCTCTGCCCACCGAGAACCGTTTCTTCTGTCTGGGTGGCAGCTTTGCTGTGCTGGCTTAGATAAGGGTGCCTCCGGGTCTGAACTTAGAGGTGTGTACCTGGAGTTACCTCTACCCTCAAATTACATGTTGGAAAGCACAGTGTTTGGTAGGTTAGGGCTGCACTGATGATGTCACACTAAGCAACCAGCATTCAGCTTCATATTATCTCTCTCTCGGCCCAAATGTTATGGCGGAACAAAGCATGGAGGAGATGCTCAGAAGTTAAGGCCGTGGTAAATCAACTTTCACCCTGGAAAACAAAGATTAGCTGTAGAGCTATGTAAAGTGACATGTCTATTAAATGCAGAGATTGTTGTGAATAGATTTATGTGTTCAATTTGTTTGCAATTGTCAAAACCTCATTAATAGTAAGCCCAACGACACTGCTCGCTGATTCTAGTCACTTTTAAATTACACTTGTGCTACTCAATCTAAAACAAAATTAGTTCTTGGACGGTGTACCTTTCAAACTACAACTCTAAGCTATTACATTTGGGGGGAAGAAATTTAATATGCATTGTAAAATAAAATTAGGAAGTACTTTGCATTCATGGTTGCTTAGGTAATTTGGTTCTGTCAACGGTAATTTTTCAGGTTAATTTCTTCCATGATGTTTGCTGTGTAAATAATAAACTTGTAAATCCCTTTATACATCTACATTATTACATAAATCCTTAATATTAATGCAAGAAAGCATAACTTGGATATGTGAGTTGTGTGGCAAACGTAATTTTTTAAGAGATCAGAGAAGATAGATATTTCTCTTTAAAAAAAATTGTTTAGGTGTCTACTTGGGTCTGGGACTGAGGACACAAAGATCTGTAAACCCTGTTCTCTGCCCTCAAGGATCTGCTGACCTAGTGTGATGTTTTCAAAGGGCTCCTGGGAAGGCTTGCCGGTCATGGGTGGGTCCGCAGGAGCTGCAGCCTGCAGCAGGTGTGCTGAGAAGGCGGAAGAGAGTCCTGTGGACCAGAGACCCTCTCCATCAGGCCTGGAGTGTGTCAAGCTCTGGACAACCTAGTTCTGCATTGCTCAGGGCCTCCTGAGGGCTTGGAGAGAATTCAGAGGGTCTCCGAGTTCAGAAGGGAAATCCTGCATGTTTATCTCCACATAATTGGTTTCTTTTGTAATTCAATGGATTGCAATGTGCCTTGAATTTTTCTGTCTTTTTTAAAAATTCATTTTAAAATTTGCCCACTGTAAAATTCACTCTGCTTAATACATGCAGCTCCGTGGGTTTGCCACAATTACGACACATCATTTTATCACTTAAATAAGCGTCCTCTTGACAGGCACCCTGACCTCAGACCCTGTGACCTGCCCCCGCCCTGCCACCACCCATTAGTCTAGTGCTCACCATTTTGCCTTTCTAGTGATGTCCTGCGCATGGAAGTGCACGGCAGGCAGTCTTGGGCTCTGGCTTCTGGTACCAAGGGTTAGAGAGTCGTTCTTGTGGTGTCAATATGTTCATGCCGATGTTGCCAAGCAGCAGTTTGGTGTTTGCGTGGGCCACCTTTAGGGCACCCATTCTCCAGCTGGGAGTCCTGGGGGCTGTTTCCACCTGGGGGCACCTAACAACATGGGCAGGGCTAGGTCTTCATCTCACGTGGACCAGTAAGACGGTGTCACTGGAGCCCATGTCAGAGTATTTAAGTTCTAAGAATCTTGCCAGCTGTCTTCCTCAGCCAGGTACCGTTGTTTGCTTTCCCACCAGCACCGTTGGAGGACTCCAGTTTCTCTGCCACTTTGCAGACACTCATTATTGTCAGTTGCTTTTTTTCCTTTTTTTCTTCGTTTTTGCTTCTCTGTAGGTGAGTTTCATTGCAGTTTTTATTTGGATTTCCCTCATGACTGCTAGGTCTATTTGCCAACCGATTTTCTCTTTTAACAGTATCTATTCAGAACTTATGCCTGTTTTCATAATTGAGCTGTTAATCCTGTGTGTTGAACTTTTTGCAATTAAAAGAATTATCCTGACAGTAAGGACCGTGAATGGGGACACGTGTGTCCCCAGTTTTGCATTTTCTCCTGGCACATCTGCCTTGCCTAAACACTGCCATGTGCTGCCTCCTCCGTGGCCTGGTGGAATACCAGCACCACCCCATCCCCCGCCGTCCTGTCCTGCTACGTGAGCAGGATCTCAGGACTTCAGCCTGGGGGGGGGGATGGCTCCGGCCCTCCTTTGCAGGGAGCCTCAGTGCTCTTCTTCTGCTTTGATCCATGAGATTCCCAGCCCTCTTTGATTCTCCACCCCAGCAAAGGAATCCTTCCATTTTTGTGTGAAAAAAATGTGAACTAACACATTCCAGGAAAGTGATCCCATTCCACCTTTTGAATGCGGGCGGAGGCTTTTCTTCATGCAGGACAAAAGCGTGAGGGTGTTCCATGGTTGTTTACGGTTATTTCCACACCACCATGGGCTTGACATATTTTTCTGCCTTGATCTCTGTTTATTCATCACATCTTCCTGTGGGAACTCATCTCCTATCAAAAATGCTTTTTATCTGTTTGCGATGTTTTTTTTTTTTTTTAAAGTCGTCTCTTATGGACCCTTTTAAGTAGGCAGCCAAGTTTTGACTTAGTCATGGCTGAATTTATGAGTCAAATTTCAACACGGTCTTCAATGGTTAGCATCTTTAGGACATAAAGCTGATTTATCACCAACATATTAATTTTATTTTGCAGTTCTTCTATTAAGGAACATAAGGCATGGAAAATTGTACTGCATTGTTTTTATTTTAGCTCAATGAAAACCCTATTTATGATTCTCTCTCTCTCCCCATCAAAAAGAAAAAGAAGTTGAAAAAGAAAATCAACTGCAATCTAGATATTGAAACTTAGTGTGTCCAGCAGAGTGTTCTTTGGACTGAGCTTTTGTGATAAACTGATGTCCTAAATTTTATATTTGGCAAAGTGCAGGCAAATCTATGCAAATATATGTTAATTGCTTACAGTTTGAAGTATAAGATAAACAGAGGAAGATTTTTTTACCCTTCAAGCGTGAACAGTACCTCTGGGAAAATGAGGGTGTCACAGGCAAAGGGGCAAGAGCGGTTGGTCGTAAAGACACAGCAGGACAAGTCCAAGGCCCTCTCCTCTCGTGCAGGCCTTTGGCGTCACTTCAGCTCCCTTCACACAGGCAGTAGACACCGAGGGTGGAGAAGGCCCCTTTGCATACCTGTTTGCACAAGTATGAGCTCAGCCCCCCTCCCATGTGCCCATCAGACTCCCATTTCTGCTGCGACAAATCACCATGTGCTCAGTGGCTTATGATGGTGCTCATTTCTTTTATTAAATTTCCTTTTTTTCTTTTTTAATTTTTTTGAGGCAGGGTCTTGCTGTTTCCTAGGCTGGCCTCGAACCTTCAGTCCTCTTGCTTCAGTCTCCTAAGTAGCTGGGACGACACTCATGCGCCGCTGTGCCTGGCGGAAAGTGCCCATTTCTTATCCCACAGCCCCTGCATGTTGGAAACCCAGGCACAGGGTGGCTGCCTGGTTCTCTGCCCAGAGTTTCACAGGAAGAAGGAGCTGTGTCACGTGTTCCTTTCTGAGGCTGAGTTCCACGTGGCTGTTGCACTGAGGTCTCTTTTTCTATGCTGGCTTCACAGTCAACCAGGTGGGAAGAGTTCTTCTCCCACTCCTCACTCTTCTGACCCACTTCTGCTCCTTTCCCTGGACCGTCTGCTGTGTGACTGCACTGTCTGTCCACCCAGGCCACCAGGATACTCTCCCTACTGCCTGGTCCTCTTGTTAGCAAACTTAGCTCCCTCTGCAAAGACTCTTCCTAGCAGTACCTAGATTAGTATTTGGCAGGGGGAAGTCAAGGGGTGGAAAACTCAGGGGACATTTTAGAATTCTGCCTACTGCCTCTCACACACACATAAATACAACACGACAAAATTCAAGGTTCTCCTGAGTGACTGTTTGCAGCAAAGTGATCTGTTTCCATTTCAGAGACAATACGTGCTGGGGTAATTCTGCGATGTTTACCCATTTGGTGTTTAAACCTTGTGCAGTGCGTTATGCATGTCTTTAGGAATACTCTTTACATAAATTAAAATGATTTTCTCCTTCCTGAAAACTTTGCAGCTTGCCACGCATTCTGGGTGGAAGTGAGAAACTGTTTACACCATGGGCCAAATTAAACTCTGGGAGAATGCTGATGTACTACGAAAATGTGCTCCTGGGTATGGCACATTTTAAGCTTCCTGGATCTTTCCTTGCAAACAGAATCACAATTTAATATTAAAGGTTCCCTAATTACACTATCAAGAACATGTCCAAGGCTCCCTGGCATCTGCTAGGGAAAATCATTCTAAACACATCTCATTGTTTCCTCCACACATTGCTCAGGGCTGACCTCTCTTAGCTGGGACAGATGAGTCCCCTCATATGCTGAGCAGGAGGGCTTCACATTTGGGGCTAGAGAGTCTGGACTACAACTCTCTGCAGCCCCCCAACTCCAGATGGGCCATTTGGGCAAGTCTAGTGGTTTCTTAAGCCTCAGTGCTCCCATCATGGAAATGAATCTCGACTCTAGAATGTAAGTTATGTCTAAGAAAATGCTTCGTAACCTTTGAAATGCTAGACACCTGCTAATTAAACACACACGCATGCGCACACACACAGGCACACTTGTACTCAGCTTTCTTTTTCACAGTTGTTTTGAAAACTTATAGGATCATGAGGGTAGATGAGGTTTCTGAAGGGAAGGCTTTTTGCAGAGGACAGTCTCGGAAACACTCGCAGAAAAGATGCAGCTCCACCTCCTCCTTTTCTTGGCATTTTGAACACGTTCACCCAGGGCCAAGCGCCCGCCACTTCTGCAGATGAGCTCTTAGCTTCCTATGGCTTCCCGGCTGAGAGCCCAGTGTGGATTTAGTGGCGTTAGGATGGTATTCTTGTCCTCCAATGTGTAGAATATTTATTTGCTTTGGAGAGCGAGCCCCACTCCCTGCCTTTTGGGTTATGCCTTTGAAATGTATCCTTTGAGAAATAAGATGCTGTCCTCAAGTTCTGTTTGGCTACCTCTCCAAGTAGGAAACCCAGGTTTTTTCTTAGAAAACCTGGAGATGGCTTGAGTCCTCTGAAAGCCTGCTGCTTCCCCGAGGACAGGCCTGGCTTTGGGATGAAGGGACTCGCTCGGGTCTGGCTGAGGAAACACAGGTGCTGACTGGAGATGGAAAGGCAGAATCTGAAGTGACAGGAAGCCAGGTCTCCCACCCTCCATCTTAGTTTCTTTGCACAGGGAAGGAAGAGAGCTATGTCCCCATCCCTCTGGACCCGTGCTCTGCTGAGGGTTCAGACACCTGAGAGCAAAAGAGCAGGGACAGCACCTTTCCTGCTCTGTGTCATCACAGGGCTGGGTGGGAACTGCTGAAAAGGGGGAGTAATCCTTCCAGCCTGGGTGGTGGCCTGTCCAGAAAGAGAGCCTCGTGTGTCAGGGGACTTCAGGGGCTCCAGTCCTGGGTGCAGGGCCTGCTGGGAGGCTTCCTTCTCCAGCCCTGCGAGGAGAGGGCTGCTGGCATCTGGGTCCCTGTGAGCATCCTGTCCTCAAAGTGTCCCGTCTCTGTCTTCTCTCCCTCACTGCCTCTGGCTCACATATCCCTGTGGCATTTGCAAACCCCCTAGTCAGCCAGTGCTCCCATCTGCATCTGCCCTTCTCTCCTCCCGTTTCCATGGAGAGGCTGGCACAGGGACGGGTGACTGGCGGTAGATGCTCTCTGTATCCCCATGTAGGGGACCATTCTGTCCTGCATCCCAAGCCAGCATCTGGATTCTGCATGTACTCCCAGTGCTGCCCCAGGGCAAACCCCCATCTCACTGGCAGAAACCGCCTCCACCCTGGGCGCCTGCGCTGACCTGGGCTGCAGAGCTTGGAGATTCTCACAGGGTTATGATGGAGGCACCAGGTCCTGAAGGATCCCTCCCTGGAGGCACCAGTCTCTCTCCAGGCCCAGGCACAAGGTCTTCTATAAGCCCAGACATTCACAGAGACCACACCCAGGGTGCTCGCTGAGGCAGAGGCTCTTGGGTGGATGGACTGAGACTGTGAGGCTGGCAGATGCAGATTCCAAGTGTCCAGCATGAAGACTCCCGTCTGCCCCCAGGCACCTCCGTCCTCTGTGTGCAGGCATGAGGCCTGAGACAGGCTGGCCGCTTCAGGGGTGCTCGCCTCTGCAGCGTCCCTGGCTGCAGCCCAGTCCTTGGCTCCTCCTCATACTCAGTTAACTCTATTTCTTCCTTCAATCTAAAATTTAACCCCCTACTTGTAAGATACCCCGGGGCAATGTTACCTTTTGCATGGTGACAGTATTGGTTTCTACCTGTACTTGATTTATTTATTTTGGTATTGGGGATTGATCCGGGGCACTTTGCCCCTGAGTTACATCTCCAGCCTATCTATTTATTTATTTTGAGGCATGGTCTCGCTAAATAGCTTAGGGTCTCATTAAGTTGCTGAGGCTGGCCTTGAACATGCGACCCTCCTATCTCATCTCTGGAGTTACCGGGATTACAGGCATGCACCACCATGCCTGGCTCTGTCTATACTTTGAAAAACCACAAAAACACAAGCTGTGAAGCTCCCTCCCCATGGCATGGCAGAGGCAATCCCAAGCCCTTGGAGGTTGTTTGAAACATAGGAGAAGTTTGAAACTTGACATGATTTGAGCTGTTTACAGATGTCTGTGGTAGCTAGTGAACAGTTGGCACTGTAGATGTCTGGCTTGCCTGGATCAGGAGCCCTCACCTTCCTTTCTGACCCTGAGTCCCTAGGGCCTCAATACCTTCTGTCTGGCAGTAACAACCTAGTGCTAAGAGGTCTTTGGAAGTGGGTGGGGGATGCATCCTGGACTCTCCTGGTTGAGAATTGTTCTATTATCTGTGAGGACTTCTGTCACCTCCTGACGTCACCCTTGCAGGAACTCACAGAGAGGTCTAGCCCCACTTTACAGAAGGCCAGGGGGCTGAGTGGTGCCCATAGTTGTTCCAATGCTAGCAAGCCTCCTGAAGAGCTGGCTCTGAAACCCTGGCCCTGTGTCCACCGTGGCCCTGTACCACGTGTCCTGGCCCACGGAAGGTTTGGAGGAATGAGTCTACTGGCTGTTCTTGCTGGTAATGAGCTGAGGGCCTCTAATTCCAGTTTGGTTGGATGATGAGCTGGTGATTATTGGTGGTGTTCTTTAAAAGACATAATTCATGTTCTTGGCCTGGGCTGCCCATCACCATGGGTACTGGGAGCTGAGGCTCACACCTGCGGATCTGTCCTTGCTCCATAGGCAGCTCTGAAAGTGCCTGGGCGGGGAGCTAGGGGCAGAAGGAAGGTGCACCTGTAGGGTCCTGGCCGCATCATTCCCAGGAAAGGATCAGAGTCAAGTTTGTGACTTATCTTGTACTTGGTCACGTGGGAAGGCCTTCTGAAAAACCCCCACCCCTCCCAGAAGAGAAAGAAAGGCATCTGCTCATGAATCATCTGATTGGAATTCCTCCCCAGCCCCTGCACATCTCACTCGTATTGGAACTGTGGGAAATTGGGTGATTGGCAACTGCACGCTCGCCCGGCTAGGCCAGGAGTGGAATGGAGAATGAGAATGGGTTCTGTAAGATGAGAGGAGGTCCTGGCCATGCCCAGGCTAGGGAGGGCATTTGCAGATGAGGAAACAGAGGCCCCAGGGCCGATTTCGGCCCATGTAGAATTCCTATCTCTGTAGAGGAAGAAAAAGTCTTCCTTGCTTAAGCTTTGTTTCTTAAATAAGCTACTCGTAAGGGGTGTGTGTGTGTGTGTGTGTGTGTGTGTGAACTCCATGATCTCTGATTCAGACACATTAATAAAGATATCAGAGCTGGGCACAGTGGCTGTAATCCAAGCAAGCCAGGAGGCTGAGGCAGGAGGATCACAAGTCGGCCAGCCTTAGCAACTTGGCAAGACCCTAAGCAACTTAGCAAGATCCTGCCTCAAAAAATGACTGAATAAATATAAATAAAAAGGGTTGGGATGGAGCTCAGTGGTAAAGCACCCCTGGGTTCAACCCCTGGTACCAAAAAAAAAACCAAACAACAATTCCAAAAACCCAAATATAAGAATAGTATTCAAGTAGATAACTACTTTTCACATTTTTAGAAGTAAAAAGGAAACGTTGTCACCCCCCTCTTTTCTGGAGTGGCAGCCTGGCTGGGTCTCTCACTGCTTTTAGAGGTCAGGAGACCTAGATGCCTTGAGGGTCTGCCGCCTTGAGGTCTGCCATGGCCGGCCACGCGGGAAGCTGCTTCTGTGCTAGGAACCCTGCCTCTGTCTCCTTCGTGAAGGGAACTGAGACTCTAGAAAGATCACTGAATGAGAGAGTGGCTGTGAGGGGCCAACAGAGCAGCCCCCCAGCACGGGAGCAGGGGAGAAGGGTCATTTAGCTAAAACACTTTTAGTTCTGGATCCTGGAGCACAGACAGGCCGTGACTCTCTATGTCGGTGGAGTAGACATTCAAAAAAATAAGTTCATATTTTCTTCAGTGCAAAATATTTTTAGAATTAATATTGTTTTTTTATAGCTTGCTGAAGGTATAACATATGGATGTTACTGGGGTTTTTTTGCTACAAGTAGAAATTATGTAAATTGATTTAGTATCAGTGCTATTGTAACTGGAGTTGGTAAAATAGAAGCTGGTCCAGTCATCTTCAGGGAAGGTTAGGAGACCCCCATCTCTCCCCTCAACCCCGTCTGGACCCTGGGAATCGCAGGGTACTCATATTGGGGGGAAGTAGGATGTTGTGTGATCAGATCTTCCCTGAAGGACTCGAGAAACCCTGGATTGTTGGCTGCTACAGAGAAATTTCTCTTCCTTTGAGCAAAGTTTTATGAATGCCTCTCTGAACAAAGGCTATGAGCTAATCCCCATCATTCATTATATTTAAATAGCATAACATTCCAGTGAAGTGCTTTTCCAGATGTTCCAGCAAGTGAAACCATTCTTTTGTGTTTCATGTTATAGCTTTCTCAGTAAAATATGGCTTTGGAACTTTTTCCTAATAAAAGGGAATCATGCCATCAATTAAAGAATTCATCTTAGGATCCTTTATTTTTTTGTCGTTATTTATTTTAAATGCTTCCTGTTCTTCCACAGCAGATATCCAGAGCATGTCACCTCCAGCCTGGGGAGGGGAATCCAGTGTGGGGCTTTTCCAACAGGACTCTCACTCTGGAATTCGCTGTTCCTGAGTGCACCGGCCAGAGGCCCAAACACAGGCGTCCTCGCTGTCGTCAGCAGCTGTCACACAGGCATCTTCCGGCCTCAGTCAAGTGAAGATCCCTCCACCCCTGTTCAGGGGGTCTGGCTAGAACACGTCCCTTCCCTCTCAGGGATTCCAGCCCTACCGGGGAAGTAGCTTTGATGAATGAAAACTCAGAGTGGCCCCAGGAGATGAGGAATTCCATGTGGCCAGGGCCATCAAGGATGTGAGAAGGGCTTCAAGGCCAGAGACCCTTAAGCTGAGCCTGGATGGAACCTGAAAGGAGAGCAGGTGAGGGCAGGTGGACACAGAGGGGCAGACAGAAGCAGCTCAGGCAGGTGGAGACAGCAGGGAGGAGCCAGGATGGCAGCAGAGGGGGGAGGGGGAGGCAAGGGAGGTAGCCTGGGGAGTGGAGACAAGCTGCCTGCGGTGCCCAGGACCTCGGCCACTGTCCTACCCTCCTGGCCAGCCACCCTACTCACCTATCTTTCTAAGAACCCTGCTCTGAATTTGGATTTTCCTTGATGCTTCTTGCTCCCTCATGCAGAGTGGGGAGCAGGTAAGGGCTGGGCTGTCTAGCCCTCCTCTGGGCCAAGTGCAGAGCCACAGGCAAGAATGGGGACACATCCCAATCTCATTAGCACAGGCCAGCTGTCATCAGTGGGGAAAAGGCAAAGAAAACAGGAAAACGTTGATGCTTATCTGCATGAACATCTCACTGGGAATAAATAGGTGAGCATCTCTTGAAATGCAGGCCAAGGCTCCCACAGTCCACCCAAGGGTATTTTTCGTGCCCTCGCCTGCCCCAAAGCAGGTCACGTGTCAGAAGGGAAGAGCAGGAGAAGTGCAAAGACAGCCGGGAGTCCAGGAAGATATTTTAAGCAAACGGAATCAAGGAATCATGTCCCATCTGCTAGCAGATGGAGCCCGTGCAAATCATCAGGGGAGATAAATATTGAGGAAATGAGGAGGTCAGGACTTCGGATGCCGTGCTGATGCCTGTCTAAAATGAATTCTTTTAAAAACAAGTTTTTCTTAAAATTATATGACATCCTTGGTTTAAAAGAAAATTAACTACAAACCTATGCATTTGTGAGCATGCAGGTTGATCCTTTGCCTTTAATTATGTCCATCTACAGAGGATCGACAGACCCACCTGCTGGATGAGACAGACAGAGAATACGAGGCAGTCATGAAAAAGCAGGAAATCCTATCACATGCTCCAACAAGGACCGCCCTGGAAGGCATCATGCAGAGGGAAATGAGCCAGGCATGCAAGGACGGTGTGACCCACCCCTGCAAGGCCCCATGAGGCAGGGTGGAGGCGGGGTGAAGGGCAGTTTGGGTGGCCTGGGGATGGAGGCTCGGGTGAGAGGAGAAAAGGAGCCAGAGCTGGAGGGTGGTGATAGCTGAAAAGTGACCTGGATGCCCTTGCTGCCACCAAACTGCACATTCCAAAGGGAGAAAATGGTACATTTTATGTGATGGGACTGTCACCACAGCTTTAGAGGATCCCACCTGAGCAGGAACTGGAAGCTGCACCCTGGTCTGGGGGCCAGGCTGTCATGGGCACAGCTCCCCTGGCGCAACATCCAGCCTCCTCTGTGCTGGGCACGTGCAGCGCTTCCTCCCTTCTTCTCAGAAGCAGTCTGCGTTGTGGGGGCGGGGCTACCTGAGTGACGCTGTGGCCTAGACCTCGACTGATTTTCCATGATTGTATCCTCTTCCTAACCGCCAGGCAGCGGCACATCCTGTCTAGTGGAAACAATCGGGCTCTTCCAACTCCAGAGAGGGCATTTAAGGAGATCATTGCTAAGCACATGGTTCAGAGCAGGGCTGCTCACCAGTGTGTGCTCTTTCTGCTACTGGAGAGACTGTGTTCATCACCAAACTTCCAGACTGTGTCAGAGAGTTCAGAGTTTCCCTTAGCTACCTGTAAGAAACCCCCAAATGTGCCTACTGCCAGCCCTTCCTCCCTGTGAGCTGTGAATCAGGAGGGCATGGCTGGTCCTCTCTCAGAGCTCCTTCCCACTAGCCTGGGGGCTTTGGGCGTGCTCTGTGGCTCCACGGATTCCTGGACATTTGTGTCCACGCATGCTGGGACTTTCCTGCCTGTTCCCACAGGGGAGGTGGTTGGGAGCAGGCTGCTCACATCTCCTGGCCTGCCTCAGAGTCCTGTTTGGAGGAAGCCCAGTGAAGCCACCTCCCACAGTGAGACAATGGGGCAGTCACTGTGAGGTCCCACCCACCACAGCTCCAGGAAGTCCTGCTGCCTGGCCTGGGCCACAGGCCTCCGGAGCAGCCTCACTGCCTCTGAGTCCATCCTCTGAGCAAATGAAATTGGAGACCCCTTCATGTGTAGCTCGGCAGCACCTGCCAGGGGCGTTTTGTCTGCCCTTCCTTGACTTAGTTCCAGACCTCCCAGTCCTCCCATGTGCCAGTCTCCCAACAGAGGTAGGGAAGCCTGTGCCTCTGAAGCTGGACAGTCAGCTGCAGTGGCCACACCAGAGCCGGATGCACCCACAAGGGTGGGCAGTGTTGGGCAGGCATATGACTTGTGGGGCACGTGTGCTGACCTGGCTGCAGGCTCTGGGGAAAGAAGGAGGAAGTATTTCCCATTGGTACAGGGCTGGAGAGTCAAGAAGAAGCACGGGGCTGTCGCACCACAGTGGGAGCTGCGTCTGTCAGGGAGGCATGGCAACCAGCGGCCGAGCTTGGAGCTCAGGCCAGGGTGGGGCAGCAGAAAACTGGGGCCCAGTGCTGGAAGGACACAGAGAGCCCAGGGAGGTCCAGACAGCAGAACAGGAGGCGAGAACTGGGGTATGAAGTGGGACTGGGAATTAAGAGGAAGACCAAAGCAGCTTGTCACAAAGCTGCTGATGGGCAGGAGCTCTGGGAGGTTCTCGGCATTCGGATGAGTTAGTTGGGGCTGGATGGCCAGGTGGAGGGATCTTGGCATGGATGGATGGATGGATGGATGGTGGGTGATGTGCCCACAGATGTGCCCCAAGTTCAATAAGGCTAGAAAAGTAGACAAAGACCAGATTGTGAAGGCCTCTTGGGAGTTTGAGTAGAGTGCAGAAATCCATTTGAGGAGTCTAAGCAGGGGGAAAACAAGTGGAACTGTGTATCTGAAAGATCCCTCTGGCTCATATGGTTAATAATCTGCTGGAGGAACAGGCTGGAAACGAAGGCACGTTCAGGGTTGTTGCAGTAAGAGATCACGATGGACCTGAAATGACCACTGGTGGAATGGAGAAGGTGGCAGGCTCCATGGAGTTTAGAAAGTGTAGTTCCTGGGAATCAGTGGATGGTAAGAGAGGGAGCCGTCCAGGAAGACCCCTGGCGAGCCGGTAGCTGGGGAATGGCAACACCTCCCATCCAGGTAATAGGAAAGGAAGACAGAGAGAGAGGGGTGCTTAATGGCTGTCACGGGCTGGACCCAGGACAGGTTCACCCCTTCCTCCTTCCTTCCTGCATCCCCAGAACCGGGTATAATGAAGGTGTGTGTGGTGTTTGGAGTTGTTTGACTGATGAGTAAACATGAGCTGGGGTTACGCAGACTCTGAAGGGGCAGAGCAGGGGGACTGGGGCCCTGGCTGGTCAACATGGAGAAGCTTTCAAGGTGAACTGATAGAAGGGGAAAGGCCAAGGTGACGTGCCCGTCAGACACTGGGCTCCTTGCCTTGGGCATCTGTGTCTCGCTCTCTGCTCTGGATACTCATCTGAGGAGGCCCCTCTCTCAGGACCAATGTCACAACAGTGAATGCCGTGCTTCCAAGGAAGCTGGTGGGGGCAGAGTGCGTGCTCCTCCTCCACAGGAAGAGGTTGGCAGTGAACCAAAGACACTCTTAGGACACATCCCCAGGGACATAGGTCAGGTGTCCCCAGGATAGTCAGAGGCCCCCAGCAGTGAGACACTGGGGCTGAGGACCCTTGTTCCCCCCAGGCTCCTAGGGTGGGGCTCCCAGGGTGGGGGGCAGGAGCCCTTTGGCTTTCTCCTCAGTGGTGCATTTCCTTCTCCAAGCCTCACTGCCCCTCCCTTTCCACCTGCTGCTGTGAGCCAAATGGGCCTAGAAATACCTTCTACTTATCCTCCGACATCACTGACCCCTGGACCCTCACTGCCGTTGCTGAGGTCTCCCAATTGCCCGTGTTGTAGTTCAGGAGAAGGTGTGCGTCACCTTTTCACGATGCTCTGCTTCTGACTAGCATGCCTCTGGGTGTCCTCTGGGGAGCTCGCCCCAGGCTCTGGGCTGCACCCAGAATCTTGAGAAGGAGGAGACCCAAGAGGAGATTTGGGAGGAACCCAGCAGAGTGCCGGGAGGTGACTGGAGAAACAGCATCAGATACCAGGGCCTGAGAAGGCGTCGGTGAGGTGACGCTGGCAGAGGTGGAGGAGGCTGCAGTGGTGTGGCTTCCTTCTTCAGAGTCCTTCCTGGAGGACAGGAAGGGAATGGGCCCCTTCAACCACCTCAATGTGGACGGGAGTCCAGCAGATCCTTCCATGCTCCAACAGGAGGAGGAGGGTCCTTCTCGTTTCTCACTGTCACTCTGCAAATATGCTTGCGTCTAACAATCGGAGGCAGAGGCCACTTAGGGGGTCTCCAGCTAACCTTCAGAAGGATGTCGTGGAGCTGCTGTGGTCAGACAGCCTGCCAGATAGTTGCACAAACTCTGCCCCTCCTGAGCAAAACTCTGCCCCTCCTGAGCAAACCTTCAGCCCAAGCTTTATTTCTAATACTTCTCTTATTCTGCTACAAAGAGATTTCAGTCTTCTTGAGCTACTCTCCCAAGGATATGGTAACATTGTGCTCCTTATTGAGAAATTGTTCCTGGGACAAATATACAAGTATTAAGTGAGACTGTCATTTTTCCCCTGAATAATTCCATATTTATTTAAAGGACAAATGCATTAAGTACATTGAAATCATCAAGTGATTGATAGTAAATATATGTAACTTTTATGTAACTAATTTATTTAATTTGAGATTCTGCCCCAGAGCCCAAGTACTAAGAGAAATCACGCACCAACTTTCATGGGGAAAGAATGGCCATCTGTGTGTAAACCATTGACTGATGCAGATTACCTGCTCTGTGGCTGCTCAAATTCCTACCAAGAAAGAGAACTCGATGCCCTCATTTCAGGGTCTCAGAATAAGTAAGGACATGAGTACAAGGATGTTTATTGTGGCATAAAATTAAATGAAATTAAAAATGTGAGGAACCTTCAGTAGTGAAAGGTGGCAGAAAGATTGGTGGCATTTCCAAATCATGGAGTCGCATGCAGCTCTTGGGGTTCATTCATCAGATCCTGGGGGCTGTCAGGCTGGGATTTCTGCGAGGCATTGATGAGGGAGAAAACAAGAGCATGAGCACACGATTATCTCCCCCAAAGCCTGCACCCGTGCACACTCATGCATCTCTAAGTGTGTGCACAGGTACAAAGGTGTGCAAAGACACTGCAGGTTGTCACACGGATTGCAAGCAGCAGGAGTCTGAAAGAAGACAAAGAGGAAGAAAGGAAACCAGGGCTGTAGGGAGTGGTGTGCTTGCAAAGGCCACGCCGACGGTAACTGACATGAGATGGCACATGCATGGAGCAGGACTGGTGCCGTGGGACAGCACTAAAATGTGGGCACTTCAGTTTTACTTTCATTTTATGCTGTATTTGCATCGCTTGATTAGTTTACAAAGTGTTTTTTTTTTTTACAATGATCATGGTTACTTATGGATCAGAAGAAGAATTTTATTTTAATTTTGAACTAGTCGAGGAAGCACAGAGTCTGATACAAATGCACACGGGTTCTCGGAGGTATCTAGTTCAGAGTTGGGCACGCTACTTCCATTCGGCACCCTGCTCCTCAGAAGCCACCCTCGAATGGCCACCTTTCGCCATGAGGACACATGAGAAGGGGTCACCATATCCGGAGGCGTGTTCTCCCCTGTGCCTCTGTTAGAGGTCGGTTTACGTTTTTAAAGAGTGCACATCCATGTGTTTGCACATTCCCTGTTTGTCCAGCGAGACCTACGTCATTTCACCTTGCCTTTCCCCAGATCCACACGGAGCTTCAGTGCGTCTCTCCAGCCTCGCCCTCCTGCCTAGAGAAACCAGGCCTCCTCTCCCTGGATGCCCTCATCACCACGTGGTGGAGAGTACACCGTGTTTGGAGCCAGACAGGCTCTGCCTTTCTCTGGCTTTGAGACCTTGAGTAGAGCCCGAGACTGTTGTATTTTCTCCTTTGCAGAGAAGGGATAATAATGTCTAGCTCACTGTGCCATCTAGATTTTTTCCCCTATGTTATTTACTAAGATTTGATAGTTTTGTGTGTAGGTCTGTGATCTGTTTTGTGTTGATTTCTTGTAAAAGGCGTAAGGTCTGTATCTAGATTTTTTTTTCTTTCCTTCTTTCACATGGGCATGTCCAGTTGTTCCAGGACCAAGTGTGGAATGACTCTCTTTCTGCCATTGTATTGCCTTTGCTCTTTTATCAAAGATACTTGACCATGGTTATTGGGTCCATTCTGGGCTCTCCATTCTGTTCCAGGAGTCTTGGTGCCTACTCGTCCACCAGTGCCACTCTATCTTGGCTATTGTCTATTTATGGAAAGTCTTCAGCCTGGTAGTGCCAGCTTTCTGGCTTTGTTCTTCTTCTCCACATTGCGGAAGCTGTTCTGGATCTATTCCCTCTCCATGGAAATCTCAGAACCATTTTGTTGATATACACTGTAGAATATAAAGATTTTCATTGGAATTGCTTTGAATCTGTACATAAAATTGGAAAAACTGATGTCCTGACAATATTAAATTTTCCTGTTCATGAACATGGACTATCTCTCCATTTATTTAGTTCTGGATTTCTTTCATCAGAGTTTTACAGTTTTTATGTAGATCCTGTACATATTTTGTTAGATGTATAAGTAGGTATTTTATTTTTGGTGGTGCTAATATAAATAGTGTTCTGTTTTTAGTTTAAAACTTTACTTGTTTATTGCCAGTGTTCAGAAAAGAGATTAACATTTTTATATGAACTTTGAACCCTGTCACCTTGCAATCATTGCCTGTTTTAGAAAGATTTCTTGTAGATCCTTTTAGATTTTGTACATAGATAACCATGTCATGGCCTGCTGTGAGCAAAAGCAGTTTCACTTCTTACTTCCTGGTCAGTACCTTTTATTTCCTTTTTTGGTCTCCTAGTGTCAGGACCTCAAGGATGATGTTGAAAAGGAGAGGTGAGAGGGACATTTTGCCTTAATCCTGATTTTAGTGGGAAATCATCTATTTCCTCACCATTAAGGAAGATGCTAGGTGTAACTTTTTTGGTAAATGTCCTTTGTTAATTTAAGGAAGTTCTGCAATTGGAGGAAGTTCTCCACTTTCCAGTTTGGTGAGAGTTTTTG
This sequence comes from Spermophilus citellus, assembly GCF_964194105.1. NCBI lineage: Eukaryota > Metazoa > Chordata > Mammalia > Rodentia > Sciuridae > Spermophilus > Spermophilus citellus. Next base: position 93,384,095 of record NC_138195.1, read on the forward strand.
TCATAAATTGGTTTTGGACTTCATCAAATGATCTTTCTGTACCCATTCATATGACCATGTGATTTTTTTCTTTACCCTGTTGATGCAATGAATTGATTTTAAAACTTTGAACCAGTCTTTTTTATTTATTTATTTTTTAGTTGCAGTTGAACACAATACCTTTATTTATACTTACATTTATTTATTTATTTATTTATATGTAGTGCTGAGGATCGAACCCAGGGCCTTGCACTTGTTAGGCAAGCACTCTGCTGAGCCACAACCCCAGCCCCTGAACCAGTCTTTTATACCTGGGATGAATCCTACTTGATTGTGCTCTGTAATAATAATAATAATAATTATTATTATTATTCTCCTCCTCCTCCTCCTCCTTCTTCTTCTTCTTCTTCCATTGGTGTATTCAATTTGCTAATATTGTCTTGAGGTTTTTGCATCAATGATTATGAGAGATATTGGTCAACAGTTTTCTTTTCCTGTAATGTCGCAGTCTGGTTTGGGTGGTAGGGAAATGCTGGCCTCATGAATTATGAAATATTCCATCTGCTTCTATCTTTTGGAAGATATGATCAAGAATTGCTTTAAGTTTTTCCTTAAATATTTGGTAGACTTCACAAGTGATCCATCTGTATTTGGTAATTTCTGTTTTAGAAGGTTATTAATTACCGACTCATTTTCTTTAATTGATATAGTTTTATTCGAATGATCTATTTCTTCCTCTCTCTCTCTCTCTCTCTCTCTCTCTCTCTCTCTCTCTCTCTCTTTTGTGATTAAACAGAAATCCAGGTTAACCGAAGGTTGAGGCTCCAGGGGAGTGGGCAGACAGGTGGGCTTCCTGGAAGGAGGGGCTCCTTCATTTACTCATGGACTCGGCAGCCACCTTGTGAACCTATGGACGGGGAACAAATCCTGCCAGTACGTGCCCCCGTGCCCGACTCTGGTTTTTCTTGGATTACTTGGGAAATTTTGTTTGTTTGTTTTTAAAGTGTAGCTACAACATTTAGACTTCCTTAATTTATATTTTGTAATAATTATTGAAATAAGCCTGATGACGGAAGGTGACCTTCCTAAATTTGCAAGGAAAATGATTGCTGAGCAAGTTAGCAGCCTGGGTGGGTGCGTTGCTGGGAAAGTGCTGAGCTTCAATGGTACTCTTCACAAAGAGCTGAGTGCTTCCACCAGGGCGGAATAGGGCACGGGGCAGGGCTCGGTGTAGGGCACGACTAAGGAGGAGGCCTCGCCCTGTGGTCCTCGGCCACTTGCCAGCAGGCTATCTCTTTAATTCCCCTTTCTCTCGCTCATAAATGCAAATAACAACACCACCTTCAGGCGCAGAGAGAACACAGAGGTGATGTGTGAAGCTTCTGGCACAGGGCTTGGAGGCCACCCGTGACAGCCCTTGCATTTATTATTTATCAATCAAAGGGAGATTTATGGAGAGTCTGCACTGCTGCAGGGGAGGGGAAGGTGCAAGTTGGCGCCCATCCTTGTGAAGAGCAGAGTCCTCTGGGGAAGCAGGACTGTGCCGATGATCACTGCAGAAGATTGAACAAGATGGAAGGTCAGGGAAACAGATGGATGGCCGATGCAGCTCAGACAGGAGATGACCCTCCAGCAGGGGCAGGCTTGCTGCTGCCTGGTCTTGGCTCTGAAAGCCCACAAAGTGGCATCTGAGAGGATATTTGGGAGGGGTGGGCCTTCCTGCCGCTGGCTGCAGGTCTGCCCTGCGTTCCCATGCTGCAGACATGCGGAGGGCGTGCGCTCAGGATGCACAGGGACCGGAGCCTCTGCCTGCTGGAAGCCAATATTTCTTGTCTTCTCCCTGAAAGGTGCCTGCTCAGCTCCTCTGGCCTCCAGCCCTTCGATGATTTATCTGCCTGGGGCTTGTGGATTCTGTCTTGCCCATCAGCAGTCAGTTCCCCTGCCAGTTTGCCTGCTTGGCCTCTTGGGTTCTGGTCCCCCCACAACTTCACCTGGTCCCCTGAGACCCTGAGCTCCTGGACCCCCATCCTCCAACTTCCAACAGCATCTTTGACCTCCTGGCTCAATAAGTGCGTACATTTGCCATTGCTGGGGTCTTGCTTTAGTTTGTGAACACTTAGCTCCAATCATCCAAAGCTATTAAGCTTTTTCTTATCTAGAAACAAGGGGTTCCCACCGACCCCTCCCCGTGGCTCTCAGTGTGCATTCAGACCATGCCAGGATGGGCTTCTCAGGGCAGAGCTGTGGGCCGGCCAGGGGTCTTGCTCAGCTCCCACGTGTCCAGCATGTATGTGGCCTTCTCTGGGGGCATAGAAGTGCTTATTTCAGCCCAGACAAACGGGAACGATTAGACATTCAGCAAAATACCCCAGCTGCAGTCTGATTATTTCATCGTTATTGGTGACGGCGTCTCCTTTTTGGAGCGGGGCTGGCGGAGGTAAGATGAGAACAGTGCTGGGCTTGTTGGGGAGTTGTTTGGAAGGCACCCGGCAGGGAGAATTGAAAATGCATCTTTAGAGGCCGGGAGGCGTGGCTGGAGGGGAGGGTGGCAAAGGCCTGCAGCTGGCATCTCCCCTAGCAGATGCCTTTCCTTCTGCAACAGAGCAACAAGATAGCGGTCAGTCGGGGAAGGAGCATCTCCCAGGAGGCTGCCATGGAGGCCTTGAACTTGGGAATGAACTGATACTTCCTCACACAGTAGAGACTTTCTGACAAAGGCAAGCGCCATCATGGACGGCTCAGGAATGCCTGTGCCGTGGCAGGAGAGGCGGTGTCCTCTGCAGCTGGGTGACTCTTTCCCCGGTACTGTCTGTCCCTTCCTGGTCGTTACTGGACCTGCTAGTCACATGCAGGTTGAGCATCCCTAATTTGAAAACCCGAAATCTCAAATGCCCCCAAACCCAAAACTCTTGAGCACCAACATGATGCCACGTGGAGAATTCCACACCTGACCTTGTGTGACAAACCAGTCACAATGCAGGTGCACTAGAAGTCTATAAAATCACCTGCCAGCTAGGGCATTAGGAATACATGAAATGTAAATGAATGGCATGTTTAGACTCAGGTCTCATCCCCAAGATATTTTATTAGAAATATGGAAATATATGAAAATATGGAAAAAAATTCTGGTCCCTGGTGTTTCAGATGAGGGATGCTTGGCCTATATTGATTTGGGCCTTACTGTACTTCCTCCATCTCCTGCAGGACAGAGAGCAGCACAGACAAGACCCTGGGCTCGAGGCCTGATGTGGGCCCTTGGCGGACTTGAGTGAGCGGGAGAGGGTGGCACTGGGCAGGAGCTCAGCAGGGGTCACCCCAGGAGCTGCTGCTCTGTAGTCGGGGAAACTCTCTGCTTGCCTCTGTGTATCACTGGGTTGTTTTGATTTCATTGAATAATGGACATTCACTATTTTTTAAGCTCTAGATAACAACAGAGAAATGCAGTAAAGGTTGGGCTCTTCTTTGCCAGGGTCCAGGAGTAGAAATGGACAGCAACCCCTCTTGGCATTGGTGGCTGAGGAAGAGAGTGCAGAGGTCTGTCCCCGGGCTCATGGCCTGCCTCATGGAGAGGCAGCCTCAGGTGCCAGCCTGCACCTGCTGGAGCCAACACAGATGGAATGCCCCTGCGGGCAGCATGGCAGGCCACAGGGTCCCTTCTTGTTATCTCACAGCACTGTGAGGCAGGCAAAGTCACAGCCCAAACAGGCAAAGTCACATGTTCCTGATGGCTTAGCTACAGGACAGTGACACCTCATAGCTGCTCTGCTGAACAGAGAACAGCCCCCAGTAAGGAGAAGCCACCCTTCATGTGGACAGAGTGAGGCTGCTGGAGTATGCCCTGGTGGGCATGGGGTCTGCAGGACAGGGGTGGGCCTGCTCCTAGTTCTGCACCAGCACTTCCACCTCCTGGTCCTCAGATGAAGCCAAGGAAGCCATTGCAGCCAGTGGTTCTCACTGGGGCTAGTTTTGCCCCCATCCTGTAAGGACATGGGTTGTGTCTAGAAACATATGTGATTGTCATGACTCGGGAGAGGGTTGATGTTATTGGCAGTTAGTGGGTATGGGGCTGGGGATAGAGCTGAGCACCCTGCAACACCAGGACACATTATCCTATCCAAAACGTTGATAGTGCCATGGCAAAGAACCCCCGAGCTTAGGTAATGCCCAGGTGTGTAGGAAGGACCTCACCATGAACAGGAGCCAGGATCTGGGAGAGATGGGGGCTAAGCTGGGGGCTTTGGATATGCCAAGGTGGGGTGTCCTCAGATTCCTAGGCAGAGGCAGAAGCCTTGATTGGGGGTGCCAGGCTGAGAAACATTGGCTAGGCTGTGGAAAAGGGATACATCTGCAAAGGGATCTATTGAGGACAGCCAGTGGGACAGCAACGAGGCTCCTGGAGGTAGGTGGCTGGGTGGGTGACCTGCTGTCCCCTGGGGTCCTTCCCCCCGGGGAGAGAGGCTGGAGTGAGCAGACACGGCAGAGGTTGCTAGAGCATGGCCCACTCTCCACGCCACACTCACTGGAAGGCAGAAACGTTTGGATGTTCTCCACTCCTCCTTCAGACCTCAGCCAAGGTCACTTCCTACAGAGAGACCCAAGGCCAGGCCAAGCCGCACTTCCTCATCTGTCAACATGCTTCTAGTCAGCTTCTGGGCTGTTCCATTCTGGTGTCTTCAGAGCACACAGTAGGTGCTCAGGAATGTTTTTGTTTGTTTTGTTTTGTTTTGTTTTGTTTTTTTTAATTTTTTATTGGTTGTTCACAACATTACAGAGCTCTTGACATATCATATTTCAAGAGCTTTGTAATGTTGTTTTTAATGAGCATACTTTGTCCAGATAAATAAGAGGACTCTTTGCATTGCTGGGAGGGCAGAACCGAGGTGAGGTGAGGAATCAAGGTGGACAGAGGAAGTCTTGCCAGCCCTGAAGCGGTGGAGAACCCCTGGCAGCAGACCCCACCTGCAGCAGCAGAGCACGTGTGTATGTGTATGTGGGGGAGGGGTGCACACAGGTGTGCAGGTGGGGGAGCCACCTGGCTAGGGAGGGTCTCCAGCGGTCAGCAGCAGTGGCTCAGCACCTCACCAGCCCTGGTGCCAGCACCACTCATTCTTGCTTCCTGGAAGGCCCTGAGCCCTGGGGAAGAAGTCCTGCCCAGAGGAAGGAGTCTGCCTTGGGCAGTGGCAGCTGGGGCTCTGTCCCCAGAGCAGCCCGGGACTGAAGGCTGGCTCCCCTCCCTCATGGAGGACTTACATACTGTGCATACTCTGCTGCCTTTCATGATTTGGCAAAAGTGTTCGATTTTACCTTATTAAAGTGAGTTTCAGGGTCATCAGCAGCCCCCAGTGCTGTCCAGCCTCTTTCCTGTGGAGTCCACTCCCTGCAAAACCCAGGCACTTGAGGTTGAAGCGGGTGATTGCCTCCTTCCCCCAGTCCTCTGGCAGGGGGTCCTTCCCCCTCGTTAACTGTATTTCTATGTCGTTTCTAGCTATGTCTAAGAACTAATGAAGTTTCTCATCCCGTGTGTCAGCCCTTGACCAGCTGGACAATGCTGAGTTTTGGGGAAAGACTTTCTCCTAATCAGTGACCCTGCTGCCCAGCACTCCCTCTCCCGGTCCATAGGTGCCGGCGTTAGGTAGCTGTGGCCCTCCTCACTGAGGCGCAGGCGGGCGGCATTCAGGAATGGTCCCTGGGTACAAGTGCGGTTTCGGAGTGTGTTTAAGGAAAGCTCTGCACCAGCCGACACCCTGGAGTTTCCTTCCCGGCGAGCATTGCTATTGGCCGTGTGCTTTTCAGAACTTGGGCCCTTTGCAGCTCCTGGATGCCAGGGCTCTGTGGGGAGGTCAGAGCGCTCTGGGTCACGCAGGAACGGCTCTCTCCCTGAACCACAGGAGCATCTGCCTGGCCATTCTTCCATTTTCCACTGAAAGGCCATACAAGTATTTGGGCCCTTCCCCCAGTTTCTCAGAACTCCGGGGAGCTGCTCTTGACCTCCAGGGTTCTGCCCGAGGCTGATTTCCTTAAGAAGTATGCCATGGCTGCAATAGTGGGTTTTATTCTGGAAAAAAAAAAGTCTTTAACTCAAACTTCCATAATGATATTTGTATAATTATCAAATAGCAGGAAATAGAGGCTGGCTCCCTTAATTTTATCATCTTAAATGTCACAAGAATGGCAAGGGTGTTTAAAAGACAAAAGAAGTGCTTCAATTAGTAATTCCCATGGTAACTAATAGAGCTCCATCTTTTTTTTCCCCTTTCTGTGGCTATTTTCAGTACTTAAATTGATTTACATCCCTGTGGAAATGTGGGGGGAAAAAATCAGGGATCGCATCTGTCCATGCCACAGGAGCATGGGGCTCCGTTATCCAGTCCCTTCAGCCCCTGCCCAGGTGTTAGCCGAAGAGCCGGCTTCTGATCAGGTGTCTGCTTCCTTAAATAGGAAGAAAGCATGATTTCCCTTTGATTCCTTTCACAGTTATACAAATGATTTTATTTTTAATTCCTATTATAATTTATATGGAATCCTGAGTATACATATATTTTAGTGGTCAGAAATTAGAAGATAAAACTGGTTTTATGTGAGCCAAGTGTGGAGACCCCTCCAGGCTCTGAGTGCAGCCAGAGTCCAGGCTATTCCTTGGAGTCTGCCCAGCTTCTACTGGACAGGGTCAGGCCCTCCCAATCAGGGTCCCACCTGTCTCACCATGTCCTGCAGCTAGACACCAGACACAGAGGACACTGATCCTCAGGACACCCTAGGATGCCTGGGCAGTGTGTCTTTCTAGCTATGGCCACACTAGTCCCTTTGCCTCCCTCCACTCCCCTCCCCCCTGGACACCCTGATGCCTCTGCCACATCGTGGGTCCCCACAGCAGTCTGCTGCCGACCATGCTCGCAGCCCCACACTTGCTGCGTAGGGAATGAATAGCTTCACTCCACCTTGCAGAAACCCCAGAGGACTGGAGGACGGGCATTCTCCTCCTCATCTCACTCTCCAGGGTGCCGGCAGCTGGAAGAGGTCAGCCGCCACACCCTGGGCTGGCGGGGTTCGGTCTCCAGGAGCTGCTGCCTCTGAAGCCTGCATCAACTCCCCTACGCAGGTGTGTGGAGCCCTCCAGGCACACCATCTGTTAGCAGTTGCTGACAGTTATCTGTCATTTACCGTTTAAAGTGGGTCAGGAAGCTGAAGGAGAGCTAGGACCCAGGGAGTTTCTCAGGTGTTGACAGACATCACAGCCGAAACACACACAGAGGGAAGGTTGTGGTCATGACAAAAGGTGGCTTGACTGAGCCTGTGACAGGTGCCCTGGAGGCGTCACCTTGTGCATCCCTCTGATCATAGCTGACCAGCACCCAGGTAGATGGGGACTGGGGTTTTCCCAGCATGGGGGTGCAGTTAGCACTAAACCTGGGTGGCCCCAAAGCAAAGTAGTGTATGTTGGTCAGCCACCACCCCAAGGTGAAGGAGAACTTACCCTTGTGTTGCAAATGGAGAACTTGAGGCTAGAAGGGTGCAGTCCCCTGGCCAGTCTCCTTCCAGGCAACATAGTGGGCCCCTGGCACACAGTGGGACTGGCACATAGTGGGCCCAAGTCCACCGTCTTTGACTGCAACCTCCTTCATAGCCACGAGAGGAGCTCCTCTTCCAACAGAAGTCTCAAGTTCATCTATAGACGAGAAAGTCCCAATTCCTTTTGGAAAAAGAATAGGGGTAAAAAAAAAAACAGGAATCTTACGTGGCAGGCACTGTAAGAGACCTGATTTGGAGAAGGTGCACCATCAAGGCCACTGCCTCAGGCCCCAGCACAACCCAGTGAGACTGCATCACCCTCCCACCTGGACGTCGCGCCTCCCAGGTCCTGGGTCACTGGCCGGAGCCAGGCCAGGAAGCTGCCCCAGCCTCCATCCTGCTGGCTGCTGTTTTTTAGTAGTGTGTGTTTATCACTACGGAGAAGGGTTCGGGGCCCACTGGAAGGAAGCAGGCAGCGTCTGGGGGTGGCCCATGCTCCAGGTGAGGGCGGGCTGGGTGCCGCCTCACCTCTGGTGACCCAAGTGGCTGGGCTCCCAGCTTCTCCCATCCTTGACTTCCTAATCCGTGAGATTGTGATGAGAATGACTGCACAGGCAAGGGCATTAAACTAAACGTGTCTGTGGAAGCGCCTTGCCTGAGTGATACTCACTAATGCCAGCTCCTGTCCCTGCAGATAAGAGGAGATTTCGATTGTGCCTCAGTTGGGCCCTGAGCTTCCTGGCTGACGGGCAAAAGTGAAACACAATGGCATGCATTGTTCTAGTCTGATTAAAAGAATGTTCCCAGTTTTTCAGGAAACATAAACACTTTCCTGGTGCCACAGTCCAAGACAACTGCATGTTTTAAACCTGATAGGGTTTGCAATCATGATCCCCCAAAAGGTGGAGGAGCCTCCTTTTGCAATCCACAGCATGTACACATCAATCCTTTCATGAAAAAGCATTACTCTGAGACTGGACCCTAACCCTCAAGGATGGCCAAGGAGTTAGAACTGAGGTCTGCTTCTCCGAGTCTGGACTCTTGAATGGACATCTTATGATGAAAACACAAAGGGAAAGGACGGGTCTGCTGAAGAGAGGGACTCCGCTGTCCATTCTGCTCCAAGACGCTGCTGTGCGTGGGCTCAGAGAGTGGGGCTCCCAGGACTCGAGAGTGGCTCTGAAGTCCCACACCTGCACAGGCAGGAGGCTGGCCTCAGGGAGCTGAGAGCTGAGTGGGCTATTGGCACAGGTCCTGTTGCCCTGTGAGTGTGCATGTGGGTCTGGGAGCCTCTCGGCCTTGCTCCAAGGGCTCGGGTCCAGGAGCCTTCAGGGATGCTGGCGCATGAGGGTGTCCCCTCCTCTCTCCTGTCCAGAAATTCCAGAATTTGGATTCATGTGCAACCTCGAGCCCAGTGTTCCAAATGTTGAATTTGAGTTGTTCGGCTTTTTTGCAGAGGAATTTAAACTTGTGGGTGAGATAACCCCCCACATGCAGATTCCAGTGGGCAACCCCAGGGACCCTGTCCTCCAACGGCTTTCAGGACTGAGCTGCTTCCGGCTTCCCAGACCACCCTAACCTCAGAAGCCAGCCAGTCCAACGGGAGGGCAGGAAGGGGTCTGGTCAGTGTCATCACAGCTCTGAGGTGACAGGTCTGTACCTGCAGAGGTAGTGGGAGGCAGAGCTCTGGGACCAAATCTCCTCCTCCTGTTCTTTACCCCCACGTGGACGCCTGTCCTTCAAGCCCAGCTGAGCTCCCTTCCTTGTTACCCTGGGCAGACCTCCCCTGGCCGCCGCTGATAACTCATCCATGTTTTCATGTAGCCTAAAGCCCCTCATCAAATGTTCCCAACGTGACTGGCATTTGATAAGCCCCTGCTGGTCCACAGTGGTCCAGCTGGTCCACAGGTGGAAGGACGCCTGGGAACAGCCTGCAGAGCTCTTTATTCTTCCCAACTCTGACGTTGTGGTTCGGGCTGTTCCTCTGCTCCCCCCACAGGGAGCTCGGTTTACCAGCAAGGCCCCAGTTCTGGTTATAGCTGCACTCACAGAAGAGATCACCTGCCATCTCCCCTGGTTACCTGGAGATTTTAGGTGGATGAAACTTCTTTTCACATCAACAGGATGTTTGGCTCGGGGAGGGTCATTTCATTTTAGTCATGAAGTTTGTAAATGAGTAGTCATTTTAAAATACATTGTCGCCCAGGTGAAATTTACCTGGGGCTGTGTCGTTAGAATTAATGGAGCTGGCAAGATCCACCAGGGCCATTATCCTGTCCCTTATTTGTCACAGAACCTGGAGGTGTCACTGCCGTGTCCTGTGTCCCTGGCAGAGGTCTTGTCCTGTTGGGAGTCTCGCTAGGCTGAAATGTGAAGTAGTCTTAACACGAACATGACCTTCTGTTGTTGGGTGTAGGCATCACCCTAATGGGGAATCGGCAGGGCTGGCACCTTGAGGTAAACCACTTCAGGCGCCCACACCCGACCCAGGCCCTGTGGACACAGGGAGTCCAGCCCAAGGCAGGTACCAGGGAACCCGTAGAGTTGGGTTAGGACAAGGTTTGACACAACTATGATGAAGTTTGACTTATAAATTAGGTACCATAAGAGATCAGCAACCCCAACTAGTCATGAAATGGGACGATCCAGCAATGTACTGGAGTAAAATTGCCAGTACCATGACGGGCGTGAGGTTGGACGGTAATTTAAACAAGGGCCACTTGAACACAGCTCTGCGATCTGCGACAGCGTGCTTGCCCAGACAGCTGCAGAGCCGCTGACGGGCGGCCACTATACACAGCCTGGGTGCGCTGGACTTGGGTGTGATTCAAGTCCCTGCTGGGACATCGAGGGACGTGAATCACACTACTCAGAACACCTAGGAATTCAGAACTTGTGAATTGTTTATTTCTGGATCATTTTATTTAATATTTTTGGACGCTGGTTGACCATGGGTAGCTGAGACCTTGGAAAGCAAAACTGCCAGGGAGGGGCTGGAGATGTGGCTCGAGTGGTGGCGCACTCACCTGGCATGCGCGAGGCACTGGGTTCAATCCTCAACACCATATAAAGATAAAATAAAGATATTATGTCCACCTAAAACTAAAAAAATAAATATTAAAAAAAACCTGCTGTTGAGGAGGACACTGCCCCCCCCCCATGATTTCCAGGGAACTCCCGACAGCCTGAGACTCTCGGGAAGGAGGAGATTGGTCGGAACACAGCATTTCCAATTCCAGCGGCCAACATCCCCTCCAGAGGCCAGGTTGCTCACCCAGGCCTCCCGAGGTTCCCGCTGATGGCCAGTGGACCAAGAGGTGTCCCTCAACCTCGGGCCCAGCTTGGACTAAGTGCAGCTTTCCCACATTTTGGAGACAGGGCCTGGTCTGCCAGAGCCCCCAGGAGCCTTTCTTTGGATTTGCTTGTGAACCTTCAATGACTTTGGGTTGGGTGGGCAGAGCACATGTCCGTCGGCTCCTCAGGGACACCAAGTACTGCCTTATTAAGGGTGCTGGGCTGCTTTACCCTGAGGGCAAGGAAGCACGGCCCGCGTCCTTCCTCTGATCAGCTGAGTCCTGAGCACTCCCCCTGGCCAGTGCCTGGAGGCCCTCCTCTACACAGCTTGTCCCCAGGAAGGGACTCCTGACCCTGGAGCCAAGTTGGGGGTTGTCCCAATGTAGGGGGCTTGCTCTGGACCTGGCTCTGTAGCAGATCTAGCTGGAACCTCTCACCAACCCTGTGCCTCAGGCAAGTCACTTCAGGGTCATCTTGAGGTCAGATGGAATCCCGCATGTGGGGTATCTAGCCTGTCCTTAGTCAATGTGGTTATTGGTAGCACGGGGACACCCCTATTCCCTGGGCACAGACCCCACCCATGGCCATACCAGGGGTCAGCAGTGACCTTTCTCTCTTTACCTGAGCCTCACTCCTCACAGCTCCAGGCTCACCCACTCATTATCTCACTGGGTCATCACCGTGGAGCTCTGAGGGACATATCAGTGACCTCATGTGTAGAGAACATTGAAATACCCAGAGGTGAAGGGACCTGCCCACAGCCACCCAGCCTTCCACTGCATCAGAGGGCAGGGCTCTGGCTCAAGAAAACACACTGCTTCCTTCTCCCTCCCTCAGAGGGTGGATTCCAGAAAGACCACCTGCCCACGCGGGGGGCAGGGAGGGCACTGATCCCCAGGTATGTGCAGGCTTACATCAGCCCACGCTGCCTCTGGCCTGTGACACCTCCCCTCTCCCAAGCCTTGGCACCGTTCCCGCCATGAGCCCCGGCAGCCTGAGCACATGATTCCAAGGTGAGATCTTGAGGTGTAAAGAAAGTCATTTTCCGAGAGCCTCCCGGAGGCGCTGCCTGGCGGTGGAAGGGGAGAGCTGGCCTTTGTAGGTGGACAGAACAGAAAGCTGTCCAACATCACACTTTTGTGGCGGAGGATTGTTCCAGAATGGAGCGCTGCATATTTTTGTGATAATGCTGTTTTTGTTGTCAAATGAATGCGGCAGTGTTCTTCCCTGTGGAGGACGGATTCGTTACAAGTTCACAGAACTTTTTCAGTGGCAGCGAAAAATAGGTGCTTGTCCTCAGCAGTGTGTATTAGGCCTGGAGACGGATTTGCCAGGAGCTGGGTGATTTGTGAGTTCCCCGAAAGCTTACCTTTTATGACATCTCTGTGTTAAAGAGAGATGCTTAGCTTTTCCTCTTTAGACAACACAGTGGGCAGCCACGGCGTTCTCGGCTCTTCTCATCTGTCTTAAAGCTGGACTCTCCCCCGAGCACTTTCAAGGGATTCTAATTAATAACTAGTCGAAATGAGTCAGGTCGGCCTGATGGACAGGAGCGATCATTACACGCAAATATTTGAGGGTGCTTTGACAAACCAACCAGTTGATTGGCAGATCAACTTATATGTCCCCTAATTTTCAAAATCTTTCTTCCCAATATGTAACAAACTCCTCTGCTCTGGGAAGCACGTCCCTGCGAAGGATCCGTCATCTGGAGGATGCTTCTCCCTCTGTGTCTGGCACTGGTGTGTTTTTTCGTAATCTCTGAGTGGCAGCCCCTGCGTGGCGAGGGATGCGTGCCACAGTCAGCCACATCTCTGATGGCCCTGAGCCTGAGCCCACAACCTTACCCATGTCCCTGGTCCAGCCTGAGGTCACCTGCTTCCTTCCCCACGTCTCCAGGCACGTGGGTGCTGCCTGTTCTTCCGTAGCCCCCAGCCCCACGCCTCTGCCACAGCCCTCAAGCACACCATCTGGACCACAGGGATGTCCTTCTGGTCTCCTTGGAATCTAATTCTGGAGAAAGATGCCCTGACTGGGCCAGCCCCAGGCTAGGAGCCGCTGCTTCTGTGTTTCCCAGCCCCTGGGCCTGCCACGATCCAGCTCTCACCCCTCTGTGCTCCAGAAGTCTGTTTGGAGGCTTGTCTTTGGACTTCCTTTAGGGTAGAGGCTTTGAGGTTTTGAGTGGATCTTCTTCTAAGCTGTAAATCCCTAGCACTCGGCACATCACTGGCTCACAGTAGATGCTCAGTAAGTGCTAAGTGACTGGTTTAGCATCTTTATCCATTCATACACCTGGGATTTTCCGAGCTGCTGGATTGTGCACAGAGGTGTTTAGGTAATAAAGAAGTCCTCAAGACAGCAGCTCCTATTTAGTTGGCGCGGAGCTAGCTGTGGCTTGTGTGTCTGGTGGTCTCCTTGCTCTGGCCATCTGTCAAGGGAGGGTCACACTTGCCTATGTGGTAGGGCAGCAGGCATGGCCTGACCTATGTCCATTGCCCTGCCCTGTGAATTGCCATGAGGGGGCTGTTAGGGGGAAGCTGTAGACAGAAGGAAGAGGTGGTAAGGACAGAGAGTGCTGGGCAGGACCAGGCCACCCTGGAGGGCGGGGACAAGACACTGAGGGCAGGGCTCATGTGAGTTGAACCTGGCAGGTTTGAGTTATCAGGGAACAGCACAAAGAAGTCAGGGAGGGCGCTGGGAGAGTGCCTGTGAGAGCCAGTTGCTGTGGCCTCTGCCGGCCCAAGGCCCTTGCCCAGGTGCATGCAATGCAGAGGGCGCGAGCTCACGTGCCCTGCTCTTCTCCACACCAGCTTGATCAGCAAAAATGCTGTCTCCTGCATTCATTAGCAATAGCTGTTGTTCTTTCACAGTAAAATTGCATTTATTTATTCTAGTGAAGTGGTCCTCCGCCATGGGGATTGGATCTGTGACAGCCAGCATTTTAATGAGCAGCAATGGTTGCACTTTTAAATGAGGCAGGAAGCCCTACCTTTGCTTTCATCCGGGGCCGTGGCAGGAGCGGACCTCTGAGTAGTGACTCTGCGGGCCTTGCCCTTGCTGTGTCACATGGCTCTGCAGGCTTGTTGCTGGTCAGTGTCAAAAGAGTCACCAGCCAGAGCCTTCGCACACCGGTTGGCAGCCTAGTCACATACCTAGAGTCACCTGGGGAAAGGCAGGTGCAATTCAGATTGACAATCTAGAAAGGAACGTTTACCAACATTGGCTTCCTATGTCTGAATATTAGAGATGCATCGTGTTCTCTGAGGTTCAATCAACACAAATTTACTCAAGAAAAATATCTTTTGAAACAAATTTAGTGTTCATGTACCCAACCAGCCTGTCCTGGGCACCCTCTGCAGTCTGAGCCCCGTCTGAGGAATGAGAGAGAGAGAGCAATGCCTCTCTGCTGGGTCTGCCCATCCCAGCTGAGTTAGGGTAGGAACACTGTCAGGTAAAGTGGGACCAAGGCTCCGGCATAGGCAAGCAAGGAGGCAGTCCTTGGATGGGGGCTTCACTCCCCCCAATCCAGCTTACCCTACCCAGGCGTCTCCCTTGCTTCACTCAGTTGGTGGAGACATTTATGTCTCCTGGACCACATCCCACCAGTCCCCAACATCAACCCTAAGATTAACACCTGGACGATGAGAATGGTCTTTGGACTTGGTAGGGCAGCAGCAGGTACACCATGGAATTCCCCCTCTGGTTGAGCAAAGGGGATGGACGCCTCTCTTCAGCCTATAGACTGTTTCTCTCCAGTTTCACTAGAAAAGGTGGCTCAGTGAGTGCACTGTGCAATCACACCTCCAAACACATACGTCCACAGAAACACGCCAAGGAGCGGACTGTGGCAACATGCCTGCAGGAGTCCATGAGGAGTTCATTTCTATTTCCCTCCAGGAAACACACAGCAAGAATGTCACTGCAGAGAAGTGAAGCCATCAAACTAGGTCTATCGCTTTTGTTTTCTATGCCAACTGGAAAAAGACTCTGATGTTGGATGACTTTTGGTGGAAAGCCCTGATCCTGCTGGAGGACAGAGCGCTCTCGGTGCCATGCCCAGGAGACCCCGGATCTCCACCCCCACTCTTGTCTTACAGACCAGGCCCTGGGTCCTGCGCAGGCTGGCCTTACTTTAGAAGGTGGCTGAGCTCCGCATGGCACCCGTAGACCCATGGGAGGAGACCAGAGGCAGGGCCAGCAGCTGGGGGCAAGAGGCCTGTGGGCCACAGCTAGGGCTGGACCCCACTTGGTTAGAAGAGAGCAAGTGAAGCAGGGTGTCACTCAGACCTGGGGGTGTCACTCAGACCTGGGGGTGTCACTCAGACCTGGGGGGGTGTCGCTCAGACCTGGGGGTGTCACTCAGACCTGGGGGGGGGTGTTGCTCAGACCTGGGGGGTGTCATTCAGACCTGGGGGTGTCACTCAGACCTGGGGGGGTGTTGCTCAGACCTGGGGGGGTGTTGCTCAGACCTGGGGGGTGTCATTCAGACCTGGGGGTGTCACTCAGACCTGGGGGTCTCACTCAGACCTGGGGGTGTCGCTCAGACCTGGGGGTCTCACTCAGACCTGGGGGTCTCAGACCTGGGGGTGTCGCTCAGACCTGGGGGTGTCACTCAGACCTGGGGGTGTCACTCAGACCTGGGGGTGTCGCTCAGACCTGGGGGTGTCTTGCTCAGACCTGGGGGGGTGTTGCTCAGACCTGGGGGTGTCGCTCAGACCTGGGGGTGTCACTCAGACCTGGGGGTGTCACTCAGACCTGGGGGTGTCGCTCAGACCTGGGGGTGTCACTCAGACCTGGGGGGGTGTCGCTCAGACCTAGGGGTGTCACTCAGACCTGGGGGGGTGTCGCTCAGACCTGGGGGGTGTCGCTCAGACCTGGGGGTGTCATTCAGACCTGGGGGGGTGTCGCTCAGACCTGGGGGTGTCACTCAGACCTGGGGGGTGTCGCTCAGACCTGGGGGTGTCACTCAGACCTGGGGGGGTGTTGCTCAGACCTGGGGGTGTTGCTCAGACCTGGGGGGTGTCACTCAGACCTGGGGGGGTGTCGCTCAGACCTGGGGGTGCCAGGGGGCTCACAGGTGGCCCCATGCTGGACGTGGCAGTGGCGCAGGCTATGGCCTGGCTGAAGGGCACTGGCTGCTGTGAGCGTGAGGACCCTGGGACTGCTCTAGGACTTCCCACTGGCAGACGGCGGCAGAGCAGATGGAAACATGGCTGGAAGTTGCAGCTGCGTATTTTTGACACTTCTAGAACAATTCCAACAATGCCCCTTTTTTCTTGGAAGTTTTTGAGGGATGATGTAAAGCCTGCCCCTCGCCCTCCCAACATGCGGAGAGTCTGGTACACTGGACGTTTTCCCAAGGCCAAGCAAACGAGGCAAAGCTGGCCTTGGGCAGAAAGCATCAGATTCCTGGAGTCAGGACTGGACTTAGGTTGTGGGTGGGAGAGAGTGTCTTGGGTGGCAGGGGGCAGAGGCTATGATTTGGGGGGCTCAGACCCTCTTTGGTCCTTGGTGCCTCTGAGGTGAGCTGAGGGGCTCATAGTGCGTCTTGGGAGCCTGCCTTCATCCTCCACATTGCAAGGGTTCTGTGACACTCAGAGCCCCCTGCAGGGCCCCAACCCCAATGGGCACCGAGGACAAGGGAGGTGGCACACCCCTGGGATATCTCCCCCAAGCTCTCAGAGGGTGGACGTTGAGGTCAAGAAGGGTCCGAGAAGCTGGGCTGGGGATCCCAGAGCCGTGCCTTAGCTGAGTGTGCTGCAGGGACCCTGAGTGTGGGCAGAGGGTCCTGCAGGGACCCTCAGAGGCAGCCCAGGGGGACAAAAGGCATAGCCAGGAATTTAGTGCAGCCAGTTCCTAAGGGCTCAGGGAGGCAGAGAAGGCGGGGGCAGCCCTGGATCCCATTGCACTCTTCTGTGGTAGCGCACTTTGTGGCAAATGATTTACCTCTCTGGGGCTTGGTTTCCTCGTGTACAAAGCGGATCTAGAACAGACTCCTCCTGGGAGTGTGCAGAGGGGTCAGAGGTCCCTGTTCATGCTGAGCAGGGCATCTGGCATGGACCCTGCTTTATGGTGGTGCTTCTCCAAGGAGCTTCCCTGATGCAGCTGTCCATACCACCCCAAGCTGGAGCCCCTGCAGGGGAGCTGCTCATGGGACAAAGATTTGTTTAGAAAACCTGACAATGACTGTCACTACCTGAGAAGTGGATACGCCCTGCACCAAGAGGCGAGAAAATCATTAAAGTGCCCTCTGGGGCTGGAGCAGACCCTGGCCCTCGGAAGACAACTGGTTCAAGTCACTGGGCTCCTAAAGTCCACAGTGATGGTAAGGGCACAGACGACAGACTCAACAGTAAGGAAACCAGAGACATTTGTACTCCCCAAAATGAGTCCCTCTGGCCGGCCGTGGAGTAGTTAGAGAGGCACCTTGTGTGTGCTTGGGCTGGGGGGTGCTGAGGGCAGGGTGTGCATGGATCTTTGTCGAGCAGCTGCCCATGAATACCTTCCTAAAAGTCGCCAAATATTTAGGAGTCTTGCTGTCTGTTGGCAGAATGCGTGGTTGAGGAAGTGGATACTTTTTTTCCTGCCTTTGCAGAATTATTTTTGAAGGTTTCACCCCCTTTCCAGGTGGCTTGAGGCCTTGGGCAGGTGGATAAGGCTCAGCCAGACTCCTTCATGTCAGGGCGGCCTCCCTCCCACCCGCCCCGGCTGCAGCGGCTCCTTCCAGCCTTTCTTTCCTACATTAGAGAAAGTAACAGCTTTGCTGATGCTTGGATGGTAAACAAGGAACTGTGAGACTTGGCAGAGGGCGGCAGCGTGAGACTCTGAAGCCTGATGATTCAGAAACATGATGCACTTCCCTCCTGGTCGTAGTCCCTGTGCTTGGAGGTCGCTGTGATCAGGAGAGAGTGGCAGTCTGTGCACCCCCCCCCCACCCGTGCTTTCTTATTCATGTCATCGGGCCAGCCCACTGTCTTTGCAGTGGGGGGCAGAAAGGGGAGCCCAAGAGAACACATCCAGGATGGAGGGATGTGGCCTGCGTTGTGATCTCTCACCACAGAACTTCTTCAAGACACTTGTCCCCATTATTTAATTACATGAAGTATCATCATGTGTGACCCTGCTTTAGAGAAAATTCCATGCATCCTTTAAAAGTTCGGATTTTAGGTACGTTACACGTGTAGAAATGTATATGTAAACATTTTTAAATAAAATGCAAATCTGCATCTGAGCAACAAGGGAAGCTTACAAATACACATGCCGCTCAGCAACGTAAGTGCTGCCCACTCAGATGCTTGCAATGCTTTTAGCCCTGGGTGTGCGCGAGAGACATTTTGCTTTTGTCTGAGTTTGGAAAGACTGGCCCATTCTGTCCATCTCGGAAATAACTGGTTTCCCTGCAGTGGAACAGTTCCAACGGGCTGGTTCTCACACCATAGACCTGTTTTCTTCTTCGCAGAGTTGGAGCCCACAATTACTTCCCCATCATCTCTCCATATCCAGAGCCACCAGGTTGAGCCTGCTCTGGCCACCCCCTTCAGGAGCTCCTGCCTCCTTATCTGAACTCGCCCGCCCTCCCTCCCGCCTCTCTTGGGCTGACTTTCCCTATTCCAGGTTGTCACAGCCGCTTTCCCAGGGTTTCCCAGGGTTTCCCAGGGCGGGCTGGGCTTCCTTCCTGTTCAGCTCCTGGAAGCAGAGTGGCAGCAACTGTGCACTCTGGGGACCCACCTGCCCAGCGCCAGCTCAGGGACCAGGCCACCCCCAGAGACCCAGTTCTCCCTGCAGGAAGGATGTGGACAACTGTCCTTCCAGGTGTTTTATGGAACAGAGAACCCAGTGGCCTCTCCCTAGGATTGGAAGAGATTTCAAGGAATGAAGGATCCAATGTCACTGAGGCCCTCAGTAAAGTGCACTTCTGGGCTCCCCCTCCCTGTGAGCAGGACCCAGCCACTAGGAACACAGAGAGAGGAAGTGAGCCCTGCCTGAAGGGATTACCACCTCCCTGGGGGAGCAGAGATACCACCCAAACCCCAAGCAAACCAAGGTGAAAGGCCATGCAGATGGCTTTCCCCAGAGGCCCGGCAGGGGGACTGGGCGGCCATTCCTGCTGCTCCTCCTTGCTCTACAACCTGTGGAGAAGCTCTCCAAGCCTCAGCGTCTTCCTCTTAACAATGGTCTCCTCGCCTGTTGGGACAGTTGGGAGATGAGGCGGAGCAGCCCCGGGCACTCCAGGGGCACTGTGAAGCTCAGCCCTCCTTCCAGCTTGTGCAAGGAGGCTGCGCAGCCCTGGACCCGCCCTCATGAACCACCCCCCAACCCATGGCCCTCATGTGCTTCTTTCACATTCTCCAACACTCTGCTCAGTGTCACAGTGACCATTCCCACTGGGGCCTTGGGAGGAGGTGTACTCGGGGACAGGTATAGTTTAGGGAACAGGTAGTTGTCTGGGTTTTGCTCTACTTCTGTACTTAGAGAAACTGAAGTTGTGGTTTCATGAACCACAAACGAACAAAATACATAATCTATTTGCAGTACCATTCTTCAATTATTCTTTGTTTAAAAAAAATCTTATTCAAAGTTAGGTTTTTAATGATCTGTGTTTGATCAGGGTTTTGTCGATTGCTTTATTCATTTATTTATCCAGTTGTTGACAAAATGCCCTCCTGAATTCATGCCAGGCTGGCTTTTCCTTGTGGTTTGACTTGAGCTTGCTGCCTCTGCTTGCCGCCCTGCTCCAAAAGCTGCTACTTACCACCAGGTTTATTTAACTGCACTGAAGAATAGTTTTGAACATTTGTATCAACCCTCCTGAGAGAGTGGAGGCAATGTCCACACCTGGCTTCTCCCCTTTCTTGGCCTCAAGCAAACACAAGTCACACTTTCCAGAATCTTCCCTGGGTCTTGTAAAGTAAGAGCAGTGGACTCTTGTAATACGCTACTACAAAAAAAGCAGTTCAACTATCCCCAGCAATCCCCAGTGACCACCTCCTGCCCAATACTGAGTGCCCCTCTACACCACTAGTGGGCTCTATGTTATGTGGGGCTTCACAGCACCCCAGAAACCCTCCATGATTTCACAAGTTATTCCACAGATTGTCTCCCCATTGTTTTATACAGGTTTCCTAGGAGATACTTCTTTCCTAGTAGTGGCATCTTATTTTCTATGCAGACTATCACATCATTTGAGACTAAAACCTTATTCTTTTTTCCTTTCTAATTCCTATGTATTTTATTTATTTTTCTTATCTTATTATATTGGCTAAGATTTCCAGCAAGATGATAAATATGAGTGATGAGAGCAGATATCTTTGTTTTGTTCTTCTTATTGGAGAAGGAAGCAATCCATCTTCCACCATTAAGATTAATTTTAGCTATAGATTTGCACAAGCAGATTTAAAATCGCTTAGTAACCACAACTATTTCTTTTGCTTCTTTGGCTTCAAACCTATTTCATGAGTCAATTTTTAATTTAACAATATAGTGATTTTATAACAACCTGTTATAATTTGTACTGTAGAGTCTTTATTGTGTTTGGTTTAAAATAACTAGCCTTGCCAGGACTCAGATAACAAGCAGTCTGTTTTGGTAGAAAACATCATGTACTGCTTTAGCTATTTTAAAACAGCAACAATCAAAACATGATTCCTCCCCTCATCAGTGCAAGTATGCACTCCCAGCTGAGCACGGTGTCCATCCACAGGTGGACAGAAGCCCACTAGCCCCAGTACCGACCACTCACACAGGAACATGAGCACTGTGTCCACCAACAGAATAGTGGGTAAAAAAACAAATGTGGTCATGAAAGATTAGTTTTCTGTAAAGTGTTGGCACATTCTGCATCATGGATGGACCTGAAAAACATGACACTCCGTGACAGAAGCCAGTTGTAAAAAGGTCATATGTTGAGTGAACCCATTTAGGTGGATTGTCCAGAACAGGGAAATCCACAGAGATGGAAAGTAGCTGAGTGTCTCCAGGCCAAGGTGGAAGGGCAAAGCTGGGAGCCAATGGGTGTGAGGCTTCCTTTGGGATGAAAAAAAGTTCTAATATTAGATTCTAGTGATGGTTGCAAATTTGGTGAATATACTAAAAAACTGTTGAACCATACACTTTAAACAAGTGAATTTTGTCATGTCAATTATACCTTTAAAAAGCCTTTTCCTTAATTAAAAAAAAAAAATCTAACATGAGAGCCAAGTGAATGGTCAGGCTGGATACTGGTGGCACTGTGAAACAGGGTGCCCCAGCCAGGTCTCACGGGGCAGGAGCAGCAGACTGTGGGGGTCTTAGGAGCTGGACACCAGGCATCGGGGCCTATCAGGGGTCTCACTTGGTGGGCTGGCAGCCAGAGACCACAGCAGAAGTTGGGTCTGGACGCTGTCTGAAGCATGGACACCCGGAGTTCTCCAGGAGACTGACACTGTCTCTTCTTCTTTCTTTTTCAGACTATAGCCCTCGTTTTCCCTTGGTGAGTACGAAGCTTTTTTAATTTGTTTTCACTGTATAGTTAACTGGCTATAAGACTGTGTGGGGTTCCACTGAGGGGCTCGTTTTCCTGAGGAAGAGGGCCTCATAGTCGGTGAGTGACATTTTGCTCCACGCCTCGACGTGGGCCAGGGGGCTTCACGCTTGTAGTCGCATCTTTTTTTACCTTTGGCTCGGCTGCTCCGGATCCTGAACTGTGTTGTTGAGAGCACCCTCTGCACGTGCTTCCTTTCTCTGACTCATGGGTACTTTCCAAAGGGCTTCCCTTATCTCCGTGGCACACATTTGACGCCTATTAGGGTACACGGAGGTGCATAATTGCACGGGTGGTAATTGCTTCTTAAATTGATCTGCTGTGGGGAAAACTGCTGAAAAGGAGATTTTCTGGATTGCACGCCTGGTAAAAACCGTGTCGCTGTCACACATTTTATGCCTTTGGGGGACCAGGCCACAGCAAAATTCCATGGCTTTGATGTCCTTAGAAAGGGAAAACTTTAAACACCATAGCTGTTTTGTGATCTATTTAATCAACTTAATGCTGTTCCGTTTCCTGCAGAAAGCCAGGGAAGGAAATCTGAGTGTCCGCAGTGTGCGCAAGAGGCGCATGGAACCCTCTCGACCCCTACCCAGCACCATGACCCTGGCCACTGGGAAGCTTTATTTCCTAAATGCATAACCTTATTTGAGATTTGCTGTGCCCCAGAATTATTTTGAGGCCAATGGCTCAGCTCTTTTGTCCTGGCTGCCCCCTCTTATAGGCAGAGGCCCTTTACAGCACCATTCCATCTGGGCATGAGTGTTTGTGGCTATTCCTGGTGTCACCAAAGGCGTTTCGGTTGCCTGGATATCTCTCCTTACTTCAGTAAAGAAATGTGAAATATAGTGAAAATTTTATTGAGTTAGAGAAGAGCTACCTACTAAACTGGTTTTGCTACCATTGTTGGCACCTGTTGCACCATGACTGGGTGTCATCCATTCTGAGTGGCATACTCTGCTTGGGTAAACGTTAATGGTGGGATCAAAGAGGAGGATCTTACTGGAATAACATTTGTGGGATGGAGACATAATTACACAAAGTCTGCAATCCCTGTTGCCTCAGAGTCCCAGCCAGAGGTGTTGGCTTGTCCATGATGGCTAGGACGCATATTAAACATGATGCTCATCAAAACCGTGGATCCAAGTGCTTTGAGAATGCACCTCCCAGGCTGGAATGAAATATTTGAGGGTCAGACCCCACAAATGCATCTCCTTCTGAAGCCCAGGGGGCCTATTCTGGCTTGTTCCCAGCAAGACCTTGGCACTGCTCGGCTCCCTGTTCTTGCTGGCCCTCCACTTGCAGCCTTGCCTTCCACCGGTTCTAGGAGTTCCAGCCTCTTGGCCAGTGGACCCACTGCTGGGCAGTGAGTCAGCAGCTCTCCAGCTGAGAGATCCTATGACAGGTACTGGCTCAGTCCCCTCCTCCCCAGCATGTCTCAACCCTGGCTAGAAGTTTAGAAGTTGGGGCCCTGCCCAGACGCACCTATGTCCAGGAGCTGGCTCCGGTGCCTCCTGGTCTCTACCCGAGATGCGTGGTAGCCAGAGCAGCTCTGGGCAGCACCTCCTCTCCTCCCGGCCCCATCCCTGGCCACTATTTCAGTTCTGCTTAGGGAACTGCTGAGTTCCTGGATTTAAATTGCTTCCAATTTCAGGAATCTTTGTCTTTGGCATGAGGAGCAGATATTTGAAGTGTGGGCCTCCTGCCCACTGTACCTCATGCTGCCTTCATCTGGAACCAGTTACTGGGCTGCCGGGAGGACAATCTGGCTGGTCTTTTAACCTGTTGCATTTCCATTGCTAACCATTTTAGACTTCCCAGAGCCTCAGGATGTCAATTAATAGAAGGAAATATATTTCTAACTTGTGGGATTAGAGACTTACTTTTGAGTCAGTGAGAACTACATAAGAATCCCTGTTGGGCAGGGCAGGGCAGCCTCCTGTGATTGGAGACATCACAAGCCAGGAGCCAGGTAGCCCCTTGCTGAGTGAAAATGCCATCACATGAATGAGTCTCTGGTTGTGATATCTAAATATGTGGCCCAAGGTAAGCATTTAATAAATGCCAGCTACTATTATTACTGCTATTCTAATTCTTAACCTCATCACAGAATTAAGACAACTGTTTTTAACTTTTAAAGGAGGCATTTAACTGGGCTGTTGTGTATGTGTCCCCCCTTTTGTGGATATCAGAGTTCCCTTTATAGAAATAATCCCTGATTTTTTCATTAAAAGCCCAAATTAATATTTGACTTTCAAAAAATGAATCAGATTTTTTCCTTATTGAGTCGAATAAGGAGTCTTTAGCCACGCCCCCATTCTCAAGCTTCTTTTCCTTTTCTTTTCCTTGCGTGTAACCATGTGCTTGTAGAAATGCCACTGTCAACTGCTCACATTGGGTTTCAAGTGGACTGAGTTTCTTTCAACCGGAGAGTGCTCACATCCCTGGGGGTTTCCGTGGCTCAGTGTTTCATGCAACGGAATTTAAAAACTAATAATTTATGGAAGACACACAATTGCAGTTAAATATTTCCTGCAAACTCTTTAAGGTCTTATATTTTTAAACCTAGGGGTATCCACCATTAGGTAAAATTAAATGATATTGTAAGTTGACTGTTCCTCTTTGGTTCATGGAAATAACAAAGGAACAAAAAAAAAAAAAAAAACCAACTAAATTAAAGCACAACTATTAGGCCGCCATGGATTTTTATTTTGAAGTTTAGTAGGACGGTCACCCACCAGCTGCCCTTCAGTGGTGCGCTGTGATTCCTCCTCTGTCACTTTTGGTACCTGCCCGGTCATTTTTCTTTCTTGCTGTGGGTGTGAATGGCTACCACGATAGGAAAAAAAAGAATCTGTAGTTTTTAAAATTAAGCTCCTGGGCCTAGTATCAGTCTGACGGGGCCGGTGAGCAGGCTAGCTGGCTGTCTGGCTGTGCAGCTGGGGAGACGGGCTTCAGGTGGCAGGACAGGAGGCCTGTGCCCTGGGCTGGCCTTCAGGTCACAGGAGCGAGAGAGCTGCTGCAGGTCATAGGAAGAGGGATGGTGTGCCCCTCTGTTGGTGCCATGGAGCCCTGGGGCACCCACTCGGAGCCACTGTGCTTCTTCCCATAGTGGGAAGGTCCTCCCAATGACTACTCCCGGGAGAGGCGGCAGGGGAAAGAATACCTCAGGAAATGAGGTGACCCGCAGACAAGTCCACATGCGGCTCCGTTTCCACCCCCCTGGGAAAGATTCCGCATTCTTTCAAGAAGTGCCTCCAGCAGGGAATCATTGGTCACAGAGGGAAGGCCTGGTGCTCAAGCGCAGTTTCCACTTGGAGGAAATGGGAACAGACTCCCCTTATAAGCCAGCCTGCTCACTGCCTGTGCAGCAGACCCGGTTCAGAGCTGGGGTTCTTCTAGAAATCCTTTTGAGTGGACCAGGAAACATGGATTCGCCAAGGCCAGGATGTCTCCCCAGCGTCACCCCAGCAGTACAAGAGGTAAAAGGGGATTTTCTGGTTACTCTGAATTTATATCATGCTTGCTTATAATTTCTAAGGTATCCAAAAATTCGGTTAAAGACTAACATCAAGAAGCCTTCATTAAATGAACCTTTGGCAACCACTTCAGCTGACTTTGCCCAACTTGTGCAGGAAATCTGGGGTCTATGTTTCAGGAAGCCATTTCTAATCCACCATAGCTCAGCCAGGCGTGCACGGGGGATGGCAGGAGGAACTTGCTTGGGCCTGCTGGGTTGTCAGACAGCCAGGAGTCAAAGGTTAAGTCACCTCTCTAGAAAAACAAACCTAACAATTGCAGAGGCCCTCGGCTGGCTGGACAACCTGTGGAAATCCCACCCATGGAAAGCTGGACCTTTCCTATATTTATAATCAAAACTGCCTTGTTGATTTTCCCTCCCAGCTGAATTTGTGAAGCAGCATTTTAAATTGACAGTGGTGCACTGAGAAATAGGAGATGACTGAGGCCAGGCAGCATGTAGCACTTCCAGGACCTGTCCTGGCTGCACCAGGCCAGGCGGGCAGGCAGTGTGCGGTTTTCCTGTCTGTGAGCTCACAATGTGGGAACAGATGGCCCTGGTGGCTGCAGACATGGACCTTCTGCCTGAAAGGTGGCATCCTCCACTTTGGGGGACAGGAGGCCAGACGTTCATAAGCCCTTTGGGGTGCGAGAGTTATAGGTAGCGTGCTCAAGCCCAGCAGGCCACTGCATCAGGAACAATGTCAGGTGCCAAGTGCAAGGACAGGGACCAATAACCCCAACACAGGAACTCTTTGTCGCAGGCAGCTCCGTCCCCTGGGCACCCACGTGAATTGGGACATCAAGCACCATCTAATCTGCCAATCCAAATGACTTTTCAAAGCTGCTTATTATGATGCAGAGTTTGGTATTAAAGTATTTTTTTAAAGTTAGAAAGGAAAAAAAAAAGGATCCTTATGGAATTGCTGAACAAAAAGGTGTCACATGGTGGATTCTTGGGACAGCTTTTCTCCTCAGTGAATAGAGGGAAGCACAAGCAAAGCACAAAAACTGGGTTCGTGTTGTTTTTATGATGAGAGCTGACTGAATTCTAACAACGTTTAAAAATACCTCAGTGGTATTTAACTGATTCAAACAAGTTTACCAAGACTGATTCACGGTCAGAAATGGTGTAAATTTCATGTTCAAATGAGACGCATGTGTGCGAGTGTGTGTGTGTGTGTGTGTGTGTGTGTGTGTGTGTGTGTGTTAAAGCTATCACATTCCCATGTTGCTGATGAAAACTGAATTTTTAGGAAACATCACGCTGGTGGAAATTATTATTCAGAAAAAGAGGGTTTGGTCTATTTCCTGTTTTCCCAGATAACTTAAATGCCTGTGCTTAAAACATGCATTGAATTTAGACACGACACACGCATGTAGGACTGTTGACAAAGCTGCTCAGATTCCTTATCTCATGTGGGCTTCATAAATCCCTGGAGGAAGCCCAGGTGTGATTCATCACCTCTGCCTCCAAGATGAGCAAGCAGAGACCGCAGGCTGGAGAGCGAGTTGCCAGGACCCTGAGAAGGGACAGTGGTCAGTAGCACCTGGTGCCGCGCTGGCTCTCTTTCCCGTGGTCATGACGACACGTGCACTGTTTGTGATACCAGATCAATCTTGGCAGAGCTGTTTGGAATCCATTAAAAACCACCAGAAGGTCCCCTCCACCTCCAGCCACGTTCTTCCCAAGCTGGAACGCCAGTCGCTCCTCTCACGACAGCCAAGGTGAAGTTCAGACCTGCCAGAGGAAAGCTCTTCCATTGAGAGAAGGGTGGTTTTTCAGTGATGCGAGCAGTCGAGAGCATTAACAAACAAGAACACATCCTGTGGGTTGGGCAGACTGTCTGGGAGGAGATCACTGTATTTTGGAACAACTTCATGATCATTGGAGTTGATCTTGGCCAGGGTTTCCAGCGGCTTCTGCATGTTATCTGCTGACCAGACTCAGTTTTCTAATCTCCTTCCACACATTTGCCAGGCTTCCGCTCGCGGTAGTTGGTGGCTCGTGCGCTCCTCACCGAGCGCTTATCAGGTGTCTCCTGTGGGCTCAGAGCTGTGCAAAGTCTTGAAAAATGAAGTGCTAGCTCATAGTCCTGATTTCAGCACGTCGGGTTGGTAGGCCGGCGGCTCAGGCCTCCTCTGGTGAGTGTAAGTGGAGGTTCTGCACAGGAGCCTGAGTGCACAGAGCAGTTTCACTCTAGAAAGCTGAATGACTTAGTCACCTCATCACTCTGAGTCAGACTTCTTTGTCTAAAAATAAAAGGCTGAGTGAGAATTTTTAAAGGTCCTTCAAGACACCGGGTTCTACAACATAGGACAGTGCTTCTCTGGATTTGGAGTTACCCAGAAATCCCCAAGAAGCCCTCACTGCCAAGCATCCCTGACGACTGGCCAGTGTGTCCCCCTTCCCTTCCGGGACCAGGCAGCACATCATGATGAACGTGCCAATAATTTTTGCTTTGACAAGAGAGCAGCTGTCCTGAGGTCCTTTCTCTGCCCTTCTCCTTCATTTGTGTTCTCTCCCACTGCCCTCCACAAGAAGCAAGGACATATGATGGAGGGTTTTATTAATGGAAAATTTTTATTTGTAAAACAGTAATTTTTCCCCCATAATGTTGCTTATGTGCAGGAAGAAAATGCTGAGCATCCATGAGCTTTGGTTTTAAGGCTTAGGCAGAAACAGTAGTTAATATATTTTTAAAATATGGTTTCTTCACCGTTCAAAGCCCATTTTAGCAAAGGGTTCTGGGAGCCGCGTGATGGTTTATGTGACTTGCAGGTGTGGTTCACTGCAAAGGACAATCATCTGCTTAGAAGCCATAGACCCCCCCAGCCCTGCTACGACCCTCTTGGGGGAGTTCTCTGAAGAAGCCCAAATGGCAAATGCCTGGCTGAGATGGCTGAACACACACCCTGGAGCCAGATCACATTCAGAGGAATCACTGTTTTCCAAACCTGCTTTGGCTTCCTTCCAATCTGAAGCCAGCTCTGACATTCTGTCTTGCTGTTTCCTGTTGTGGGCGGATTGATTTAATTTTTAATGAGTGATTCACTGCCCATGGCTGTGTGTTTTCCTCCTGTTGAGATGAGAATTAAGTCATGTTTCCTTTAAAACATTATTTTTTATATAAACTGGGTAACATGGTACTCAGAGTTGGAGACAAAGAGACAGAGTAATATCCCTTAAGAGAGGGCCTCCGGCCCTTAGGAAATGGCAATCACGTGACCAAGATGTTCTTCAAAGAGATATGTTGCTAAACACCAAAAACACTTCTTGCTATAGCAATGTTTTCAAAAGTTGTGTCATTTTCCTAAAAACTTCTTCAAGGGGTTTCTACAAACTTCATGTATTTGGGAAACCGTGTGGTAGGTGTCCCTGATGGGAAGCCCAGCAATGTCATCCTTCTCTGGTGCATGTGTGGGGCTTCCTTCCTGTCCACTGTGTTTACTCCAAGTGGCCTCTGACTGCGAAGCTGGGGCCTAGCGGCTTCTCTGTTGCCTGGATGCTGCTCCCTCAGGATGAGCTGAGCACCCGGCCGGGAGCCCGCCAGACAAGCTGTCCCTGCTTCGTCCTGACCCCCAGCATCGTGAGGTCCCCAGCATCGGATTTTACAAGCTGGTACCCAGGAACTTGCTGTCCACAAGAATGACAAGCACAGCCACCAAAGAGCGTCCAGAGGTGGCGGGAAAGGTACGATCAGAGGAGAAACAAGGAAGGAAAACGCAGTGAGAGGACAAGGATGGTGGCCACTGGTGGAACAGTAAGATCTGGAGACGCAGAGGACGGGAAGCCCAGGAAGAGCTTGGATCACTGGGCTCACTGCGTGTGGCTGTCATCAGTTGCCTTCTTCTTGGACCTTGGTCTCCTCAGCCTCCCAGGCAGCACCTGGAGTCTCTTCTGCAAGGCTCTGGAATTGTCTGCTCAAGGTGGGTCCCCGGAGGAAACAGCAAAACTAATCTGCAAAAAAATGGTCCATGCTGGAGGTGGGAACTCTGAAATGCGCCACAGGCAGCAACTGGGGTTGCTTTTGAGACAGTGCACCCCTGAGTGTCCAAGAGACTGAACCCAGGGCATGCTGGGTAAGAGCTTCGAGGTGCAGCCCCACCCCAAGCGGCTCTGCTCTCAACCCAGGATCTTGGCCTGGATGCAGGGCTTGCTGTTGCGTCTCCATGCAGAGGAGACGCCCAGGCCTGGTGGAGCCCAGGAAGCACCCAGGACCTGAGGGCCCAGCGGCAGGCCTGAAGCAGCAACCTCCATCCCTCCCCAGGGAGATGTGCCCCCATCAGAAACCCAGTGCTGGACCAGAAACGCAAACACCTCGTCAGATATCCAAACATCACGTAAAAAGCTGCAAGACCTCTTACCCGACCAGAAAGCAGAGTCGCCCCTCGGGCAGTGATACTGATGATGCACCCAGCAATCTTCATGTTTCACCAGAATATGTCGACACCTTCCTGAAGTGACACCTGCCTTAAAGATTAAAAAAGAAAGTGATTGTTTTATTTCAGCTGTGCTATGACCTGTATTATAAATGCGCCTGTTATACATATGGCTCCATTTGGGAAAATGTTAATTGCTCCAGCCACAGAACCTAGTGGCCTGGTTGGAAATAAGCAGAGGACAGAGGAGGCAGAATCGCTGAAATTCCTAATCCGCATTCTGTGAAAGACCAGAGAATCATGTCCAGGGGTCTCAGCGACCCTGGTGTGGCTTGTCTAAGCCTGTTAAATCCACAGCAGATGGTTTGCTTCAGGACATGACTACACGAGGATGAAATACTGATCTTGGGAAGAAAAAGGTCAACTTGGAAATGGCCTGATGATCCAGAGGTGTCCGTTCAGCTGCACAAAATGCATGTTTTCTGCTTTCTCCATAGTTTCTCTAGTGTGTGACATATAACCTGAAGCTCACACTTGGCTGGATCATTGCCTAGAGACAGTGAACAGCTGATTTGGACCCCATGCCTGACTGTGACAGGGGGTGGGGACCAGGGTCTCGGATCATGGAGACCAGGGAATGAGCTCATTGTCTTTGCCCCCCAGGGCCTGCCAGCACCTAGCAGACAGGGGGTGAGTGACCCAGAGGCCTGGCATGGGGGTCGGGGATTGTGTCTCCACAGCACCTGGGGCAGCACTTCACGAAAACAGGGCTGGCTGCATGAAACGTGGGGTCACCGGCTCAAAGGCAGAAAAAGCTTCCTCTTTTCTTCTGTGTTCTCTCTGGGCCTGTCATAGTGGTTTTTGTTTTGTTTTGTTTTGACTTAACTTCCTGTTGAACATCTCATTCCTTCAAGCACCTGGTGCCCTTCAACCTTTTACCCGGTGGGTAGAAGCAGTGTTCATGCAGCCCCCAGCCTCCAACCTGGGCTCAGGCCTCTACAGGAAGAGAGGAACATGGGCCTTACTCGTGGGGCTAGAGAGCAGACAGCCTGGAGGTGGGGGCAGAAAGTGGACCAGGTGTAAGTTGAGGCTCCAAGCCTCTGGCAAGTGTGCTATTGCCCTGTTTTCATTTGTAAAATGTAAATTCAAAAATGAAAGTATTAAGATGAATTTTAAGGCAGCCCCACGCCTGGGCCACTTCTGAGCAAGGCTGAGGGACCACTCTGACTCCCTGAAGCTGGCCCTGGCTGTGCCAACTGGTGGCCAGAGCACTGGTGTGTCCACCCAGGACAGGAAGTGCCTTCTTTTCCCCAAGAGTATGATCCTTTTGCAGCTACCATGCCAGTGGCCCCAATTGCTTAGCAGTTTCTGGAAAGTTCTCCCTGCCCTCTCTCCCTAATGCCCTCTATTCAATGCCTGGTCCTGGGCTTTTTCTGCAACCCTGTCTTACTCTCTACGTTGTCATGGAAGCCTGTGTCACTCTTTGGACCCACCATGTTTGTTCATCTTCTCCCCATGAGAACACAGACCTCCAGGATGAGGCTCTGGTCCCTGCTCCTCCCACACATGCTGTCACAAGAGTGACACCAGTGAACTTCAGTGGCACAAATGGGTACAAGGAATCTTCCTCACAATGCTTTATATCCTTTCTGAAGCAAGGCATAAATACATACATGAAGCCAGCTCACACTCGCAAGCGTGGCAGACAATCTTCAGCAGTTTTCTCTGCACAACACCAGACTGGTGCCATGGATGTGGCCGAGTTTATCTTGTTGCACTGTGTGGCCATGTAGCCGATGTGCAAGGGGCATGTGGTACTTCGGAGTCACTCCCTCTGAGCTCAGGGAAGAGCCTGGGGTCTGCTCTTTTGGTTCAGTCTGGGTTTCTGATGGGACCTCTCCTCCCAAAGTCCCGCCCCCCAGGACTTCTGAGCTAAATGAATGTGGCAGCTGATCAAAGCTCCTCCATTGAGCCTCCTAGTCTTGACATGTTTCTGAATCGGTCACTGAAAGACCTATTCTAAGATGAGGTGTTGATACCAACTGTAAGTTCTATACACCAGGAAGAGTGAATCTGCCCTCAGCACCACGCCATCGGGACACAGGGACAGCAACTAGTTAGAGTTGCCAGGAAGCAGGAGGTGCCAGTGGTCAATGGACATTCTTCTGAGGAGGAAAACCCAAAGTCCCCCTCCCAGGTCCTGGGTTCTGAGGATGGTGCGGGAACTGGAAGGACGCCCTGCCACTCAACATCAAGGACACGTGCCATCTGGTTTTCCCCATCCATTTCCCTGGAGACCTGGGTGTGCTTGGCCTCTTGCTAAACACACCCAGAAGTGGTGACAGCTGGGAGGGGCCTGGAGTACTCCCACTGGAGCAGCCCTCACCAGGAGCTCCTGAGATGCCACCAGCATAGGGAGCAGAGTCAAGGAAATCCAAGCTGCAGGGCAGGTGCAGTCAGTCTGGCGATGAGGGTGTCTCCTGCAGGTGGGAGGAACCCTGAGGTGAGAGACTCATGCAGCATGATTCTTTCCAGTACAGGAGGCTGCCCAAGATGACCTGCTGGAAATTCCAGGGAGATGATGACACACATGGTAACAAGGAGGGTCAATT
Organism: Spermophilus citellus; assembly: GCF_964194105.1. Taxonomy (NCBI): domain Eukaryota; kingdom Metazoa; phylum Chordata; class Mammalia; order Rodentia; family Sciuridae; genus Spermophilus; species Spermophilus citellus. The sequence goes on from NC_138195.1 coordinate 93,415,910, forward strand.
TCGAGTTCCCGTACCACGACCCTGGGCCACTTGAGTTGAGAGTGATGTGTTTTGCACATTCAGATTTCTTCCACCTAACTTCCTGCGGTTTTCATCAGACACCCAAGTCGCCTGTTTTGCCAGGATTTGGAAGTTACCGGTGGACCTTGGCAGCCTGATGCAGGAGGTGATAACAAGAGTGCTCTGGCTCCAGGTGGTCACCTTCTCTCCTGGAATCAGAGCCACCCTAATGGCTGCCTCTGGCTCTTGCCTCTGGTGCACCCTGTGCTCTGCCTGAGGTCGCACTGCTGGTTTGTGCAGTGATGCACTACCCTGGAACCTCGGTCTGTTTTGACTTCCATGTACCTGATGTTAGCACCTGAACTGGATGGGGCCATTTCTCTCCTCTCTGGAACCAAGGTGGTCAGTCCATGGTGGCCACCACCAGGAAGAGAAGTGCTCAGTGGGGACTTGACAGAGCCTGGACAGGCAGGAAACCAAGTTCAAACACCAGCTCTGCCCTTACCAGACTCCTGACAGAAAATGAGTTGTGTGCCTACTAGGACCTCCAATTGAAGGTTCTAGTGAGTTCTCCAAGGCCTCTGATATTTGTAGGGACTGGATGCAGAACAGCAGTACAGAAGTACCCAGCTGGTGCTTAGCTCACAGTCCAGACCTGATGTGAGGGTTTAGAGCAGGACAGTATTGGAGACTTGCTGTGATTTCATTGGAAGCATTGTATAATCACCTATGGGAAAAGCTATTTTCAGTGATGCTGCAACGTTTGATTAATTCTTCTGGAAGGGATAATGGGACACCTCTAGTCAGCACTGGGGTGAATTTGCCGAGTATCAAAGGAAAATTGTCATGAGCCTCCTCACTCTGCGTGCCCCATTTAGCATTCTGTCCGTGTTGATCCTAACTTGACAAACGCACACACAGAGGAAGAAAATGTCCAAGCCCACCTTGAACCAAATGGATTTGACCTCTATTAATAAATGTGCTTTGGTGTGAAAGAGGGAGCTCTCCCTGAGAGTTCAGCAGCCATCTCCCCACCCGCTCCTGCATAAGAGGCCAGCCTGGGTGCGAGAGTCTCTTGTCTCTCATAAAATTTGAGTCAGGGGCATCTCATTGCCAGGAATGGGCGAGATTTGCTTTTCATTCCAGGGGAATGTCACGTCCCGAGTGTCATTGCCACTATGGACATGGAGCAGTGAATGGCGTCTGACCGTTTGGAAAGGAGCGAGTGTCTGAAAGGCTGCACAGTGTCAGATGCGTGCCTGGCTTTCCCTGTGCTCATCAGAGGCAGTTTAAATGGCCGACGACACCCCGTCTGACAGCTGCATGTCTCAGAACCTGCCCTGTTAAGACCATTCCTGCCACAAGAGAAGACAAATACCGAATAGCCCGTCTGAGCAGGGGCTGGTTGCATCCCGGGCAGAGGTATGAAGGAAGCTGGGCAGCCCCGTTTCTCCTGAACCGCACTCACTGCTGACATAGTCTGTTCATGTCCCTCATTTCTAACAGCGTGCTTCCAATCAGGGAATCTCCTTCAGAAAATGTGCCCCTGGACCAGGGAACGCGGGGCACCAAGTCCCCGTCATCCAGCACTCCCATGGGCGGCAGCTCAACTCTAGAAAATGCTTCCTTCCAGTGAGGGAGGAAGAGCAGTGATCTCTCAACAGGGCCCGTGCCTGCTCTGCACCCGGGAACTCAGGCTGGCACCTCTGGGCTGCCCTGAGTTACTGCAAAGGCCCCAACCCTCCCTTCTTTCCACAGTGGGTGTTGTAAGAAGTGTGTCTATTGACTGTCGCAGCCTCATTTTTGAGGCCCCCACAACATTCTTTCCTATGTGGAGAGTGTTTCTTTTGTGTTTCTAAAACAACAAAACCTCAAAGCTTGCAGCCAGGCGAATCTCTATTTAATGCCACGGCAGAGTAAGGCAAAGTAGGAAGGAAGGAAGGAGAGACACAAAGCCACACAAATGGGGGGTGGGGGTGCATTGCACAATCACAATGACCCACTCAGGTCAGCTTAATTAATTTGTGCCAAACTTGCATTTCATGCTTTCCTGGGAGCCCAGCTTCAGTAATTACCTGTCTTTTCCAAATAGCAGTATCTGAAGTTCAATCCGGGTTACCCATCCCCTTGATAGGCCCCTTGCTGGGAGTGGAAGTGGATCTCAGGAGCATTCCCAGGGCTGGAGCCCTGAGCATGCAGATAAGCTGAGAAGGTGAAGGTGCTCCACTCAGGACTCCACAGGAGGCTCTCCCCTGCTTTTTTCAAGGCCCTTTCCCCTGACCCTCCACTGCTGCTGGGCAGCATCCAGCTCACTCCCGTAAACCAGCATCATGGGCTAGGACCTCAGGGTGTCAGAGTCCTCAAGTTGAAGTCCAGCTCAGCCCTTGAAGAGTCTATCCCGTGGGAAGGTTGATCAGTAAGACAGGAATCACATGAATAGTTTGCATATTTTCATGGTAGAGGTCACAGATTCTAGACCTCAGGAATTAATAAAAGCCATACGTCACACATGTGAGGTGTATGTGTGAGTGGGTGTGCAGCAGCTGCAAATCAAAACAACATAGGAGGGCTGGGCTGGGGTGCAGTGGTGGAGCACTTGCCTCACATGTGTGAGGCCTAGGTTTGATTCTCAGCACCACATATCAGTAAATGAATAAAATAAAGGTCCGTCAACAACTAAAAAATTTAAAAAAAAAACAAGATAGGAGGCGTACAAATGGGGCAACAAAGCACCCTCATTCAAGACGAATATGGCAAAGGCTCAATTAACATGAATTCCTAAACAGAAACACCCTGTTCCTCATTTCTAGATAAACGACTTCTGGTTTTTGAAAGTTTCTCAACTGATCAATGATGATAAGTACTCCCTCTCCTAAAGTCATTTGCTGAGGTGAACAAATTAATGTATTAAGGTGTTCTTTTTGAATCCGCGTCTGTCACAGTTTCACTGGCGTACACCCATACATTCATCTGTCCCCACCCGTCGCCACTGAGATGAAGCTGAGTCCGACTAACTGCAGTTTATACAGCCAGGTGTTTGTTTTCCAAAAAACCTGGACCACATGAGGGAGATGGCTTGATTTAAGAGCGTGGTGCGCCTGCAGTGGGACGCACGGTCGGTCGAGCACACAGCCTGCGTGCAGCAGCATCGCCATGGCAACCGGTGGAAATAATGGCCCCCTTCGGGAATAAAGGAGATCTCAAGTTCTCTTGCAGTCAGTGGCCTTGGCTGTCTGCACTGAGATGGTTCCAGTGATTGTTTCAGAAATTCCTTATCAGCAGAGAACGAGTGGGAAGGGGAATTTTCGGAAAATAAATGGATCTAGAGGCAATAAATGTGGTCATCTCAGCCACCGAGGAACGCATGGCCACGGTTGGGAAGCGGTGATGAAGTACCAGGGGCATTCCTGCGGGGCTGCTGCTCCTCCAGCTGTCTGAAGCCAGGTCCTTGTCCCTGACATGCAGAATGAATCTCTAGCACCAATGCGGACCTGTGCTGCTGTCTCAGGCAGCCTGTCCATTTCTGTCTGGAGTTATTTTTCCTTTGTTGGAGGCAGAAATAACAGTGGATTAAAGATATGGAAGTCTAACAAATATATAACACGCTCCATGGCATATGAAAAGCACTCAGCAAACAATGATTCAAATTAAATTCTCAGGATTAAAGTAAAGTGAGTGCCTGGGTTGTTCACAGGAATTTTAATAGTTTTTTTTTTTTAAAAAAAGGGGAAAAGTACAACACTGCAGCCAACCGTTCTGCCAGCATGGTGTACGGCTTTGGCGCACACCCCTGTCTCCTCTGAAGGCTGGAAGTTGTGTTGGGGCTCCGCACACACTGCTAGTGCACACGCCACCCATCCTGGGTAGGCACACTTTCCGGGAGAAGCTGCCGTGTTCCCAGGGCTGCAGTTCTCCCCATACCACCTGAAATAAAGAAACTACATAAAAATGTCCGTCACAAGAGAAAGAGCTTTGCTACGGGAGGCAGTGGCAGGAGCTTCAGATTTTCAGATAACAGAATAGAGAGTAAAACTTGAGAGTGCACTTCCCTATTTATTTTAGGAAGTGCTGTAGAAGAAAAAAGATAATTCTGATATGAGACTTTATCTCTTGGAGGCAGCATCGTGCCTGAAATAGCATTGTTCCCTCAGCCCGGGGAGGGGAAGCCCGAGTTGTCAGTCAGGGGGGATAAAGTTTCAGTTATTCAAGATGAACAGGTCCCAGAGATCTGCTGCACAGCCCGAGCCTGTGGCCAATGACACCGTTCTTGGTACACTTCAACGTTGTTAAAAGGGCAGATCTCATGTTTAATGTGTCTACTGCAGTGAAGAATTCTAGCCCACCCTGGAGGTGAGGCACCGGCACATGCGCTCAGAGTGCCCTTCCTGATGGAGATCCATTAGCTCTCTTGGAAGCACCCTTTCAAGGTGCACCGTCAGCAGCAACTTCTCTCTGAGAGCTACGTCTGAAGCCTGGGGAGATATCATGGCTGAGCTGCTCCTTGTCCTCTCTTCCTCCCTGTGGGCTGAGAATCCAACAGGTCCAGGAGCAGGGTGTTCTCTTCTCTGTTCCTTCCCAAGCTCAATGCACGGAGGCTTCGGATGACCCAGTGGGGACTGCCCACTGCAGCTAGACTGTGACTTTGCGCTGCCTTTCTTACTGATTTAAATTTACCCCCCAAACCCCTGTGCTGCCATGAATTGTGAATGTATTTTTAAGCATCTATTTCAACTAGAGATGAGCGATCTGTCCTGTGAATGTTTCCCTGCTGCACTTTTGCTCTGGTTTCTGATGACGTGGTACGAGTTCCGGCAGCTGCGGGCCTCAGAAGGAAACTACAGAGGGAATACCCGCATCAATAATGCATCAGCTTTTGCATGAGCGGCTGCCTGGAAGGGTTCAGCTGAGCAGCCATTGAGACTCTGGCGCGGTGGATATGGGTTTGAATGAGTTGATTACCTGGGGGCTGCTGTGTAAGGACCTATGGATGCACAATACAGACGTTAGGAAGAATTTCCGGAATGTTCCTTCCCTCGCTGCTTTCAGTTATAAGAAAAATGCATTCTCCAACAGTTTTTAATTGAATATCTAATGTTGCTACTTGCAGGGGAAATTTAGGAAAGTCACAGCAATTTTATTTCCCGACAAGTTTGAGTCGGAGCTTCGGCTGCCAGTTTGTAAAACGTGACATCACTTAGGAGGCAGGTTAGCAGCATTCGTGCAAATGAGTCCTACCTGTGTATGTCTTCGTACTTCATGAAGCTGCTCCTTAACACGTGATTCCTCTTGTGCTTAAAATATAAAAACTGAAAATTCCTTAAGCAAAGATAACATGCTTAAAATTTTGAATATGCATCTCTCATCTAATATGAAAATGTTAAAGGCATTTTGGGAAATATTTGACATGAAGCTGACTAACCAATGATTCAAAATGTCATGCCAAAATTAGAGGAAGAGGTTTTTCCTAGCTGCATTTTTTTTCTCCATCCCTATTATTTTAAGCATCCTGCCTATCACTTAAGACTGTATCACATTGAATGAATGGCATCTGTTCTCAGAGGCTGGGTATTTGCTAAATGCTCAGATTGCTTTAAATTGCTAACGCTGCCATGTGGGTAAGCGCAGATACAGCTCACCTGTGAATCGTTTCTGATACTTATCGTGTGAACAGGCTTCCTGCAGAGAGCAAGTACCAGGTTTCATTCTATGTGGAGGTGTCTCTGAATGGGTTTTTCCCTGAGCCCTAGTCTTGTCGGGCCTCTTTGGCAAGCCCTGGCACTCCAAGGACAAGCTTTCCCCAAGGTTCTGTAAGAATTCCACCCTGTCACTGCCCTGAAAAGCTGAGCATGTTCAGATGTGTCACTGAGCCCAGTGACAGGGAGGTGCTGTCTGGGCCCATGGTGGCATGGAGCCATGGACAGTGGGAGAGGCCCTGTGCATCTGACCTCCACCTGAGCATACTGAGGGGTCCTCCAGCCCTCCGTGATATGTGCTGTATTTTGTTCACACTGACAGAGAGCATCCAACTGTTGCCGACTCTGTCTGGCCTGTGATGGGAAGGGGTTTCCGATCCCTCTGGTGGCTCGTGTTAAAGAGCAGTCTGTGTGTGTGTGCATGTGCGTGGGTGTGTGTGTGCACGCATATGGGGACAGCACACTGGAAGAAATGGAAGCTTATTATGGAAGTTGAAAGTTCTCAAGGAGCACTCAGTTTGTTTGTTTTCATCTTCTTATTTCTCCCACGAGTGCCCATCACAGTGCTGCAGGTACAGAAGGTGCCCTGGAACTTCCCTGATTGACAGGACACTTGGTTTTACATGAGCGTCCACCTGGAGTGGCCTGGTCATCTTGGTTGTCTATGTGGTGCAGAAAGGCTCATGGAAAGCAAACTCTGGGTGCCACCGGAGTGCTGGGGACTTTCTTTGCATGGTGTTTTGGCCCAGTGTGTGCACTGGGTGGCTCTAAGCATTTGATAAGATTTTGCTCCTTTTTTGATGGCAATTGAATCGATCTACTCCCAGAATCACTTCTTCAGGGGTTTCTCAGCAGTGCTCTGGGCCTGGGGCTATTTCCCACTTCTGCACCCCAGCAGACCCCAGGTCCTGCAGGGGGAGGGTGGCACATCCGCTCAGGGCCGGCAGAGGAGGAAGCATCCTCCTAACAAGGCAGACTAAAGACTGTGGGCTGCAGGTCCTGAACAGTGGGCCTCCAGGGGCGCTGAGATGCTCGGGGAGTTAATGTACGGAAGGTTCTCGGTGTTGGGAAAATCCGTCATGTGTTCGTTGGGCATGCAGGAGTAAGCCTGATGGTCACTGCACCAAGGGGTCAGTGCTTGGAAACATTCCAGGGCTCTGAGGCTTGTGGAGGGCATTGGTCTTTGCCTGGCTTCTCCTCGTTTCTACCCCAGAAACTAGCTCCTTGACCCTTCTGAGAAGCAGCGCCACGGCAGCGTCCCCTCTTATCACTCTGTGCAGGTTGGAGGGCAGTTCTGCTGCCAGCTGTACCCAGTGGGCCCCACTGCTGCCTCAGGACACCATTCCCAGCTGTGCCAAGGGACGACTCCAGTCCCCAGGCCACCGGGGTCTCAGCTGTTCGCCTCTTAGAACCAGAGTAAATGTGCCCATGGTGGGAAGAGCCAGGCTGTCACAGGAGCAAGCGTGCAGCTCAGCCTGAACAGCTCCCTGTCACTTCTTGCTATGACCTCTCAGGGCTGTGGGGACCTGGAGCAGTGAGTCCATCCAGAAGAAGTGGGTGAGAACAAAGGGTTTCCAGGGAGTTTGTGTGAAGGGGCCACCTGCAGGAGCCACCAAGCAGACCCCGCAGGTGAGACATGCTCCGCCAGAGGCCAGTAGTGAGCATCCTTCTCTAACCGCAGGGGCCCTAGCAACTGGAACAGGTGCAGAGGAAGGGCCAGCAGGAAAAGCCAGTGACGGCAGAATGGCACAGGAGGGGAGCACGCGGCTGCATTTGCTCATCTTCTGCCCAGCTCCTGGCACCCTGTGTGGCTCAGGTGTGTGCCTGAGCAGTGATTTCTGAATGGATGCAGATGAATGGATGAACATCACCTCGCCCGCAGCCGCTGGGAGTCTGTCTCCTGAGTGACGGCGCCAGCTGTCTACGTGCATGCACGCACATCTGCCCTGAGTCTGGAAAGATGGAGTGGGCTTTGGACAGACCCAGGGTCCTGGTTCACCACTTCTCTGCCGAGACCTTGCGGAGGTGGGCTGACCTCCATGAGGTGTTGCCATACCTCCCTCGGGGATCCTGCACAGCACGCAGCATGGTGGCCCCGGTGCATACAGTGACTGTGGTTCATGGCAGTTCTTTCTCTGTGATCTCCTAACCATAATCATGGCGGTCGTTTTCATTTATTTGTGGACAAAAATTTTAAGACCTGTTTTCTAATATAATGAGAAAAGAGTACCCCAGATATTGAGTGTGCTGTATGACTCTTGTTTTAAAGCTCTGCTCTGCTCCATTCATCCTGATAATAGCGTAAGGAAAGGAAACAAAGAAAGCCGCGTAATAGTGTTGGTAAGCAGTTTTTAAGGGTAAAATAATCTTGAATAGCTAGAAATGAAACGCACATTTTGCTCCTCCCATCTGTGGCAGTTCACACGCGGACAGAGGGCTCTGGAGCCCTGCCAGTGTTTTAAAATTAGAGCCAAAGAAACGAGCCCAACTTAATTAGTATAAATGCTGCTGTGTAACTTCTAATAATGAGTGCAATTTGCAATACATGCTCACCATGTAATTTAGCACAATGGGGCCTGCAGAACGTAGGACTCATATTTAATCAAGAAATGATTAATACAGCAGAGGACAAAGTCCATACTGGAAGCACTTGTGGGGCTTGCAGCAGCTTGGTGGGATGTCTCTATGCATGCCATCATCCCCAACACCATGCCTGCTCCCTCCCCTCAGTGTCCATGTCCACCCGGCCCATAGAGAGGAAGCTGTGCCACCCAGGTAACTGGCTCTAGCAAAGGGTTCAACGTTTCTGTGTTTCAGCTTCCTCATCTGTGAAATGAAGGTAATGATAAGCCCAAATTCTTATTCTTGTTAGAATTAAATGAGTTAGTGATGTTAGGCATTTAGAAAATGGCCTAGTGCATGGCACTTGACAGATGGTACTCATTATTGCTTTTGTGAACACTGTTAACCATGAGATTCTTGGATGCCACTGCTCAGGCACACGCCTGAGCCACACGGGGTGCCAGGAGCTGGGCAGAAGATGAGCTCAGAAAGGTATCATTCATCCCAAAGCACAGTGTTTGCATTAGTCAGTTTTTCATTACTAGAACAAAATGCCAGAGGCAGCTACTTCATAAAGAAAAGAGGTTTATTTGGACTCACATTTCTTGAGGTACAAGGTTCAAATGCTGTGATGCAGGCTCTGACCATTTGTGGGGACTTTACCCACCTAATCACTCTCCACAGGCCCCACCTCTGGACACCACAGTTAAGGTTTCCACCCCCATAACACCATTCACACGTGACTTTGGGATTTAAACTCCTGCATGAGTTCCAATAAAAATCATATTCAAACCATAGCACTGTTCGTATTCAGATATTTTATAAAAGTGACATAACATAAAATTTGTCGCTCTGTGGTGTACAATCCAGTGGCGTCGACTACATTCCTAGTGTTGTGCAACCGTGAGCTCTACCTTGCTCCTTCTTGTCCATATCCCCCCAGAAGGAAGCCGTCACCCATTAAGCAGTCCCCCTCCTCCCAGGCCTGGCACCGCCCATCTGCGTTCTGTCCCCATGGAGTTACATGTTCTGGGTATTTCATATGAATGAAGTCACATGGTATGTGTGGCCTTTTGGGTCCGGCCTCTTTCACTCAGCAGCATGCTTTTGCACTTTGTTGGTGCAACAGTTTATAGTATTACTTCCTTCTTGCAGGCTGAATATCCCCTCATGTGAATACGCCCCTCTGCTTACCCACTCGCCAGCAGAGCGACATTTAGACTGTGAAGAGGGCTTCTGTGGATATGCACGTGCAGGCGCGGGGTTTTGAGCACCTGTTCTCAGTTCCTTTGGGCGCAGACCTGAGGGGAATTTATACAACCTCTAGGCTAAGTTGGAGGAGCTGCCCAACTTTCCCACAGTGGCTGCCCCAGCTGGGCTCCCACCAGTGCCTGAGGCTGTTCTGCCTCCTCCCATGCTGTTTTCCTCCTGGCCCCCGAGTTAGCCGTCCAGCAGTGGGAAGGCCTAGCACTGGCTTGGTTTGCCCTGCCCAGGGCCAGCACTGCACCTGTCCACGCGCTCGCTGGCTGTTTGTTGTCTTCTTTGGAGAAATGTCCCTTCAGGTCCTTTCCCATTATTAAGGGTTGTCTGTCTCTCTGGTGTTGAGTTTCAAGAGTCCCGTATGTATTCTGGGTGCTATGGCCTGACCACACTCAATTTATAAGCATGCCTCCTTTCTGTGGACTGTCTTTCTGCTTTCTGGAGAATGTCCTTTGGGGACAAGACTTGAGTCCGGGGGCTTTGGGTACACTTGAGTGCACCATGAGAGAAGCTGGGACCATGAAGGGGTCAGCACCTTCCTGTCTGTTCTGTTCCCATCCTCCTCACACTCAAAAAGAAAGGGTTGGCTTGATATTGCTGTGCCCAGAATGCCCGCCTAACCCTTGCCAATCTACCTTCTTAGGGGAGAGAGAGAGACAGAGACAGAGACAGAGACAGAGACAGAGGCAGAGAGAGAGTGCATGAGCTGTAGCCCAAGAACCTCCCCGGGTGGTGCTTCCCAGGAACCTGGTAGGGCCCTGCCCTCCTTCACTGCAGGTGGGCATCACGTCCTTTTCCTTGAAGGTCTTGAAGGCATCTTTAACCCACTGAGGGTCCCTGAGGCCCGCCTAGTGTGAGCATCTCCTCTCTGGAGGTCCAGCCTTGTGGAGTCCATCCGCCAGCGTCTCTGGGGATTTCACAGCCAGAGGAGGAAGCAAATCCTCAGAGCCAGGATGAAACCTTAATTCGGAGCCCAAGAATTGTACACATGACCAAGTTCTGATGACTCAAGTGCCCCACTCCTTGGCCTTGGCAATTGCTGCTGAATTCAAGTCTGTTCCCTTCTGTCTGAGCTCAGGCTTCAGGAGGGCCAAGCATTTCCAGCTGGCTACGGTGTCTCACAGAGTTTCTAACTAGGAACAAGAGATGGAGCAACACTTGGACCATGTCACCAGGGTCCTGCCTTCATAGAGAACCTGACCACGTGGAGTTGGAGGACCTCGGGTGCCAGATTTGCCCTTTATTTCTGGGGCTTTGCTGTGCTGGGCCTGGGATCCAGGAGAAAGGCCAGGAAGCATTTGTGGGTGAAGAATGAAGAAAGCACCTGCTGCCAGAGGGGGCCAGGAAGGGCCCTGTCCAGTCCCACAGAAGACCATTTTCTACCAGAAGGAGGTGTGTATGGCCGCGGGCCGTGTTCTCTGCCCTCGTGGCCTCCTCCCAGCGGTACTTCAACTAAGACTCTTCTCACACCCAGACTGCCTGCTCTCCAGGGGTCGCCCCAGGGGTCGCCCTGGCTCCCCCCAACACCTCCAAACCCAACCCAACAAACTCAAAACTGCTGCTCGCAGCCTGCGCCCTTTTCCTGTACCTGCCCTTCTGCTGGACCTCGGCGACCACTTCCTGTGCGGTTTCTTCTCTTCCGTTCTTCAACAGAGCAAGGAATCCTCTAGGGGACATTAAGAGCTGTGACTCTCTGTTGATGCACATTTGAGGAGAGGCAGCCGCTGTTTATAGAGACATTGGTCAGGAGAGAATAAAGCTCGACTTGGGACTTTTCTTGTATAAACCTTTTGGCGATTTCCTACACCCACTGAGCAAATATTTATAAGGCTCCTATTTTAAGGATGCCAAGGTTCGTTCCAGGTAGACGGCAGTACACGAAGCTCTGAGTGCAGATGTTTACAATCCAAACCCCACAAATGCTAACGTTGGTTGGTGCCAAAATAACTGAAGGGTCACTTTTTGGGTGGGGGGAGGAGGCAAAGTAAATATTTTCAGTGAATTTTGAAATTTATGAAATGTATGTGCATTTGTCCTGAAGGAAACGTCTGGCTGTTTGGAAGAGTCTCTGCTGCCCCTGGGCTCTTCCTGATGAAGTCCTAGTTGCAGGAGAGGGCACAGGAAGGGCTTCTAGGGTCTGGTTGCTTTGGGGCTGCCTGAGTCTGAATTCAGGCCAGCTGAGTGGCCTTAGGCAGGTTGCTTAGCCTCTGATCCTCAGTGTCCCCAACTATGAAGCAGGCTCAAGCAGTCTCTTAACTGTCCCAGAGAGGCAGAGCTGGCAGGATTCTGGTCTGGCTGAGGCAGGGATCCTGTGCGGCCTTCTCGGCCAGGACTGCTTGGGAACTACCGTGTCACTCCCGCTGTGGCCCAGTCCTGTCAGAAGCCCATGGAGGCCCCTTCTACTGTCCAGGAGGTACCGCACAGTCAGGGTCCCCCTGATTTGAAGCCTGCTGGTTCTGGGGGCTCGGGTCTTGGGGACTGGAAAGGGAAGGCCCCTTTAGTGCTCCCACTCAGCACCGGCCACAGCAGGGAGATCGGGGTTCTGCTGCCCCTTCCCCTTTAAGCTGAACACATTCTAAAGTGTCTATTTACACTGCAGAAAGGGGTGAGCATCAAAGGCTCCACGTTCTCCTTCTTCCTGAGAAACTGGGAAAGTTTCCTTGTGATCAAGTTAGGGAGAGACACAGGGACGCTTCCGTCTACCCCTGAGGGCAGCCTGAGGCCTCGGGACACCACTCCAGAAGGCTCCTCCTGCCAGGGCCTTTCTTCTTACCTCCCATCCCCCTGAGGGTCAGGTAGCTCAGGGAGGGAAAGAGCTGGCCCAAGGCCATTCGGCTAATTGGACTGGAGCCAGGGTCATCTTGAACTTGTGGTCCAGGCTCTCTACAGTGTTCGGGCTGCAGGGACAGCAACTGTGGTTGGAAAGATGCTGCAGTGCTGGGCTATCCGATCCTTAATTATCTGAATGTCTTGATTGAACTGGGGGGGGGGGTATTTAGCATATTATTATTTGATTGGGTTTCATATACAGACAACAAAAGCCCTCTCCTGTTTCAGTGTGCTGACCTCAACTCCCCCCGTGGTTCACTGTCAGGTGGACATGGGTATGACCCCCAAGGCCTGAGCGACAGCCAGAACGGACAGTCCAGGGCCTGCAGGGGGGGTGGAGACTCTGTGATGGAGCGTAGGGGTGGCATTCCCTCATTCCCTCATTCCCTTTCATTTCTTCTGCAAGTCCCTGGGGCCACCCTCTGCTGTGAGTGCCACCCACCTTCCCTGCCCCGTTACCTGTGGAGCTCCAGCACTTCTGCACACCTGGCCTTGCTCACCTGGCCTGGGCTGACTTGGCACCAGAGGGGACTCCGTTTCACAGGTGTCATGACTTGCCCCACCTCTCGCACTTGGGAGCTCTCATACCTGGGGAGTGGCAGAGCCAGGGGACTTGGAAGGCAGGTTCTCTCAGATGTCATGCTCTGCACAACAGGGGACTGACATCTTGCCTTGACTGAGGAACAAAGAAGCTGTGTCACCCACTGGTCACAGGCCCATGCCCACATGTGGGAAGAGAGGCACACTGCACCCAGCCCGCCCCTCTCCCTCCCTGCCTCTTTCTCTCTCCTTCTTCCCCATCTCCTTCTCTCCTGCTTTGTTCCCCAGACCAAATGTCACAACCCCATGGCTGTCCTCAGTAGGCTTATTACACAGTTGATAACTGGCCCATTAAGCACAGGCAGGAAGCAGCGGGAGCCTCCATGCACTGCCCCCTCTGCCCTTGTGCTTCCCGTGACGTGTACGTGCGCCTTGAGTGATGGTCTCCAGAGTAAGTAATGTCCATGTGCGCTGCTGAGTGGATCCTGGGAAGAAAGCCTCCCCCCCCCCCCCCAGCGCCGTAGGGCCTGACGGTAATTGCTCTCTCATCTCAGGCAAGGAACTTCCTCGAGTGTTAAATTTCTTGGCTGGGGAAGAGATAACAGGTCCATGGATTATGGAATGGAACTGCGGGCGGGCGACCTGGGCGGGCGCCGCATCCTGGAGAACTCAGGTGCATCCCAATTAGCCGCTTGGCAGAGTGCATGAATGGAGCGGGAAGGACTCAAGAACAAACGTTTATCCTGGCCTTGGTGCGGGCGTTTGGGGTTGCTGAGGGACCAGAGCCACGTTTTGGAGTGACCCTGCCAAGATGCGGGCGGGTGGGAGCGCGGCCTTGCACGAGCCTCCCGATGGCGCCACCTGCTGGTCATCGCCGGCTTTGAACACGGGTTTCCAGAGCTGCGCATGCGCGAATCGGTCTCCTCCCCAGCTCTGAGGTTCCTAAATGCGTCAAGTTGAATCCAAACAATATGAAACAGTACTTAAATCATTTGAAATTCCTTCTCAGACACCCTGTGACTCTGCTTCCTCTTGAATATTCATCATGTTTGTTGAGTGTCCGTCTGCCTACTGGGTTGTGAGCAACCTGGAGCCCCCTGTACCAGACTGCACCCCAGGACAGAGGTGTGTGGCCTTCCCTGTTGCCCCATCACCATCCCCAGGCCAAAGCCGAGCAGAACAGAACTGAGCAAAGCAGTACCCTCCCTTCCTAAAGATGCTCCGATTACAGAGGAGGAGAGGGAGGCCATTGCCAGTGGCAGGTAGTGAGTTCAACTCTCCCTCCCGGCTACCTCCAGATCCTCCCATTGAGTTCCCAGGATGATTCCAGGACAGTAAAATGCTCAGCAATGGCTCCGATGCCATGGTCACTCTGACTGTGAGACCAGACCCAGCATCCCCTTGAGCTGAAACAGTGACATTGTCGGGTCACCTTCCCTCTTGCTCTGCTGCAAGCCCCGGGAAGAGCGGGACTCTGACCTCAGGGAAGAGGCACAGCCAGCTTTCTGCTGACCATCCGGACCTCTGGGCAACTCAGGTTCCATTGAGGTGACCCACTACCTAGGAGGCACGGAAGATGCAGAGTTTTCTGTCATAGGAGTGACAGGAGGGCAGAGGTGGGCACTTAGGGCCCTCAGACTCTCCAACACCCAGGACATCTGGTGATGTAAGGAATCGAGGAAATCTTTAAAGGGTCCAGCACCTGCCATTCCCCTATTCCCCCTTGAACCTACTCAAGCTTTTCTCAAGGAAACTTAATCTCCCAGTGAGAGTGAAAACCCTTAGAAGGCAGCATGTTTGTCTAATCTCATCAATTAAACTATGCCTCCATGGCCAGTGGATACTTAGTAAACATTTCCTTAACAAGTGAACAGAAACAAATCTGAAAAAAAAAATCTCTATTACTGGCTCCTGGTCATACTAAATTCAACATTTCTTTAAAAATTCATGAGCACCATAATGTTTCCTGGTGTGAGAGCAAACCATTTTATGAAATTAGTATGAATTTTCTATTAAAGAAAAGAGTCCTATTTATTAATATTCCCAAAAGATAGCTTTTTGGTTTACTGTTATGCTTCTGTTATAATTTTCCTTAATGGTATTGATTTGTAGTGTACCAACAAAGCATCAATAAAGAGAAATGTAACCCTGGAACTATATTACTTAAAGCATGCAGCCTTAATGAGTAAAAAGTACAGAGTTGGTTGGGCCATGGGTGGCAGAGAAGAACCTCCCCCAAAACTATGAGTAGAGAGAGTGCAGCTGCCCTGGGGATCTCCAGGTGTGCAGTCAGCACAACAGCACAGAGGATTCCTATTAGGACACTTGTTGGATCCTGTAGAAATAGAGAGAGAATTTTTTTTCCTCTTTGTGGTGCTAGAGATGGAACCCAGGACCTTGCATGTGCTAGGAAATGCTCTTCCACTGATCTACACCCCCACCCCAGGAATCCTGTTTATGAGTACCACTAGGGACCAGGGGTAGAAAACAGTTTGACAGAAGTCACCATGAAGGGACAAAGCCATAGATGAACCAGGAAGCAGCTTCCACCAGACACCAAACCTGCTGGCAACTTGATCTTGAACTTTCCATCCTCTAGAACGGGGAAATCTCTGCTGTGTGATCACTCTGTGATCACTCAATCTAAGGTCTCTTGCTAGAGCGGCCTGAACTGACCATGTATGGAGAGAGGTCCCTAGGGAAAGGTCTGTGTTTGCTTTGTTCACCTTTGGAACAATAAATAGTTGGATGAGTAATTGGATGAATGAATGAAGCTACAGAAAATTTGCTTCTATGAGACCCAAAGGTGGCCTCTGCCCCTCTCTACATGTGTGACTTGAGCTGAATGGCTTTACTCTCTGGTTTGTGATCATCTCAGATCTAGAAGGAAATTCTGATTCCTCCTTCCCACATGGCCCAGCATAAAACAGGGGCAGTAAAACTTCAGCATGTAATGTTCCCAGTGGGCCATGGGGTACCCATGGCACCCTTATCAGGAATGTCAGGGGAGATTGGGAGGAAGCTGCTCTTCAGATTGACCGACAGAGCATCAAATGTGCCACCCTGGGCAGGTGAGTGATGGGCCAGGGCTTCGCAGGCCCCAGCCCCACATGTCCCCTCAAGCAGCTGTGGGGCTGCCTGTGCCCACACAGTTGGGGTGTCCAAAGAAGGTCCAAACAGCTTCTCTGAGTTGTCAAATAGGGAGGCTTCTTTACTTAGCTGCAATTTGGGGTCAAGTTTTCTCCCAAATAAGCAGAGGAGCAGTTATAAATGATCCATGCACATTGTGTGGCCCAATCAGCATTCCTCAGAACACGGGGCAAGTCTTTGAAGTCGGTTCCCTTCTGGAGGGACGTCGTCACACCCCTGTTGGGCTAGGCCAAGTGTTTGCCCTAATTAGATATTTACACAAGGGACCCAAGTGAATAGGATGGATTTATTTTTAATAAAAGAAGATTAAAATCTGTATATCTGCAGCATATTAAGGAAGACCAAACTAAATTAAAATCCTCCCACAACTTGGCACAGTGAGGGGCTGGAAGGAGGCATTTCACTTGGAAGTACTGAAACTTGTTATATCGAGTCAGGAGGAAGGAATCAGGCTTCCCTGGTCCAGACCCCAGTTTCCAACTGGTTGGTTGGAGCTCTGAGTGAGAGAGCTGGTGATAAGACTGAGGCACCCTCTGCACCTGGAGAGCCCCTTCAAACCCAGACCCTGAGGCCAGGTGTCTACCTGTGGAGTGGCAGCCATAGACTGTGAGGGAGGAGGCAGGTGGGGGTGACACTGCCTGGAATAGGGTGGAGTGGGGACACTTTGGTTCATGCAGGAATGCATGCCACACCTGGTCTTCCCAAGAAAAGCCAAACTGTCAGACTTTTATGTGAAAGGTTTTCATTTGCAAATAATTCAAATTAATTTAACCTTCAGAAAGGTAAGTGTACAGCTACTTCCTGAGCCAGCAACTCCAGGTATAAGCATTAACTCCCAACACAGAAAGAACACTGATCCATGGAAAGACTTGTACCCAAGGGTCTAGCAACTGGATTGGGAGTAGAAATTTCCAGAGAGCAAAAAAGGGAATGTCTTCCAGGATGCCGGGCATTTGGGGTGAGGACATGAGGGTAGCTTCTTAGAGCCTCTGTTCCCAGGGGAACCTGAAGACCTGAATTCTCAGGCGCATTCGTTCTTGCTCCAGCTCCAGGGCTGCTGGTCACCACCACCCGCCCGCCCCCCATTCTCCCAGAGGACCCACAGGCAGGTGAATCAAGGCATCTCCCCAGCGTTTTCCAACTGCAGGTCAAACAGGGCACCATCATCTTGCAGATCTTTCCACCTCTTGAATTTCCTTCTCTTGGTCCAATCAAAATAGACTGACCCAGCCCAGACTCTGTCCCCTGCTTTGCCAGGCAGGAGTTTCTTGCTGTTCCTAGAAGCCAAGCAGGGTGGAGGCAGAGTTGGTTGAGCCCCTGCTGACAGCCATGCCCCAGGGGAGTGTCTGACAGAGGAACGGGATCTGGTCAGCCTCACCACCGCCCCAATCTCCTCTGTGATCAGGGACCTCACTCTTCTGTTATCAAGCCTAACGCGGCCCTGCCCAGGGCTCCCAGACCAGCCCCCAATGGGAGACAGCAGCAGGTGAAAACCAGGACAGTGGGAAAACGGGGGCTTCTCAGCCTGGGGGGAGAGCTGAGACCTGGACTCTCCCATCTCCTCACCCACTCTGACCCCTGTGCCACTTACACACAGTGTTTTTGGTGGGTTTCTCAAGAAATGACTGATTTGACACAGGCTTCACCAGGGAAGTACCACACACTAAGACGAGGATTCCAACCCTCTTGAGCCAAAGGTGTCGGCAAAGCTGTTCACCAAACTCTGGCCCAGTCCACAGACCAACCCACAGAGCCCTGATCTAGAGAAAGGTCGTTAACATGTGCCTTCCAGGACGTAGCCCACCAAACCAGCAGTTCCTCGGCCCTGGGCAAGCCCCCCTCAGGCCCTGGGGTCTTCTCCTGCGCCTGGGCCCCAGGCAGCATGTGCAGGGTTCAGGTGGGACCTTGGGGGTCTGAGAGGGCTGGCTTCTAGCCCTAGTTCTTCTGCTTATTTGGCTGAATGACCTTGGCCCTTCATTGGCCGTCTAGGGCCTCAGTTTCCCCACGTGGGAGAGATGTCAGTGCCTGCCTCCTGGGTGCCTTGAGCAGGAGACACAGCGCGGAGTGTGCTTGGCACCAGCCTCGCTCGGATGGTCTCCATGACGCTGCAGCTCTGGAGTGCGGCTGGCTTCTTCTGGCCCCCTCTTGGCCTTGACCTCCAATAGGTCAAACCTGGGAGCAGGCAATCAGGACTAGACCTGTAAAATACCAAAGGTCCAGGGTCTTCACTGGGACTTGCCTCGAGTAGCCAGAGCTGGCAGGAAACAGGATCTGCCCTTCTGCAGCATGTTTGGTCCTGCCTGTTCATTCATCCTCTCATCCTGATGATTTGCTCACCGGGCACCCCTCAGCATCCCCTCAGCATCCCCTGAGCATCCCCTGAGCATCTGCCGTCTGCACTGAGGTTGTCCCCAAGCCTCTGTGGGTGGGGACCCAGACTGAGGTCAGATGGGCAAATGGGAGGGGGAAAGGGAGTGTCATGCAGGTCCTATGGGAGGTACAGGGTACTCGGTCACCACCACACACCTCCCTGAGGACCCTTACCCCTTTGCATGTCCCTGTGCAACACCCTGGTTACATTCTCAGGGAAACACTTGGAGTCTCTCAGAACAGTCCAGGTTTTTCCCTGGACTCCCCAAAGCCTTTTCCAGGAGGTCAGAGCTATGCGTGTGTGTGCACATGTGTGTGCGTGTGTATGTGAATGCACTGGACACCGGGCTGCGTGCGATCCTCCATGGAAGGCCGGGTACTCGTGCTCCAGGTGAGGCAGCTGGTCAGCCTGCCTTCTGAGGAGGCACCAGAACTCAAGCAGCATGGTGCTATGTGTTGCATATGAGGTGAAGACCCGACGTCCTTGGCTCAGCTGGTGCCTCTGCGTCAGCACAGGTCCATTCCTCTCTCCACATTGGCTTGCTGATCAATTTTATTGACCTAAGCTCAGGCATGTGACCAGATCACAAACGGAAGCAGTTTTCACTGAATTTCTGCTATTTGGGTTCCAACGACAGAAACCTACTTAAGGAAATATTAGCAGAAAACAAGCACAACCACCACTTCAACTTTGTGTGGCTTGGTATTTGGGTTTCAGAGCCTGGGAAATCAGATCAACCTGGATCAATCCTGTTCTTGGTTTATATTTAAGAGAAGAAATGAGCCCTGCAGGCGCAGCATCCTCTGGTGGAACAGTAGAGCCCTCAAGGAGAGCATGTGCACAGGCTGTGGAGTTGCTGTGTACATTGGGGTCTGGCGCCCCAAGGGGCAGTGGCCATTTGTCCTCCACATGCTGTGCTGCTTCTGAGGAGACCATGGCCTCACTGGGACAGGTCCCTGACATTCTGAGAACTTCCTGAGCACCGAGCAAACCCCAGGGGCTTAGAAGGCATTTGCCAAATTGAGCCCAATTGGATTTGAGGGCTGTAAAGAGCAGTGGCCTGCCTGAGCCTCAGGGTGCCTTGGCACCTGGCCACGTGGCCACCTTCCCCTTCCCCAGAGGCGTGCTCAGGAGATAGTCCACGTCCAGAATTAGCACCATGGCGACTCAGCCCCTAAAGAATGCAATGCCCTCTGGAGCCCTGTGGTGGGCATTAAAAGGTCATGCCCATCCTGGTCATTAGCCCGGGTCACACTGAGTCTTCCTGCTGCTCGCTGTGCCCCAGAGTCTCACCAGAACTTGCTACAGTACCAAGGGCACCTGCAGGAGGGAGAGCAGAAAACCGGGAGGCCCAGGAAGCACCACTCAGGAGGTCGGAGTGCTGCCGGGTGCACCGTCCGCTCCCCACCAGGCTGCTTTAGCGAGGGTCAAGCATCTTTCTTCAACTCTGGGTCAATTCCCCCTTCCTTTCCCAGGGCTCTAATTCCCAGAGCGATCCACCTCAGCCTCCGAGAAGGACCCTAGACCATGCATCCAGTCATTGACTGTCGATAGCGCTGTGTGCCCAGGCGATTGGGTCATTGCTGAGAGACCCTCTTAAGCATTCAGGTGGGGAACATTAGCCTCTCATCCTGCTGCAGCTTCCGCCCTGGGAGCGCTGATGGCAGTGTAGGGTTATTTATGGGTTGTGTTTGAAGGACGTCAAAATTGATTTACAGTCCAGGTAAAGTCAAAGGAAAGTCACAGGATAGAGGAAGTGGTCTTTATCTGATTATCCCATATGGAAGCTCTGGAGAGCTCCCAAGATGCCATCCTCAGAGCACAGGCCCCCAACTGAGCAGCCCTCCAGGGTCCCCAGGGTAGCCGGCCCACCTGTTCCCTGAGGTGGGCTTCACAGGCAGGGGCCCAGGGATGCCAGTGGGGGACAGGCAGAGGCACCGCCACCTCCAGGCTTTGTGAAAAGGGGGGATGTGTCTCCCTCACCCTCCTGCACCTCCAGGTGGAACACAGCCCCGAGGGGCATCCTTTGGGCTCTTGTGAAAGGCAGGTCCTGAGAAGCACGTCCTGCTGACCGTCCTACGGGAGAAGCACAAGCCTGCCCTGTCCCTGAGCCAGGCTGTCTCCCTCAGCAGGGACTGTGCTTCCTTCCCCACTGTCCTGGGAACACCCCTGCAGTGTTACTGCTGGCCTCTGCCTTCTCCCTCCAGGAAATGCAGGACCAAGAGAGGGCGCTGACTGACAGGAGCTCACGTGCAGCAGAGGAGCAGGCAGCAGACAAATGGCTGCCATCAGCAGCCGAGAGGAGTGGTCTCTCAAGAGTGCTGAGGGTTGGTGTGGTGACAGCAGGGCTTCCCAGGGTCAGTGACCATTGAGGAGCCCACCAGGGGAAAGCTGAAGTGGACAGAAAAGAGAGCAGGGCACCTGCCCGGGAGAGCCACATGGACAAGGCCCTGGAGAGGACAGAGAATTAGAAACCATCATCAGTCCAAAGTCACCTGAGGTTTTGACAGTTCTGACACCTGAACATGTTCATTAATGCGAAGACACAATAACGATGAGAGTGGACACTAACCTGAGTGGCCTTCCCAGCGGGCAGAGCTCACCGTCCACACTGACTTCATGTACCTCCACAGGGACAGGGTCAGACACGGGTGAGAGAGCTCCAGAGACTGGGGGTCTGGAGGCGCATCCCGTGAGCCTGTGGAAGTGAGCTGTGAGCTGTGGACCACGTACATCTGTGGAGGTTCAACCTCTGTCCTCGGGGCACTTCTAACGTAGTAATGAATGGCTGGGTCTCCAGTGAGAATGTGGTTTAGGTGAGGATCCAAAGACTGTCACCAATGAAATGGTCTCAGTGTGGCTTACCTGGTAATTTTTAATGAATTAATGATTCAGTGGTGTCCTATCTTATTTGAAGTGATGGTTACCACAAGGGTAGGAAAAAAATAATTATTGGTGATTTTTGAAGCTCATGAAGAATCGTGGGACACTGTAGGTCTTCACCGCCCTGAGATCAGGCAGAGGAGCCTTCAGCTCTGCCCTTGGTCCTCTGCCATCCTTCATGCACTTGCCACCTGTCAGCTTGCCGGGGCTTCGTGGGCTTGTTCTTTAAAGATAAGAGGGATGGTTCTCTTTCCTGGGGAGAGAGACTTATCCCATGTCCATCTGGCGCTGCCCACTTCACCATCTGGCCCAGCTACAGCAGCCCTGAGCGTCCTGCTCTCTGAACGGGTGTTGGTGAGAGGGCTTGCTTGCTGTTCATTAAGTGGATTCCAGAACGGCTCAGGGTCTGCGAAGCTTCTGAGAGGCTTCCTTGGATCTTCAGCTGTCCTGGGTCTGCCTGGGAAAGGAGGAAACTGACTTCCCCCAGGATAAGCTCTTCCCTTTTTATTCACCTTCAAAAGGGCACCATTCATAATTGGGATTATGCAAATTAGCATCACCACATAAGAATTTGCAGTTGTCCCTAAGAGACCTACAGCAGGCTCCTGGTTCTCCCTGTGACCTGGGTGGAGCATGGCTGTGTCCTCAGGAGGCCCCTTGCCTGTGCCATCCATCCCCTAAGCATCAGGTCTTGCCCAGTAGAGCCAAGCAGGAAGCCAGAGTGGCCCCACCAGGACTGGGATACAGTGTGTGTGTGTGTGTGTGTGTGTGTGTGTGCGCGCGTGCGTGTGATTCCTGATGAAATCAAGGTCAGCATGTGATACACAAACATGGGCACAAGTCTTTAGCCATGTTCATGTCAGAGCCCCAAAATGGATTACGAAGCCATTGGCACAGACCCAACGGATTCCCACATGCATTGGGGATGATTCTGCTACTGTTGGCTTCGGGAAGAGGCAGGGTGCTGACTCCCAAGACACAGCGCCTTGCTCCCCTGTCCCAACCTTCGGCTCTCCCACCCTTTACTCCAGGAGTGGCCGTCTCCACTTGGGAAGGTCAGTGTGGCCAACCAAGCATGGGGGAGCCATAGTTCTACTGCCTCAGTGGCCAGAGAAAACCTGACCTGGGTGCCCTCATAGTCTGCAGTGCAGCTGAGAGGGGGAGCCTGGCCCTGTCCCCCACTGAGCACTCCCTCCAGCCTGGCAACTCCACATCCCCCCACCGCCACCAGCACCCCAAACTCAAAACTCCTCCTTGGCTCCCACAGGCTCCCGGTCACCCCCTTTCCCAAGGTGTTCTGTCTGTTCTCAGAGACATCAGACATCTCTGAACACACCTGGCCTATGTGGGCACTTTTAAATTAGTCATGAATGGCTGGGTCTCTAGTGAGAATGTGGTTTAGGTGAGGATCCAAAGACTGTCGCCAATGAAATTCTCTCAGTGTGGCTTACCTGGTAATTTACCCTGGGGTGGCGGGGTGGGGAGAGGCAAATCTCTGTCCCTGTCAGCCTTCCACTGACCACCAGGGTGGGTACCTCCAGAGTTTTGAAGAGTGTGCTCTGAATTCAGTTTCCTGAACCCTGAGACTCCTTCCATGTACCTCAGAGATGCCGCAAGTGCATCAGTCCATATAGGCAGGCCTGTGTGCACAGAAGGCAGCTGTGGGGCTGCACTGCCCGGCCCTGGACGGGCCTCAGGCTGCAGAAGTGTGGCACCTCCTCACCCCACGCAGTTCTGTCCAGGAAGCCAGTGTAGCAGGCAAGTACCTCGCCATCTCCAGCCATCGTATCAGTCAGTGCAAGGCAGAGGATGTTAGAGGAGAGGAAGCCAGAGCCCAACTAGCCAGCACAAAGCAGTCCCTCCTGCCTCCTGCTTCCTGCTTCCTGCCTCCTGCCTACCTGCCTGCAGTCCAACCCACAGGCCCCAGTCCTCGCCCCATCCATCCTGGTGTGGGAAGAGGCACAGGATAACCTCTCGCTCCAGGGAGCCAGCCCTGCTTATCGGTTAGTCCCCTGCCTGGGCCCAGGAGGACACCCTAAGCCAGTGCAGGCCCTTGTTCAGCCAGGTCTGGGACACCACCAAGCCTCCCATCCTCCTTTCTTTCTAGCTATTTTCTTTTCCTTTTTCCTTCTTGGTGCATGGACTTCTTTGCCACTCTCCTTTCAACAATATGTCCGTGATTTTGCATTTAGACAAATGCAATTACCTTTGTTCAAAAGCAATTAAGTTCCAGTCTTCACCACAGAGATAACAAGCCCGTCCTTGGCACCTCTTTCTTTTTAACAAGCAAAGCCCGCTCCATAGAGGCGGGAATCACTGTGGAGATATCTGAAACACAGTCTATGAATTTTACTGTTTTGTTATTATTTAAATATTCCACCCATGTAAGTATATTCACACCTAAAACTTGTGACCTGACTGGACTTTGCTGCTTCTTCACTATGAAAAGGCATCATTTTGTCTGCATTTTTGTTTTTCCCCAATGTGTTAAAGAATAATCGTCTTGTCCTGGAGCCACACCTTCCTGATTTCATATAAAACAGTTTCAGTGGTTCTAGACAAAGACACTTAGAGCAGGGAGCCCCCAGCTGCAGATTCTTGTCTCTGGACAAGGCTCCGAGGAGGGCCTTCTGCCCGAGCAGGTTCCAAGAGGCAGGATGAAGGCTGGTAGGGGCGATCATGTACCTGGACGGTGCCCCAGAAGGCTTGGCTAGTTCAGATTATTTCAGAAAGTGGCACTATCCTTCCCAGCCTGCACTTCTGTGGCAAGGCCCGAGGCAACTCTCCATCTGTGCTCACTGTGGCTGTCCTCCATCAGGCTGCCTCCAGGGTGGAGGCAGGCCCAGTCCCCAGGACCCAGTCCTTGCTAGCCAGAGTCCCACGGATGCCCATTAAGGAGAGCCCTGAGCCCTAGGTGAAAAGGAAGCTCTTGTCACTGTCTGGCAACATCTGTTCCTGTCTACAGTCATCCAAGTTGAGGCCAAGGACTTTCCACTCTGGACATTTGGCAGCAGGTTAAGGGGTCCAGCCCACCCTCTGGACCTTCACTCTCCTGCCTAACCAGGACACTCCGGGCAGCGTTTGCGCAAAGGGGAAATGCATGCTGGGAAAGGGCCGAGGGGTCCTGTGATGGGTACGGTGGCACTTGCTATATCCACAGTCTCGATGTTTCTTGGCGTGTAGATGGGACTTCAAGGGACCCCAGATTGAGAGCATCTGAAAGGAAATGTTGTGTCTTTCTCTTTTGCTGGTGGAAGGATCCTGAATGAACAGGAATGGAGAGAGAGCCTTGTCTAGCCGGGGTACTCTCTGCCTTCTGCTCTAGACAGGCACCTGACGGCAGGTGAGGAGTCCACTCACCTCTGGATGTTCACTCTCCCCTAACCTATGCTTCATTTCTGGGGAAACCTGATCGGCCACCCTCTCCCCATTCCTTGGCACTGTGGCACCACTGTAGATCGCCGGGGGCTACCCGGGAGCCGTCCTTTCCCTGTGCTCATAGCTCAGTGAGCTACTGGAGGGCAGAGATGGGACAGTATTCAGCTTTGCACCTCCAGGCCCTAGCAGGCTGGCTGCCTGACCCCAGCCATTGTCCAGCGAAGAGTATGGAAAACGCATTGAGTAGAATTAAAAAAAAATTGGTTTCTATTCAAATGGATAGCTGGGAAACTTCTGAGGCAAATAAAAATAAAGTCTGCTTTGGTAGGAGATCACATATGCTTTATGCCCCTCACACATCGTTTGGCACCCAACAGGTACTGTTTAAATACAACTCTTTAAACTTCAGCATGGATTTAATTCCTATTTCAAACACTAGTTCTGAACAGTTTTATGCCTGTGCTTACCAGGGGGCTTGCACAAGCCCTACGAGAGTGGATGGTGAGGGATAACAGGCACGGAGTCATTGGCCTTGGACTCTAAGTGGGACTATAAAGGGACTCCAGATAGTGGGATGAGTTTTGAAGTCTGCAGTTTATCGCCCTCTGCTGGTCATACCGGGAAACTCTCCTGCTGCTCCGTTGAGTTTCTGCAGACCTGGATGTCAGAGAGGAGTGAAATGATCTTCCTCATTCTCAAGAGTATCCGCCCTCCTTAGGCGAGCATCAGGAGAGGAGTGTTATCAAGTTAATGCATGAGATGGGGGAAATGTTTCTACTAGGAATCCTGCATCTCTGGAGTTGAATTAAGCCAGTTAATACTTCCCAATCAATGACTCGGTAATTTGCTCAAGTATATTACAAGTATCATGGCAGCCTGCAGTGACAGATTTTAAAAGAGATGTGCAGCGCTGCCTGTCATGGGAGGCCCAGGGAAGCCTGGGTGGTCTCGAGGGCTGTCATCTCCAGCCCCGGGTTCAAACCATGGTCCTCTCCCGACTCTGGGCCACCCCCTTCCCCTCTCAGAGCCTCCATTCTTTAGGCCTGGAGGTCTACTGAGCTGACAGTACCCATGTGAGGGGCCCAGCACGTGTAGGCACTGGCTTAGGGGACAAGAGCCATTTGTGTGTACGTGGCTCACTTTGTAAACCTAAACTGTGTGTTTTGGAAATCAAAGAGGAGAGATGGGCAAGTGCTGATTGTCACTGTCCTAGTGGCCTGGATTAACTGGTACAGTGTGCGCCCATGTGGCTTCATCCTAGTGGTGGTGATGGCTGAGACGAGATTCGGTTTCCACGCTCGTTCCCGCATCTTCCCTAAGGACACTAATGTTCACTGTGCCAACGGCCTGAGTGTTTCTTGGCCTCGGTTCTGAGACCAGCTCCTTTTGCATCCCCCAGGGAGGCCTCGGACAGGAAGGTGCTGACAGTGGGCTAACTGGATGGGGCTCAGTGGACAGGACCCCTCCCCTCAACCCTCGTTTACCTTGTAAGCACCAAGGCTCACTGGGCAGCTTCTGCCGCCCACCCCCTGCCACAGCTCATCACAGGTGCTGCCAGCTCCATGATCCTCTCAGGTGACTGGGCAAAACGGAGCTCCAGCGGGGATCTGAGGTGACTGCACCTGTGTGTCCCTAGTGTGTAAGGGCCTTTCCTTGTGCGGGGGCACTTTGCAGTTGGGTCTGCCCCATGCGCCCACCTGGACATCAGTGAACACTCAGCTCCCTTAGCGAGGTGCCCACCTTGACACCCAGCAAACCCCTGGCTTCCTTCACCAGCTCTGTCGAGCAGGAGCTTGCCTCTGCCTCACCTGGGGGTGAGCACCTCAGACACAAGGGCCATTGGGAGCTGCCAGGGTGGACCAGGGGTGCTGACACAGCCAGGAACAGGGAAGACCCTCGAAGCCAGCCTGTGAGCTGCCTTCGAAGCCCAGGGCCTCTGAGCTGGGCCTTGAAGGGAGTGAGACCCCCCCCCCAGGCAGCGTGGGGGGTACCAAGAAACAGAGGGAAAGCACCTGCCCTGCTGGGTGCCATGAGGTGGGAGTGGAAGGGAGGGCTGTCAGCAAGAGTGGGGGCCAGAAGGCCAAGGACCCAGGATGCCAGGTGGGCTGTCCAGATCTGGGTCCCGGCAAGAGGTGTTGGCATGGGCAGGCATCTGGGCTCAAGTGTCCCCCCGCCCTTACAAGCCATCAGCAAAACTGGACCCCTGAGCCTTGGGTGGCTCCTCTGACTGAACCCAGTCGACATGATGACATCACCATGGAGGGGTGGGGAGAAGATAAAATGAAAGCAGCAGGCAGAGTTCTTGGCTCAGGGTAAACCTCAAATGGGGCTCGTCCCCATCCCGGCCATGAGACACTGCAGGCGAGCCCTCTGAGCCTGTCCCTGTCCTTGCAGGTTCACCATGGAGCCCTTCTGTCCACTCCTGCTGGCAGGTTTTAGCTTGCCGCTCACCAGAGCGCTCAAGAGCAACGAGACCACCACAGCGGAGAGCAACTGGACCAGCACCACTGCAGGTGAGGAGCCCCTGCTCTTAGCTGGCCTGCCAAGGCCCTCACTGCCACCCCTGAGCACCTGGGAATGACAGGTGGTCCAGGGTGGTAAGGGCTGGTGAGAGGCGAGAAGGGCGTGGCTGGCTTTCTTAGTGTGCTCCCGACAAACAGGCAGAGCTGGGTGAGCTGCTGTTCAGCATTTGACTGCAGCCAGCTTAGCCCAGGTGCTGGTCCTCAGCCCCCTCTGAGGGCTGGTGGCAGCCGTGGTGGGAGGCAGGAGAGCAGAAGGGTTAAAATTTCCTTGGTGCAGCCAGGTGTAGTGGTGCACACCTGTGATCCAGCAGCTGGGGTGGGGGGGAGCTGAGGCAGGAGGATTGCAAGTTCAGAGGCAGCTTTAGCAACTTAGCAAGGCCCTGAGCCACTCAGTTAGACCCTGTCTCAAAAAAAGTAAAAAAAAAAAAAAAAAAAAAAAAAAAAAAAAAAAAAAAACTCTTGGGATGGGGCTCAGTGGTTAAGCACCCCTGGGTTCAATCCCTGGTACCAAAATAAATAAATAAATAAATAAATAAAATGGTGCTGCCCCACTCACACGGGGTGGAGTATTATTTTCTATTCTTCTATATTCTTTATAGTTTAAAAGTTAAACAAAGAGAAAGAAAAGAGTACATGTAATAGCATGGAGGAACCTTTAGAAACAAGCCCAAGCAACCCAAAAGACCACGCTGTATGATTCCATGGTATGGAGTGTCCAGGGGGAAGGAAATGTCCACGGGGGCTGGGGTGGGAGCAGGGAGTGACCCAGAGGCAGGCGAGGTCTTATGGGGAGCATGGACATGTGCTAACTGGATTGGACAAGAGGTACACAACTCCGTGATCCAACAAACATCACGGACTCAGACACTTAAAGGGGGGTGTGCTGTATGGCATCTAAGTGTTACCCCATGAAACAAACAAATGCCCTGCAAAGTTAACAGGAGGCAGAGGAAGAGAGGAAGCAAGGAGGGAGGTGAGCAAACCCTCTCCAGGCACACTGCCTGGCTATGAACTCCACCTCTGTCGGTGTTGGCTGGGTGTCCTTGGGTAAATCACAGAGCCCCTCTGTGCCTCAGTACCCCACTTGGGAGGTGGAGGTGACGGCAGTGCCTGCTATTGAGGGTGCAGTGAGTATTAGAGATCAGTGGTCTGGAACATTCCCTGGACCACAGAGGGCTCATCCACACTGGCCTTTGTGATCAGCGGGGAGCATGGGGCAGGGTCATCTGGCCCGCCTCATTGCCTGCGGTGGAACTTTGATTCTTTAGTCCCCTCCTGAGCTGACACAGGAGACCTAGGCCAGATTGGGTGAGTTCAGTTCCCCAAGGGGCTGATACAGTTCCCTGGGCAGCCTCCGTGGGCCCCAGGTAGACTTCTAGGCCCCTGTGGCTGCAGAGCCCCTGGTGGTGACCGTCGAGGCTGGTCCCTCTCACACACCTCCTGGGCCTTCCCGCTCCATCCCCAACATGAGTGAGTTCCCTGATGGTGTCTCTTGCTGTGTCAGGGCTCCCCCAGAAAGCAGAACCTTAGGACACGTACAGACAGAAATATAGAACTACACACTCGCTATAAGGAACTGAAAATTGTATATTTATAACTTCTATGTGTGGTAAGAAGATACACATCGCTCATCATAAGACAGGCTCACAGTCACCGAGGCAGCCAGTCCAAGGTCTGCACAGCACAGCCCCAGAGGACTGGCACAAGGCCAGGAAGGGCTGGAGGCACAAGGGTGTTGCAGGAGTCCTCTCCCCAGGAGGCTCAGCCTCTGTGTCCAGCCAGACCTCCCCCTGGTTGGACGGGGCCGTCTGCTGCATTCGGTCTGCAGGTTCAAATGTCAGTCTAAATGCCTGGTAACCAGGGCCCAGCAAGTTGACACATAAAATGAAGCATCATGCTTGGCCCTTGCAAGGTTTAAGGAAAACCAAAATTATCAGCAGCCCTCCATAAACATAAGCCTGTTAGAAAAGCAGTTAGCAGTCAGTAGCATGAGGTGGGCCAGGGCTCAAGTCCCCAGTCAAGGGCTTTCACTGATGACCAGACCTGGACTAATGTCCTCTGCACACAAGAGGGAAGAGGTGTGGATCTGTAGCTGATGCCAGCCCCTGACTGGGAGAGCATCTCCAAGTGCCCCCGTCTTCTCCCTCACACTGACCCCCGCCCACCCCCCCACACACCCCAGAGCTGCCAGCTCATGTAAGCTGCATGTAACATCCTGGCCTCTTAGCCAGCCAGCTCTCCAGGTGCTTGTCATTAGCAAGGTCCCATAGCCTGGGAGGTCCCAGACCCACCCAAGGACAGTGAGCCCCTCTACAGACAGAGCAGCTAGCCCCCCTGGCCATGGCCAACACCTACAGAACATTCAGCGAAACATCTCAGCCTGCAGACCTAGCTTTTCTTGCCAACAGTAATCACCTGGCTTCTTAGGAACACCTGGCAAATGGCCAGGACACATCTGCACACATCTGGGAAGCCTACAGACACAGCATCCCTCTGTCTCCCCAGAGTAGGTCAGAATCTGCTCAGCCCTGTGACACCCCTGAGGTCTCCAGCAAGATGATGCCACGTTCCCTGCTTGGGGCTTCTCAGTCATTTGAAAAATAAATAAATGTATTGGCTTATGGTATTGCCATGGCCAGGGCTGTTGCTTTGAGGAAGAGGGGGCTGCCACATGACCTTGGCACCAGAACAGAACCTAGTGTGAAACTCACGCCTGGGTGCAGCCTCTTCCGGGACCTCTCTGCGTAGCAGTGGCCACTGGTCATGCAAGCAAGAGTGACATAGGGCTCTGGTTACAAGCTGCAGAGTGCTCCTCTGGCCGAGCCCTCTGCAGGGGCCCCCAACTGTGTGGGAGAGTCTTTAAACCCAATATGACTCCCCCGAAGAAGTATGAAGCATCATTTTAGATGTTCACATGTTGCCACAATGTGCCAAAACAACAGGAAATGGCTTTGTTTACTCATTGAACAAAATGAAATCAGTACTCATCATGACACATTTTTTACACAAGGAATTGAAGATGAATATGTTCAGATCACATAAGAAAATATCACAAGACGACTCCCCCAAGATGAGCAAGTAGGAAACCAGTAAAGGATATGACCAGGCAAAACGCAAGGATCTAATTAACAGTGTTTCACTCATCATGAAACGATGATCAACTCCAAAGAAATTAGAGAAGTGAAAATTAAAATGACATTATGATTGTGCCTATCAGATTAACAAAATGAGAAGCATTGTTAATCTCCAGGAGAAACTGGCTTTATCAGGGATACTTTGGGGAGGGCAATTTGGTAATTTCTATTAAAATTTAACATGTGTTCAGTGGACACAGAAGGTCCAATTTTAGGAGTTACCTGCAGAAACACTGGTGAGATACACAAAGTTACACCCACACAAGGTGCAGAATTGCAAGGAAATGCAAAGAAGTTGGAAACAACTTCTTGGAAAGAGTCCATGCACTCTTGATCCATCTGAATTGTGGAAACGGAGCATCCCTTGCACAGAGCGCGGGAGCCCCACTGTGCTGCCGTGGAAACTCCCCAAGACTGATGGGAGAGGCGAGCGCCGACCTGCCCCACAGTGCTTCATCTGTTCTCTCATATGCATCATTGCTATATCGGGATGTGTCTTAAAATGGGTAGCTCTTTACAATTATAATTAGTAACTCCTTTTTCTTCCTTAATGGTTCATAGAATAACAGCACTTCTTACAATTCATGAGGTTTGGGATGAAATGAGAGTAGTAAGTCCATTATTTACCAAACCTGCATATTTATGAGTGTAACTGCATAGGAGAAAATTCTGGGAAAGACACACTCCACAGTCCTAACTATGATTAACGAAGGGAAAGAGAAAGTGTTGACTCACGCACACTTATTCTTTATTTTTGTGCTAGTGGGAACATTTCCAACAGACCTCTATCCTGTTTTCACTTGTAGATAGTAGAAACAGCCCTGTGTGCCAGGCAGAGGTGAAGGAAGAGACGTGGGGACACTGGGCACTCTGTCCTCGACACTGGGTCACCTTGGCTCAGTCCCAGAGCACAGCTGCTCGCTCTGTGTCCCCACCCTCTTTCCTTCCTCTCCTCCTCCTTTACCCCAACTCTTCCTTCTCCCAGGGACCCCTGGAAATGAAGCATGGGGCAGTGGAGAGCTATGGCCCACTACCGCCTCCCGCAGAGCTCCCTGGACTGGGGAGGCTGGGGGCTTTTACATCTGGGTAGTAAGCAGGAGGTTCACTCCTGGATAGGTGCATAGGGAGTGGTTCAGGGTCCCACCTCGCACTCCGGGTGGTACTTTCCTATCTTTCCAGGTTCTTTGTAAGCAAACAAGCACTTGCCCCCACTGCGTGCACTCTCTCAACTTGCTGGTGTGCATGTGCACGCAGGGAATTGGTGTGACGATACACACACTGGCTTTGTGAGTCTGCCATCCAGCCCTGGGAACAGGCTGTTCCCTGCTCAGCACCCAGGAGGCTTGCTCTGCTCCTCCCCAGCTGGACCCTCTGCCACCCAGCAGGACCCAAGTCAGCATGGGTCAGAACAGAACTCCAGAACTTCCTCTGGGCGCCCGTAGCACAGCCAGTGCTCAAGGGACACCACCCGGTGTGCAGAGGGTTTTCTCTTCTGGTCCATGCTGTTGTTCAAAATAATATTTGAATTCAATTTAATTACTTACCAATATTTAAAAATTAGAATATCTTTACATAAAGCTATGGATTTATTCTTACAATGATGGAGATTAAGTGGTCTGGGCCCACCTTCCCATTGGCCCCAAAATGCCAACTTTGGACGTTCCCTTCTGACCTCAGGAGGCCTTGGGGTCTGTGATCTTGATCTCCACCCTCCACAGCAGAGGCAGCTGCTGATGAATAACAGAAACCAGGGTGGGGACCCATTGGCCCCCTGACCTGTCACTTCTGTCCCTGTTCAGCCCATCTCTGTGGAATCCCCTTGTCTGTCACTGCAGCCTGTACTCCAGGAGGCTGGAGTCCCCAGACAAGGCACAGGGTGATCTGGCATGGCCACGGTGCTCCCTTCCTCTGACCCAGCAGACCCTACAGCCAGTTTAGTCACCACCTTGGAGAAGTGGGCCAGGGCCTGACCTCTGCGTGATGTGGAAGTTGGGGGTTTCACCATAGTGATGCCCCAGGAGAGGAGAGCATGTGCCCCCGGGAGCCGGGAGGGGACCTACCACCCTCCTCACTGCCTGGCTGCCTTGGGCCAGAAGGAAGAGGTGGAAAGGCTCTCGGAAATACCTGGAGCACCCAGGCCCTCCATGGAGGCCTCAGCTCTGACCCTCCGTGGCAGGAGGCTCCCTCAGCGTGAACTGGGGTTGCTCCCAGGCTTGGCAGGGATGCTGGTGCTCTCTGAGCTGTAGGTGACAGCCGCGGGCCAGGCTGCTGAGAGGGAAGCTCTGTGGTAGGAGGTGGGATAGTTTAGATTGGAAGGGAGGGAGCAGGATGGTCATTCCCCAGCACTCAGCCTGGGCAAACCTGACCAGGAGAAGCCTCTGGCCGGTTGTGGCCTGCAGAACACGTGCAGAAGTCCAGCTGGTTTCTTCCCCTCCGTGGATGTGCCTGCTCGCTCCTAGCAGAGTGTGGCCCATGCCTCTGGCCACACAGAGTCCCTCTAAATCCAAAGGAGAGGAGCTAAGAGGGCTTCCTGGAGGAGGGGGCCTCTGAGGTTGTCCTTGGACTGGGACCTTTGATAAGGGGCAGCACGGAAAACTGGGGAGTGAGGGACAATAAAGCCACCAAGGCCCATCAGAATTCAGGCACACAAAGCAGGAGCAAGTGCTAGGCAGCCACTAGGTCATGGAGCTGGGTGCAGGGGTGTGTGCCTGTCTCTGGTTGAGGACAGTCAGTGTGGCAGGTGTGAAACGTGGACAATGAGGGAAGGGTGGTGCCTAGTGGCCAGTCTCCCACATGGTCCTGACATGTCCTTGAGAAATAGGGTGCTGGCAGCTCTGGACGGTGGGTCCTGGTGTGCCTGTCCAGTGAGGTTTGCACCCAGCCCCAGGGCCAGGCTACTTGCCTGTGCCCGGGGCCCCTGCCCCAGCCAAGAGGCCTGGACACTGAGCAACAAGGCAGGCTCTTAGGTGTCCTGGCATCCAGCAGCAGCAGCCACCCCCTGCCGTCTCCAGCTCCTCTTCCCTGGGCAGGCACCATGGAGACACAGAGAAACAGGCAGCTTGGCCAGCGTGAGCCATGTGGGCCCATGAACTCTCCCCCAAACCTTCCCCAGGGACCTGGACAGGTGGCATCACCCTCTCCTCAGGCCTGGTTTCCTAGTGTCCACAGCAACAGCTCAAGTCCCTTGTCCGTTACATGGCCACTTCTCTGTGGATACCACGGGCAGAGAGTGGAACCGGCCTGCAGACGACCAGTGCCGTCCTGGTGTCAGGAGGGCTGGCGAGGGGGACCCTTTGCCGACTGTCATGGGCAGCGTGCTGTGGGAGTCCTTCCTTGCCTGGCCCGGGGTCCTGACAGGGCTCTCCTCCCGCCACTCGCAGGCCCTCCAGACCCTGGCACCTCCCAGTCGCTGCTCACCTGGCTGCTGCTGCCCCTGCTGCTGTTCCTCCTCTTGCTCCTCCTCACCGCCTACTTCTTCAGGTAGGAGTGTCCCCGGGCGCTGACTTGCCCCGACCAGCTCGGATGAGGAAATGAGCCTTCTTGAGGCTGCAGGGTGTGGGCCCCGGCCACTGAGATGTGCAGCGGGCCTGGCCCCAGCAGGCTCAGCCATGAGCAGCAGGAAGAGCTTTTCCCGGCTCACCTGGTGGGTATCCCTGTGCCCCGGGCCCCGGGCTCCCTGGCCAGCCTAGGCACACGGAGGACTGACCCATCTTGTGCCTCCCAGGTTCAGAAAGCAGAGGAAAGCCGTGGTCAGCAGCGGTGACAAGAAGATGCCCAACGGGATCCTGGAGGAGCAAGGTACGGGTGCTGGCTCCCCTGCGGGGTCTCTAGCAGGCCTGGGGGTCCCTCTCTTTGGGTTTGTCTTTTCCTTTACAATGAAAGATGGTCTTAAGTCCCTCCAGCTTTGAGACTCTCGTCCCCTACCTGGTGCTGTGCTGTCCTTTTCTGCCTTACTAACGACTGCGGAACGTCTCTGTTTCTAGACTGTATTGAAGTCACCTTCCCTCCCGTGTGGAACAGATGTCTGAGGTGTTTCAGTTTGTGGCTTTTCCGGAGAGACTGCTCATATCCTGTCCTTTGCACAGGGTTTGGGCATGTAACGTTTTTCAATAAGGCCTTTCACATCACTCTGATAAGAGTCTCTGGCTCACAATCTAAAGTGCTCAAACTGAAAATCGCACTGTCTTAGGATCTGGCTGAAGAAAAGGAAATGGCTCCCCTAAAGCGGCTTTGGTGGAGGGTCAGAGGCTGTTGGGACACTCCCAACCTTTAGATTCAAAGTTCAGTTTCTAACTGGTAAATGCTACTTACCGAGGCTTTTATTTATTTTATTTTTTCTTTCAACACATTGAGTTGACTGAGAAAGATAAAGCAGAGGCTTTACAAAATACTGGTGCACAGCAGTGACTACGACTTCCT
This sequence comes from Spermophilus citellus, assembly GCF_964194105.1. Taxonomy (NCBI): domain Eukaryota; kingdom Metazoa; phylum Chordata; class Mammalia; order Rodentia; family Sciuridae; genus Spermophilus; species Spermophilus citellus. The sequence continues at coordinate 93,450,651 of NC_138195.1, forward strand.
GTCCTCCGCTTCCTACCAGCTGTGCTGGGGCTTGAGGAAACACACACACAAAGCAGAGATAAGAGTATCAGCAACAGAAGACCTGGCCAGATGGGGCTTTGGAGGGCCTTCCGGCCCCCCTGACACTTGGTAGATGATAATTTGGTCCCCAGCGCCATCCTCCCACCCTCAATCCCACCCGCACATTCCAACAGGCTTGGGAGGAAGAGGGTGTGGCTGGTGAGGGGCAGAGAAGCCCAGGGGCACACATGGGAACCTGTTTGTCTCTTGAGGAAGGGACCCTGTGGGGAGATTCAAGGTGACCTCAGAAGACTGCCCGTGGGACAGGCCTTTTGCAAGGGTGGCAGTCCAGTTTCCCCATGAACCTGGTCGATATCAGCTCATCCCAGGAGGAGAAGCGCAGGCCCCTGACTTCTTGTGTCTCACTCTGAGCTTGGGGAAGCGTCCTGTGCAGTACCCCTTGCAGCTTGCCCTTTTCCTTTGCAATGCCACACTGCCCTCCTCCTTAGACAAGGACAGCTTCTCTTATTTGGAGCTTATGGATCTGGGGGAGCAGGCCTATTTGTTACAAAGAGGAGAATGCCAAAAGAGGTGCATACCCTAGTGGATTTCCAGTCCCCTCAAGCTTGCTCCGGACCCTATAATTGTTCTTCTCTAGTTCCAAACCTGGAAACCCAAGCTGCAGAATGAAGCTGCTCTGGCCATCTGGGGAGGAGCAGGGCTGGAGGGAAGGACAGGCCATGGTAGCTGGGGAGTGAGGGGGGTGGGAGACACACTGTCCATGATTTCCATGGACAGCAAGATCAGGGATGCTGCCATAGCTAGCAGAGGACTCATATCAGGAGGCAGATGTTTGATTCAGCTGCTCAGGGCCCTGGTGAGCCTCAGGCTGCATGATTTGGGGGTCGGTTCCCCTCCAGCTGTGCACTTCTTTGGGAATGTTGTCATTGGATCTGGCCAATGAGTCAGCCCTGGGAATGGGGCTAAGTGGCCCCTGTTCCTTCTGATCCACAGAACAGCAGAGAGTGATGCTACTGAGCAGGTCCCCCTCGGGGCCCAAGAAGTACTTTCCCATCCCCCTGGAGCACCTGGAGGAAGAGATCCGCCTGCGCTCAGCAGACGACTTCAAGCGGTTCCGGGAGGAGTTCACGGTGAGTGCGGAGGTCTCCGCTGCCCTGTCAGGTGGTGGGGAGTGCCCAGGGCCCATCCCGAGGACTAGTGACCTGGCAGGGTCAGTCAGAACACAGTCCTGGGGCAGAGGGTCTGGAAACCTGGTCCCTGGGGCAGCTCCCCTCTTTGGCACTCATTGCCCATTATAAGGTGCTGTGGTTGGGTCTGAGGCTCAGGAAGCCGTGTTCTGAAATGGGTGAGACAAAAACACCATTATTTCCACACTGTGGCAAACCAGGGCCTGAGCCCACACAGGACAGTGGTTTCATGCTGAAAGCAGGGAGCCCCCAGCCATCCCATCACAGTTTCTGATTGGAGTGGAGAATGTCCCTCTTCTGAGTCCCCACCCAGCACTGACCAAGCCGTCCCAGAGACTGCCTTTAGGAGACACTAGCTCAGCCTGTTGATGGCTGTGCTGCATGTGGGGTGCAGAGAGTCCTGCGGTTTTCACCTGCTCCTGCTGTTTGGGATGAACGGTCTCCACAAACACAGTGAGGCCACGGCTCGCCAGGACCATGGGTCAACCAACTGGTACAGTCCCCAAGGTGGCAAACTAATTAACTCTCCACCAGAAAACATAAATCTAGACTTAACGATGCCTTCCCAAGTGTCGTTGGCTTTTACAATTTAATGTGCTGTGAGTTTTGAATTTGCTGCACATATCCAGATAGACAGACAGACAGGTGCAGACGCACACTCAGGCAGTGCTGCCTTGGACATGGCCCCTCACTGTCCTGCATGCGTTTTGAGTTCTGCCGTGAGCATCCTCAGCTTCATGTGCATGGCTGTATGCTGAGTGCTGAGCCTGAAAGGGTCAGTGCTGAGCCAGTGGGACTGCCGCCCGCCTCTGGCCCAGCCATTGCACCCTGGCCTTGGCACATCCTTCACCTCCTCCAAGCCGGCTTCCACCATCTATGAAGGGGGCACAGGGATGGATCCTGCCTCGGCGACCTCCAGCTCAAATGTCCTGCTGGGATGATGGGCTTCATGAACAGCCCCATGTGGCCCAGTTGTTGTATCCAGAGCTGGCACGCACACTGCTGCAGACCAGTGACTTTTTATACAGAAAGGTGATGGCGAATTTGAACTCTACTAATTTTTTAGCACAAACCTCCTCTGCCTTGATCTTGCTTCCTTTTTATTATTTTCAAATGTACCCTTCCCCCCTTTGTCTTTCTTTTTTTTTTTTTCCTTGAGAAATTAGGTCATATTGAAAGACAGCTCCAAGCACTATTGTTTTGCAATCTCTCAGCTTGACAAGAGAAGTTAATTCTCCATTTTCAAAATAACTCTCCATGTTTGCAGCTAGACTCTCTCCTCCCCCTCTCTTGTCCCATTTCTCCTTCCACTTTGGTTTCTCCTTGTGCAGGAGGCTGGTGGCTGGCTCCCTGGTGGAGGGCCATGAGTCAGAACCATTAGCTCTGGCACCATCACAAAAGTGAGGGCCACGCCTGGAGGGGGCCAGGGTGGGGCCAGAGAGGCTCTTGCCGTGGGTTCGAAGTCTAAGAACACACCTAAAATCTCAATAGTCAGGCTAAGTCATGTTTTGATGCATCACTTAAAATTACTGAAATTAATACAAGAGATCTATGATGAGCAGAACAGCACCATTATAGACAAGGAGAGGACCAGTGGGGACAGATCTTTTCTTATTGTGCCAGACTCCAGTAAATACACAGTTACTGATTCTATCATTAATTAAGTCTGTTATTCTGGTCACTGTGGATTTTGTACATCAGGTTGGATTTTTTTTTCTTTTCTTTCTGGTGCTAGAATTGAACCCAGGGCCTCCTGCATGCTAGGCAGGCCCTCTACCACTGAGCTCTGCCCCCAGCCCTGGATTTTTCAAAATATTTGTTCTCTCTCTGATTCCTAAGTTTTTTGGGGTGCCCCTTTAAAATGTGTGCCCAGGGCAAATGCCCCTCAGCTCTCAGCCCTGCCTTTGGGCAGCCGCCCCCCCCCCCGCCCCCAGCTGTGAGCCAAGTTGTCACAGGCTGGCTGAGGTAGCACAGCCCCATCTCCAGGTTTCAAATCTTGGGCAGCTACTGGGTCCATCCTCCCCACCAAACCCCTCTGGCCACCACACCATAGCCACTTGCCTTACAAGGAAGAGGGAGGCTTCTCTATTTTTTTTGTCAATTTATTATTTTTAGTAGACTTTGTTTGGTGAGCGGTTTTAAGCTTACAGAAGAGTAGCGCCCGAGCTGCAGAGCTCCGAGCTCCCGCCTCTGCCCAGAGAGCAGCTTCCTCTGCTGCCCGCTCTTGTCCCAGCCTGTTACAACTGACACATTGTTGCCACCTGAAGGCCACGGTGCTTGTCTGCTCCTTCTGTCATCTTGCCAAGTGCTTTGCACCATGTGCCTGGGTTCCAGCTTCTCGCCTGGATTTTATGTCCAGTGCTAGGGGCAAAACAGCTTTTGAGGGTAGAGAAAGAAAAGACCTGAAAGTGCCGTCACAAACCTAACATCTAGGTAAGGCCAAGGAGGGAGTATTCAGACAGCCCTGACCAAGAATGAGGCACTCAAAGGACAGGGGTCGAAGGCTGGGGTAAGGCTGAGAATTGCTGCTGGCCCTGCTGAGATGCCCACCATGTTGGACCCTCCACGCTGCCCCAGGTGGAGCTTCTGCCTGTGACTACAAGGTATAGCAGCCCCAAAGTGGAGGAAAGGTGGCTGATGGCACCCTGGGAGCACTTGCCAGGGATAAGAAAGTCTGCACTGGAGAAGCATCTACCTGAGAGGAGGGGGCTCAGGCCTTGATCCAAAGTGTGAGCAAGCCCAGGGCAGCGTGGCTTTAACCTGAGGCTGCACTGTGAGCCAGCCCCAGGCTCCTGGGTCAAGCCCACGCTGGCCTGCTGACCCTGGACATAGCCACAACCATATTGCCTTGAATTTCAGACCTGGTCCCTACCACAGGGGCGATCCTAGTCACCTGATAATAGGGGAGCTGTGACAGACAGGGAGGATGGCCCAGCAACCCATGGTGCCAGCACCTCCTAAGCACTCGGTAGAGTCCAGATCCAGCCAGTGGGCAAGTTGGTGTTGAGGCCGTGACTCGGGGTTCAGCATGCTCTTTCACACTGTGCACCAGGAGGGGCGCCCCTGCACGTGGGATGTGTCCCAACAGTGAGCAAACAGCACAGCTGGAGACAGCCAGAACCAGAAGTGGTGGCTCTGGGGAGTAGAAACTAGGGGCTCCGAGGCCTGCGTACACACCTGCCATGCTGTCATCGGATTTAGCATCCTGGTCCTCATTTCACACCCCCCTCCTCATCTGGGACCAAGGCCTTGTGAAGGGGTGTGTCCAAACCCCAGTGGGCCCTGAACCAGGTCGCTGGGGAACTTGGAGAACAGGAGCTGGCTCACTGGGACTGGGTAGGAAGGGCTGAAGAGTCGCCTTGTAACAAGCTCCCAGCCGTGACCTCACTGGTCCACAGAGACCCCTTGAGTCCTGAGCAAAGCCAGGGCTGTGTCTGCAGTCACCCCCCTCTCCACTTCCCTGGGTCATTTTACTCCTCTCAGCCCGCCACTGAGTCACAGCATCCCTTCTCAGCCCTCCTGCTCTCCCTGGTCACTCCATCCCTCCTTGGGGAGGACGCCTGGGCTGTGCCCATACAGGGTCTGAAGCGGAGATGGATGATGGGCAGAGGAGGATGGCTTGAGGTGCCTTTGATTCCTGTGCCTGGCAGGGAAGCTCTGGGGGACAGAGGTGGATTCATCATATTTAGCTCCAACTCTGCATTTTCTTCCAGTCGTTGCCATCTGGACACATACAAGGGACGTTCGAACTGGCAAATAAAGAAGAAAACAGAGAGAAAAACAGATATCCCAACATCCTTCCCAGTAAGATTCTACTTATTTTGCATGGTTGGTGCCATCTAGGCTAAACTTGGCGTTCTCTTATAGCTCCCAGTGGCTGTGTCTGTCCAGCAAACACAGCATCCTGCTGCTCAGCAGTAGGCACCCCCACTCACACCAGGAGCAGTGCAGCTCTCCTCTCTGGGTCTGTCTCCCTGCAGGAGGCTCGGGCCCCATTACTGCTCGGGGATCTGGTGCTAACCCTGTGTTCATTGTTCAGGCCTGGATGCCCGGGGACAGGCAGGGCAGCCCCTCCTATCAAAATCAGTCCTAGGCCCCCTCTAGGCCTGCTGGTGCCCTGGACAGCTCCTCTCCCTCAGACTCAGTGCTTTTGGCCACAAGCATAAAATCCCCAGCATTCTGCAGGGTCCTATCGGGGTCTGGCATCTTTGTGGGAAGGCTTAGAATCCAATTTTCACCCCAAGAGCTAACAGTGGCTGTGGACCAGGGACAGTGTCAGAGCTGGGTGTGACAGCTCAGCACAGGGCTTCCCATGATCTGCTGCAGCTGTCTAGGCCGTGCCAGCCCAAACCCTCAGGCTCCCAGCAGCCTTTGCAAGGCTGGTAGTGACAGCCTGCACCTAGTCTGGACCCCTCCTGCCGGGCCAATGGAGCAGCAGTCTGCAAGGACTCCACCAAATGCAGTTTGAATCCTGAGCCTCACCCTCCTCATGGCCCACAGACCATGCTCCTGGGCAGTGCCCCATGGGGTCGGGGAACTCATGATGGTGGGCTTCGTGTTGCTCCTAGATGCAGTTTCAGGGTAGAATGGCATCTACTCTGTGTGTATGAGCTCTGTGGTCTGTCCTCTCTGTGGTGACTGGTCTCCCGCGTTTCTAGAATTATCCTTACCCATTTTACATGCATGGGGTTCATATGTGGTTTGACAGAGCCCTGTGTGAGCCCACGATACAAGTAAAACTAGACAATCAAGTAGTCTTTCATTGTAGGGGCAGCCTGGGGAGACCCAGGTCAGGAGCTGAGCTGTGAGGGTGGCTGGGTCCAGGGTCAGATTCTGGGCACAGAGTGAGACCAAGTCAGAGGACCTGCTGCTGGAAGAACTGAAGGAATCCAAGACGGGGGGTAGGGGGGGTGGGAGGCACTTACGTGGCTCCACAGTTTGAAGGAAAGCGTGACCACGAGAGGAGGAGTCAGGCTCTTCAGAGTAATACATGTCCAATAGAAATCAGGGTATTCAAGATGAGTATCCGTTTCTAATATAGTCACCTTAGTCGACCAGCTTAACTGATGCCTGCATTGCTCATGTGTGTGAAGGACCTACTCAGCACCAAGCACCTTCCCAGGGTCCTCTCTTGTGTGAGGACTCTTGTCCTCTCTCTTAATCACTGAACCCTTGCTGCTTAAAGCACACTTATAATTAAGAGTATTTCCTGGGGATCTTGGTGGGACCAGAGTCGGTGGCCAGGTATGGGAATCTCCTACACCCTGGCCAGTGGGGCAAGCACTTCCCCTGGGAGTCCTGCCTGGACTGGGCAGGGCCTCTCCTGCTGGTCTTCTCCCAGAAGCTTGCACTGTGAAAGGAAGCAGCCTTCCTCCAAGCAAGGAAGGGCAGCAGGTGCTGGCCAGGTGGCTGAGCTTCCCGGGGGTCCTTCCCACCCCCACCCTGCCCGGGAGGCCCCTCCACAGGAACTCCTGGGTGCTGGCAGCCATCCAGGGCTAGGGGTGCTGCAGGAAGTTCTGTGTTTCACACGGGTGGTGGGAGGTAGGATTCAGGAAGGGTGGCTGGAGACATCGTCCCTGGCATGAACCAACTAGGTGGCATTCAGCTGAGAGAGAGGTGCCCCTGAGGGCCCTGCTGGTGCCAGGATAGTGGCTGGATCTTGGGACAACAGAGGGCTCTCAGGGCTGCTGCCAGGGCCAAGCTGTGAGGCCCCTTCTCACCCAGGGTGGGAGCAAAGGTTGGTGGGGGAGGGGAGTGGAGACCCTGCCTTTCCTCTCCTTCCCAAGCCTGGGGCAGCTCATACCAGGTTAAAAGGTGCCTCTGAAGCTCCGGCACCATCTGTGACCCCAGGAGCTGAGGTCAAGGTCTTCCTGGGGGGACGGGACTTGCACCAGCTGAAAGGCTCCAGGGGTCTCCTTTTCTGGAATAAATGCAAAAGGCTGATGATTTTTGGAAATAATGTTTTGAAAGTGAAGTGTGGCTTTTTAGAATAAAAAACAGGACGCTCATAGAAGCTGCAAGATTCTAAATCTAACCAGAGGCGATTTTCCCTCTGCTGGTCTATAACCGTCCTCAAGTGTAAGTCATCACGGTATTTTGAGCCAGCCCTGCACGTGCTCCGCCAGCGCTGCTTCCGCTGGGCTGTCAGGCTGGGCAGGAGCGAGGGGGTGAGGTCGGCATGGCTGTGGGCTTGGGCTTGAACGCCCTGCCTGCGTGTCACTGTGACTGTCCCTGGGGCTTCACGACTCCCTCTGCCAGCAGCAGGGCAGATCTGGCCCCACATGAAGCCCAGGCACAGGGGTCAGGACCACTGGCACTGGCCAAGTGGACAGACTTCCTGTGAGTTCAGACCCCAGCATGTGACGTGCGACGGGGCCGGGCTCCAGCACCACAGCCACTATGGCCCCAGGAGGAGGAGGAAAGGGAGCAGAGGCAGTGTCACCCACTCACCGCGCCTGAGCCCGGACACTCGGATGGACGTGGGCTGGGTCCCAGGCTGGGTGGCACCTCCAGGGCCATGGCCCTGTTCCTTGAGACTCAGACACGCTACAGAGTCCAGCCTCGGTCGCAGCCGCCTGCTCAGTAACTTCTCACAGTGGAAGGAGGACAGCTTTCGCTTTTTTCTGAACCAAAGGCCCAAGAAGGCAGAAGTCACGGGGCCCACAAAGGCTGTAGCCTCCCCAGTGAGCGCACAACACCACACGTCACACCAGAGCACACACAGTAGAGTACACATGTAGAGCACACACATGCAACACATTCACACACAACACACAGACACACACGTATACATGGGCCACACATGACACACTCAGCTCACACTGACATCCCAGCATATTGCACACCACACACATACACACACACACACACACACACCACAGGAGACACCACAAACACACCCCTCCACAAGCATGCACATGGCGCACACACACACACATGCATGTACACACAGACAGCACCCCATCCACTCCCACTCTGGAAAGCCCACCCCAGCAGGCTGGACTCCAGCTCAGGCCGGGCTGGGCTTGTGTGAGCCCTGCTTGCTTCCAGCCCAGGGAAGACAGGTGCCCTTGCAGACAGCCAGGGATGGGCGTGGGGCTCAAGGTCCCGAACCCCACACCCAGCTCCCAGCTCCCAGATACCCTGGAGAGCCTGCGAAGGTGGACCCAAGTCCTGTCCTGAGGTTCTCCTGTGTGCTCCACACTTGTGAATACCGGGCCCACAGGGCCCAGTCATCTGCTGGCAGGGGTCCCAGCGTGCTCTGTCATGCCTTGTGTACGTGTTCACCCAGCAGTCCTGACCCGACACTGACGTCCCACTGCTGTCATCCCACAGCTGTGGGAATCAAGGTGGCCCAGAGCAGGTGCCCTTGCAGCCTCAGGGTGTCCACAGTCCCACGGCAGCTGTAGAATGCTCCTGTGCTGCCCGGCACCGCTGGGGGCCGCCCAGTCGGGTCCTTGCTGGTAGCGAACACTTCAACTGAAGGAAGTGCAGGTTCCTCCCCTGACAACACGGGTTTGTCTGGTTTTTCCAGATGACCACTCCAGGGTAATTTTGAGCCAAGTGGACGGAATCCCCGGCTCGGACTACATCAACGCCTCCTACATAGACGTAAGTCACGCGGCTTTGCACCCCTTGGCGGGGAACCAGCGCCCACAGGCACTTGGACTGAGTCTGAGTCATGACAGGGGCATTTTCTTCTATGGCCTTTCTGGGCACTTGGCCACACAGAGCACCAAGGGCACAGAGCCACCAGCACCCAGGAACCTGCTGTCAAGAAGTCAGAACATGGAGGTCACACCAGACAGTAACAGAGATAACCACATGACAGCCATGTTGATCCCATGACACGAGAACCAGCTAGTTCAGTGATGACTGGTTAAATAAATTATGGTAAAACCATATACCATCAATTATTAAAATTTGTTTAAATTGATCTCTAAAAGATCATTAATATAAATTATAAAATTCACATTTAAAATACAAGGACCCAAAAGGATTTGTAAATTTTGCCCCAATTTTTAAAATATAAATGTCCAAGGTCCTGCTTATGTGCACGTGTGTCTGGGGAAGTCGGCAGGAAGAAAACACCATCAAGGGGACCCAGGAGAAGAGCTTTTGCCATTTCTGAAATTGCTAGTGAGTTTTCTCTCCTCACTTTTATCTGTCACATCCTCTGTGGTGACACAGATTCCCTTTCTGATAACACTAAGATCTTTTCATCAGATCATTCTGAATAATTAAAAATCTGATTTTATTTTTCTAGGGCTACAAAGAGAAGAATAAATTCATAGCAGCTCAAGGTAAGCTTTTTACTAAATTAACTTCTGAGCATTATTTAGGTAAAATGATGTGACTATCTACCTGCCAAAGATACCAGTCATCGATATTGGATTTTTCTGCATGTGTGTGTGTGTGTGGTGTGTGCTGCTATGGTTAGCAGGCATGTCCAATGTCCGTGCACACCGTGGGTGTGTGTAGATAGACACACAGTCTATTCCACACCTGCACCATCTACACACAACCCACAGCAGCTCACTGCTGCTCTTCCGGCACATTTGGTGGGCTGGACCCCCTTCACTTTCTCTCCCTGGTCTCCTTGTAGCTCCAAGGCTGGGGCAGGGGGGCTGAGTTGCCTCTTAGATGAAGGCCCCTGCCAGGAGGACTCGGCCATAAAATCACGCTCTCAGCCTTGAACACTGTCTTGCACTTGAGCCCTTTGGCCCAGCTTCCCTCCCCTCCAGCAGATGCTGACTCTGCAGGGGCCCCTGCTGCGCGCAGTGGGTATCAGAGGAGCTAAACTAGAGTTCCCTGACTTCCTCCTCTTGGGCCAAGAATCTCTAGGTGGGTCCCAAAATTCACAGTTTATGATAATAACCTGGAAAGCTTGTCATAACCCAGATTCCCTGGGAAATAGAAACCCACCCACATTCACGCACAGAGGATCAGAGCTATGTCTAGCCGAAAGTGTCAGGAGACCTGACAAACATTGGCTAAAAAGAGATAAAAGCATGTTTTTCTCTCCTATGAGCAGGCATCTCAGGGGAGGCAGCCCAAAGCTGGGACAACAGCTCAAGGGAGGGGCTGCTTTATCTTTCTGCCCTGCTCTCCTTCTCTTGTTGCTCCCAGCCTCAAGGTCACAAAATGGCTGGTGCACCTCCAGGCACTGTGTCTTTAGTGGACAGGAAGTGGACAAAGGGCAGAAGACTTTCTTCTAGAGACACACTAAATTTTGTTCACATCTTATTGGACAGTTTTATGCTAAGAGATTGAGATCTTGACCAAAGGGGGGGGGGTGAGAAGTGGAAGGTGAGTCATCAACCTGCAATCTCCCCCCCTTTCACACCACACACACACACGTGCGAGCGCGCATCTTTTATGAATCAGAAGTTTTGGAGGGGCCTGCTATTCTGAGAAATGAACAGGTCACTTTGAAGGGTAGCATTAGACCCAGCCCTCCTCTGAATACCCCTTTAATGACCATGAATATAAGAATCCAAACGCAGCCGGCATTCACTTGGGTGTCCTGGGTGTCCTGATGCAGGACAGGCAGGGATGGCCGACACTGGCTCTGGCATCTCAGGGTCTGAAATGCCCAACCAGCTGTGCTGTGCCCAGGAAGGACAGTGCAGTTGTGCAGGCCAGCAGGAGCCAGGCTAGGGCCCAGGGGCTTCTGCTCATGCCCTTGACTCTGGACCTGTCCTCCGGGCTCAGGCCCTAAACAGGAGACTGTGAACGACTTCTGGAGAATGGTCTGGGAGCAGAAGTCCGCCACCATCGTCATGTTGACCAACCTGAAAGAAAGAAAAGAGGTGAGTCCCCACCTCGGGCTTCGTGCCTGCCCCTCCCCTTCCTTTGCCACGACTGTCCCTTCTAGCCAGCAGTGCAGGGAAAAGCACTCAGGGACTTACAGCACTTTCATCTTAAAATAAATTCACCATGCTCCTGGACCCCCGCCGCCCTGCTGTACAGCCGAGGGCTGTCTCCCCACAGGGAGCAGCGGATTCCAGAATTGAGACCCGTCTGTGTGGGGTATGATGTGGAAGGCCTCAGACCGGGGAAGCACCGTGGCCTGCTTGTCCTGCAGATGAGAGATGCACGTGGGAGGGAGGAAGGGGACCCCAGCCACCATGAACAGCCACAAAGGACGGCTGAGCTGCCTCATGTCCTCCTCAGTGTCCCCCCCCCACAGATGGGCTCCCTCCCAGATGCTAGGATCAGGCTGGAGCAGGGCCACGGAGGGCCGCGGAGGGCCGCGGAGGACCGCGGAGCCCCTGGAGGCCTGTGGCCCAGGCAGGACCTGATGTGGGTAGTGAGCTTGTTCTCCAAATGGAAGAAGGACCCAGAGCCTGAAGGAGGCTTCTTCAGTGGAGCAACCCTGTGGGCAGAGCGTGTCCCGGCATGTCCAGCATGAAGGGCCTGCATGGGGGGAATGTCTGTCCTGCCAGCCCCTGCCCAGGCCTCTCCTGCACGGCAGGTGATGGCCAGGCCCCAAGGGCACCTGGGCATGCTGAGGGCTCTGGGGGGAACTGAGCTTTCGAGAAAAATGGGGGCGCAGCCAGGGCGGAAGCCTTCCTAAGGGTTTCCACCTGAAACGCACAGGAAAAAGCCTCTAGTCACAGATTCCGGCCTCTGGTTGGTCGGAATGGCGTGGGGGTTTCTGTTCAGGTTTTGAGGGACAGGGCTGGGCAGTACCACGCCTTCTCACAGTGACTCTGCCTCCTCATCCTTTGTCACTCATGGAAAGAATGACGGGAAGGAAGCAGGGCTCAGAATTCTTCCTTTCCTTCCCTGGGCAGCTGTGGAGGAGCCCCCACACTGTAGACCAGCAGGTCACCCTTCCCCCGGGCCCGGGACCCCTGTGACTGGCCACCCACACAGGCAGTCTTCCCGGGGCTGCTTCTCCAAACAGGAAGCACAGGCCCAGTGCAGAAACTGTGGCTAGAGGACCCCCACCCCCGTATCCCCCACGTGCTGTTGCCCAGGGCTTGGCCCTGCTCTCTGATCCTCCTCTGGGCCTCCTTCCGTGGGTGTCCCTCCTGTGACTCAGTGCTGCCTGCCGGAGCCCAGATGAAACCATTTCTCAAGAGAGTTCCTTTTTCTCGGCTGCTTGCACTTTGCTTGTGGTCTCCTGCGTCCACTTCCTGAGGAGCACGTTGTGAAATGAGGCTGGCATCTCATGATTGATGGAGGGAGGGGAGGCGAGGACCCAGGGACAGTCACCCGGAGCCTGTCAGGGCCTGAGCCTGAGCTCCTTCTTGCTAGAACCTTTCCAGGCAGGAATTGTGGGCTGGTCCCAACAGCCCCAGGGCAGGGCGAGATTCACCCAAACCAGGACCCTGGGATGTTCTCTGGCTGCTTCAGAGACTCCCTGTGAACATCTGGGAGCCTGGGCCAGGATGTGGTGGGTGGGGGCTGGGGGAGGTGTCCCATGGGTGTCATAACACCAGGATGCTGGTCTCTGGTAAATACCAGGCACTTCATGCTCTAGAGGATTATTAATCCTGGAAAATTGGCCAGTTAGCTGTGCCACCCCTGGGCCATTCCCAAGACAAACTGTCAGATGCCGGGAGGCTGGTTAACTTTCAGAGACTTCTCAGTGCAGCACCCACATAGCTCCCCTCTTGCTGCGAGTCCCCATTCATTCATGTGCTCGGGCTGAGAGAAAACTCCTACAGGTAGATGCTAGGGGCACCAGGAAATAAGGGCACCTGGAGCCTGTGTTTGGGGCTGTTTCAACTTCAGAGGGTGAGATGGTAAGGAAATGGCCTTTCTGTAACCAAGTGCCACCTGGCAGATCCTGCATCAGCCCATCCTCCTGGCTTCAGGCTTCTGCCCTTGAACAAGGCCAGGAGGTGCTGCTAACAAGTGCTTGGTGAACAGGCAGAGGGAGGACCTACTGCTCAGCCCTGTGTGAAATGTCTGCAGGCGTCCTTGGGGACAAGGAGTGAGCTTCACTCTAGCCTGAGGGCTATCTTGGGTCAGGTTGCCCAGCTCTGAACAGAGCAGGCTGAGGCCAGCTCCACACGTGTGTGGCTTCAGTGAGCAAGCAGACCAAGAGACCACAGCTGAAACCAGCAAGCCCAGCCAGGCCTGGTCCTGGGGCTTCTTTCCTATGGTGCGACCTCACCTGCCCCACTGATAAGGGAAACGCTCTCCAGCCTGCTTTCCCATCCCCAGGAACTGTGTCTCAATCCTGGTCCAGGGGCCCTGTGTGGCCGGCGGGGGCTGGGCCGGGTGATGAGGCACCCTTGAGGATCTGTTTGTTTCTGTGTGTTGCTCCATGCAGGAAAAGTGCTATCAGTACTGGCCTGACCAGGGCTGCTGGACCTACGGGAACATCCGGGTGTGCGTGGAGGACTGCGTGGTCCTGGTGGACTACACCATCCGCAAGTTCTGCATACAGCCGGTGAGCATGCCCCGCAGCCACCCCGCCAGGGCCATTCCTGGGAGCACAGGCTGGGGGTCAACACATTTCCACACTCTACAACACAGGAAGCTGCGTCCCTCCTGCAAGACCCTCACGGAGGGGGCTGTGACAAGTCTGCAGAGAGGCTGTCTGTTCTGTGGCTCCCTGGGAAGGAGGAAGAGTCATTTGGCAGGGCAGGGCATCCGAGTCCCCCTCAGCAGCAAGCTGTCATTTCACGTGACGTGGAAGGCAGCTTATTTTTATTTAATTAGTTTATTTATTTTAGTCTAAAAGTATCCCATGTGTAGATGGCCATTTCCGGTTTTTTCCCATTTTCTACCTGGTGCATCATGGTTGCACATGCTGATGGGATTTGTGGCTGCATATTCACACATGCGCACAGTGCACAGTAGGTGACAATGCCATGTGGCCTAGCCAGGCCCCGGCCCTCCTCCCTGCCTGCTGCCCCCACTCCCGCTGGTCCTTTCCTCCACTGGCCTCCCGTCACGTTCATGAGATCCCTGCCCACCCCACCCTGCCTTTCTTCTCCTTTTTCCTCTCCAGCCTCCACACAGGACAGAAAACATATGACCCTTGACCTTCTGAGTTTGGCTTATCTCACTGAACGTATTGTTTTCAAGTTCTATCCATTTTCCTGCAAATGACATAATTTCATTTTTCTTTATGGCGGAATAAAACTCCAAATATACCACATTTTCTTTATCCATTTATCTGTTGATGGCCACCTGGGCCGATTCCATAGTTTGGCTGTGGTGAATTGAGCTGCTATAAACACGGGTGTGCATGTCTCGCTGTAGTGTGATGGCTTTAACTCACTGGGGAGAATACCAGGGAGTGGCATGGCTGGGCCGTGTGGTGGCTCCATGCCTGGCGTTTGGAGGAGCCTCCTTAGTGGTCGTACTAATCTACGACCCCACGGTGTGGAAGGGCCCCTTTTCCCCACATCCTCTCCGCATTTTTGCTTGTGTTCTTGATGGTTGAGGCAGCATTTTTTAAAACAGTTTCAAAATGTGTCCAAAACCTCCTTGTTGTTTTTCACACTTCCTGTAGTTCCCCACTAAAAGAATAAGGCAGACATTTTATCAGAATTCAAGGATAGAGTGATTGGTATAATTAAATTTAAAAATATGAGGCTGAGATTACTAGAAGCCACAGCAAGAAAGGGAGAGAGTAAGTTTTATTGTTCTTCTCACCCCTGCTTTCCTCTCCCCTGGATGCACAGGCACTTGCACACACACGTGCACATGCCAACACACACACACCCCTCCAGACATACCGCGAGCCTTCCATGGTCTGGGGCAAGTGAACAAACCCACAGGCTCTGGGTCCCAAGAGCAGAGAGGCTCTGGGGGACCTGGGGTCTCTGATGAACAGGCCCCCTTTTTTTCTCCCCAAGTTGAGACACTCCAAGGGGAGGAGGTGCTGTTGCTGATCGCTCAGGACATGGGAGAGAAGTGGGGCTGTGCAGGGAGAGCAGGGTAGGCCCCTCCTTGAAGTGAGCTCTCTTAGGACCTGCTCTGGGGATGTCTGGCTACTTGAGGCCTGCGTGGCCTGGGCATGGCTAGGTGCCCACGGCCCTGCTCCCTGCCCCCTGCAAGAGCCCATGGTGTCAGGTCCAGAGCCAGCAGTGGTCAGGCCCAGGGTTCCCACTTGGGCATTCTTCACATTGATGGGCACTGACACCCAAAGAGCCCCTGCTGCCACAGCCTGATGGCCCTGTGGAGTCCAGGCAAGGACCTCAGTAGGGATGTGGGTGGGCAGGGCAAGGACCATCCCGCCGCTGACTCGCCGTGCCCTCCACAGCAGCTCGCCGAGGGCTGCAAGGCCCCGCGGCTGGTCTCGCAGCTGCACTTCACCAGCTGGCCTGACTTTGGAGTGCCTTTCACCCCCATCGGGATGCTCAAGTTCCTCAAGAAAGTGCGGACGCTCAACCCCGCACACGCCGGGCCCATCGTGGTTCACTGCAGGTACCAGGGTGGGCCGTGGAGGGAAGCCTGGCTCGTGAGACAGTGACCAGTGGACAATGTCAAGGTGTCAGAGGGGCAGGCCGGAGGCGGGACACAGCTGTGCCGTTCCTGAGTGGCAGCTCTGACAACCCTGCAGGGAGAGAGCAGGGGCAAGTTCAGGGTCTCCCCAGCACATCCCATGTAGCAGAGCCTAGCTTCGGTGGCTTTTGAGAAAAGACCCAAATATGTAAAATCAACCAAACAGAGAGACCCAGATTGACTGTGGGAGTGGGGCCACAGGCCCCCCTGGGCCGTCCCCTCTGCTCCCCCAGGGACCTCATGATCCCTTGGATCCCAAGGGACACACCCAGGATGTCCTCCCTTGCCAGGACACAATTATGCCCATGATAACCAGAAGAAAATGTTTGGCTGCTGATAAAATTACCCACACAGCCTCCTAGAAAGCTGCTGGTGCCTGTGGCCCTCGGAGAACGTTACTGAGGTCGCAGCGCCCTCTAGTGGTCACACCGTAGACTCACCCCTCAAGCACCCAGGAGAAGTTTCCCTAAGTGACTTTCCTCCGGCTCTGTCCTGGAGCTCCAGCCCACCCCAGGCTCTCCCCAGGCTCCTTACTTCAGGGGACTGTGACCCAGGAGGTGGCATCTTTCTTCTTCTCCAAAGCGCGGGTGTGGGCCGGACGGGCACCTTCATCGTGATCGACGCCATGATGGATATGATACACTCGGAGCAGAAGGTCGATGTCTTCGAGTTTGTGTCACGAATCCGCAATCAGCGCCCTCAGATGGTTCAGACAGATGTGAGTTATGCCTTCTCCCACCCTGGTCTGAGCTTGCAACGCAGCCTCAGGGCCCTGGCCAGACAGGCACGTTGGGGCTCGCGGCCCCTCCCCTGTGGCCCAGGTGTTGATAGGCAGGTAGCATCCAGGAGCACGCTGAGCATCAAGCCTGGCTCCCTGCTCATTCTGCCCTCCCTCCCTTGGGCCCTGGGGACTTCCCAGCCTTGTCCTCCATGTCTTCATAGGCCATGGGTGACTATGCTACCCCAGGTGGCCCCTGGTGTCCTCAGTTTACACCAGTGTCTACCATCCTCTTTACTGGAGGGCCTAAATGACCAATCTCTGTGGCCATGAATCTGACTTTTGCCCCCAACCTCCCTCCATGGGCAAACAGAGACGAGAACAGCCCCACTGTGCCCAGGGCAGAGTCGAGGCTGGGCACCCCGGGTCTCCCGCAGGTGCAGTACACATTCATCTACCAAGCCTTGCTGGAGTACTACCTCTACGGGGACACGGAGCTGGACGTGTCCTCCCTGGAGAGGCACCTGCAGACTTTGCATGGCACTGCCACCCACTTGGACAAGATCGGGCTGGAGGAGGAGTTCAGGGTGAGTGGGCCAGGGTGCACCACCTCCTGGTGGGTGGCCAAGGAGAAGGGATGACAGTGACCCTTGAGATGGAGCCTTTCCCTCATTTACCCTCTTGGCTAATCCCGGAAGAGCAGGGCACGTGCTAGATCACGATTTCAAGGAAGAATGGTGAGGGGCTTTCATAGCTTTGGAAGCAGGGGGTGAGGCTTGAGGCCACCTGTTATCTCCTAATGCGAGGCGACTTATTGGAATGGAGACAGGTGTTCCCCGTGTACAGGGGCCCCCACAGTAGGACTGTTATTGGCTGAGCACTTTTCCCAGGAGTTATAACTGCATCACTGTGTCCTATCAATTGTGCAGAAATTGACCAATGTCCGGATCATGAAGGAGAACATGAGGACCGGCAACTTACCAGCAAACATGAAGAAGGCCCGAGTCATCCAGATCATCCCATGTAAGGCCGCCTGCTCAGGTCGCCACCCCTCAGGGCAGACTGGGGCTGGGATGGGCTGCTCTCAGTTGCTGAGAGCCTGCTGACCAACCACCTCTATAAACCAGGGTCAGGAGCAGGTGCCCTCAGATCCAGACTCCTGGGCCCCTGGATGCTATTATCAAATATTGAGAAGAGAAGACCTTTCTGGGGCACCCAGGTAGCCCAAGCAGTCCAGGTGTGTCCCAGCCTGGGATGTGGCCCAGAGGCAGGGGGAGGCCCCGGACTGCCCTGCAGGGAGGACTCAGGGAAGCTGAGAGGGTTGCCACGGGCAGGCCAGGCCTGGGCCCTTATTCTGGACCCCTGCAGAGGGGAGCGTGAGTGTGGGCTGAGGCTATGTGGACAGCCAGATTGGAGCCCAAGGCAGCTGGGCCTTTCCAGGAAGAGACGTGGGGAGGGTAAGACCAGGGCTGCAAGTGGAGCTGGGGCTCTGCTGACTGTGGGCATGGGAGGCAATGGTCAGCAAGGAGGTAGGAGCCCACATCTGGGGTCTCATCCAGTGGGGGAGAAAGAGAAGTTAGGGCGAAGAGTGGACACTGAGGGCACCAACGCACATGGGAGGGAGGTGGGACAGCGCCCGGCCAAGAAGAGGGCAAGCCGTGTTGCAGACAACGTGCCCTTGACAGACCCACTGCTCAACAAACGCCTGCCGCGTCAATGCTGGAGTGGGCTTGCTCTCGCCGCAGTCACCTGTGCTGCGGAGAGCAGAAGTTCCTGGGGCTGGGCCAGCTTTCCCCACTCAGACCCGTGATTCTCCATGGCCACAGTATCCTCAGGCCGCCAGTTCCAGCTCCTACTGGCTACGCTCTGTATTCCTTAAAGTCAGTGGTTTTAATATTTGCAATTTAGTATGTATCATATCAGTTCATGAAACATGAAAGAAATAACTGGATTATTTTCAGAGCTTTCCAAAGAAACAAAATAAAACTTCCCTAGAAAACTTTATTAACCTGCTTTATATGGTAAAGGCCCCAAAGAGGTGGCCTCACGTTTTGGAAGTGTGTAGCCAGAGGTCAAGGTTTTCAGGGCAGGACAGTATCTGTTCTCACTGAAACATAATGCCATTTGCAGATGACTTCAATCGAGTGATCCTCTCCATGAAAAGGGGTCAGGAGTACACGGACTACATCAATGCATCTTTCATAGACGTAAGTACTGTAGCCTAAGGTGTGCATGGTGTGTGTGTGCCTTCCCGTGTGGCCACACTCTCTGGTACCTTCTTTTCACCATAGAAGGCACTGGCAAGTCTGCAGAAACTCAGCTGCTGGTAGCCAAGTTGCTTGCTTAAAAAAAAAAAAAAAAAAAAAAAAAAGATTGTGCTTGGGAATAGGCCATGACACTGCGGGGTCAGTGGCCATTTCTTCACCAGCTTCCACTTCGAGCTGCTTTTCTCAAACACACCCATTACACCCCAGCCATACCTCCAGGGCTTCTGAGGCTTCCTCCCTGGGCTATTTCTGTGACTTGTACCTACGATATGGGCCATATCGTAGGATCATGTGTCCAGGCCACAGCATGTCCTTATGCACAATGGCATCTGCAGAAAAGCAGGCAGGATAGACCTTGTGGCCAAATGCACATTAGTGTTCCCGTTTGCAGTTGAGGAGATGACTCCAGATGTCAGTGGGGCCCTGGTGGAACTGGGATTTGAAGCACCTTCCTCTGGCTCCACGCCTAGGTCCCTGCCCAGACCCCCGCCCCACCAACATGCTGTAGTTGGTAGTTCACAGTAGCCATTCAGAGGGGACTTCAGGTGCTGGAGGTGGAGGCCAGGTGTGGAGTGCTCAGGTGAAGTGGGCATCCTGGCCTGCTTCATGGGTGTGGGGGGTGTGCGTGTGCACACACGTGTACACCTTGGCTTTGGTTCAGGCCATGAAGATCAAGTTTCCCTTCTCAGGCCTGGGGCTGTGCTAAGCGCTCCTGGCAGGTGGTGGCATCAGAGATAAGGAAGCCAGATTCTAACCTCTGCTCCCCCACTTGAAGGGCTACCGCCAGAAGGACTATTTCATCGCCACCCAGGGGCCGCTGGCGCACACCGTCGAGGACTTCTGGAGGATGGTGTGGGAGTGGAAGTGCCACACGATCGTGATGCTGACCGAGGTACAGGAGCGAGAGCAGGTGAGCACTGCCACCGGCTCAGGTCCTCCAGGGCATCTGGGCACCTGCAGTGGCCACGGCTACCCCGGACGGCACCTCACCTGCTTGTGTCCTGCAAGCAGGTCAGAGATGAGAAGGGTCCTACTCCACCCTCTGCCTTTCTGGGGGTGGAGGGGGTGTTGGCCTAAACACCCCTCTTAGCCTTAGTTCAAATCCTGATCCTGTGTTAGTTGAGATCACCACCCGCTGAAGAAAGAGACAGACGTTGACATGCGTCCCCTGCTGATATTGTCCTAGTCAAATCAAGCACGTTTCTGTTTCGTTTTCCCAGTAACCCACCCTTGGCCCTCTCGTATTTACTTCATAATGTGACAAACATTCGTGAACCCAACAGAGAAAGCTTCATGTAGGTGAACGAGCCCAGCACCACCCAGTATGAGTCTGTTTATCTTAATGTCTAGAACAGCAAATCCTTGGGGTCCAAAAGGAGGCCACCTGTTGCCAGGCTGAGGGGAGGGGAAGGGGGGACGACAAAAAAGACTTGTTTTTGCTTATGTCTGAACTTTATATAAAGAGTAGTGTTAGATGTGTGCTCCTCGAGGACTGGATTTTTCCACTTAAGTCTGGGCTTCGGTTGATTTTCTGTGTTGGCATCGCCCCGTTTCATTACGCCCCTTCTTTACCTTCCTCCTGCCGTTTTCCTTTTTACCAATGGTGCTGCTGCCCCTTATTGTACACGTCTCACGATGCACTGGGTGGGGTCTCCAGTGTGCCCTCCCCTGCAGAGCTCCTGCAGTGGGAATCTGCCAGATGATTCTCAGCTGCTTTCCTTCCAAACTGGTCTGCAGAGGGCTCACCTGGGATGTGTAGGATCTATCACCCGTTACACGCCTAGTGTTCTGGGCGCCCTAATCCGTGTGAGTAAATAAATGTAGACACACCTCTTCCTGGTCCTGATTTGCATCCCCCTGACTACTCCAAGGTGGAGCACACTTCCCCCATCTGTGGCAGCACTTTTCCTCTTGTGTAAAACGCCTGCTCTGCTCTGCACCGTGCTCCCTCCTACAGGGCAGGGGGCCCGTTCCTGATGATTTGTAAGACCTCTCTGCATGCTCTCCGTGCTCTTCCTGGTTGGTTTCATGCATTGCAAACACCTCTCTGCACTTAGTGGCCTGTCTTTTCACTCTCGATGATGTCTGTTAATAAGAGATGTGAGTTTCACTCCAATCAGCTGTTTTTAATAGTACCTCATTTGGTGCTCACTCATTGGGGGCCTTATTTAGTAAATCCTTCTGTATCCCAAAGTGAAAGGATATTTTATTCTTCTAAGGGTTTCACAGTCTTGTTTTTAGCCTTAAGTCTTAGCCTATCCAGTTTGTTGTTGTGAGGGTTCCAGGCTACTATTATGGAAGACAGCCCCTATCCGGCCACCTCCAGGAGGCACATCAGTCCTGCAGGGTAAGGGCCAGGGATCCAGTTTTATTTTTCCAGCTCTCTTTGTTGAATAATCTCTCCTTTCTGTTCTGTATGAAGTTCCATGTATGTATTTATTTCTAGACTCTATTCTGGGCCCTTGATCAACAGGCATTAATGGATATCACATTCAGATTCATATGTCATTTTCTTGGACAGGTGAAATATCTTAAATGGTTTGACAACAACTCTACATCATAAGATCAAAAGCAGTAGTAGCCAGGTGTTACCAGACTTAACATTTCATCTCCTCTCTCAAGGATAAATGCTACCAGTACTGGCCGACAGAGGGCTCAGTCACTCATGGAGAAATAACCATTGAGATCAAGAGTGATACCCTTGCTGATGCCATCAGTATACGCGACTTCCTGGTCACCTTCAATCAGGTATTGTTGCCCTGGCTCTTTCAGCTCTTGCAGACCTCATGAAGCCTCCTCACTCAGGGATCTGCTTGTCACGGTGCCAGATCCAGGCCTGTGCCTGTTACCTGCCAGGCTCTATCTGCCTTTTCCTGAGTCCCAGAGCACATGAAGAGCTATCCAGTGGCCAGTCTCCCATTGAATCCATACCTCCTGGTGGTCACCTTGCTGGAAGCTGAGGCTGTGAGGCAGAGGCCCACCCATCCAGCATTACTCTCCCATTCCAGCCAGGGCGGTGACCTCAGTGGTGAGCAGGAGAGGATGAGATGAATGAAGCCACAGAGGCCTCTTGGGGCCCTCTGCCATGGACCTCCTCAGAACCCCCATCCAGGTCCCCTTTAGGTCCGGGGCTCTGATCACCTTTGCAAAAACTCTCCGTGACCTCTGGGTCAGCAGGGTGAGATGACTCACCTGTGGGTCTCGGTTCTGAATTCCAGCCAGCCAGTCCAGGGGGTCACACAGCTGCTAGGCATAAGCATGACTTGCCTCCAGCCTCTGAGCCCTGACAGCTCAGAAAGAGGATGTCCTTCCCTGAGCACAGCTGTCCTTATATGTCTTGGACCCAGGACTAGCCAGGCCCCTTGGATAGCCTGGGGGGAGGGAGATGACATTGGTGGCCACACAGGGGCCAGGGAGGGCTCTGGGCCCAGCCAGACTCGT
This sequence comes from Spermophilus citellus, assembly GCF_964194105.1. Classification (NCBI taxonomy): domain Eukaryota; kingdom Metazoa; phylum Chordata; class Mammalia; order Rodentia; family Sciuridae; genus Spermophilus; species Spermophilus citellus. Next base: position 93,472,760 of record NC_138195.1, read on the forward strand.
GACAGGTCGGTAGATCCAGCGGGCATGGACCTGCAGTGCTGAGACCCTTCTCCCATGCAGCCCCTGGCGCGCCAGGAAGGGCAGGTCCGCACCGTTCGCCAGTTCCACTTCCACGGCTGGCCCGAGATCGGAATTCCGGCCGAGGGCAAAGGCATGATCGACCTCATCGCGGCGGTGCAGAAGCAGCAGCAGCAGACCGGCAACCACCCCATCACGGTGCACTGCAGGTGAGCGCACCAGCAGACCCTGCCGCCCACCCGGCAGCTGGGGAGCAGAGCCCGGGAGTGCTGCGGGCATCGTGAGTCCCTAGATGTGTCCCTTCCCTTACACACTTCACGCGTGACATCACATAGCACGTGAACGCCATCCCAGTATACACGCAGAAAGCACCTGCAGGAGGCTTTGGGAACGTGGTCCTGAATATCGTTCCGGGCCTCTCTAGCCATCCTCCCTCCTGCGCCAGGAACAGTCGGTGCTGCCGAAGGACCACGAGGGTGGGGGTGGGGGTTGACCACATGAGGGGATTCAGGTTGGGATCCCTCATCGCCACCCCCCACCCCATCATGGGCAGGGGAAGAGGGACATCCCAGGGTAGAGTGTCCCTGGAGGCAGTGGATTTCCCCCTGAAGGACCTGACAGCACCTTGTAGAGAGCATAGGGTAAATCCCACCAGATCTGAAGACCCGCCCTCCATAACCTTAACCCCAACAGGCTGGCGGTGCTGTGGCCATCCTCACAAAGTTCCTCCAAGAAGGTACAGAGCACTCCACAAAGTGTTGAAATATCAAATGAACTCCATTAATTCGTTCAATTAATACGTGTTAATAAAAATAATAGCAATCATAATGGTTACTAAGAATTTAATAAGAACCCCCTTTTTGGTCTCCCTCCGGGCATCTTCTAGTCCTGCCTGAGTAGCCCATAAGTATAAGAGAAAGATACACTGTGAGAACCCTGTGACCCTTGGCCTCCAGGACAGCATCTTGGCCACAATGGAACTCTCCCAAGGCTCTGCCAACTTGGGTTTGGGGTGTTTCATTCTTGGTGGTGATGATTTGCTTCTAAAGCTGTGATTCTGTTTCACTTCCCACTTCTTATGACCTGCCTTTCCTCCACCCGCTGCCCCATATAGTGTGGCCACCAGAGCCCCTGCCTAACTAAGAGGGGTGGGACTCTTTCCCAGTGTAAGGCCACCTGAGTGCACTCCTGTCCTGACCAGGAAGCAGAGCTCACACCTGGCGCTCAGTTCCAGAGGGCTTTGCAGAGGTCATTTAGAATAAAGTAGAAAGGCGTGGCTTCCTGAAGAGTTTAGCACATCGAGGGCACAAGGGGTCCCACCTGAGGAAAGGCAGATGTGGGAGAAGGCAACACAGCAGGTCAGAGCTGCTGGAAGAGGCTGGGCAGTCCCACCTCCTGTCGGCCTCTGGCTTGGGCTATGCTAAGAGCATCTGGCCCTGCTCTAGACATTAATGGATATTCACATTCACTCCACGCTCACTGCTCAAATCCGAGGTCTGACCATCCTCAGTAGTGAGCACCTGCTGTCATCCCTCAAGTGCCACTTTTCAGGGTCCCCTGTTCCAGAAGACAGGCCTGCACAGTAAGGAGGGTGTGTGCCAGGATCCTCCTCCCTCCCTGGACCTGAATGGCAGTGTTCCCATTTCTAATGAGTTCCCAGGTGATGCTGAGCCCACTGCTCCCTGAACCACACTTGGGGAACCCCTGGTCTGCACAAGGAAAAAGGGAAATGCTTAAAAACTGTAACTGTCTGATTCATTTCACAAACCAGCTGGTTCCTGTAAATGGGGATGTGCTCTAGCAATGGTAGGTTTGCTGAATCTTGCTCAGAAACTAAGCTCCAGGAAAGATCACTAAAGAGCCAGTCAAACTCTGCTCCTTTCCAGTGACTGTCACTTCCATGCTGGTGTGCAGGGGTGGCTGTAAGCTCTCTGTGTACAAGCTGAATGATCATCACCACGCACTTTCTGTCCACAGTGCAGGAGCTGGGCGAACAGGTACATTCATAGCCCTCAGCAACATTTTGGAACGAGTAAAAGCTGAGGGACTCTTAGATGTATTTCAAGCTGTGAAGAGCTTACGACTTCAGAGGCCACACATGGTGCAAACCCTGGTAAGAACCTGAACGATAAGGATGTTTCCAGAAGAGTGGAGGATTGTGTCGTGTGTTTGATGTCTGTTTCATGAAAGGTGCTCCAGCGTGGGAAGGTGGAGGGTGCGATTCCTGGGGCAGAGAGCCGCTGCAGCTTTCCACAGTGAAGCCGCAGACCCTCCCTTCCTCGGTCTCACACACTTCTGTCCTGTGGGCAAGACCAAGAGGAGGGGCTTGCCCACAAATTCCACCACATTTAAAAATCACATCATTATCAAGTTCAAAAGCAGCACTGAAATGTCTTGTCATTTTCATTCTTACACTATGGAGTTTAGTTGGTCTGATTTCCTTGGAGAGTCTCACCTAACCTCAAGACCCTGCCCAGGGACATAAGGGACCCAGCTGGTAGATGATTGCCCTACACATTCTCTTATGTTACATGCTTCCTGCTTTGGGAATTGAGTCTTCCTCACCAAATTCAGTAAGGGCACTTGCTGAACCAGAAGGCATAATTTTAAGACTGTTAGAGCTCGTCATTCTCCCTAAAGCTCCCTTGTTTAGGACTTGTCCTCCCTGCCTGCTCCTTCTCCACACTAGCACAAAGCTGCCTTGAGCAGCCTGGTCCCCACTGAAAGAAAGGAGGAGAGAGGACCTTCCCACAGCAGCCACAGGAACCACTGAGCCAAGAGCAGGTGTACCTTGGTGACTGAGACCAGGGTTGTCTGTCCTGGCTGCAGGGTACACTCACCTGGAGACTTTAACTTGCCTCCAGTTGCCCAAATGGCCCCTCAAACCAATTAAGTGGAATCTCATCCCCTAGTGGGGGACCCAGGTATCAGCATATTTAAAGCCCCACAGCTGGTAGCATAGTGAACCCAAGTTTGAGAGCCCCTGGACTGGAAGGAGCTTGGCGCTTGCTGGATCCCTTGCACTGTACGTCTCTGCACCCTGCAAGCTCTGACCCCATTGGGAACCTGGATGGCTGGCAACAGTCGGAAGGATGAGGCACCCAGAGCTCTCCACTGGCCTTGGCCCTAGTCCCAGTTCTGTTGGTCCCTGTGGGGCTCTGGGGGAATGCCTCCTGTGGTTTACACCTGCCTCCTGGTAGTTCCTGTCCCACATGTCACAGCTGAACAATGCTGGGTGTGGGGAAAATGGCACAGAGCACTCCACAAAGTGTTGAAATATCAAATGAACTCCATTAATTCGTTCAATTAATACGTGTTAATAAAAATAATAGCAATCATAATGGTTACTAAGAATTTAATAAGAACCCCCTTTTTGGTCTCCCTCCGGGCATCTTCTAGTCCTGCCTGAGCAGACATAAGTATAAGAGAAAGATACACTGTGAGAACCCTGTGACCCTTGGCCTCCAGGACAGCATCTTGGCCACAATGGGACTCTCCCAAGGCTCTGCCTACTTGGACAAGCTCCTTCTGCTTTTGGGGTTTCTGTGGGAAATGGGCTGATGGCACTGTCCTTAAGCCACTTTGCAAAATTTGCTTTAAAGTTCTACTAGTGCCTGGCCCCAGGGGAGGTACCAGCAACTGTACCAAAGATCATCTTGCAGAGAAGCTGCTTGCAGAACTTCCTTGGACTCTGAGAGTAAATGGCTCATGTAATTTTCCTGTCTGGCCCAAGTGTTTTATTTCCCAGTGCATCAGGTCCAAGTGCCCTGCCGTCCCAGCTCTGCTCCCTCATCCCTTCTTCCCCACTCCTCCTGTCCCTCTCACTGGGAAGCTGCCCTGGGATTCTTTTCTGGCTCTCCTGCCTGGTGGCAGCTTCACACCCCCACACCCAGCACATAGTGTGCCTTCCAAAACAGAGGCCAACGAGCAGACAAATAGGGACAAATTGGCCATTGCATGATGACTATCAGGTATCAGGCACTTTACAGACATCCTTCTCGTTTCCTTGCGTATCCTGATGTCCACGGGGCATGTTCTTGCAGTCATCCCCTTTGGAATAGTCAAGCAGACTGCTCGGGTTTTACGTGTCAGAACAAGATTCAAACTCAACCTACCTGACTACAGAATTAAAGGGTAGAACCACTATTCTGTGCTGCCAGACCTGTCTCTTAGCAGGGTATTTGGGCAAAAAACACAGGGTGCAAAACCTCAGTTGGGTAAAGAGAGGCTCACTGGTGCAGGTTGACTTGGCACACAAACCAGTTTCTAATTGCTGACCACTTAGTCTTGTTTCCCGCATCCTGGACTGAGTTTGGCAGGGACTGGCATTCATGCACTCTCAGGTCCAGGCTTTTGGTCCAACTTTCTTTTTCTGGAAACCATGTGCCATCCCATCCTGATCATACTGAGACTCCCGGAAAGGCTGAGCAGCTGAGGCTTGCCGTCTTTAGGGCATGTTCTGACCTTTGTTGGACCTGTGATTTGAAGAGGCTGCATCCCATATGTTGGGAAAGAAGAGAGGAGGCCGCTGAGAACGGCTCCCAGCCTCTCTGGCCTCCTGAGCCCTTGGCTAAGGCTCCCAGTTCACATGTGCCCCTTGGGCTGCACCCTTTTACAGGAGAGGCAGGATCACCCCTGTCGGCTGTCACTGGAACCTTTGGCGAACCTCCTCTGCCTGTGATGGATTATGTCCACTTGCTTGTCTGAATATTCAGTAGGTTTTTCAGGAAAAATTCAGCAATTATCATTTTCTTCACCTTCCTTTCTTCCCACTGATGGTCACCACAGGCAGTGCGGGATGGTCACCCTCATGGGGTGGCTGAGACAAGGAGCCTGGCAATATGTACAATGTCATACTAACAGAAATGCCTTACACAAATGTAAGGCAGTTATTCTTTTGACTTCTAGCAAAAGTCACATGAAACCAAGTCCTTTAGTGGAGTAAATTTAAGTTTGCAATAATCCAGATCTTTGTTTTATTTAACATTCATGAAATACTTTTTGTTATATTATGAACTTTATCTGATAGAACTTTTGGAGGTTTTTTTTTAAAAAAATGTTTGTTTTACAGTTTAAATATAAGAACTAAAGATATTTTACTTGGACTACTGGAGAATGCACTAATCTGAAACTAAATCCTGACACTTTCTATGAAAGGAAAAGCTTTATTTGGAAATTTTTATGGGCCTGAAAACTAAACTGTGTTACAGAAGCTGATATGCATGTGGGCAGACGGTATTTCAGTAAGCAGGCAGAATTTAATTTTTTTAATGGTTTTTATTTTAATGAATAGTCAAATATGGGTTTTGAAGCATCATTTCACTGTTTCTTATTTTTCTTTTCAGGAACAGTATGAATTCTGCTACAAAGTGGTACAAGATTTTATTGATATATTTTCTGATTATGCTAATTTCAAATGAAGATTCCTGCCTTAAAATATTTTTTAATTTAATTGTCAGTATATTTTGTAAAAATTATGTTAATTTATTTCATAGTTGACATTAATGCCCTTCCTAATTTCTTTGTATATATTTTGTCATGCTTTAAAGGCCACCTGCTATAAAGTTATTAAATCTTAAATATCTTTTTTTAAAAATTGGAATAATATGTTAAGGTCAAATAATATCCCACAAAATATATATTTCTGCTAATATCAGTAAATACCTTCATTCTTCATTAGATTCATATCATGTAATTTCACACATTGTGCATCTCTAAATGTTGGAATTCTTAATATGCCAAGTGTGCTTATGCAAGACCCTAAACACAAAGGCCATTGTCAAGACAGTTGAGGACTCAGAAATCAGTTGAATAGTTAGAATCCAAGTGCTGATCTTACAACCCTGAGCAACAGCATTATTTCTGAAAGCAATGCACTAAGGACTTTTGCAAAATCTTCAGCCTCAGCCACATGATTTATCTTTCCATTGTAAAGGTCTAAGACTTTCCAACCTGAATCCAGGCCCAAAACACAGCAGTGTGGTCAGTGGCTATGGGGCAATGTTCAAGAGGCTGCGGTGTGAGCCATGTTTGTAGATGACATGGATGATGGCCAGGTCGTCCATCCACCCGTGGTATAGCAAAGTCAGCCATAGGGGCTACACTCCCAAAGCACCACTTATGGTCCATCTGTCTGTCCTTTCGACTCAGAGTCCAACCCAGAGCATTCTCCTTCTCCCTCCTAGGCATGGCAGCTGCCTGTGCTGGCCTTGAGCTAGGCCTGTAGGCTCAGTGCAGAATCCTCCCGTCCAAACATATAGTGTCTTATGCACGCACAGTCGAGGAGCACACATTTGGGTAGACACCCGAGGATGATCGCAAACACACTGTAAATTTTCTGAGAAGCATTTTGGTATTTAAAAGTTTCTTGTAAAAAGCTAAGATTGTTTGTAAGAAAAGAAATCTTAAAAAAATCTAGATTTGTACAGTTTTTAAACATCCCACTCCTCAATGTTTAATAAAAAACAAAGACAGAGAAATCCTTAATCTAAAGTCTTAACTTATTTTTGAATGGAAATATTGCTGAGACCTTTGGCACTAGGTAATAATAGTGATCCTGCTGCCAGATGGGATTGGCTGAGGGGCAGAGGAGAAGGTGGGAGAATGAGTGCCCAAACCTCTAAAAGCAGATGTCTGGTCTGACATACTGAAAGCATTGAACATGTGCAGTTATGGTACTTTTTTTTTTTTTTTTTTTTGCTTTTAAAAGAGGTATGAAATTATAGTGGCCTTATTTGGCATTTTCACTGAGAACCCAGGGTGCCCACCTGCTGCACTGTTTATCCCCTGTTCGTTTACAGTATATGCAGGTGTGACTGGGTCAGTCACTGTCCTCCACAGGCTCATAGGTAACCAAGCTCCTCTCCCTCCCCACGGCTCAGAGCCCCCCGGGGACCACAGTAGCTGCCCTTGGGGAAGGAGGAAAGCCTGCTCCCTCACCACCACCGCCGCCACCATGCTGCACCAGGCCGCAAGCTGTCTGCACCCTATCCTCTGTGCAGCAGTCAGGCACCTGGGGGAAGACCAGAAAGGAAGGAGCTCTCTGTAACTTGCCAATTGCTACTTTTGTTTCCATTGTTAACATCCCAAGCCCTGAGCCTTTCTTTGACTAAAGGAGAAAAAGAGGGCCATGTACTTTCATTCAGCACCTGGCAAGGGCACTGTGGAGCTGGTGATTTATTATAGAGTTTAACGTCAAAGCCAAGGGCCAGGAATTCCGTCCCCATTTAGGAGCTGGCAGTCAGAATTCTTGAAGCCCTTTTATGGTCTACCTGGCAACTCTTGCATCAAGAAGTGCCTTAAGGTAGATTTACAGGGAAAGTGTCCTCAGGAAAGTGCCCTGTTTATGTGTTTATCCTGCCCCCAACCCCATCCCTGGGGACCATCCCAGGGATTATCCCAGGTGTCCCCTTTTGGGTTCTGCCTGTTCCCAAACTTATCCCGTTCCAGAAACAACCAGAAGCCACCCTCCTGTGGATGTAGGGTCCCTTCCCAGTCTGGGCAGACTTGCCTTCATAGGGGCTGGTCCCTACAGCCTTGCAACCTCCCCCAAGGCCAAGTTCAGACCCTCTCCCTGGGCAGCTGTGTGGAGAGGGAGTACAGCTGGAAGCCCTGGCATCTAATCTGTGCACTTGGCACATTCATCCCTTCTTCCCTCAGTCAAAGAAAGTCCAGTGTACAGAACACAACAGCCCAGGGCTGGCCACCACAGTGCCCCTCCGCCTTTCTCTGCTGCATGCATTGCGTTCAAATGCCAAATAGAGATCAGAAGCTTCGCATTCTGATCGGAATGCTCCATGGTCACTATGTGACTTAATTTACTCTCTCGATGTGCTAGACAGATGAAGAATGCATACTGGTGTTTTCAAAGGTATTTTTATGTGTTTTTAAAAACTTTTTAAAACGAGCCTGATACCTGTGTTTCAGCATTTGGAGACATACCCATGTTATTTTTTTAAATGTATAACTGATACATTTTCGTTTATTTAACTAAGTTGTGCATAATTTATGTGCAGTCTTTATATGTATGTATGACAATTCCAACTATCATATTTTCTTTTATTAGATTTATGATTTGATCTTGCTCTCAGTATAATGCCAGTGAATGTTGCTGAATTCTTTGTATATGCAAATTGCAAGATCTAAAACATTCGGATGCGAGGATAAACCATTACTTTGACTACCAGCCTCTGTCTCTTTCTTCACATTTCTTAATTTTATTTCTGTGCCTTAAGTCTTCATAGACAAGACATGCATTAGGGGCTGGGTGTAGCTCAGCGGTGGAGCACTTGCATAGCATACATGAGGATCCAGGTCAATCCCCAGTGCCCCACACATGTGCACAGCAAGTGCCCTACATCAGGAAGTGGGAACTAATTTACATACAATGATTTTAAAACTTTAAAGTTCAGCTCTGACCCAGCAGAGCCCCTAAAGGTGAGTGAGTGGGCACTGTGGCCAGAGGCTGCCAGCTCTCAGCTACCTGCAACGGTGTATGATAGCGAGGACTTTAAAGGCTCAGGTCAACCAAGGACACAGCACCCAGCACTGCTCCTCTGAAGGGCCTTGTGTCTTTGCTGGGCACAGCCCCGCTCCTCTGTGGCCGCACAACTGCCCCTGCCCTGTGGAGCTTTCCAGACGCCCTTCCCAGCCCCGTTCTGCAGCCTCCTTTGAGAATAACCTGTCACCATCACAGCTTCTCTTGGCAGCCAACGTAGAATTGACCACAAGGGGTCCAGCCAGCCGCTCCAGGCTCCTGCCTTCATTTAGCACCTGTAGAATGTGCACCTGCTCCACACCAGACACAGGGTGACAAAAATGGATGGGACAGGCACCACCCTTCATGGGCACATCCCACCATGTGGCTCCGTATCCAGTCTGCTGCCACCCTCACACCTGGCAAGAGCAGGTAGGTGGTTGGACAGGGTGCAGACAGCTATCCGGGGGACAGTGTGCTATTTTCTGATTTAGAAAACAGAAAGGGAACAGAATACAAGGTAGAAATAGGAAGACATATGCAAGTTGTCTACAGGTCTAAAATTGAGATATCTGGGCTTAAAACGAGATTCAGGAAACGTGTGCTCACAAGAAAGAGAGGGAATAATGTGTGAAGGAATTTCATGCTCCCTCCTAGATGGATTCTCCTCTAAGGGAGTTTGTATTACCTCTTGTGCCAGGTGATGTCAGGCAGGTGCACTCAGGAAAAAAGTCTGACATGGGAGCAGAACCCAGGAAGGATGTAGTTTGGAATGGAGTGGCACACAAGCTGATGGCCCCAAAATGCTGTGGCAGAGACTGTCTCAGACAAGAGCAGCCCTGGGCAGACTCAGATTCAGTGGAAAAGCAAACCCCTGATCATTCCCTAACAGGAACCCATGACTCCAAAGACAGGATCGCCAACCACCCCCCATTGGCTCCATTACCCTAAAGGGCAAGGACACCAAACATGACCAATAGCCTAATTAATGTCGGCCCAGAATGCTCCCTATGGTAGACTCTTGTAAATTCCACTGGTCTAATCACTCAGGCATTGCTGATTAACTGATGACTGCTTAGTGCTGGGTTCCCAAGAAGTTCTTACCTTTCAAACTATATGCAGGACACAGACTCTCACATGACCAAAGAGGATACACTATGACACAAGCCACAAAGAAGCCAAAACTGACATCAGGATCAGGGCTTTATTCTACAATATGGAACAAACATGCTTTGTCCACCTGCCCCAGACATGAATCGTTACCACTCAGGAACTGGCCGGCAATGCCCCTTGTGGACCCCTTGCAGGGTTATAAAGACAAACCAGAGCCTGAAAATTCTTTCTTCTCTTAAACACACCCATATTATTATTTACACAATTCATTTTTATACTGGTATCAAAAATTATACTAAAAATTTAACACTAAACTAACTTCATTATATATTTTCCCTCTTAAATTCACTTGCTAGATATCTTCCCTGTGCCGGGGACTTCTGCTCCTTAGTTTCTTGGTGTCCACTGTGTCCTTGACCTGTGTAAAGAAAATAGAACAGTTCCTAAGTACTCTAAAATAATGATTTTTGTAATGAACCCTGCTCTAAAAAATATGCAAATTATTATTAGAATTTGTGCAGGTCCTTAGTTCAAAAAAATTCATTTTGAGGTTAGAGATTTGTTTTCAGATAAATCACCTTAAAAGTAGTTTCTTTCCTAAACTTTTTATTATTAAACTTAAAATATCATTTAGAAAACATAAATTCAACCTGGATTAAAAATCTGAATCTCCTAAACCAAAAGCAAACCACCCCAGGGGACAATCTCTGGACAGAGTGTGACCTGAGCGGTCCTGCAGTGAGTCTCCTCCAGAAGGGCGGAGAGATGGAGCATCATTTTTAAGCAGATCAACTCTAAAGGCACAAAGATGACTACAGCTGTTCAGACAGAACCTCAGCCCTGGGGTCTGCATGCTGCTGAACACAGACCCCTCCCCAAACCCACAAGGAAGAGCAAGTATGATGTAGACATTCCTGAGAAGCAGCACTATGACAAAATCACACAGTAGTGAAACAAGCCTAGAATTCAAGACACAAAGCTTGGTGTGAGTGAAAGAAAGATCTAGATGTACTCATTTGTCGAGTTCTAGAACCTGTAGTCAAAAGGCAGGAAGCACTAAGGGCCCAGCACCATGATAGCAGAGGGTAGGTATATGGTGGTTGAGTCACGCTCTACCAGCAAATAGGTAGGGACGGACCCCATCACGTGTCTTAGATGTCCACAGGCCACCTCACCCACTTGTAGCTGTTCCTTCAGGACTCTAGGGTGAAAGGGACACTAAACAAGACCCCAGGTGAATGCAGGTCAGAGTTTTGACCACTACTCCAGCTTACAACAAATGAAATTTCTGCCTCTCCAGGTCACACAACCTTTCTCAGACCAGTGAATTCACACATCCATGCTGAGCTGTGGCCACAGCCCTGGTCTCCAGAGTCCCCTCCTGGTGGTCCTTCCTCAGCCTCAACATTACTCACCACATGAGACCATCTTTGCTTCTCTCATCAATGCCAGGACGTGTCCCCCCGCCCCGCCCCCAGTCAACTTTCCACCAGCCCTTGGTTCCTGTCTGCTTCCCCTAAGGGGGAAGGAACACAGAAAATGTGACCAAGCTGGGAACTTGTACCTGGAGAAAACTACTTCTTACAGAAGCAGTCTGGGCCTCTGGACAGCCAGAGCTGGAGCCCATGGAGGGCGCCGGGTGAGAAACCCTGCAGAAGCCCATCACTGTGAGTTGGGAGTCTTCATGGCTGCTGGTGGGTGACAAGGAAGAGGCCAGAGTGTCCCTGACAGAACAGCCAGGCCTGGCTCGCCCTTGGGCCAGGCTGCTGTGGGGTTAGGATCATCCCAGGGAGAAGAGCGGTGGCTTTCACTCCTCAGCTCCACTCTGATGAAGCACAACCTTCCACACTAGAGCGTGTACGTGTTTGTGTTTGCAGCCCGACCTTTTGGGTAAAACTGGCGCCGAGGGCCACTGTTAAGCTCGTGGGGCTACTGAGGCCTGCAGGACCATGCCTTGCCACCATCAGGTGGCTTCTGCTTCCGGCCAGCCCCTGGCACAGCTTCTGACTTACAACCTCTTCCTGGACATCACTCTCTCCTGAGCCTCTCCTCCTCCCCCTCTGGAACCTTCTATCAATACCCCCACTAGGGCTTCCTGCCACCACCAGAGGCAGGAGTCTTCCTACCCAGCTCACTGATGGTCTTGGGGCATCTGGGAGTCTGACTGTATCATCCTTGGTGGTATCAGGTCAAGCTTCCTGGCTTGTCCAAGGGTGTGCCAGTCGGACACCTGCACCTGACATATCAAGGTGGCCACTGCTACCTTCTGTCACTGACTGATCTCAGGATACCAGTGTTAGGTCCAGATTGTGTGTGCTGAGAGCAACTCTGAGGCCACTCACACACACACACACACACACCTCCTGTCCACCCTGCCCTTTTTCGTATCTATTCATTTTACTTTTGGGCAGAGGGTTGGGGGACAGGTCTCCCAGGCTGGCCTGGAGCTCTCAATCCTCCTGCCTCAGCCTCCACAGCAGCTGGGACCACAGGCCTCCAGCTTAATCAAGGATTCTCCAGAAGAACACTCATGAGTTTAATGATGCACTGTGGGTTATTCGAATTAGAAGTGGCTCCAATAGGTAGGTCAGATACTGTCCTAACCCTCCTGGGAGGGTTTTATGGACTTCTTTTCCTGGGGAAGGGGAATGTCACACCCACTCCCCTTCATGGAACTTAACACAGTGCTAGTTGCCTTCTGGACCCCCCAGCCTTTGTTTGTTCAGTGTTTCTAAACAAGGGTCCAGACAGGACCAGCTTTCCTCAGCAAGTTTTGCAGAACCCAGGATAGACTGAAGACATTCCATACCATCTTAGTGAGAGCTATGTCACAAGCAGTCAGACAGTGGGATGACCTGGTACATTCCCAGCCCATCCTGAATGAAGCCTTCCATGACCTGCATTCACTATTGGAAGTGGAATTCCCAAAGAAAATGCAACTCAGGACAAAATGTGTGACCTAGATTAGTACTTCTAAAGTTTTAATGGTCAGCTGATAACATGACGTTATGTATGTGCTTCTCTTTGGCCTATGCAACACTGCATAAACACACCCATTCATATGTATGTATATAATTAGTTACCTTTAGGTTTTCTGCACATCTCTTGGCACCTCGAGTGACTCTCTGCTCAGATTCACTCTCCAGACTAGGCTGCATGCCTTGTTTTCTGGACCTCAGACACCTGAAGTCTGAATTTGCAGTTGCTCCTTTCTCTTCCTGGTTCTTCATGGGGACTGCCACACTTCTCTCCCTCACTTCCTCCTCTGCTGTGTGAGGCTGGGAAATCTGATTCTGAATTCCAGCTCTCAAGCGTGCTCTCTCTCCCCTGACTTTGGCCCTGGACTCAGCTTTCTCATCTCCATCACCTGGGCCCTGTAGTCCCACCTCCTGGGAGGGTTCCATGGGTTTCTTCCCCTGTCTCTTTATTTTCATCTTTTCTGCTGATACAGTGATGTCTGGTCTTGGCTCTTCTCCTTCAGTTGTATTTTGGTGTCTGGTTCGCAGCAAAATTCCCTAAAGAAATGAAAAACCGGAAAACAAAATTTTGAAACTTAGTAAAACAAATCTTAAAATTTAACAGAGAAAAATTTTCAAAAGGAAACTGACATAAAAAAATAAATCATTTGCATATTTCTCATTTTCTAATTTATTTTTTTAAAATATTTTTTAGTTGTCAATGGACATTTATTCTTTATTTATTTATATGCAGTGCTGAAAATCGAACCCAGTGGCTCACACATGCTAGGTAAGCTGAGCCACAACTCCCTCCCCTCAATTCCCAATTTCTAAGACATGAGTTATCTAGGATATTCAAGCTAATGCTCTGCAACTTTGTTCCTATAGAAATGATCCCTACTGATAAATCACAAATTAGAAATTCAGAATAAACTGCAATCACAATGCCTAATATAACGTGCCACATGTAAATGCTGCTGCTTACATCAAAGAGTTGGCAAGTGAATTGCTGTTTCTTAATGGTCACACTAAAGCACAGGGCAATTCAGCATTCCTGGGGGATGCTGCGTGGCAACCTTACAGTTCCTCTTCTCAAGGGTACACATGCAGTATAATATTCTCCTCATTGTTAAAGTACTGTCACACACTCTCCTTGAACCCTGCCCTGACCTTGCGGGTATTTTAAACATGGAACGGAATTATCCACTTGCTTTATCATCAATTTCTCAAACTGAATATGAATATGTCATGCACTCCCTGAAACACCGTTCAGGTTGAGTCATCATTTTGACTGGTACTTTTCAAATTCAGAATTAGCCTGTTCCCTCCATGTATCGCCCCAAAGACCCTTGTCTTCGCCCTACAATAGTTATTGATCGTGTTTGGTAGACACCCCTGTGGTAGAGATATCTGCCCACTACTACACAAGAAGGAGCTGGCCCCAGACAACCGGGGGAATACTTAATACTGCCATCACCTTATCCACAGGCGCCAAGTCTTCCACTTTGAGTTTCCTCTTTCCAGCTTTCCTGCTGGAGTTGTGATCTTCCACAGGTTCAATTCTGTTTACTAAAATTTTTAGATCCTTATTGATTATCAAGAGCTCAGGAGATCTGCCTCTCTCCCTGGGAGCGGCCCTCTTTTTCCCGTGGACTGCCTTGGCCTGCACAGTATCCTGCAGCCCAGTCTCTGAGCACGGCACCCCGACTCCTGAGAGAAGTCCATCTGTTCCAGATTTACCCGTGGGCAGGGACATGTTGCTTCTGCTTTGCGGTGCTGTCGGGTGTCCTTTGCCCTCTCGGTCTTCCACTGGCTTTCCTTTAGGGGCCCTAAGGACTCTCGAGCTCGTCAGCAGAGGTGTGGCTCTTTCAGCTGTTTGCTCTGGAGTGCTCTTCCGACTGTGAGCATCACGTTGCGGTTCCTCAGAGGGACCTGGTGCTGGGATCGGTTCTTTGGAGCCAGCCAGGTCCTCCAGGGCCTGGCCCTCAGCTGCCCCTCGCAGCCGCCTGATGCCAGTTGCTCTTGCTGCTGGGGCCTGGGCCTGCTGTGCAGACCCCTCAGAAGCTCTGCTGCTTTGGTCCTCACCTCCTGGTGCCGTGCGCGTGTGCCTGGTGGTCCGTGATGTCCGCGCTGGCTTCCTCAGTGCCGGGGGCTCCTCTTTCACCTCTGCTGTCCAGAGCCGTGTCCTGGGCCGTCCCTTTGTGTTTGCTGGTGTGTCCCCTGGTTCTGGCTGTGGAGATCTGCAGGGCGTTTCTGTGGTCTTCTCGTCCCTTGTGGATTCCTCAGAGGGGCCTGGGGCTTGAATCGGTTCTTTGGAGTCGGCCAGGTCTTCCAGGGCCTGGGCATGGCCCTCAGCTGCCCCTCGCAGCCGCCTGATGCCAGTTGCTCTTGCTGCTGGGGCCTGGGCCTGCTGTGCAGACCCCTCAGAAGCTCTGCTGCTTTGGTCCTCACCTCCTGGTGCCGTGCGCGTGTGCCTGGTGGTCCGTGATGTCCGCGCTGGCTTCCTCAGTGCCGGGGGCTCCTCTTTCACCTCTGCTGTCCAGAGCCGTGTCCTGGGCCGTCCCTTTGTGTTTGCTGGTGTGTCCCCTGGTTCTGGCTGTGGAGATCTGCAGGGCGTTTCTGTGGTCTTCTCGTCCCTTGTGGATTCCTCAGAGGGGCCTGGGGCTTGAATCGGTTCTTTGGAGTCGGCCAGGTCTTCCAGGGCCTGGGCATGGCCCTCAGCTGCCCCTCGCAGCCGCCTGATGCCAGTTGCTCTTGCTGCTGGGGCCTGGGCCTGCTGTGCAGACCCCTCAGAAGCTCTGCTGCCTTGGTCCTCACCTCCTGGTGCCGTGCGCGTGTGCCTGGTGGTCCGTGATGTCCGCGCTGGCTTCCTCAGTGCCGGGGGCTCCTCTTTCACCTCTGCTGTCCAGAGCCGTGTCCTGGGCCGTCCCTTTGTGTTTGCTGGTGTGTCCCCTGGTTCTGGCTGTGGAGATCTGCAGGGCATTTCTGTGGTCTTCTCGTCCCTTATAGATTCCTCAGAGGGGCCTGGGGCTTGAATCGGTTCTTTGGAGCCGGCCAGGTCTTCCAGGGCCTGGGCATGGCCCTCAGCTGCCCCTTGCAGCCGCCTGATGCCAGTTGCTCTTACTGCTGGGGCCCGGGCCTGCTGTGCAGACCCCTCAGAAGCTCTGCTGCCTTGGTCCTCACCTCCTGGTGCCGTGCGCGTGTGCCTGGTGGTCCGTGATGTCCGCGCTGGCTTCCTCACTGCCGGGGGCTCCTCTTTCACCTCTGCTGTCCGGAGCCGTGTCCTGGGCCGTCCCTTTGTGCTTGCTGGTGTGTGCCCCGGTTCTGGCTGTGGAGATCTGCAAGGCGTTTCTGTGGTCTTCTCATCCCTTGTGGGTTCCTCAGAGGGGCCTGGGGCTGGGATTGGATCTTTGGAGCCAGCCAGGTCCTCCGGGGGCTGGGCCTCTCCCTCAGCTGCCCCTCGACGCCTCCTGCTGCCCCTCGTACCTGCAGCAGGATCCAGTTTCCTCTTTATAGGTTCTTTGAGCACTTTGATATTTTTACTATCACCTTTGGGTTCTGGGTGTGTGTGCACGGGTCCCCCTGAGGTCCCTGCTACCTCTCCCTGCACTGAGACCTCTGTCACAGGTGCTTTCCTGAGCCCTGCCCTGGGCTGTCTCTTTGGGGGTGCTGGGGTTGCCACAGGCTCTACTTCTGGGGATTCACAGGGTATTTTCGTGGTTTTTCCTTCACCTGCCAATCCCTCGGTGGGGCCTGGTGCTGGGATCGGTTCTTTGGAGCCAGCCAGGTCCTCCAGGGGCTGGTCCTCAGGTGCCCCTTGCAGCCGCCTAATGCCAGTTGCTCTTGCTGCCGGGGCCCGGGCCTGCTGTACAGACCCCTCAGAAGCTCTGCTGCTTTGGTCCTCACCTCCTGGTGCCGTGCGCGTGTGCCTGGTGGTCCGTGATGTCCGCGCTGGCTTCCTCACTGCCGGGGGCTCCTCTTTCACCTCTGCTGTTCGGAGCCGTGTCCTGGGCCGTCCCTTTGTGCTTGCTGGTGTGTGCCCTGGTTCTGGTTGTGGAGATCTGCAGGGTGTTTCTGTGGTCTTCTCGTCCCTTGTGGGTTCCTCAGAGGGACCTGGTGCTGGGATTGGATCTTTGGAGCCAGCCAGGTCCTCCGGGGGCTGGGCCTCTCCCTCAGCTGCCCCTCGGCGCCTCTTGCTGCCAGTTACTTTTTCTGTTGTGTCCAGTTTCCGCTTTACAGGTTTCTTGACCATTTTAACACCTTTATCATCACCTGTAGATTCCGCCTCGGTGTGTGCAGCATCCCCTAAGATTTGCTTTGGTTTTATCACTGGTGAGAGCTCTTCCTTCTCCTCCACTTTCTGCAGACTTATCCTTGGCTGTCTCTTTGAGGATGTTACAGTACCCCTGGGTTCTGGTTCTATAGATTTGCAAGGTGCATCTGTGGTTTCTCCAGGAGTCTTAGGGTCCTTGTCCCACCCTGGTGTTTGGAAGAGCTCCTGGAAGCCAGCCAGGTCCTCCAGGGGCTGGGCCTTTTCCTTAGGGGTGCGTCGTTGTCTTTTCAGTCCACTTAGGTTGTCAGTCAGGTCCAGTTTCTGCCTTGGAGTTCCAAGTGCTCTGGCGCCTTTCTCCTCCTGCACGGGTCCTGTGGGTGTGTGCATGGCTCTGCCTGGTGACTGTGACAGTTTGCTGAGTGCTGAGAACTCTTCCTGCTCCTCCAGTTTCCCCACACCTGCCTTAGACCTTCTCTTTGTGCTTGCTGTTGCTCTGACACCTTCTGACCCTGCAGATTTGCAAGGTACATCTGTGGTTTCTCCAGGAGTCTTTGGGTCCTTGTCCCACCCTGGTGTTTGGAAGAGCTCCTGGAAGCCAGCCAGGTCCTCCAGGGGCTGGGCCTTTTCCTTAGGGGTGCGTCGTTGTCTTTTCAGTCCACTTAGGTTGTCAGTCAGGTCCAGTTTCTGCCTTGGAGTTCCAAGTGCTCTGGCGCCTTTCTCCTCCTGCACGGGTCCTGTGGGTGTGTGCATGGCTCTGCCTGGTGACTGTGACAGTTTGCTGAGTGCAGAGAGCTCTTCCTGCTCCTCCAGTTTCCCCACACCTGCCTTAGACCTTCTCTTTGTGCTTGCTGTTGCTCTGACACCTTCTGACCCTGCAGATTTGCAAGGTGCATCTGTGGTTTCTCCAGGAGTCTTTGGGTCCTTGTCCCACCCTGGTGTTTGGAAGAGCTCCTGGAAGCCAGCCAGGTCCTCCAGGGGCTGGGCCTTTTCCTTAGGGGTGCGTCGTTGTCTTTTCAGTCCACTTAGGTTGTCAGTCAGGTCCAGTTTCTGCCTTGGAGTTCCAAGTGCTCTGACGCCTTTCTCCTCCTGCACGGGTCCTGTGGGTGTGTGCATGGCTCTGCCTGGTGACTGTGACAGTTTGCTGAGTACTGAAAGCTCTTCCTTCTCCTCCACTTTCTGCAGACTTGTCCTTGGCCGTCTCTTGGAGGGTGTTGGAGTACCCCTGGGTTCTGCTCCTGTAGATTTGCAAGGTGCATCTATGGTTTCTCCAATAGTCTTCGGGTCTTCGCCACGGCCAGGTGTTTGGAAAAGTTCTTGGAAGCCTGCCAGGTCCTCCAGGGGTTGGGCCTTTTCCCTGGGTGTCCCTAGTTGCCGCCTGCTCCTTGTTACCTTTGCTGCTGGGCGCAGGGCCTGCTGTCCAGGTTCCTCCAAAGCTCTGATGGCTTTATCATCACCTCCCGGCCTTTTGGGTGTCTGCGTGACTTCCTGTGACATTTGAGTGAGCTCCCTCAGCAAAAAGGTCTCCTCCTTCACCTCCACTTTCCCCACACTTGTCTTAGACTGTCTTCTTGTGCTTGCTGGTGCATTGACTAGTTCCAGTCCTGTAGATTTGCAAAGGACATCTGTGGTTTCTCCAGCAGTCTTAGGGTCCTTGTCCCACCCTGGTGTTTGGAAGAGCTCCTGGAAGCCAGCCAGGTCCTCCAGGGGCTGGGCCTTTTCCTTAGGGGTGCGTCGTTGTCTTTTCAGTCCACTTAGGTTGTCAGTCAGGTCCAGTTTCTGCCTTGGAGTTCCAAGTGCTCTGGCGCCTTTCTCCTGCGCGGGTCCCGCGGGTATGTGCATGGCTCTGCCTGGTGACTGTGACAGTTTGCTGAGTGCAGAGAGCTCTTCCTGCTCCTCCAGTTTCCCCACACCTGCCTTAGACCTTCTCTTTGTGCTTGCTGTTGCTCTGACACCTTCTGACCCTGCAGATTTGCACGGTGCATCTGTGGTTTCTCCAGGAGTCTTTGGGTCCTTGTCCCACCCTGGTGTTTGGAAGAGCTCCTGGAAGCCAGCCAGGTCCTCCAGGGGCTGGGCCTTTTCCTTAGGGGTGCGTCGTTGTCTTTTCAGTCCACTTAGGTTGTCAGTCAGGTCCAGTTTCTGCCTTGGAGTTCCAAGTGCTCTGGCGCCTTTCTCCTCCTGCACGGGTCCTGTGGGTGTGTGCATGGCTCTGCCTGGTGACTGTGACAGTTTGCTGAGTGCAGAGAGCTCTTCCTGCTCCTCCAGTTTCCCCACACCTGCCTTAGACCTTCTCTTTGTGCTTGCTGTTGCTCTGACACCTTCTGACCCTGCAGATTTGCAAGGTGCATCTGTGGTTTCTCCAGGAGTCTTTGGGTCCTTGTCCCACCCTGGTGTTTGGAAGAGCTCCTGGAAGCCAGCCAGGTCCTCCAGGGGCTGGGCCTTTTCCTTAGGGGTGCGTCGTTGTCTTTTCAGTCCACTTAGGTTGTCAGTCAGGTCCAGTTTCTGCCTTGGAGTTCCAAGTGCTCTGGCGCCTTTCTCCTGCGCGGGTCCCACGGGTGTGTGCATGGCTCTGCCTGGTGACTGTGACAGTTTGCTGAGTGCAGAGAGCTCTTCCTGCTCCTCCAGTTTCCCCACACCTGCCTTAGACCTTCTCTTTGTGCTTGCTGTTGCTCTGACACCTTCTGACCCTGCAGATTTGCAAGGTGCATCTGTGGTTTCTCCAGGAGTCTTTGGGTCCTTGTCCCACCCTGGTGTTTGGAAGAGCTCCTGGAAGCCAGCCAGGTCCTCCAGGGGCTGGGCCTTTTCCTTAGGGGTGCGTCGTTGTCTTTTCAGTCCACTTAGGTTGTCAGTCAGGTCCAGTTTCTGCCTTGGAGTTCCAAGTGCTCTGGCGCCTTTCTCCTCCTGCACGGGTCCTGTGGGTGTGTGCATGGCTCTGCCTGGTGACTGTGACAGTTTGCTGAGTACTGAGAGCTCTTCCTTCTCCACTTTCTGCAGACTTGTCCTTGGCCGTCTCTTGGAGGGTGTTAGAGTACCCCTGGGTTCTGGTTCTATAGATTTGCAAGGTGCATCTGTGGTTTCTCCAGCAGTCTTCAGGTCCTTGCCACGGCCAGGTGTTTGGAAAAGTTCTTGGAAGCCTGCCAGGTCCTCCAGGGGCTGGGCCTTTTCCCTGGGTGTCCCTGGCTGCCGCCTGCTCCCTGTTACCTTTGCTGCTGGGCGCAGGGCCTGCTGTGCAGAGGCCTCCAGAGCTCTGCCTGCACTGCCACCCGCTCCTGACGCTCTGCCTGTGTGCCTGGCTTCCCTGGGCGTGTCTCTGAGCCTCTCTGGTGCAGGGCACTCTTGTTTCACATCTACTCTTCCTTGCAGCGTGTTGACTTGTGTTTTTGTGCTTGTTGAGGTTCCCACAGGTCCTGGTTCGGGCAATTTGACTAGCAATCTTGTTTTCTCGACTGCCATAGACTCTTCAGTGAGTTTTGGGTTTTGGAATAGTTCTTTGAAGCCAGCCAGGTCCTCTAGGGGTTGGGTCTTTTTCTTAGGAGTTCGTGGCCCCCTCTTCACTCCAGTTCCATACACCACTGAGTCCTCCTTCTGCTCTGGAGTTCCCCTCGACACCCCAATGCTTTCCTCATCTTCTCCTGGCGCTGCGTGGGAGTGCGTGGCTTCCGTGGGCAGGTGGGCGCGCTTCCTCAGCGCAGAGGCCTCCTCCTGCACATCCACCTTTCCCAGAGATCTCTTGCGCCATCTCTTCCCACTTGCGGTGGGAGTTGCTGGACTGGGCAGAGGAGTTCCACAGGGCAGTTTAGTGGCTTCCTCCTCCTCATTCACTGTTTCCTTGGTGCACCCTGGTGTTCGGGGCAGCCGCTGGCTACCCGACGGGTCTTCCCAGGGTTCTACATTGAGTGTCTTTTCCGGGCCTGTGAGGCTGGCTGTGGGTTCACTCTTCAGGCCCCCAGTTCTCCATCTCCTTCCCTCTGTCACCCTGCCACCCTTTCCTTCTGACTGGGCGCTTTCCTCTCGGCCCCCCGCCTGTCCTGCCCGGGGCGTCTCCCTCAGGCGTCTTCCTGGGAGGGCCCCGGCAGCGTCTGCTCCCGCTTGGGTCTTGCTCTCCACTCGGGGCACCTCTGCATTTCTGAGCTCCACGGATCTTCTGAGCTTGTTGGCACTGGACACCGTCTTCAGAGGCTCTGGTGAAAACCCCGGAGTTCTCATCTCCAAAGGAGTCATTGTACTGATGTTCCTGGGAGCTTTCTCTGTGTTTTCATCTTTTCTAATACTCTGCCGTCTTAAGGATGGGGTTGCAAAACACGTCTCAGATGGTTCTGCTGTTTTCTGTGTACTGGAGAGCACATTTGATCCTATAATAAAAGTATATTAGCTCTTATATTTATCGTTTTAAATCAACTTAGTATTTTATTCTCAAGAAATATAGTGTCTGAACCAATAATCCAGCTTCCTATCAACATTCTAGGAATGTGAGGCTGCTAATATGGACATAAATCTGTCTCATCAGTGAGCCATGTACCCTTAAGTGTAATGTCACTGGTGATAAAGTGGGGCCATCATTAAGTGGTAGTTAGGGTTTGTAGTGATTACTTGGGGAAAAGTGCCTTATGATGGGTCTTCTGAAGGCTGGTAGGCCAGGGCCACAGACCTGAATATAGGCAATTATTTTTTTCAGAGATGAGAAACAGCTATTTCTTGGCTTAAACCATTAATGAAGTTAATTACCAAGACTTCTACCCTGTATGCTTGGGGTCCATATTATGCAGGAAACGTCTACATTTCAACACCAGCAACATTCCGAAGGGTAGCAAGCTGCTCCCTCCGTAGCAGGGATGCAATGACTAGCACCAAAGGAAAGGGGAAGACGGACTGATGTCTCCTGTCTCGTTCTCCTGGGGCTCCTCCCACCCACACAATTAAGAGGGATAATTAGTACACAAATCACTATCTTTCTCTTCTATAATTTGCAATTATTCTGAATATGAGTAATTCATAAGTATGAGAGCAAGTATACCTTTCTGCCTTATCATTCTCTTAGAATACATAAAGAAGCTAAAAGTGTGTGGGAACCTTTGAACTTATTAGCTGTTTCTATCCACGTGGTAAATGGACGCAGTGGTAGTTCACAGCCAACAGGAATCTCTGCTTGAACAGAGCAGAGAAGGCAGAAAGGGTATTTCATCAGGGGCCTCTGCTGTGAAGTAACACTACAGCGTCTGAAAGTTTAGAAATGAAGCCATCTCTAAGTTCCCAATGCATGACAGTCTAGGAGGAAAGCCAACCCACCCGAAATCTCCAAAGTGAGGGGCAGAGGTTCTCCTCCTGAGTTAGTTACTTGAGGCTTTTTTCCAAGCAACTTCTCTGAACCGGAAAGAGTGCTGGGAGACGTGGTTGTCCTTCGAGTCGTCTCCTTCACTGGGGTCTTGAACATTTCAGTGAGCCCTGGAAAATGAAAACATTTTGAACATATTACTACCCCAGTTCTCATACAAAACAGACTAAATGACAGGAGGCAAACTCCAAAGTCCCAGGACTCCTAGGACTCAGGGTCTCATTAGCTATTAATAATGTGCTCATTTTTAAAAGAGGACAATGAGAAAACAGGTGGATACAGCTTCTCCTCTACCCCTTTCTGACAGGAAAGGAAATCAAATGAGGGAGTGGTCCTCTATGGTCTTCCAAACTAGTCCGCAAACAAAAGTGCCGGGAGGACAGAAACTGGTGGTGGGCATGTTCCCTCAGGGTCTCCCCCCCAGGCATCCAGTCCCAAGGGCCTGCTGCTTCCCCAAGAGTTCTGGTTCCTCCAAGATTTTGCGGACAAATAATATCTCCCCACCTTTTAGAAAGTGACGGGATGCTGCCCATTGTTAGTTTGGGCAAGTCATGGTGTGTATTTTTAAAAATCCAAATAGCATTGCATCCCATTTTAACACCAAAAAAGCAGTAGTGACATCTCAGAAAAAGAAAGAATACAGTATCTCATGGGTAAAATTGCACTCCTGTTCTCCTGTGCTGGAGCCACGGAGAGGGAACCCGTATTCCTGGGCCAGCGCTCTCTGCAGGATAGTCTGGGAAGCCAGCTGAGGCTCCCAACTGACCCAGTCCTTCAGAGGTGTCCTTCCTCTCAGCCCTCCAGGCCTTCCCCAAAGCACCCAGGGCCTAGGTCCAGCAGTTACTGTTTCTAAGTGGACAGCAACACCCAGGGGTGAAACTGCAGGACTCCTACAAGGGTCTTGAAGGAAGAAGTGCTTGGGACAACCCAGTGTCCTAGGCACAGAGTGTTTAAGATCTCATTTTTATCTTAAAAGGGGCCGCGGGGTGGGGGTGGGGGGTCCTATTAAAATAAAAGGCAGTGGGCGAATCTGACCTAGCTCTCCTATGCAAGTCTATGGGCATTCCACAGAGCAGCTCACCTTCACCAATTCCAGCAAGACACCAAAACCAGCTGAAAGTGAATGAAGATCAGCAGAGAAGGGGGAAGGGACCAGGAGAGGGAGGGCAGGAGGGAAAGGACAAGTACTGGGGACTGAAAGGGAGCGAACTTATGTTCCATGTTTTTACAATTATGCCAAATCAAATCCTAGTGTCATGCATAACTAAAAAACAAAAAAATTTTCAAATTATAGGTTGATATATAAAAAGAAGTACTTTTGAGCTGTTTTTAACATTTTGTAAAATGTGCATCAGTATCCTATACATATTCACAATTTACAAGTATACATATATGCATTCACCTACTCTTTTTGTTTTGCTCTTCTTTTTAAAGATAAATGAATTGATCCAAGTATTACTCTTATTAATGTACTTTGCATACTGAGCAGTACAGTGACTTTCAATTCCCAACATGCCATGAAATAAAACTAAGGTTGCAAAATCCAGTCAATTCAAAACTCAGCTCCCTCCTGAGCTGCACAGTGGAAACCACTCATATGCCATGTGATATGGAACCTAAAATCTGCTTCCTCGCCATAGCTGTGATCTCTAAGCAAGTCAGCTCACACCTTCACTAAGAATGTGAACAGTGTGGAAGCATTTGCTCAATTAATGGTCTAAAGACCCTCCTTGTAGGTTCTCCTAGAGCCTTTCTTTCAAGATACAGTTAAGTTTCAAAGAAAGAAAGCTTTGCTTGAAGAAGCAAAGCACTGCTCAAAAACACCTGTTCCAGCTCTGCCAGGAGCGGCCACAACAACTGCACAGCAAAGGGAACTAAGAAAAGGTGGCCTTCTCCCCCCAAAGCATTTTCAGTTCCCTGCTCCAATGCTGCCGTCCGGGAAAAAGCATGCAAAGCAGCTGCCATGTTCAGAGGTGCTTTCTGGAGGATACATGATCCCAACGTGCAGACATGGCCTTGTACTCCCAACCAGCTTCCCGTCATTGAAGTCTCTGACCCTGGCCAGCTGCCTCAGTTGTTGCTCTATGATGGCACGCACAGCAGATGAGCAAAGGTGGCAAACAGCATCCGAGTCACAGTCAGGACATCAAGAGTTACGATCACAGGAACTCTGGCTGCTTTACCTGAAAGGTCTTCATTATAGTCCATTTTCTGACTGAAGACCAAGTTGTTCAGCATCCTGTAGGGCCGAGCAGGTGCGGTCACTTTTTCAATCTGAGCCTTCCCTATTATTATGGTACAAGGAGAGTTTGCATGGCCTGTGCTAAACTGATGGTGAACGGGGCCTGTGGGCTTCTGTGGAAAGAGGTGAGAGGGACAAAACAGCAGAACATGAGCACACACTTCAGGCGACCTGAGCAGCAGGCAGGTGTGCACAAGCCACCCACAGGAATCTCCTACCTTGGGAGTGTTGGGTCTTCTCTGTCTTCTGTTCACCTGCCTCTGGGGGCCATGCTTCACAACTTTTGTTTGTGTTTGCTTTGCACCGAGTTTAACTACATCTGCCCACGATTTTGCAACTGTCAGAGAAAAGATGGTGAAACTTTCAAAAACTGGGACTAATTAATGAGAAAAAATGACCTTAAAACATATTCTCCAACCCAACACTAACCAATGAGGTTGGCCTCAGAAGCACCGCTTCTCCTTTTGGAACAAATCATCTGCAAAATGCCATGTTGGCTTCGGCTAATAGAAGTCCTCTTTGAAGACAGTTGGCCACTCTTCCTCCCAGCTTTCTTAGGAGTGTCTTGAGGGGGCTTGTTGCCACCAGAGGCAGCCGAGGCCTTGCCTGATCTGCGTCTTTGATCACCTGGCCCTGCTGCAGTTATTCTGGGACTAGCAGCTGGGAACCCTGTAGACACACTCTGTGCTTTCACTTCCCAGCAGACTCCTGAAGACTCTGTTCCTAGTGACGCAGGCTGTTCCTGATGGGAAGAAATGGTCAAGAAAAACTCTCCCCAAAACATAACATCTCTGTCAGGCCTGCCAAAATGTTTTCAATGAAGAATTTAAGCTGTTAAAATCTCAAAGCACCCAATGTTTAAAGCACTGTCTTACAAGGTTAAGGCAGAGCTGAGTTTGTCCCATTCACTTAGGGAAAGAAAATGGAGACAAAGCAGAAATCCAGTCGGACTTGAGGCATTCCCAGTGGAAAGATGGAGAGACAGCCTGCTGAGTGAGAAGACCCAGCTCCGAGCTCAGTCCTGGCCCAGCCCACTGCAGGTGTCTGGTCATGAGACTGGCCACTGCGAGCCAGGGTAAAACAGGAAGGAGAGAGGTGGGCCTTCCCACTTCTTCTTGTTACTAAGAGAAAGTAAAGCTGGACAGTCCTGGCTACAGTGAGCCACGCAGTCCCACTCCCCAGGGGCTGAAGACAGGGAGGGAAGCAGAGCACCAGTGACAAAAATGCCTACAAAGCTGACTGTGCAAAAGAGACGGATTTACCAAAGATTTTCCTCCTTCCCAGTCAAATGCCCTGACTTTACCTTCAACCCTGAAGAAGATGAAATGATCCTGTGGCTATGAGTCAATGAATCCAGAATCTTTTTAACTGGACATTTGTAGTGTGACCCAGGTGGGTCTGTGGCACAGGTGTATATAGGCACAGGTGTCAGGGGTCTTGAGCTCCAACCCACTGAGCCACCTTACAGCCAATTGGGAGCTGATGTCTACCTTCCCAGACCAAATAAGATAAGTGACTGAGTGCCATCAAAGCTTATTGACTAGGAGACTGCAGGTCTGACTGGCCACTCTGCTTAGAGCAGCACCTGGGCAGGAAGGTGTGACCCTGTGAGCACTGCAGAGAAGGCCACCGACTGTCCAGCCTACCTTGATGATCTTCTTCAGGACAGCTGGACTGTGAGCTGCAAGAGACTTCCTCTTGGCTGGTGTCTCCCCTTTCTTGAGAGGGGTATTAGGAGGTAAGTTTTCATCAAATAATTCAGGTCTTAGACGACCACCAAAAGACACACGCCTTCTCTTCAAGGACAAGTCCTCACTCTTGTCTAGGGAAGGACAGCAGATGTGAAAAGGGCAATGAGTAAACCTCACAGGATGCATGATTATTTCAAACTACTATTAAAATCTAACCAATTGGAACCTGACACCTGGGTTCTTCTAAACCTT
This sequence comes from Spermophilus citellus, assembly GCF_964194105.1. Taxonomy (NCBI): domain Eukaryota; kingdom Metazoa; phylum Chordata; class Mammalia; order Rodentia; family Sciuridae; genus Spermophilus; species Spermophilus citellus. The sequence continues at coordinate 93,499,111 of NC_138195.1, forward strand.
GGTGAAGCCAAAGCTACCCTGGGACTCCCTAAAATACCTCGGGAGGAGCAACTGAGACAGCAAGTGTCTAGTGCACAGTACAGAGCTTTTCTCTAACACTGAAGAGAGTGACCAGTCTGTAGCAGCAGCTGGCACTGGGGCAGAGGGATGATGGAGACAAACACTAACAGTGGCCAGAGAGAACTTTCTAAGACACACATGCTTGGGCCTGACCCACACCTACAAATAGTGAGCAGAATGTGAGCCATAAAAACTTATCTGGGGGGTTCATGTGACCCAGCCCCCCGCCCAACCTCCTGAACCACCCATCAGCACAAATCTCTGACCAAGTGAGGAGTCCCTGTAGGAGGCTCAGTGGACAGACACAGTATATTTTAGACACTCCCCACCCACAGTGGTCCAGCTGCAGCGAGCAGGAAGATGCCGGAGCTCCACTCCTGGTATGAAAGACACTCACTCTGGGACTTTGGGTTGTTAGTTTCCCCACTTGCAATAGGAATCTAAGAACACTTCCTGGACGTTCCTCCCTGTGTCAGTGGCTACAAAGCCCAACACCTAGTCCAGTGCTTATAACACAGTGCTTGGAAGAGACTCTGAGAACAAAGCATTAATCTCTGAGAGCTACCACTATGTTCAGTGATTCTCACAGGGTTTCCAGGGGTTTATTCCAACCTAATGCATAGGATTCAGTAAGCTGTAGTTCAGAACTGAACCCTAAACCAAAAGCAATTATAAATATTCCCCTTCCTATTTTGTGATAGAAGGAAAGAGAACCACATGCTTTTGGGTTACCTATCTCAGGTAGCCTGTGCATACTTCCCTAACTAGTGCACCTTCCCATTGTTGCTTGCTACAATAATCCAGGTCTTTAGACTCATCTATACCTGAAATGGAAACATGCCTTGTCATTGCACCCTCGGGCTTAAGTAGGTTCCTCACCACAAAGCTCATATTTATTGACAGTCTCATTAGTATCTATATATACAGTACATATTAAACTTTGGGGGAAAGTAGATTTATCATTAAACAAACTTACTAATGGAATCACCAAAGTTGCTGATATCAACTGAACTAAGACCAGGTAACCCAGAACAAATCTGTCCAACCGCTGTGCCCAATTTCTCAGGTTTATTGAAGGAATCCTTTTGAATCTTCTTTTCAACTTGAGTGAGATACTGAGTTAAAAAAGGCTGGCTCTGGATTTCTGTGGGCAGCACTTCCATATTTGTAGGAACACTCCTCCTGCTTCTAGAAGAAAGATTTTCTGGCTTTTTGTTGGGGTTGGCAGTGCCTTCAGCTTTGACTGGTGCTTGATTTCTAATTAAAAGCTTCCCAGGAGTACCTGTCACATCAACTGCCTTGACACTGGCACTTTCACTCAGAGTCACACGCAGGTCTTCATTCTTATGTTCCTGAGCAAAACTTGGCAGCTGTGGACACGGCACAGGGGCCTTCTCTCTGGTCATCTTAGAGAGAGGAGTGCTGGAACCCACAAGCCTCTTAGAGGCCTCCACGGGCTCCAAGTCACTTCCCTTCTCAGTCTGGCTGGTCTCTGGTTCTGGGAAAGGGTCTTCCTTCATGGGGGTGCTTCTCCCAGATTTCCGTCTAGGTTGACATGACAGCACCAGCTGAGGCTCCCTCTGCAAACCACCAGTGCTTTCTCTCTCTGCTGTGCCACCACTGTGTGCTCCTGATTTTCTATGGCATTGTACATTCTGTCCTGGTGGGTTGGCATCCAACTCCTCCTTCATCGACTGATAAAGCTTCTTAAAGGGGGATTCGCTTCTCTTGCTGTTGTCAAAGCACTGCGCAGAGGCAACAGACCTTGGTGTTCCACGACTGCTCACTAACGTTACTCTGGGCTTTGCCTTAAAGTCCCCAGAAGAGGTGTCCCCTGCATCTCTGCCATCCTGCCCCTGATGTTCTGAGGACGGAGCGCTAGGTGGTAATGGGTCAGCACCAACCAAGGCAGCACTGCCTCCTGGGATCTCCTTGGCACACTCCACAGGCTTTCCCCAAGCATTTCTTTCCGTGATCTTTGAATGGGCTTTGGAATCTTGCTCTTTCCCATCTTGACAATAAATTTTGAAATAAGAAACAGAAATTCAAGATTTTCTCAATGATTAAAACTTGTAGAATTTAGTATCATAATTGTTTCAAATTGCCTTATAACCTTGCTTTTCCCTTAGTCTATAAATTATTTACTGCCTAAACTCTGTAAGTCTTAAGATATTAATATTTTGATTCAAATAAATTAAAAAAATCACATTAGCCTCCAATCAGGATGAAGTGACAATAATCTATTGAATGACTCAGAATTAAACTGACAACTGAAAATTCAATTTATGTGAACTTGGACTCTACCCTAAACTCAGTAACCCATCAATTACTAGGGAAACGGTGACAGCTCTGCCCAGGCTTGATGGGTCACATGGCACACCTCCTAGAATCTCACACTTGTGCCCCCACTAGCCCTCCCCTTGCCACTGTGCAGTGGTCTGGCCCTGAGGATCCCAGAAGTGAACCCAAGTACAAACCAGGGTCAGCTGAAGAGCCAGCTCTCGAGGCACGCCGCACTGGTCCCTGTGCATTGGGAAAGCAAGAACAATGATTTCAGTGCCTTCCTAAATGTTGGTGGTCATCACAATGAAAATATTCTTTTTTACTAATTATCTTCTTTGCAAAGCTGCTCCTTTGACATTTAGAGACTTTGAGAAGCTAGTGGTCAAGATCCAGACACATCTTAGCTGGCTTTTAAATAAGAGCAAGTGATAGAATAAAAAAACAAACCCCAGGCATAAAATGACTTAACTTAAACCTCAGAAAGATTCTATAACTTCAAGTGATGGCCCAGTATCATATGAGAGAGGAATCAAGCTAAAATCGGGCATCGTCTACACCTATTCACCCACCCCAAGCAGAACTATTGACCACAAGCTTCAGCAGAAATGGGTCCAGGACCTGTGGGTGAACCATGGCCACAAGCATGTTCAGTGCTGTCACCTGAGAGCCCAGGTGAAGGCATAATGGAAGCAACTTAGCCAGGGGCACTGCAGCCTCAGCCTGCATATTAGACTCCCACACACCCTGGCAGCCCAACAGGAAAGAAATAACAAATGACATGTATACAAGCCGCAGAAGCCTGATACTCCAGAGGAAAAGTGTATCACCTAGAATACTAAGAAAATTTCCAAATGCTATTACCAAAGGCAAAGAGTCTAACCGCTTCACTGAGTCCCTTCAAGTTTGATATTTAACACCTTCTAAAACTATCTATGAAAGATGAGTTTTATTTTATTTCCAATCCAAAATGGACCAGAATCTTATGACTAAACAACAAAAATGAACTACTAATAAAATTTAAAATATGTATGATATATATAATCCCATTTTTGTGCAATTTTATTGATAGCCATAAAATCCCTGTCCAATTACTATAATTTTCTCAACATATGCAACTTTAATATTTATTTTAATCACAGGTGACAAGTGATACAGACTGCCAAGAAGTCCAGTCCATAGTTCCATAACTACTTGGCTAACTTCTTTACACCTAATAACAAGTTGGATAACGGCTGGTGTGTGGGATAACCCCCCAAAATAGTTTGCAGCACAGGAGCGGATGAGCTCCCGACTCAATGAGCAACCCCCATCACCAGGCTGTGGCAGAGGTCTTGAGCTTAAGTGCCTATTGCTAACTTCCAAACCCACAACTCCCACCTGGCCCCACATAAAGCTGCTCTTGAGCAGCTTCCCAAAGAGCAGAAAAGACAAATTCTCAGGACACATCCTAGAGCTGCTGCGCCCCACAAAGTCTCCAAGCACTAAGTCTCCAAGCATGTGACCAGAATCGTGCTTAATAAGCTGTGCCCCTGGTGTATCCATTGTGCACTGACAGTCTCAGATAGCCAGGGCTTTTTACATGGCCTATCCCTGGGACTGGCTTCACATCACAACAGGAAGCATCTTGGTTCTCACGATTTTTACATGATTACTTTAGACACACAGATGGATGAGAATAATGAGAGGAAGACAAAAGCTACTATGAGGCAGTGCAGATCCCAAGGTTTATGTCCCTGTGTCAGGGCTGCTCCAACCACAGGCTTCCAGGAAGAGCACATCATACTAGAAGAGAAGTTCTGGCCAAAAGCATAAGACAATGCAGTACCCTCCTTCTGAATCACAAAGAAACAGTTTTAGATTATTTCACTGTGTCTAAGGTTCAACTTGTTTTCGTATCTTATTTTTCTGCTATAGCCAGAAAGCCATCCTCGCTGATTTAAAGTAAAAAAAATCATTTGTCAAAATGCCTCTAAATGATTTCCTATCATCAAAGAAGAATCAGAGCCCAAATCCAAATGGTCCTTCCCATCACCTGTTCACGAGTCCTCCCAGGACTTTCGGTTGACTTGCTGCCATTCTGTCGACTTTCATCTTCATACCTACAGCACAGGGAAGGATGGCAGAGTTAGTCTGGGATTCACACCCTCTAGCTGAAGCCTCCATATTGGGTCATGTGCAAGAAAAAACTTCAGGCTCTGTTCGGAACATGACCTTCTACACTGAAATGAACTTAGAGCTGGAAAAGTGTTTTCCACTAGAAACTTGAATCAATTTTCTCAGGTTTCTTTTGGAACACTGTTGTCAGAGGTGGGAACCCAGATTAACTCCTACTGACTGGCCTGGGAATGGCTAGACAATCTCTCTGAGCACCTCTGTGTGAATGCCCACTGAATAGAAGCAGAACCGGCTTCCTCTCCCCCACACTCCTGGAAGCCAGTGAACAGCATGAAGCACACCTCCAGCAATCCGGAGGTAACTCGCTCTTCACTCACCATGGAGTGACACACTTCAGGTGAACATAAAGCTGTGACTTCACTTCAGGAAACTGCAGGGCTGTTTCAGCACACCATGATCATCTACTCCCACTTACTCTGTGCCTAGGATCTTAGTGGGGCTCCATAATTGTTGTGACTGATCTGAGATCAAATCCATGGAAGCAATCCATTATTCTACAGGATTTTTGAAAGAGCCTGATTTGAATTTTGATCCTACCCAGATTGAAAGTCTTTAGGTATCTGGAATGGTTTCTTATGGTATCAGAGGGCTGAATCAAATCCTTTTCCCTAAGGCCTGTTTTCTATTCTTCGTTAGAGATCTCTAATCATCTCAACTGATCTCCATTTAACAGTATTTTCTTTGGGGAAAATAGTGCTGGTCTCCATTCCAGATCAAATACTTCCTACCTAGAAGTCTACATTCAATAAGAATGTCCTTTAAAATTGCACATAGAGACAAAGGACATTTTATCATGATACAAAGTTCAATCCATCCAGAAGACATTCCAATTAAAACAAGTCACTTGACAGTAGGTTCAAAGAGGCCATACCAATGATGGAAAGTTAAGATTAAAGGGGTGGAAAAAACTACACTGTGTAAGCACTAATCAGAAAGAAATTAATTTATCTACAATTATTATCCAAAAGAAATATCGGTAAAAGGTAGAGGAAGTTTATAAGTGACAGAGTTCTGTGCCAGAGCTCTGATGACAGCCAAATGTATTGTTCAGGGTCAGCTCCAGGGGGACTTTTGTATGCCATTATATGCCATTTGGAGGCTTCCAAACATGGTGAAAACCAAAAAGGCTAAAAAGTGGAATAAATGAACCCTCAGAAGGTGATTTCAACATCTTAGAGTAATTGATAAATAGGGTAATAATTCAAAATAGAGGATTTGAATCTAATCTATCAATTTAGATAGAACACAGCATTCAGTAGCTATATAATACACTGTTTTCAAATACACAGACTTAGTGAGAAATTAACCATATCTGATCATAAAGAAAGCCTCAACATATTTCAAAAAGAGAATCACCTCCCCTCCACACTCCTGGAATGAGCTGTTGTATTTACACTTGAATCTTCTGTTATGATGCATGCTGTGCACATTTTTAAATCAAATATTTATGCAATGAGGGGGAACAACAGAGACACCCAACATGCTAGAGGGCCCCACAGAGCAGCAGCCAGACGCACAACCGCTGTATTCCTTCACTGTTAGGGAGCATCTAGAAGACAGACATCTCTAGTGCCTGGAGATCATGGTCAAGCAGCAAAACTCCAAAGACAGATGTGTTCTACCACCATGGTGACTTTCTTGGAAAAAGAAGTAGTGACCAGAGAGAGCACAGAAGAACTTCTGGAAATCTCCTAAGACATGGGTGGTGTATTAAGTCTGCTAGGACTGCCATAATGAGTCACCATAAGGGTGTCTTCAACAGAACTTTGCTGCTCTCAGCCATGGAGGCTGGAAGGCCAAGACCAAGGGTTCTAGAGGCTGGCTTCCTCTGCCCTTCCTCGGCTCCTACTGGCTGCCCTCCTGCTCTGGCCTCTTCACAGACTTGCCCTCTGGACTTGCCCTCTGGTGTCTGCATCCTAGGCCCACCCAAGGGCCTCAGTGTAACTTCTCTTTAAAGCCCTCTCTCACACACTCTAAGGTACTCAGGGTTAGGAATTCAAAATACAGGTGCCAAGGGAGCACAGTTCAGTCCATCCAGGTAGTAACCAATCGCAAGAGTGTTCATCTTGCTTTGTAGCTATCTATGAATGCATTCTGCTTAAAATAAAAAGCAACTAAAAAAGCACAGTTTCATAACATTCACAAGAAAATAACAGCCTCCTTTAAGATGAGTTTACCTATCTTCCACCTATTGTGCGCTCTCGAATGCTGGAATTCCATCTTATCTGGGTCCAGTGTCACTCCTAGAGACCTATGCTTCTAGATTATCAAGACTGCAAGTGAAGCCTGAAGCCCTTCCAGGTCACCACCATCAGGAGGAATCACAGCCGAATAGCACTGTCCACAGTTAATCAGAGCAGGCCATTTGTTGTTAGCTGAACTAATTTCTACCTACCTGAAAGAACGGTCAATAATAGTTATTATATCTCCATGCTTTAGCGGTACGGGTTCTTGAATAGCAGACCCATTTACTTGTGTTGGATTAGTGGAACTGAAGTTACACAATATTGCCTACAAGTGTAAAAAAAAAAGGGGGGGAAAATATGTAATTAATGACAAGATAAAAAAGCAAATTAAAGTTTCAAAAATCAACTTCCAAAAACCCACTCACTTACCTTCTGTTCCTTGATTTCAATTTTGCAATGTTGTTTTGACACTACAGGAAGCTGGATACGAATGTCACATTCGGTACCCCTTAATATAAAAGAGTTAAGATTTTTTTTGGTTGTTGTAACTCCTTAAAAATTCATCCCAAATTGTCAAAACAAAACAGAATTGGACTAATGTGCTTGATCTATAAATGTAATGACCAGGAATAACCAAAAAAAAAAAACATAAAACAATGCAGTGCAAATGGTCTTCATATTTTGCAAAAAGTTTTTACAAATGTTGAATAAAAAGCTATTTGAAATCTTTAAAACTTAGAGTACTTAATTTTTTTGGTGGGGGGTGGGGGGGTACCAGGGGAACTTCACCACTGAGCCACATCTCCAGCTCTATTTTGTATTTTATTTAGAGACAGGGTCTCACAGAGTTGCTTAGTGCCTAGCTTTTGCTGAGGCTGGCTTTGAACTCACCATCCTCCTGCCTCAGCCTCCCAAGCCACTGGGATTAGAGGCATGTGCCACCAAGCCCAGTAGAGCATTTAATTAGAACTGAAAAATACTACAATACAAATTTAATTACCCTTTAAAAAAATAGCTATGCTTATAAGACTTTAATGCTTTGTGTTTTTAAGTAGTTTATGTATGATTAAAGATTTAACCAACCCCAAAGTTCAGTATTTCCTGCTAGCAACCCCCTGTGCTTCAGCTTCTTCATATACAGAAAGGTTACTTTAGTGTCCAGGTCAGTGTTGTTCAAACAATGCACGTGTCACCCTGTGCCTGGCACACAGTCATGTCAAGTGTGAGCTCTTCACCGCTGTTTTAAAACTACACCTTACTAACAGATTCAAAAGTCTCCTAACATCAAAAATTCTGATAGGCCAGCAACAAAAAACAATATCTAGAATCAACTGTCTGTGCACAGAAAGCTGACATGGTGGCAGAGCACAGAAGGAAACCCTAAATGCCCAGTGCTGGGGAGCCTCTGGTACTGCACTCCCTCTGGGGTTTTAGGAGTGGACAGACTTTTATTTCCTGTAGGGGCTCCACATGAACCTCCAGGCTCAGCACAGCTGCATCTATCACAGCACTTATGTACTGCTCTAAAATAATAAAAACCTGCAAAATCTATGCTGCAGTACTATTTATAATAACCAAAATAAATGCCATTCAAGACTGGACTTCTTTTTTTTTCTTTTGAAGAGAAAGGAAATTAGGCAAAGTGACAGCTTCTTTAAAAATCAAGAAGAGAATTTGAATTTTAGGTACCAGAACATTGCAGCAAAGAAGAACTTTTTCATTAGAACTGGGTTTTGTTGGCAGAACCCATTAGTGCTTCTTTTTTTTAGCTGTTGATGGACCTTTATTTTATTCATTTATTTATATGCTGTGCTGAGAATTGATTCCAGTGCCTTACACATGCTAGGCAAGCGCTCTACCACTGAGCCCCAGCCCCAACCCTAGTGTTTCTTAATGTCAACACTGCTGTTGACATTTTGGGCCAGAGAAGCCTTCAAGGTTGGGCTGTCTTGTGCATTGCTGAGTGTTTCCTAGTAACCCTGCCCTCTGCCACACACCTCTCCAGAAGTGACATGGAAAAATGTCCCCATACCTTGCCCAATGGCCCCTGAAAGGTAAAATGGTGTTGTTTCTCAAGAACCACTATTATTCACTGATTTTAAATCCAAATCTCCAGCATATCTTTCTACTAGACATGTACTCATGGTATAGATTGATCACCTCTCATGTGCCAGACTCTACACCTTGTTCTGGGTGCATAACTATTAAGACAGCCCTTGCCCTTGGGGCCCAGACTTCCAGGAGAAACAAACCAAAAACACTTATCACCCATGTGGTAATGCTAGGAAAAACATGTGCTCATTAAAGGCTGGCTTCCAGTAACAATTTAAATGGATACTTGAAAGACAGAAAGGAATCACTCAAGCACAAGAGTAGGGGGAATAATGCAGCCATCAAGTTCAAACTTTTAAAAATACCAACACAAGTAAGAGGTTGGAATGCCTCAGGAAGATGGTGAGAGATGAAGGAATCCAGAGGATGGGGTGATGCCAGAATGCAGGACAGGGACCAGACAGTGGGAGGTGACCTTATCACACACCTAGAGGACACCTTAGAGGGTGAGGGGGTGCCATTAGTAACTGTGTACATCGTTCCGGGACCAGGGATATTACTGCACCCAAAGAGAGAGCCAACCGCTGAGGGGTTTCAGAGCACAGCAGCAGGTGTGGGGGGAGGCTTTCCTTCCGGTTTTTATTTTTCGAAACAGAGCAGCAGCCCAGTGAATGCTGAGGTCCAGAGCAGCCAGGTCGTGTCTACTGGGGAGGGACAGTGTCTTTTAAAGACAGGCGGGTTTAAGAATCATCTACACCTCTCTGCACTGCAAAATATGTATCAAACCAACTGCAAAATCTGTTTGATCAAAAATGCGCATAACGCATGTCAATCACACAGCACTTGTACCAAGGATGTAGTCAACCTTTCCCTAGCAGATCAGCACGGTCGAGCAGCTATCACGTCCGGGAAGCGCAGCGATCCTGCGCGCGGGAGCCGCGAGCCCTCCACCCGCCCAGGCCGGCGCGCTCACCTTCCGAACAAGCAGCTACTGAGGCTCAGCGGGAAGTGGGCTCCGTCCGCCCCGCTCCTCTTGATGGTCACCAGGCGCCCCGCGGGCCGCATTCTACCCTATCTGTGAGCCGGGTCGCAGGACCCAGGATTCCGACTGCACCTGCGAAGTTCGCCGCGCTCCCTGCAGAAGAGGTGGGTGCTACCGGCCGCGGCTCAGAGTGGCCTACAGCGTGGCGGCGACACCCAGGGCCCAACCCCGAGGTCCGCGGCCAAGACGTCGGCGCCGGCAGCCGCGGCTCCGGCCCCAGCCACCCGAGCCCGGCCTGCTCACCTAGCGCCGTCTGCGCCGCCCGCAGTGCGCGGCAGGGGAGCGGGACGCGAGCGGTGTCCACGCGCCCCCGCGCCGCCCCACTGCCGCCCGCCGCCGCCGCCCGCCGCCGCCCGCCGCGTCCGGTGTCCTGGCTACTCCGCGCCAGGGCCCGCCGCGTCGCCAATTCAAACCCAAACGGCGGTTCAAATTGTGGCGCTAAAGGCCACGATTGGGCGAGGAGGCGCGGCGCGGAGCCAATGGGAAGGGCGAGGGCAGCGTGGGCGGGGCCGAGGGCGGAAAAGCCGGGCTCCTCTCCCGCACGCCGGCAGGGCAGGTAAAATGGCCCAGCCCGGCAGCACCCTGCACCCCAAGTGCGGAAATGGGACGTGACCCCGTCACCGAGAGAACCCCCTCCTGCCTTCTTTTAATTTAAGGGCCAAACACAAGCGTCGCCATGTGTCACTAATTGCTGGAAGACTTAAATTTTTAAAAAATTAAAAACCTGTCTCCCCGGTTTCTCCATCTCACCAAACACAGTCAGTCATCTTGAGGAGTTTCCTGTGTCTTTTCCAGTTGTACGCGTTTCACTGTCTTTTAAAAACGCGGGAGCAACGTGATGTACAGCGTTCCATGGTGCGGGTTCTCTGCTAAGTGCAGAGGGTACTTCTAATTGCACAATATCCTCCCTGTTTATCTTCTGCTCGGTGGCGACTGACTATTCAGTTTCAAGAACCCAAGATTTATTTTAATCATTTCTATCTCCACACATTTAGGGTTAGAGTGCTTAGCTGTTAGAAAAAGTTCAGTTAAGACACCTTGTGCACGACCACACGCATGAACCTGTCTTTGGTGACTCCTCCAGGTATGGCCACCCGCTGCCCTGACCCTGGCCCTGACCCTGGCTTCCGGGATCCGGGGCCCAGTGCACACACCCGTGGGACCATTCAGGGGCGTATGGAATCAAACCTGGCGCCTAGAGGCCCTGGCTGTTGTTCACCCTTTCCACCACCTTCCTCTAAGGAGCAGGTGGAGTCTGCAGAATGCTTAAGCCCTTGGAGAATCAAAGGTCTGTCTTCCATCGGGCCTGGCAGTACAGAGATTTGTGAAAATATGAAAAGATGCTGCTCTTTTTACTAGAGTTGTTTTTGGTTTGTTTGTTTGGGGTTTTGTTTGGAATGGGGTAATATAGATTTTTTTTTCATAGAAATAAGTCATGTTCACATAAAGTGGGTTCATCATTTACTTAAAAATAAATTAATGAAACATTATTTAAATTCCTGTTTTAATTTCAAATCTAGTAATTATAGATAGACAAGACCCACATCCAATTTTAGGAGTGAAAAGGGGGCACAAAACCCAAGGGTTTGAGCCCTCTGTTCAGGCAGCGACCAGGGAGCTGGCCTGTGGGGTTTGACAACCCTCTGGTTCACATGCAGCCACATCTATATCAGATGGGCAGACAGGTGCAGTTGAATTAAACATTAGTTTTTATCTCCCCCCCCCCCATTCAACAATCAAACTTAAAATACTGCTTTTTTCTCTAATTGCTTTCAGCTCTTCCATCCTCAGAGGCAACCTAATTACAGCAGAAAGGGTAGAATGTCACTAATCTCTGGAAAGTCGTAGAGTACACACCAGCTACTTTTCAGAGAGCAGGAAATGAAAGACCTGGGAATGGTCAGAGCTGTGGTCTCAAGATCTGTGGGGGGGCCTGTCTCTGTGACAGACTTTTGAGGTGGTGCTTTCTGTTGAATTTGAAGCTTGCCCCACAGCCCACCATTTAATTACAAAACATAGATTTCACTGCTATAAGGAGAATCTCACAGGTCCTTTTATAAGGCTGGCTTCTGGCTCTGCAGTCCCTCCAGCATTATCAGTCCCAGGACTAGAGACCCTGTAGTTAGAGACCCCAGGACCCAGGATGACTGGAAAAGCCTCCCAGGGGCCATGTGGACCTGAGCGTTTCAGGGATTAATTTCCATAGCTTCACAGTGCACAGGCACTCACGCCCAAACCATATCAGCCAGAGGGACATCTCCAGGGAGTCCCCTGCCCCTGCGCGCCCTCACTTCTCCCAGGGCCTATCTCACCTGCCAGAGTCTGAGAGTGGGCAGTGCCCTGGGGGGCTGGCAAAGGGACCGCTCCACATTTCCCTTAACCCTGTACCGGTCCATCTGACTCCAGGGCTGATTCCGAAAGGTGTTGAGTTTATATTTGATACATATTTATTAAAGTTTGAAGATATTCATGTTGCTTGATCAACTATTTTAGTAAATATTACATGTAAATATGTGTACATAATATATATGAAGAGAGAGAGGAAGAGATAAGTAGAATGGGAGTGAATAAAAGATTTAAGCATACAAGAACATGAATTGCTTTATAGTAAAATTAATAGAAACACAGTTTCCAAGAGCAAAGAAACTCGACAGAGAAATGCCTCTGAAGCCTCTTATCACTCTGGGTGGGTCCCCCAGGCGGCCCCTCCTTACTATCAGGGGAGCTGCTAACTCTGGCTGTATCCCTGTTGCTTTGTGAATTTCCTTCATGAACTTCACTGGAGGCTCCTTCCTGCATCGCCATTTATAGTGCAGGGGTCTGGTCAGGGGCAAGGAGTACCTTCTAAATTCCTGGATCCGAGAGCAGAAGGAGGAAGCACAGGGTGGGATTCTCCTGGCCCCACTCCTGGGCAGTCTGGGCCCAAAGAAGTGTCCCCTAACAAATGTAGTCAGCTCAGACAAGGTCTCACCCCAACACTGCAAGAACAGTGAGTGACCCTGCTCCTAGCCGACTGCAAACCAGGGATCCTTGTCATCTCCAGTCCCTACCTGGGCCTGAGACCCTCAAGTGGCTGCAGATAGGGACCTCTGCAGCAATCAGTGGAGCACAGGGCATCCTGAACTTTGCTTCCCAGTCTCCTAGTCACTATCAGTGGGCTCCTCCAAGCCTTTCAGTCAGTGGGGACAGAGACCTTAATGTGGGGGTGTGAGTTTGGGTCATATATCAACCTGCTGGCCGGGGAAGAGCAGGGCTGGGTTCTTCTGAGATGAGGCCAGGGGAGAGGGCAACTGTGTCACTGAGATCCCCTGTCAGTCCCAAAGATAGGGAGCCAACAATACAAAGCAGCACCTGCCAGGGCTCAATCTTGACCCCAACTGCAGTCGGCCGTGACCAGGGCAGGGCCAGGGCCCCAGGTCAGAAATGGGCTCCTCCCTGCACTTGTGTTCCACTGGTGGAGTGAGAGCGTTGTTAGGAAGCACTCGACACAGCAGCACCATTTTAAAATGCACCCTCCACCTTGGAACAGCAGTCACCCAGGGTGGGCCACTCCGACCCAGCCCTACCTAAACTCCAGACAACACTCATCTTCACACTTGAAGGGAGTTATTATCTGGGTCTGCAATCCTAAACAGCAGCTGGTTCTGCATAGAGCAGTGACCACCACAAAGAAGGAAGGTGGTGAGCACAGGACCTTCCCCCACCGCCCCCTGACTGGGGCCTAACCACAGAAATCCCCCCCACGCCCCTGTAACTACCCTAGGCTGTAAGCAGAAGACAGGTTCCAGCCACGGCTGGGCCCTTCCTGCAGGTGTGTGCCCGTACACCTGTGTTCCTGTTGAGCCCTCTCCCTTCGCTCTACTTCCTTCGTTGGGTTCTTCACTTGCAAGGGTCTGCAGGATCGCCCTCCCTAATACCCCATCTCTGGCCCCACTCTGGGCCTGACCCTACATACCTGGCTGTCTGGGAGGCGGCCTCCATCAGGGCAACTTGCCCCAGCACAGGAGGGACACGCCTTTTCCTCCCCTCAAATTCTGTTAGCACTTCCCTGTTCCTCATGACCCAACTCTGAAGACGCTGTGACCTAACCCACTGCTGACCTCTGGGAGCCCTGCAGGATGATCTCCACAGACAGTGTGAGCTCGGCAGAGTCCCACCAGGGCATGGGACTCCTGGGCTCACATCCTTCAGGGCTTCTAATTGCTGTTTGAACAGAGTCCAGACTCCTGCCAGACCCTCTGAGGGACATGTGCCTCCTGCCTCCTGCCTCCTGGATCCTCTTGATCTCTCAGTCCACTCTGTGAGCTCAGACCCCCAGGGCTTCCTCCTTCCTGGAAGATACCAGCTCCCTGTAGGCTCAGGCTGACTCTGCTCTTCCTGCCTCCTGGGGAGAAGAGGAGCTGAGCCCTGCAGGCTGGGTGGGCCACTCCTGGAACAGGTAGAGACTCCAGGAGAAGAGTCACCCTGGCTGTGCCCTCACCAGTGCAGACTGCTGCAGCCAGGGGGCTTCTGTGTGAGCCCGAGTGCCCACATGGGACCAAACTGCCTGGAGAAAGGGGGCTCTGACCTTAACTAACTCTCTGAGTTCAGAAAAGGAGACAAACAAAGCATGACACTGAAAATATAAATGAGGTTTTGAGACTTTTAAAACTTTTTTTTTTAAAGCTGATACTCTATGTTTTCATTATAGAATATTTGGAAAATACACAATGGGGAAGCTAAAAAGGTCACCCAAAGATGCCAAAAAATGGAATTGTGTTTTTTAATGTATATTTCCAGAAGAAAGCATCACACAGTGTGTACACATACTCTGTCTCTATCCTCAGTTTTCATGAATTTATACACCAACATTTTCTCATTCATTCTTGGTGACTGTCATCTTGGAACCCTCCCCTACGCCCCTGTGTTTGAACGTTCAGGTTTTTCATCTGGTACATTATTATAAGAAGTCATGCTATGAAGAACATATGGAGAAAAGCCTTGTTTTAATATTACAAATTATGTTAAGTGTAGACCTCCCAACATCCAGCTTCTGCATCAAGTAGCATTTGTTTCATATCAAATGACTACTTTTCTGAAGAATTGTGACATTCCACCAACTATTTTATCACCAGTGCTTTGGGTCCTTGTGTTAAATTTCTTTTCTAATTTGATAAGGCAAAGATAGATCATCATTTCAATTCCTATTTTAAAGTGAACAGTGAGGTTGAACACTTTTCCCAGTCTTTTGCCTAATAGCAGTTAATGTCTTAGAATTTTCCTTATCAATTTATTAAACAAGTACATCAATCCTTTTCCTGCAGACTGAGTAGAGTTTTTAAAAAGTCATCCAGCCAAGAAATATTGAAAACCACAGTCCTGGAGTTCTTGGGGAAACAGTATAGGATTAAGAACTCTACAGCTCTTCTAGAAAAATTCCATGTGTGACTCATCACCATGGTTTGGATGTGGATTGTCTCTCAAAAGCACGTGCTGAAGGCCTGGCCCAGCCCCTGGTGCTATTGGGAGACGGTAGAACCTTTAGGAGGCGGGGCCTGATGGAAGGAGGTTATGCTGTTGGGGGCCTATCCTCAAAAGGGATATAGGGCCCTGGCTCCGCTTCTGTGTCTTTTTGCTTCCCAGCCACCAAGAGTGAACAGGCCTCCTCCACAAGCACTCTGCTGTGATACACTGTGCTTCCACAGGCCCCAAACAACACAGCCATGTGACCATGGACTGAAGCTCTGAGCCAAAATAAACCTTCCTTCTTTACAAGTTGTTTATGTTAGGTATTTTGTCACAGCAATGGAAAGGTGACTGACACTAAAAATACCTGGTGGGAACAAAGAAGGGAGGAATGAGATCGAAAGAGCCCTCTTCAAAGATAATCCAAAAGCCAATGGCAGACCTCCAAAAACAGGGTCACTGAGTGTAAAACAAAGAAGTAAAATGAAAATCCAGTTAGAAAGGACAGACACACTCAATCTACTGC
Source organism: Spermophilus citellus (assembly GCF_964194105.1). Lineage (NCBI taxonomy): Eukaryota > Metazoa > Chordata > Mammalia > Rodentia > Sciuridae > Spermophilus > Spermophilus citellus. The sequence goes on from NC_138195.1 coordinate 93,514,880, forward strand.
AGGAACAGGAAGAGTGACATTAATAAAACTGCACACAAGACATGATAGCACATAGAGATACTTCAAAGATGTGGATGGAATTACAGAAATAAAATTATATTTATATGTGATTAATCATCTAATATGAAAGGTCATACTTTGCACTACCAAATGTTTGAATAACTAAAGACTTGGAACTCCCAAGGTGACTCTTCATGATCTTGGCTCCTGTTGGGAGCACCTCACACATCCTCCCTCTGCAGAGTGAGGGAGCTCAAAAACTGATTTTCCCCATCTGATTCTTGCAAAGTAATTAAGGAGATCGGTAAAGCTGAATTCAGAGATTGGCTTGAGGATAGAACTCCAACTGATCAATATTCTAATCATTTAAACAGATAAGTTTCTATATTATAATAATTTTTTTTTCATTTCAACTCATTTGTTTTTCTTGCTGATGATTCCACCCAGGACCTCACACAGGTTAGGCAAGCCCTCTACCACTGAGCTACACCCACAGCCCTATTTCATCCAGTAGTTTAAGGATGATTCATGACTAAATGAACCCATGGGCCAAGATAAGGTAAGGTACTACATAAGGGAGGCAGAGGAAGGCAGGAAAAGAATGAGTAAAAAGCCCAGGAGGGCTGGGGTTGTGGCTCAGTGGTAGAGCACTTGCCTACCATGTGTGAAGCACTGGGTTCAATTTTCAGCACCACATATAAATAAAGTTCATTGACAACTAAGAAAAAAAAAAGCCCAAGAGAGTGTGGGGTCTTTAGATCACACAGGGGCTTGGAGGGGAAAAAAAAATACACACACACACACACACACACACACACACACACATTCCCTGTACTAAAAACTTCTCATTAGAGGGATTTTACTGACTTGGAAACTGAAGCACATAGAAATTTCATATATGCAGTAGGTGGGTGTTTGTTTCTATTCTGTTTGTAAACATATAATTAACCTCTTTTCCTAATTCATTATGAGATGGGAAAGAACAAGATTGCAACACCCTTTCGGGGGAAAAAAAAATGCTTCAGGAAGGCCTCTGGCACCTGTCAGGAAAGTCAAAGGAGATGGAACTGTCTTGCTGGCTCAGAAGAACATGTCACCAGGAAAATATCTTTGGTTCATTCTCAAAATGTCCTGGGAATGACAGCAAAAATGCAGCTGAGACCACTGCAGGGGTTGTAAAGAAAGTCCAGCATAGTGTTAGGGAGCTAGAGTAAAGAACAGGGCCTTTTCCCTATAAAGAATGCCTGGAGAATGGCGGGGCTGGGGGTGTCTTTCTTTAGAAAACATTATGAGCAATGAAAAAAGAGTTAGATTGGAATCACAGGTTTATAGAAAATCAGAATCACAAACAAGGCAACAGAAAAATAAAGGGCTGGTGGTTCAAACAAGGAGGCATCACCATTGGAGTCAAGTCAGTCACGACCCAAATCTGGTGGAGGCATCCACACTGAGGCAGGACCCACTGCATGTAAACAAGAGACTCACCAGGGGGGACCTTGCATGAAGCAGACACGTGCAGGTTAAAGCAGAAGATCTCCACCTCAAGGGAAACATACATAGAGAAAATTGGAGCTAGTTTTTAGTGCAGAAAGCTAGCTTGCTCTTATTATTTTTCCTCCTTGCAGTCATACTAATTCATTGTTCTAGAACTGGAGCATTTGGTTTTGACCAATATTTTGCTGCTTTAAGTAATCATTTTCTTTTTTAGGCATAAAGATTTACTCTCAAGAAGAACAATTTCCCTTACATCTAGGAAGCTAAACCACCTAGCTTAGTTAGATAGACATGAACCTGAATTATTCACGCTCAGTACTGTACAAAGTAAGACACTAAGTTTGGTCCCCATGTCTAAGAAAATACACATATTGTATATTTTGTTTTCTTACAGGAGACAATGTGTTTGCAAGCTCAGAGTGCCACAAAGGAGCCATCCAATAAAGTTTCTGCAAGCCATTTGCTAAGAAACTTTATGAAAGAAAATGAAAATATCTTGAAAAGCCCCAGGATCCTCAGTAAAGCAGCAGCTGTGGAGTCAAACTCCAGATCTCATGACAGAGCCTCCCAAGCAGCACTCAGGGCCAACAAGTTTAGGTTTCGGGAGCTGAGAAATGCAGAGATGCCAACTGAGGGCAGGGTGCAGAAACAAGAGCAGCCACTGCTGAGAACATTAGAGGAAGACATCTGGGCAGACACAGCTGGGAGGAAGCCAAGAGAGATGGAGGTAGGCAAAGAACTTCAGAAACATGAGGAAGCACTGAATCCAAAGAAAATCCCCAAAAGGTGATAGCTGTGAGGAATAATGGACTGTGGGCAGAAGTGTGAGCCCAAGGTCCACCTGGGAGTTCCTGAGCGGCTGCACCAGGCTCCCCCACAGAAGACCCAGCAGATGGCACAGGGCTGTCTACACCCGACTGTGTAGGAGAACCCACGGGGAGGAGGGTGAAACCACAGAAGCCCTGTGATCTTCACAGTCAGAAGTAGCCCACACCCACCATGCAGGGGGAGGGGCTCAGGGCACTTCTGGGAAGAAGAGCTCCCAGGGGTCAGGAAATTGACAGCAGGGTCAGAGCCATGCCCTAGGTATTGATAAAGGCATTGAGGGTCTTAAGGAAGCTCCAAAGCAGAAAATGGAACTGGAACAGAGGCTGTCCAAGAACCCCCAAGGAAAAGGCCCACCCAAGACCCCAGGTAGCTTTGAAGAGATCTATCAAATGCCAGGACACTGTGAGAAATGATGCTTATGGCCTGCTGAGCACAGCTCTCCCGGCTGACGTTTGAGGAAGAACTCAACTCTCCCTCACTGGGAAACTCTTCAATGTTTGCCCTCATCCTTTGACCAGTTCTTCCCCTGTCAGTCCTGGAGGCTCTTTCTCGAGATCTGCACTTATTCCCAGGTGAAGGCACACCTCTGAAGCTTTACGTTCAGGTCCCAGGCATATTTGCACAGATGTGGAGAACACCTATCTCCAATGACATGTACCAACTTTGTACCTGTGTCCATTGCCCTACTTGGACTGCCCTAACCTCACAGCAGCCATTCCTCAAAGAGAGCCAGGCCTGGCTGTTCTGTCAGGGACACTCTGGCCTCTTCCTTGTCACCCACCAGCAGCCATGAAGACTCCCAACTCACAGTGATGGGCTTCTGCAGGGTTTCTCACCCGGCGCCCTCCATGGGCTCCAGCTCTGGCTGTCCAGAGGCCCAGACTGCTTCTGTAAGAAGTAGTTTTCTCCAGGTACAAGTTCCCAGCTTGGTCACATTTTCTGTGTTCCTTCCCCCTTAGGGGAAGCAGACAGGAACCAAGGGCTGGTGGAAAGTTGACTGGGGGCCGGGCGGGGTGCAGACACGTCCTGGCATTGATGAGAGAAGCAAAGATGGTCTCTCATGTGGTGAGTAATGTTGAGGCTGAGGAAGGACCACCAGGAGGGGACAGGAGGGGACTCGAGACCAGGGCTGTGACCACAGCTCAGCATGGATGTGTGAACACACCGCTCTGTGAATGGGCCTCCTGAAAAGGCAGAGGAGAGTTCACCAGCCCCCTGATAGTGTGTGGTGTGGGGTTCTCCTTCCTTCTTTCTTGGAGTGCAGCTCCCAGTGGGGAGGGGCGAAGGGCGCACGGTGTCTTCTGAAGACCATCTTCAGCCAATCAGGATTGAAAATCCCTTTCTCTGCATCGCAAGGTTTTTATCAAGCCATTTTAACATTTTCGTTTGATTTTTAAAAGCGCATTTAACTACATACATATAAACATTAGTTTCAAAGCTCTATTGGAGAAAAAAAAACTACCATAGAGTTGTAAATACACACAGCCTTAAGGAAATGTGGGGGCAGAAAGCACCCCAAGAGATCTGGGAGACAGCGCCCTCTTTCTCAGCGACAAGCCCCGCGCGGGGTCGCCTTCCGAACGGGCGGGTGCAGAGGCTCAACGACAGGGGGAGCGTGGTCCCCGCTGGGTTGAGCGGAAACCTGTGGTCCCGCGGGTCCCCTCTTGGGCCTGGGCGCGAGTGCTTTGTCTAAGGAGGGCGGGTTCCAAGTTTCCAAGCTGCGGAGCTCCCCCTCCCAGCAAGACCTGCGCCCGGGCGGCCAGGATCGCGGCAAGTGAAGGAGTTCAGCGACCTTCAGCCACTCAGGAGCCCCGCGGACGCCGCCGGGGGTCCGCCTCCCGCGCCACCCGAGCCCGAGCACAGCCGGGACCGCAGTGCCCGCCGCCCGGGCCGCCGCCGCAGCCTAAGCCGGGCTCACTCGCCCGGCCTCCCGCCAGATCCAATGCCCAGGGCGCTCGGGAAGCTGCCCGGATAAGAGCCCTTCACTCTCTTGATTCCGGAGGGTGCGCGGGGGTGGGGGAGGGGGGGTGGGTAAGCAGCATTATCGAAGTACATTTTGAATACATGCACTTTTAGTCTTCCAATTATATCTCAATAAAGTTGCTTTAAAAATATCCCAGACGTGCTTTCGGACACCTTTGGGAACGCAGGAGGGTTCGAGCCTAGCCTTTCATCTGTTGGAACAGAGGACATGTCTCTGCAAAGCTGAGATGCTCATTCCGAACTGTCCTCTTAATGTTTGAGTTTTTTTTTTTTTTTTTAATTCTTCACCAATAGAGACCTTAATTTCCCTCCACTGACTGGCTCAAGGATGTTAATCTCGTTCTCATCTTATCCTTCTGCATGCAGTTCTCTTATCTGCCCGCCTGCCTATGTGATCTGGGGCTCTATCTCCATTAACATTTTAATTTACATTTATGTTATTTGACAACTGTTTTAGTAAAATTTGTGTGTATGAAATTTTTGTGTGTGATTTCGAAAGGGAGAGAGAGAGGAAAGAAGGAAGGGATAAGAAAGAAATTGTGATAAGTAGGTTGCATGTGAATAAATGATAGCAGTCTTATAAGCTCCCAGTTATTTGAATGACTTGAGGATAAAATATGGTGGGAGAGTAGAGTAGAAATACAAGTCTATCTACTGTATGCCCAGATCAAAATATCACATTGTACTCTCCAAAACACACACAATTATTTGTTACAGGAAGGGAAGGCTTGATTCACTTCTGGGTCCTAGGGGTCAGGCCACACAGTAGCCTGGAGAAAGTTCCAAAGGATGCTTTAGGCTAGAAGAGCAATCTAGTGGATGCTATGGTCCAAGGCAAATTTACATGCCATGTTAAAATAATTTAACGCATTGGTTCATAATATTTGTTGGGATATATTTATATATATTTAAAGGAGAGTAGACCTGTGCTAGGTGGGAAAACCTCCCATTCTATGTGGAATTGAATTTTCAGACCCTCTTATCAGTCTGGGTGGGTGTCCCTGCCTGCCCTGGCCCTCCCTATCAATAGGGTGGCCTTTTTAGTTTTTACTCTAGTTCTGTTGATTTGTCATTGTCTTGTTGAACTTAAAAGGCGATCCCCTCACTTCTCGCCACTTTCAGTGAGGAGTTAATTGTACTAGATCCCTCCAGGTGGAAAAGGGGCTGTCTGCACTGCAACTGTGAACCTCCCTTTAGGGTTCTCCTTGGAGTGGAGGAGGGAAGGAGAGGGAGAAACAAGGCTGGGATGCTGTGCTGGGCAGGCTCCTGGAAGTAACCCCCCACCTCTGGGATTTGGGGGGAAAAGGTGGGCAGATACCAGAGCCCCCGGTTCCCCACAGGATCCCCTCCCCCTCCTACAGATGCAGGTCCTGGTCGTTGCACTAATCCCAGGAAAACCTGGCCTTGCACACTTGACTTCCCTGCCACAGGCCTCAGCCATCACACCATCTCCAGCCTCCTTGCAGGTGAGGCTCAAAGCTTACAGAGGGAGTCTTAGGCCTGAGGCAGTCATGGGAGCAGCTAGGAGGGCCTGGTTTTTTCTGTAATGCTCCTGGGCGCACTCTTCCTTCTCAGGGCAAACAAATGGCTGAACCCAGAGCCAGAAAGTGTCCTGCAGCAGTGTCCCGTGCTCCAAGTCCCACACCCAGGGCCCCTTCCTGGGTACAGCCTGGGCTTCAGGACTGAACTCTGCTCCTGCAGCCCTGAACTCATGCAGTATGAGTGCCTCCAGGCCTACTGGGCCTCTGTGCTGGTCACAAGCTGGAGTCCTCAGTTCTCCCGTTTTGCCAGGTAGGGTGCCAGGGTCTGCAGTGCTGTCTGGTTTCCACCATCTGTAGCCCCGCTCTGACAAAAAAAGACCAGTGTTCAAAAGTCTACAAATTAAAATTTTAGACATGTAAGGAAAGTATTCGAACTTTCGAACCTGGCTGTCTGGGAGGTGTCCTCCATCAGGGAAATTTGCCCCAGCACAGGTGGGCCACACCTCTTCCCTCAAATTCTGTTAGCACTTTCCTGTGTCCCAACTCTGAAGATGATGTGTCCTAACCCACTGATGAAGTCTGGGACCCCAACTGAGGTCCCCCTGTAGAGCAGTCTCCACAGAGAGATTCCCACCAGGGCATGTGCCTCCTGCCTCCTGCCTCCTGGATCCTCTTGATCTCTCAGTCCACTCTGTGAGCTCAGACCCCCAGGGCTTCCTCCTTCCTGGAAGATACCAGCTCCCTGTAGGCTCAGGCTGACTCTGCTCTTCCTGCCTCCTGGGGAGAAGAGGAGCTGAGCCCTGCAGGCTGGGTGGGCCACTCCTGGAACAGGTAGAGACTCCAGGAGAAGAGTCACCCTGGCTGTGCCCTCACCAGTGCAGACTGCTGCAGCCAGGGGGCTTCTGTGTGAGCCCGAGTGCCCACATGGGACCAAACTGCCTGGAGAAAGGGGGCTCTGACCTTAACTAACTCTCTGAGTTCAGAAAAGGAGACAAACAAAGCATGACACTGAAAATATAAATGAGGTTTTGATAAACATTGTTTTCTTTTAATTTAGGGAATTAATAATATGTATTTTCATTATAGAATATCTGGAAAATATACAAATGTAGTAGGAAGATAAGTCACTTAGGGATGCACAAAAACTAGAACCATGTTTTCTTCTGTGTAATCTTTATCTTACATAGGAAATGTCACAGGTGTGTATGTATAACTCTTTTTAAATTTCTTATGCTTTCCTTTCATTTAGCATTACAAGCATTTTTTTTATTCGCTTTTGGCAAACATCATTTTGATACTGGGAATTGAATATCACTTTGATAACTCTATTTCCTTCTGCTTGAGTCTTGCTTATTTCCCTCACATTTTACTGATACATGTAATGCTGTGATGAACTTGTTAAGAAACAGGCCTGTTCTGATGTTTTGGATTATGTTCTAAGTGTAGACCTCCCAGAATCTAGTTGCTCAATCAGGGAGTGCTTGCTTCCAATATCACCTTTGCTTTCTTTTCAAAAGGTTGTAACAATTTATTCACCCAATTCAGTGTCTAAGAATGCCTGTTAGTTACCATTTTTCATTAGCGTTCATTCTCTGCTATTTTGATAAGCCAAAGATGGAATGTCATTTCAATTTGAATTTTAAAATTACTGGTGAGTCCGAATACTTTCCTTACATGTTTAAATTTTTAATTTGTAGACTTTTGAACACTGGTCTTTTTTGTCATTTGTGTTATTATCTGTTACTATTTTAAATATTCCTATTGATTTCTTTAACCATACATATATTTTGTTCTGCAGAGCTCCCAGAATTTTAAAAGTCAGACATCAGGCCAAAAAAATATTGAAAGCCACTATACTGGATTCTTTGAAAAAGTGTGCAAAAAGGCTGAGAATGGTACAGTTCTTTAAGCAAACTCCGTGTGCAACTGACACATTTGGTGGCAGTAAAGAGGGGAGCAATGGGACCTATAAAGCCCTCTTGAAATATGACCCCAAAATCAATGGTAAAGGTCCCAGAAGAGAGTTACTTGAGAAAAGAAATTAAGCAAAGGAAGTTTAAAAGGGATGTTGGTGTGCATGTGGATTCCTGTGCAGGAATGGCTGGAATCCCAGCAGGGGAGACTGGCTTGTCAACAGTAAATTCCAGTCCTGGCTCTACTGCAAATGGAGATACCTGAGGATGATGGGTGAGTTCAAATGGCAACTGCAACACCAGAGGAAATACAGTGGGGAACATTGCTAGTTCTGGGTGTAAATGACAAGTGAGAAGCTAAACTAGATATGTATTTGGTCTAGTCTAAAAGATCATTCTTTCCACGGCCAGAAGTTTGAGTAACTAGAATTTTGAAACTCTCAAAGTTGTAGCCCTGTAATTCTTGGAATCTCAGGGCTGGAGTTGCCTATAGAGGCATTTGTAGAACTTCCTCCATGGGACGATGGCTGTCTCATCATTGAAGCTCTTCTGGAAAGGAGATATGACAAACCTTTACGCATTTAATTCTCACTTAATAAAGGAAGGATCCATAAGTGTGAGTTGAGATGCTTTGTATTGCTTTAGAACAGTTTCAACAATCATTATTAATACAGTACAGAAAATTTCCATATTATAATATTTTTCACTTCAACATGATATTTAGACATAATCGATGATTAATTTTATGTGGCTAGGAAATTTTAGGATCCTGAGTTTATAACTATTGTTAGAAAAACCTCTCATTTTCCTAATATTTGCCTTTGAAATCTGACATTTCTCAACAGGGAAGTTCATTTTCCTGGGAAAATGACCCATTTCCCTTTTGCCAGTTTTTTTTTTTTTTTTAAGTATCTCTTACATATGTTCTCTTGCAAAACAGATTCATTGTATGGTGTGCTGAAAAGCTAGTAACCAGCAAGGTTTAGAAATTTACTCTACAAGAATTCAACAGTGTGTCTGGGCATCCAGACTCCCCTGGGGGATGAAATTCAAACTGGGCAGAAGTGGAACACTAAGACCAACAGGAAGAGGGGCTGTAGGTAGGTCAGACAGGGAATCAGGAAACTTGAAGGAAGTCCCAGTCATTCTGAATGTGTCTTGCTAAAAATAGAATCAGGACTTCTAGAGTTCTGAAGCTAAAAGGCCTTCTGGTCTAACCTATTCCAATACTGTAGGAGTGCTGCAGTCTGGCTGGGCACAAATAACCGGGAGGTCACTAGCCACTTGTAGATTCAATCAGGAAAGAACTTTATTTCTGAACCCATGCGAACGCCACCCACGCGAACTCTCCAGGAACTCCGTGAGAGCTCATCCTGAACTCAACGGGAACCCTGGGAGAACTCAACCATCACCATCCTAATGGCTTGCTGGTGCCACCTCTCAACCATTCCCCCTGGCAAAATGCCAGGCGCTATCCCAACACGGCTGCGGCTCTCAACATCTCCTCTCTTCTGTTTAATTAAACAACAAGCATGTGGCTTAGGGACCGTGCCTGTCTTAGGTTGTCCAATACTACATATGGTCCTTACCTGTCATGGGATGAGCTGACCTCAAGGCGTCAGCCTCCTGTCTTAGGTTGGTACCATTGCAATTGGATCTTACCCTTCAATGACAACCGGCCCAGCATTTAGCCACACTTGTGGATAGTGGTTTTTACACAAACACCATAAACAACCTGCTACAAGCAGAAAGGGGAGGATATAAAATGCCACGACACCAAGCCAATTGACAGCCCCTTTTGAAAAAATTGTACCACCAATGACATCATCAGCAAAGATACCCCGGCACTACCACAATTCACTGTACCAACAGATAGTTCAAAATGCATACAAGTGATACATAGTCCACCAAGTTCTGCAAGTAGTTCAAAGCAGAGGAATCCATTAATATGTCCATTTCCTCCCAAAGTAAATCAACTCCTTGATTGAGCATCACTTGTTGAGTTATTATTCATTGATTCATCAGTTTATACAGTTTGTTGTGATAGCTATCGCAGAAGCTGTAGTTTGGTTTTATCTTTGTCTTCATCAGCACTGGGATGAAGATAGGAATTCTGGCAGTGATGGCTAAAAAAAAAGTATGTAACATTCCAGCAGGCACTAAAAAAAAAAGCAATTTTCTAAACAATTTAGTATCCTGAATAGAATTAAATATAATGAAAAAAAAGGTGAAAGTAAACAAACAGATCTGTTAACCACATTTTTAAAACAATCTTCAACAGCTGTTTACCTAATTTAAATTAAACCATTTAAATCATGTGAATAAAAAAAATTTGTATCCATTTTTTCATGAGTGCTCCTCATATATGATATATGGACATACGCACATACAGACATACAACACAAAACAGAAGTGTGCACACATAACATAATACATACAACACATAATAGTAAAGGCCTTGTAGCTTTTCACAGGTGAAATCCCCATTGCAATGCTCAAAAACTCCACAGTCAAAAAATAGAACTGATCAGAAAAACATTAACCTAGGTCTGTATGAGCTCAAAAAACAAAATAGAAATTCATGATGTGGGAAAGGGCAATAATAAAATAGATATTGAAAAAAAGCATCCTGGTTACCACCTGGGTTTGACTCTTCTTTTGATATCCCATCCTTCTTCCTGTAATTGCATATGGGTCTGAAGGTATTCCCACAAGCAAGCCCCCAAGGTTTCTTACATTTGAAATAGGCCTTAATGGTGTTCATTATTCATTAGCCCCCAGGTGTGGGAGAACCACTGTCGAATATGTAAGGATAGCCAAACTGGAGTTCTGGATATCAGCTGTTATGGATTTGAGCCAAATCATCTTCTTTTTGGTCTGTAGAAATCGCTTTAGTTAGTCCCTCTGGAATCCAAATCGGCTGCTGTTCTCCCTGTGGAAACACACAAACAGAACCCCGACTCCAGACAGTCGCTGGGTCAGGACCTTTCCATTGTCCTGTTAGAATATCCTTCCAAAGTACCTTGGGCTTATGTACATTTTTTGGACACATATGCCTTTTTGCAGCACTAAGCCCTGATGAATCCAAATTTAAAAAGTTTAGAGTAAAAAGGTTATTTTAAGTTTATCTTTGGGGGATATATACCCCTTTCCAATTCCCTCTTTTTGCTTTAATAAGTACATTTTAATAGTTTGATGAGCTCTTTCAACTATGCCTTGTCCCTGTGGATTGTATGGGATTCCTGTTATATGAGTAATGCCAAATGATGAGCAAAATTGTTTAAAAGAGTTAGAAGTATAACCAGGGGCATTATCTGTTTTTAACTGTTTTGGAATGCCCACAGTGGCAAAATTTTGTAAGCAATGAGCTATAATATCTTTAGTTTTTTCTCTGGCATGAAGGGAGCCCATCAAAAATCCGGAAGAAGTATCAACTGTAACATGCAAATATTTTAATTTTCCAAATTCTGGCAAGTGTGTGACGTCCATCTGCCAAATATGGTTAGGTATCAGTCCTCTAGGATTGACTCCAAGATTAACTTGTGGTAAAAAGGTCACACAATTTTGACATTGTTTTATTATATGTTTTTATCTTTGTGTGCTAATAATACATCATCCATATAGTGAAATATCTGTAGTTCAGGATTTTGATTTCTAAGTGGCTGGATTGCTTTGTTAACATAAATTTGACACATAGTTGGGCTGTTAGCCATACCTTGAGGGAGTACTTTCCATTCATATCTCTGATTAGGACCTTCATGATTCAGTGCAGGGACAGTAAATGCAAAAAGTGGACTATCCTCAGGATGAATTGGAATTGAAAAAAAACACTTTAATATCTATTGCTAAAACATACCAGGTTTTTGGCAAAGCAGACAATTGAGGAATCCCTGATTGAGCAAGTCCCATAATAACCATCTCATTATTAATAGCTCTTAAATCTTGCAATAATCTCCATTTACCAGATTTCTTTTTGATGACAAAAATGGGAGTATTATGGGGAGATACAGAAGGTTGTATATGTCCTTCCGCTAATTGTTGTTTGACCAGATCATGGGCTGCTTGTATCTTTTCTTTAGTCAGGGGCCACTGAGGAACCCATACTGGTCTTTCTGATTTCCAAGTAATTTTTATTGTCTCAGTGACCCCTCCTGAAAACCCAATCCATGTCTATCTATTTCTTTTTCTTTTTTTTTTATTTCAATAGAAGCTTTTTATTTATTTTTACTTACTGGAACATTCTACAAAGAATTCTGTAGTCGTGTCCTCCTTATCCACAGGGTGGTTTTTTCCAAGACTTCCAGTGGATGCCAGAAACATGGAGAGTAGCAAACCCTACATCTTTTCTTATACATACATAACATAAAGTTTAACTTATAAATAAGGCACAGTAAGAGATTAACAATAGTGATAAAACAATTACAACATTATACTGAAAAGTTACAAAAATGTGGTCTCTTTTTCAAAATATCTTTTTTTAAAACTTATGTTTATTTATTTTTATGTGGTGCTGAGGATTAAACCCAGTGCCTCACACATGCAAGGCAAGCACTCTACCGCTGAGCCATAACCCCAGCCCCAAAATATCTTATTGTACTGTACTAACATTTTTTTAATTTTTTTTATTTTTTTATTGGTTGTTCACAACATTACAAAGCTCTTGACATATCATATTTCATACATTAGATTCAAGTGGGTTATGAACTCCCAATTTTACCCCAAATGCAGATTGCAGAATCACGTCGGTTACACATCCACAATTTTACATAATGCCCTATTAGTAACTGTTGTATTCTGCTACCTTTCCTATCCCCTACTATCCCCCCTCCCCTTCCCTCACATCTTCTCTCTCTACCCCATATACTGTAATTCATTTCTCTCCTTGTTTATTTTCCCATTCCCCTCACAACCTCTTATATGTAATTTTGTATAGCAATGAGGGTCTCCCTTCATTTCCATGCAATTTCCCTTTTCTCTCTCTTTCCCTCCCATCTCATGTCTCTGTTTAAAGTTAATCTTTTCTTCCTGCTCTTCCTCCCTACTCTGTTCATAGTTGCTCTCATTATATCAAAGAAGACATTTGGTATTTGTTTTTTAGGGATTGGCTAGCTTCACTAAGCATAATCTGCTCTAGTGCCATCCATTTCCCTGCAAATTCCATGATTTTGTCATTTTTTAGTGCTGCGAAATATTCCATGGTGTATAAATGCCACATTTTTTTTATCCATTCATCTATTGAAGGGCATCTGGGTTGGTTCCACAGTCTAGCTATTGTGAATTGTGCTGCTATGAACATTGATGTGGCAGTATCCCTGTAGCATGCTCTTTTAAGGTCTTCAGGGAATAGTCCGAGAAGGGCAATAGCAGGGTCAAATGGTGGTTCCATTCCCAGCTTTCCCAGGAATCTCCAAACTGCTTTCCAAATTGGCCGCACCAATTTGCAGTCCCACCAGCAATGAACAAGTGTACCCTTTTCTCCACATCCTCGCCAGCACTTGTTGTTGTTTGACTTCATAGTGGCTGCCAATCTTACTGGAGTGAGATGGTATCTTAGGGTGGTTTTGATTTGCATTTCTCTGACTGCTAGAGATGGTCTATCTATTTCTTGATCTATTTGTATTGGTGCCACTATACTTTGTCCTTTTTCTCCTAATCCTTTTCCTTTCCTAAAACCTTGCCTAGCCATAATAGTGGGCGCATTTGAATTGATGTTATTTGTTAATGTTAGTCCTAATTGATCTAGGACATCTCGTCCCCATAAATTAATAGGAAGGTGATCCAATACATATGGTTGTATAGTTCCTTCACATCCTTCAGGATCCTTCCAATCTAATACCATCACACTTCTATGGGGATTAGTTGCCACTCCTAGGCATCGAAGCATTTGAGTGGCTTGTTGTAATGGCCAATGTTTTGGCCATTCTTGACGAGAGATGATGCTAAGGTCTGCAGCTGTATCCAGTAGCCCATTAAATTCATGTCCTTGAATATTTAGTTTTAGCATTGGGCAAGAATCTAAATTTAAAGAAAGCATAGCCCAATCTACACCTGTGGAGCCTAATCCCTTGGAACCTCTTTCTATAGTACGACTGGAAAATTTATCATGTAGGCTAGGTATTATTAATAACTGTGCTATTCTATCTCCTAGTGAAATTACTGATATACCCCTTGGAGAAATGGCTATAATTTTTATTTCACCTTCATAATCGGGATCAATTACCCCAGGACTTATCATAAGTCCTTTTAGAGTAGAAGAACTGTGTCCTAATAATAAGCCTACTGTTCCTTGGGGAAGAGGTCCTTTTACCCCTATGGGAATAATTTGAACTCCCATCTCTGGAGTTAGTACTGCTCTGTCCAACCTGCGCTCCCTCTGGTTTCTCTAATGAGAGATCTAATGGATCTAATGGATAATGTGTCCTGGGCACTACCCTGATGGTGTTGCTGGGTTCCTCCAATGCCCCGTATATATGTGGTCGTGGGCCCTGGAGCATTGGGCCCCCCTGTCCGTTTTTGGCAATGGAGCCCAGTGTTTTTCTCCATGATATCGTGGGTAAACACCTGGTCCTTGTCCATTTTTTGATAACGGAGTACCCTGTATAGTGGTTTGAGAATGGCATTCATTAGCCCAATGTCTCCCTTTATGGCAGCATGGGCAAATAACCGGTATTCTACCCTTTTGATACCGGGAGGTCATGAGCCACTTGTAGATTCAATTAGGAACGAACTTTATTTCCGAACCCACTTGAACTCTCCAGGAACTCCGAGGGAGCTCCACTGGAACTCAATGGGAACTCCGGGAGAACTCAACCATCACCATCCTAATGGTTCGCTGGCGCCACCTCTCAACCACTCCCCCTGGCAAAACGCCAGGTGCCATCCAGACTTGGCTGTGGCTCTCAACATAGGAGAAGCCCCTGGTCTAGGTAACAGAGAAGACTGCAGTGTAACTTTCCTCAAATTCATCACAACAAAAAAATATTAAGGAACAGAATAACTTCCCTAGAAAAAAACAAAACCATTGCAGAAATAAATGTCCACAAAAAGCCCTTCCAAGAGCCCTTTCGGTATAAGGACTGCAGAAAAGTGTCTTTGAACCTGGAAGAACTTTTACTCAGATCCAGCTTCAGGTAATCAGCATGACTGAAAACACACTGAAGTACGGGTGATGAGAATTCAATGCATAAATGCACATGCAGAACTTAGAGGAATAGTTTCAAGGAAAACACATGATGCTCTGGTAATGTGTGCATAACACAGTGGGCTGTAGCTGGAGGTGGGGGCAGGCAAAGGGAATGTACAGGAAAATAAGCTTCCAACTGAAAAAAAAATATTACTTCAAATTAAATGCTGTTCAGGAGAAGATTTCAGCTAATTTTCAATAATCTCATAATATGGGATCAATTGATTATAAAAGAAGGGATTAAGGTGACACCTAAATACATTAGTACAAAGATAACCATCAGACCAGAGATATAAATGATCTTCAATATAAAATGATACAACCAGGAGAGACAGAGAGCACAGTCAACATAGTGAGGCATTGTGTTTCTGTATCTATTTATCTTAATGAAACAGAACTGGTGCCAGATGTGTCGATTGATGCAATATATTTTAGTGGCCTTAATTAGTCTACCAACAATCAATCTACTAATCTATCACAACAAAAAGCTTTCAATATTTCTGTATAATGCAATAGAGTGAGTGATGCCAGATATTATCAAATGCATAAAGTATGATGTATGCCAAAAAAGTCGTGTATACCATGCTATGTTTATCTAAAAATGGGCTTATGAACATGTGTAGACATTTGCTTTGTTAAAAAAATATAGTGGAGGGGCTGGGTCTGTAGCTCAGTGGTAGAACCCTTGCCTTGAACATGTGAGGCATTGGGTTTGATCCTCAAACCATAATATATATATATATTTTAAAAAGAACCAGTGGAAAGATAAACCATATGATGTAAAAATGCAGGGGAGAAAATAGGGATAGAAGCCAGATTCCACTTAACCTGTGTTCTTAGTAGATTTGACTTTCAAACCACATGAATATTTCAAAAAAATATAAACCAATTAAATAAAAAAGAAAAAGCACCAAAAGTTGAAATTAAAATAAAATTGTGTATAAGGCAGATGTTTAGCTACATAGAGGAAACACAGTCATTGAAAATACAATAATTTAATGGCAAATCCTTACATAGACATCCTCTAAAGATAAAATGACCTGAAAATTATATTGAGTGTTGGTGGCAATATTGGATTGCCACGCTGAACTTATATATTATTATACGACAAATTATTATATGAACTTCACTAGGAAGGTTTTTTTTTAGATTAAATAAAAGAATGTAGATATGGACTTAAAAAGGTAAGTGCTGTGTGGTCCTCGCAGAAAAGCAGGCGGGGGACCCATCCCAGATTTGGTTTGAAAGTGGAGACTGAGGAAGCCACAAATCCGCCAAGAGGGCGAAGAGTTTATTACTCAGGTACTTGAATTCTGGGCTTCGAGGCTCCTGCGTGGGTCTGCGCAAACTCCAGGGAGCGCAGGAGGGGCGTGGCGCGGCCGGGACGCTACGGGAGGGCGGAGCCTGGTGCGAGCGGAGGGCGGGGCTGCAGTTTGAATCTCCCGCTGGCGCCAAAGCAGGGAAAGCCGGCTTTGTTATCAGCGGGCCCTGGTGTGGGCAGAGGGCTCGCAGCCAGGGGGAGCCTTGGAGCTCTGGCAATCCAACGTCCCTGACGCGGCCCAGGCTTTACTACATCCCGCAGAATTGAAACTGGAAATGTGAGTAGAACTCACGGTGTGTGATCGCTTTTAAAATCTAAGAGGAATTACATATTTCCTATGCTATGGTTTGAACACGTGTGTGTCCTAACGTTCCTGGGTCAGGAACTCGGCCCCCAGGGGGGCGGCGTTGGGAAGTGGCTTTAAGAGGAGGCGTCCAGTGCGAGGTCCTTGGGTCCCTGAGGGTTCCAGGTAGTTCCTGCCACCTCCCGAGTTCTCTCCAGAGGGCTGTCACAGAAGGACCCAGGGTGGCTCCCGCTCTGCCGGCTCCCTCCTGGTGGGAAATGGGAGGCTTCTCCCAAGCCCTCCAACATCACCTTGAAGCCAGGGGGTTTCAAGAGCCGAGCCTGTGAGCTGGGCTGACACCATACCCTTGAACCTCCAAAGCGTGAGCAAAATAAACATTTTTTTTTTCCTTATAACTTGTGTCAGGTATTCATTAGAGTGACGAATACACGGTACCCTCACTGAAGAGACCTGGAATTTGCCCAGTAGTCATGATGTCCCTACTTCTTAGATCACTGTGTCAAAACAATTTTCCACTGAAATGAACTTAGTTCTTTCCTTAGATTCCAGATATGGAGCAGAAAGTGTGAATGATGACTTTGGACACTTTGTCATAACAAAAAGCAAAGGTGCTCTCAAAAGCTCTAAGCTCTAAGAACCCAGGGGCCAAAGGGAAGAGGCTTCCTCTGCCCAAGTTGGGAAATTTTATCTTCAGTAAAAATAATGATTGTGAATCGAAAACATGGAACATGTTTAAATTCCTCAAGTTCACAATGATATGAAAAAAAGAAGGAGTGAGAGAGAAGAAAAAAAATAAATAAGAAAGAAAAAAGAAACTCAATGAACACCTTTAGACCACACAAGGAGCTCAGCCCATCTGACTATACAGAACTGAACTTTAATTCACATACACAGTGAGCATGGGGAGCTTCTCTTGACAGACATGTTCAATAAATGAATGGAGAAAGAACTTTGACATAAAATATTACAGCTATGCAAATCCTTAATGGGAAAAATAAACCCAGGCAATCACATAAATCAGTGTCTGTTCACTCAGAGAGGCTTGGAGCTCCCTGCAGCCTGAGGGTGGTATCCACCCCCACCTTCCATGATCTAGAAAATAAATCAGCCAGAATCCAATCCAGCCTCAAGAACTCCCAGCTTGCAAGAGATGTGGGGACAGGGAAAACTGTAAAGGGAGGCAGGAAGCAGAATCCAGAATGTAGGTGACTCTATGGGACAATGAATGTGACTTCTTCAATATTCTGCAAAGAAACAAAAAGGAGGGTAAGGGAACCTGCATATTTAAAAACCAGACCTAAAGAACTTGGACTTCAACTGTGGTGGACTAACTAGTTTGACTTCTTCCTCCTATTGCAAACAACTCCAGTCCAACACACAATAGATCTTTCCAGGTATTCTGTCTCAGCTAGCACAAGGCTGCTCCTTACAGGAGGGAAGCATGTGCTGTGACTTGGTGCTGCATTTTGGCTAGAGCACAGGGAAGTGAGGCCACGCGGGGACTGTGTGAGAGGTGGACACTGGAGTTTGGGGCTGCTGAGAAAGATGGACTTGCAGGCCATGATACTGTAAGGAGGAAGCTGTGCAGATTGTCCCCAGGGCGGGTGCGAGTCCTTGGCTGGGCTGGACCTCTCAAGGAGACTTCATGAACAGTTATGGAAAAATCCCTGCCTTTAGATTTTTATGTACAAGAAGAATATCTTGTTAAAATAAGGTAAAATTAAAACACTTTCAGCTGAATAAAAACGGTGGGAACATGCAGGACATGCCAGGGATATGCCATGAGATATAGTCACTCACCCACCTAAATGGCTCAAATTCAAAAAAGGGAGAACAGCCAATATCAGGGCGGACATGGAGCAAGTGGAATTGGCATATTTTGCTCATGAGAATATACATAATGCAACCACATTGCAGAACTTTCAGGCAGCTTCTAATAAAGTTGAAGACATATCTTCCATATGATGCAGAACTGCTACTCCTAGGCATCTGCAAAAGAGAAACAAATGCTTATTGCCACCAGAAGACTGGTAAAGGAGATTTATTCGTTATATCCAAGCTTGGGAAACAACCTAGATATCCATCAACAGAGTATTTCCTAACAGGATATATCAATATAAATTGTGTTCTATTCATAACCTGAAAAGATGACAAAGAAATAAAAAGAATGAAATACTGTTCTATGCAATGCTGTGGGTTAATTTTAATAATGAAACCAAGGGCAGAAAAGAACATATTTGACTCCACTTGTGTGAAGCAGGCGAAAGGGCTGGGAGATAGATGTCAGATGAGCAGTTTCCTCAGGCTGGGGTTGGTGGGAAGATTGGGGGAGAGGAGTTTTCAACTTTCTGTTGACTGGGGTGTTGATCACACAAAGTGTTCAAATTCGTCAGCAGTTTTAGAACCATATAATTCACGGTAGAGTTTAGCACTCTAGCGGGGGGTGCAGACACCAGCCAGCCGGGCAAGTCAGTGGTCCAAGCTGAGGAATGGTACGTGGTGGTCCATTTTGTTACTCTTTCCACTCTGTTATGTTTAAAATTTCCCATGAGATAAAGGTTTTCAAAGGAAGTGTTGCAAGTCTTTAAGAACATTAGAAATGAGTTTCTTGGGTTGGAGTTGGAGTAGACAGTCAAAGAGGCCCTGCAGCGATGTTGTCTACGGAGCCTGCAAGTTAAATCTCTAGTGCAGGCGTGGACCCGCCACCTCCTCCCCAGGCTACTCCGTGTCCTGGCCGCCTGTGGTTCTCCAGGCTTAAATCCAGGCACTAGGCAACCGCCTGGACCATCCTTCTGCCTGCACTTCCGCAGCCTCAGTCCTGCTGCGTCCCCACAGCCAAGGGGACGCCCGCCCCCTCAGAAAAGGAATTTCTATTAAGTGTCTGAAAGTACGTGGATTGCTAATATTTCCACCCAAAGTCCAGCTTTCTGGAATCTCTTGAGAGTAAACAATGTAGCCACTTTTATCAGGCCGACTCCACTACTGCCTGAAGGCTGGCTGTGTGCAGCCCCGCTCTAAGACGCTGGCGCGCCCCGCCCCGCGCGTCCCCGTCGCGTGTCCTCCGCAGCCTCTGCGCAGTTCGCTGTCCGCAGCTCCGCGGTCTGGCGGCCAGAGCAGCACCGAGCCGGCGGGCCGGAGCCACGCGTTCCCGGGAGCGCGATGGTTGGGCTGCAGCGCCACCTGGCGCCCTAGCGGAGCCGCCGCGCCCTCGGGTAGAAACGCCGGCTGGCGGGGCCCGAGTGCGCGAGGTGCGCACAGGCGCACAAAGGAGCACGCCGAGACTCGCGTTGACGACCTCAGTGGCACCAGCTGGGGCGGCGTTGCTGCGACCTCAGAAGGAAGACAGTTCCACATTTGCACGTGGCGGGTGTGTTTGAAGTCACTGCACCTTTCAGGGACGTGCTGACCCAGGGCGTGGAGGCCCAGTAGCGGTGTCAACCCGGGGCGTCACTGTACTGACCCTCTGCCTCCGGGCGCAGGGAGTCCCGGAGCCTCGAGGGCTGAAAGGCTCTCAACAACGAATTGCTACTCTAACAAAATATTACAGACAGACGTCTTTTCATTATCTCGTGGAACCTATGGGTCACTCCTGCAATGCTGAGCGATTTGTTTTAATTAACTTACTACCACCAAATATTGAATACTTATTAGCCTACAAAATTATAAAATCGCTAAAGTGAAAATTAAAGACATGTCTGCCCACGCCATCCTGGGTTCAGGCGCTCTCCTCTCCTGAGTCGGGCAGTGCGCTAAAGAGAAGAACGCGCCGTCCGTGCAGCCCTGGGCGCACGGCCCGCGGGGAACGCACGCCGCGGGAGGCCGGCTGCAGCGCGCTGGGGGTGTTGCCGCCATCTAGAGGCCGAGCTTGGGAGGAACCTTAGCCCTGAGCCGCCACGCTGTGGGACGGAGCCGGAGGAGCCCATTGTAATTACGTTTTAGTTCTATGCTGTTGGGATGTTTAAAATTTGAATAAAAGTCATGCTGGGAGGGTCATGCAGGTCGTGGAATCTGTCTTCGTGAGCTTAATGCATCAGAGCGAGTTAGCATAGCTGTAGTTCCTACTGAGGGCGGTGATTTCCATCACCACCAGGTCAGCATGAGGGTGCTGCGAGGGAGGTATGGGGTGCCCATCCAAGGAAGCCTCACCCTCAGAGCCGCCTCTCCCCTTGCGCCAGGTGCTCTCACCTGGTGATCCCATCTTACAAAGGAGGAAACGAACACAGGGAGAGGTTAGGAGCTTTTCCCAGCTGGAATATGGGCGGCGGAGACCACTGCAGCCTCTTGCACTTATCAAAGGCCACAGCTTTGTTTCACTTGGTAGTCTAGGGCTTATACTGATGCTCACAGAAGTGTCCTCACTGTTGTGAGCCAACATGACACTACCCCTATTTTGGGTCCTGTCTCACTAACCTTCTTCCTAGTCTCATTAGAGAAACACCATCACCATTTCACAGATGGAAATTTGAACTTCAGGGTGTGAAATGGTTTGGTCTGTGTCCCACAACTGTCCTGCTGCAGAACAGGTGAAGGGCAGGTCTGTCTTCCGATTCTACTGCCCCAGACATTCTCTTTAGCTTTCCTGTGTCAGGTTGGCTGCAGATGCCCATTGTGTGGGCTCCACCTGCCTCACACAGACTTGGCTGAAGTTGGGTACTCTGCTATCTTGTTTATGTGACATTTGGCTGCTAAAGGCTCGGGACAGCTAAAATAACCCTGTTATTAAAATTTTGAAAATATTTTTGAAACATTAACAGTATTCTTTTAAATTGAATATTTATAAAAAGTAATGGCCAAGGTTGGGGTTGTGGCCCCTCACACACGTGAGGCACTGGGTTCCATCCTCAGCATCACATAAAAATAAATAAAGATATTATGTCCATGTATAACTAAAAAAAATTGAAAAAAATGTAGCATGATTTAAAAAAATAATGCCAGATTATTTTAGTAACTGCCACTAACTGCTGCATGCTAAGTGTAGAGATCAACTTTATTTCTAAACTTAACAAAGGTAAAAAACATTCAGATTTTTTTCATATCTGGATGACATCCAGAAAATCATCTCTGGTTGTAGAAATGCACCTTCACTTATCAGTCCTGACTTTGGAGGCTGAGGAGTTGGGCTTGGGGAGAGGTGGGCTTGTGTACACTTGCTTTCCACTTTCACCAGGCATTGCTTACCTTCTCAGAGGTACAACAGGCAGGAGTGACATCGCCACGCCACCATGAATTCTGCATCCCAGACCAAACGCAGGTCATCAGTATTTGAAACAAACAAACAAACAAACAAAAAACCAGTCTGTACTGAACGTGTAGAGACTATTGTCACTATTCCCGAAATAACACAGTTTAATGATATTTACATAGCATTTACATAGTATTAGGGATTGTAAGTAATCTGGAGATGATTTAAAGTGTGTAAGAGTGGGTTATATGCAAATACTGCCTCATCTTGTGTGTGAGGGAGGTGGTATCCATGGGGGATCCTGGGACCAATCTCCAGTGGATACCAAGGGACAACTGTACTGACTTTGATGGTTTATTTTGAGTATCGCATGAGATTGAATGACTGTTAACAGCTGAATTGTGTCCCCTGGAATTCCTGGGTGGAAATCCTAGCTCCAGAACCTCAGAATGTGTGCATTTGATGATCGGCCCTTTAAAGAGGTACTTGAGGTAAAATGAGTTCATTAGGGTGGACCCAATACCAACATGACTGGGTCCTTACAAGGAAAAGTTAGGACACAGCCAGGAACAGAAACAAGTCCATCTGCAACCAAGGAGAGAGGCCTCAGAACAAACCAGCCCAACTGCTGCCTTTATCTTAAACTTCCAGCCTCTAGAGCTGTGAGGAGCTCATGTTCCATGGTTGAAGCCACCTGGCCTGTGGTGTCCTGTTATAGCAGCCCCAACTGAACTAACCCAGCAGCTTGCTGAGTCTTCTTCGTCCATGTTAGGCCCTCAGGAAGTCCTGTTTTCTTTTTTTCTTCTTGCCTCTTTTCAGAGGTCTAGATTTTCTTTGTTTGTGACCTTCTGAAGGTTAAGGACCCTGTTGGGCTCACTTGGTATGTGCTGTGTCCAACGTGCATGCAGAGTTTGCTGCATGAATAAATGTACTACTCACCATTTCTCTAAGCCTGCGCTGTGGCAGAGTGTCCTGAAAGCTGGTCCACCCTGACCACACGACTTTGGAGATGCTGTATAGCTCATTACCTGCCTGAAGATTCACCACACACTATGCTCACAAGTGTGCAAATCTCCAAGAGGTTGCACAGCCAAGAAAAGACATTGACATCTCCCAAGTTCAGCTAGCCATGAAATGTTATATAAGACCCTTCCTTAGTGCTGGGAAGGGTGTTGCGCACGCTAGTTGGGTCACATTAGTCTGGAGGATGCACTAATTATTACTTTCATCTGGACAGAAATAGGTCTGCAGAGCTGCAGGAGAAGCCTTTGACGGGCACAGGGTTTTGAATGATTAGTTTTAATTAGGCGCATTCTAGTGAAAAAGAGAATATAGTTACTCTTTGAGGGATTTTAAAAAGAGTTTTAAAACTCTATCTCATTTTGTTCTCCTAGTGGACTGCAATTCCTTCCCCCCCCTCACATTCAGCCTCTAAAGGATGGCATATAAATAGGGGCTCGTTAGTTACGACCTGCATGTACATTTAATATCATGCATGACTGTGTTCACCCATTTCCCCCATTTTCCTAGTTTAAAGCCCTCTCCAGTCAATATATTCACCAAAACCAAATGAGAGTTATAGAGCTTTTTGTTACTGTAACACCTATCTGAGATAATCAACTAATAAAGAGAAAAGGTTTGGGTGGGGGATGTGGCTCAGTGGTAGAGTGCTTGGTGGGCAAATGTGAGGTCCTAGGTTTGATCTCCGGATCATAAATAAGTTTATTTGGTTCATGGTTTCAGAGGTTTCAGTCCCTGACCAATTTGTCCCATTGCCTTGGGCCTGTGGTAGAGTATTGTGATCAGGAACAAAAAAGAGAATAGGATCTCACAACTCCAGTTGAGGGCATGCCCCAAATGACCTAAAAACGCTCATTAGTCTCCACATTTTTTCCCCTTTTTAAGTGGAACTGGGGATAAATCCAGGGCTACATGGTTGGCAAATGCTCTACCACTGAGCCACACTCCTGGAACTTTTTATTTTATTTTGAGACAGGGTCTTGCTAAGTTGCCCAGACTGGCCTCTAACTTGCTCTCCATCTGCCTCAGCCTCCTAATAGTGGGATTACAGGTGTGATCCATCATGCCTGGCTTGGGCTCCACCTCCTAATACTGCCAAGCTGGGGGCCAAGCCTTTGGCACTTGGGCCTTTGGGGTTATTCCAGATCCAGATGGTAGCAGGCAGATGCCAAGTACAGGCTCTCTTCACACCTGCCAGCAGAAGGCGACCGTGCAGAGCAGAGGGGATGAGCAAGCTGCAGCCACAGGCAGTAGCCCCGTATTGAGCTCCGAAGGCAGACAGGAGGGGCACACGCGGAACCTCCAGGCAGGGGCTACCTCGGTGGACAGTGGCTGGGGAGTGTCCAAAGCGTCTGGTGAAGTCCTTTGGGTCTGGGCGCCTGGAACCAGGGCGTTTTCAGTTTGTGGAAAAATGAGCTGAATTCTTGTGATTTGTGCATGTTCCTATAAGCATGTTACAGTCCGATAAATCATTCCAAATTGGGCGAGAAAAAAGGCAAATGAAGCTTAGCTCTGATTTTATTTCCTGGAGGAGGTAAAGCTTCCTTAGTAAGCTTTTTGATATCTATTTCAGTTTCAGCAGGGCCCTCTAATCTTCTAGAAAGAGTTCTTCACAGGGATTCCCAAGGAGACAGCTTCCGGAAGAGAGACATGGGCAGACTCTCTGCTTCCCCTTGGGTAGTTTATCCTGACTCAGCCTCCCTTGCAGAAGCCCTCTGCCTGGGGAGGCCTTGGGAGCTGCTGGACTACGTGCTACACTTCAGGGGGAAACAGCTCAAGGCCAAGGGCAAGAGAGAGGCCTGCTCCTGGCTCCTCAGCCCCACAGGCAGCTGAATTGCCTCCACCCTCGTGGAAGCAAGCCCCTACGGCCCCGGAGCTCCTCCACTCTAAAGATCTCCTGGTTCATCAGAGACCAACTGGGCTGCTTCTCAGCGTATTGGCCTTACCTTCTTTTATTTTAGAGGCAATTCACCTCCTGCTAGCACCCATCTCCCAGTGTAGTGGTGCCTTGGAGGGAGAACTCCCAGCGTCCTTTATTGGTTAGCCATTGGGGAACTTAGAATCTGAGGCCCTGGCTTGAGCTAAGCAGGGCGAGATTTCCACGTATGTCTGGGGCTCCTTCACTCTTTGCCAACACGGTGGACCTACCCCTAGGTCTGACCTGAGCAGAGCACCTTCCCATCCCTGGGTCACCTGCAAGTTGTCACACTGATAGAAAAAGACTAGCATTTATTAACACTATTTCAGGTGTCTGCTAAAATCCATGGACCATCTAATTTATCTTCCAAAAACTCTGTGAGAGGGTTCTTTGTCCATTTATAGAGGATGAGATCATAAAGACATTCTTCTTTCCCTGTTAAGAGCTAATGGAGCAACAATATAAACTTTTATATTCTTTAAGCAAAACTGTATATATGTATTAGCTTTCAGTTACTGTAACAAATACACGAGATAATCAACTTCTAAAGAGAGAAGGTTCATCTTGGCTCCTGGTTTCAGAGGTTTCAGTCTGTGATCACTTGGCCCCACTGCTCTTGGGTCTGTGTGAGGTGGCATGTCGTGGTGGGGAGATGTGGCAGAGCAAAGCCATTCACCTCATGGCGGGAGGTCATAAAAGAAAGGAGGAGAGACAGAGGTCCCACGATGCCCTTCAAGGGCTCGTCTCCAATGACTAGAAGACTCCTGTTAGGCCCCACCCCATGAAGTTTCCACTACCTCCCGATACTGCCACTGCCGTCAATAGGTGGGCCTCGAGGGTCACCCCAGTTCTACACGATAGCCATATACCTGGCTTTTAAAGAGTTTAGAGCTCCCTGCCCCTCCTCCTGCCAGGACTTCCCCAGAGGTGACCGCCTTTGCCTCTTAGCTGAACGCCTTTCTGATGAAGTCTGTGTTGGCACCTGTGCCTTGCCGCCTCGGGTCCAGCCCCATCCTCCAGCCCCTTCCTTCTTCTGCTCCCACTTGCAGGCTGCACACCTGCCTACCTTCCTCATGTGCATGCGCTGTGATGGTACCGCTGTGCATGTTATCCTAACCGTGCAGGTGCCTCCAAAGCTAAGCCGTGCATGAGCTATGGCTACCATTTACTTATGGCACACTTTCTGTTGGTTTTCCCTGGGACCACTTTTCTTTAAAACGTGTCCCCATTTGCTCAGTTTTGTGAATTCAGCACAAAGTCACGTATCCTAACCCTTAAGACTTTTGAGGAACCCTCCCCCAGGCTTCTGAGGAGCTTCACCCCTGCAGCCGTGGGCCTCCCTCCCCTCCTGGGGTTCCATGCTCGTCCTTGTGCTCACCCCTAGTTACAGAGCCGTTTCTTCTTTCCTGATTCACACTCATCACTGGCCCTTCCTAGGAAAAGGCCCTCGACAGTGAAGTGGTGATGAACGTGAGTCTGAAATTGTCTTTTTTCCTCCTCACCCGCTCCGGTCCTCCGTGAGAAATCGCTCTCCTTCAGAGCTCTGGGGCCTCGGCCCACTGTCCTGTGCTCACGTTTGGTTGTCAGGAGCCCAGCCATTCGCGACCCGCCATAGCCGCTTCTCCCTGGACCTGGGCTCCTGGGAAGTTGGCGGGACTTCCTGCTTAGAGTTGTCACCACGCGTGCCTTCCATCACCTGGATGGGAGCTACTTGCAGGGCCCTTCAATTTGGGATTTCAGGATCTGGAATATTTTCACAATCATTTCTAGAATGGCTTTTTCAGATGATTTCCTCCCTTTCATCTTCATTGTTCTTTCTTTCTGGAAATTCCTACTCTTTGGATGTTAGACTTTGTTGACCAACTCTCGGATTTCTTACCCATTTCTACTGTTATTTTTTTCATTTCTCTTATTTGCTCTACCTGGGAACTTTCCTATTTTTTTGTTCCAATGTTTCTTTGACTTTTTTTTTTTTTAGTATTTATTTTTTCATTGTAGTTGGACACAACACCTTTATTTTATTTATTTATTTTTATGTGGTGCTGAGGATCGAACCCAGGACCTTGCAGGTGCTAGTTGAGCGCTCTGCAGCTGAGCCACAACCCCAGCCCGACTTTTTTTTTTTTTTGTTATAAATTTGGCATTTCTGATGTCTCTCTTTTGCTGTCCTTTTATCTCTCTGAGGACACTGAGAGTTTTCTTGTTCCTTCCTCATGCATGGTCTTGGCTTCTTCCTCTCCTTTTGGTTCGTCTCTCTTTTCTGTGTTATTTGTGGTCCAGTGTCTCCTTTTAAACATGGAGACAAATGGCTTCTGGGCACCCCTGAGCACCTGGCCTGCATAGACTGGGGTGGACAGGGTGGGCGGCCCTGGGGGTGGTTGGGTGGCGATTGCACGATGATGTCTGTGGTGTATCCCTTCCTCTTGGTGGTTGGATTCCCCAGGGAAGATGCTTGGGTCTCTGCTGGGTTTCTGTTCTCTCGACTAAAAGGCTCAGAGGTCACTCCAGTTGAACTGGGCTAACTGGGCTGCACGAAATAACCACACAAGAGACACAAATACCTTTTTCTTTGGGGTCGCTCTGATGGCTCCTCTGACCTTAAGGGTCCGTAGAAAGAGAGAGAGCAAGAGCGAGAGCATGCGCTAACCCCTTTTGTTGAGGAGAAGCTATTCAAATGAGGCAAGGGGTCAGGTTTTAGGGGGCTGAGTCTATCTTCATGATGTCCACTGTCAGCAGGTTGACTGACACCTGGGTAGGCCACACCCAAGGGCACAGTAAGAGAAGGAGACACACACAAGGCACTTCCATGGAAGATTCTATCCTAAACAGGGCAAGGGGTGATATTACAAAGGAACAGGTGAGCATAGCTTCACCCATGGGGCTGTAGCAAGACACACCCCTGCACGAGACCCCGACCCTCGCACCCAAGAAGGGTGGGGAAAGCTCTGCCACATTTCTGCGACTGAGCTCCTCAGCACCCAGCCGGGGAGTGTAACCCAGTCACGTGTAAGGTTGGTCTCCCATAGGTCTCCCACAGGAGAATACAATCTTGCTGACCTTCTTCTGAGAGCCCAGGGCCCTCTGTCATGCCCTTTGGCCTTCCCCTATAAGGGGGATGCTTAGTGCCCTGCTGTGAAGAGTGGGAGAAGAATTGGGGGCTCTCATGCCTTGTCACAGACTTCCAGGACCCCCACCCGAAGTCATCCTCCCCTCTGCACCATTTCCCTGGGCATAGAGGTCTTGTGTCTGAGTCTATGGGGTAGACCAGTTGGCTCTCTCCTGCCAAGTTCAAGTTCAACCTCAGGGGCTGCCCAGTCACTCACCACTTATCCAACTGCCTCCAGCTTCCAGAATGTTTTTGCAACCATCTCTTCTACCCTCCACGGTTTTGTGAGAAATTCTTTTATTTATTTAATTTTTGTTAAAGATTAAAATTCTCCTTGGTTTGTTTTTCTCCAGGAAGAACAACAGGTTTCTGAGGCTTTGGGCTCATCTCTTCCTTTAAGGCCCACATTTCTTTCTTTTTTTTTTTTTTTGTTTAATATTTTTTAGTTGCCAATGGACCTTTATTTTATTTAATTATATGTGGTGCTGAGAATCAAATCCATTGTCTCACACATGTTAGGCAAGCACTCTACCACTGAGCCATAACCCAGCCCCTAATGCCCACATTTCTTGATTCAGGATTTATGGGAGTCCAAATAACCCACAGGTTATTACAAGAAGGAGAGTGATGGATATAACTGGCTTGGGAGAAGAGTGAATGTGATGAAATTCTCCAGTGGTGACATTCCTGCCCAGCTGGGATGATGGAGGCAGCCCCTCTCCACACCGCACCACTTGGGAGCAGTGTTAGGAAGTGGTCCTGTGACCCAGGGGCTTTGAGCCTCTTCTTATTCTAGACCAGAATCCCAGTGGACACTGGGGGCACCCTTATCAGGTCTGACCAAGGGCCCCAAAGCCAAATGCTCCTATGTACCCTCCCAGACGAGGAGCACAGTGCATGAGCCCCTCACTCCCATAGTCTTGCTTCGGACAATTTCCCCTGGTCTTCCCAGGCCTTCAGGGTGTGCAGACGATGTTGGCGTAATCACACAGGTATCTGGAGGCAACCCTTGGCTCTAAGCAGTCATGCCTCTCCCTGGCCGCTCTTGATTTCATGTGGGTAAACCTGGGGAAATTGTATTGGGGAAGGTGATCCTAATTAGGACAACTTTCTGCCTGGTGGGCTCATGTGTCACTGCTCCTGCTCCTGTCTGGCTGTTAACGGTTTTTCCACTTGCCACAGCTGGGATCTCAGAGGCATGGTGGGTTTGACCTGGAATTAAGCAGAACAGCAGGTGCTGCCTGAGAGAAGTTTCACAACCCCCACCCCCTTGCTGCAGTTCCCGACACTTTAGATGTTCAGCAGTGGAGGGGAAGTAGAGAGAACTCCCCCTAGCTTTCCCCTTTGCTTGTTGCTGACTTATGCAATGGGCTACTTGAATGAAGGAGTGAATGGGAAAACAACGTACTGTTATGGTAACAACAGCAGCACAGCATTTATGGAGCGCTTACTATATGCTCATGTGCTAAGTTCCATATAGATCAGTGTTTCTCAGTCTTGGAATCACATTACAACCCTCCAGTAAGCTTTAAACTGAAGTCTGGCCCCTACCTTGAACTAAAATAATTAGAATCTTTGGTTTTATTAAAAGATTCTCTTTGTGGGGCTGGGATTGTGGCTCAGTAGTAGAGCGCTTGCCTACCATGTATGAGGCACTGGGTTCCATCCTCAGCATCACATAAATGTAAAATAAAGATATTGTGTCCACCTAAAACTAAAAAATAAATCATTTTTAAAAAAACTTCCCTCTGAGGGTGCATCTAGAATTGGGGGCCATTGAGATGGACTTCACCTTCCCAGAGTTCTCAGAGGCAGGTCGTTTGCAGGTGAGGAGATGCTAAAACTACAGGCAGGTCCAAACCCAGGTGCATGACTCACATCGCTCTTTGATGTGAGTCGTGGGGTCAGGCATCCTGTAGCACAGGGACTGGGAAGCAGCGTGCCTTCCTGTAGAGGAGGGTGGTAGATGAGTACCATGGGCTTGGGTGCCATCTTCATCATTTCAAATGTTAAAGTAGAGGAGGGAAAAATGTCATGACCTCTTCACAAACATGTGGGAAGACTTGAGAGTTTCAAGTAGATGAATGAATGCCAAGAGCCCTTCATCTTAGGGATAATTGAGGAAATTACTTTCTTTTCATTTGCTCAGCCCCATGTCCCCAGTTGGTCCCTTCTCTCCCAATTGTCCTTTGTACCCTGGGACCTTTGTTCCAACTGTGGTGTAGTGTTTCCCTCATTGTCCATTCAGGCGGTGACTCTGGGTGAATTCCAGTTGTACAGCTCTGAGCATCTTGTAAGTGTATGTACTCATTTCTCCTGGGAACATACCTAGGTGGGTGTTTACCTTGAGCAAATACCTCCAAAGAGTTTCCCAAAGTGAGGGGAACCATCCCACTTGCAGTATGTGGGACTTTGTGTGTCCCTGAACCCTCACCCGCATGGGGCAGAGCCCATGTGAGCCCTTCTGTCCCCTCGTGGGTTCTGCACATTCTCCTGTGGTCTGATGACTCCTAGCCCATGTCATGAGTTCAGTGGCCTTTGGCTGTTGCATCCTTAGCCCCATTTCCCATTCAATTGTCTTTCCTTATTTATGTTTACAAATATGCTCAGGATGCCACTACTTTGTGACAATAACAATATATAGATGCCTACATATATGTACACGAGTATATGCATATACACATATACTCTAATCTGTGTGCTGGCTTTTCATTCTTCTAATAGTGTTTTTAATTTTAATTATAATATAATCCTATTTATTGTTTCTTTGATAACAGTTTTTTAAGTCCTATTTAAGAACTCTTCTAAGGTCACAAAAATGTCCTCCTGAAAGTTTTATTTCCTTTCAGTCTGCAATCAATTTAGCATTGGTTATTGGGAGTGGTGTGAGGTAGGGGTATATGTATACATTTATTTTCCCAAGTGTGTATCCAATTGACTCACCTTTCTCCTTTGTACTATGTCATCTTTGTCATAACTATTATACAATATCTATTCATGTTTGTATAATATGTGAAGTGATAGTTTAACTTCTAAGCTTATTATATAATAGGTATTTGCTCTATAATCCTTTCTATTTATACATTTTTTTTTTAATTTGGGGTCTCTGCTGTGTCTCATCAATTCTCTCTCTTTGACCAGGACCATACTATCTTGCCATCACTCTATAACAGGCCTTGACTTCTGGCAATGTTGTTTTCAGGATTATTTTTATTTTTCTGGGGAGTGCTGGGGGTGGAACCTCAGGCCTCATGCCTGCAGAAAAGACCTCTAACACTGAGCCTTTAACACCCAGTCCCAGGTTTATTCTTTTTCAATATAATCTTGATTATTCTAGATCTTTTGCATTTTCATATGCATTTTACTTTATTATTTTATTTTATTCTGTGGTGCTGGGCATTGAGCTCAGGGCTTTGCACATGCTGGGTAAGTGCTCTACCATGAACTCCATCCTCTGCCCTTTGTATACATTTTAGAATCAGCTTGTTGATTTCCATAGAATTGATCCTGCTGGGTAAACTGACTCTTATGGCATTTGGCTTTCAGTGGACAGGTGTCCACATGTGTGTCCACACTCTTGACTCACTGCCCCTCCTCCACCATTAATTTCCTTTATGACCTTGTTAGTCCCCACATCAGTCTTGAAATCCTGATCTCAGAAATGTCTCTTCTTCATCATTAACAAATCCGAGTCCTTTCTGATTTTCCCCCAGGTGCCTCCCCGCTGGGCTTTGACACCCCTCAGCAGTGCCTGGCCCTTCCTTGGGGCCAAGTTTGCAGCCTCAAATCTTTCTTTTTTGTTGTTAGATTCCAGTCTGTCTCTCCACGCTTTGAATTCTGATCTTGTTCCCATGCCTAGCTTTAATGATTGTTATTGATGGAATTTATTTTTATGAGCAGTTATGGGCTTATGGAAAAATTGAACAGAAAGTAGAGTTCTCACAGATGCCCTCAAATGCCTCCTCTCCAGTCTCCCCTATTATTACCATCTTGCATTTGGTGTGGTTCATTTGATATAACTGATGCACCAATATTGATGTATTATTATTAACTAAGGTCCACAGTTTACCCTCAGGGTCCACGCTCCATGCTGTCTGTTCTGTGGAGCTTGATAAATGGATGACAGCATGTGTCCACCATCATGCAGAATAGCACTGTCCAAAAGCTCCCTGCACACTGCCTGTCCAACTGCCCTTTCCCATCCCAAATGCTTGGCAACCACGATTTTCACTGCTTCCAGGGTTCTACCCTTCCCAAAATGTCTGGGGATGAATTGTGTGGTTTATAAACTTTTTGAATTGGTTTCTTTCAGTTAGTGATTTACATGTAAGGGATCTCCCTGTCATTTTATGGCTCGATGGCTGATCTTTTCTCATCACTGACTGATATTCCACTGCATAGATATGATGCCATGACCTGCTGGAGGACATCTTGGTTGCCTCTGAGTTGTGGCAGTTATGAACAAAGTGGACATCTAACTTCTCACCTCACGTGAGGACGTGCTGAAGGCAGTGTTTGTGGACGTGCTTGGTGAGCGTGTGTTTTGCTGGGAACCACCTCACTGTCTCCACAGTAGCTGTGCGTTTTGTGTTCTCTTCAGCCTTGAAGTGGAGTTCTTCTTGTTCCATCCTCTCTGATTCTGGCACTGTCATCCTAGGGATAATAATAATTTAAAATATTTTTAAAATTATTATTTAAAAATGATTATTATTTTGTCTGTTTTAAAATGTTGAGTTTTAAGAGTCCTCTATATAATTTGGTTAGCAATCTTTTTTTTTTTTTTTTTTGTAGCAGGGATTGAATTGAACTCAAGGATCCTTAACCATTGAACCACATCCCCAACCCCTTTTAAAATTTTATTTAGATAAAAGGTCTTGCTGAGTTGCTTAGAGGCTTGCTAAGTTGCTGAGGCTGGATTTGAACATGCTATCCTTCTGCCTTAGCCTCCTGAGCCACTGGGATTATAGGTATGCACGGGGCACCCAGCAAGGATACCAGTCTTTTATCAGCTGTGTGTTGTGCAAATATTGTCTGCCCACGTGGGGCCCGTCTTCTCATTCTCTTGACAGTTCATCTCTTAGAAGAGGAGATTTTAATTTTAATGATGCCCAGATTATCATTTTTGTTCTTTCAAAATTTTGAAACAGCCTGAATGCTCACACTTGCAGTCTCCCTCTCAGAAACACCCCCTCCACCCTTAGTGGATTGTTTCTAGAACTGCTTAAATTTACAGGCTCATGACATGTTTGCGAGTTCCTTGCTCTTGGGCTGCTGTCTTCAGGCCAAGCTGCTGCCCTTTCCATTGACTTCCTCCCGATTCTCTGGCCCATTTTTTCTTGTTTTTGACTCTTCCTCCCTATTGGCCTGAATGTTCTCCCAGGGCCTCCCAGCCACTGTCCGCCTCCCCTCCCGCCTCTGGGTGTGTTTACGGGGCATTTGGTGAGTTCTTGGCCTCGCCTGCCTCTTGTGGGCGCACTATGCTCCAGGAGTCCTGTCCCGCTGGGTGCGGAGGGCAGAGGAGCCTGCTGTGCAGTGGAGGACGGGAGAGGAAGCTCAGCTGTGTCTGCCTAGCCGTGGGCAGGCAGGGCAACAGGAGGCCCTTAGTCGGTGCCCAGAGCGCTACATGTTGTAGACCCACAGGGCTCACTCTCTTGAGAGGGGGATAGGGACAGAAAGAGAAGAGAGCTGGAGAGAGGCGGGGGCAGCAGGACCTATGACAGCGAAGGCAAGGCTTCCATGGAGGGGTGGCGAGGTTTGGGTGCAGAGGTGACGGCTTGATGGGCCTTCCCCGGGCCTTCTCACCATTTTCCTTACTCTCCCTAGGTCTCCTGTCTTGCTGAGTAGTCGCCTCTTTTCCCTCTTCTTCAGAACCAGAAGAGGGCGAGTGATCACAGGCACACCCTTGTAGGCAGGCTGTTCTCACCTCCTTGTCACAGGCTCTGAAACCTAAAGGTCAGAAGGAGACACCACCAGCCACCCTTAGGAAGCAAGAGGCAGGCAGGGCTATCTCTGTTAGGAGACGACCTCTGATTCAGAAGCCAGCGGCCTCTGGAGCTCGCCAGTCTACATTCTCTGACTGGCCCTGGCTTGCTCCTAATTGCCTGGATAATGGGTATAATGAAGTGAGATGATGGGGCAAGCCATTAGGTGGGTGGTGACCCAGGCGCAAGCCAAGGAAGATTGCATAAGAGGGAAGCGGGATCTACTCTCCCTAAGTAGAAGCCCCGTCGGTTTTTTTTTTTTTTTTTTTTTTTTTTTTAAAGAGAGAGTGAGAGAGGAGAGAGAGTGAGAGAAAGAGAGAGAGAATTTTTAATATTTATTTTTTAGTTTTTGGCGGACACAACATCTTTGTTGGCATGTGGTGCTGAGGATCGAACCCGGGCCGCACGCACGCCAGGCGAGCGCGCCACCGCCTGAGCCACATCCCCAGCCCCCCCCTCGGTTTTGCAGTGGGAGCCTCCTGCAGCCTGTGGGCAGCTCGTGTTGAGACCTAGAGTCACCAGGTAGGAGGCGGCTGAGTTAAATGACTGTCTTGGAGCTGTATCTCCATCATCATGACACTTCCACCAAGGCGATTTCCTCTGTAAATACAGGCAGAGATTTCATAAATTGCTCTTAGGTAACGGATGGGGGCTGTTTCCTTGTGCATTTCTTACAGCGGCTAAATAGGCCTGGGCTTTTCAGAGCTCAGCAAACCGTCATTATTAAAAACTAAAGTTATTAGTTTCAATGGCAAACAGTAAATCACGGTGAATAGTTTGCTGGCTTTGTAAAGAAAGCTCGCTGGGTCCTGCAGAGGCACAGTTGGCCATACAGAGTAGCCTACAGGGGCAGTGGTGGGGATTGGGTCTGAGAGGTGGCCTCCTTCCGTGATGGGCCACCTGCTGCATCCGAAGGTTTTTCCAAGTAGGAGTCAGGTCCAGTGAGCTTATGGACTGAGCCAGCAAACCTCTGAGCACTGCCGTGGTGGATACTAGGCTCAGGAAAATGAAGTGGGGCTAGACCCGGGAAAGCAAACCAGTCCCACACGCCCACTTCTCCCCCGTGGTCCTTCATTACTCCTCCTAGTTGGCACAAGCCTGCTCTCCTTCGCATTCTTCTTTGCCTTTCTGCAGTCACTGGTTTCCAGTGGCTGTCCCTGTCCCAGGATTGCAGAGTAGCTATGGCCTTATTAGCTCTGAGCAGTGACAGGCACATGGTAGGTAGGTCCCTAAACTGCACTTGCTAAAGAAGTGAGCAAGACTGTCAGTCCCCACATCTCCAGCTGATTGCTGGATGCTCCCAGTGAGTGTTCTAGAATCCCAGACCTGCTGCGAGAAAGTAGAGGACACTGGGTCTGTGTGGACCTGGGCAATTATCATCCTTGAAGACCTCAGTCTCCCCCCTTTAAATCTTGATGTGGTTTCCAGCCTTTTTCTTCCTTCATAAAGCCCTTTATTCAAAGGAACAGAGCTGGGGTGTGCTTGGAATGAGGTGAAATGAGTCAGCCCAGCCTTTCCCATGCAGCCCTGTTTCACAGCTGCTCTGGGTTGATGTCCACAACTGAGTCCATCAACTTCTGCCTCAGAGATTGCTTCCTCAGGTTTCTCTGTGTGCGTTAGAGGAAGCAGCCTTCACCCAGGTGCCATCTTTTCTGCGTTTCTACGAGACCCCCTTTTGCTGTGGGGAGGGACTCACCCCATCCTGTCACCTGGTTGCCCCTCTTACCACTTCTCCATTCCTACTCGTCCCTGACCACCCTTCTTTCTCATCCCTGCCCGCACCTTCCAGACCTGACCCGCACAAGTCTGGGCCATTCTAGAGGTGTCCTCACGAATTCTTGCTTGTCTCTCCTCTCCCTTTACACCCCTGTCTTTCTTCTACTGTCTGAGTGTGACAAAGCTATGAGATTCAGCCTTTTAAACAGGACATTTTGTGTGTTGCCTTTGCGCCTCATAGACTTGGAATGCCCGCCCTTTAACTAGAGAACATGAGGTGAGTCTGTTCTCGGCGCCGGGCATGCTCCGGCCCCTACCTGTCTTTCCAGTTTTGATAAGGTCACTCCTCACCTGCGACCAGACTTGCTTGCTGGATGTGTCCCAGACATTTAGGAAGAGAAAATAATGAGCCTGGGCCAGAAAGAAAAAGAAAGAAAAAGTATAAAGAGCAGGAGGAAAAGAGATGAATGGGCAGCTGCCTTCCTCAGGCAGGCTGTGCCTGTGTGGGCTCTCCCAGGTCTCTCCCTGCTGGGGGCAGAGGTGCTGACTCATTCCTCCCATTAATGGCAGAGCCCCTAAGATTTCTCTGAAAAAAAAATGGAGAAAGGAAAAGAAAAAAGCACAGAATAATGGTATAATGAGTATATAAAGATTTGATGGGAATTTATCAAAGCTCTCAAAATACATCTCAGCTTTTTTGGTCTGTTCTTTATGAAGTAGAATACGGACATAAATATGCCTACTTGACCCACAATCTGAAATATTACGAATAAAGCAAATGGCGGCTTACTAAGTTGTCTGGGGCTGTTGCCTCTTACAGGGAATGGACAATTCAGCCTGTGTTTACTGTCCACAAGTCCATGCTGGGGACCTAGTGGAAACAGCCTGAGCAGCCTGCCAGCTGTCCCTGCCTTCTGTACCTCACTTGGCTGTTAGACAAACTCCCAACAGCACCCTGGGTCTGGGGGGAAATGAGCCGGATCTTGCAGGTAGAGTGGAGCAGGAAAGGGGACCCCACAGAGGAGTGATGTGGGGGCAGGTTATCTGAGGATGACGGTCCCCTCTGAAGAAGGTCCTTGGCTTGGAGCGCTGTCTCATAGAGAGCAAGCACTCAGTGTCAGCTGGGTCCAGCCCCCCCCCCCACACCCTCAACAGCTATTCACTTGGGCTCAGTTTCTCTGTCCCTAAAAGGGGCATAGTGGAGACGCCCCAGGCTGCTAGTGCTGCAGGGAGATGCATGTTCTCATGTGATCCTTGGTAGGTCATTTACAAAGATCCCCAAAGAGAGGAGGACACATGGGTCCCCATCCATCTAATCTCACGGTAGGCCCAGATCTCTCAGCGGACATCTGAGGAGGTCTAGGACCAGCTGATCTGAGATCGCCATTTCCTTTAGCAGGGGACCCAGATTTCTTAAAACCCAGTGGGAAGCTGTGTGGAAAGGTACAGGTTTGGATGAGCGGAGCCGCTTGGAGCCTGGCTCTGCAGTGGGCTGTGCAGCCCTTAGCATTGCTCAGCCTCCCCCAACCTCGGCTTTCTGTCTGTGAAGGGGCCAAATGCATCTCAGGGAAGCTCCAAGAGAGAAATGAGGCCAGCGTGTAAGGTGCAAGCCAACAGGGGGCGCCCCAGAATGGCTTCTCCTTTTCCATCTCCTCTCCACTCCCCCACCCCCACAACCCTGCTTGTCATGCTCCTACCACCCTCCCTCCATTCCTGCGCTCTGAGACTGGACCTGGAGGCCCACCTTGGGCGGGTGGTGGGGAATTGTGCCAGAAGTTTCAACGGAAAGAGCACCTCCTGTGTCACCAGGACTGTGGGAATTCTCCTGGAGGGCTCCACCATACCCACAGCTCAAGGTTCCCCGAAACTCTGCTTGCCAACATTGAAAGCAGCGTTAGGATTTTACATGAGTGGAAAACGCCAGTCTTAGCGCAGTATTTTCTCATAACTTATAAGAAAGTATCAAAAGGAAGGACTGCTTTTATCAATTCAAAAGCTGGGATGTGGAATAAAGCAAATGAGGAAATTATTGATCAAAATATGAACAAAATTGTGAGTCTGGCATAGAAACTCTATCCAAAATCTAGGTTACTTTGGAAAACATCCCTAATAAGATGAAGCATTAAGAGCCATCAAAACAGCTTGACGAGGGTGCACTGGTTTAACAAGCAACGCTTGTTACTAAGCAAAAACACAATTTCTAAGACAGGCATGTGCAGTCTGATCCCATTTTATGAAAACAATACAAAGAAGAAAAAAATGCAGCATGTGCTAACAGTAAGATACCTGGAAGGTGCATCTGATTACGCTTCTCCTCTTTTGAAGTATTTTAGTGCTTACATTGAATATTCATTTGTAAATAAGAAGCAAATTTAAAAATTCTACTTTTCTTGACTCTCAATGGGAGTGCAGTCTGACTCTGAAGTCTCTATTTCCAGGAAACCAGCGGACAGAGGAGCCAGGGAGGGACCCCACAGGGACTAGTCAGCAAAATCCGAAAAAGGAACTTCTGCAGGACACACTGTCTGCCTCTTTAATTGCTAAGTAAATTGAAGATAAAGATAGAGAGGCGAGAACTTCGAAATATCAGAGACTTAAACGAATCAGTCACTTAACCATGTGAAACTTTTTTTCCGACCTGACTCAAACTGTAAGAAGCCCTTCAGGATGCTCACTGGACCACTGACAGCTGAGCTGATTGATCAGCTGAGGGTGCAAAGGGAAAATTTTCATGTGTGATCATATTTCATGTGTTTGCGTCTTCTAAAGACTTTTTCACGCTGAAGTCTAAATATCTAGGGTTGGAGCATAAATTCTCAGGATATTTGCTCTCAGATCGGGTGGGGAGGCAGGCAGAGGGGGGTGGGGCCGAGGAAGTTGGGGGGATGGCCCCAGTGGAGTTGCCAAACACTGAGGCTGGGTCCCAGGGAGGGATCTGGGTTCTCACCACTGTGCTCTCTGATTTTCCAAAACAGAAAGTTGGAAGAATGCAGCTTTGTTCTGGAATGCCTCAGACCAGCCCCCAGGCTGGGGCTCCCCGCCCACTTGTCCATGGGGCCCTCCTGCTCCCTCCCCACTTCTTCTTAATTATCTGCAGGATGCTGGGACTTGGCCCACTGGAACCCGGCCTCCTTGTCCAGGTGCTGTGGGGCCTTTGCATTTTGAGAGACTTCTCTGGAGAGTGCCTGAGGATGGAAGTTTTCTGGATCAGGAGGTCTCTTCCCTGTAGCCTTGCCAGGGCAGTCACTTTCACTGACCGTGGCCAGCAGGGCAGGGCGCCACCTTGGCGGTTCAGGTACATTACCAGCCGAACCCAAATTATTAGCCTTAATACAATTTTAAAACAATTATTGAGCTAACCGGATGCAAATGAAACAAAATGAACCTATAAATATATGTGTTTTTCAAATTAGTAATTGGATTTTTTGATGATCTTTGGCGTGACATTGATAAGCTGCCTCTCATAACAGTCTAATTAGGCAATATGTAAACTTTGGCATTCGGTTCTGTCCTAGTGGCTTTTTCAAATGATGTTTGTAAAATTTGCAATTTCATATTACAGATTAAAAATTAAAAACTGCAGGAGGCTAACATTAAAATGAGAATTCATTTCAGGGAAAGCCCTGTAGACAAAATTCACCCTAATAGAATTGTGCATAAGGGGCTGCAAATCATGATGTGTAGCTACACAGGGGAAAGCCTGTCAAAACCAGTATTGTTGGTCTGTAGTTCTATTCACAGTATTAAACCCATCAGCAAGGCCACTTTGGGGAAAATGTGAACATTATCAAAGAACAGTAAATTAGCAAGAAATTAAAGCATATACCCTTGCATTTCCAAAACAAAAGATCCCTTCATTAAGAACCTTTCATCAGTGGTTTAATATTCATAGCAGTAATTTGCATAACTAAATCAGTTTTCAGTGATGAGAGACGACCAAAGTTTTTTCGCTAATTTCTTTTTTGAATGAGCTCTCTAGTTTTTTGATTAAAATTTCACACCAGTAGTTGAGTAGAATTGAATACATGGCTTAGCCATATTTGCAAGTACCATCTTTTAAAACACCAGATTAAACGTTACTTCTCAGAAAGGGAGGTATTGTTCAAATAGCTTTGTTTACCTTAACTGCTTAGATTTTTCACCACTTGAAATTTAGCCTTGTATAAAAAGCTTCATAATCAGCAGAATTGAGAGTTGATGGTGGTCCGAGTGGTTTCCTGATTGCTTTTGAACTTGTGGGTAGGCATTGTGTCAGGTAGCCACCGTGACCTGCTAACCCAGGACCAGCCCTGGCCCATATACTTCCGTAATTCCAAGATCCTGGTGAAAGGGCAATAATCTCTAGCTTCTGAAGAAGGTGGCTTCCCTGGTGA
The DNA here is from genome assembly GCF_964194105.1 of Spermophilus citellus. NCBI lineage: Eukaryota > Metazoa > Chordata > Mammalia > Rodentia > Sciuridae > Spermophilus > Spermophilus citellus. The sequence continues at coordinate 93,554,683 of NC_138195.1, forward strand.
AGAAGGAGAAGCCCAGCTTCTTATACCTGGGAGACAGCAACCAGTGGAGAGCCGACTGCTGGCTTCACCACTCCATAATGTGTGCTGGAGTTGCTCCGCTGTCTAAAAACTGCCAGATGAAGCAAAGTGGCGATGGTTTGTGGAGCTTGGGTGCTTTTCACCTGACACATCTTAGCCTAGCAGTTTAGGTTGAAAACAGACTTGCAGCCTCTGTCCAGGATGGTTTTGTTCTCTTTCAACCAGAAAATACCAGCGGCTCAGAGGAGTGGGGGCCTATGCTATCCACACTTAGGGAGCCTCAAGCAAAAGAGCTGGCCTCTCCTGCTGGGCAGCACCTACCGGGCTTCCCTGCCAGCTCAAGAAATGCATGCCCAGCACCCTGCTCTGCCTCACCAGGGTCTTGGTGAGCCCTTCAGTTCTGTGGACTTCATGCATGGTCCCCAGCACAGCTCTCCTTCACAGGCACATGACTGCCTTGGGTGGCTGTGGACACTCAAGCAGGCGAGATGATTTCCACCAGGCAAAGTAACACTATTATTTTTTTTGTCACCAGATTGTGCAGCCAGTATACCTGTCATCCTCTTGTAGTCCAGGCCTCACCAGAAGCTCAGTCTGGGTATGTGTGATGTTCCTGGGAAGAGATCCATTTCACGGGGCTTGGTTTAAGAAGCAGTGCCTTTCCCTCAGTGGACTCATTTCATCGTCCATTTCTCTTCAACAGAACTTTTGGTGCCCTGGTTATTATGGCTGCATGTGTGGGCTCCTGGAGGTATCAGTAAAATTCTAGGAGGGAAGGTGAGAGGAAGGAGGGAGTGTCATGGCTGAAGATGGGGTGGTATTAGGGCAGGTAGAGGGAAACTGAGAGGGTGGACCCTTACTGGATCGCCTCCCATGTGGCCTGTCCCCTGAGAAGGACAGACGGTATCATGAGGTTGGCTCTGGCCACCCCCATAGGACATGGTCTTGGAGCAGTCTTAGAGCCTTTCAGAGCATAGTTGACCACCAAGCCGGACTTCTTCTACTGAGTCCCAGTATTGTGCATTGATGTCCACTTTCATCCTAGATGAGGGTGGCACAGTGGTGGCCCCAATCACATTCACACTGATTTTCCAGTCTCAGGAAGCCCTTAGATCGCAGTACCAATGATGCTTGGCGCTTCTAATCTCTGACACCCTGCCAGCTCAAGAAAGATTTCATAATTAAAAATGTAAAAATGTTAATTACCTGAAGATACTTCCTGATGGGTAGCACTGATCAGGAGGGAAATTGATGGTATTAAAACAGGGGAAATTATTAGATTAAGCAATATTCATGGGAAATGTATCTCATAAGAGCTCTGTGTGTGGCCGTGCATGTTTGGTACTGTGTTCTGCGTGCTGTTTTATTGGTAGAAGAGAGTGCATCGAACCAAGAAAATCCGATGAAATGAGTTGGTCGGAAGGTTATGTCCTGGCCAGCAACATGTTTGGGATGTAGGAATGATGTGGGGAGGAGAAGGAGGAGACTGCCTAGCTGGGCTACTCCACGGCCACAGGTGAGGGATTCTGCAGGGAGAGAGGTTCTGCCAGGGATCTGACTGGGATCAGGTGAGGGAGGGACTCAAGGGACAGCTTGTGTGCATGGAGGCCCTGAGGTCCATCATTTGCCCTGTTCCCTGGAAAACTTCTGCAAAGGCCCACAGCGTACATAATTGAGGCTTCTCAACTTCTCAGCTCTGCCACTGAGGAGAGGTGAGAAGTTGAAAAAGCCTCCATACACAATCACCTACAATGGCAGTGGCCGTGTTCAATCAAACTTTACTTATGGACACTAAGGTTTGGATTAATACAATCTTTTTTTGTTTGTTTGTTTTTAATTTTTTTTTTTTTTGGTTGTAGGTGGACACAACATCTTTTTTTATTTATTTATGTGGTGTTGAGGATCGAACCCAGTGCCTCACACATGCAAGACAAGCACTCTACCACTGAGCCACAGTCTCAGCCCCTGGATTAATACAATTTTTATGTGGGATGAAATCCTCTTCTTATTTTTTCAGTCATTTAAAAGGATAAGCCCTATTCCTTAGCTTGTGCATTGGATTTGGCTTACAGATTGTGGTCTTCCGGTCCCTGCTGTAACGGACCATCCTAGAGTGTTCATTATCAAATAACCTGTTTTATCAGTTTCATCTGTCTCAAATTCTAGATCTTAAACTATCTGGACCAAACTACACTATGAATGAGAAGCTCTTATTGATGAGAGATTTCAGTGGGTCACGGGTAGTAATTTATGCTGAATAATCCAAGCTAATAATTCAAGTTGAAGTCAAGGTGAATAATAATTTCTGAAAAAGTGAATACTAATCTTATGATCTTATGGCATGCTATCTGATGGGTATTATGCATTGCTTGGGTAAATGCTTATCTTGGACATTCATTCATTCACTGACTTGTGTGTTCATCTGTTGAACAAATATTGGTTGTAGGCTTCACTGTGCATGAGGCACTGTAGTGGGCACTGGAGATCCAGCTGTAAGGAGGTTGAGCAAAGCTCCTGCCCTCAAGGAGTTTGAGTCTATAAGGCAGACTGACCCCCCCACCCCCCACACACACATCTGTCACCATGAATTTGGTACCTGCTGCTTAGCAGTGCTTCACCAGGGAGCTCTGGGCCCCAGCGCCTGCCTTTCTCTGCCTGGGGCTTGTTCTCCGCCTGCCTGCCTGAGGAAGCCCTGCTGACACCAGGGGAACTGCAGGGCTTGGGAATGAGAGCCACCCCCTCTCCAGCAGGGACTTCAGGAGCTGGTGTCTGAGCACCTGGCGTCCCTCACCACTCGAGTGGGAAAGCACTGAGGTATCTGTTTGCACCATTTCCCAGAGTTTCCCCGTGGGATTAGCCTCTTGTCTCCTACGTGGGTCTCTGGTTTGGAGTGTAGACATACAAGGCCCCGCAGATTGTGGTTAGTCAGTTGGACTGGGAGGCCATGTTTACACTGGGAGGCGGCAGATGCAGGGAGGTCTAGCCAGGGAGCAGAGGTGTGTACATGTGTGGGTTTCCAGGGTGGAGCCCTGCAAGGCGGGCACTGTACCAGGTGGGGGGACCCGACCACCACTCTCAGGGAGCTGAAGCCAACTGGAGGTGTTCTCATGGAGGAGTGATTTCTGGAATGTGCCTGGATCTTCGCACATCCCTGATATTTTCTGACTTTCTCATCTTGCTTAACCCACTGTTGGGGGTGGGGAGGGATTTGATGTGACCAAGGTGAACTGCAGAGACAGTGAAGTTCCTTGAAGACTTTGGGTCTCTTGGTTCTTAGTTCACTCGATCCTCCACGGGGTGTTGGTGGTGGTGCCCCAACAGAGAAAGACCTGTCATCTCCCAAACCAGGGGAACATGTCCACTGTGCCAGAGACCTGGAGCAGTCAGGAGAACAGTCAGACGACCTGGCAAGGCTGCGTGGGCAGCTGCCTTCCTCTTCTACCTAGCCGTGTCTCCACTCAGACACGTACTCGCACGGTGGGTGGTTGTCAGAACCAGAATCCAAAGGGACGTTACTCTTTGGGTATCTTTAGCACATCATGAAACGACTTCTCTGCCAATGACTAGACATCTGCACCATCATTTTGGATGAGTGCACTGTTTTCCACATGAGGATGTCCTATGAACGTCCCTCGCTGTCATAAACGGGGCTCCAGTGAGTGCCCATGTGTGGTGAGCTGGGGCTGCATGCCCAGTGCCCACAGGCTGAGCTCATAGATGGGGAGTCTGCTCAGAGGCTGTCTATGCTACTGCTCCTCTGGTTTACTGTCCTCCATCAGCTGTGGCTCAGATGGCTCTTCCTCCCCTTCATCATCAGCCCCAAATATGGTGTATTTCTTTGATCACTAATAACTAAGAACAGCCAACACGTTTCCTGTGCTTTTAGTTTTCCATGCTCTGAGTTTGTACAGCAAACACTTAATACTGCGGCAGGCAGATTAACCCTTTCCCCCAAATATTCATATCCTAGTACCCAAATGGTGACTGTTACCTTACGTAGGAAAAGGGACTTTGCAGATGATCAAGTCAAAGATCTTGAGAAAGAAAGATTATCCTGGGTTGTCTGTGGGCCACTGTAGTCACAAGCGTCCTTGAAAGATGGAAGAGGGAAGTGGAGAGATGGAAAGATGCTGTGCTGCTGGCTCTGAGGATGGAGGGAAGGACAGAGATGTGGAAACCCCTGAATCTGGAAAGGACACGAGAGATTCCTGCTGGACCCTCCAGGAGGAGCACAGCCTACTGACGCCTTGATCTGAACCTCCTGAGACTGACTTTGAACTTCTGACATCTTTTACAGTAGTGAGAAACAGTCACTCGGTGTTGTCACAAGCCTCTAAGTTTGTGGTGACTTGTTACAGTAGCAGTGGAGAAGGAACACACCCACACAGGACCCTCTCATATAAGTTCTGTTTGATCCACAGTTTACTGAAGAAATGATAGTTTAGTGCAGTTAAGTAGTGGTGCTACATTACGACAATGAGCTGTTTTGTAATTTATGGCATATACGATGGGCGAAGCTGGACTGGGACTCAGGCACATTTATCTGAAGTCTGATATCAAACAGATGTAATATATTTCCTGTTACCTCTTTCTCAGGCCCCAAATCATCATCTTCACATTCACATTTGCATTTCTTCAAATTTGTCTTTTTATTTATTTATTAGCTATTTTTATTTTGTGGTTAATATTCTAGTCATACTCATTCTTATCAATTATTATTAATTTATATGAGCTTTTTATATTGTGAGGGTAAAACCATTATCAGGCATGTCACGAATATGTATTTTTCTTTTTTTGGCGGGGGCAGGGGGGGTACCGGGGATTGAACTCAGGGGTGCTTGACCACTGAGCCCCAGCTCCAGCCTTATTTTTGGATTTTATTTAGAGACAGGATCTCACTAAGTTTCTTAGCACCTCACTCTTGCTGAGCTGGCTTTGAACTTGTGGGCCTCCTGCCTCAGCCTCCCAGCATGCTGGGATTACAGGTATGTGCCACCACACCTGGCCGAATATGTATTCTTCTACTTTTATCTTCATTGAAAGCATATTTTTCTATACAACTTTTTCCCCCTTGAAATTTATTAATATTTTATAGAAAAACCTAGCCATCTTTTCCTTTTGGCTTCTGTCATGACAATCATGATTAAAAAGACCTCTTCTACTCCAAAATTATAAAAATATTTACCTATGTTTTCTTTTCATAACCTAAGGATCTGTTTTTTATATCTTAACTCCTGTGAAATTCCTCTGGGTGCAGAGTGATAGGTAGGGACCTTAACTGATCCCCCTGCTGTCTGGGTTCCAGTATGTCCCTGTGCCTGTTCCTGTGTTCTCTGCACTGCTGCCCATGGCCTCTCCCAGTGCCGCGCGAGGCATGTGTGATGGCCTCTAACCTGCAGCTTCGGCTCATCCTGCCAGCTCATAGTTCCAGTTTATGAATAGCTCGTTTTTTTGTCTCCTTGAATTGCGATGCTTTCGTTGCTTCACTGTAATGTACAGTTCACCTCATTTTTCCTTTTCCAGTTCCCCTTTTGCCATACGTATTAGGCACTCTGACTAATAATGCCAGGAAATGGACAAGTTTCCTTTGTCAATTAAAACAGTTCTCTGGCACTTTAGAGGCTGTGCCACATTCATTGCCTGGGCAGCCAGTGGCTGCTCTCACTCATTGTATTTTTAAAAACAAAATTAAAAGAGCTTCATTATTTGGTGACCATGAAATTAATGCATGGCTGTTAAAATTATCAGATAATATCTGAAATTATAAAGATGTGAAAATCACTTTTCATCTTCTCACTCAGCCAAGGCTGTTGTATCAGTTCATGGAGTGATTTACAGACACTGTAAATCACTCTCTTGTGCTGTGTGCCGCGTCTTCTGTTTGTTGAATAAATCCCAATTCCCATCTAGGAGATAAAAAAATAAATAACCATGTATCTTCATCTTTAAAATACAATATAATTCTACCATGTTAATGGACCTATACTCCTGTTGTTAGGTATTTATTTTGCTTCCACTTATTATGGTTTAGATATGAGGTGTTGTCCTAATGCTCGTGTGTAAGACTGTGCAGGAAGGTTTAGAGATGAAATGATTGGGTTATGGGAGCCTTGACCTGATCAGAGCATTAATCCTCTGACGAGGATTACCTGGGCAGTAACTATAGGCTGGTAGGCTGTGACTTGGGGAGGTGGGTCACCCGGGGGCATGCCTTTGTTTTAGATGAGCAGAGCTCTCTGATTCCTGGGCTGCTTTCCTCCTCCATGCTCTTCCGCCATGATGTGCTCCCTCATCTTGGGCCCCGAGTTCAGGAGTCTGCTGGTCATGGACTGAGACCTCTGAAACTGTGAGCACCAAATAAACTTTTCCTCCTCTAATTGTTCTGGTCAGGTCTTTTGGTCAGAGCAGTGCAAAGCTAAATCACTTCTTCTTACTTTTAGGAGCAGTAATGCAATGAGCATCCCGATGCTATTCCTCCTTTGCCCTGGGTGTCCAATTGTTTGTTCAAAGGAGTGTACATTTTAATGGGCTATGTCATGTTACCAAATTACCGTCTTAGAAGATTGTGCCACTTTATATTTCCTCCAGCGATGTAGAAGTATCTTCTTTTTTCTATACTCTGGTCAATACTAAATAGTATCAGTCTTGGATCTTTGACAAGATCCAATTGAGTAGGTGAAAATGGTATCCCATTATTTTAATTTACCTTTAATTGATTATTAGCCAGGTTGGACATCTTTTGGTATATCTATCGCCTACCGGGATCTCTTTTATTTTCAAATTTGTATTTTTCAATCAGGAAAAGAATGAAATGGTGTCAATTTTTACATTTTGAGGATAAAATCATTATTAAGTATGTTGTGAATATATATATTTCTACTTTTGTTGTTTATCTTTGTTGACTACATGTTTTTCCCCCTGTGATTTCCTCTGAATGGGATGAACACAATACTGAACTTTTACCACCAATGTCTTATTACAACCTACAGAGGCTGGTGGGAGGGGTGGGGTGAGATGGGAAGCCTGTATCTCAGCTCACCAGGATTGAGGCCGGCTCTGTACCTTCTGGCAAACAGTGACGTGACCCTGGGTGACTTGTTCTGATGTGGCACTCCACAGGGATATTATTTTCAGAAGTATTTGTTCAGCCCCATCCAGCCATCTAAAAATGGCTCCATATGAGTTGCATGGTCCAATTCCATGATCCTGCACTCCCCTGGGATCCCCCTAAGCAAAGCTCCAATTACAGCAAGAAGAAGAGGTTGGGTCATGTGACTGGCTTATCATGCCCTGGGCAGGCATGCAGAGTTCATTCTCCTGCTGAATGGAGTCCCGCTGAGGACTCACCCCCACATTGCCTCATCATTGCTGCTCAGAGGCTGGCGGCTCACAACCTGAGGGTCTTCTCCCCACACTTCACTCATCCATTTGCTCCCCACTCACCAAGTGTTCACTGCATCCCTACCATGTGCCAGGCAGGGTTCCAGCACTGACTTTGAGTCCACATTTCTTACTGACTGACCCTGTTCAAGACTCCCTGTGGGCCTCAGTTTCTCCATCTGTGGGGTGGAGGGAGCTTAAGACTATCATCCCTACATTACAGAATTGGGGGAAAATTCAAGTGAGCTGGTGCAGGTGAGGAGCTTGGTGTTGTGCCCAGCCCATGCAAGACAACAGCTGGAATTTGTTATTTGAAAAGAATTATTTTGGCTTCTGTAGAGGAGGCCAAAGCCCCACCTCCTATAATTCTTTTCCTGTAGGAACGGAACACCTTTGAATGGGGCAGAAGGTAAAATGCTTCCTGATAAAGAGGTCGTACTCTCCAGCTAGAATATTCTCTGTTCTGCTCCTGGTTGGTGCAATAGGGGCTTCTAATATTCAAGTTCTGCTATTTGAGATGGAGTGAACCTCTTTTGGATAAACGGCTACAGCTTGTTTTCACTTTTCTGTGCACAAAAAGGTCAGAGGAGCTGAACAGCTGCGTTTGAGTTTTAAGAAGTTATAGGAATTTTCTCTCTTGTTATTTTCAGTCTCAATTCCTGCCCTCGTGTCCCAGGTACCCACCCACCTGAAAATCTAAAGATGAGCTCCCCACAGTTCTGGGAGATATGCCCTGATTGGAGACCTACAGAAAAGCCAGGCGTCTGGGGTTTTGGAATAAAATTTCTTCTCCCTACAACAGATCTGCGTCTAATCAAAATCCTTAATTAAAAAAAAAATTCTCAGGTACTTAATTTGATTTGCTTATTTGCATAATATTGGAGGACAAAAGAAACCTGCTCCACAGCCTGCTTTTCTGCTTCGGGCCAAGGGATGGCCCCTTGCGATCTGCCCCATAACCAGGGCTGGCCTTGGGGGAGACGTGCTTGCTCCATGGGCTCCTGTCAGAGCAGTTCAGCTGCTCTAAGGGGTGCAGTGGCTGCTCATGTGGGGGAAGGTCCTGGAAATGTCTTTGTAGGAAAAAGCCTTTTGTCTCACATTTCAACCACTGGTTTAAAACGCTGAAATCTCTGAAAGTGGACTCCGCCGACTGTACTGTGCCCGCTGCACAAATGCGGCTCCAAATCTGAAGCTTTAGGGACAAACCTGACAAGGGAGAAGGCCTGGGGAGGGAAGAGGGGTTCACAGGAGGAAAGTACCTTGGTGACCTTTGTGCCAGCCTTGGGTGACATTTTCTTTCTATGTTGGCAGAAGCATCTGAGGGCAAAGTTTATATCATATTTGTCCTAACAACCAGTTACCCAAACCAAAAGGGATGAAAACTCCCAGTTCAAGAGCACTGACCTGAAGCACAAGGAGAGAGAGTTGCCCTAGGGTCCTGCAGCCTGGAGCAGGCTGGTCTCGGGTGAGCACAGCCGGGCAATGCGTTTTCAGGCCAGTAGGGGGAGCCACCAAGTCTTGGGGACAGCCAGGCAGGTAGCCAGGGATCTGAAAAGCTATTTACATTACACATTAAGTGCTGTTCAGAAAACAGGGTAAAACTCGGCTCTCGAAACTTTGAACAAATGTTTGTGTCCATTTTATCATTACAAAATCCCATTGATAAGAGTATTTTTTCCCTCAAATGGCCTGAGTGATAGCTTAAAAGAGCTCCATTTCACGTCTTTTAATTTTGAATTATTCTCTTATCTGTAATAAAGCACCAGTCAAGCACAGAATTAGTATTCTGGAAGAAAGGACTTAATGAGCTAAAACATTTCTATCTAGGGTAAGGAGAGTGTCTTATCTCACATAAGTGTTTCACAAGAAATTTGCAGGGAAAGAGGCAGAATATTTGGTAGGACTAAGTGGAGAAGAAATATGTTGATCTCGTCTCTTTTCCCGAGTGCATCATAAGCCAGTTCGCATGGCAACGCCTAATGGTACGGCAAGTTCAACATAAAACACTTAGTACAAAACTTCAGCTCTTCATTTCAGCGGTGCTGGATTCTTTTATTAACAAGAGTTGAGTGGGAACGTAGCCTCCTTTTCCAGTTACATTTCTGGCATCAGATGCTCCACAATATATCATCATCTGCAGTAGGCGACTTTGGAAATAGCTGACTATTAGCAACTTAATTGCCCTTGAATATACAATGCGCACTTGTGTCTGCCAACAGACAGTGAAATGAGAAAAAGCAGCCTCCCGGCTACCTCGGTGAAGAAGTTTTAAAGAAGGAGGGAAAGAAGATGAGGCTGCAAATGGAAGTTTTAGCAGGAGGTTAGCAATCCTCTGTCACTCTATTTTAGGTGACCATGGTGAAAGGCCAGCCAATAGCTGGCTATATGTAAACAGGAACTCTGACTGTCATCTGCGTATCCGTTAGTTCAGTGACTCTGGATGATGGGCATAAGGAAGAGAGACATAAGGAAGAGCTTTAAAATATACTTTGGGTACCAATGGTTTCCTGCTAAGGCTTATTTATGGTGTGTATATTTAAAGTTTTGAGGATGGTACCTGGGATGGAAGGTCAGTATATACAGAGACCTCAGCGGCAAGGCTGTTGGGTATCGAAGGCTTCAGTGCCCGGAGCAATACTAGTCTTGGTCTTGGACTGTTAGGGATGTTAACACAAGGAGACATTTTGGATTCTGGCAGATACCAAGGGGCCCAGAAAATGATAGTGTGCAGGAGACACTTCAGTCAGGAGGCAGTCCCAACCGCTGAGTCTGATGTTCATTTTGTAAAAAGAAAAACTCTTGTTATACTTCTAAAAATTGTTTTTCAAATGAACGTACTATAAAATCATGTGATTCTGTCTGTGTGTGTCTGTCTGTATGAAATGTAATCACATTGTGTAGGTCATGTCACCCCCAACCAGCACTCAGAATAACCTGTTACCCCCAGACCCTGCTCCCTGCACTGCGCCGTTCCTCTGTGGCCACACCCTCTTCCCCTCTGAGGGGCCAGCTTACACAGGTGTTCTCTGTCACCGTAGTTCTATCTCTTGTGGCACGACAGATAGAAGGGACTGAGCAGAGGGGACCATGTGAGTGCCACTTCTTTTGCTCAGAGCGCTGCTTTAGAATTGCTCTAGGTGTGGTGCACACCAGGCATGTGATCCTGGTTGCCTCCATCGTGGGGGTTCCGTATGGAGGTACCAATGGAGGTACACAGTCTATATTGGACTTTGGGGTTGTTTCCAGTTTGGGGCAGTTATAAATGCAGCTGCTGTAAGCTTTTGTGTATACATTTTTGTATGGACATTCATTTTTGTTTCTCTATGGCAGATACATAGATATGTAGGAGTACAATCACCGCATCCTATGAGTGTATTGAATCAATCACCGGATCCTATGTGTGTATTGAATGTCACCAGATCCTATGTGTGTACTGAATCAGTCACCAGATCCTATGTGCGTATTGAATGTATGTGAAAGTTCATAAGAGATTTTTTTTTCCAGTTGGCTGCACCATGTTGCATTCCCAGCAGAGGAGTTCAAGAGCCCATTTGCTCTGTGTGCTTGCCAGTACTAGGGCTGATATTGTCTGTAGTCCCTACTTCAGCCATTCTAATAGGTGTGTGATGGTATTCCATGGAGATATCCACCCCCTCTTTTCTTCTCCAGTACTGGAGGTTGAACCTATAGCCTCTGTATGCTAGGCGAGAGCTCTAACACGGAGCCATGTCCCCAGCCCTCCACTGACTTCTGATTTACGTTCCCCTGATGGCTACGGATGGTGACCATCATTCTGTGTGTTCATTTGCCACTCATGCACTCCAGAAAGCAGCTGCTCAAGTTGCTGACCACTTTTTAATTACATCATGTGTTCTTTACATGTCCTGGATCCAAGTCCTATGTTGAGTGTATGATTTGAAAATATTAACTCTCAGTCTGTGGTTTGTCTTTTTATTCTCTTAAAGGTGGGTTTAACAGGTCAAAAGTTTTTAATTTTGGTGAAGTCCAGTGTATCAAAGTCTTTCACTATGGCTGAGCTGTGGCAGTACTTCTGGGAACTCTGCCTCCCACTGGTCATCAGGACTCTCCTGTTTAACTCTAAAGGCTGGTGGCTTTGTATCTACATTTAGGTCTGCAATCCACTGAATGGTTATGGTATACAATGTGAGACTCAGGGATGTTATTTTTAAATTTTTAGTTCATGACTTTCCAACATAATCTGTTCCAACACCATTTGTTGGAACACATTCATGAATCTGGAGAGTCAACTCAGTAAAGAACTCAATTCTCCCCAAAATAATCTTTAAATGCAGTAAAATTTCAATTGATATCTTAGCAGTTTGTTTGAAAGATATAGACAAGCTAATTCTAATATGGCTACAGAAGAAAAGGAATTTGGAGTAAAAGAAAATCCTACCCCCCTTTTAAGAGGGGATGTTGAATTTTCTCAAGAGATTTCTTTTTGCACCAATTCATATGATGATCATGTGGTTTTTCTTTACACTCTTGATATGGTGATTATACGAACTTTCAAATATTTGACTAGTCTTTCATTATCGCATAAATTCCATGTGGTTATGGCATATTCTTTATTTTAAATGTTGCTAATATTCTGTTGGGGATTCTGTTCAAGTTTTCTTTTCTTGTGCTTTGGACTAGTTATCAGGATAAGTACAATCACTGGATCCTATGTCTGTATTGAATCAATCACCAGATCCTTATCATCCTATGATAAGGATGGCCTCATAAGACGTGTGTTGAGATGTATTCCTTCTCTTTCATTTCTGGGAGAGATTATGTAGAATTGGAGTTATCTTTTTAAATTATTTAGTGGAGATCACCCATAAAACCATCTGGGCCTTGAAGTTCCTTTTATGAAAAAGTTTGAAATATAAATTCAAATTATTTAACTTTACAGAACTGTTTAGACTACCTATTTCATCTTGTGTGAGTTTGGGCAGTTAATTTTCAAGATTTGATTCATTTCATCTGAACTGTTGAATGCATGCCCATAGAATGATCCTCAGCCTTCCTTTTCTGTGCCTTTGATCTCTGACAATGCTGTCTCTTTTCTTGTCAGTCTGGCTCAAAGATGATCAGTATTTTTTTTTAACAAATTTTTATTATTGGTTGTTCAAAACATTACATAGTTCTTGACATATCATATTTCATACATTTGATTCAAGTGGGTTATGAACTCCCATTTTTTACCCCGTATACAGATTGCAGAATTACATTTCTTTCTTTTTTTTTTTTTTTTTAAGAGAGAGTGAGAGAGGAGACAGAGAGAGAGAGAGAGAATTTTTAATATTTATTTTTTAGTTCTCGGCGGACACAACATCTTTGTTGGTATGTGGTGCTGAGGATCGAACCCCGGGCCGCACGCATGCCAGGCGAGCGCGCTACCACTTGAGCCACATCCCCAGCCCAAGAATCACATTTCTTCATTGACTTTTTCCTATTATTTTCATGTTTTTGATTTTAATATTTATTCTTACATTTATTATTTCCGTCTGCTTGCTTTAGATTATTTTTTCTCTTTTTTTTCCTGACTTTTTAAAGTGGAATCTTAGATTATTGACCCAGGGACTTAAAAAATTTTTTAATGTATTTAATGCTCTGCATTTCCCTCAGAGCTACAACTTTGGCTTTATAAAAATGGGTAAAGGGTAAGAATTCAGTTCATTTTCAAGGAAGCAAATTCCAGGCTGTCTTCTTCATCCCATGAAGTTAAAAGCACTGCTGTGTGCCTACAGAGTTGGGACTGGGGAAGGGCCCAGAGTCTGCAGATGTCCTGCACCATTTATTTCTCCTCCTGTGGCATAATTGTGATATTGAGTGTTGAAGAAAAAGTGAAATTATATCCCACACACTCTGTTTATTATGCCGTGGAATAAATGCATGTGTATTTTGGAATGACAGCTGTAAAGTACTGCAGTTTGACCACTGCCTTTGTTTACGCAAAACCTCTCATGGCTGGATGAGGGGGTGTTGCCTCAGTGCTGGTAGAACGTGTTTCTGACCCCCATGAGCTTCCAAGGAGCTCCCGAGGGCGCTCAGTGGTTGTGAGACCCTTCTCTGAGACAAGTCCAAACTATGCAAAAAATCATACTTGATAATGCTGTTAGGAAGAGCTAGTGCAACAATTTGTCCTTGGTTCTCTTGCCTATATTCTTCAAATGATTTGCATTTGCTTCTTGAATGAATGGAGGCTTCTTTGGAGTACCCCAGTTATCCTGGGCTGTGCTCATGCTTTGGACTCCGAGATGGGGCAGTGGTCAACAACCAATCACCAGTGGCCTCTTCACCACTAGCTAATTTGTGGGTGGATTTCTTTTTCACTGTGGTAAAATATACATGACAGAGAGTGACCATCTCAACTGTTTTTAAGGGTAGAGTCAGCAGCACTGAGAGCATTCATATCCTTATATGTCTACCACCACTATCCATCTCCAGAGCCTGCTCATCCTATCAAACTGAAGCTCTGTACCTATTACACACTAATTAGCCATTTATTTCTCTCCCCAAGCCCTTTAAACCACCACTATACTTTCTGTTTCTATGAATCTGAATACTCCAGGCACCACTTACATGTAAAATGGCACTAGATAATATTTGTCATTTGTGTTGGCTTATTTGACTTAGCATATATTTTCAAGATTCATCTGTGTTTTGTCATCTTTTGGAACTTCCCTCCTTTTTATGATGGAAGATAATTCTATCATATGTCTATCCATTCGCCATCAATGGCATGTGGCTATTTTTCTTCTTGCTCGTTGACATCAAATCATCTAATTTCTTTCCAGCTATAAACATGTAGCAAAAGGTGCTTCTGTGGCCTTTTAGCTTGTATGAGAGCTTGGATCCTACTCTCAAGTGCACTGAGCACACTTCTGCATGTCACCACACATGTCACCATTGCATGCCTGTGCTCCAGAGTTGTGAGTCTTGATGGACATGATGGAGCCATTGGCACCTCTGGGGACTCGCCCTCTCTCTTCCAAGATGCCTTACTGTTGGGAACGGGCCATATGTCTTAGATGTGTTGGGTGGGGTAGTTTTGAAAGCAACTGTATAGACTTAGGGTTCCTAAGTTGGTTCCTTTCATTAACACTTGGAGTTTTGATAAAAGAGTGTTTATATTGGCTGGAAATATCCAAGTTTGCTCATTTCATAGCCACTCTGAGGATTCTTTGGCTTCTTCATACTTTGTTTAGTGCACACTACCAACTATCCTTCATGTGGTTCTGTTTGTGTGTATCTTTTTCTTCAGAGTGGAAGTTATGGGTTATTTTGAGTTTTTATTGAATCCCCAGCACAATATCAGTGCTACCTCATTGCAGGCAGTAGGAAAGCCAGGAGGACGTTGATCACTATGGTGGAGGTGGCAGGCCTTTCCATTGAGCAGTTGAGATGAGCACAGTACAGGAGTTGAAAGGCTTAGAGCTGTGCAGGGTTCCCAGAAAGAGGATGAGCTAGAGGAGAAAGAGAAAGCATTCTATTTTCTAGAAATTTCCCTTTTCTCTGGCATGTCAGCCCTTCCATCTAAAATCAGGGGAAGGTCATAGTCCTCCCCAAACATCTCCACAAAGTTTGTCCAACACTTGCCAGAGCTTCAGGGCATCCTGTGCCATGGGCAGGGGAATGAATCTTTCCCTTCTGTCTTTTGAGCCAGAGTGGGACATTCCTGCCTTTCCTTCTTAAGGAAAATTCTAGATGATTAGATTTTTTGACTTGATCTTTTGAGACACTCTGCTTTGTTCCTACCCCTCTGTAATAGGCCCTGCTTTAGGAAGCAGGCTCCATGTCTTTTTGATATCTGGGGTGGTGCAGAGGCCTGACCTTGGTTGGTGGTTATTGAAGTGTAAGCGAGGAACTAAGTTAGCAAAGGTGGAAAATGACTCATTAAGGTTTAAAATTCAGGGAGGGGGCTCACGGCCCATGAGAGGCCATGGCAGGCCTTACAGCTCACACAGGGTGACAAAGGTAAATATGATCTCACTCCTGTCATCCTGGGGAGGGGCCACCCACTCTGTTCTTGAATGCTCCTTGCTGGTGAGATGAGCCCCTTCCAAATATCCCCGTGCACCCACCTCTTTCTGGAAGTCTGGGGCAGGTAACTTGAGCTCACGCTTGACCCAGGTTTATTTTACATTAAGTTGTTCTCTTTTAGAGCTAATTTAGCAACACATATGCCCTTTCTCAAGATTTTTATCAAGTGGTGGTGAACTTTTAACAAATATAATAAGAAACATTTCCCTACCTGGAGACCGAGGGAGCTTGCCTTGCAGTCTGACCCTGGGACGTCTTTCATCTGGTGGCTGTTATGAGCTTTATGAAAAGCACATGGCTGCCCTGCTCTATCTTGGTAAAGAGCAGACTTTGTGTTCCATTAAAAACATTGTTGGAGAACCACTTTCAACCTCGAGAGACAGTGGGGGTGCCATGGAGGGTGACAGAGGGGACACCTACATTCTATGCCCTGTTTTGGGGACAGGGAGTGGAGTGGGTGTCGCCTCTCACAGTCATGCCCCTTCACTACGTGGGGCTGGAAGCCGTCCAGAGAGGGTCTGGGGCCCATCTCCATGAGGGTTTTGAAGAGTCCATGCCTTAAGTCCAAGGGTACCCAGGGGTCATGGTGAGGTGGCAGTAGCAGCACCTGAAAGAAAGACATTTGTCCTCATCGGAATGGCCAAGGGGAGGTGAGGACGGGTCCTGAAGGTGTTGTCAGAGTTTTCCAAATGCGAGAAGCTTTGGGTAAGGGGCGTCCGCCCAGCCGGCTCCTAAGGGTCTTGACTGTGTCCTCGGTCATACTGTAGCTGTTCAACAGATGTTTATGGTGTGTCCTGGGGTCCCCGCCTTGCTCTAAGTGCTCAGGGTTTGCCCATGGACCGAATGAGGGAAACCCACCTAACGGTAGTGACACTGCCACACAGTGCCCCACAGTCCTGGGAAGGGACACAGCCAGGGCCTGGTAGAGGGCAACGGTGCTGTCCGCAGAAGGGAAAACCGGCGGAGGGGATCAGGAGCACCAGGGAAGGAGGCGCTGGGAAGCCTCTTTAAGAGCTCAGATAGGCCTTTTGGAAAAGTTGCGATTTAAGCTGGAAACAATGACAAAGCATCCCGACTATGTGACAGGCACCGTCCTAAGGTGTGTGTGATGACTTCCACCTCTCTAAGGATGAGCAGTTGGGAAGAGTGAGCTCACTCGGGTTCCGGGTGGCACCCAGTCGCAGCGGGTTCTTCCGCACACGCGGGCTTGGCCCAACCCAAGGGCTAGCTCTTGTCCAATCTTTCTTCCTCGACTCCTTTGTCTTGCTCTGTCCTTTTCCCCATCTCCTCATCATTCTCTCCTGGGCTTCTTCTCTTTCACCCTGTTCTTTCCATGTTGCTTTCTCCAACATTCCCTCAGATAACCTGGCATCTTCTGGCTGCTACGACATTGTCTCTCTGATGCCCAGACCTGGTCTCTGAGCTGCTCCCTTTCCCCAGCTTCAGTCCTGTCCACCAGACACCTCAGCAAGTCTAGAACTCACCTCCTCAAGCCGAGTCCCCTGGAGACCTTTACATTTTGGGAAGCAGCTCTGCTCTCCGGCTAATGACAAAATCACAAGCTCAGAAGCTGTTCTGTGTGATTGGTCCTTGTCCTTACCGACAATTGTCAATGTGCTGGGGCTTACAGGGTAGGGTGGCAAACCTTGGCTGTATGCTTACCCAGTGCCAGGCACTGTTTGCGAGCTTTGCCTGAGGCAGGTTCAGAATGAGCAACAGAGGGTCAGAGAAGCTGAGGAAACAGCCATATCCACTGTGGGTTTGGGGTGGTCACCTTTACCCACACCTGGGATGGGTCACAGCTGTGGATGGGGTCAGAACCTCCCTCCTGGGACCGTGCTGTGGCAGGTGTGCTTGGCACAATGGGGCATGTGCTGTAGTGTGGGGGGAGATGCCAGGGGCAGTAGGTAGCCAGGCGGCCCGTCTGCCCTCGTGCCCTGTTGAATTTCTTAGAAAAACAACTCCTCCTTATAAAAGTACATGTTTATTATAGAATATAGAATGTAGGAAAAGAAGAGGCAATAAAAATAAGTTAATTAATCATTCACTGAGAATTATTAGTAAACATATAGTAATATAGTCTTATAATATGTATATAGTATATATTATGTTTGTATCAAGATAGATATTTATTACATATATAGTAATATTTATAGGTGCATACATGACATATATGATATTTATACATATGTAACACATATGTATAAATTTATCTATAGTCTATCTTCTTGAGCTATATTTTATGAAAATAAGGTTACAGTTTACATATATAAATATGCATAAGCTTTTACAAATATAGTTTTTTTTCTAAAAAGTAACATCAATATCTAGATCATTTAAAGTTCCCTTAGACATTGTTTTAGTAGGTAAAACGTTGTACATTGTACAATAGGTCTTTCTCATATTTAATCAGCTCCTTAATGCTGAAAATCTAAGTTGCTTCTGAATTTAGCTTCCATACCTTCTGCCATAAATGGTCTTTTTCAAGTATTTAAGTCTTTGCATTTTTTTAAGCTCAGGTTTGGTTCATAATAGTATCACTGTAGAACTGCTTTATTATTTCCTTAAGATAAACTCTCAGAAATGAATTAAAAGGGTCTAAGATGTGAAAAATCTTAAGATCTTGTTACATGTTTCCAGATTGCACCTTTTCCATGACCAGTAAATGACATTTTCCTAGTTTACAAATCTGCCAAAATCTTGTTTCCTGGATTTTGAGTGAGGGTGTGTGGTTTTCATATGGTAATGGGCTGGGAGTATTCTTTTGTGAGTTGCTTGTTCATGTCTTTTGTCCATTTTTCTATTGGGGTGTTTTCCTTTTTTGACTGTTTTTTAAGGGAATCATTTTAATTAAGACTTTCGGGAGGCGAGAGACAAACATGCTCAAGGACGCCCGGGGGAGATGGGCGTGAGGAGGGTGAGGTCTCAGAGAGCCCACCAGGAGGAGGAGGCGGCAGGGCTTCTGGGAGCAGCCGGGACGTTCTGCAATCTTTCGCTCTTCTCCTGCTCTGCAGGCACCCCGGGCCCTCTTCCTGTTATTCTCTGATGCTGCCCCCTCCCCTGGTTGCCTCTGCCTTCACCCTAGGTAGCCACCAGCCCACCTTGTCTTCCCTGCAACCTCTCAGCTCCGGTGCCCTCCAAGGCCCTGGGTCTCCAGGACAGACACAGTATACTGTGCCATCCTGTCTTTCCCTCTTCTAGATGAGACGGCCATCAGGATCAGTGACCACCTTTCTGTTCCTCAAGCACCAGAAAGTGGGGTGGGATGAATGTTGGCATGTGAATGGACAAGGGTGGACACTGGGCAGTCACAGCTGATGGGAAGCCTGGTTATCATAGTTCTAAAAACACTAATTACCATTTTCATATTTAAAGAAAACAAATCCTCAGTCTAATTCACCCTCTGATGATGTACGGGGACCCCAGGAGTGTGCTGTGGTAGGCAGGCTGGGCAGCGCAGAGCTGGGCAGAGGGGCCGTGAGTCCTGCAGTGCATGCGTGAACCCTGGCTCCCCCCTCACTGTGTGATGGCAGCTCGTGAGCTGCCCTTGGCTGGAGGGTCCTCTCTGTAAAGCGGGGCTGATGGAGCGTGGTCTCGTGGGTTTGTGAGGACGCATGAGACCTGCCAGGCTGGGGCTTCTCATGGGTGAGACAAGGCTGGTGCAGGTTAGAGGTTCTTAGCTCCAACATGCTGGTACTGTAGACGCTGCTCAGGGCGGGGAGCCCCCATACGTGGCAGACCCAGGAGAAAAACATGGTCATGTCCATATTCTGGCTGTCTCAATTCTGGACAGAAAGCAACTTGATCAGCTCTAGAACCAACTGCCCTGCTACGTAACGTTCGCCTGGCTTCGAAGGGCAGCCCCTGTCATCACAGCAGGGTGGGACACGACAGGTTCCCTTTCCCTTCTTGGCACTTTGAGAAGATTCCGGCCGCTACCATCTGAGTAGGAAGCAGAACTTGAAACTCACTGTGTCCTCTTAGGTTGGTCACAGCGAATAGGACCTTCTGCGGTGTTTTGGCATTTGTGTTCTGTCACTGCTGAGTGTGGTAAGCTCGGCCCTGTCTGCCACACCTGTGGCCACCAACCCCACATAAGAGGGAGTGGAAGTGAGATTGTCCAGCCTGCGCTCTGAGAAGGGTGGCTGCCCAGCATCTGTTCAGAGAGCGGCCCTGGTGACAGATGCTCTTGGAAGTTGGGAGCTGGCTTGTCCAATCAGTCAAGCTGGGAGGGAGACTTCCACGTGGACACCACTCATGGGACAGTCCCAAAGGCTGACATCCACATTGCACGTGCAGGAAGCTCGCTTGTGCAGCCTGCTGTGGGCTGGCATAGAGGCATTCGCTCCTCTCTTCCTAGAATCCAGCCTCTGCTGCATCATTCTGAATGTCAGCTGATGTCCAAGATCCCTCCCAGCTCTGTTGGGATTGAGATGTTCCTTCTTGAAGCAAGGGGCCAAACAAATTGCCGCTGGGGCCAAATCTAGCTTTCTGGGCTTGCTGTACTGCTCATGATCTAAGAATAGTTTTGAAATTGTTGGGAAAAGGAGAGTCCAAGAATAATAACTTGTGACACATGATACTCATACGTGGACATGTTGCCGTCAGCATGTTGCAATGACAGATAAGTGGCTGGATGGACATCTTGCACCCCAACCTTGAAGACATGTAGTATCTGACCTTTAGCAGAGAGCTTGCCCACCTGTTTTAAACTAGGAACAATTCTTTGAAAATGTATTTTTGTCTTTGAAATCGACAATGGCTACTTAGCTTTTTATCCATCTTATAAAAAGGTTGAAAAATGGTTTGGGACCACAAGAGACCTGGTGGATAAGTGTATGCTCAATACTGGTGACGAGGGGGTCTGGGTCTGTTGTTGTCTGTGCAGGCACAGCATTCGGTTATCTTTTTGGCAGCACCACGGGCTTTGCTCCTCAGATTTCGGGGCTCTGTGTGCCTCTCAGGGCCAACTGTGCTGTGGAACTTTGTAAGGCCTGCTGATGTGCAGGCAGGTGTGTGTAAAACTGCTCCCAATTCTTGGTGGTTCTCCAGCAAGGCTGGGAACACATGCTGAGCCCCTGGAGCAGACCCACGTGACTGCCCTAGAAGGGACCGTTATGGGGGGCTCTTTTCCTCCAGAGTGAGTCTGACCACATAGGAAGGAGTGTGGGCTATGGAACCTGGAAACTCCAAGTACAGGCCAGGCTCTCAAGGAGCACGTGTGGGTGTTACGGAACGGGAACTCTGGGCATTCTCTAGAAGCTCTAACGGGTTCTAGGGAGGGAATTTGGCAAGGATCCTCCAGGGACTGGTAGCGCCACACTCCTCTCAAACAGACCCCAGAGGAAGAACTGACTCATCTTTAAAGGTTGGCTTGGAATCTCAAGTGGGGTCACTTCCAAGGAGCTTCTTATATGCTGTGCACAGAGATACCTGCACTAAATAAACAGACAACAACCCTCCCCTTTTGTTGAGAACAATTTTTAACTCAGAAAACTTGCAAAGCTCATACAAGGATCCCTTTACCCAGAATCCCCAAAGGTTAATATTTGAGTACATTTGCTTATTATGCTCTTCTTCTCTAAAATATTACTATTTTTACCCCTTGAGGATAAAGTGCAGACACGATGTCTCTTTTTCTCTAAATGCTTCAGTGCGTGTTGTGTAAGAGAACTCTCGTATGCCCACGGTGCAATGATCCACGCAGAGAACTCAGCACTGATGGAATAATGTGGTCTAATCTCTAGACCCTGCTCAGATTGCACCCATTCCTCTGCCGATGTCCTCTACGGCCGACTCCTCTCCTTCTCATGAGCTGGTCCAGAAGCCACGCTGTACTCCGCTGTCCTATCTCCTGGGCCTCCTTTCACCTGGAACTCTCCCTCGTGTTTCTAGGTCTCTCATGACTTTGACAGCTTTGCAGAGCACAGGTCAGTAAGTGTGCAGAAGTCCCTCTGTCTGGTCAGCCTGCGACCTCCTATGGCTCAGTTCAGGTTCTGTGTTATTGGGGCACTCTAGGGAAGGAAAGTGACACATGGCCCGGGGGCATCTCAGCAGGAGAGGATGTCTCTGTCCACAACTGGTTATGGGAATGTCCACCTGGCTAGGTGGATCTGCTGGATTTCCCTACTGCACAGCTATTTTTATTTAGCTGTTCTAGTTATTAAGTATCTTGGGGGTGGTTCTTTGAAACGCTATAATCATCTCTTACTCCTGGAATTTTCCCCACTAGTCTTAGCACACAGGTAGGCTTCTCGCCTGAAATGATCATTCTGTTGGCCACCCAATGTATGATTTTTAAAAACCCCATGCACATTCCCTCTGCATTTAGCTAGAATTCTATATCCAGGAAGAGGTTTTCTTTCTCAGAATTTGTTCTTTTTGATTCATCTGTATTTGTTCTGACTGATGGCTGCTTGGTCTGTTGTGTGGCTAACCTGTTACTATCATCATCGATCCTGTGCTCCATGGGTCTGGATTTGGCCTCTGGCGCCCTCTTCCCACAGGCTCTGCTGTCCTTTTGATATTCTTCCTCATTCTCTGGACGCTTCCTAATTTCTGACACAACATGACATTCTGCGCTTATCTTGCTCTTTCCCTCACCAGCCTGGAAACCAGTTGTTTCTCCAAGAGAACTGGTGTATTTTACTGGAAAATGGCAGTTAGAAACAAACATCTGGGCTCTGGGTGTGCCAATCACAAACATTCAAGACCTTTTCATAAGCAGATAGAGATAGGAAACCTGTGTGCTTGTCTGCCTACTTACTTACCAATCTATCTGTCCATCTGACATTCATCTCTGTCCATCTATCAATCCCCTGTATATCTCTACCACCTGTTATCCATCCATACATCCACCATTTCTCTGTCCATCTGTCAATCATCCATCCACCCACACATCTCTCTCTTTCTACCATCTGTTCTCCATCCATCTACCCATCCATCTATCCATCTAAGCATTCATCTGTCATCTATTTCTGCCATCTAACAACCTACCAATCACCTATCTGTTTATCATCTATTTATCTATACATTGATTCTCTAGACATCTGTCCATACGTACTAATACCTCCAAACTCCAATCCACTCCCACAAAGTCCCTTCTAACCTTCCTCCTTTCCACTTTTATGAATTTATGGAGCAGTGAAAAGCCTGACTGTCATTATTCACTATCGGTTTACCTATTTTCTCAATCCAAAGATACACAAAAAGTAAGTAGTTTTAGAATTGCAAACCCACACCACCATGAAAAACAAAGTGACTAATTAGAATTCAAAAAATTTTACAACATTTTTTCTGGTTTGATTTTAGTCCAACATGCCAAAGTATGAACCCAAGGCCTAGTTCAAAGTTACTTTGGGTTAGTTCTTCTCTTTTTCTTTCTTCAGATGTTATGTCATTTACTTGTAATGTGTTTAGATTAATTTGTTTCTGTTTATATTTATATGTATTTATACTATATTCGTGTTTTTCTTCCCTTTCTTGTTCATTATTTTTTTTTCTGAGTGTGAATTCACACTTTTATAAGAGCCAGAACTACAAAAACGTTATTCTTTCCACCTCCTTCCTTCCTACCCCAGGGCCAGGGCCAGTCCCACCAGTTAATGACTTATCCTTCCTGTCTCTGTGCAAATGAGTAAACAGTGAATTTTATTAGAGTTCCCTTTTCTTGAACAAATCATATATACACACACACATATATATATATATTTTTGTTGTTGTTTGTTTTGGTACCAGTGATTGAATCCAGGGGTGCTTAACCACTGAACCACATCCCCAGCCCTTTTTAAAAAATATATTTTATTTTGAGACAGGGTCTCACTAAGTGGCTTAGAGCCTCTCTAAGTTGCCGATGCTGGCTTTAAAACAGCCATCCTTCTGCCTCAGCCTCCTGAGTCACAGGAATGACAGGCGTGTGCCGCTGCACCCAGCACATATGTACCTTTTTTGTCCATTCTTTTTCCTCTTGACAGGGCCCCTTGAGGCTCCCCAGCAGGCACAGGGAGCTTGCCTCTGTGCAGCCGCACAGCTGTCTATCAAGTGCACAAGCTGCAGTCCAGTCAGCCGCTCTTTTCCACATGGCCATTGGGTGCTTTCTAATACTTTGCTATTGAATGCTGCGATCAATAGCCTTGTCTATTTCTCTTTTCATACTGCTGAAGGGGGTATCTATAGGGTACCTTCCAGAAGCCCGATAGTGGGAGCAGAGGGTGAGCACGGGAAGCTTTGCTAGCTGCTGCCCCATTCGTCCTGCATGTGCATGCTCACCAGCAATGCACGAGGGTGACCTTCCTAGTGTCCCCCACAGAACACATCATGCTCCCAGCTCTCATCTTGGATGGACGAGGGCTGCCCCAGGTGTGTTGTCAGTGGGGTGGGCTGGGAAATGCATCCTGGACATGCTATTGTGCCCTCCTTTTCTGTGCTGTTTGCACTCAAATTTGGACACAGAGGCTGTGCTGACCACTAGTGCTCAGGACACTCAGCCACAGTCCCCAGACAGCTCCAGATGGACATGCCTCCTATCTGCTGCTGGGCTCTCCCTCCCCGGAGACAGGCCTTTCCAGCCTAGGCAGATGGAGGGGATGGGCAAGCCCACAGCCTGCTGGCTGGGTTGGTTCTCCAAGGAAAACCTTCTGCAGAAGCAGAGATGGGCAGAGAGCTGGAAGCATGCAGCCAGATGGACCATTCTCCTAGGTCCTGCCTGGTCTGAGGGGTAGGTAAGCTGCATCCTCTCAAGCCTGCTGTGTGGACCTCATAGACATTCTGGACAGCTCTCCCAGTAGGAGCCCAGCAGTTTGTGCTCAAGCACTCACCTTCCCATTTAGACAGGAGCCTAGAGGGCCTGCTGCCACCAGCGAGCTAGAAGAAGGACCAGCTGATGGGATGCATGTCCAGCCGTGGACAGAACTGTTCCCACCTAGGAAAAAGGAAGAAAAATGGAACAACTGAGGCCATTTGAACATCTCTGCAGTGCGAGGCTCCAGGACGTCTTACAGGAAGAGCTTCCTCTTACAGGCATGTCCAGTCAGAAGCAGGTGTAGACCTCTAACACTATTGTCTTAGGAAAGTTGTAAAAGACCACGGCCTCCAGGCAGCGGGTACCAGCTGGTCTAACCGAGAGGAGGAGAACAGGAGGAATGGAGAAAAGATTGCTGCTGCTTCGTGTCTGTAGTCTATGGGAGAACAAAGTAGGAGAGAAATGGACTAACTGCAGAACATTCAGATGATCTAATTAGTAAGGAGGCATGACTTGGCTGCTGCCATAGCTGACAGAGTGTGTCCCATCTTCAAGGAGGCACTAACACACACGGCTCCATGCAAACCCCCTCCAGGGACTCTCAGGGTGCTCCCAGAGGGAGACCTTGACCAGGAGGTATTCTCAGATTAGTTTCAAATGAAATCAGAAACTATGAATATGGGTTTGAACAAACAAAAATTTCCGACTTATTAATTAATCAGAACATTAAAAAGGTCACTCTCTCAAATAAAATTGTCAAAGAGAAAATAAAAAAGTTAAACATGGAAATTATATAAAATAATTGGATGATATTCTTCTGCATTAAAAAGACATCGCCAAGCCTGGGCTGGGGCTCAGTGGTAGAGCGCTTGCCCAGCACGTGGGAGTCACTGGGTTCGATTCTCAGCACTGCATGTACATAAATGAATAAAATAAAGGTCCATCAACATCTAAAAAATATTTTAAAAAAGACATCACCAAAGTAGAGACAATTTTCATTAACTAACATGAGAGGAGAAAATTAGGTACAAACAGAAGGTATTTTTTTTTTTAAACTAACAATCATGACTACCCTTCTACAGCTGGTTTCTCTCCCTCTTCCCCTCTCTACTCACACTAAGCACTTTGTGCACGCCGTTCTTTTTTAGGGCAATTGGAAATCTCTATTCCTTTTACTAGTAGCAGAACATTCTGAAGCATATGGTGCTCTAGGTTGTTTTAACCACCCCCACTAATGCACATTTAAGTCTTTCCCATGTTTTTATAATCAACAAGTAGTGCTGCAGTAGGAATCCTGTTTAGATATTTGTTTTGCAATGTGCAGATATTTCAATAGAAATGTCATCTAGTTCTGTGATTATTGGGTCAAAGGATGTCTGCATTTAAATTATTAATAGTGAATGCAGATGCCTATAAAAAGATGATGTTGCTTTAAATTCTCATCAGCATCATGTGAGTGTACCTGTTCCTTTATAAAGTCACCCACAAAATAGGTTCTGTTTTTATTCCAACTGATAGATGAAAAAATGTCAGTATATTATTGTTTAAAATTGCATTTTTCCTGATTAACTCATATGACTAAACATTTTTTGATTAATTTTTTCTGTGAATTATCTGTTTATATTTTTTACTCACTTATGTTTCTTTCTTATTGACTCATAAAAATGTTTTATTAAGAATAAATATTAACTCATTCTTGGTGATGTATGTAGATAAGAGTCTCAACCTTTAGAGATTTGTGTGGTCTAGTATATAATTTTTTTCTACTTGAATTTTTATTTATTTTGAATGCTCTTTATTTTGACAGGACCTTCCCCAACTCCCGGCAATATAAATGTTTCCCTGGTTTTCTGTTTTTTTCTTTTTTTTTTTTTTAAACTAGATTATTAATCCCCTTACAATGTATATGGTATTAGGGAGGGATTTGAACTTTATTATACTTTTCCCAAAGGAGAGTTGACTTTCTTTGCAATTAAAAAAAAGCTGCATAAATAGAAAGATCAATAGTAGCCAAGAAAATTTAAAAACTTTTATGCCTCAAGAACAACCAGAAAAATTAGAGTGAAAATCAGAAGCATGAAAACACCCTTGCTATAAATTCAAGTTACTACCATGAGCAATCAGGAAAGGCCAACACAGGATGGGCTGGCACGACAGGCCTGAGGACAGTAAGGGCCCCGCCCAGGCCCAGGTGGCCCGGATGAGGGTCTGCCAGGCACTGGGAGTGGAGCTGCCTCTCTGCCTTCCCATGGGCCTCTCTTCCGGGCCTCCTGGATTCTGTGCAAAAGCAAACGCCCCACAGTCTCCACGCCACGTTGAGAACTTGGACCTGCAGGCAGAGGGGCGAGTTAAAGGATTCTCTGAGGGACCCCCAAGAAGCATGAGAGGCACAGAGGTGGGCAAACGTCAGGAGTCTGCAGAGTTCTCGCTGTTCACACGGAGACGTCCTGCAGAGGGACAGGGCCTCAGGCAGCTGGTGCCCACTCAGGTGCACATCCCCGGTGTGCACAGGCCAGTCCTCCAAAGCTGTCCTTCACTCCACATGGTCAGCTCAGGGCCTCCTCTGGCTAAGGGTCCTGCCCCATCTCAGGAGTGGGCCCCCAGGTCAGGTGGGTGCTCATCTGACCCTCCATTGGCTCAGGGATCACTCTTGCTCCCCTCTATGAATCAAGGGCGGTGTGGGATGGACACCCCGGGGTTGCACACTCACTTTTGCTTCCCAACAGGTCCCCACAAGTGACCCTGGTGAGGTCTGTTACCCCAGCCCAGCACAGAACATCCTTACAGTCTCCATATCCTGGGGTCCCCCATTGACTTCCCTGGCTGCAGCTTGGGAGAGGGCCTGAGCCCTCTCAGGGGGGGCTGCTGGCTGGGCCTGAGCCAGGGGGACACTTACTTCCAGGTCTGGTCTCTCTCATTGCCTCCTCCTCCCTAGGCCAGGCCAACAGGAGTGGGCGAGGAGACCTGGCCACAGGCTCTCTCTCCCTGCATGTGGGTTGGGGCCGAGGGCTTAGGGCTGAGGGCAGGGCAGGGTGAAGGCGGGCATGGAGCAGGGCAGCCTTCCCCTGAACACCACTGGGTGTTGACTTGGAATTTGTGAGTCAGGAGAACCCCAAGAGTTCCAAAATGGAGCTGGTGGGAGGGCCATGAGGAAGAGGGACAGGACAGAGAACTCAACTCAGGTGATGGTCAGTGAGAGATGATTGAGAGCAGCCCTCTAAGTCCGAGAACAAAATATGCATTTCTGATTAGGACGCTGTAAGTACCAGCATTTTAGAGGTCTTCCACAAATTTAAAGGAGATTATTGAGCATCTACTCTGCTCCCTCAGGTACTGGTAAACAAAATAGCTGTAAATCCTGTACTCATGGAGGGTCAATAGTCCCCCCATGTGTCTGTCAGTCCCCAAAGATCACTGACCCCACCACTCACCAGGGCCAGCAGGTGCAGGCAGGCTGGGGAAGCAGCCAGACTGACCTGCCACTGCCCAGGGACAGGGCCGTCCCCAGGCCTGCCTGCTGTTTCAGAAGGTGCAGTGGGACCTTCATCCAAGGCCGCAAGCTCCTTTCTTCCTGTGGCTCCTAATCTTTTAAGACATTGCCAAGCATTGAGACAAACGTATCTTGGAAAATGTAGGTAAGCACAAAAATTTAAATAAAAAGTAAAAATCCCTCTGTAGCACCACACAGAGATAAGGAGAGTTGGCATCACGGTGTGCACACATCATTCCAGACACAGGTTTCGTCCACAGAAGACTGTGGGTGGGGTCGAGCAGCTCACGAGTTGTTGAGCTTGCTTCTTTCACGTAATGGCTTAGCGATGATAATGCACACTCATCTTCCTCTGTGGGGCCATTTTTAAAGCCACTCTATCGTACCTCTTGCCACTGGTGGGCATCCATCAGGCCCTCCTCACAGTGGAGCATAATTCCTCACAAATGCATCTTTGCCCCAGCTGTGAGTTCACTGAGAACTGCTGCCTACTCTGCTGTGCCCCCGACCTTCACCCAACGTCGACTGGGCAATGATATTAACAGCCAGCAATCACTGAGCAGTTCCTGGGTGCTGGATTCCTAAAGTGCCCCTTAAACCAGTAACCCCAAGAGCAACCAGAGTGCCCCGGGTCCGCATCAGGGATTCCAACACCCAGAGCTCCTCAGAGCAACGGGTAGCTCCAGGGCTGGGCAGGAAATGAGTGAGATGAGCCCAGGACATCCTGTCGTGCCAGGAGGGAGGCAGAGTTCAGAAGGCAGAGGGATAGGGCAAGTTCAAGAGCCCGAGGTCTCACTCAAAGAGTCCCAGTGGCCAAAGCGGGAACAGTTTGAACCACAGACAAGGTGGGACTTACAGCTCAGGGTGTAAAGGAAACCTCTAGGAGTCCAGGCTGACACTAATAACTGATCTAATACACAAGTCGGGGAAAAGAGCCCAGCCTTCCCTGCGGAAGAATCCCAAATAATGCACATTGATATTCTGCCCTTCAGAAGGTGCGTGTAGCTGCCCACTCTGGAAGTGTGGCCGATGTCACGGAGCAGGTGCCCTCCACCAGTACAGAATGGAAAGGGGGGGAAGGAATTTCACAGCACTGTCTCCACCAGATCATCAAGGTCAACGTCGAAAGTCAGCAAGCCTTTCTCAAGTGCCATGTCATGACCACGGTAGCCCAAAGCCCATACCCCAATCTAATAACAGAAACATATCCGACCAATGCGAATGGAGAGTCTTTCTACAGAGTATCTGGCCAGCCCTCCTCAACACTGTCAGTCTCCGAGATCAAGGAAAGTCGGAGTGATGGCCCTGCTGTGGGGAATGGAGCAGGCACAAGGCTAAACGTAGTGAATCCTGGACAGAAAAGGGAATCAGGAAGAGGCGAAGGGACGTGGGCAAGCGTGGGCTTTGCTCAGTGACCCTGCATCATCACTACGCCAAACGTGCCACCCCCTGGGAGATGCCAGCCAGCAGGCAACCGAGCGGCAGTCCCTCTGTGTACTGGTGACTTTCCTATACGACACTTCAAGGCAGAAATTTTAAATGAAGATTCCCAAAGGTGCCCTTCATCTATTCCTCACATAATTAGCCCCGGTGTCCTGTGACTTGTGCTTATGAGGATGTGAGCTCCGAGGGCTTCCAGGCTAGCAGAGGGCTGAGCCAGGACTGAGCCGGTGGCCTGGCTCCAGAACCTTCCCCCAAAGGTAACCGCTCAAGACGTGTTTGGGGAATGAGCAGTGAGGGGGATAGGAGCCCCTCACACCCAGTTTATCACATCCAGAGCTGCCTGTGCTGCCCACAGAAGCCTACTGGGACCTCCAGTTGGAAGAAAGCTGAGCTAAAAATATGTGCACCAGAAAACACGGGCATGTGAAAAAGTGGAAATGAAGTTGTTTTCCTTCCCGAATTAATATGGAACAATGAGCAGATTAATCATACTTTTGGTTTAAAAATTTTTCCAGTTGCCATAGTAACCCAGAAGAGGCATTTAAAAATACTTTCCATTTGACCTTGTTCTGTTTGATTGATGGGTGTGGAGAAGTCTGGGCCAGGCAGTGTGGATGTGTCCATCCCGGGGCTGGCCACCAGAGGGCGAGCAGCGCCCTTCGCTGCAGGCAGGCGGTGGGGAGCAGGGGTGTTGCCAGGGACCTGGACTCTGGCTCTTCTCTGTCCTCCTTCTTCTAGAGCAGGGCACTCCCTCTGGGGTCCCAAGTGCATGGTGGGTCACTTCTGCAGGCCGTTAGCTCTCTGCCTTTGCTGGCATGGTGGCAAGGCCCACAGTGAGTGGGATGTAGGACAGTTAGGGCCACCGGGCTCTGCTGCTCTGACAAACCCTGCCTTGGAGAGCTGGCCTGTGTCCCTGGCCCAGGACCTCCATTGCCACACAAGCTGGGCCGACAGCTGGCCTGCCCATGCTGAGGGTGGCCATGGACTTCCAGGGTGGCGGAGAGCACAGAGGTCCAGCAGGTCTGGGAGAGCTGCAGTTACTGCTTTCCTCCAGGCACAGGTTGGCCCTTGGCCTCCATCTCTGGCCTGTAGCAGGAGGGGAGTCTGCGCAGCCTCTCTCCTGGCAGAACTGCCTGGAAAGGAGCACTCTCGGCCCCTTGGCCACTGGTTCTCATGGGCTGCTTTGTAGCTCCCTCGTGGGGCTAATGTGCCCCGATACTCCCGTCTTCCTCTGTCCCCATGAAGGGTGGGGTCAGTGGCACTCTGCACACAGTCCTGACCTTCCACAAAGCATTTTAATGGATAATTTCCACACGGAAGCCATAGTTATACCACTGATCACATTTGCTGTGACTTATGACTTGGGATTTCCTATAGTCAAATGTCTTGTCCCTCCGACAGGGGCCTTGTCCCAATGATCAACAGCCCTTCTGGTCCCTGCTCCTCAGCTTGCCTCTTTCCAGACCCGTCACTGACCTGCCCCTCCCTGAGCCCCAGCCTGGGCCACAGGGCCCGGCTCCCCTAGGAGTCCCCTACACTCAGCTTGTGCCACTGCAGCCTTGGGACAGGAGGACCTGGGTGGGAGCACAAAATGTGACCCAGAGTCGGTCACACCTGCTCACCTTGCCTCCCCAGGTCTGTGTGGCCCAGGTGGCCCTGGGGGGGGGGGGTGGCAGCATGAGTCTTCTGTAGCTGCAGGATGCAGGGTCCCCAGCCCCAGTCTGCCCACCTGGCTCTCCTGCTCTGCAGAGCGCATGCTCCTCCTTCTTGCTCTGGCACTCTCCACCTTGCTCCCCAGCTCCCGTGGGAGAAGGCAGGACACTCAAGGTCTGGGGAGAGGAGACAAGTATCCCCCTTCAGAATCGGTTCTTAGAAATGTTTCCTTCCAGCGGCTGCATTGTAGCTCAGTGGTGGAGCGCTTGCCTAGCATGTGTGAGGCACTGGGTTCCATCCTCAGCACCACATAAAATTTATGTATATATAAACAAAATAAAGACATTGGGTCTATCTACAACTAAAAAATAAAACTAGTTTCTTTCCAAGGACTGATGCCAGCCTAGTTAGGCCTCCCTAGAAGCTTTATATTTTGGTGTTTAGTATTATTATTCACACATCAATATCAACAGTCGGGGTCACTAGATAGGTGGTAGGTGTGGGTGGCGGCCAGTATCAGACAACGTACTTTAGTTATGTATGGTGAATATTTAAAGACTCCCCTGTGTTTTGATTGGAAAATGGGTATTACTGGGCAATTTAGTTTCAAAGGTTTCTCTCTAACGTAAGACTTATTAAGATTTATGAGGTAGCTGCCGTGGCCTAAGTGAAAGTTCAGAACAATAAAACCCTGGCACTGCCCAGTGATTCCTCCATCACCATCCCATTAGTGAACAGGGGCTCCTCTCAGTCTGTTATTAAGATTCTCTCTGCATGAATTAACAGCTGGGCAACACTGCCGGAGAGGCACGGGTGCTAGCTGAAAAGTCAGTTTGCCCGTTTCTTTTGCTGCAGTGATGGCGGAATATTTCTCCAGGCCCCAGAGGAAAGAGCTAAGGCCAGTTCCGCTGTGCATGAGGCGCGCTTCCCAGCAGGGCCACTAGATGGTGCACTCTGAAGTTGCAGGGACGCCCAGAGGGCCTTGGGAGTGCCCTGGAGAAGGCTCATCTGGCCTGTGATGGTAGCCTGCTTTGGTTTGGTAGTAATTTCAGACAGGCTGGTGAGGACCTGCATCTTGGAAGATTTGCTTTCATTTTCACTCTGCAAGGCCTTTTGCCCCAGCACTTGCAGGCAGCTCCCCCGGGTGGTGGAATTCTGTCTAGAACTCTGAAGGGCATCCTTTCAGGAGGTAGCTTGCATGAAAAGATGGAGCACGTACATGGAGGGGGGTGTGGGACAGGAATCAAGGGAGGAAAGAAAGAGATGCATTCAACTAGAGCTCAGCTGCTCTGCAATGGTCCAACTGTATCCCTTCCTCCCCCAAAGCCTTGTCTAAGTCCTAACACCAGCATCCCAGAGCATGGCCTCATTTGGAGATGGCATTTCTGTGGATGTGATAACTGGTTGAGAGGACAGCATGCTGACCGACGCCCTCATAGGAAGATGGCTGCGTGAATTCAGACTCACAGGAGACTTGGGGACTTGGCCACAAGCCAAGGACCTGGGGGGCCAAAGAAGCTAGAAGATTTGAGGAAGGAGCCTCCCCTGGAGGATTTGGAGAGAGTGTGGCCCTGCAGACGCCGTGGTACCAGGCTCCCAGCCTCTGGACTCTGAGAGCATAAACTTCTCTTTCAAGTACCAGTTTGCGGACCTTGTTCTGACAACCTCAGGAAGGGAATGTAGGCACAGAAGAAAGAGTGACAATAGCAGCCTGCAACTGGGAAAGACACTGACTGTGTGGCCCGCTGGAGACACCAGTGGCTTTCAGGAGTTGGGGTCTGGCTTACCTTCTGTGCCAGTTGTAGCGATAGGAGGAACTGTGGTTCCTGCACACAAGTGGTGGCTCTGGGTTGGCCCAGCTGGGCTAGTGGTGGGGGAGCAGCTGAGACACCTCATCCTGCAGGGTGGGGTTGAAGAATGAGCCTCCTCCAGTGACCCTGCCATGGCCTGCACCCTCTCTTTATTTATGGTTTTCAGAATTATTTCCTTGAAGCAGGGATGTCATTGATCAATGGGAGAGCAAGAGGAATTTATTTCAAAT
Organism: Spermophilus citellus; assembly: GCF_964194105.1. Taxonomy (NCBI): domain Eukaryota; kingdom Metazoa; phylum Chordata; class Mammalia; order Rodentia; family Sciuridae; genus Spermophilus; species Spermophilus citellus. The sequence goes on from NC_138195.1 coordinate 93,587,500, forward strand.
GCCTTTTAAATTCAGCCCAGAATTTGGGAGCCCGGGAACTGATGACTTAATTAATGCTGTGTGTTAGGAGAGTGGCGGGAATGCACAGATGCCTGGCCAGTTCTGCAACTTGTCCTGGCAGATCATGCCCCTGACCTGTCCCGGGCTTGCCTGGAGTCCCATGTTCAAGAACAGGAGGAAAGGATGCAGGTTTGAGCATTGTCCCTAGCCCAGAGAGTGGTGGTCCCACCCGCCCTGCACTGTCCCCACCTCCAGCAACTGATGAGAGCACGTGGCAGCCTCGCCTTCTTGGAGGTGGTGGTGGGCAGAACAGGGCTCACTCTGCGGCAGGCGCTGTCACCTAACTTCACCTGCTGTACCAGGCAGTGGGAAGGCAGGGGATGATGGTCTGGTCTGGGTCTCTTCTTTTCCTTTTCCACATTCCAGGGGGGTCCTGGCCCACTTTCAATACGGCCATCTCCTCTGGGAGCCGGCAGCAGGCCCCTGTGGCTCATCTCTGATGGGCTGAAGACTATTCACCATCAGGCATTTGACATTCTCGTGGAAGACAAAGCAGGGCATTCAGGTGCACCTCTAGACCTCAGCAAAGCAGCACTGTGTCCCTTCCTCAAGGGGGGAGTGGCCACCGAAGTCAGCATGTCAGAGGAGAGTGGCCATCTGCTGCCCCAAGCCCCCACCTGAAACCGTGGGACAGTGATGGACTGGCTGGTCTTTGCATTGTTCTGGCTTCCGGTAAATATTAATGGGTTTCTTTTTATTCATTTAGCTTATGTTTTTGAAAGATGGCCTCAAACAAAAAGATCACATCTGTATGTTGTGCTTTAATTTATTTTCACCTTTTTTTCTCCTCTGGAGACCCCTAGTGTATCCGCACTTTGTTTACCACAAATTAAGCCGGGGCTGATTGTTTACCAGGCTGCAGGCCCCTGTGCATTGCTCCGCACTTTCCTCCTTCTTCTTTTTTTTTTAATAATCACAACCTGGGATTCATTTGCAAGAGGCCCTAATCTGCATGAGAATTATACAATTAACTTTTGATTAACCACCTAGTTCTTTTTGAAACCACAGTGTATAGGATACTCTGCATTTAAATAATTTTCCTTAAATTGGGAGCAGGCCTTTCATTAAGCTGGTGAGTTTGACTAAACAACAACATTTGGAGATAATCGGGGTCAAAACAATAGGCGGGGAGGCAGGGCTAGAATGTCATCTTTAAATATAACAGTGGAGATAAAGGCTCCCAGATTGTGCCTTATCAAAACACAAAAAATCAAAGCCCTCTCTTGTCTACGGGAAAATGCAGAGGCCCCAGCGATGTCGGCCACCATTGTGTAGCCCAGGCCGCAGCAGGATTTGCATTCAGGGGGCCCGTCTGACACACATTACATCACGTTGCGCACTTATCTCCGAGTCTGACAATAATTATCGGGAAGAATATACTCAGAATGACTTTTTTGTGATTTTTATGCTTCCTCAACACAAGGAAGGGGAGATAACAGCATTAGGAGGGCCCGAGCCTCTCGGAAGACTCTCCCAGGAGCTGGGTCTTCGATTAAATTCGCTATGCCACTCCGGTGCTGCTGAACAAGTGGAAGAAAGCCGGGAGCCTTTTATATAGGGTAATAATAGTCCGGAACACAGCCCTCACCCAAAGATAAGATCCATTGTCGAACAAACAAAGGAGCTGATTCCACATCGCCCGAAGAATATCTATGAGCAAAGTTTTAAATCCTCTGTCTCTGCTCCTCTCCTTGCGTGCACCTTGCCCCGGCTTCTGCAAGATGGCCCTTTTGCGGGGGCTGGGGAGGGCGCTCTGGGAGCCTCCGCCACACAGGGGCCTGGGAACGGCAGGTCATTCAGTCTTGGAGGTCGTTGAGGGTCGAGTTAGGACTTTCTGAGGTCAAGGTCACACCTGTGAGTCTCATATTCATTTCTTTCCCAGAGTCCACCAGCAGAGACCTTGATCTCGGATGCTGAAGTCCGGGGAGAGTTGGCCAAGGCGGGAATTAGAAAGAAGCAGTCCAGAAAGGGACTGTGTCTTTGATCCCAAGCTTTCTGGGTCTTCAAAGTCCTCAGGTATTTATTTTTTCCTGAATAAAAAAAAAAAAATTATTCTGCTTCCTTCTCCTTACAGGAAATGATAGGCGACCAGTGTTAAGGATCCAACGACAATCCAAATTGAATTTAAATACTGATGGAATTCCCCTTATGAAAATCAAGTTCAGTACTGCCAAGGAGCTATTTTTCCAAATTTGTTGGCTCTCAGAATTGATGAGATCATAAAGCAAATTCAACTCCATACCTGTTTTCCTGAACCTGGGGTGGGTGTGGAATCTTATCCCTAGAGGGAGGGAGATACAGGATACTGGGAGTGAGTTTTCTATGATTTAGAGCAGAAAGCTCGGTGGGATTTTTGTTCCTCCCACCAAACTGAATTAGACTGGTTCAGGTCTGGTCCATGTGAGTCCTGTTCTACCTGCTCAGCTCTTCTGTTTCATCCACCCAAAGTCAGGCTTTTCCTGTGGTGCGGGCTGGGCTCCGGTGGAGGCTTTTCCTTGCAGGCAGGCTCTGACTGCTATGTTAGAGCAGGAGTGAGGCAGAGTTTGGGGCAGGGTTCTCAGGCAAGCATGGATTGGGAGTGGGGCCCAAACCCACGGAACAATGCCACCATTCTGCCTGGAAGCAGCAGAGTCCTTGGTCCTGAGCATGCACAGTGGGGGATGGGGCAGCAGAGGGCCCTGCTAAACCCACGGTGTCCCTGGGAGACCTGCGGGAAGTCAGGAGGGGAGAAGCGAAGGCCCGTCTTTTCAGGAACTGCCGTGTGGCCTCTGGCCCTTTTCTTCCCTGAGCCTCGGTTTCTCCTTGTGGCTCACAGGGTTTCTCATGGCAAGTGCATCGGTTGGCCCTAAATTCCACCGAGGCAGCATTGAGAGGTCCTTGTGGACCTCCTTCTGTGCAGTGAATTGGTGCCCTAGTGGTTTGGGGTGGGAGGAGTGGGGTGCACTGTGGAAATCTTGCCTAACCTGTTGGCCAGTCAGAAGGCTAACCAGCCAAGAGGCAGCAAAGGGCGGCTCACCATCGGACACGGGGTGGAGGCCTGAGTGACACTGGACCCTGGCCGGGCTGGCTGAGGCCCCAGTGTGGCCCTGGAGGCTGTCTTCCTCTGCAGGCATGAGGAGCTGGGCGGAGCTACACTGCTCAGCCAGCCCATCTAGGCCTGCTGCAGTGGCTCACGTTAGAAGCCCCAGGCTAAATGTCTTTTCCATCAGAGCTGGAGGAAGATGGGCAGAGGCCGAGTGAAGGGCCAGTGTGCCCCTCGGCCTGCTTTTGTCCTACCTGCAGTCTGATTTCCACAGACCCACAGAAGCCAGACTCTCTGAAGCCATGTGCACCCATGCGCCCCCCCCCCCCCCCCCCCCCGCTCAGGGACTGTGTCCCCAAGGGACTGTCAGTCCTTCCAAGCTGCTATAACAAAATGCCACATACCAAGTGGGGTATAGACAAAAGCAGCTCATTTCTTACAGTTCTGAAGGCTGGAAGTCAAGATGGAGAGGCCAGCTGGTTTGGTGTCTGGGGAAGACCTGCTTCGGGGGCACAGGTGGGACACTCTGCTCCATGCTCTTGTGAGGGTGGGAGGAGAAGCCTGGGGCTGTTTTATAGGAGGACTAATCCTGTTCAGGTGGATCTACCTCACACCCCAACCACGTCCTGGGGGCCCCACCTCCCAATGTCACCTCATTGAGTTTAGGGGACCCAGACGTTCAGGCCACGGCGGGGGCCTCTGTATGACCAGGCATGGTCAGTCAAGCCCCCAGGGTGGGTGGCCCGAGGCTGCGAACTCCATCCTTTCTGTGTGCAGACACAGGGCCTCCACTGTAGAGGTGATTTGTGGCCACACTTCAAAAGAAAATGAGGTGAGCACTAAAGTCTGATTTTCAAAACCTTCTTGCTTCATCTTGCTGATGTCATTTTTTCAAACAGCGAAATGCAATAAACTCAGCGTGTAACTCTGGATTCTCGGTTACTTGGTATTGGGATTAATCATGGGTGGGGAAAGTGAAGTTGTTATTTTCGGGCTTGACCATGGCGTGCACTCTGGTCTCTGTGCACGGGAGGCTGTGTTGCTGGTCTGGTGTTTGATACTAGGGTGCTGTAGATAGAGACGCAAGGGCAGCAGGGCACGTGGCTTTGACCTCCCTGCTAGGGGCGGGGCTCCCACTCCCCTGGAGGATGGAAACCCGGCAGAGGGTGTGGCCCGTGCTGAGCCTATGATTTAAAAAAGGCTTTGCAGATGGTCCTTTAAGTAGTCTCCATCTTACATTATAAAAAGCGAAAAAATATAGGAAGGGTAAACTGGAGATAGGAAGATTACAGTAATATAGCTTCTCAGCAAATTGATTAGCAATTATGGCTGGTGATATTGTTCATTTTAATTGTGTTTAATCTCTATTTTGGTAATAAAGATTATTGTTTTGGATTATGACTTTATCCTACTATACTAATTACTAACTTGTGAAATTAAAGTGTATATTTTCACATCCTGAAAACAATTCACAACATGCCCTTATATAATAGCTTCCTTTGCTGGGCAGCTGGTTGTTTGGGGTTGTTTCACCCTTGACATCCTAGAAGGGCTCAATTTTAGCAAGGAGAGTAATGATGTTGGGTCTATTTACTAGGAAATATAGGTTTTTTAAAATTTTTTTAAAGTTGTGTTTTTCAGGGAATGAAAGAAAACAGAAGATATTGCCAGAAATAAATCTGAGAAGCAAGAGAACCAAAGTAGATTTGCATGGAGGAGGGGTTTTTAATTTTAAAGGGGCTTGCACCCTGGAGTCACCTCTGCCAGTGTTGACCAGGCTGCATCAGGCAACTCCCTCCCCCCGAGCTTGTGAGCTTCACCGGTTTGCTCTCCTACCTGCGGCAGGTGCCTGCTCTCCTCCCTCCAGAGACAAACTTCCTTGGGCTCATCTATTAGTTCTGCTTACATTTTTTACCACCAGCTTCTTGTATGCAGGAGCCTACAGGTGGAGCCCCCTCCCCACCTTCTCCTCTGGTCCCTGGGAACATCCCTACTCAGGAAAGTCTCCAGGGACCAAGATCCCACAGAGCTGTTTTTTCAGACCTCATCCAGGGTCTCTGCAAGCTCTTGACGTCTCCTTTCTCTGTCCCTAAATACCTGGATTCCCCGAGTTTCCTTCTGGCCCTGCACACTGCCCCATCCCCACACAACTTTCAAACCTGTGCATGTTTTAAGGATGTCACGTGCTGAAACCACTGTAAACAAACAGGAGTATTTCCCAGTCTTTTTTTCTTGATTGATGGAGACCAAGTGTTGGGAAACTTTTGAGACATGAACCAGGTATTCAATGCTTCAACCTTTGCAGATCTCTGGGGCCACTGTGCCACCCAACTGTCTCTGTCTTATGAAGAAATCAGCCATGGGCAGTATGTAAATGAGCAAGGGTGGCCCATGCCCATAGAACTGTGCAGGCAGGCTTGTGATTAATTTAATGTCATAATGGAGAAGCTTCCCTTTGTCAAGCAAGTTTACTTTTGACTAGAACATTAACAGCTGTCTAATACCCGAGTCCAAGCCTTTCTTACTTCATTTCCAGTGAGATTGCACCCATTTATAACTTCACTCATTCACGAGAGGGCTGTCCTACTCAAGGACAACGTTAAGAAGTAAAATGCTTTGCTAACTAGAATATGAGGTCTTATGGAATTGGGCTGGTGGTTTTGCTGGTCTGGGTGTTTCATCAGCATGTGGATGACATTGCCTGGGAGTTAGTTGGTGTGCTCTGAGATGTAGAGTTCTCCGTGGATTAGAGAGTGTCCCCTTGCCCCCTTGGCCACCTGCCACCCACTTCCCTCCTGACATTGTGAATGAGACTCATCCTCAGTTTCTAACCAGGGTGGGTCCCCCATCAAAGTCTCAGATGCAGAGGCTGGGGAATGGCCAACCCTGAAGCTTGCCCTGTATTTCACAGCCAACCTGAGGTCGTCTGGCGAATCGCCCACCAGAGTGACTTTCTTTACACCCACACCCAGTCTGCTTGCCCAGGGCACCCTGCAGCCAGGACATGTGCTGAAGACCCAGGATCATTGCCACACCCCCCACGGAGCTTTCACTTATAAATGGTAGTTCTGTTAGTTTCTTGCCATGTGCCTTCCCTGGGTGGGTCTAGAGAGTACACTCTTAAATGTCCCAAAGACTGATTTCATCATCTGCCATATTACCGTCCAACCCAGTGTCAGTACTGGGCTCACCTGTCTGCTCCCTGTCCCCCCGTGTTTCTTGGTATTTCTCAGAATTTGAAACAGGTATCACAGTCACTGACCCAAGAACTTGTACTTAGACCCTTTGGGGTAGGCTAAGAAGGTTAAGCAGCGGGGGCTTCGTGCAGCCCCTATCCCCACAGTGCATCAGAAGGTTTATACTTTGCACCATGCCACTTAGTAAGCACCTTGCCAATGGTCTCTGGAGGCCAGGCTGGTGCCAGAACTCCAGGGAAGGGAGCAGAATGCTCTGCCTCAGCCATCCTCTGACTGTGGAATTACAAACGCGTCACGAATAAGTGTAATCCTGCAAATTCTCTGAATGAAGAGCACTGAGCACAGGGGCTGGCAGCAGCGGGTGCTGAGCAGGAGCTCTGCCCAGGGCTTCTGCAGCCAACACTCCCCTCCTCCCTGAACCCACACACGTGGTGGGCGCTTGGGCTGATGTCCTTGGAAAGCCCTGCATGGCCCCTTTGTTTGGGCAATTTGCATTTGCTAGACAGTGGCTAAATGTGTGGAATCCAGGTCCTAAACACATTTTGGAGACATCTTTGGAGGACATGGCTTTTCAATGGGCTTTTGTGCTAATGGCCTTAAGCTAAGGGCTGTGGCCTCTCCAAATATGGTGGTCAGGGACTCACCACTATTTGGGAGAATCCTTTGATTTATTTTTCTCAGCACTTGTGCCAGAACCAACTGTACTACAGGCCATCTAATTGAGACTTGGCAGCAGACAGCCCGGATCAAAGGCAGCCCAAGCCCAGACCTTGGATCCCAGGCCAGTGGGCACTTAGTGCATCTCAGGAGCAAAGCACCCCGTCGGCTTTCCAGGGGTTCCTGCCAGCGCTGCTGCCTCCGCACCCCCACTGGCTGCTCCACGGGCTGCTTCACCACCAGTTCCAGAAGGAGCCACTTGTGAGCTATTGAAGACAGCAATGAAGTGCCCTGGTGAGTACAGTGATCCAGGGGAAGAAGGAGGCACCATCGGGGAGGGAGGGCACTCTTCTGCACCGTGAGTCCATCAGCAGGAGCACCCAGCCTTCCGGAAGTGGGCGGGGAAGGCTGGGTGGCACAGGCTGAGGAGTTCCTCAGGGAAAAGAGCATAAAAGAAACATTTCATAAGTTCACAGGCAATGACTCTCAGATGTTTACTAACCCAAGAACCCTATTTCCAGGAAGATCAAAAAGGGGGGCTAACAGAAGTGCAAGATCATCAAGAGATGCTTTGTAGATTAAATTTGTCAAGTTCTTCAGTTGGACTCTTTTTATTCGGGTTTGGACTCTCAAGCTCCTTGTGTACACAGAGCAACACACACCACCACACACTCCTGTCAGGTACTCCGAGAGGATGCCCGTGGACAGCCTTGAGCAGACATGGACTGGGCTGGGCAGGGGCAGCCTTGAGGATGAGAGAGTCAGAGGTGGTGGCTCTGTGAGGCTGGTGGGGGTGCTATCCCCAGGTGAAGATGAGTGGACACAGTCTGCTGCCCTCGTAGGTGCTGCCTCGGGAGCCCAGGCATGGCTGGGGAGAGGGCAGGGAGCTGCCTGGGAGCGCCTCAAAGGTCTGGTGTTCGCAGCTCCCTGAGGGATTGAGCAGGTAGGTGGCATTGGGAAGCTTTTCATCAGCAAAGAGTTGGATGCTTCAAAGGGAGAAAGGGTTCGGTGCCACCTGACTATGCTGGGGCTGATCCTGCCTGTGGGTGACCCCAAGAGCAAGCACCTCAGCCGTCCCCTCCCGCTCTCCATGGAAACTGAACAAAAGCCAGCTTCTCTTGGATCCTTTCCTAAGGCCACGGCGAGTTCTCTCCGCACCCAGGTGGGGACACGAGGGGCAGCTCTTCTTCTCTTGTCCTTTGGAGTCTTCATTTGATCTCTCTTGCTTTTCCTGGCCATACCCAGGGCCTGACTGTGACCCAGTGTTCTCTCTCCAGAACACTCCAGCCACCAGCTGCCCGTGCAGGGCTGCAGCATTTCCAGTCACCACCCTCTCAAGCGCCTCTGCTTCCCCAGGCCTCCCCCGGCCTCCAGGGCAGGTGCAGTGACACATGCCACTCAGAGCAGATTCTGGTGGCTGTGTACCCAACTGTAGGTCTTGCTTGTCCTATGTTCACGAAAATCTAATGTTCTTAGGTTTCCCCTGTGCTACCCCACCTGGTTGGTGCCCATCCACCTCCAGCTGCAAAGGTGGCCTTGATTGATCAAGGGCGATCCTGTCCCTCTCATGCCTGACGGGCTGGTATGGTCATGTGACCTGAGCCAGACCTGGGAAAGGTTGTTGGAGACTTCTGGGAAGGCTTTTATGCTCTCCTGGAAAAACCTTTAGAAGTGACCTTCTCTCTCTTCCTTTGGGTTTTTGGTGTAATAGCTTTATTAAGGTATACTTTCCACACCATAAAGTTCACTGGCTTTAAGGGTATAATGCAATGAGTTTTAATAAGTTTGCAGACTTGTGCAACCACCACCGTCATCTAATTTTTAAAGCACTTTCATCAGCCCCCACAGAACGCTGGGTCCGTGTGCAGTGCCCTTTCCCTCCCAGCCCCAGCAAGCACTCGTCTGCACCCTGTCCATAGATCTGCCTATCGAGGACTGTTCACACAAATGGGGCCCTGCTCACGTGCTTGTGTGTTTGGCCTGCTCACCTGGCAAGCTTTTGAGCATATTGCTGTTATACCATGCACATGTGTTGGTTCATTTCCCCGCAAGGTTCAGGAACAGCACATTTTGTCTATCCACTCATTTGCTGACGAACATTTAGGTTGCTTTCCTTTTCAGCTATTAGGAGCATTACTGTGAACATTTGTTAGGCAGTTCTTTTTGTGGATATGGCTTTTCACTTCCTCTGATAAGGCATCTAGGAGTGGAACTGCTGAACTCCTCCAGAGCAGCTGCACCTTTCACTCTCCCATCAGCAAAGGGGAGGGCTCAGGGTGTCAGCCCCTCCCGAGGCTTGTGGTTGTCTTTTGGATCATGTCTATCTATGTGGTTGTGAAGTGATGTCCCACTGTGTTTTTAATTTGCATTTCACAAGTGAACAATGATTTTTAGCATCTTTTATGATTTTCTAATTTGGAAAATTGGGTTATTTGCCTTATTGTATTAAATGAATTTCTTATAAATCATAAGTCCCTTATTGAACTTATTATTTAATATATGTTCAAATTTCTTTGAGTCAGGGCCTCAGTTTCTTGGTTTGTTTTCTGCCTTTTCACTTTCTTATTGGTGACTTTTTTTTTTCAAATATTTATTTTTTAGTTGTAGTTGGACACAATACACTTATTTTATTTATTTGTACGTGGTGCTGAGGATCAAACCCAGGGCCTTGCACATGTGAGGCGAGCCACAACCTCAGCCCCTTATCGGTGACTTTTGAAATGCAAAAATTTTACTTTTATCAATTGTGCTACTGATGCGTATCTAAAACAAGACAAGACATTCTGCTAAACTCGAGGTCACAGACATTTACTCCTCGGGTTTCTTCTAGGAGTTTTCTACCTGATTCATCCATTTTGAACTCATTATCTTTTGGTATGTGTTTAATTATTCCAGTACCACTTTTTATAAAAATATTCTCTCCTTCACTGAATAATATAGAATCTATATGAAAAATAAGTTGACTGTAAACATAAGGATTTAATCCTGGTTTCTCAGTTTTGTTCTGTTTATCTATAGGCCTATCCTAATGCCAGGATCAACCATGTTGCTTACTGTCTCATGTAGTGAATTTTGAAATGCAGAATTGTGGATTGGTTCAGCTCAGTTTTTTCTTTTCAAGATTGTTGGGCTATCCTGGGTCCTTTACATTTCCTTGTGAACTTTGGGGTCAGCTTGTCAGTTTCTTGGAGGGATGATGGGGAAGACACCTGAAACTTTGATACATGTTGCATTGAATCTGTACAGAACTCTTTCTTCTTCTTATCACTTCATACCCTTTTTCTTGGCAGGGCATACCAGGGATTGAACTCATGGGCACTCACCCACTGAGCCACATCCCCAGCCCTATTTTATATTTTATTTAGAGACAGGGTCACACTGAGTTGCTTATCACCTGGCTTTTGCTGAGGCTGGCTTTGAACTCGTGATCCTCCTGTCTCAGCCTCCCGAGCCGCTGACATTATAGGCGTGTACCACTGAGCCTGGCTCAGTGTTTTCTCATTTTGAGTTTTAAGAACTCTTTGTAAGTTATGGGAACAAATACTCTATAATAAAGGCATTTTGAAAATATTTTCCCCCAGTATGGGGCTCGCGCTTTTATTTTCTTTGCAGTGTCTCTCACAGAGCAGGAAACCACGCATCGTATTTTTCTGTAATGGAGTGCACGTTGGTGTGGTAGCTACACAGCCATCGCAAACCCACAGTCACTTAGGTCTTCTGCTGTCTGCCCTCCGGAAGCTTCACGACTTTGCAGTTGACGTCAGCTTTGGTCCATGGTGAGCTTGCTCTTGTGGAAGGTGTAAGGCTGTGTCTATTCACTGTTTTTATTGAGTGTGTATGTTGCTACACTTCAGCACGTTGGATAAAGACTACTCTTCTTGCATTGAGTCCCCTTTGCTCCCAGAAGGTTCCCTTTTATGTTCCTGTGGATCTGTTCCAGCCACCTGTCTTGTCACGTGGATACACTTACCTGTCACTTTGCCTTCACTGTCACTCCGCCGAGCCTGATGGTGAGTCTCCTGGTCCCTTGGTGGGAGTCCCCCACCTTTGTTCTTCTATAGTATTGTGCTGGCTCTTCTGGTTTTTTTGCCTTTTCATATACATTTTTAGAATCAGTCTGTCATCAGTATTCACCAAATAATTCCCTGTGATCTTGAGTGGGCTTGCTTTGGGTCTATAGATTAAATTAGGAAGAATCGACATTTTAGCACCATGGGTTTTTTTTCCTATCCATGAACATGGAAAACCTCCCCATTTATTTATGTAGTTGGATTTTTTAATGAGTTTTGTAGTTATCCTCACACAGATCTTCTATGCACTTTGTTATATTTACACCTAAGTACTTCATTTCTTTGTGTGCTAATACAAACGGTGTTGTGTTTTTAAGTTTAAATTCCAATGTCCTTTGCTGGCCTATAAGAAATTAATTGTATGTCAATCTGGTACCATGCAACTTAGCTATAAGCACTTCCAGTTCCAGGACGCGTTTGGTTGCTTTATTGGGATTTTCCACATGCCCTCACTTCCCATAGCTCTGTAGCCCTGTCCTTGCATGATAGTTGGCTGCCCTGGTTGCTCCTTGTCTGTGTTCTGCATCACTTGCTAGCCTTTGGGGGCCAGGGCTTAGCTGCTTCTGTGTCTGACTCTCTCACAACCCCTGGCATTGTTTTTGCAAGGAGAAGTTCATATTTTACATACAAATGCAAAATTACTTGAGTGATTACTACTAAAACTGGATTAGATACTCTAATTTTTTCTTTCAGAAGACTCAGAGTCAAGACTCTGAGACCAAATCAGTTGCCCATTTTTTTTTTAAGCCTTGGAACTTTTTGCTCAGTGAGTCCACAGAGGATTCCTTTGAATGGTGTGAGATGGAAGGACCCAGAAACTGCCTTCCTTGGGAAGGCCTCTCCTTTCCATCCCCTAGCCCTATACTTTGTTCAGCAACACTGAGAGCCAATGACTCTGTTTTACAGATTAGACCTACTGAGACCACCAGACTTGTCTAGGTTCACATGGCTAGTCAGAACAGGGTCAAGACTAGAACCCACTGTCCTGAATTGCAGGTCAGGATTAATTTCTGTATGGAAATCAACCCCTAGCTATTGTAGTTATTCTAACTGCATGGATAAACTTATGCCACCTCTCCTGTGTGTCTTGACCTAAAATATATTCATAGCACCTTTTGGTGAGAGTCATGAGAACCTTAGAGGTCAGTGTGGCATCATAATTTTGTACTTGAGCACCCAAAGATGACCCTTTTGGAGTAATATGCACAGGGAGGAGGTGGTCTTAGTCTTTGTCGGGGTGGCTGCAACACAGTAGTTGAGGGAGATCAGCTTCTCCCTCAAGTAAAGAGCTTGGGGAGGGCGTGCCCTTCTTTCAGGCACAGGGGACCTCGGAAGAGATCTCTGGAAGGCAAGAGCCTGAGCCTGGTGCTGTGTCCTGCCAACAAATGCCTCACGCTCAGCTCTGGGTGTGGGCAGTGTTTGGACTCCACATTTCAGTCACCATAAAAAGTTAACGGGTCTCTGCTCATCGGGAGGAGATGTCTTCCCTTTGACCCAAAAGACCAGGGATGGGATTCATGGCATCAAGCAGTTTCCCCTAAGTGTGTGGGGACGCTCCGGACTCCCGCTGTCTTCCCTGAGAGTTTCCAGCTATGGGCCCTCAGGGGGAGATTGGGGTGCACCCGCCCTCACAGGAGCAGCCGACTCCAGCCCTGGAGTTTAGGTGGGAATGGAAAACAACTGGCAGAGGGGAGGAACCCGAGGTGTGAGTGGGAAGTGAGACTCTCGAAGCATCTGATACATAGTAGGTTCTCAAAATCATGTTTGTTAAAGGGAAGCTTGAATGGGAATGTCCAGCTGGGCTGTCACCCTGGAGGAAGGAGCCCATGTTCTCCTTTTGCCCCGTTTGTCATGCCAAGGAGTGTGGCGTACATTTGTTAGGGTTTCAAGTGCACCTTGCATTCTGGGCTGGATTAAGTGATGCTGTACTCTTCTGAGTCTATTAGGGCATGCCACATCACCCAGAACTTAAATGGCTTCAAACACCTGTTTCATTATCTCTCTCATGCTATGCATGACTTTGTTCAGCCAGGCAGTTCTTCTACTGGTCTCACTTGGGATGTTTCATGCAGATGCATTGGGATCATGATGGGAAGGGGCTCTCTGGAGGCTTGATGGGGCCCCTGACCTGGCTGGGCCTCCCTGCTCTTCATATAAATGCGAACATCATCTTTTGACCAGTTTCCTGTGAAGGCTTCTTCTGTGGTCTCTCCAGCAGGGTGGCTGGATTCTTTATATGGAAGCCCTGGACTTCACTTACTTAGACTCTATTGTGTTTCTCTTTCTAATGTCCCACAGGCCAAAGCAACTCATGTGACCAAGCCCAGAGTCTGTGTGGGAGGCGACTACAAAATGTCAGGCCTACCAAGAGGCAGGTACATGGCGGCGTAGGAGGCGGGCAGTGGAACAGCCTGCCGAGGCAGGGCAGGAGGGGATTGCTGGGGTGAGGTGAGAGGGTGCTGCAGTTTCCCTGGGGCTCTGGGCTGGGGAGAATGGACTTGGGGAATGGGGAGAGGCGAGGCTGGAATGGTGCTGTCGGCAGTTGGAGAAGGCCTTCCTTTGCACGTGATGCTCTAGATGGAAACCAGTGGAGGTGTCCAGGCAGGGCCACTCAGCCCAGCATGTGTGTTTGGGCTTGCTCATGTAGATGTGGATGGAGAGAGATTCCAGGGGAGACTGGGACATGTTGGGAGTGATGGCAGAGATCTATGAGTAGAAAGATGAGTGCAGACCTGGGGCATAATGGGGATGAGCTTCTGGTTTAAAGACAATTTTGGAAAAGCATCTACAGGACTTGCAACTGACTTGCTGGAGGAGCTGCAGGATGGACTGTGCGTCTGTGGGCTGGGTCTGGACACCAGTGTCTGCTTGCTGGCAGGTAAATGCACATGGGTGAGCTCAGGTTCCAGGGAGAAGTCATGGGTACGATAAAATACAGATCTTCAAAATGAGGAAATTATTCCTAGTGGTTGTACCAGGTTAAAAGCCTGGTGAATGCAACTTAATGAGAACCCTAAAACAAGAAGAGACAAAATGGAAATTTGAAAATAAAAAACCCCACAATTTTAATAGCAGCCCAACAGGCCCAGCATGGTAAATGCCAGGTCCCCGGGGATCATCCAGTGTCGATGGGGTGATGGAGACCAGTCTTGTCCATGCTTCTCCCTAGTAGAGAAGCCACAGAAACGAGGACCATGGTATTTAAAGGATGCCTGTGAGTGGTCAGCCTGGGGTGGGGGTGGGAGGGGGGACAGTGGTTGGGGCAGAGGCCATACAGTTGTGGGGATTGCAGGCCACGCCATAGATCTGCTGGGGGACAGAAATAGCAGGGGGCTGGGGGAGTTGGGGGTCTTTCTCTTAGATCCTGATCTGCTTTGTTGATGAGGCTGGATGGAGGAGGGCCTGACTTCAGGCCTGTGCCCTAGGGAGCCTCTGGTTTCACCCTTTGTTTCCCTCCCTCCTGAGGAAGGGGGGTCGCCTGGATCTGCGGGGTCAGGGGCCAAGGCTCTGATTACTCTTCTTACTCAAGTTGCTGGGAAGGGCCTTGGGAAAGTGGCCCAAGGCCTGCCTGTTGTCTGTTGTAGCTGGAAGCTTGTGCCTGGTTCCTGAAGCCGCTGCTCACCCCAGCAACAGGGTCCAGGCCCCAGGGGTTCTGGGCTGTGGTGTAACCAGATCTTTCTGGGGGAGATGAAGGCTGGTTTGCAGGCTTGGAGAATGAATGTTTAGGAAGGGCATTGCCAACGACCTCTAGACCCATCGAGGGCTTATCTGGAAAACAAGAAAACCAGAACAAACCATGGGAGTGCTGTGCACGGGACAAGGGGGCACCCCACTGTGTGGTCATGGAAGGAGTGCACCCTCCCAGGGGGTGGCTTTGGAGCACCAGGGGCTTCTTGCCCAGCAAGCTTGCGTACCAGCCCTCGTCCAACACCACTCATCCACAATGCCAACTTGTTGCTGATCATCTGTGTTTCCAGGACTCTGTTACTGCTAATGCTGTGACCTGACAGACACTCTCTGTCTTTGGAATTGATAATTCTAAAAGTTACTCTTAAGATTGGCTCATTTTAGGCAACATTAAATAATTGTAACTTTAGTACGACAGGAAGCGAGAGCTCAGCACATGCTGCATTTGTTCTAAGGACCACCAGCATTGCTTCGTCCTTAGTCTTTAGGTATTTGGTATCATTGTCCCATTTTACAGATGAGGAAAAGGAGGCACAAAGAGGTTAAGTTATTTACCCATGGTAACGTAGTAAGGAAGGAGCTTGCATGGAACCAGGAACTCTGAACACAAAATGGGCCCTTTCTTCTAAAATTATGGTTGGTTTGGTTTCTGATATTCAGAAGTAGAAGTGGAAAATAAACCTCTGAAGGTGAGGATAGCAGCGTCTCTGCAGGAACCCAGGGTCTCTTTGGCACATACTGAGGTGAGGCCCAGTTGTGAGGTGCGTCCACGTCCGGCAGGGTCCCAGCCTCAGTGCTGGGTCGGGTGTGTGGGTTTGGAAAGAGGGCTGTTCCTGAAGGTGCTGTCCTTTGGTTTGGCTGCACCTCCTGTCCTCTTCTAAACCAGCTGTGGTGGTATAGGGTTTCTAGGTACCATGCCAGTTGTATCGTGGCATCCGCCTGCCTCCTCTTCCCTTGTCTCTGCCCAGTCCCGTGGAGCAGGAAGTGGCCTCAGAGAGGCAGCTGGCCACCCCGAGCCTGGGAGTGCTCAGTACCCTTTCCTGTTCTTGGCAACTCTGAGCACACTGCCACTCATGTAGGAGGAGAGAAAAGCCTGGCAGGGGTTGGGGGACTGAGTCTGGTTTTAACAGCAGGGTCACTTTACAGAAGTGACGGGAAGGTGCAGGAGGCGTGTGCTGCATAGAGAGGAGGGAGAGACGACCCATGTATGTACCTGTGTGGCCAGGCATGCATGCATGAATACACGTGCACACAGGCACACATGTGCCCATGCTGCAGTGGAGGAAGAGGAGATGAGAGTCGGAACCTTGGAGGTGACGAGAAGCCAAGTGGCCCTGGGATTGTCCAATGAGCAGAGGACTTGTGGTGAGCGGGGATTTAGAGGTCAGCTAGGGCGGCAGGAGGTGGACTTGCAAGCAGGAACACTTGGATGATAGGGAAAGGCATTGCCAATGACCTTTAAACCCAGTATTTGGGTGGAAAGTGTAGAGTTCCCAGGTGTTCCTGCCTAGATGAGCAAGCACTCTGTGCTGTGAATTTTAAGTTGCACTGTATGTTGTAATTGCTAAGGCAGCCTAAATACACTGCTCGGTGTGTCATAAATATTCAATATGGGGTATGATTATTTGAACTTTATAAAATAGTTATTTATGTTTAAACCAGTAGTCAAATGTACAGAAAACACAAGCTTTTGAGAAATCAGAAACAAAAAAATTTCTTAATGGTTTTTCACTGTTTTCCAGAATGTTTCCAGTAAGTCCTGATAACTCTTAACATTTTTTGGGGGGGGGATGGGGGAAGCAGAGGAAAACATGTCTCTGGCATCCGTGGTTTGTCTGATGAGAGGCCTGAGGGGGCCTGTTGTGATCGACTCTTGCAGGAAATGGCCTGTTCCTATACCTGTGTCACAAACACTGGATGCAAATCTGGGATAATACTGCGCTGCTCTGACTCCAAACCAGCACTGAATCCGGGTAGTACTCTGAAGCAGTTCGGCACTCAGTAAATCAGACATCCCGGAAGAGATCTTATTTCACTCTATGCATCACCGTGTTAAGTTCCAGATAGTCAGATGACCTGTCTCCTGGATCCTCCATGGAAGCAACAACATTAGATTTGACTGTTTTGGAGGAGGAAACATGTAACGGAACCATGCTGACAAGAACTCTCATTTGGATATAGAACTAGGCACACTGCTTCCAATGTGGCACGTGCGTAAATATGGAGCAGACAAAGCCTTCTGAATGGAGGCTGCAAACAGGACAGTGCCTGTCGTTAATGGCCGGCCACATGAAATGCTCTTTGAGAACACATTTGCACAGGCACAGACTCGCGAAGGTCTGATTCTAACTCCTCTTGCCACCTGTAAGGCTTGGCCAAATTAAATGAATACATGGGAGACCTGTTCTGCTCAGCGCCGGCAGTAACTGCCTCCGCTGGATTTTGCGGCTTCCTTTTCTGAAAAGGTTTGCTGTGTCTTCATGCAAGTGGTTGTCACGCTTTAGAAAAATCACAAGCAGCAAAAAAGTCAGAATTGTCAGTTCAGAAGACGCTGCTTGTTCCACTGGGTACGACCGGGCAAGCCATGCTGGCAAATGATCTTCAGAAAAAACCAGAGGCGGGAAGCCGCGGCGGAATGAAGATGAAAGGGGTTGCCGGCTCCGTTCCCACTGAAGGCTGGCCGAGGAGCCTGCAGGAGGGTGCCGTCTATCAGATAGGTCATCTGTTGTGTAATGAAGAAGAGAAGGCAGAGACAGGCGGGAGGGCAGGTGGGGCTCCCTCTCCAGGGGGCAGAGAGAGAAACAGAAAGCATGCCCCTTGTGAACTGCCCACCTTTAATTTACTACCCACAGCTCCGCAGGCTGCGAAGACTCAGCCAGGGGAGGGCGTTCGTGAATCAGGCTGTAGGTGCCCCTGAAAATCTGCTTCTCCTTTCTCTGTGCTTTGATTCACTAGGAATTTGTTTCTCTTGGTGCAGGACATCTTATTAAAAATGACTGACATGCCAAAAAATGTCCTAATCTTGTGATATTTATGTTACTTCTCCTGTATCTTAGTCTCTGTGTGTCGTGTGGTTTTAGGAGGAGGAGGGGAATGGCGGTAATACGTAGCAGCACTGTTCGGTGTATGTCTTTGTCAGGGAATTTCTGTCTCGTGTGGCTCTGCTTACAATGCATAGTGCTCTGCTTTCAAAAAATACTCCAAAGCTGCGGGCTCTATGGAAGCTGATTTATGAATATCCAATTTAAAACCTACGTGGCCTCATTGATCTGTTAAGGCTTTAGTTCCTACAAGGAGGTTCAGGTGGCGTCCTGATTTTACATACCGCCAGCCTCTGCTTGGAACTGCTGGTCAGAGCAGCCCAATGGGGCTTCTTCAGGGTTGGGTGGAACCTGGGGCACTGCTGACACTAGCATGAGCCCCAGGAAAGGGACCAGGAACGTCCACCGAATTTGGCCCGTCCTTCACAGGGGAACTGAACCTCGCTCTCCTACCTGGTGTGCCAGTTAGGGGTACACAGTAGCAGCCTTTAAGCCAAATACACTTTGGCAAAATGCCCCTCAATGAGGAATTGTTAAATCAGATCTTTTAAGAAACACACAGCGATTGAATGAGCCAGGCTGTGGCTCCCAGGGGGTTCTGCTCCTCCAGCCAGCCTGCTGGAATCAATAATGACCGTTTGTGCTCAGTGAGAGACCAGGAGTCATCCTTCCTGTATTGACTGCTGGGGTGTACACCACCTCGGCATTGCCGCTGGGTAATCAGTGTCCCCGTGCCGTGGGCTGGAGAGCCATGGAGCAGCACCTGGGCGCGGGCCTTGCCATTCGTCAGGGGCCTGAGCCCTGGGGTGGCCGGTGCCGTGCACACACACGCACATCATTCATCACTTCTGCTCTCCTTCACAAGCAATCTCCTGGAGTATGATTCTTTCCTTTCTGCTTTCTGACATGCAGGCCTGGCCACGGCACCCAGCAGTAAATATCTATCTTAAACAAATTGCTGTCAGTGCTAAGTCACCAGGGACGTTTAAGAGGGAATTAGGAATTAAGAATTTGTGGCGATGGGTAATAAAAAATGGATTGGTTTATTTGTGTGGCTCTGCAAATGTGTGCACTAAAATGGGTGGAAAAGGCTAAAATAAGACAACAATTATGCTTCTGAATAGGTCATACCCAATTATCTGGCAATTAACTTGCTTTTTAAAATGGTGTGTATGTGTGTGTGTGTGTGTGTGTGTATGTGTGTGTATTATCTGTGTGTGTTACTAAGTGTCCTATATTATATGTAGCAACATATTCACATATTTATATACCATGTGTATATATTAGAGTTGGAAAGTTAAAGTATATAGATTCTGTATATTTCAGTGGCAATAATTTGATTATCCAGTGGTTTTGCTAGGTAAAAGTGGCCCATCAAAATGCCTGCTGCTTAAATATGCTAGGTGGTAGCTTAGGTTTGAATAATTAAAAATTCAAATTGAAAAAGTCAAATATCCACATTTTAGGATTTAATCTTTTTGGCAATCTAAGAGGAAAAAAAAAGTTAACAGAGGCTAAATAGTTTGGTTATCCCTACTGTCGATGCCCTGAAATAAGAAGATTACGATGTTTAAAATCAGGCTTACAGATGTATTTCTACTTTTTAAGCCAGAAAACCCTCTAAATTGTTAGGCCTAAATTCTTTAATCTCCCTGCTTAAGCCAAAAGGTGAGCTCAGGAAAAAAAAATCCACTATTTTCAACCCTAAAGAGGAGCTTAGCGATGCTCCAGGAATCGATAGCCTGGTTCCACTCCTCACACGGGTGAGAGGAGCTCCGGGTCCTGGGGCTGTGGTGGGCCCCTCTCAAATGCATTTCCTGAAGCAGCTCGCAAAGCTGCGCAGACGTTGGCCTGGCTCTGGTTTATGTCGAGGAAGTCCAGGGGCAGTGGGCTGTGAG
The DNA here is from genome assembly GCF_964194105.1 of Spermophilus citellus. NCBI lineage: Eukaryota > Metazoa > Chordata > Mammalia > Rodentia > Sciuridae > Spermophilus > Spermophilus citellus. The sequence continues at coordinate 93,607,132 of NC_138195.1, forward strand.
CCCTCTTTTACCCACAGGGACAGTCAGGGCTTGTGTGACACTGCCATTATGCAGCACCTTGGGGCTCCTAGGACCCCTTGGCATTGCAGGCCAAACCGTCCCTCCTCTCTGTGCCAGGCACCCAGCTGACAAACTTATTCAAAACTATTCATGAGGACAGCCTCTTTTTTTTTTTAAACTATGTTTGCAGCTTAATGGGAAGCCTTTGATGTTTTGACCAGATGGGTTAAAGAACTGTGGGAATTCCAGTCCCTGAAGAAGGGCTGATTAGAAAAATGTCCTTGGGGCAGCAGAGGCCCCTGGTGTATGTCTAGTTCTGTACCAGCTGCCCTGGGGGAGAAGCCAGGGGTGACCCGGCAGTGCTTCTGGGAGTCTGGGGGCTGCTGCTCCTCCCAAGGCCCCTGGGCTGGGTTTTTCCTGCCCAGAGCAGCTCACTTCCTGGGGGAAGGTGGTAGTTCGGGCCCATTCTAGGCGTTCTCCATGACAAGGGTCTGGACTGGGTCTCCTTGATGCCCCTGAAGGAAGAGTCTTAGAGTGTTTGTCTGTGTGGTGACCTAAGAGCAAACAGCCTGGGCCCAGATTCTGTCCACACCTTAGTGACCTGTGTGGCTTGTAAAGAGGGGGCAACCAGACACCACCTGGATGTCCTGTCCTGGTCACTATGGAGAGCTCCGTTCTGGTCTCTGTCTCCCAGGGATCCTGGGGCAGCAGGCCAGCCAGGAGAACAGGGATGGACTCTGGAAATCTCAGAGGAAGAACATTCAGTTTCTTTTTGGGGATTTTGTCAAACCCCCGGAAGTCTTCTCCGGGATGAGTGAGTGAGCTTTCCCAGGAAACAGGAGCCAGAGAGCCATGTGTCGTGGTCTGCATCCCAGCAGACGTGGCCTGTAGGATACACTCAGGGAAGCTCCCTGGGGCTGCTTCCCAAAGTTCTGGAGGCCAGAACAAGATGAGGGTCCTGGTGAGGGTCCACCTCCAGGCCCACAGCGGCCTCTGCAGGTGTCTTCAGGGGGCAGGGGAGGAGAACAATGGCCGGGCGGCAGAGACAGGGCAACAGGAGAGCCATCGAGAGACAGCGGAGGTGGGGAGGGAACATGCTCGCTGGTGTCCTCAGAGGCACACGGAGCCAGCCGGAGGGGAGAGAGTCCATCCTCATGAGCTCATCTAACCGAGATGGCCCTATAGTGGCCTCGCCTCCTAATACCACCACGTCCTGTTAGGGTTTCAACATGTCAGTTCTGGGGGACAAAGACACGGAGTCCTCAGACCTCACCCCCAGAGAAACTGAAAGGACAAGGACAGTGGTGCAGCCACCCCACGCGTGGTCTCAGACCCACACTCTCGGGGTCCCTCCCACTCCAGCCTGGTACACATCGTGCAGAGCTGCTTGTGTCACAGCCTGACGTCCTCTGGGTACCTCCATTTTCCTCCCCTCTGCCACAGTTACATCCAGTCAAAATGCTATCTTCTGGTCCCTCAGCCCCTGGCCACCCCAGAGTCCTGCATGCTCACCTCTTCCTGGACTCTGGAAGCGCCTCCCACAGCCTCCCTGCTCCACCTCCCACCCCCATAGCCCTGTTCCCACAGTGCAGCCAGGGTGAAGGTGGCTGGTCACTCCCCTGCGACAAGCCTTGTTTTAGGGGTGTCCTTGTGTCTGTGTAACACCAGGCTGCACGTGGCCCCGAGGCTGCTGGCCAGCTCTCTCCTCCTTGCCTCGACATCCCCATCTCCCGAATCTCCTGGGCATCTTCTGGCTGCTGCTGGGCCCTCTGCCTCCTTGCACTGGCTAATGCGACCTTGAGGTCTCCAGCAGCCTCACGTGCTCTGGGGAGCCCTCTTGCAGCCCCTGCACTGGCTGGATCTGTGGCCATCCCAACTCTGTCCTGACCACAGATTGCATATTTTTGCTTTATCCTTCCTGCAACCAGCTGCCCTGGCCTGTTCTGGCCACTTTTGAAGTGTTAGTGCCCAACAGTGCCCAGGACACCCCAAGCTGCTGAGCCGATTACTGCCAGAGTTCATTCCAGCCTCAACACTCTGGAGTCACTGGGAAAGAGTCTTTCACTCAAAGTTTCTTGGAGAAGTCATCTTTGAATGACAGTGACTGTCATAAAATCAGTTATTTGTGAAAATAACTTTAAAAACTAAAATTCTTCACTGGAGAAGAAAGTGAAACTGGGCAGTTTAGGTGTTGAAGTTGGTGCATTGGTTAATCTCTTCATTCATGATTGGAATCCAGAGCATGGGTCCTCATCCCGCAGGAGTAGCTGGAGAGCCCCCGGCCTCTGGCCCTCGGGGAGGGGAAGCTGTGAGCCTCCGTGACTCCGCCTTGGTTCCCACATCTGTAGAAAGGAGGACAGAGTGTTAGAGGGTCCCTTGGTGCTCTTCAACCCTGTTTCTGTGTTTTTATGCTGTTCCAAAACAGAACAAGTATTTCCATGACCTGGGTAGTGTCCCATGTTCTAAATCAAAATGCCACCAGGACCCTTGAGAAGTGGAGGCGCTCCTCTGTGCCGTCTTCCACCAGGGCTCTGCTGGGCCATGTTCCATACAGATGGTTTTTCTTCATGGAGTGACCACTCAACTGCCTATCAGGTGGTTTATCCCCTCATTACAGATGAGGAGTCTGGGGCTCAGAGAAGTTTCACTGCCTGCCCATGTCTCTGTAGGACTCAAATGGTGGGACTGCCATCCTACTGGGTTGGCTCCAAAGCTCTGGTCCCAAGGAACAGGATTCTGTCACCCCCACATATCTGGGCTTCACTGGCTAGGCGTTTTCTGAAAGGAGGTGCACCTTTTGTCACATCTTCTGTGATTGTGGCCAAGTACCCCCACCGGGAGCTGGTGTGGGACTGGGGAGAGGAGATGAGGCTTGCTGTGCATGTCCCAGGAGCTCACCTGTGGGAGGGAATGGCGGACAGGTTGACTTCGACAGTTCCAGGAGTTCAGAGGGGCCAGGACCAGCACAGGTTTGATGGGGCCACAGGGCAGGGGAGGTTCACCTGGGCAGCAGGGAAGGCTTTGTGGGAGACAGAGAGATGAAAAAAGATTGGGGAGGATAGGTGGACCAGGGAGAGAGCTTCCTGCATCTCGGTAGGAGAAACAGTGTGCCAAGGCCACCAAGAGGGGCAGTGACAGTGACTGACAGCCCTGTGCTTGGCTAGAGAAAGCTGCTGACTGATCCTGCTTCCCTGGTCCTATGAAGCCCTGGAGCACCTGTCCTGTGTGTGAGGTCTGTCATGGGTCAGCCTCAGGCAGGGCAAGGATACGGTTCTTATGCTGCAGGAGTGCAGACCTCTGTCACCTGGGAGCCATCCCCAGCACAGAGTCCTGGGCCTCTCCTGAGTTTCCAGCCCACAGTCTGCTCTTGAACTACCTCTGAGGAGAAGGGATGCAGGAAGTCCACAGGACTCAGGATGAGCACCGGGGCACCATGTGTGACTCAAGGTTCCAGGGGACATGGGGACACCATGCGTGACTCAAGGTTCCAGGGGACACAGGGCCCATGGTTGCCTTCCCAGCTGCTGCACTGCTTCTCCCCAGCACAGACGCCTGTCTATTTGTGTGAAGAGCCTCCTCCCTTTTCTACTGCCTGGGAGAGATAATACTATTTATGTAACAGAATAACAATATTAGTACAGTATTAATAAATTCACAGATTAATTTCATGGATCTTATACATAATACAAATACTATTACAGATGGTAATAAGATTTCACGCCCACAGGTAAGGGGGTGGCCAGAGAGCTGTGGAAGGCGGCTTCTTAGTTGTCCTTCATGGGGATGGGGTGTGCCCAGGGTGAGGGGCTGGAAACACAGGGCTTGCCTGTATTGGGGATTGCAGGAAGCAGGCCCCATTCACGGTGGAGAAGGAGCTGGTACACCAGGAGCCCTTTCTTGCTGGGGCTGTCCTACTGCTGGCTCTGGGTGGCAGTGACAGTGCAGTGACTCAGCTGCTTTCCTTGAGCAGATCACTAGCAGGGCCAGGGGCAGGTCGAGACCCACCCCACTCCTGGGCAGGCTGTGGCCCTGGGGCAGGGGCTTGGGAAGCCTGTCTCTGGCTTGGCTATCCTAACTCCTGTCAAGGGGACCAGCTGGGCATCTTTTTCCAGTGCCCCAGAGCCACAGAATGCAGCCTGCGGCCCAGCTCTGGAAGGCCGCTCCCTGCCACATGCTGCTCTTGCCCCTCACACCCATGGGGGCACCTGCATCTTTGGTTGGGCTCCTCTACACCCTACTGGGCCTGGGGACGTGCCAGCTTTGGGAAGGGAGCTGGAATGTCTCAGCTGTGGGCGAGGGGGCAACTGTCCTCATCCTAGAACCTCACATGACCTGAGAGTGAAGCTCTGGCCCTGACCCTGGGGGCTGGGCAGCCCCTGGCTTACTGTATGTGGCAGGGGTGACAGTCAGAGGTGTCCTTGGACTGGGCACTTACCCCCCTGTCAGGTTTCCTGTCTCTAAAAGGGATCACCGGTGTACCCAAACTCAGAGGACCCTGAGAGGCAGTCAGCCCAGGCTCAGGCTCCGGGTAGCTGAGCTTCCCCCCTGGTGTCTGTCTGCCGCTCCAGGGTCATCTCGACTCACCCAACTCTTCACACTCCCCGCGGGGAAGGTTTTGGATCAAATTTGTGCATCTCCCACAAAATACTGAATTACAAGTGCTGAGTTTTGTGTTACGCTATGTGTATCTTTTATTTAAGTATCGCCTCATGGAAAATACAAGTGCTGTTTGTGTGACCAGATAACCAACAGTGTTGGGAAAATGCTAACAAATTATATACGGTCAGGACCCAGAGAAAAGAAGAAATGTTTATACAATTTAGTAGACTGTTTCCACTAGAAAGGTATTCCAAATAACCTCGTCGTTGCCCCCATGTCACTGTCACGATTCATGGCCTATCAGACAGCTTCAAGGCTTGGATCCCAGGAAGATCCACCTGATTGAAGTACTACCAAAGATGAGAGTGGATGTTCAGAAGAGCCCTTGGATATGTCAAGGATTTAATTAATGCAAATCAAGCCAGGCTGGTGATTGTGGCATCACGGAACCAAGATGCCCACGGCCTGGACTTGCGGGATGCTGCTTCCCACAGTGGACTGCCATTTTCTGTTCTGGACTCATCTCCCCTATGGGCTCAGCACAGATGCTCCTGGTGGCTCCACAGAAAGAAGAGACATTCTTAGACTCTGTTGCCTGTGGGAGGAGCAAAGTCCTGGACAAGGTGCTTTTTAAAAGTTCATCTGCCTGGGTGCAGAGACAGGCACAGTGCTGCTCATTGGCCCTGTCTGCCCTGCCCAGGCTTCCATCTGGGCTCAGGGACCAACATGCGTGCTCTTTATGGGGAGCTTCATGCTGTGGTGGCTTGTCCCTTGCTCCCTGGTCCCTCTGACCAACTACCACTGGTCTTCTTAGCCTCAGCTCAAAAGTCCCATTGTTTGGGACTTTTTGACAGTGTCCTGCCCCAACCGAGCACACTCATGCCTTTGCTCATGTTGTACAGTTGCTGGTCCTCTGACCCCTGGCCAGGCAACTCTTCAACTAGCTGAGACTTTGGGGCTCTTTTTGGGCTTCGAAAGCCAGCTGCGGTCTCTGGGGGAGCCATCTCCAGGACCATAGCAGATTCCAGAGAACAGCGCAGGGTCCTGGGCTCCTGGGCACTGCACGGTACCCTCTATCGGGTCTCAGGCTCACCCAAAAGGAGAGGCAGAACTTAAGGCAGGACTTTTTATTTTTTTAAACTTACATAAACTGTGAAAGTTTTTTATACAACAAAATGAAAATAAAGGGTAAGTTATAAATGCCACCCCCTAATAGGACAGCAGTTAAATTGGAGTTGTACATCATTGACCACCATGAGAAACTACTTTCATAATTGTTTTAATTTTCTCTCTTGGTGTTATGAAAACCTTTATTACACACAGTTCTGTATTAGCACCTTTATTTGTAATGAAACAAAAGGTGGAAGAAAATTGAGGTTAAAACATGGCCAAGCTTCTGACGGCAGTGAGTGAAGTAATAGCTTGAACCACAAGAATTCAGCCCAGCCCCGGGCTCTCACAAGCAGATCCTGGGCATCCGCCTTCCTTCCCTGTGAGCCCTCATCTGCCAAGGAGAGGCTTCGTGCACATGGAACGCACCCAGGCCGTTGTGGTAAACATTCAGAAAGGTGGACCTGAAAGTTCAGTCAGCTGATGTTTCCATTTCTAGGACAGGTGATTGCTGGTGAAAATCTCCTAGGTATCTTTTCCTCTTATGATAGAGAAGACCAGCTCTTTACTACAAGACAAAAGAATGTCCTTTGGAAAAACTGAAGTTTCAAAGATATTTTTTTTTTCTTTTAGCAATCAAAATGAGCAGTCAGATTTTCAAAATGAGCAGTCAGATTTTCAAAATAAAAAAAAAATCTTGCTTTCCTTCATTTTCAGTAGAAAGATTTTTATGGCATCACATTTTTCTTTGAAACTCTTTTGCAGTTGAGGACAGGGCAGCGTATGTCAAGTGTGAGTGTGGTGGAAGGGGACTCTGGTTGTTCATTATCACAGCGAGTCTCTCTCGGAATGAATTCAAGGGAGACATTATTGAGGAACTTCTCCCTCCTCACCAGGAATTAGGTGGGGTTGTCATTTATAAGCTATTGTGTGACGGCATTAGAGAACTTGTTTTTATGTTTCATGGAATCTTCTATGATGCCTGTTCCTGAAGACTGAACAGCAGGCAGCCTCTGTGGCGAAGATTTCAAACAGAAACAACCTCTGTGTCCCCCAAATGGAGTGGATGAGTATCGGAGCCGCCGAGAAACTAAGACACTCGAGATTATTATTTGAGGTCAGGAGGTTTCCTGCTAAAAATCTCCCACTTAACCCCGAGGGGTCTGGACTCAAAGCATTTTTATCAGAAGGCTCTGGAGTCAGGGATTCCGCTTTGACTGCTGGCGCAAGGCTTCTGACCTGTGAAATTCCAGAGCGGCGTCTGAAGGAGGCTTTGCTGAGCCATGCCAGCCCGCGCCGGGCCTAGGGGTCTGAAAACGCAGTTTGTGTATTTTAAGGGCATCGTAGAGCCGGCTCCTGGCGCTGATAAACCATGTGATGTTTGGGGCGGGGGCATCATTAGCCTTCCTTCTGACAAACTTGAGCTAGAAAGGCACTGTTGTTTTTGTTTAGCAGCCAAACTGCAGTCGGGTGATGGCTCGGGTAACATTGTTTATGAATCAAAAGCCGAGGTGTGACCTGGGTGTCTTGGGACTTGTAAATGGATTCTGACCCAGTTCCCGGGGAGGGTCTGAAGATGGCTCAAAGCCGAGGCAGCCCCTGTGGAGCAAAGGCTAGCAAGGAGGCGGCTTTCAAAAGGAAAGACAATTATTTAGATGTAAAAGCTTTTGTAAATATTTTTTAAAAATTAAACTCTCATGACTTTGGAGCCAGGCCTCAGACAATTCAGCTCCCATTTGGTGTCTACATTCCTAATGCAAATAACTGCCACACGTCGCTCTCAGATTTGTGAATTAACAGGATTGCAGTTCCGTTATGAATGGAGGAAACAGCGATTGATTGGACTTTGGATCAAAAACTGGATCAACGGCTTGTTTGCTTCCCAGTATAGACCTGGCTGGTTTCAGGGGTCAGGGTGAGTTTCATCCCCCGGCTGCCACCTGGTAAGCCATGGCTTAGGCAGGGGAGAGGTTGCACCCTTGTCATGCCGCGGGTCCCGTTCCTGCTGACCTTTCTCTCATTCTTAGCGTTAGGAGACAGTTCCTGTCTTGCAGGAAGCCTGACTCCAAATTCAGGACATGGAATTTTGCCTCAAAGTGGACAATGACAGAATGATCCTGAACAACTCCCACTACACCCCTCCCCAGGTGTAGTGGGGAGGGGTGGTATGTAGTGGGGCTCAGCAGGGGTGCGGCTGTGCAGAACATGCTCCTCAGTTTTAGAAGAGGGCCTCTCAGGCTGACGTGCCAACGACTGGCACGGAGGCCAGCCAGGTGGGGAGCTGCCTGCAGTCAACTTTAGTTTGCTAAGTGGTCTTCATCTTTCACTGCATCTTTTACTCCAGGGCAGTTGCAGAAATCAGACAGCCTGTTGTGATGTGTGTGTGTGTGAGAGAGAGAGATAAAAACAGGAAGCCTTCCTTTTTACTTTTATTTATCAATTATCTCAACATCTCAGCTATTTATGATCTTTTCACTATTTCAGGAGATCTGCACTGACCAAGAATGGCATAGTAGGCTCCACTGGCCTTCTTGTGGCCTGTGGGTTGTGGGGTTATAAGTGAAGGCTCTGGTCAGGGTTTGTGCTGCACCGCCATCTTCCTGGCACTTTTTTGCTGACCATTCAATGGGACAAGGAAAGGCAGGATGAGCCCTGAGTGGCAGCTGCCCAGCTGATGCTGTAGATTTGGTTTGAACCAAGCGTCAGACAGAGCGAGAAGGTGGGGAAGCCTCTGGAGGAATCTGAGCACATCCTCCAACTCAGCGTTAGTTGGTGCGGTCTAACTGAGTGCATTGGAGGAATTTACTACATCATGGAAAGTTCTGAGGTCTCATGAGCAGGATGGGGGTGTGGACCTGGAGTTTTCTCTCTGACCCAATTTTGCCCTGCTGTGTGCATCTTTGTGCTGAAAATCACCATGTCCCCGGCCTCCAGGATTTCACTTTTTTTGTCCTCAACAGTTTGATCCACAAAATTGCACCATTGTGTGGGCATTTGTCTGTTTACCATAATGAAGGCAACTGGATTTGTAATTGTCTATTAAATGGTCTATTAAATAGTGTCATAGCTAGAGGGACCTCAGCAAAAATAATTCCGCTTTCAATGCTTCACAAACTCCCTCCTCTCACACTGTTTCACGGCCCTTTTTTGGGAAGATAGCTTCCAGCATTTTCTTCTTTTAGAAAAAATCTCTTAACCTGAAGCTATTCTGGTGACTTTCCCTCCCCCTGGAGCTTGGCTCAGCCTCTCATGTCACTCTTGCCTTCCCACTGGACGGCACCCCCAGACGCACATTCCACCTCCGTCTGTTGACTGCGGCTTTTCCCCCTGGTGTCTGTCCTGTTCTTGTAAATGGGGTCGCCCGGCATCTCCAGGGTCCTTGGGGCTCACTTTCTGACCACCCTGCCCCAGTCCCGCCTCCCTTTTCTGCACCTCTCTGCCATGCTTAACTCCACTTGCCATAGTTAGGTGGACAACCTCTTAGGATTGGTTGATGGGTCAAGTTCTCCTCGGCTCCACTCCCCACAGTCCCTGCTCTCAGCTGAACCAGCAAGTTTTCTTAGAGGCCCATTTTACATTTGTATAATCCCCAAATATGAGTATTAGAGGGATCTGAAGTGGCTGCTTGTCTGGCCTGTCCCCACTGAGGCAGGAGCTCCATTAGTAAACTCAATATGCTTTTAGGTGACATGCAGATGTACATTAAAACCAAAATTAGGCTGGGCATGGGAGGTTGAGGCAGGAGGATTGTGAGTTCAAAGCCAGCCTCAGCAACTTCGTGAGGCTGTTAGAGAGCAACTAAGTAAGCAGCTTAGTGAATTCTGTCTCTAAATAAAAATAGAAATAAAATGGGCTGGAGAAGTGGCTCAGTGGTCAAGTGCTGCTGGGTTCAATCCCCAGGACCACCACCACCACCACCAAACAGTAATTAGGAACTTGTCAGTCATTGTTTACACGTAACTACAGCTCATCACATCCATGGTTTCATACCTGAAAACAGAGGATGAAGCTAAAAAAGAATTTTTATTTCAAAAAAAGTTTAGTACATTTAGTGTGGGACGTTCAGTAACTACTGTGAAGTTGATTCACAGAACACTCTGAAGGGACGAGAGGGACCACGTGGGACACCACTTTACAGGGTGGGGCAGTGGGGCCATTGAGGAATGGGATCCTTTACAAGAACTAAGTGCTAAGGATTTGGATTTTTCTGGATTCTCGAGAGATGAGGGCTGCTGCATCTGGTGACCCTGGAGAGCACCAGGTCACTGGTTTTCGAGGTCAAGGGACTACCTGGAGCTGTCAACGTGTGGCCCCTAGAGGACAGCTGGGCTTTCTGTGGGCACAGGGGATGCTAAGCAACCTCCCGAGGCCCAACAGCCCTCCTGGGCCTCCAGACAGCCTCCTGTGTGGTGAGTGAGGGTGGTGAAGGGGTGGCTCTGGACTCCCTGCTTGGCTGGCCGCGTTCACCGTGGTCCTGAGTGACCCATGGCTCAGGCTCTCCCATGGATTTCCTGCTTCTCCAGCCGGGCAGGGCCATCTGCCTGCTCCTGGACAGGATGGTTCATGGGGACACTCGTTTGTGTTTGGCATACATTTGCCCCTTCTGATGCTCTCCTCCACTAAATCAGCCAGGGCTCACCAGACCCTGTTGGGGACCTGAGAGCCAGCTTCTTCCTGGCAAACAGGACCCCAACTTTTGGGAGGACAATTTCAGAGCACAAACATATCTGCAGGAGCTTTTCCCTGGTAATTCTTTCCTCCTTCCCTCATGATTGGGGATGTGATCCTGTCATGTGATCCTGTTTTGGCCAACCAGACGGTGAGGAGTCCTCCAGGAGTTCTGGAACCTTTGCGCTTGTTAAAAAGCAAGAATGAAGAGAGAGGCCCTGCTACTCGGGATGCTATTTGGCACTGCTCCTGCCATTTTCCACCAGGAGGGAAGACCTGGCCCGCTCCCTGAAGATGAAGGAGGAGTACTGCGAAGCCTGGCTCTCCATACACCGTGGAGTCTGGTCTCTGGGAATTCCTGTGTCTGGAGATCTTGTTAAACAAGGTCATCAGTGCCCTTATGACTTGCACCCCTTTTTATTTTTAGTTTTTGGGAGCTAAAAGTCTTTTTTTTTGTACCAGGGATTGAATACAGGGGTGCTTTACCACTGAGCCACAATCACAGCTCTTTTTTGTGTATTTTTTAGAGACAGGTTCCACTAGGTGCCTGGCTTAAAGTCTTTTCAATAAAGCCTGGGCCCTGTTCTCGTCTGTGTCTAGGGGAAATGTTGGCTGCTGCTCTATGCTTCCTGGTTTTCATTTCAAAACTTGCAGTCCTGAAGGGTCTACACAGTGGGGAGGGAAGGTCCCGGACTTTCTGACAAAGATGCCCTTCTTCAGAGGTGGAGGTCTTAGGAAGGTTGGCTCCCCACCCTGGGGCTCCCAGTGATGCCAGGATTCCTGTCCCCAACTGCCTACAAGGGAACCCCTGGTCTTGAGTGAGGAGGACTTCTCTGGGATGCCTGTCTTCTGGTCACCCTGGAAGCCCCGTCCTCTGATGTGCACTGCCAGGAGGGTAGGAGCACGCAAGTAATGGCTGTCCTAGATGCCTGCCGGCCTAGCAGGAGGGACACCTGGAGTTGGGAAATCCTGAGTCCATGGAGCAGGATCTACTCCTGTCACACCATCCTGTGCAGCGTGCCACCGTCTTTGTCTAAAACTCGGCTGGCCTTGGAGCTGGGTTCCTCTCAGAGTATCCTTAGATGGGGCAGAGTCAAGCTGCACTCAACAAAGACAACCTAGGATCTGAGTGGTGGCTCCACATTTGTGACCATTGACCAGCCTCGGCCTCCTCGAGCGGCCATGAGGTTTGCCCAGGTCATGCAACATTAGGAGCCTCCTTCCGGAAAGATCTTCAATGATGATGTCGCCACCTGCCTCTTGCTTGGTGTTGCAAGACACCACTCATTACCAGCTGGGCCTGGGTGGCCTAACTCAGCATTTCAGACGATGCTTTCTGGAACCCTCTCATGACTGAGCAGCTGGGGGGTGACGCCGTCGCCCTCCTCATCCCGTGCTGCAGTGTCTGTCTGACAGTGTACTCATCAGAATTTATGGTATAAATTTGTCCCCAAATTATGTTTTTCCCCTGTGGAAGAGTTCCAGCAATGGCATGGATTTTCCTTTCCTCCATCACATTTTTGAAAATAAAACTTTTACTTACTTTGGAATACTTTCCAATATGCAGAAAATTTATAAAAATAGTACAGGGAAAGTCCTGTTGCCCTTCACCCAGCTCCCCCTGTAGCTTCTTTCTCTGTGGACCCCAAACTGAAAACCCACTTCCGCTTTGGGCTTCCTTGGACTCCCCTTTTGATACAGCTTCTTTCTCCTCAACCTCCTCTCAGCACCCAGACCCTTACCTGCTGGCTTCTGGCACACGGCAGATGGTTCCCTTGTTCCCCACGATCTTCTGAGCAAGGGCCCTCCCTTGAGCCCCTTGAGGCTAAGCCCCTTGTGGCTAAGGCCAGTGCATCCTGTGCACAAGGTGCGTTTGCTGAAACCAAGATGGTAAACTCTGGCAGAGGGACTCCTCATCAAGCTACAGGCTTCCTTTTGGATTTGCCCAGTTCTTTTCTCACAAACCTTCTTTTTCTTCCAGAATTCAACCTAAGCTCCCAGGTTGCCTTTAGACTAAGTCACATTTAATTTTATTTTTGAGACAGTTCCTTTTTCCCATCCTGTCTTGAGCACACAGTTTTCAGTCCTATATCACGTTCACCTTGTGGCCTTCTAGCCACGAAAATGTCATTCTTGTCATTGAATCGAGAAATCGTCTCAGATAACGTGTCTTTAATGAAGTTCCCAACTTCTATACGTATCTGCAGTGCTGGTGAAACTTTGACAAAATTTGAAGACAGTCTGGGCCACGTGCCAGATCTTCAGTTCAGTTTCAAAATAAAATTTGGTGAAAAATTTTCCCTAGAGAGCAGTGTGTATAAATCCTCATGAGTTAAAATACTTTCTCTTTGCATGCAAATTTAGAAATTTCCATATTCCTTCTTGTTTATGGGCTGAAAGGTTATGACGGAAATGGATTTGTATTTTTATCCGTTCTGTGAAAAGATTAACATATGCTGTCTTTAAAATGCTCTTAATAGTTTTTAATATCCGTAGACTTTCCTATACGATTGTCTAAGTAATCCAATTGGGAAATTAATTGCTTGAGCTCATAGGTTTCCATGTCCAAGTCCTGGGCGGGATATCAGCATGTAGCTCTGCCTGATGGCATCTAGAGACAGACCTCTTCTTGGAACTGAATTTTGGGACCACAGGCTCCCGCTGTGATGTCCTGTGCCCTGGGTGGAGGCCGGCCTTGACCTTTGATAGTGTGTATTCCTATTTATGCTATGTCCACATCTGGCTTTGTAAAATCATAGGATGAAATAACAAAATGAAAGGGAGGTCTGTTGTGGATCGTTTTGTTTTGGCGACAACGCATTAGACCTGGCAGATTGGTTTCTCACCAAATCATTGGCCCTTTTGTGGGGGCACATGTATATCAGTACTTCACGTCCCACAGAACCGCTGTGGATGACACTTGATAACGGGATCCTGGTTGATCTAGTCCCGATAGGTACAAATTAATGTAGCAGCCGTTGGCACAGCGGAGCCTCCCGGTGCTATTTTAAAATACGTGCGTACATGCACTGCCCCTGCTTTGTGTATTTTTTCTCCCAGTGGAAATTCCCTTAAGACACGGCACACTGGGTGTTTGACTCTGGGGCAGGGTAGCTTCTTTCTCTGTGGACCCCTAACTGAAAACCCACTTCCGCTTTGGGCTTCCTTGGACTCCCCTTTTGATACAGCTTCTTTCTCCTCAACCTCCTCTCAGCACCCAGACCCTTACCTGCTGGCTTCTGGCACACGGCAGATGGTTCCCTTGTTCCCCACGATCTTCTGAGCAAGGGCCCTCCCTTGAGCCCCTTGAGGCTAAGCCCCTTGTGGCTAAGGCCAGTGCATCCTGTGCACAAGCCCCTTGACTAGAGTGGAGGCACGTTTCTGGAGGGTCTGCCCTGGGCCAGATGCCCCACACTCCCTCCGGGATCTCAAGGATCCTCTGCACAACTTTATGAGGCCTCGATCACTGTTCCCATTCTGCATGGGAGGAAACAAGCTCCGTGAGAAATTGAATAGCTGGGTCACATGGCTCGTCGTGGGTGAGCCAGAGTAGACCCCACAGTTGTTAGGATTCCAGAGTCTTAACTTCATTTCCTCTTCCAGGACCAGACCTGCGGCCAGACAATCAATGTGGCCCAGTGAGCCCACAATAAATATTTTTCACTCATCAATCTAATGCTGTTTCTTAAGCAAGGAGGAATCTACTCTTTTAAAGTACATTGTGAGTGCATAATGCAGTCTCCCAGTCTATTGTTTAACTGCCCCATGATCTTTGAATGACTTTATTGTATTACCTACTGTCATTCTTACATTCTGAAATTGATTTTGGAGCAGCTAAATCTTCCTTTGAATGGAATAATATTATGTTCCAATGTTGCCAATCTCTCTCGGTCCTGCACAGGCAAAGAGGAAGTGCTCTCAGCCCCTGGAAGTGACTGATCATTTTCACTAGTTCATCAGGGACCTGGACCACCCTCTGTGTCCCTCCCCCCCCCCCCCAGGTTGTAACTCGCCCCACTGCAGCAAAGCTGCTGTGGAATTCTTGGGTTTCCCAGGACTGAGTTACTGCATCCAAATCAGGCTGTGGTTTGGGGCATCATGATTTTGCAGGGTTAATGGGGCATTCCTGGGGACGGTGGGAGGGGAGAAGGAGGAAGAGTGACTAACCAGGCTGAGGGTGCCGTGGTCTCCAGGCCTCTGACTCTCGTGTGGCTCTCTCAGTGGGTTAGTGGGCTTGAGCTGGGGTCCTTCCGTTCTTGACTGTTTTCATCTTTCTTTATTCATACCCGCTGACTCTTGGTGATTGTGCTTGGCTAGCTGACCCTCCGTGGGATGTGCCTTGCTAGCACCTGGCAGGAAAGTACAGGAACAGGAGTTGGAGGAGCTGGCAGGGCCCTGGCTGGGTCACAGGAGGCTTAAGGGTAGCCAAAGCTAGGGCAATGTCCAGGAGTCCTGACCCTTCCAATGTTGAGGCTCAGCAGGTCTTGGTAGTGGAATTAACTGGACCTTAGTGGGCATCTCCATCTCCCACCTTCAGCACAGATATGATGGTCATTCTGGAACAGCTCTGGTGGCTTGGTCACCTCTGAGTATCACAGGCAGGTACAGACCTCTTGGGGTTCCTTGTGTTGCCCATTTCTCCCTGGTCTTATTTTCCATCACATAAACTATTGACTAAGAGGATGATCAATTTGCTCATCTTTTGTCCCATTTCCTCTGATCCATTTGTGCCATATTTGCTGAACTCTAGGCTGACTCAAAGTGGGACCTGCCAAGTCACAGCCATGTGGTGGGGCTTCCAGAGTGTCACTGCATTTAGAAAGAACTCTCCCTGGCCCATGTCAAGGCTTATTTAAAAAAATCCCCCCGACATTTTACCTTGGTTAATGAGCCCTTTCTAGAAGGAATCCGCCTCTAGACTCCCTGGGCAGCCTCACTTGCTCTTGGTTGGGATGGCACTGTGGTTCTTGGCTTCCCTTTGGGGAGAGCCTGATTCCAGTTAACCTTGGGGTAGAAGTCAAGACTTATGCCTGTAAGCTTTCTGGTCTACCTCCAAGCCTCTCAGGCCTGGTCTTTTATTTTATCTTCATATGTCTCCCACACAAGGCGCCCCAGAGAGGTTAACTGACCTGCCTCGGGCCTCAGGTGGGAGCTGGGAGAAGGCCTGGGGGTCTCCCCTCATCTGCTTCTGTATTCATGGCCTTGCCATACCTCTGAGGACAAAGACACCTTGTGACACCCACTGTCCCTGCACCCTGGGGTTGGAGAGATACAGGAAGATGGCACCAAAGAGTCAGCCCCACTGTTCCAGAGGAGCTGGAGGACAGGTCCATGTCTGGAGGGTTCCAGCTACGACGCTGGCACATGGCTAGGGATGTTCCGTAGAGAGACTTCACTGCAAGCGCTCCTGGAGCTGCTCCTAGCGGGCCAGGTAGCGGGCCGGTGTGTCTGTGCTTGGCCTCCCGGGCTCCTCCTCTGCCTGTCCTGGTCCTCTCCCGCCAGCTGTGTCCTTCCTTTTGTGAGCACACACTGCCTCCCTCCCCTCTTGGAAGCCTTGCCCTCTTCCTTCCCCACACTCTTCTCCCTGCAGGAGGGTCTGTGGTCCAGTTGGGTGCTGCTGAGGCTGGTGGGGAGGAGCTAATCGAGAAGAGAGGGTGATGACCTCGAGGGAGCTCCACAGCTCCTGGCCATGGACTGTGTTCCATGTGGAAAGTCAGAGAACTTGAGCGCAGAACAAAATATGAATGCAAAATGTAAAAAGGAAAAATTCCTGGGGATGCATTTGCCTAGTATCACACTAATAGAGCCAGACAGGTCGGCCTGTAGGTTCCGAGGAATGAGAAACAAGCTCCTGACATTCAGTGGAACTGAGGCCCAGGGCATGATCCCCGGAGGCCAGACGGTCACAGAACCTCTGACCAAACTCTCCTGCTCGCTGAATCAGGATCTAGCCAGGTCACAAGGAGGAGACGGGGTGCACTAGGAGGGCTGGGAAGAGAAGACGGCGCCAGGGCACGCCACTTGGGGGCAGCAACTTGGAACGTTCACACTGCAGGCTTCCCGTGCAGCCAGGCTCCGGCTTGGCATCGTGTACATTAGCAAACGACATCTCAAATTCTAAACAGTGTAGGGGAGAAATCCTATTTTAATATCCGTCCAAAGTTTCCATTTATATTCATATTCAAATTTATCTCTGGAAAATAATCCATATAGTTAAGACTCGGGTGAAAGTAATTGATAAAGCATAGAAATCACAGCCAGGGTGGAATAACCCTCAGAAAATCACAGTATGTGGGCCATTTTCTGAGTGGATGACACTGGGCTTAGAGTTTATGCTGGGAGTATTTGAGCTAAATTAAGTCATGAAAGAAGATAATACAATGCACCATCATTTTAAAGTAATTTAATCACGAAAACTAAAAATTTGGAAGAAAACAGATATTTTACTTAATAGAAACCATCTGTACCATACAGTAGGCAAATTGTGTAAAAATGAATAAAAGTGTCTCGGGAGGAGAGTGGCTGAGCACCGGCTTATGTAATGAAGATGTATATGTGCCTCTTAGCATTTGCATTGTCTATTAGAGGAGGTAAATCGCACAGAGTATAAGGGAAACAGTTACAAATTTTATTACTGTCATATGACTGGTGACAAATGCAGCCATGGAAATAGTGCCTATGAGACGGGTCTGTGCGCAAGTCCAAGTGACTCTCCACTTCCAACCAGTCTTCATGGCTACATTGTTACTGAGCGAGGGTCACTAGGACTTTTTTGTCTAGTTACTATTGCTTTAGTGGCTGCTGCCCACGAGGACCATCTTTTAACTTGTTTGGGCTCCAAGTGTGCCATTTGATTTGATTTGGCTCCGCCGGGAGGCAGCTAATTTAAACACTACTGCAGAGCCTTCCTGCCGGACTTTTGGCTGCCAGGATGCAGGCGGATGGTCTGGGAAACGTTCCTTTGCTCCCTTTGACCTGTATCAGAATGCATTTATTTGACAGGATACTTTTGTTCCCGGAAGAGGGGCTGGCTCGCTCCCTCTCTAAAGCTGAAGGTCGAGTGGCCACATTTTTCAAAACAGGCACTTATTCCTAATCTGCAAATTAACTAAATAATCACAACTGCTAATTATACAGTATCAGGCCCGGACTACGTAGGGCTTGAGTAATAATCAGCTTTTTAAATTAAGTTGGTGACAACCACTATTAGCTGCCATGATTTAATAATCCCAATAAATGTGCACATTTTAAAAAGGGGAGCAGGGTAATTTTTTTCCCCAGCATTTGCAACTGAATCTGTTAATGAAAAGAGAACACAACAGTTTTATGTTACAAATGACGCCATAATAGGTAAATAAAAGGGCTCCTCCAGACACTCTGAAGGACTGGGAGTCATGAATATGAATCAGAGACAGAGGCAGAGAGAAATCTGAAATCAAGTTTCTGTTTTTGTGTGTTATGATGAATTAAGGCCAGAAAGAGAATCTGACTCCTTTTGTATATTAAGTATTTTGGGGCAATAAGAAACAGATTCCATTAACAAATATGTAAAGTAAAAATGCCTCCCTTAAGATTTAGACTTTGGCAAATTTAGAACAAATGAGACGCAATTTTCTACCTCATGCGCCTGCCTGTTTTACCTAATATTCCTCTAATGCATGGGTTCCAGCAGCTACCGCGCAGGCAGGAAAGCGCCCTGCCCCGGGGAGGGGAGGGGAGCCTGGAAGGCACCCAGACAGCCTCTCTGCGTTTCTGCAGCCTCCCAAGAGGGGGACCCAGACTCCTGCAGGGCCCAAAGAGGACCCTCACCTTGCTGGGGACACTCATCCTCTTCCTCTGTCTCCCCATAGTTTTCCTTTATTTCTTTTTCTACCCCCCCCCCTTTTTTTAGTGGTCAATTGAAATTTTATGGCTAAGTTATTTAAAAGAGACTATAGAAGAATTAAATGAGGGAAGGATGATGGAAATGCTGGGTTTCTTTTACAATAATTACTCTTGATAGCAATTTGAACTAATTTGCATTAAAAACACCCATTTAACCAATCTGCTGAAAATGGGGACTTATTGTATGCTGTTTTGTAAGAACTCAGGACTCTTTTCTCCTAATCTGCATTTAGTTTGAATTATGAAAGCGGCATAGGTCTTATTATAGTCGTCTCTGCCGAGCGGGGCTGAGGCTTGTCCCAAGCTACCTGGATGGTGCTGCGGCTCTGTATGTCATGACCAGCGGGTCCTTTCTCAGGATCATGCCTCACATGCAGTGCTTTGCATGCTGGGAGTAGAGGGCAGAGGTGGTGGCTCCTTGCTCAGCATGACCCTAGTCATTATCCCTTATCTTCATTTCTTGGGTTGTTTATCATTACAGGAGGAAAGTTATTAACAGAACAGGTTACTCTCTCCACTCTCCAAGGCCTGAGAAACATACACACATGCAAATGGACGCTATTCTTAATCAGACCTTCAGTAAATAGCGGCAAGCTCTGGGGGCATGTGACGGCCTCCATTTATTGCTGGTGACAGATGATGGTGCTCTTCTGCCACCCAGACCCGGTCGGGGGGGGGGGGGAGCTGGAAAGAGGATTCCGTCCCCACCGTCCACCTCTCTTTGGTTTTCCTATACTGTAACTGCTGATTTCTTTACATTTTTATTTCAGAAAAAGAGGTGGAGAGCCTCGCCTGGTTATGATTGGGGACCATTTGGAACCTTACTGCTTCTTTCTCTGGTTTCTCCTTTTATGCCATTTTTTCCTGCTTGGAAACATTTGGATCTGAAAGGGGCTGAAGTTCAAAGCAGGCTTTTTTGTGGGCCTGGCAGGAGTCAGAGTGTCCAGGAGGTAGAACCTGGTGTCCAGAGGCCACCGAGTTGGAATTTGATGACTCCCCCAAGTTGTCCTTGTAAAGATGGGGACACTGCGGCTCCTGAGGGCAGGTGTCCACTCAGTGCAAGCCAGATGGAGAGCTCGGCACTTTTGGGGTTTGCCTTCATGTGTGCCCCATTCTCTGCACTCATACAACATGCACCGACACGGTTCTGAGAAGGGAGTGGAATTTCTGGAATTTGAAGTCATGGCTGCGATCAGCTGGAAGCCTTGTCAAACTCCTATGGCTCCATTTTGTCTGTCCCCTTCCAATTGTATCTTGCTCTCTTCCCTTCTTTCCTGCCTTCTTTCTGTTCAATTCTTTTTTTTTCTACCTCTGGTTTTCTTTCTTTCTTTCAAGCAACTTTCCAATTCCTAAGGCCGACCCTCCTGAAGTCCTCAGAGGGAGCAGACGGGTAGGTTGGGCACAAAGCCGAGGAGGACTGTGCGGGGTGAAGGCTGCCTCTGGGGGAGCAGGGGCAGCGGGTGCAGAACCCGGCTGCTCCTGGAGGTGAACTCCGTGCCCTGGCCTCAGGCCAGAGAACCTTCCAGCTATGGGGACCCTGAGAGGCTCAGAGTCCTGGGTCCCAGAAGGAAGGGGCAAAGGCAGGCAGCTCCCTCCAGAACAGCAGGATGCCGGGTCGCGTTGCCCCTCTCGTGCACAAGATGGCACTCTTGAGCTTTCCAAGGAGCAGGGCGCTCAGAACAGAAATGTGGCTTCCCACCGCCCTGGTGCCTCCTTCCTCAGAGGCTGCAGAGGAGGCAGGGGGAGGGAGGAAAGTTGGAGGCCCCCTTCCTGGTGCCCCCCAGCCTGGGGGTCCTGCCTCGCACTCCCCCTGGGCGATGCAGGCTTCCAGTGACCCTGCAGGCTGAGCTGCTGGTGTGGTCCTAGCCCCGGCACAGCTGGACTCTCAGGCTTTGTTTCCTGAATGGGGACAAAGGAGGAAGAACCATGAAAACAGCGGGCTTCGGCCGCAGAACACCACCAGCCCCGGAGGACAAGCTTGCTGAGGCCGGTGCTGTGCCAGGCAGTGATCTGATGAGGTCCTGCACTTCCTCACCTGGTGCTGGTCCACAGCTGTGCTGGCAAAGGGTCCATCACAGGGTCTTTGAGAGTCAGGAAACCCCCTGCGGCCCAGAACCCGGAGCCCTTCCCTGGGAGGCCCTCCCAGGTTCCCTGCTGGGAGGAGAGGCTGTACCTCCCTGGGCTGTGATTAGCCACCTGTCTGCCTGTGAGCATCTGAGGGCAGGGACCTGCCAGGGCCAGATGTCTGCCAGTGATGGGCAAGAGCTGGCTTCCCTGCAAGGCCATGCAGTGAGCTCGGCCCCTCCTGAGACCAGTCATGTGACTCAGGGACCACAGAGAAGGATTCTGGATGCACAGAGGAGCTGGGGAGCTGGTGGGGGACTGGAGGTGGTGTTAGGCTTGAGGCGGATCCTGTCATGGAGGCGAGGGTGACTGGGCAAGGTGTTGTGTGTTTGTGTTTGTCAGCCACGGAACGGACAGCCTGTAGGCTGTTCACCCCTTGCAGCTGTCTGTAAAAGGATGAGGAGGATCAGCTTGCATCTGAATGGTGGGCACAGTGAGAGTGACCACAGAGTCACAGCAGGTGCTGGAAAAGGAGCTGTTTCTTGCAACTTTTGGTTTAGCATATCCGAGTACACATAACACACACACACACACACACACACACACACACACACGACATCTATATGTGTGTATCTACCAGGCCCTGGAGTCAGACAGTTTGAAAAGCACTGACAATGGCTCTGGAAGAGCAGGAAACAGCGTGCCTTTGAGTTCCATTCAGCTGCACCACCTGTTTGCTGTGTGACCTTAGATATATTGATTAACCTCTCTGAGTTGACTGGGGTCCCCAGGATGAAAATAGCCCTTCAAGATACAGTTGGGCTGGTGTGGTGGAGACTAGCTGAATGTAGCCTTGCACAGAGTGAGTGCTGTGGGCTTGAGAAGCTTTTTCCCCTTTCCTGACCACTCTGCTGCCCAATCCCTGTATCCAGGACCTCTATCAGGGCACTTGAGCTACATATTTCTTTTTGTAGAATCAGTGGACACTGAAGGCCCATCATAACCATCTGCTCCCCGTCCAGGTTCCTGCTATAAAGGGAACTCTGTCTGAGAAGGTGGCGCTCAGGCCCAGGTCTGGCACTGCTCCGGGGAACTCCAGAGGCAAGCGGTGCCCTGGGCCTCAGCTTTCTCCTTCGAAAAGAAAATTTCATTCAGAGAAGCTTTGGTTGAACGATGAGGACACTGGCTGGGCTGCCTTAGCCCCCTGTCTGATCCGACAGAAACTTTTTAACCTTCAAGAATGTCAGCCGTTATCTCTGGAGTTTCCCTATTAGTTTTATAATCAACTTCACTGACCAACTAAGAATTGATATTCAGCCCAAGTACAATCCTGTCAAACTGCATGATTTTAACTCTTGGGCTGACTGCTTGTCCTGTGCTATTCCAGGTGAGCTCCGACCAGTGTGGCTCCGGACGTGTTGGCCGAGTTGGCCTTCTAGGACGCGCGGAGACCTTGGCAGTGAGCGGCGGGAGTGCTCTGTCACACCAGCCACGCGGCGAGCAGGAGCCAGACGCACTCAGGCTGGTTTCGTGGATGCAGACCTTCTGGGAGCCTCATCCCGGCCCAGAGCGCAGGGGCAGCGCTCTGGGGGCAGAGCACCTGGCGGGCGGAGGCAGAAGCACAGGGTGGGTGTGCGTCCAGCGTGCAGGTGGAGGAGGGGATGTGGCCAGTGCGCGGGGGCAGCTCCGTGTGACCCAGGTAGGCTCCCCTGGCTGTGTGTGGTCCTCTCTGTCGGTCCCACACCACAGCCCAGGTGCTTCTTCTGCCTGAGAGGACTCATTTCCATTTCCTAGAACAGAAGTGGCTTCCACTGTCGTGCTCTTGGCGTGGGTCCCGTGCACAGCACGGGTGGGTGGACGGGCCCACTGCTGCGTGGCCTTGCTCACAGGAGCGAGACCTGAGGGTCCAAGCTGCCTCACCGTGTCCTCGGGAGATCAGTCTGTCCTCCTCTGCCCCCTCCTGAGACCTGGGTAGGGGGGACAGCAGAGGCAGGATGTCCTCGTGTAGCCCGGGGACTGATGCCCATGCTGAAGCTCACCCTGTCATGTCTGTCGGAGTCGGGCAGGTGCTTTGGACCTGGGGACCTGAGGCGTGGCAGAGAGGTGGCCCATAGCCTTGGGTATGTGGAATCATGTCAGTGGCTCTTTAACTTATTACTTTGCCCTCCAGGTGGGTCTCTCCGAGCCCCTTTCATGAGCTGTACACCCTCCGTCTGAAGGCACAGCTCTTGGTTGTGGGTGCCACAGTCAGCTGGAAAAGACCCCAGAGGAGCAAACACAATGAAACTCCACACAGGGTATGTCGCAGTGGACGTGGCCCCGTGGACATGATATGGCGCACGGGCGACGCACTCCCCATTCTCTTACTCACTAGGCCCACGGCCGTCCTTCTCTAACTGGGCTTGGGTGTTTATAGTGTGTGTTTTACAGCTGCAGAAACCCAGAGTCAAAGTGGGGCGCACACCTTGGCCTGTGTGATCCCGCAGTGCTTGCTCTCATGGGCCTGTGGTCATGATGGATACAGAGTGGAGGTGCTGGACCACAGGGGAGGTAGATGGTATCGAAGCCCCAAGACCTAGCGAGTGGACATCTGAGCTGGGTATTGAAGGGTGAGTAGGAGTTGTCAAGGTGTGAGTTTGGGGCAGAGAAGGGACAAGTGATTTTGAAATAAGGAACAGCAGGTTAGGGAATAGCGGTTAAAGTCACGAGTGCAGGGACTTGGGGTGTCTGGAAGGAAGGAAGCTGAGGGCTGGACAGATTTTAAGCCAGAGGACTCACACACATTCTCTCTTCTTCTCCCAGCCTCACTCGAACACAGCCGCTAGAACACGGCAGCCAAAGGATGGGAACAGCCCGGACGCTCCTCTGCAGATGGTCAGGTAATCAGCTGAGCCCATCCCGACAGGGCAGCACTTCCCTGTGAACACGAGCGCAGCCGCGTGCTGCCGCGATGGACCTCAGAAACACCGTTAAGTGAGAGAAGCCGTTCCCAAGGGCCTCTTGATTTGTGACTCTACCTCGTGAAACACCCGGAGCAGGCAAACCTCACAGAGGCAGGGGCTGCCAGGGCTGAGGGAGGGTGGGGAGGGCTCACTGGGAGGTGAAGGGCAGGTCTGGAACCAGGGAGGAGGGATGGATCCGCAGGACTGGGAATGTCATCACTGCCACCAAGTTGTCCTTTAAAATGGCTAATTTCACCTGGATGAAAACAAGCTCCCTCTGCACCGCGCTCCTTCAGTGGTCAGAGCAGCAGTGTGGCCGTGGCCTTCTGTAGGGCAGCCTGCGCCCACCCATCCCTGATAGCCAGGCCGGTTCCCCTTGGAGGCCACCCTGCAGACCTCCGTCGAGGGAAAACTCTTCTCCTGTGGAAAGTGGTTATTCCAACTTGACCCATTGACTCTATAAATCACTTTCTTGAAGGCGAGAAAATAAAGGGCGAAAGTTACTCCTTTCTTGCTCTTGTAATTGCTGGGATCAATAGGCACGATTGATTGGAATTGAGAAATAGTCTCCAGGTAACATTTAGGAAGAATCATTGAGACGGGCACACTCAAAGTGACCGTCTGCTGCCCTCCACGGGGACAGCCTTTGGGATTCTAACCACCTCCGCCAGCCGAGAGGCCAGGGTTGGCGAGGCGGGAGTGTAGCCTGCATGTGTCAATCATCTGGAAGGGCCCTGGTTGCTTCTGCTTGTCAAAGTGGCAGTCAGATGGTCCTGCCTTCAAGCCAGCAGAGAGGCTTCCACGCCCTGACCCTAGGCTGAAGGGCAGGGACAGTGTGAGGAAGCGGTTCATCCCTGACCTGACGTGCTGGGGAGGAGTCACGGTGCAGCCTCTGAGCGTGGGCTGCCCTGGGTGCCCTGCTTTCGCCTGTCCTTCAGGCAGAGACTCAACAGCAAGGTGGTGAATGTGGCCACTGCATCTAGAGACGGAGGCCCTGTGCACTGAGTCTTTGTTTGGGGCACCAAGCCGGGCGTCGTGAGGCAAGGATGTGTGTCGATCAGGGGGGTGGGGAACAGCTGGTCTCAGAAGAGATGCCAGTTTCCAGCCCACTACCTGGGGAGCGATGCTAAGGGAGAAAAAACTGCTGTTGACTCCGAATATCTTGCTTTGGTTAGACAGCTCATCAATAGGATTGGGGGACGGGATTGATCTTTTACTTATAATGCAGAACATTCAATGGATGGCAAAAATGCTTTTAAAAGGGGCCCACGGAACACTTTGAAAATATTAATTAGCGTGTTGAAGCATTCTGCATAGCATATCATAGTGAGACTGCTCCAGGGGGTTGCTTGGGATGAATTATTAATAAGAATCCCTCTCTCCCTGCGCTTCCTACCCTGATGGTATGGGCGTTGGCGTGGGTGGGGGTGTCTGTGAGACTCATTTGCTGCTCATTGTATGCAGTGGGGAGCAGATTGTGCCCCTGGGGTCACACGTGTATGAGGCCCACGTGTCCAGAAGAGGAGACACACCCCAGTGCACCCAAAGCACCCAACCAACAGCAATGGCTAGACAGAGTCACTGCTGTGAACAGCTGGGCTGGGCTTGGTTCTGTGCACGCCAACGGGAAATCAGATGGCCTTGGCTTTGGGGTGTGAGCTTAACGTTTCTTAAGGATTCAGGTCTGATGGAGAGGACGGAGTTCAGGAAGCAGCAGCTTTTTGGAACAGTCAAAGAAACCCCAGTGGCTTCCTTCCTCTGACCCCTACTCTGCCCGTGGGAGCAGTGCAGACCCTACTGCACCGCCGTGTGAGCTGAGCAGCCGCACGAGGCTCTGAGGCTCACCAACATGGAGTGCCCCCGAAGAGCCATGGCTTAGGGTTCCAAGCTGGGGAGGTCTGCACCCCCCTGTTTCCCAGGCAAGGATTTGTAGAGATGTAAACAAATAAGCAGAGGCGTTTTACTTTAAAATTGCAAACAGATTCAGCCCGAATCATAGATGTGCTTGCAGATGTGCAGCCCTGAACAGTGAGGAGGGGAGGCAGCTCTCCCAGCCTCTCTACATGGGTGATAAGCCAGAGTGTCCTCCGGAACCCCTTCCGCAGCTCCCGGTCCCCTGGCTTTTGTTCCTTCCTCACCCCTCTCTTTCACACTTAGAATTTATGGACATCATTTGTTTTTTAGCTTTAAAAATTATGTGCAGGTATCAGATTTCTGAAAAAAAGTAAAAAACGGTTTCTGTGACGACCGGGGTGTTCAGCACAATGGGAACACAGGAAGGAAGGTGCAATGGTAGATTTCCCACTTCAGCGTCATCGGTGTCTGCTGTTTGGGGGGTGTAACAGACACGGCCGCCCAGGTTAACAGTGAGTGGCGGGCTGGGTTCTCTGCGTCCAGCCTGCCTGCGATGACCTGTGCAGGCCACACCAACGTGTTGCCTCTCACAAGCTCGAGGTGCCCCGGACTGTTTTGCTTCCCCTCCGGGAAAACCACATACCACAGCTTACCTGGACGTTTCCTGCTGACCCCTCCTGTAGCAGGAGGAGCAGATCGTTAGCAGGGAGTGTTGTGGAGGGAGGGCAGTGCATCTCTGGGGTCTCTGAGTCAGCCCAAGAACCCCTCTGCTGCCATGGAGTGGTTAGGACAGACGTGCTTCCGGAGACTATCCTTAGACACCTGCCAGGATGACTGGTACCACATCCTCTCAAGAGGGTCTGTGGTCAACTGAGGACTATTTTAAGCAGGTGGATGACCTCTAGACCTTCAGAGGCAAACTTCTCTCTCTCCGTCTTTTTCTCCCAGTGTCTTTCCCTATTGGGGTGGGGGGGGGCAGGGGTCGGGGGAGACCCAAGGACCAAAACACAAAACACAAAACAAAAAAATCCCCAAGCCCTTCACAACTGAAGAGCTCTAAAGTGTCACAGCCCTGGTGTGATATTATTTTATTTAATCCATGTCATCAGAATTAAGTTCAGTCCTACAAGAGGAAAAATTCACTCTGCAAACTGTTAAAACAGTATCTGGCCTCCTCCCGGTGGCCTCTGATAAGGTACTTGCCTTCTGGAGAGTGTGACAGGGTCGGCCAGTGGCAGGACCTGCTGTGGGGTGCTGAGCGAGGACAGGAAAGGACACAGAGCCTGCACTGGGCCGCGCGGTGCCACCTAGCTCCCGGCAAAGGCATCTGCAGGGCGCAGAGCCGGGTTCAGAGGGGCCTGCTGGAAATTTGGAAGTTTTATTTCTTATTTATTGTTTGGAGATGAGGTAAACACCCCACGATGCCAAATCATAAGCAGAAAGGAACCACGTTTGGCTTTTGTTATCGGTGGAGAGAATTACGGTTATTTTTTTCCTTGACTTTTTCTTTTCTTTCTTCCCCAGCCCGCGCGCCTTGGCCGGCTTCCAGGTCAGGTAATTACATTCTGTCTTCCTAAATCCCCTCGCAGCTCCGATTGGGCAAGCCGCTCCCCACTCCCCTCCTGAAAGCTGATGTGCGGGGTGCCTGGCATCTAATGGGGTGGCATTCCAGTAGTGGGTCCCAGGTGTCCCGCGGAGGTGCCCTGGCGCCTCCTGCGCGGGCGGGCGTGTGCAGGGAAGCAGTATTATTTATTGCTCTTTTCCGTCAGCAGCTGCCAGCTCGAAACTATCTCTGAATGACATTTTAAATATGAAGGCCAGGGTCATTAGGATGATTAGAAACAAGGGTCCATTTTGTTCACCTTTAGAATTATTGGGTGACTGAAAATGGAGTCACAACGAGAGGAAGGAGAGGCCTCCCTCGGCCCGTGCTCAGCTTCCGTCAGGGGCACCTGGGTTTGTTTTCTTTTTAATTCGCTTTTCTGTTATCTCCTGATTAAAATTAAGGAAGATTTGGCCTTTGTTCTTGCTTTCGTTTTTAAAGGATGAATGGAAATAGGAGAGTTTTCTCTTTGTCGGCATAAAATCCTATCACCTTTTGAAAGAGTCTCAAATTCAAAGCCTTTTAGGTTAATTCTCCATATATTCACTGTGCATGCTCCATGTACCAAACCTTGCTGAATAGCTATTTGGCCACATAAGCATTTATTATTTTTATCTTTTTCATTAATATTTATTTTAATTATGTACATCAAGGTGCTTTTCAAAACCCAATGGAGGTGATTCCTATAAAATAGTATCTGTATTGAAAACTGAAAGGGAAGATAGCATGCCTGTTTGTGCAATATGCAATAATGTCCTTGGTCAAGAGCTGATTTTAGTGAAAACTGAGTTCCTCATTTGTTCGATTGAAACAAATAAGCACCACAAAATAGAATTTAGGAGATATATCTAAAGAAAAAAAAAGAGAGCCTCTGACACATGAAAATCACTTTTTGCTTTAAAGAGAACCGTCAGGTAAAGACCCTTTCCCTGACTGCCACTGCAGATCTAGGACCCTGCACTTCACCTCGAGCCCAAGGCCTCCAAAGAGGGCTCCATGCTGCTGCCACCAGAAGGGACCAGGTGGCTATTGTGATTTGGCTCTGCCTGAGCTCTTCCCCCCCCCCACACCTTTGAAAAGCACCTTTAATTTCTGTTTTCTGCTACCTGTGATTTTCCCAGCTCTGCAACCTTCTGCCACTAGGTGCCACAAATTGATGGCACTCTCCATTTGTGCAGAATGGCCAAAGCCACACTGAGGGACAAGACTACCCGCCTGACATTAGGCCTCATCATCCTGCATTTAGACAATAATTTATTTTTCCCTTTTCCCTCCCCACAGGATCATTCCTTTACAGCACAGTCAAGGCAAACGTGAAGTACCAGTTCAACCTGGTGCCCTCACTGGGACTTGTAACTCTAGTGACTTGCATTTTTTCCTAATTACAGGAAAAATAGCAAATTGGCACACGTCGGGAAGTGGGTACACCCCCTCTGATTTACAAGGAAGAGTGTGGGGTGACTTTATAGCTCGGGAATTCAGTGAAATGAATTTCTGGTTAGAAAAGTTCGTGTGCTTAATGTGACGAAGGTACTTTTAACATGCTTCTCTGGTGAAGCTGAGTGGGACTCACAGGGAAGTGGCTGTCTATGGCTGCTGCAAATGGATTTATCCCCAGATAATAGCTGGAGCTGCAGACCAAATTCTTGGGAGGAGACGGTTCCTTAAATGTGGTGCTTGAGGCCGTCTGTGTAGTGTCTGCGCACCTCCTGCTGTGTGTGTAAGTGGGGGATTCCATGGCCCAGCTTCCTGGGCAACTGGGGTAATTCTCCTCTGCTCACAGGACCTGTACTGCCTCAGCACCACATGTCACCAGGATGGGCAGTCATCTCTGAACTCCCTCACGGGAGTGCTGCAGCTCATGTCAACTCCTTTCTCAGCATTTGTGAAATTCTTGAGTCAAGTAATCTGTGTGTGACATCATGGAGTCGGTGTCCATGGCAATACCAATTTTTGTTTGGAAAATTTTATTTTGAGCATCAGCTGAGTATTGTGCATGGTGAGAGGATGGAGTTGCTCCCTTGGGGCCTCGTTTCTGGAATGGCAGAGGCACATCCTACCCTGATGCTGCACCGACTTCCCTGGGTGCCACCCTGCACAGTGGGCTGAACCCCACCCCACACTGGTCCACGTGGA
This sequence comes from Spermophilus citellus, assembly GCF_964194105.1. NCBI lineage: Eukaryota > Metazoa > Chordata > Mammalia > Rodentia > Sciuridae > Spermophilus > Spermophilus citellus. The sequence continues at coordinate 93,635,992 of NC_138195.1, forward strand.
CACGCATTTCTTCCTTCAGAACAGATTCCTGAGCACCTATTGTGTACAAAGCAGAGCAGGTAAGACAGAGCTGGCCTCCACCCTCCTGATCCACAGTTCACTGAGAGAACTGGAGTGTAAAACAAGGATTGCAGAGAGGTTTCTCCGCTGCAATGGGCCCCCAGAAAGAAGAGACACAAGGAGTTGGAGGAAAAAAACCAGGTCACTGCCAGTGTCTTGGCTGGGCACAAGATCACGAGCCACCACACACCTTGTAGATTCAAACAGCAATTCTTTATTCCCGAACTCACACCGGCCTCTACACACGTTCTGGGGAAATCCCAGTTCTGCCGCCCGCCCAATTCACCTACTCCACAAGGCTTTTTTCCCAAATCCCATTTGAATCTCATGAGAACTCAATGGGAACAAGCAGCAGGAATGCCCTATTTCCAGCAGCAATAATCTTCAACATTCAACTTCCCTAAAACCCATATTGTCTTAAACCAGGAACACCTTAAACTTGTCTTAAACCGGGAACGCCCTAAACCCAAGGACCGGGATACTTCCTCAAACCTGATCAGCTCTAAACCCGGATCTGCCCTGGTCCTTGAGCAAGGTCACCTTACATGCAATGTCAACAGCGAAATTCCAAGGCAAGTCCATTTAACATGGGGTACGCTGGCAAGGAAATTTCGATGCGTCATTCCTACTTGGCAATGGCCCTCAGCAGGTCACCTGCTGTGGGGTGCCCCTGGGAGGGGCCACGGGGAAGTGGAGGCCTTTGACCCCCAGACCTCTCTGCTAGGTCCATCTCTGCTTCCCTCCTGCTGAAGGAATCTGGGTGGGCAGAATGGAAGGGGAGGAGGCCCAGGTTTGTCAAAGCATGAGGCTCAGCAGGGTTCAGCCAACATGGAAGCCTATCCCTCCCAAGGTGACCAGGCCAGCTGGCCAGTGGGCTCTCTCCCACTGAGGCTGTGTACTGTTTGGGGTGCTAGAGCTTGTGTTGATTTGTCACTGTCCTTATACCCTGCCATTATGATCCATGCAGTGCTCCCCCTCCCCTGGCTTCCACGCTCAGGGCAAGTGCAGATCCCCACTTGGCAGTCTGTGCCCACCTTGCCCCAGCTGGTACCCTCCTCCTGGATGCTGCCCTAAATGCATGAACACAGGCTATGCTCGCTGCCTGCAGTGGGGTTAGGTGGTCCATCTTCTTACAGCTTCAAGCCTTGATGTTTGGGTTTGCTCTTTTTGTGGGTAGTTGGGCATGTGGGCAGGGAAGTCTAAACTCTTCTCTCATTTATGTAGCTTTCTCCTGGAGAAAATACTCACAGATGAATTCAATCTAAAATATCAAGAGAACATATTAACTCGCTTTAAAAGATAACTGCATTTTATGAAAATACTTCAGTTGTTTCTAATACAATTTAGAGATTAAAATATTAAGATAAAAACTCAGAGACGGGGCTGGGGTTACAGCTCAGTGGTAGAGCGCTTGCCTAGCATGTGTGAGGCATGGGGTTCGATTCTCAGGGCCACATATAAATAAATTAAAGTCCATTGACAACTAAAAAAAAGTAAAAAAAAAAAAAGAAACTGAATATTCCTTAAAAAACAAAAACAAACAAACAAAAGCCCTCAGAGACAGACCAACAGGAATGACACAGAACTCAGGAACAAGGAGGTCTGTCACGAGTGACTAATTTCCTTTTTCTGTGATTCCAAGAATGTTCACTGAGCACACACTGAGACAGGTGCTGTGACAGTATGTCCCTCTGTCCATCCCTTCCTCTCTTGCCCTCCCGCCCCCTCTCTCTTTCGTGGAGCGTGGTGGGGCAGCAGTGTTCATGGGGTGGTGCAGGGTGCTGGGGTGCTATGGTGGTGGATGTGGTTTCCTGATTCTGTCAAGCACAGCAAGAGATCTGGGGGTGAAAACTTGGCCACACACACCTGTCACAGGGGCCCTGGTGCAACTTCTTTGGGGTGTAGAGGAACTTTTTCTGGGAGCCTCCCCAGCAGTGGTGGAATCTGATTTCGGCCTTGAAAAGTGAGTGGGATTCTGCCAGAAGGAAAGGGAGGAGAGGGCCCCTGGACAAGGAAATGCACGCAAGGCCCAGAGATCGGGGCCAGGCCTGGTGTCTGGGTCTTCAGGGTGGCTTTGAGGGCAGCCCTCTGGAACCTCCCATGAACCCACACACTTGCCAGCCACTTGTATAATTCACCCGGAGTCTGATTTTGCTCTTTTCGGGAGAGTTACAATTCTATAAGCAAACGCAGGAGCACGTCAAGGTCTTCACCACAAGAGTCCACGATCCTAGGTGAGAGGAAGGGTGCTTTGGAGCAAGGGACCCTGGTGGCACCTGCCAGCTCACGGAGGAAGGCAGCACAGCAGGGAGCCATTGCACTGACCCAGAAATTCATCCAGCAAAGGTCTGTGGGACCCTGTCTGACAACCGGAGTTGCATCCCACCATCCCGCCATTTTGAGTAAATTTGTGCCTCAGGGAGAGGGGGCCTTCACTAAGATTTGCTCTGCTCTTTATCATGTACTGGGCTGTATTGGACTTTCCAGGGAGATCCGTGGTAGAATTTGCTTGGCATCCCAGAAAAAATACTTTCACATTTAGTTCACATTTAAAAAGATCACGTTCACCTTAGTTGCTCAACCTTAATACCCAAACTCACGTATCTCTCCACCCCCGTGATGAGCTGAAATACTTTTCATTTTCTTTCCTGTTTATGTTTGATGCCAGCCTGTGCCTTGCATGAAGGCTGCTCCCACGAGCTCTGTCTCTACCGGCACTACAGTCTCAGCGGTTGGGCCTTCTGCCGCTGCACAGGGGGAAGGGCCAGCGTCCCCAGGTGGCAGAGCCCTCTGCTTCCCGGGTTCTAGTCCACTTGGCACAACTGCACTGCCTCCATCTTGCAGGTGCCTCTCCCTGGTCAGAGACGGGCGCTGGGGCTTTCTGCACCCTGGACTACACTTGGGGCTGCTGGATCACACCCAGTTCACACAGAACCTAAGCCAATCCCGAGCCAGCCAGCCACCAGGCTGTTCTTCGATGTTGAGTCATGAGGGCTGCAGAGAAGCAGCCTGACTCTTCCCACGGTAGCTTGGCCCTGGCTGAAGCATTGCCATCTGCAGTGATGGGACATTGTGCACTTAGGAAAGCAGACCTCGTGGCTCAGGCATCCCGTTCTGCCGGCTGTCAGTGACCAGGTCTCCCCCACCTTCTGTGCAAGGCAGAGGAGACACCGAGGGCCTCCTCCCCACGTGGAGCCAGACAGAAGCCAGCAGGAAGAGCGTCCAGCCTCAGACTGGGTCCACCTGGTGAGCCACAGGTGTATCAGACTTCACACTTCCAATCAGAGCTTCTGCTTCTAGAGGCCGGGGCTGCCCCTGGGTCCTGGCTGGGCATCTTCTTTCCTGGCTGATGACCAAGGGGATCCAGACCTGGACACACGAATGATGGTCTGCTCGCTTGGCCCTGTGGGCCACTGGGTGGAGGAAGGTGCAGGGAGGCATGGGTGCTACCAGCCCCGGGTGCCACAGCAGTCCCCAGCAGACTTGTGCCCTGTGCTGAGGGGCGCGGTGGCTCACAGGTGTGTGGACGATGAGGCTTGAGGTGGCTCTCCAGAACCAGCAGGAGGAGGAGCTCTGGTTGAGAGGCGAGGAGGCACTCTGTGGGGTGGAGCCACCGACCTTGGGGACAGTGGCCCTTCTCAAGCAAGGACCCATCTAAGGGGTCAACCATGAGCAGTGAGGAGGATGGTGGTGTGCAGAGCCTTGGCTTCTGGGAACACTGCAGCTTCTACAGAGCAGGGCGCTGGGGAAAGGAGGCGGGAAGGCCGAGGGCCCAGAACCCTCAGTGTGAGTGGGTGGCATCCTTCTGGGTTGTGGGGACAAAATAACATGGGTACAGCCATGCCCCACTCTCTGACAGCTGCCTGTTTGGTGACAGGAACCTGCTGAGAGAATGGGGCTCCTGCTTGTTGAGTCAGGCATGGCAATTATCACCTCCAAGAAACCCAAAGAACAGCAGGGTTTGTGTTCATGTCATTCTGGTGAGTATTGTGGTTGGCCTGAAGGAGAGGTGCTAGGCTGGATTCTGTCTGTCCCTGGGGTCTGTTGGTCCCAAATGAAGCTGTCTAGTTGACACCAGTCTTCATCTATCAGGTGTCTGCTCTGTGGTTGAGCACTGAAGAGTCAGAGACAAAGGAAACCTGCCCCTGGTCCCTGGTCCCAAGTTTGGAGGGATATTCATCTGGGCAGAGATGACCCAGTGCAGTGGGTTGCAAGGGCAGTGGGTGCTGGGTAGTTGGCCAACTCAAGGTCTTTGCCTTGTCCTAAAATTGGGGATTGGGCTACAGGACCTCACCCACATATTTCAAAGCAGTGCTTGACTCTGGCGGAGAGCTGGTTGACATGAAGGAGTCAGGATAGAGTGGGTTTCCCACCATTTCTGATGGCCTCCTTCCAAGGCTCAGGGAAACGGAGTGGTAGGAACCCACATGTCAGCTGAGTGTGGTGACACACGCCTGTAATCCCAGCAACCCCTGAAGCTGAGGCAGGAGGATCTTAAGTTTGAGGGCAGCCTGGAGAACTTAGGAAGATCCTGTGTCTGAGTAAAAAATAAAAAGGCTGGTGGTGTAGTTCAGTGGTGGAGCACTATGTTCAGTTCAATCCCCAGTGCTAAAAAAAGAAAAGAAAAGAAAAAGAAACCCATGTGTCAGCTCGGGTGCCTGAGTGGGTGGCCCAGAGCCTCTGCAGGGAGCAGGTTCTGCAGAGGAGCTGAGCATCAGCCCCCTCCTTGGAGCCAGCACCGGGTGTCACTGACCAAGACACGCACTGTCACCTCATCCTCCTTGGAACTCAGGACAGAATGGGAACTGTGCAGGTCAGGAGGGTACTGGCTGGAAACCCGAGGGCACACTGTCCTCCTGGCCATTCTTGGGGTTGCTGGGCTATCTTCCATGCCTCCCAGGGTCTTGGTAGTCCAGGGAGAAGGAGGAGAAAAGAGAAAGTGAAGTTCATGGACCATCAGCTGGTCAGGAGGCACAGAGAAAACCAAACCAGAGTTTACCCAGAAAAGGTGACTTGAAAAAGAGATCACAGTCCTGACTTTTAAGGCTGGACAAGATAAATGCTTACTGGTGACAACACGCAGCAGAAATCAAAGCGGAAGGAACAACTCGACTGGTCAGGATTTTAAAGAGTGTGCCCGCTTCGGGCTGAATGACACTGGCGGTGTATTCTAAGAGCTGCATGTGCAGGGAAAGGCTGGACTCCATGCCCTCAGGATGCAGACCACAGCCATCCCTGATACCATGAAGTATCTGAGAACAGGGAATCTAGTCCACAATGACAGGGACAGAAACAGCCCTAGAAAGAGTAGCCCTGCTTAGGTGCTACTCTTCAAAGTGAGCAGTCCTGGGGTTTGGTTTTGTGAGCAGGTCAATGTTTCAAATTTTTCTGAATTTTATGATTCACTCATTTGCTGTCATTGTTTTTGATCAGCAGAGGTGGTGAGGAATGCCTGTCTCCTGGGGAGGCCGGGTGTCCAGTCTCTTGAGAGGGATTTAAAACAGACCTGCATTGTTCTTTATAGGTGGGCAGTTGAGACAGCAACTTCCATCTCTTACGGATCACGATTTATACTAAAGAATAAGAAATTTTAACCTTGGGGCAAGAATCAAATTGCTCATGAAAATAGTGGAGTCTTCCAAACTCCAGCACAGATGCACCATCAGCAACGTTTGCACACACACAGCCGAAGTGCTAAAATTCTAAGGGAAATAAACATTTGGCACATCTAGCACGTTGACGTCTTGGTATTGGGGTTTTCCATGTTCCGCTAAACTTCATCATGATCTTTTTGGGAAGAGCCAGCTAATTTTCCCAATTATGCCGACACTCCCCCTCCGCTGCCCGCCCCGCTGTCCCCTCCGCAGTCCATTCTGCGGAACCGCTGAGCACGGAGCTCAGGCCTCTCAGTCTCTCAAGTGAAAAAGGAGGCTCCCTCTTGGGCAGCGCGGGGCTCTGGGGAAGACAGCTGGTAGCTCTCAGTCAACGTGCAAAAACGGACGTCCTGGGTCTCAATCGCCTCTCGTCGTTGAGGTTCAGCTGTTCCCGGGAGGGCTGGACCAGCGCATGGGCCCTGGCTGTCTCTGGGCGCGGGGACATCCTGGAGCCTGCGTTTTCAGCTCTTGTGGTCACCTGCAAACCAGCGCGGCCCTTCCCATCTCTCGGTCGCCCCTCCCGCTCGCGGTAAGGCCAGCCAGGTGCACCCCGGGCGCGCCCCTGGGGAAGCCCGAGGCCCGGCAGCCACGCCGCCAGCATACACGCGCCCGCTGCCCGCCGGCCGCCGCCATCGCCACCGGCCGCGAGCGCGCGTTTCCGGCGGTTAATTAGAAGCCGAGTCCGTGCAGCCCCGCCCGGCGTCCCGCGCTCCGCCCGCCGGGGGCGCCCTCCCTGCCGCCCGCCGGCCCTTTGATCGCCCGCGGCCCGCGGCCCGCAGCCCATAGCCCGCGCCACGGCGGGCAGGTGGCGGCAGCGGGGCGCGGCGCGCTCGGGCGCACGGGTCCCCGGGCCGCAGCGCGCTCCCCGCCACGCTGCACATCAAGGCCCGGCCGGCCGGCGGGCGCCTTCATTAGCAGCCTGAAATTATAATATTATGTTAAAGAACAAAGCTGCTCCCCAGAAAAATATGTGCTGCATATCTGACAAAGATAAATTGGATTATTCAAAATATTCTTGATGAAATGTTACATTTTGCAACTAATTATCAATCTGTTTTATCTGCAGACCAGCTGGGCATTTTTGTGCATGCAAGACCTGCCTTCGCAATGATCTTAAGATGTCACTGTAGCGTTTACATCTTTTATTTCAAGATTTAAATAACTAGGAAGTTGCTAATGTAATTCACTGCTGAGAAGAAAGGCCAGCTCCTTGATTTCTTTCCAAAGCCATCTCCTCCTAATGAACTTCTTTGGACTGTGAGTAATGAGGCTTTATTCAAATAATGTTTAAGGAAGGCTCTGTCAGTGTAATCTCTTAAAAAAGGGACCAATGTTTAATACATTTAAAACATCTCTATTCATATGATATTAGCCTGTGCAAGCCACTCACAGTAGCCCTTGTGGTGAGAATTGTGCTGTTCCTCCAGAGGCGGAAGCACACACACTTGTGGCCAAGCCTCTCCTGGCCACAGAGCGCAGAACCCAGCTCTCCTTTTTGTGTGGTGTTTTCTGGAGCTGGTATGTTTAAGATACTCTGGGCTGATGTAAACTCACCATTAAGGAGATTCAGCATTCTGCTCTTGTCTCCCCATCAAAATCTCTCTCCTGTTCTATCTTGGGGATTGTGTCAATATAGTTTTCTTGTTTTGTGAGCATTTTCTGGTTTGAGACAGCACAAAGCGGAATTAGACAGACGCTAGGCCTTTTGCACTTTCCTAGGGGAGGGGGCTGGAGGCCACAAAAGGCACTTGGTCTATGTGTGTGGCAGTCGACCCCCAGGCTTCCAAGCGGTACACGCATTCCCCATTTAGATCAGGGAGAGTCTGCGGGTGCTGGTGGACAAACACACTCGGGGTGCTTTTCCCACCTGCCCTGGTCCTCATTTTGTTACTGTTGTGATAAATATAACCATATTCCCCCTCTGCTTAGCAATCTCACTTCTTCATCTCAGCAGAGGCTCGCTGCAGATGGCAAGGCTGGGCTTCATTCCCACTGCACAGATGAGCACGCTGAGGCTCCGGGAAGGGCTGGTGGGACTCACTCCAGCAAGTGCCAAGGACTCCGGGGAGGCGGGGCTCTGAGCTCTCGGCCCCAGCCCCACCTGGGTTCTGAGTGCCCCACTTAGTGGAGGATGAAAGATGAAGTGATGGGAGGAACATGTGGGGAACCTGTCAGAACTGGATTTCCCTTCTCAGTTGAGAGATCTTCAAAGTGGCTATGAGAGAGCACACCCAGGAAAATCAAGCAGCCCTTTCCCTCCGAAAATGGCAACACACACCCTCCTTGCTTTCCTCATTGATATCACTGTGACTGCTTTTCCATGAAATCATCCCCGGACAGGTTCTCAGAGCTGTCACTAGGCCCTTTGAAACCTCACACGGAGCACATCTTGTGTGTGCCCTCTTCTGCCTACCTGTCTTAGGCCCCTCCTTGTTTGGCGTGGCTAGACAATGTCTTTTGTCAGATTGTGGAGGTGACCCAACTCTGCTCCTGTGATTGGAGCCCTGGGCATTCTATTTTGGCCTGGCTTTGCCAGTGGTCAGATTATAAAATAGAGAGATTTGCGGAAACACTGCCTGACTTTCTGAAGCTCTTCCTAACCCTCCCTGAGGAGCGTCGTGCTGTGCTACACTGCCTGTTTCCCACCCAGGTGCATTCTTGGTGGGGATCTGAGGCTGTCTGGAGCCGTCTGGCCATTGCCTTTCCCAGTTGGCTCCTGGTCTTTTGTCCAAGAGACTTTTGGGCTCCCCAGGTGATGCCAAAGCTCCAGGTGGAAATTTCTCTGCTGCGGAAATTAGAATTTATAGTTCCAAATATTGGGCCTTGCTGCCTTTTAAGAAATAATTTCTAATATGGGAATAAGTTTATTTATATTTTAAAAGCTATAAATAGTTTTTATTTTCTCTTCCATAGGACAGGTGTAGGGTGGTGTGTGTATGTATGTGTGTGTGATGTGTATATGGTGTGTGTGTGGTGTGTGTGATGTGTGTGTCCACTGAGCAGTGTGTGGCACAGCAAAACCCTAGGAATGCTAATGCTGGCCGTGACCTTCCTCTCCACCTAGAGGATGCCTCTACCTGGCCTTTATTGGTGCCCTGTGTGTCTGGGTCCGTGGTGGTGCTCTGGAAATTCCTGAGGAGCTGGAGAGCAGCCGGGAGTCTTCTTCTGTAAGGGCCAGGTATTCTCAGGTTCCTGCCCAGGCCCTGCCGTTAAAGACTGAAGACCAGCACGGGTGTGTGGAAACACACAAGTGTGGCTACCTGCTCACAAAGTTTATTTATGTGTACTGAAATGGAATTTCATATACTTTTTATGTGTCATGAAATATTATCATTCATTTGACTTTTTTCTGCCCTTGACAAATGTAATACACACTCCCAGTTTGTGGCTGTGCAAAAGTGGAAGGGCCTGGCTTTGGCCTTTGGGATGTGCTTGCCCACACTAGTTTTGATGTGGCCCTGGTCAGTCCAGCCAGACTGCCACCTGCCATCCACCACACTGTCCTTGGTGCTCCTCTCTGGGCCCTCCTGCACGTGACCACCCTGCTTCCCTTTCTGCAGGGTCACTCTTGAGTATTTGGATCCCTTCCTCCTTAAGCAGAGGAGCTTAGCTCTGGCCCCCTGCTGGCTGGAGCTTGTAGATGCTGCCAGCTCTCAGTGTCAGGACGGTCCTCGAGCAGCCTCACACCCCCATTGGAACTTGAGCTTGCTCTTTGATCTCGACCGTCTGCCATGAGCAAGTTGTCAGAACATTCTTCTGTATGTGCAGGGTGCTGTTCTTAAGAGGCCCTGTGGTGGGTGAAGATTGTCTCCAACTCCTACAGCCCCTGAGAAAACGGGGCAGAAACAGCTCAGGGTGGGGGCTGGAGAGTCTGCCTGGGGGACAGATGGAAGACCCAGGTGAGAAGACAGTCACAGAGGAGGGGGGCAGCCTGCCTGTGCAGGAGCACTCCAAATTGTGCTGAGTTGGCTGCCTTGGAGCCACGAGGCAGGAGGGGCTGGACACAGTGTCCCCAGCAGCCTCCACATCAGGAGCCTGGGCTGGAGAGGAGAGCTGCTCCCTGGAGGCTGTGCAGGCCCAGGATGTACCTTCTAACTACCCTGGCCTCAGAGCGGCCAGCCTCTCCAGCCTTGTGCTAGAGTCAGGATGCCCAAAGCAGTATCCCTTCCCTACAGGTTGCTTTTAAATGGAATCAATTAATTGATTAATTATCAGTCAATCCATTAAATTAATTAGTTACATGAAACTTAAGCCTCCATTTTCCCAGTGGCTCTTCCAGGATTCAGGTGCCCATGGTTGCCCAGGTTGGCACAGATGCAGGTGCTTTCTTTATGGTGGAAAGCTCTGCTGGTCACTCTTGCTAGAGAGAGTGGCTGTGAGTGCACCCCCATCGCCCAGGTCAGATGAACGGTGGCTGTGAGGCATCAGGGACCTTGAGGTCCCTGTATCCCTGGGCTTTGCTCTTGAGCCCCATCTTTGCTGCCACGTACAAGGTCACTGGGAGCCTTTAGTGGGCTGTTAGATTTCATCTAAGTTGGGGAGAACACAGGTAGAGGACAGGGAACTGTGTTTGTTTCTTTCTCTTCTTTGTATTTTATTCGGATGGGCGAGGCACTGTGCTGCACGCGTGTTGACGATGACAGTAAGTAACAGGTGACTACCATCATTTACTGGGTGCCTGCTCTGTGCCAGGTGCCGTAGTTACTGCTGGGAGTCCCTGCTGCTCAACAGCAGGTATAACCAGCGTGCTGCTCATCACAGACAGAGACTCTTGGGCCTAGAGCAGCCCCTGTGGCCCACAGGTGGCAGAGGGACTGGTTCTGATTGAGTTCTCCCTTTGAAGGACACCCTGCCCCGTCCACATCTCTCCTGTTGGGATAGTCCTACTCCAGCGGCACCCTGGCTTGCACATCTCCCCCCAGAGGGAATCAATCAGGGACCCACTTGCAGGGAGAGCGGGGCCTCCACTGCGGTGCCTGGGGCCTGCGCTCTCGCTCCTCTGCGAGGACTCTTCATCTGAAAGCTCGCCATGTCCACTTTTTAGGCTGCCATTGTTTGTAAAGTTCTTTGAGACGTTGTCCTCACAGGGCCACACGGTCCTCTCTCTTCTGAGAAGCTCAAGGGCACAGAGCATCTTCACAGAAACCATGACAGTGCTTTAGTTGAGAGCACGAGGATCAGCCCAAGCACTCTGGGAAGCATCAAGGGTGTCGTCTGTGACAGGTCTCAGTCTAGACTCCCTGGCCCCCCCAGTGCTGTCCTCTCAGGAGAAACTAAAGAAACCACTTGACGATGGCCGAGAAGCCCCAGAAACCCCACCCCACCTCCAGCCCTGTCAGCTCCCCAGGTGTCCTGAGAGGGTGGCTGTGACATTGATGTGTGCTGATGGTCCCTCCTGGTCTCCAGTGGTCCCTGGGCATGTCCGGTCCATGGTGCTGGGATGAGGGAAGGCTCAATGGCTGCTCTAAAGAAGACTGCGGGCAGGCCCTTCGGCCTGTGAATATCCTGAACATCAGCCTACTCACACGGCCGGGGCAGGGGCAGGGGCAGGACTCTGGCCTCAGCCGCTCTTTGGAGAAAGGAAACAAGCTCAGTATCTACTAAGAGATCGGTTTGCGCCCGATTTGGTTTTCATGCTAAACCCTATGAAATGATCTTAAGCAGAAAAATCAATTTCCCAGAAGTCTCAGATGTACACTGTAACTCTTATATTTGAACTAAATCTAGGTAGAGTTAAATAATTGAGCTTGCTCCTTTAAGTGATACAGATGTACTTCATGCTGGGAAGATCAGTGCGCGTGGGAGCTGCAGCTGAGGGTGTCGAATACTTCAACACGGGGGATGAGCCGGAGCCACACCTGCCACAAGGGGAGCTGCAGGTGGCACCAAGACCTGGGCATCTCTCAATCTGGAACAGTCTAGGAAGAGCAGGGGCCACGTCTGCCTCAGAGCTGGGAACTGCCTGTGCTGCAGTCCGGGAGCCTGAGTGGGGGGCCTGAGAGGCCAGAGACACAGGCGGGCCGGAGGAGGGAGAGGGACATGTGGCTAACCTCACCGCAGCTTGATCCTGTCTCCTGCTGGGGAGACATGGGAGCCGCCACTTTTTGCAATCTTGGACTCCCATTCTGGCCGTCAGGGGCCTTCCCTGGGGTCGTCAGGCACAGGGTTCCAGTGGCCATCAGGGTCCACAGACCCTGCCTCATGGCTTGTAGCTCGGGTTGTGGAGGCAGAGGGCAAGAGAGACAGCAGGTTGTGCAAATATCAGACTGTGAAAGGAGGAGGTGGCTAACAATTGTGTCTGCTCCTAGGGAGCTGTACGGCAGCGGGCCCAGCAACGGGTGGGGACACACTCAGTGTATGCTGGCTTCTCCTGCTGGGGGCTGTCGTGTTTCTGATTCTGACCCCACTGTGCCCTCAGCAGAGGGTCTTCATGACGTGAGGCAGGGAGGGGAAGAGAAGGGACTGAGGAGTTGAGACAAGGAGTGACGGTGGAGCACGGGGAGGGGTGCTCTGGGCTTGCACCTGGTGTTGTCTGCCCTCCTCTCCAGTCTAAGCCTGCCCTGCTCCAAGCTCTCCTACCCCAGAGCATCCAGGGAGGTTCAAAGAAGCTCTCTGGGACTGGGGACATGGCCTGCCCTGCTGGTCCTGCAGCTCCTCCATCCTCCCCTCTCTACACCCCTGTCTGATAGACACTCAAAACTGGGTGTGGGTACAACTCTGGCACAAGCACCTTCCTGCTGCTGAGGCCCAGGGTGGGGTGGGACTGGGGTTCTCATGCTGGCAAAGTTTGCTCAAGTTAAGAGCAGGAGGCACCCCCAAATGCAGAGAGCATGGCATGCACATTTATTGCTGAGGTTCCAAAGCTGGCCTTGGGTGCAGCTCCACTAAAGCCCAGGTCCCCATGGCCAGGTGATCTGGACAATGTGCCTGGCTCCTTCAGGTTGGAGCATATCCATTTGTCTGCAGAGAGTGTTTAACAGCTGGATGGATGTCTGCCTTGCCAATTCAGAGTATGTGGGTCTCGTAAGGAAGGCATCGATAACCCGTTGTAAGGGTGACGTGACTGGTGTAGATTTGGAAGATAGAAAGCAGACAGGGGTTACTGGGAGGTGAAATGTGGTTTTTCATGCTTATAACCGAGGCTCTGAAACCCAAGCTCCCCCTGAGCTTCCATGGCCCATATTTGTTTGCTTATTCTGGCCGCTCTCTCTGACTTGGAATCCCCTGGTGCTCCCCTCCAGCCGGGCCAAATGACATCCATTTAATCCTAAATCACGCATCGAAGGTTCTAGAGCTCTTCTGTCACCAGCCAGCTGTGTGACCTCGACAGGCTGCTCAGATCCTCCGGAGCTCTCCCTGTTTCCTGGTAATGAAGGGTGGGTGTCATGCTGAGGTATGAAGGATGAAGAGCCCTTCCCCACCACAGAATCCCACGACTCCATGGGAACTGGCTTAACTTAGAGAATTTGGACCACACGAGAGGAGCTCCATGGAGACAATCCAGGGTCTGTGGATTGAGGCGGGGACCTAGCAGGTTAATTATTGTTTTTTTATAAATTCTATATTTGGATAAAAGTACACTGGCATGCATGGATCAATTAGCTGTCATGTCCTTATTTAATTTGGTTTACTCTGGAAAGTCCTTGTAATACATTGATAAACTTCCATTTGTAAGTGAAGCTTTGACATGAGGAGGACTCTGCTCCCCAGAGAAGGCTTGGTCCTGTGCAGTGTTCTGGCCCCCACAGCACCCCACCTGATGTCAGGCAGCTCTGGTCTGTACCGTGCTGCAGTCCTGGTGGACATCCTTTTTGGCTTTTATCCAGGAGTGAACAGTAAATAATGAAGAAGTATATTAGGCTGAACCACTGACATTTGTATGCAGGGTAGTAAATGTTTGCAGATGAAGAGCAGCAAAAGATTTTTTAATAAATGCTTTTGTGACGGATTTTATACTAAATCATTTCTTGACATTTCGACTAAAACCAACAGCTTAGATAATGGATCTGATGTTCATACCATGCATATACTCTGGTTTGATAAATCCTCCACTAAGAGGACCTCCATGAAGCTGGATTCCCTGGAGGCTGGGAGGAGATTGTATGTGGAATAAATTAACTGGCTCGGGGGAAGTCGGGGGCACCTCGGGAGGTCTGCTCGGGCCTGCTCTGGCTCGTGCCCTGCTGGGCTCTGTGCTGAGGCTCAATTAACAGTCTCCTTGGGTTTTCAGTTTGGGGCTGGACTGTGCTAAATAAACTCAGTGGTTGAGATGACTTTATGGTGGTTCTGTTTTCTGATGGGAATATTTGCTCAAGAAAGCAACCACTGGAGAGCCGGAGTGGGAAACAGAGGTTCTGGCTTGGCCACACGTGGGGAGACCGCTTTGAACAAAGTGCCCCGAATCCCTCTCCCTGCTCATTCTCCATCAGACACCAAACAGGACAAATCTGTGGACCCTGGGGACCCTCAAAGCAGCCCAGTACTTGCCTTTGGGGTCCGCAGGCCCAGGCTCAGGGGTGGTTTTTGTTGCTCTGAGCTGTGTGGCCATAATGGTGGGGTCTCCCCACCAGGCTCTGCTGATTCCCTCTGCCATTCCTCCTGGGCTTCTGTCCTGCATGACCATCCTCCTGACTTAGCCAGCTCTTGCCTGTCCTTCAATGTCTTCCCATTGACCTGGGGCAGGTCCATCCCTGCGATGGACGTCCACCCAGTGCCTGGTGCTATGCCCTGCTGGACAGCACTGCCTACAGTTTTCATGGTGTCCTTCAAGGAAGGTCTGGGTCTTGGAGAGGGTGGGGCTGTCCTGGGCACCTTCGCCCTGAGGTCTTGCCCCCACGAGGCACACAGGGTGTTGTAGAATGGATGAAGGAGGGAGCAGATGAGAGAATGTCAGAGGCAAGCCATAAATCAGAACAAAGGCCTGATCTCACTGTTATTTTGCATGTGTCGTTTTCAGAAATGATAAGTGGCCTCCATCCTGATCCATCACAGTGCAGTAGATTAAGCCGTCCTTTGAAAAAAATTAAAGAGCCTTGACAACGATAATTGCCGTTAATATCACTCTGGACATAGGTTTACTGATTGATGAGTTTGGAAGATTCACTTCTAAAACAACATTAAATAACGTGATTTCTCAGCCAGTGGGACTGCCAGTGGTGTGGGATGGCCCCCGCTCCGAGCTGTGCAGGGGAGAAGTCACTTCTATTGGGCCGGCCAGTGCTCCCTAGCGAGCTGCCTCCCTGGGCCAGGCCTGGATTGTGCAAACACTGGATGTCAGCCTGAGGCCCTTGTGACATCCAGGGCCCCATCCGGTCCCCATCGCAGAGTGAGAAATTCATCCGGCAGCAATTCTGCGCCAGCTCCTTCCTGCCTGAGTTTCCCTTTCCCATTTTACACACTCGCCCTCCCCGTTGACTAGCGCCTGGCAGGTTTCCAGAGGTATCGGATTCCAGGAGAGAAAATACACAGGTCGTATGTAAGGACTAAATAGAACCCTTCCTTGGAAACAGCCTTTGTCAGGTGTCTGAGAAACCATCCTGCCTTCAGCCTGAGTTCATCAGACAGGGCAGCTTGCAGGAGCAGGGCAGGGCCGCGGGTGCCTGGCAGCGGCCTGCCAACTCACCAGGGCAGGTGGCGCCCCTGTCGGGCTGCAGTCTCTCTCTTGCCTCTCTAACTAGGGCTTGGGCTCGCCTGTTGCTCCTTCCAGGCTGAGTGTGTAATTCTATCCGCCTCCCTGTCACTCACAGCTGTGACTCATAATCCTGGGCCCTACTTAAAATACTTAGCTGGGTTGTGTGGCTCTAAAATGACCTCTAGTTTGCCTTGCAACTTGTTTGGACTTTTATGTCATCATAGAAACAAGTGAGGTGAATGCTTTGAAAACATGTACTGTGTAAGAAAACAATCTAAATGCATTCTGTGCCAATTGCAGTGACTTGGGCACATTGGGGCGATGGGAAATGTCATGCAGAGGTGGAGGGAGCTTTGCATGTACCTGGACAGGCAGGGCCAAGGAGAAATGTAGCTGTTGGTTAGTGGGCCTGGAGGATGGAAAAGAGGGCTTGACCCCGAGCTTCAGTTTTCTCATCTGGGAGATGGGCTCAGGCCTCTTTTCTAGGGTTGGGATGAGCAGCAAAGGCAATGACATGCTTTGTAAACATGCAGAGTGCATGGGGTCCTGCTGGCACGCAGCACGAACCACGGGAATGTCAGGTGCTGTCATTCTGCCACAAATTCTTCACCTCCTTCTCTCTGGCCACAGGCTTTTCCTTTGGCTTTGGGAGGGGGCCCAAACCTCTCATCTTGAGTCCCTGAGTACCTGATTTTCCTGGTTACATTTAGCAGCGAGATGTGGCGCTGGCCCCACAGGGAGACTGCAGAGAGGGCGAATGAGTGGCTGCCTCCTGGGCTTAACTAATTAGGGACAAGCTGGGCTCATCATGTGCGCCACCTGGAGTCCACCACAGCTTCCACAGGAGACAGTCATGGCTGCCGAAAGCCACAGGCTAGAGCCAGGGAGGGAACAAAGTTTCCTGTTGATTGGGGTGGTCCAGGCTGTTGCTGGCACCCTGAACACGTTCCCACTGAGGCAGCTGGGTCCTCATGGGGCATCTGTGCCTCCACGCTGGCCTGTCAGCAATCTGGGGCCAAGGACCCAGCTGGCGCCTGCAGGTTCCCAGTGTGTTTACTGGGTGAGCGAGGGGGAGGGGCGCTCTGCATCTCTTTGGGAGACACTGTCCACGCATCTCTTCCTGGACACGGGGCCCACACACTCTTGCCCAGCACCTTCCAGGGTGGCCATCAGCCCTTCTCTCTGGGTCTGAGGTGCTTCTGCAGAGGAAGGTGGATTACAGTGCCGTGAGCAAGTGTCCCCTCCCTTTGTGCAGCTGCCTTGTGCCCATTGACCCTGTTTCAGGCAATGTCGTTCTGCATCTGTGGCTTCCAGACTGACAGCTGCATCCAGGTGCCTCTGGCCTGCTGTGACACGGGCCCATTTTAAGCCAGTGATCTTTAGCAACTTTACAGAATTGTGAAACCAACACCACAGCCTAAGTTCAGGACATTTCTTCAACCTGAGAAGACCCTGTCTGTGTGTGGTCCTTCTCACTCCCTCCCCGGCAGCCATCTTTCTGTGAGAAAGCAGGTGGTGGTGTTGGGATCCACTTGGAGGGTGGCCTCCAGCCAGCAGCCAGTGGAAACCAAGTTCTACAACAACCAGCAGAGAGGGGAAGGGTCCTGGCCCTGTCAGGCCACCGGCTGAGATCCAAGCCTGTTGCTGCCTCTCCTGCGAGCTTAAGAGACCCGGCAGACATCCCTGTGGGGCTTTGCTGGGACTCTGGACCCACAGACCTCTGTGCTATGATAGGTGGGTGCTATCATAAATGTCCCTCTTTAAGCTGCTAATTTTGTGGTAATGTTGTCAGAGCTATAGAAAACGAACACATTTCTCCTCGGGGACCCACCTGAGTTCCCCATTGCCGCTCCAGTCCACGTCCCCAACTCTCTTCCCAGCCCACTGCCTGCCTTGCTTCTGATCTCACCATCTTGCCCTGGACCTGGGCAGTGGCCTCCTGTGGATGTCCCTGCCATGGTGCCCGCCACCTGGCAGTGCCAGCTGCACCCTGATACACAGAAATCTGTGTAAACCTTGTGAGGCCCCCTACCCCACACGGCTGCGGAGGAAGGCCAGGGTCCTTGCTTCAGCTGGCAAGGGTCTCATCATCCAGTCCCCACATCCCTCCGCAGACAGCTCTGCCCCTCCTGCCACATACCCAGGCTCCAGCCACTCTGAACAACTGGGCAGCCATCCTCGGACATTCTGGGCTGGTCCCCCCTCTGTGATGGTGCGTCTCTTGTCCTCCCAGCCTGGAACACCTCTCCACCTCTTCTCAGCCTGAAAAGCATTCATTCTTCAAAATCCCAGGTCCTAGGTCACCTCCCTTTGGAGCCTTCTGGGGACTCCTGAGAGGGAGTTTGGGTTTCGATGGCCCACTACTCTCCTGTCTGGCTACCTTGTGTTTCCAGCGGTGTCCTCCAGTGGCCCCCAGTGAGCAGAGCTCTGGATTGGCTTTTCCAGGGTTCTTCTTCTCCTGGCCCTCGGCCTTAGCACCTAGAGTCCCTGGTGTTGAGCAGACCTCTTCAGCGTGAATAGGTGACTGACCTCTCGATTAAGGGCTGAGCACTGCCACACAGGAGCCAGAAGCCCAAGGGGACAGTGGGCCACGGGCTTCCACAGGCCCTTGGTTTCCGGGGAGCTGGTTGCAGGTCAGGCGGAGTGGCAGCACCTGGAGAGGTGAGTTCCAGACTTTGGGGCTTGCTATGATCTGCTCTGCAGATTTGGAGGTGACAGTTCTCCTGCTCTCCCAAGGTGGGTACCCATGAGATTGTCACCTCTACTGCCACCTGGAAGTCCCCCTCCATCCCCTGCTGGTGGACCCAACTCTTGGAGAAACACCAATAAAAGTTCAAATGATTCGGAAGACAGGAAGGACCTGCGTGCCCTCCGCGCCCCCGCCTGGCCGGGCTCTGAGGCTTCCTCCTTTACTTGCTTTCTCTGTTTCCCCAGGGGGAGTGCAAGCCCAGAGGGGGGGCCTGGGCTGTGAGCCTCTCTGCAGTCTGAGCTGGGACGCCCCTGGGCACTGGGGTGGCTTCTGGAATAACTCTGAGGCCCGCCCTGCCCACCCCAGCCTTCCTTCCTGCCCTGCCTTCTCACATTCGTCCTGGCTTAAAGCTTCCACTGTCTTCTGTCCCCTTAGGATAAAGGAACATGATCTTCACTTCTAGAAAATTTTCATTTTATCAATTTATCCCAGATTAAGGAATTATAAAAATCCTCCCTTGTGGATTATCCTTAAACCTAACCCAAATGTAACCCCGGCTCTGACTCTGAAGTCTGAGACCTGGGAATCGCTCTTCCCAGAGCCCTTTCATTTTAGAAGACGTTTCCGGCGTGTCTTCCTATGTGGTACAAAGAAGGATTCCTGCTTAACCGTTGCTGGGACGCTCCTCTGGTTTATCAGGACATCAGGGGTATAGGATGGGAGTGTGAAGGTCAAAAGAACCTTGGAGCTGGGTGAGCTACAGCCAGGGGCGTCATCCTCTGGGGACCTTGGAGGTGGAGATGGTGCTGGGTGTGACCTGCTGTGGATGATGATCTTTTGCACCTGGCTCCTGTGTGATGCTGGAGGCGGGGAGGGGTGGGCTCCTCAGAATGGCTTCTACCATTTCATTTTCTTTGCAGAGGGAAGAGAGGCTCCTCCCATCTGTGTCTACTGGGCTGTGAGGCTGTCCCCTGGGGGCCAACTGGTGGCAGTGAGAAACACTCACCAGCAAGGACAGCTGGTGGCTTCCCAGCCCCACTGACCTGCAGCTCTTCACAGGACCTACTCACCTTCCTGTGAAGGGTCTTGGGGTGGAATCAAGACAAGCAGGTGTGGGGCTCTGAGCCAGGTCCTGGCTGTGTGCCCTGCAAGGTCCCGAGGGTCCATGTTCATGCCATTGCTTCCTGTCACCATGTCAGTGGGATCAGATGGGGTGCCTTTCTCGCTCCTGCAGGGAGGCCACGTGAGCGCGCCCCTCGCCGGCCCGGCACTACTCGCATCATAGGTGTTTCCTAAGATCTGAAAATGACCCTCTGGTCCCCAAGGACACCCTCATTTGGAGTTTTGCCCTGCCTGCTCCCTCCAGCACCACACGAGGCTTTTCTCTGGTGGCTCAAAAGCCAATGCTGCTCCTTGTCCGCGAAGGAGCCTGGAGAGCGCACGGGCTCAGGGCGGGCGTGTCCTTTTAGGGCTAGGCGTGAGTGGCGGAGGTGCTTTA
The DNA here is from genome assembly GCF_964194105.1 of Spermophilus citellus. Taxonomy (NCBI): domain Eukaryota; kingdom Metazoa; phylum Chordata; class Mammalia; order Rodentia; family Sciuridae; genus Spermophilus; species Spermophilus citellus. The sequence continues at coordinate 93,655,524 of NC_138195.1, forward strand.
CGCCCCTGTTCAAAGTATTCTTGAGGTGCTGGGGCCTGAGCTGTGGGGCAGGAGACCTGTGCCACTGAGTGCCTCATGTCACACAGACACAGAGCCCCTCTCTCAGGCAGCCCTGGGCAGCGGGGCCAGGATGGCAGGTGCCGTGCTTGGGAGCATGGGAAGTGGCGAGGTTCCCACGACACTTCAAATGGACAGTCGAGTCCCACCTGGGGAGGCACAGGATGCCTCCGAGGAGGGGCAGCTGTTGGGAAAAGGGACTCAGTCGGGAAAGGGCAACTGCTCTTGTCTTGTCTTAGCAGTGTCACCTCCACTCTGTCTGCCCCTCCTGTCCCTTGGTCCAGGTACCAAAGCACCAGAGCACGGGAGCCTCCCAGAGCGGCCCCTTGTCTGCAGCTCTGCAGAGGGCAGCCCCCAGGAAGCACCTGGCTCCACTCTGAGAAGCTCGGGGTGCAGCCGCAGGTCCTGTTCTCATGCCCGCCTCATTCTCTGCCCTACCAACAGGCATTTGATTTGGTCTCTGAGGACCTCCCAGATGCCCACAAAGTGGACATATTACAGTCCTGCAGACGGGAGCCCCTCTCACCGTGATCACTGGGTGCCCAGGGTCTCCAGGGGCCATGCAGACAGACCACTACCACCTGCGGATCTCCTAGATTTCTGCCCAGCCCTCCGGTCAGCCAATGGCCCATGGAAAGTCTGGGCCCCCATCTTTGCTTTTATGGGGCAATTAGCTTCATCTTCCTTTCCCTTTGGCCCGTGGAGGTCCTCTGCTCTCAGTGAGGTTAGTGGCTCTGTGGACTGCAGAGCAGCCTGCTGGGATGGACCCTGCTCATGACAAGGCACGTCACTACAGGGTCCTCCGCTGCTCTCCTGGGTTGGACTTCCTCCACTACGGGTTCCCCCAGGGGAACTGTGAGACGCTGCCCCCCCCCCCCGCCCTCCTATCTCTCTCTCTCTCTCTCTCTCTCTTTTTTTTTTTTTCCTGGACTGGGGATTGAGCCCAGGGGTGATCTACCACTGAACTGCATTCTCAGCTATTCATTTTTTTTTTTTTTTTGAGACAGGGTTTTGCTAATTTGCTGATGCTGGCCTAGAACTTGCGATCTTCCTGCCTCAGCCTCCAGAGTAGCTGGGGCTACAGGGCTGGCTGCTGGGCCTGGCTTCCCTTGGACCTTCCCTCTTCCTTCTTCCCCCCACCTCCCCCCGGGAGCTCCAGGTCCCAGCCCCCCTGGCTCCTGCACAGGTTGCCTCCCAGAGCTCCCAGCTGGGTGGGGTCCCACCTACAGCATGGCTGCCTCTCTCCCAGGTGAGTGCTTCTTCTCTCCATGCGGGTGGCATCTTCCGCGTCTTAGCTGAGAGGCCACAAGCACACACTCCACACTGCCACTGGGCTGCGTTCTACATTAGCTCCCTCCCAGATTGCAAGGCGGGTGACCACGTGTACCACATGGAGCTGTGGCCCCTGGGACTGGCTTCGACGGTGGTGACAGGAGGTGACCCCTGCTGTCCCTGCTGCTCCAGCTGCAGTATAGAGTGTTCAAGGGAAGAGGCTGCACCCTGGGGCCGCAGGAGCTGTCAGAAGGTGAAGGACCCCAGGCTGAGAGGGACACCTCTGAGGACAGACTCTAGAGGCTTCTAGGAGATTAGGATTTGCCACGCAGAAGGCTGAGGGTAATCAGCTTAGTGCACCAGGAGTCAATTCTCCAAGAAACACAAGTAATCCAATAACCTAAGGGACAGTGGTGTTCACCGTTGGTTTGGGGGTCGTCTCAGGAGCCGATTCATTAGTATCCTAGTGGTTACGATGGGGAAGAACTCGGGAGAAAGCTGTGGTTCTGGGGAGCGTGGGCGAGGTTCTCCAGGCTTCGGATTGCCGTCCAGTGGGGGTGTCTGGGGAAGGTCCTCGTCTCTGCCGTCCAAGCTGTCCAAGTCACGGCTGCACGAGACGTGTGGCCGGTGCAGCTGAAGAACACAAGACTACATTGCACTGATTTACACCCAGTCTGAATGACCATGTGTGGCAGTGGCCACTGTGGTGGTGAGCAGTGCTGTCTGGGGCAGGTGTGTGTACAGTTGGCCGCTGTGGTTTGGGACTGACTGTCCCCAGAGGTTCAGGTGTGGGAAGCTGAAGATGTTCAGAAGGGGTGACTCTTTAAGAGGAATCTCCTGGGCTGGGGATGTGGCTCAAGCGGTAGCGTGCTCACCTGGCATGCATGTGGCCCGGGTTCAATCCTCAGCACCTCATATAAACAAAGATGTTGTGTCTGCCGAAAACTAAAAAAAAAAAAAAAAAAATATTAAAAAAATTTCTCTCTCTCAAAAAAAAAAAAAAAAGAGGAATCTCCTGGTGGGAGGTGATTAAATCATGGGCTACACCCTTGTGGAGGGATTAATACAGGGCTTCTGGTGTTGAATTGGTTCCTGCAAGAACGTGGTAAAATGAGTTTAATTGTCTTAGCTTGTTTTGTCTTGCTTCCTATCATGTGATTTCTATGTGTGTGTGTGTGTGTGTGTGTGTGTGTGTGTGTGTTTTGTGTGTGCTCCCAACACAATGCCATCTGCCATTTGTGGTATAGACTGAAGTCCTTCCCCTGACCTGAGCAGAGGCTGGTATCATGTTCTTGGACTTTGAGAACTGTGAGCTGAATAAATCTCTTTTCTGTGCAAAGTACCCAGCCTCAGGTGTTGTTATAGTAATGAAGAAGACACTAATACAATAGTAGTATGAGTGTGGAGAGGGGAGAGAAGTAGAGAGAATTGCCCCTGATGGAGAGGGCTTTTTGAGGGGCTGAATACATGGGGACTGGTGTTGGGGATGATGGGAAGCTATGAAGGGTTTAGGCAGCAGGGTGAAGCACTCAGACTGATAGTTTAAAAGACCCTTCCACAGCTTCTCTCCAATCCAGAACCCATGTAGAGCAAGACCAGGGGAGGGTGGTGGCCAGAGGCAGTTGTGGCGTGTTGGTGTGCATGTGTGATGTGGTGTGGAACTGTAGGGAAGCTCTTCCCAGGGGCTGTGCCAAGCATTCTATATGCCCAATAACCACACCACCTGCCTGAATGTATTCTGACCACAAAGTCCTAAGGGCTTTGTGATCAAGCCATTGATTGCTGAGGGAGGAGGAGGAGAGAGGTAGAGATACAGGTAGAGGCCTACAGATAAAGACACAGGTAGGTAGGTAGGTAGGTAGGTAGGTAGATGGGGAGGGAGAGGTCGAATGCCTGGTTCTCAGGTTGTCTTCTGCAAAAGGAGAGCCCCAGGGGGAAGGGCAGCCCTATAGCGCTGAATCTGAGTTTTGGTCTCCTGGGTTGTGTAAGGCTCAGGAGTCCACCCTTCCTGCTCAGGTCCCACCCTCTCCTCCTGGGGACAGAGGGGCAGATTGCAGAAGTGGACTCCTCAGCATATAGGGGAAGGTGGCCCTAGGCAGGCTGGTGACGGCTAGCCTAAGTGTCTCCTGCTGCCCAGGAGCTGTGTCCCTCTCTTCCAGGCCCCGGAGAGAGGCTGTGAGCAGGCGGGGGCCCCAGGACAGCGTCATTGATGGTGATTCTTACAGAGACTGTGTTGAAAAGCTTCAAAACTGTGGGCCACACACTGAAGAATGAGGCCCGAGGAGGGCAGAGGGCGATCATAGGCTCAGGTGCCGAATGTGCCCTGAACCGTGCGTGGCGAGGTGCCAACTCAGGGAGCTTGTTTGTTTGTTTGTTTGTTTGCTATAAAACCACTCCCTGCTCTACATGGAGAAACTGTGCACACAGGTTTAACTCCACCAGTGCTGCCCACATTTACGCTTCCTCATGTATTCTAAGGGTACAGTCATGGGCGTGGGCAAAGACTCAGCTGGGTGAGGCTGTCCCTGGCAGCCTTGCTTATCGAAGTGCACCATGAGGTCTCCTGGGTGGGCCAGAATGTTACAAGTTCACATCCTTTAAACAGCATCAGATGAGCATACTAAAAAATCAAAAATTGGGGCTGGGATTGTGACTCAGCAGTAGAGCGGTCACCTAGCACATACAAGGCCCTGGGTTCAATCCTCAGCACCACATAAAAATAAAATAAAGATATTGTGTCCACCTAAAACTAAAATATATATATATATATATATATATATATATATTTAAAAAATTAAATAAATAAGTGAAATAAGGGTATTGTGTCCAACTACAACTAAAAAATAAATATTTTTAAAATTATCAAAAATTGTTTAAATTATGTTGACAAGTGAAAAAAAGCAGGTTATAAAATAGAATGTACAGCATAATTACATTTTTGTTTCAAAAAAGGTAGGTATGGCCATGAAAAAAAATTTAGAATAATATACCAAAAACTGTGGCTACCATGGAAAGAGTAGAATTATAGGTATTTTAAAATTTTATTTTCTTCCTGCATTTTTATGAATTTACAAAAATTTTTAAAATAGTATTACTGCAAAATTAGGAAAAGCCCCACCTTCTGTGTTTTGAGGAACAGCCTGAAGGAGGGGCCTGTGGGCAGTGGGGGCAGAGGGGCCAGGCCCCCCTGGAGCTCCGTCCCACCTGGCTGGCCTCTCTCTGTTAGGAGCTCTTTACGCATGAACACAGGGCAGGGCGTTTTCAGGGGGCCCTTTGTCATTAGTCAGAAGAGCGTTTTCCTCCTCTGCAAGCAGGGAAGTGTGAGCTGGCTGGTCCCTGGCGTGGAGCTGGCCTGGCGGGCAGGGTCCAGGGGGTGCACCCCGTGAGCATCCAGTCACCCCAGCACTCCTGCTCACTTGGCCAGGAAGCAGGCTGTGTCCACACCCTGCTCAGGAGATGTGGTCTGAGGGTGGCTGTGCAGAGCCTAGGGCCCTCCTGAGGACAGTGTCAGAGCAGCGTGGGCGTGCCCACCCAGTGAGGCCCTAACTGCCAGACAGAATCCCCCGAGTGTCTCTAGGCCCAGTCTGCACAGGTCCCTCTTACATGGTGCAGGCAGGGGGCCGGAGAGCTGGCCTTGCAGACGGGATGGCTAAGTCATCCGAATGAGTTTCTTCTCTCTTATGGCATTCCTGTTTGGTGGTGGGTGGTTCATGATTGGAGAAGAAAGGGATTTCTGAGGTGTTGGGGCTTTCTGGTGAACCCTGAGCTCAGCTCAAGGCATGGAGGTAACTGCGTAGATAACCAGGACCTGGCTGTCCCTCTGGGGCAGCCTGCCAGGCCTGGTGCTCACTTGTCCAATCTTTAAATGGACAATTTTGTGTCTTGAAGATGGCAGCTCTTGTCTTTGTTAGTGGACAGAAGTCTCTTGGAGCTGAGTGTCATGAAGAGCACAGGATTAAAGGGTCTACGTGGCTTTGCAGAGCACCAGGGGTCATTTTGGTGGCCACAAGCCCACTGGGCAGGAAACAAGATCTCCAGTATAGGGTGGAGAGGACAGAGGTGTGGAGAAATCAGAGGACTGGAGGAGAGCGGCAGAGCCAGGCTCAGAGCCGTTCCTGGGATTGTGCTGCTGCTTCTCAGCTGGTCTCCAGGTGGCTCTGAAGAGGCAGCTCCCAGAAGACGGTCCCTGCTGGTGAAGGCGTGAGGCCACAGCCCTGGGTCTACTGTGCCTGCCGGCTGTCTTGTCCCATGCCTGAGGCTGGTTCTGGGCCCGTGAGATGGTTCCAAGTCACAGGACCAGGAATGATCCCAGCAGCTCTTCCCAGGCTTCGCGTTCCTGGAGGCGAGCCATCTGAGGACCCATGAACTTTGTTTCTCTTTTAAAAGCCCTGATGTTAGGGATGGGTAATTTCCACCTTTTGTGCTGAGATCGTGTCTTCTGAGTTGAGAGATTGGTGTTTTCTTCTAATAAAACAGTCTGCCATTTAAAGCCAGGCCTGGGTGGAGGCAAGAGGCGCAGAATTCATTAGCACGTGCCTCCTGGACTCTGCTCCCTCCCTCAGGGGCCAGTGGCCCCGCACCCACCTAGAAGTTAAGCTGGTGTTTTTCTGCCTCTTATGAATTATTTAGACTTTATCTTTAATATATATTCAGATGTTGATCTTTTCATGAATTCAGAAAGGGCCTTTACCTCTGGAGCCCATTCGCACAGTCTGGTAGGCTAAATGCGTCACTTCATGTCAACACAGGGCTTTGAATCCTTTGTGAAATGTTTTTAATTTTGGCTGCAGCAGTAGGTGGTGATTATTAATATTTCTGTCTAGGTGTTTCCTAGTTATCTTGTAATTAGAAGCTTTCAGAATTTGTGTTCAAGTTTTTGCCATGTTTCCCTCTTCTAGTTCTGTCTCTGCCTCCCAGTAGGGACTAGTGAAAAGGTTGGTGCTTGCTGCTGCAGAGACCTTAGTAAGAGAGGAGCTGGGGCCTGTTCCCGGGGTGGCCAGGCAGTATGGAGCCTGCTGTTGGCAAGTTGAGACACAGTCGAGGCCTTTATGCCCTGTGGTAAGGGAGGAGTGTTGTAAGACATGACTTTCTGCTTGACGGAAGGATGGAAGGTTCTCCTGCATATAAATCAGCCACATTGGGGTGCAGGGAACACAACTTCATGTCTGAGAATGCTTCCTTCATTATTGGAAGTGTTGCACGATCTGTAGACCCCAGCTGCTTCTTTGGTTCGGAGGTACCGCCTCTTGAGCTGTGGAAGTCATCAGACACTGTTCTCCCTGCAGGTGGGCCTTCGCCTCACTTGGTCAAGATTGCAGGTGACATTGGGCTTGGGATTCACCCTCACTGGAGCTTCAGCAAGTCTGCGGGCTGGTGTGCTGCTTCTCTGGCTGACTGACATCACATGGGGCTGTCCCATGTGATGCTCCCTTGCCTGGGATCCTGTCTTTTCCTTCTCTTCTGCCTCCCACTTATCCCTTCACTCCATGTCTGGCAGAGAGTGGCTCCTTCCGGTCCTGATATTCTACAGAAGAATGCCATGGTATCTCCTAAGACAGTGTTGCTGACTGATGTGCAGATGCCAGGCACAGAACCCTCTTTCAGAAGCCGCCTTCTGTGCAGGGCAGGTGTTTGACACTTGGAGCGACAAAGCTGGCATTGTTTTGAGAGGGTTAACTAAGATGGACGAGGAAAGAAATGTGAAGCCATAAAGGATCAGAGCTTCCGGCAAGGACGGGACACATTTCATGTGTATTCCACCTGCAGCCTCCTTGGTACATGTGTCCAGATGCCAATTGCAAACAGTTTCGCTTTTTTTATGCTTCTAAATAACCTACCAAGACAAGAACAGTGTGTACTTCGAGTGTAGTAGTGCTTTATTTAAGGCTCATGCTGCAGTCGATGTATCGATCAAGAGGAATTTGTAGAATACAGAGGCGTGTTTTAATAAGAGCTGGATAGAGTTGCACCAGCCTTGCTATTCCCAGGACTTCAGCAATTGTGAAATGCAACTTCAGCATTTTATTTGGGAGAAGAAAGAAAAGTGGAAAAATTAATTGTGATAGAGTAATGGAGACCACAAAATGGGGGCTCTGATGCCCACTGAATGCGGCAGGCACGGGATCGTGGAGATTCTCTGTAGCTGCTCCAAAATAACTTCGAAAAGCTGCTTCATGCATCAGCTTTTGAGAGAATGTGTACTTAAGCTGCGCGTAATTCCCGTTTCAGGTGGGAAGCAATGCGAGGCCTTGGTCCATTTTGTGGCGGACATTAGCCCTGCACCAGCGAGGGAATGCTTCTTCCTTTAATCACTCCAAGATTAGCCTGCAGTTGCCTCTTTCTGTTGGCCATTTGAATAACAAGCTTGATGAAGCCACTTAACTCCAGACGATTACAGGTGCCAAATAGGGGTACGAAAGAGAGAGAGGCCTTTTACGTGAGCTCACGGTTTCACAAGCCAGTGTCATAATCAGATTCCAGAAATTGAACTTGCAGAAAGTTTGTGCTAGCCTTGTGGATTTTCATTTCAGATGTTGTCAACTCAAGGGCATTTGGACCAATCAATATCTGTCTGTCTTCTCGCACATAGAAAGTTGGCTATTAGAAAAGAGAGGCTTACAGCAGCCTCAGCCAATACCATTAGCCCTAGCCTAAGGGCAGTTCTGTCCATGTGCCCGGGTAGGCACCTGCCCCTCCCCTCCCCCACCATTAGGGAGGCCACTGGGGATGTCATTTGGACAGAGCGGGCAAAGAGCACTTCTTTATTCTTTCTCTTTTTTACACTCAGACTCCCCCAAAATCAATAAATCTGTTCTTTGCTTATTTTCAGAACTTTACTTCAATATAAGCAAGGACTTTCCTTCCAGCAACGAACTGGAGTAACACCATGTCAGGCTTTGGGTGTGTGTGTTTTCTTTCTCTGTTCCAATTTGAAAAATAATTGGAAATAATATCTGATTGATGTTCTCTCTCCTGCTCTCTCTCTTTAGCTAAAGATTTCCTAGATGAAAGACCTTCATCCGCTGCCTTTCATGATTCAGCACTTGATTCTCTGTTCCACGCAGCTTCCTGTTCCAAATGATTTTGTGAAATGAAGGAAACAAAGTATTGTTTCCATAATCAGAGGGAACTTTATACAAATTGGGTTCATTGACTGCCGGCTCTTATTGCATTGTCCCTGATGTTTCCTTGTGATTTTTGTTTTGCGCTGAACAGCTCCCTGGCTGAGACAGAACCCTGGAGCACTTAAGATGCCAGGAAAGAAGGAATTGAGAGTAGGTTAGTGAGGATTCAGGCTATCTCCTGGTGGGTCTTAGAATTTCATTCGGATTATTGTGCTTTTTCTTTCTCTCTCTTTGTCTCGATCTGTTTCTGCCCCTCGGTAGCAGGGACTAATAAGAACCGCAAAAAACACTAGAATTGGCACTTGCTGTTGCAAAGGCCTTAGGAAGAATGGGGCAGCTGTGGCCCATTCTGAGGGGCACCAAGCCAGGCTGGAGCCAGCTGTTGGCATGATGAGGAACATTCAGGACCACTTTAATGCCAGGGGCAAGGAAGAAGTGACGCAGAGCTGTTGGCAGCCACCAGGTAACTGCAGGAGAAGACTCTGGGACCTGGGGAGAGACCAGAGGCTGAGCACGGTGGGTAGGACCAGCCATGCAGCCATGTCCCCGACAAAGGAAGACTCAATCTTGCAAAGAGAGACGTGAAGGGAATGTTTAATACTGTGGCCCAGTAACATGGCATTTTCTGTGGTTGGAACAATGCAGAATTAATGTGTATCTGCAGGAAATATCATTAGGATTAAGTATTCTTCCGAGAGACTAGAGAATCAGGGGATCCAAGTGGGTTTGCCGGCCTGAGCCAGCCTGCCAGGCTTGACCCACCCGCAGGCAGGAAGGGCGTCCTCCAAGGTAAAGACATCTGTTGGCAGACAAAAGTAAAGATGTGCATTTTCCTTCAATTTCCTGAGAGAGCACAATACTTTCAGTTCTCTCTCTTAATGCGACTCTGGATTGCTTTTTCCCTGACAGTTGCTGTAGAGATAGCGTAGGCTTGCTGCTTGGCACTGAAGCTCTCTTTATTTCATTGTAATTAGCAAGGGTGATTTTCTGGCATGGCTCCGGAATGGTCCACGAGGGGTTTTCATGTCTGAAAGCAGAGGAGAGCTCAAGGTGAGATCCTGAGCTTCAGCAATGAAGACAAGTTCGAATCCGGAGCTAGCATTGTGACACTGGAGTGTAGGCTGGGAACAGGGGCTGCTGGGGCCTCAGGGCAGGAGTCCTAAGTGTGCCCCTCCTGCTGTGTCTGCAGAGGTCCCGATCTGTGGAGCGGACAGCACTGTCCAGCTGTTCAAGGCATCTTCTCTTTGGGGGACTGCACTGAATAGGACTTCCACTTCAAATGAGATCTCAAATCCCCATTCAGGAGTCTACCATTGTTACCTACACAAAAACTGTGTGTGTACCTGTTTCTCTTACCAAATAGCCAGAGACGGTTTGTGTGTGTTCACCTTTGCACCTTCAGGACCTTTCACTACCAGGCAGAGGTGTCACAGCAAAGCCAGATATGTTATTGAACACACTCGCTGGTTCAACTGAGTTTTGGTTTGGGGAGCAGACTTTCCTAACAAAGGAAGCACAGTGTGGAGGTGCAGGCTCTGGCAAGGACACCAGCAGATGGGACAGCATGTAGACCGCATGGTCCTTGGACTTTGAGTGGCTCTGGTCTAATGCAGAGTCTGGTTTGCTTGCCTGAACCTATAGCCTATAGTGCAGACCTCCTCCCAGCCCTACATACCAGTTTCCCCTGTGCTGGGGAGGGGGTGCGACTTAGTCTGGGCCAAATGCTGTGCCCCATTCTTCCAGTCATGGTACTGCTTGGATATGCTCATGTGGCAAGGTCTAATTTGAGTCTGATCAAAATAGAGAGAAATAAAGAAAATATGTTCTCTTTAGTTGTGGAGCTGGGATGATATGAGCCTGGAAGTTTCCAGAAGCCTAGGTCCTGGCCTCACAGAGAAATTTGCCTGGGAGAACAAAGCTGACCTGGGTGGGAGAGGGTACAGGAGGGGCCTGGCGCATCCAGCTCTGAGATCCTTGCCCCCACCCACCCCTCATAACCTCCCTATTTTGTCCATCAAAATTTTTCTCTTTCCAGCGTGACTGAGTACTAGTTCTGTCATTGCTGCCAAGATGGTTAGATGAATAAGAAATCTCAAGACTTCCTGGGAGTTTGGAAGGTTTGAATTTTTAAGAGTCCTCTCTTTTTAAGATTATTCCTGAAAGAGGAGATTTCCGTGGTCTAGAAGATAAGGAATTCTGCAGTTCCACGTCGTCTCTGTAAGCAACGTAGACAGGACTGTTCCATAAAATAAAATATTTCAAAATCATTTCTTTGTGTTGATCATTATCAAAAGTGTATGTGATTCTTTGCAAACAAGAGGGAGTTAGCATTAATGAGCAATTTTTACTTAAATTCTTTGCAATATTTTATTTCCACATAGAAACTTCTTAAGCATAGAGGGGAGTTGCTGCTGGTGCATTTAGTATATTTCCTCTTTTATGAATGAAATGGAAGGACTTGGGAGAAAAGGTGCTATTTCCTTCAATAGTTGGAGCACTGACCTCTTCATATCCATTGTGTGATACAGCCTCCATTGTGTCCAGAGAATCCACTGGAAGCTGAACCCAGGTGCTTTGGGGTCTCACATTTAAAATTATTTTGCAAATTAAATTCTCTGAACTTACCTCCTGCCCACCCCTTTTTTTTTTTCCCTGAGCAATAACCTGAACTGCAAAGCTGGAAGATTTTAAGTTTAAAAATAGAACCACACCCAAAATGCCCACAAAATCAGTCTTCTGGCCAGTCCAGAAGGAGGGATAAGCATGCCCGGAAGACCTCTATCTCCTTTTGTCTGCTTGGTATTCTTGTTTTAGAGGATCCAGCCCATGTCTTTTTTTTTTTCCATCCTAAAATAATCTTGTTCAGATTCTGAGGTCAAGCTGATACCCTCTTTTCCTGACCCCCACCTGGGGAGCCCCAGATGGCCCATCAGCGTACTGCAGCAGGGATTGCCTTGGGTGGCACAGGACCCCTCTGGGCTACACACCTTCCTCCTCAGGGCTTCGCTGTGCCCCCAGGAAGGGTGCTCACTTTTTGTGGGACCACGAACTGGAAGGACCAGACCTGGGGCCCGGGAGGGGTCTTCTGAGAGTGGATCAAGCAGAGGGAAGCCCAGCTGGAGGAGGGCCCAGGAGCCTGGTGGCCGGGTCTGACTCCAGAAAAGCTCCTCAGGCCACCCTGGAGTCTCTCTGGAATTTGAGGGAAGGGGTTATCTTTGAGGCTGGGGCCAGTCTGAGCAGTTGCTGTCACTTCTGTGTCTGGTAACTGAGTCCTGTAGTGATGTGGTGGGCTAGACCTGAGGGCCACCCTAGTGCTCACTTACCAGCTGCGGGGCCCTGGGTGTGCTCTTTGTGGCCTGCCCTGGGCTGAGGAGTCGGGTTCAGCTGCTGCCTCCCTGCTGCATGTGAGATGCGCAGCACACTTGGCTCTTCTATTGTCTGTAAATAGGCAGAAGATTCCAAGGACCAGGTTAGGGATGTCCGGGAAGCACTATCAGGAACCCTGAAGATGGTCACAAAAGCAAAACCAGCTGGAACTTACGGTGGAGATGATGGGGGGATGAAGTGTCTGAGCCAGGCTCCCTAAGACAGGCTCATGGCTGGTGAAACCTAGAGTTATAAACAGCCTCATGGGAAGCAGTGGTCCTCCGGGCAGACTGCTCATTTTGTTTATGAACAGAGGGTTTCCTTGGGTTCTGGAGACATGCTGCATCCTACATGCAGGACTTGTAAAACCGGGGTATGTGCATGTGACCTGCCCTGTGTTTGTGGGCATGCTCACATCCACAGCTGTGCTGCCGCCTTCCAGGTCTCGGGGAGAAAGAGCACAGCCCAGAGAAGGCACGACTGTGGTCCTCTCCCCCTGGACCCACTGTGCCCAGGGTGGGGCGTTTTGAGATAGAAGGGAAAGGAGGATGGACATCTGGGAAGACACCCCCAGGCTGCTACACTTCTGATATGGCTTGGATCTAGAATGTCCTCCAAAAGCTTCTGTGTTGAAGACCTGGTTCTCACTGTGGCAATGTCAGAGGTGGTACTTTTAGGAACAATGATGTACCATGAGAGATCCAGTCTCCTCAGCGGACTACTCTGTTTGATGGATTAATCCATTGGTAGCTGAATGGACTACTGGAGGGGGTACCTAGTTGGAGGAAGTAGGCTACTGGGGGAGCGCATGGAAGGGTTTATCTTGTCCCTCACCCCTTCCTCTCTCTCTTTCTCTCTCTACTTCCCGGCTACCTAAGCTGGGCAGTTTCCCTCCTCCACACCCTTCTGCCATATTTCTTCTTTGGAGCCAGCTGACCATAGACTGAACCTCTGAAACCAAGAGCCAAAATAAACCTTTATTCATCTAAGTTGTTCTTGTCATGTATTTTTGTCACAGAGACAAAAATCTGACAAATGTGGCTTCTGAGATTATTATTATTATTTTTAAAAAATACATTGATTTTTTTTTCTACTGACGTAACTAGATTTTCAATAGTAAACACCTACAGTACAGAGAAGTTGTTTACTTGTACACGATGATCTCTGTGTGTCACAATCTGCTCCAGCACCCAGGGGGTTTGGGCCATTCCGGCCTTGGCTTTGGCTCTACAGAGTAACCACATCCAATAACTGAGTGTGGGGAGAAAGATCTGGAAAAGTGTGAACAGGAAGTGCAACACACAGCAGAGCAACTCCATGGCTTCAGTGTTGGCAATGTCACAGGTGAGAAGTGCGGCTCACTGGTCACCTTTAGCACAGACTCGATGGTGTTTGAATGTTAGCCTGAGCAGCGACTCACTTTTATGAAATACCTGCTTTATTCTGCAACAGCTGCAGATCCACCCAGTGGTAAGAGACAGTGCAGGGAGGCCCTGTGCCCGCCCGTCTCGGTGGCACCACCTTGCATGATTTTAGTCCTTTATCACTACCAGGATGTCCACACAGTACAGTCCATTGCTCTATTTGTTTTTACTAGCTGGAGAAGCACTTCTGTGTCTGGGTTGATTCTAAGCCATCCTGTGGATTTGTGTGATGACATCACCCATGCTCACTTAGGACAGTCCCTCCATGGGGATCCCTCTCTGTGGTGCTCTCACGTGGGATTTTTCATTGTTTAGGGATCAACTTTTTCATGAAGTCCAAGGCAAAGACAGGATTTCAGGAATTAGAATTCGAACTCCAGCCCCTCCCCTTTGCACACCCACACAGGCTCCCTGCTGCTGGAGACCCTCCTGGGAATTCCACTGAGGCTCTTTGAGCCAGATGTGGCGGGATCCCACTCCTGGGAGGCATTGCCCCTCCCGTCTTGCTGCCCTGACCTGAACTTCCTGTCCACCAGCCATCACTGAGATAAACTGAAGATCTCTGGTGTTGAAATGGCACCCCCATCCATGAGCTCACCTGGCAGTAGCCGTCTCACATTTAATTAGCTCGATGTGTATTAATAATGGAAAATAAGGAAGAGTCTTTGCAAACTATCAGACTTTTGCAGACACCCCAACTGTACTCAGAATGTGGTTAATTGTAGTCTGCACTATTTTCTGACCATCCTTCCAAAATGTATCACATCAAGAGAGATCACGAATCTCGACAGGGGGAACCTGTGGGAGGAAGCAGGCAGCTCTGTGACAGCCTTCCTAGCACCCTGTCCTAAGCCTCTTGCTCTCCTCCTGGCTGTGTCAACCTTGGCTGCCCACAGGCGCTAGCTCTGCACACCCACAGGGGTTCCACTTCTAGGCCTCGGTTTGCTCAGGTAAACTGTGCGTTCTCTCATGTGGGGCTAATGTAGGGATGGAGCTCATGTGCCTATATTAGGCACCTGATAAATGCTGGTTTTATTTTCAGCAATTTGTCTGTTCTTGAGCATCCACAGGCCAGGCATTTGCTGGATGCTAAAGGTACAAAAAAACAAATAAATAAATGCAATCTCCACCCTTGTGAGAGTGGTGGCTCCGGCAGTCACTGTGCAGGTCGGCAACTATCGCTTCCCAATGGGGAATCCTGCTCTCAGGAGCCAGGGAGCTGGGGTGTCAGGGAACTCCCTGGAGCTGGTCTCACTGGACACTGTGGCTCTTGGGGTAGAGGCTGGTGGATCTGGGTCTGAAGGGACTGAGAAGCATTTGAGGCAGAGCAGCACCTTGAGCCAAGTCCAGCCACAGGAGGGAACAGGGCCTGGGGTGCTCAGAGGTTCTCCTGAGGAACAGGGCAGTGTGGTAACAGGAAAGCCAAGGCATGGAGAGGTCAGCCAGGGCGAGGGCCAGGGCCCCGGGGCAGTGGGTCTGTTGAGCACGCTGTGCAATGTGCCCATAACTCCTGGGCATAGCTATCCTCTGCAGAGCTGGGATCTGACATACAGGCTGAGGTTGTCTAGGCCAGGACTTCACTCGTCTCCTTATATGTGGTTCTGAGGACCCAGGTCGGTCAGAAGCCTGCTGGTTGTGTCCCACAGGGGACAAGCCCAGCTCCAGACACCAGGGGCTGACATCAGCCCCTCTTCGCCTCCAGGCAGCTGTCCGAGCCTTGGGTAAGGCAGTTGGGGAGCTGAAGTGGCTGGGTTGGTAGCTTCTAAGATGCCTCCCAGAGCTAAGATTCTTGGATTCCCTATGGTTTTACAAGACCACAAAATGAAAAGTTCACAAATAAAGTGATGGCAGACGCAGCATGTTGCTGTGGAAAATTTACCCTGCTAGAGGCTTCT
Source organism: Spermophilus citellus (assembly GCF_964194105.1). Taxonomy (NCBI): domain Eukaryota; kingdom Metazoa; phylum Chordata; class Mammalia; order Rodentia; family Sciuridae; genus Spermophilus; species Spermophilus citellus. The sequence continues at coordinate 93,670,662 of NC_138195.1, forward strand.
ATGCATGATGAAATTCACCAAGGACTTTGAAATCTAGCTATGTTCTTGACCAAGATTATAGCATCATCGATTCTTTCAATTCCTAATTAATTTGACCTTGAAGTCAGGTTGGGGTCACACAAATGGGAAGTTTGAAGGAAGCCCTCAAGGCATGTGCTGAGTGGGTTTGTTTGGGAACTCCTGTCTTCTGGGTTCCACCCACGTGACACATTTTTTCCTGGGCTTTGGATGTGATGGCTTTCACATGGAGGGACTTACTCTTGGTGTTCACCTCACCTCTCCCAAGGTGGCCACTGGACTGCTGTGGCTGACTTGTGGCCCGGGGGTGCCTCCCACCATCCTATGGGCATGTCCAGGACCAAGCTTGGGACCACTCCAGGAGACTCTAGTTCTCTTCATTCATCTTCAGACATCTGTCTGTCTTTCAGCCAGCATGCTCTGGATGGGAGGAGCCCACTCAGGCTGGCTCGGTCCCAGGGGTGCCTGTCCTGCCCAGCTGGGGTCTGATCTTTCCTGCTCTCACTCTTTGTTGCATGACCAAGGGTCTCCTGGTTTGCAGGGTAGGGCCTTCTTTTCAATAGATTATGTCCTATAATTGGCCTTGTAATGTTTACCATGTGACTACATACTGTGATTCTGTCGTGGACCCTGATAGCATGCCCTTTGCTGATCTGGGAGTCTCAGATGGCTTTTCTGAGATGATGTATACTGAAGATGGGGGTCTCCTGGGAACTCAGGGATGCACAGGACCCTGGGCATCTTTGGGCTCCAGCTGAAGAGAATCTAATTGTGGTTTTGCATCCTAGATGTGGACAAACAAGGGGCTCACCTGGCTCGCTGACCAGAAGGGGCATGGTGCAGGCAGATTTCTTCAGAATCAGGCTTCTGAGAGTAGAGATCTGGCTTCATGTCCTCTGTGAGTCCCCATGCCCCTCTCAGGGCTAGGCCCTAGAGATGCTCCACAGAGACAAGGAACCTGGATTTTGCATTCTGTGTATTAATCCCACGCACCTGTCTGCCCCCACCAGCTCCATCCTTTCCAACCCCTTTATGTTCTGCTCTCTACAGCAAAGAGGGAAGAACCCCGTCACACAGTGTGCCACCCAGGAGGTCAGAAGTCATTGACTTTGAAACTAGCTGGATCTACAACAGGACAAGGCTCAGAGCTTTGCTGTCGGGGCTTTCTAAACCTATGTGGTGGTGAGTCTGCCTCCGGGAAAGTGCGTGGATGTGCTGGGCTCCTCCCCCTGTCCCACACTTGTCCTCCCAGTGCAGCTTCTGCCCAGCTCGATGTGTCCTTTCGTAGTTCACAGTATTGTATGAAGTCATAGTGCTCGTTATAGAATGCTTACGAGTGAAGAAACACACAACGAAGAGCTTGCTCGTGTATTTTTCTTTCCATATTTTAATCTATCTAACTCTGGGTGTGCATGTTTTGTTAACATAACGGGAGCATGTCCTGTGCACCATGTGACGTCCCTGTCCTTCTCCTTGTTCTGTGCTCACTTGGATCCTTTTCTACCTCAGCACACCCCCCACCAACTGTCTGCTCCAGGGCAGGCTCTGCTTGGGCCATGTTCTTGAAGCCCTTCTCCCCTGTCCCTCTCAGAGCACCGAAGCCTCCCTTGTGGCTCTCCTTGGGTCCTGATCACAAGTGTCATGCAATATTCTCAACCTTGTCCGAGCCTCTGTGGTCAGGAGTCCCTGCTCCTACTTCTCCATATGCCCAGTAGCATCTGACACCCGGGTAGGGAGCAGGTTCCTCAGCCAGATCTTCGAGAACATGACTAAGGAATAAACAGCCAACCCATGAGGGCGCTTGTCTTCATTAGTAATGGCCATCTTGGCCGCTCCTGTCTTTTATACTGTCCTGGAAAAGGTTAATGCACTTCATGGTTTTATTTCTGGGAAAGTCGATCATGGACTTGGCTAACCTTGATGCCCCCGCCCCTGTTCCAGGCATATTGGAAACAAACACTTCTAAATTATGGCCATTATTTAAAATGTGCTGGTGCCAGGGCATACAACCTGAGGGGTTTCTCATGCAATCGATCCTCATCTTTTGGACTCTTTTTTTTTTTTCTCCCTCTATCACGTGTGAAGAGCAGACCGTAGGTTTTGGGGGCCTGTGACCTCTTCACAGGGTAACCACTTTTAAAGACCTTCTGGCAGTGCAGAAAAAGCGACAAAGAAAATGCATGTTATCAGCTGAGTTTCAGAGATCAGTGCTCCCTGACGCGGCGGGGGCAGACTCACACCCTTATTTTTAATGATCTGACCCAACGGAAATCTCCTGGTTACAAAGACGCTGCCTTAGAATTTTAAAAAACCTAATAAATAATTTGTTACAACCGGAGGGCATCACGTTACCATGTTACTTATTATGGAACTAGGATAATATTTAAATTTCTTATTTACAACATTAAAATAAATAGTGGTTTGGGCATTTTTGCAGAGCAGAGGACGCGCGACGTCACTCCCTCCCCTCCCCCGGCCGCGCTGCCCAGCCTCAGCACACCCTTCTTTCCTGCTGGGTCTGGGTTCTTTTCCCAGCTGCAATTACTCCATTATGCTATTAAAGTTCAGAATGTGCAACATGCCCGACCCCTGAAGGCATTTGCCAGTCATTTTTTTTATCTTGTCTAATACCTGTGGCTCTCTGTCTGTGCTGACATTTGACTGCGAGCATTCTATAGGATCTGCCGGTTAGCTGTCCCTTGAAGGCCGCTGGCCTCAGCACCTCTTATGGCCACTCATCTGGCCCCTCTCAGATCTCCGAGGGGGGCGGCAGGCAACACAGTGAATGAAATATCAAGCGCATCAGATCAAATGGCAGCTGCCCCCCAGGTAAGGAGCAGGCTGGGTGGAGGGCTGAGGGCAGGCGGCTGCTGGCCCGGCTCACACAGGGCTCGGACCCTGTTCCATCAAGTGCCCCTCGCTCACGCCCCACTAATTGGGTAGGATTGCTGCTGTCTGATGAGTCATAATTAGGACGAGGCGGCTCCACTAGGAGCCTTCTCATCGGGCGAAGGGTCAGGGACTAATGACTAGCAGAAGGTAACGGTTTTGTTGATGCCTGTAGTCTCTGTTGGAAAAAAAAAAAAAAGAAAGAAACCCAGAGCTGCGGCATTTCTTCGGGCGGCAGGCACTGCATCTTTCCCTCATTTGATTCAGTGACCTCTCAAGTGCATCATCGCCCCCAGGGCTCGGCCGTCCAGCAACTGTTAAGCCCCTTGGGTTGATAATCTTCTCCCACTTTTGCCCTCAACACCAGACGCACCACCATTAGCTGCAGCTGCTCTGGAGCTCATTAGAGGCGATCGATGGGGAGCGAGATGAAGAAGGCGGCCGCCCTGCGCGCTGGGCGGCAGCTTCCCCGCGTTCCCACGCAGCCTGCCCAGCCGGGCTCCCCGAGAAACAAGAAAGGGACCAACGGGATTCCCCAGCACAGGGCGCATCTCCCTTCCTGGTCCTGGGACGTGTCCGAGGGACAATTTATTTTCTTGGGAAAATTCCACATGGTTGCCTTTCGTTGCTCTTTGAGACTGGAAGGCTAAAATAAAAATGTTCCCCAGTGAAAGATGAGCACTCCTCCCTGCAGGGACCTGGGGACCCGGCCCCGGCCCCTGGTGTTGCCTGTTCAGGATGCAGAGCACAGCCACTGGGGGAACGCGGTGCTTACTGGAGCCCTGGCTCTGGCCAGAAGGTGCTGCCAGAGAGCCCGCTCAGTCCTCCTCCTTCCTATGTCCGGGCACTCACCCGGTGTGCACCAGAAGCAGAAAGGGCCTCAGGGGGCAAAGGCTGGAATCAGCTCTCCTTCTCAGTCTTCTGCAAGCCCTCAGAGGACCTGGGCCAAGTTGTCCCCTGGACTGTGCTTCCCTGCACAGGTCAGCAGGTGTCCTAGGGTGGAGGAGCAGCAGTGGCCTCTCCATGAGTGGAGGCAGCAAGGCGCCTCCCCTGCTCCTTGTCCTCAGCCAGGTTGGGGCTCTGGTACCAGGTGGGGTCTCACCCATCCTCACTACCCCGACTTCCTGGACAGGAACAGAAAAGTGTGACCATAGGGAAGATCTGAAGTTGGAGCTGGAGACCACAGCAGCATCTGCAGGCAGAGAACTCTTGACCACTTATCTTCATTTTCTGGGGGCAGGACCACATGGAAGGAAAGGCCAGCCCCCACCATGTCTTACCAGAAGGACAGAGATGGCCTCAGAGAACTGCTAGAAGTCCAGCAGAGTCACATTTCAGATCCCCTGGCTGGGAGGGGCTGGGCAGAGAGCACATCTGGACCAGGCCAGCATCCAGGCCAGGTAGAGATGGGGAGTCTGTTTTTGGAAGTGCGGATTCCCAAATGGACCCAGGAGAGACTTCCGAAAAGGAGGCTCCTGTGTGGGAAGGGCCCCAGTTCTGTTCTGTCTTCTGTCCTCTCAGGTGAGTCAACACAGCAAGCACGGCTGCAGGAAGCCTCCTCTTTCCCTGTACCCTTTATTCTGTGCCTAAAATAGTTATCTAGTGACAGACCCAAGACAACTCACGGGGGGCCCAGAAGAAAAACCCTCCTCACTAGTACAGACTGTGAACAGAGACTTTCAAGGAGACCACCAGAAGTTCTGACCCAGAGCCAGTCTTCTGTGAAAAGAAGCAGCAGCCAGGGAGCGGAAATTCCAGAAAGTTCCTAGTTTCTGTTTTTAACAAGATTTAGGGACACCGTGCACCTGTGAAATCAGAGGAGGCATTTTTTTTTTGAAGATGGATAAAGCCAGGCCACATGTAAACCAGCAAGTACAGAACTTCAAACAGCCACGTGGGCAACTGGCTACAAAAGATTGATCCAGTGAAGTAGAAGACAGAGTTAAGGAGACAGGGCAGCCCAGAGAAAGGGGGCAAGTAATAAAGAGATGGAGAAAGCCGGAGATGCAGAGTGCCAGAAATCCAGTGCATGGCCCTGGGCCTCCCTGAGGCCGAGTCACCACTGAGGAACCACAGGGACTCTCAGAGTACTAGACACAATTAATGGAGCTTGAATTTCAAAGATAAAAGGAAACACCAGTCAAGCGTCACTCAGCGCTGGGATGCGTTCTGAGAAGTGCATTGTCTGATGATTTCATTGTTGTGTGAACATCATAGATTGCACTCGCTAAGCCAAGATGGCTGTAGCGTCACCAGGCGATGGAATCTCACGGGACCGCCCTGCGTGTGACTTGTTGTTGGTTGAAATGCTGTGTAGTACACATCCAGGCTGAGGAGCAGCTTACCCATAGAGGGAAAAATTGACCCGCAGAGAGTCTCTTTAACCTACAAAAACCCAAATCCACTTTTACTTTTTTTGAAACACACAGCACACATTTAGTTCCCCTTAAGATTTCCAATGATTTTGTTTATTTCATATTTACCTAAACAATTAACCTTAGGAAAAAATTTTCAACTCTTCCATCATCTGAGTCTAGATAACCAAGAGACTTTTCTGCAATAAATACAAGATAACCTGGGTCAAGGTTTGCAGAGTTTTTACAGAAAATTTTTGACCCAAGTAGCCTCTGTGAGGTCAATGTACTTTTTAAGCTGACATTGAGTCAGCCTGCAAGCTCCGTAAGATAAGGACTGCAAGGATTATTGCTGAATTACTAATTGTCTAGCAAGGTGCCAGACACATAGTAGTTGCACATTGCGTGTATGTTGATTTGAATTGGCTACAGAAAAGGTCATTCTCAGATTTGTAAAGAACCTGATAAATGTACCAGTTATGTCCCTTAGTGATGAGTGTATTAAAGACCTGCTACAGTCAGCTATAGACAGATGGGGAGGCCATGGTGCAAAGAGGAGGCCACAGCAAAGCCAGTAAAGCACACAACGTTCAAATAACTGTTGCTCATATGATTAGAAAGCAACCCAGACCCAAATACAATTATTGAAGAAAAATGCACAAGGCAAGCAAACCATTTAGTATTAATTATCTAGTTTAGTTGTTAGATAATAGAAGCAAAATTGGCCAATGAGGCAGGAAGAGAATAAATAAATGTGTGAGAAATTTTAATTTTATTTGAGAAGAGTCATTGAATAACATCTCAGTGTTAATGGTAACTAGGAAAAAAACATGAGGTTTGATGACAAAAAAGGTAAAAATAAGCACACGTGAAATAAAACCAAGATTCTCACTTTGTAAATAACCAGAGGGAAAAAGGAGCTAAGAAAAATAAAGGGCAGCAACAAGGAAGCGTTAAGAAATATGAGGGCACTAGGAGTTGGTCCAGACACGTGTGTGGACGGCAGATCCCCAGGGCAGGCTTTCAGTCCGGATCCAAGAACAGGGTCAAATTAAAATCCTTTGGCGAGAGATGCATCTGAAAGGAAAAGTAGGGAACAGTTGAAAGCAATGGGCTGGATAAAGACAAAGTGGGAAATACAAATGAAAGCTGGAAGACCGAGGTGGAGGCGATATTTGCATCACACTAGTGTTTAAGCGGCTGCGGGTCGGCTTATTTCCATATTCATTGAAAGTAAGAATCACCACCAATATGCGTAAAATAGAATTACTAGGATATATAAAGTAGCAATAAATTAAAAGTACAAGAAGTGGTTTGCAAAGTCATGATTAACAACGTCCCCATAAGAAAAGTTGACAAAAACAAACATAAAACCTGGACCATACATAAAAGAGCTCAAGCAGCATTTAGTTATGTGCAGTGATTTTATGTCACCCAAAGAAAAAGGATAATGTCCATGGTATATCTGTAGAAACTAACAACTAAATGAAGAAACGAACCACGAGCAAACAAATTAATGGATTATCCTAAGGGACACACTGCACTGGCCATATGCATGGCTACACCAAGAGACATAGATTCAATAACAAAAATATAGCAAAAACTGAAATACAGTTAAAAATTAAAATAATGATTTTCCAGGGAGTTTTAGATCAAAGGAAATGGGCCTTTAATTCTAGAATGATTAAAAAACAAGAACTATAAAAAAATTAAGGGAAAAAGCCCTCAGTCAATTTGGGGTCAAATGCATCATTTAGGTTGTTTGTTAGGAAGCCAGACTCAACAGCGGTAGCAGACCTCGAACAGCCACCTCATTTCATAATTAAAAATCCAGGATGCTAAGTTCAGGGATGTTAAAAAGGAAACATAAGATAATGAGAAAGTTTATGAATTAGGACACAGAAAACAATAAACTTGAGGAATTCGAGAACCTTAAAAACTGATTCACGTTCTGATAGATCAACCCCTGATAAATCCGATGTAAGAAGAAAAGAGGGAAAATATCAATAAATAAAATGAGGAATGAACAAATATGAGGAAAGAACAAAAAGAAGACATTATAATTAACTTGATGAGAATAAAAAAAAAAAACCTCTTAAGAAACACCACACGTGACTCGGGTAATAATGGCCAGTGAAGCTTTTTTCCTGAGAAAAATGAACATTTTCATGTCTGACTGAAAAAGCGTCACATTTATACATCTTAAACCGTGAGGAGAAACTTCAAAAGTTGCTTGGGCTTAATTAGTTAGTTTTGTAACATTTTGGAATTAATCTCTTGGGTCTGCCCTTCTGTTTTTATTCAGTATTTTGGTCATTCTTCCAGAATAATTTCAGAATTCTTCAGAGTTTGGGGGAGAGGGGTTCCAGTCTTGTAAGCACCAATGATTTCCCTGCTGTATGAAAGATTGTCAAGCCCTGGGAAAAGAGGTCCCCTGCTGCACTTTTCAGGGGTGGCTTGAAGCTAAGTCCTAAAGAGGTGAGGGGACTCCAGGCCACCTCACTGGGAGATGAGGCTGGAGCCTCGGCGGCTGGCTCCTGGTGAGATGCAGCTGGTCACTGTTGAATCAAAGAACAAAAAGCCCTAAATAATATATGGCAAATTGCAAACAACAGTTTCATATACCATATAGATCTAGCCTAGGAATACAATAATGTTTTAATATTCAGACAAATCTATTAATAAAATATACCACATCGGTAGATTAAAAGACAAAAGACCTCAACAAATTCCCGGCAGACACCTGATAAAATTCGACATCAATTTCTGATAAAAACTTAATAAGCCAGGAAGAGGAGAATGGTTCCTTGACGTTAAAAAAAAAGAAGCAGCAGCATCAGCCGCGAGCGAGGGCCCCATTCCGTTTGTAAGGGTCCGCAGCTGCTGCAGTTCAAGTCCACACAGGGTGAGGAGGGCACAGTCAGACCACCATCATGACCACCTTGTGTAAGTTCCCCCAAGTGCACTGAGACGGGACCCAGAAACAAGATTGAGGAACAGGCACAAACCTGCATGCGGTGGGACGGTTCATCTAGAAGCCCCTGAAGAGCATCTTCCTGGAAGAGTGCGGTTGGCAGGGCATGTACTGGAGGCAGCGTGCTCAGATCAACCACCTTCTTATGTCCCGTTAAAGATTAGTTAGAAATGACAAGGTGGCCACCTGATGCCGTGACGCACTGCATCCCAGGAGCACCCCTGGCTGGTGCACCAGGCACGGAGCACTGCGGGTCTGGAGAGGGCCCAGGAGTCTTGAGTAAGTGGGGACGCGGCCCTCGGTCCTCAGCAGTGGGCAGGGGCAACGTCCCCCAGTCCCCCAGGCGCTGGGGCAGTGCCCATCAAAATGCAAAGTGCTCCTCTTCGTCCACAGGAAGAGCCGAGGCTGAGCGCAGGTGTGGAGGGAGGGGAGCAGGGAGGAGGAGGGAGTGGGAGGGCGAGGTGGGGCAGGGAGTGGGGTGAGAGGCCAGGCGTGTGAGGACCCCTGGCCCAGCACCTGAGGAGGCGCACGAGGTGGGACCCCTCCGCTGACCGTGTGGAGCCGATCGCTCCTCGATGAATTCTCACTTCAGCATATTGAAGAGGTGAGTGTCAGAGCCCTGGGTGGCCCCGAAGCGGGGCTGTGGGCGTCTGGCTTCAAGGCCGTGGGAGAGAACAAGGAAGAAGCCAAGACTTGGTGCCCAGGCCCCTGAGAATTCCCAGCACCAGCCACGCCCTCTCCCTGCTCAGCAGACAGTGGGTCCTCACAGAAGCGTTCTCACATCCAGGGTTATTATCTTTAATATGGAAAAACCCTAGGATTCGGTAAAAGATTTAAAAAAATGCCCCAAATCCTGAAATCAGGCAGAAGCACTCGCTAGACAGGTGGAAACTTCCTCAGTGAACACTTGAGGAAATGTTCATGCTGTCAGGAGTGGAGGAAATACGACCTTATTAATGAGGGATATTTTTGGCCGATCCAATTGGTAAAGATTTCTGAGGTCAAGCCTGGTGTTGTAAGGTCACGGGAACAGCAGTTCCTGCATTTTGCGTGTAGCCATGTTCTGGAGGATAAACTGACCATAGGAGTTAAACCCTTAACATTATTCACCACTGTGGCCCACAGTCCTCTTCGGGTCCTCCTCTTCCTATGGAATGAGGGATTCCGGGTGCTCTCTGGAATAGCTGTCAAGGGGGAAATGGCCTACGTACCAAGAGAGGAAAGGAGTTGATAAGCTGTGGTCTGTTCGATGTACTGGAGCACTAAGCAGTCCCTACAAACCATGTTCTGAGAACCCTGTGAGCACGGGCAATGGCATTCCCCGTTTATTAAGCGATAAGAGCAGGTTAGGAAATGTGGTAAGTGCTGTGGTTCTGACATGGGCCCAGATGGAGGATGGAGGGAGGGACAGGGAGGATCTTCCAATCTCGGAAGTAGGAGTAATGTTTATTGTCTCCTTATTCATCTCTAACGTCTTGGAATTGACGCTTCGGCACGTGTCCCTTAGGTGTGGATCATCAGGATCATAGTAAGGAGCTGGGAAGCTCCGGAGGGAAGCAGAGGGGCCTTGCTGTCCCAGTGCCCACTCAGCAGTCCTTCCAGCCCCGTGAAGCTGGGAGTGAAGCCGGGGCTGGGGGCTCTGGAGGCTGGTGGTGTGGTGTCCCGCCCGCCCCACGCCCCTCTGGCTCTTTCGGTTTTTCTGTTCCTGACCCTTCCTCCACTTGCCATTCTGGAAAGGGGTGGGTTGCAGCCTCCTGCTTTCAGCTAGTGACACTCCCCTACCCTACCCCAGTACCCTCCTCTGGTTAGCCCTGGGTGACTTCTGGTGTCTGCCCAGCGTAACTTCCTGAGAAAGCCTTTCCCAGTTCGGAGCACCTCTGAGCCCTGGAAGTCCCCAGGGGTGGAGGAGGAGGTGCTGGCCCCAGGGCTTGTGTTGGCTCCCAGTTAGGTGTGACTGTGAGTTGACAGAAACCCCCAGTCACACCTGCCAGACTGAGCGGATCAAACAATTCAGACGCCTAGCTGCATCTGATGCCAGGTGAACGACAGGGACCTTTTTTAGTATCAGTGTGTCCCAAATATTGCGAGGGATAATGCGTATTAAAGACAGTTCATTTGTTCACCTGACTTTTGAGTTTACCTGGGTGTCCTTATTTCACGTGGCAAGCCTGCTCCCCGAGGGCCTGCCCTTGTCCACTTGGCCTCTTGCCTCCCCTCTGCCTGGGTGGCTTTGCCTCGTGGGCCCTTGCAGTAGGTGGGGCCGGCCAGGACCACAGTCTTTGAGCCAGTACAGCCATGGCCTGCTGCGTCTCTCTGGGTCCTGCCAAGGGGTGCCCAGAAAGTGGCTACAGAAGTTCACACGTGGCCATTCCCCTCTGTAATCGTTAATGGACACTAATTTTCAGAACCAGGGAAATAATTAAGAACTTGATGAATTAGAGTTGAGGTTGTGGTTTTGTCTGGGAGGACAGCATGCTGCCTGGGTGGGGATATTTCTCTTCCTGTGGGGTTATCCCTATGACTCCACCTGGGGGACACTCCCTGCCGTCCCTCTGGATGCCCTCATGGTGGAAACAGAGCCCTGGAGCAGGACAGCCTCCTTCATCTTGGCTCCTAGCATCTCACCCCTTTCTTCCGTGGAGCAGAAATGGTGACTAAAGAAGAGTAGCATCAGCAGCCAGGCAAGAACAGGGCCATCAACACACAACAGACCAGAGGACCAACATCCAGCCTGCACAGCAGTTCCTAGTTAATCTTAAAATGACCAGGGAGTGGACACTACTTGTCAAAATCACTTGGGATTGAAGCTGGCACATTAAGCTGATGTTGCGGAGGCGGCTTCTGTGAAGGCCAGAGCAGGCTAGAGACCGCCGGCCTGCAGTGGGAGGTGCCCTGGTGCCTGTCCCCCAGCAACGGCACCAAGCATGTGCATGCTGTCCAGAGCTGTCCCTCGTGGCCCTCTGACAAGAGCAGGAAAAGCTCAGCCCAGCCTTGTCCTGGCTCCAGGAAGGAGCCTGGCTCACAGCTGTCCTAGGGGCCGACCGAGTTTCGTTATCCTGCTGGCTTCTGGTTGCCGGCCAGGAGCAGCCAGAGGTGCCAACGCTCCGTGAGGAATCAGATCTCAGAGAAGCTCCTCGCACGGCATTCCCAGCCCTTGGCTCCCAGCAAGCTCTTTGTAAGTTCTGTAAGAAAATGTGTTCCTGAGGGGGTTCCATTCCGAGTTGGCAGTCGTGAGAAGTCCGGACAGCCAGAGTCAAACTTTTCAAGAACAACGGAGCTTGGATCCTGCTCTGCACTGGTCTCGGCTCCAACTTCTGGGGCCGTGGATTTGGAACCACTGTTGCTGGCTGATAATGGACTGTATTTATTGTGCCCAAGGAGGAGCGAGGCGCGTTTCTCCCATTGCACCATCCTGCTTCGGAGGGTGGGCCGCCTGGGGACGATGATTTATGGGAGCCGGTCAGGAAGAGGCTGTGAACATCTTTAAACACAGATCTGTTTTTCACTCTTGGAAAAGTTCAGTCTTTTCCAAGACTTTTCATTCAGAAAAAGGGAGCAGGAGTCCTGGTTAGCATATCCAACCGAATTCATCTCTGTTCTCACAATATGTTTTCCCCAAATTACTGTGACAATCTCCCCCCACCCCCTCCTGGCTCTTCCAGTTCTGACTTTTCCATCCGGTGGCTAATTTCTCCTGCGTGGCTGTGCTACTGCTCAGTTAAGGCCCTGTCTCTGTTCCTAATCCTTTTCATGGACAATTTGTCATCTTTCTTCTTCCTCTAGTTCCCCTGCATTTTGCTGATGGTGGATTGACAGTGACACTGTACAGAGAGGCAGCAAAAGGTGGAGAAGGCAGCTTGGGTGGAAGAGAAATGCAGTTTATCCTCGTCCAACCAACCACTGAAATGGCCCTTTGGTCAGAAAGGCAGTGGATACTTACATATGGCATTTTCAGTATTGTGCTAATGTGGAAACTGCAAAATTTTAAAGTGATTGGATTTAGGAAGCTGCAAACTTGCTACATTTAATATTTTTGTCTTCATTCATAAAGGCAAACATTTTCATATGGATGGAGCTAGTAATGGCAAGATATTTCTGTAAAGCAGTATAGTATACTAGGTTATAAACTTCCCAAACATTAAAATAAAGCACGTGGGGAGGGACATTAACTCTTTTAGGCCACTTACCCAATTCCCCAAGTGCCCATTGCAAACCCGGGAAATTGCATTGTCATTGTTCCACCCAGGAATAATTTCACTCCAATGCGTTTCTGCACCATACATAATTCTGTTTCAGGGAGTAAAGATGTTTAGCTGATGTCAGGAGAGTCTGCTGATTGGTTCTGCCTTGCACCGCTGTTATTTTAAATCAGTGGCTGCTGCTGCAAAATCAGATAATTTCTCAGCAGACTTGCATGGAAACATCCCATGGTTGTTTGTGTTGGAGGTGAGAGCTTTCAATTCAAATCATTGTTCCCAGATAGATGAATGTCAGGGGTGATATCGGTTAATGTGCATCAGACATTTGAGGAAAACCAAACTGAAGATGAAAGTCAAAGTGGCTTCCAACTGTGGCTTGATCCCAAGTAGTAAGGGGAGCTGGGAGCAGGGGACAGAGGCGAGGACTCTGGGAGTGGGGGACAGAGGTAAGGACGGAGGTGCGGATCAAGTTGCCAGGGCCTGTAGCTTTAGACAGAGAAAGGCGGGAGGAAGGGCAGCATTTGGGGTGCAGTGGTGGTCCTCTGGCTGCCTCTACCCCTCACTCCCAGGGCAGTGGGGGGAGCCAGGCCCACAGAGCTCCTCACTTGAACTCCCTAATACGGATCTAGCCCTTTCTGTCTATGTCTTCCCTGAGTTGATTTTTATGAATAGAAAGTGGTTTTCTTTCCTTCAGGGAAAGAAAATTTATTAAACGTTTACAATTTATAAGAATATTATATTTGTTAAGTAAAACCAGGAGATTTTAGACTATGGAGAGTGATAATCTCTCCAAACTTTTAAGGTGTCCATAGTATAAGAATTAGATGTCAGTGTGATTGACTACTTTCAGTGTCATAATCACTGAAAGGAAGACACACATACACATAGGTTTTTTTTTTTTTTTTTAAAGAGAGAGTGAGAGAGGAGAGAGAGTGAGAGAGAGAGAATTTTTAATATTTATTTATTTTTTTTTTAGTTCTCGGCGGACACAACATCTTTGTTGGTATGTGGTGCTGAGGATCGAACCCGGGCCGCACGCATGCCAGGCGAGCGCGCTACCGCTTGAGCCACATCCCCAGCCCCTACACATAGGTTTTGTTAGGAACAATTCCTGGGATCTCTCTGAAGCCCACTGCCATCTCCAGAGCAAAGAACAAGTTGGTGCTTGTCACTGGGTACAAACTGGAGGTGTTAGTAACGGGCAGCGCCCTCCCATGTGGCATTCCTGGGGTCTCCTCCTCACGGAGTCGGGGATGGAAGCTGGGTGTCGCACTCAGTTGACATCTGCTGTGAAACTGGATTCTCTTGCTTTGAAGAAAGAGCCTGTCTATGAATAGAGGGGGAATCTGGGGTGGGAGGGGCCAAAGGCGTCTGCCCTCAGGGTCCACCAGTGTTCTGGGGTTTCAAGCTTAGTCTTCCACTCTGAGCCGTTTTCCTGGCATTTTTAAGGAGGCCTTGGCATTCCGGTGCATGCCCTCCTTCCTGCACGCCCATGGATCCTATTACTCCCCCAAAGCTCAGACCTTTGCTCAAGGTCCCTCGGTGTGGAAGACTTGACACAGCAACAAGACCCTTTGCTTCCTGGAGATGCATCTTCCTGATGGGATGGAGTGGGCTTCTCAATGTCCTTGTTACTTTTCCCATGCCTGTTGGGGTCACGACCCTGGGAATGACACATGCAAGACAACTGGAAGACTTGTGAATGATTTCCTTCCGCAGTGTTCTGCTACTGAAAGACAGAACCACAGAGAGCTGTCACTAGTGGCTTTCCAATTAACTGTGAGACCCACCCAGAGGGGCTGGAGGTTATTATTGGTGGCGCAGGGAGAGAAGGATGTGTGGGCTCCACAGAGGGGCCTGCCTGCACCTGTCACAGCAGCTCCGTGTGCGACGTGTCATGTATGAAAATTTTACCTGATATACCTATTGGGGAAAAAAGGGTGATAATGGAAGTGTTTCTCTTTGAGATAATGAAAATGTTCTAAAAATGGTTATGCAATGCTTGTACACATCCATGAGTATACTAAAAAAATCATTGAATGATTTAACTGGATGAGTTATGTGGTTTGCAAATTACACCCCAATAAAGTTATTAAAAAAGAAAAGGATTGAGCTATAATGAAAATCCCATCCCTTCATTTCAAAGAGTGAAGAAAATGAAGCTCAGATAAGATTACAGCTGTTTTTCAAGATGTGGTTTCCCATTTTCATCAAAGATTGTTTTGACTCTGTAGAACAATTTGGGTACAATAATCTGCTTAATAATAGTCTTCCAGCTCATGAGCACAGATGCTTTTCATTCATGTAAGCCTTCTAAAATAAATTCAATAAGATTTTGTGATTTCAATGTACAAGTCTTACACTTATTCTGTTATATTCTAAGTATTTTATTCTTAATACTTTGCAAATGGAATTATTTCTTTATATTATTTTTGGCTTGTTCATTACTAAGTTATGAAACAATTATCTTTGGAAAATTATATTATATCTGTAACCTGGATGAACTCATTTTTTGGTGCATTTTTTTGGTTTTAATTCCTTAGGGTTTTCATATACAAAATCATTTCATCTTCAAATTGAGATAGATTTATAACTTTTACAACACAGAGTTTAATTTTTTTTTCTTGCCTTATTGCCCTGGCTAGTATCTCTTCTATAAAATTAAATGGAAGTGGTGAGATCAGACATTCTTGTTCTTTATATTTCTATTTCAGTATTTTTATTGCAAAAAGGAGTTAGAATTTTCCAAGTGACTTTTTGTATCAATTGAGATACTCATGTGGGTTTTGTCCTTTGTGTTAATATGGTGTGTTACATGGATAGATTTTCATTTGTTGAATGAACCCTGTAAAATTGAGATAAATCCTATATGATCATGGTACATAATACTTTCGATATGTTGTTGGATTTAGTTTGCTTGTATTTGATAAAAATTTTCACATATATATTCATAAAGGGTATGGATATGTAGTTTATTTTCTTGTGATGTCTTTGTCTGATTTTGGAATCAGGTTAATATTGGTCTCACAGAATGAGTTTGGAAGTGTACCTTCCTCTTGTCTTGAGGGGAGAGTTTATGAAGAATTAGTAAATTCTTTAAACATTGGTAAAATTCACCAGTAATTCAATGTAGTCCTGGGATTTTCTTTGTAGGAAACTTATTAAATCTCTTTATTTATTATAAGTCTATATAGATATTTTTGGGCCATTTGGTATATTTCTTGAAATTTCATCTAGGCTATCTAATTTGCTATATTTGATTAATAATAATATTTTTAAAATTCTTTGGTGAGTTTAGTAGTAAGGTTGCCAGTTAATTGCTGAGTCTAGTAATTGAAACATTCTCTCTCTTTTTTGTCAGTCTAGCTGTAGTTTGTTTATTTTGTTGATTTTTATTTCAAATAATCAACATTTGGTATTGCTGATATTCTCCATTATTTTTATACTTTCTATTTCATGTATTTATGCTCTAATCTTTATTATTTTATTTTTTATGTTTGCATTTGGCTCCATTTGCTTGTGAAAGCTACTTAATTTGGAAGTTTAGGTCACTGAATTTACAGAATTAAAATAAATGTAGGCATTCATAGCTATAAATTTCCCTTCAAGTAATGCTTTCTCTGTACCCCAAAGTTTTAGTATTTTTTAATCACATTAAAGTATTTTTAAATTCCCATTATTTCTTCTTTGATGTGTTGTTTATTTAAGAATGTGTGGTTCAATTTCTATAGGCTTGTGAATTTTGAATTTTTCTACCATTATTGATTATGAATTTCATGTAGTTGTATTATTTCAACACTTTTATACTTATTAACACTTTCTATTTGGCCTACATGGAGAATAAATACCTCATGTACATTTGAGAAAAACATTTATATTTTGCTGTGGTTGAATAGTGTGTACTATAAATATTGGTTCTATTGTTTTATGGTGTTATTCAGTTTTCTAATAATGTCTTGTTTACTTTGTGTCTAGTTATTTTACTTACTATTGGAAAAGAGATATCGAAGTTTGCAAATTTATTGTTGAATAATCTCTTTCTCTCCTTAAGTCTGTCAAGTTTTGCTTCATGCACTTTATGTCTCTGCTTTTAGGTGCATATATGCTTATAATGATAATATATTCTGGAGGATTTACTCATTCAATCATTATAAAATATTATTATTCATTTCTAGTAACAATTATTGTTAGAGTCTGTAAACAAGTCTGGATGGCGCCTGGCATTTTGCCAGAGGGAGTGGTTTGTGAAGTAACACCAGCGAGCCATTAAGTGTGGAGATTTCTTATTGGTTGACTGCTGTATCTAGTTTACGTTAATTAAGATAAGCTGTGTGGAATGTATAAATACCCCTCCTGTCCTACAATAAACGGCTCCCACTCCTGCTGTATCAATGTACACAAGTTGTTTGTCACCCCCCGGTTATTTTGCTGCAGCTGGACTGTGGCAAATTATGAAACTACAGTCTATTTTGTTTGATATTAGTGTAGTCATTCCAGCTACATTTTACTATTTTTAGATGTCTTTTTTTTTTGTACTTTCAGATTAGTGTCATGGAATCTAAAGTGTGTTTCTTGCAGAGAACCTATATTTGGATCATATTGTTTTTAAAAATTTATTCTGCCAATACCTGCCTTTTAATTTTAACTTTATTACACTTTTTATAGTTGTAGATGGACAGAATGCCTTTATTTTATTTGTTAATTTTTATGTGGTGTTAAGGATCAAACCCAGTACCTCACACTTGCTAGGCAAGCACTTTGCCACTGAACTTCAGCCCCAGCCCTAATTTGTACTTTTTATTCATTTATTTTAAATTAAATTACTGATAAACTATGACTATGACTTACATTTGCCATTTTTCCTGTATGCCTTTTATATTTTTATTCCTCTATTCTTCTGTTATTGCTTTGTTTTGTGCTAAATATTTTCTGGTGTATTATTTTAATTACTTTATTTTTTGGCCATATTTTATTTTTAATTGTTACCCTATGGATTGCAATTGCCATTTTGATTAATAGCAGTCTGTTTCAGATTAATACCAAATAATTTCAAATTTATAAAAAACTTTTCTCCTATTAAGCTCCATCCTCTCCTCCTTTCTTTGTGCTAAAAATAATATGAATTAGAAATTACAAATTCATAATATATATTTATATATTGTGTGCCCATTAACACAGATTTATAGTGATTGCTTTATGCAGTTGCTTTTTAAATCACTCAGGAGAAAAATTAAAGTTACAAATAAATTGTACACTCTTATGGTTTTAAAACCATATTTAACTGTGTAGTTATCTTTATAAATGCTTTTGATTTCTTCTTGTAATTTTTATTTAAATGAATAAATTATATTTATTTCCATTGTTTTATGGTGTAATGTCTGACATCTTTAATTTCATTCCTAAGGACTCCCTTTAGTACTTCCTATGGGAAATTAAAAAAAATTCCAATGGATTTTCTTAATTTTTGTTTATCTGGATATCAGTTTCTCCATGAGTTTGGAAGGATAGTTTTGCTGGACATAGAATTCTTGGTTGACTGTTTCTTTTCACACTTTGAATATGTCATCCCATCGTTTTCTGGCTTTTTGTGTTTCCAGGAGAAATCAGCTGTTAACCTTATTGAGGACCTCTTGTATAGGATGAATCTCTTCTGTCTTGCTGCTTTTAATATTTTTCTCTTGGTCTTTGACTTCCAACGGTTTTATTAGGAAGTGTCTACATGAATATCTCTTTCAGTTTTTTTCCATCTAGAGCTTGTTGAATCCTCCTGGAGTGCTCTTCCCTCAGATGCTGGCACAGCCGTCTCTTTGCCTGCACATCTCCTCCAATGTTGCCAGCTTAGAACTGACTTTCCTGACCACTCAGCACGAAGAAGTAACTCCCTGAACCTCCTTCTCTTTCCCCTGTCTGTTTTTCCTTTTCTTGAAGTGGTTTGTACTTACCTTTGTACTTACCTGGTGGCAAATGTTTAAGATCACAGTTACACATCCAGCATGTTGTGACTCTTAGGTGGTCTGTCACCAGCACATGGAGGAAGCATGAGGTGTCGCACATCTTACCTAGTGAGAGTTCTGGAAATCAATCCAACCCCAAAGTTGGGCGATTCTTAAACATTTCTATATTCTTTACTGTCCAAAGCACTTTTATCACTGAGTTATAACAAAAACTTCCTATGTAGTAAGGAAGTAATTCATTTTTCTTTGCTATTTTTTTTGAAAAATTGAATAATTGTAGATTTTGTAGGTATGCTGTCATATTTTATGAAGATTTTTTTTATAACCACCATTTTCTGAGACATGAATTAGAAGGGTTTTGGAGATCTAAATGACCTTAGGCAGGCAGATATGAAGAAACCAGAAGATTCTATTCCTTATAGAGACTCTTGACTTTTAGAACATAAAAAGACTTATTTTATTAAGCGATAACACATGCATTACATATGTTGATATCACTTTGTATTTATAAGCTCCTAATTCATTGTTGAGAGCAAATATCAAATTAAGAAAATTTAAAAAATTCTATGTGCAATTGGCTCATAGAAATATTTGGCTCTGAACAGTTCCAGTTGTTATTAGAAGAAGTAATGAGATTTGGAAATGCTGTGTATCTCCCTTTTAACACCATCATAGTAGGAACAGAAAGAAATCCTTCAGTTTCCTTAGCATTTCCCAAACCTATTTGACAAGGGGATCTGTTTCCAGAGACAATGTGATAGAATACACTGTGCTTACTTACCCAAGGGGACCCTGAAAAGCCTGGCCCTCTGATCATCATTGCCCACTTCATCTTCTGCTCTTTCCCAAACCCTCCTCAACTCCAGCCCACGGCCTCTTTGTTGCTTCTCATCAGAAACACCCTGAGCAGGTGGCCTGGGACCTTGGCGGTAGCCGCCTCTTCCTCCTGGAGGGCTCCTCCCTCAGATGCTGGCACAGCCGTCTCTTTGCCTGCACCTCTCCACCAAGGTTGCTTAGAACTGACTTTCCTGACCACTCGGCATGAGGAAGTAACTCCCGAACCTCCTTCTCTTTCCCCTGCCTGTTTTTCCTTTTCTGGAAGTGGCTTGTACTTACCTTTGATTCATTTTCAGCTGTCTCTCTCAACTGAACATGGGCAGCGACTGAGTCTGCAGTGTTTGTTAATGAGCCCACAGGGCCGGAGTGGGGTGTGGCATACAGAAGGTGCTCAATGATCAATAGGCAATCAATGAATGGACGGATGGAGTCGTGGATTTTGCTCAAGCAAGATCACATGTATGAATGCTTCCTGGTGCCAAGCGGGGCTGTGTAGTTTGGAAGGGAAGCAGCTCAGACTGCACAGTGTGTTGATTTCTGCAGGACAGTTTGGCCTTCAATCTCCATGCAAGGGGAAGTTCCCATCTTCCTGTCAAGGTGGTGAATGGTGCTTTGGAAAAGACTCATCAGGGGCAGGACAGGTTGGAGCAGGGAAAGCACGGACTCCCAAGTCACTTCAGTTGGCATTTATTTACCACTCCAACTAGGGTAGAGAAATGAAAATAATCCCATTAGAGGGGCATTGTGGAGCTGGCAACAATAGCATTGATGGGTGGCAAAGGGATGGCAGTGGATGAGGAAGAGAGATGGATTTAGGATCATTTCTGAGGGTTTCAGCCATATTGGGGAAAATCACAAGTTTGCTCTTGGGAATGCTGAGCTTGATTGACAGGTGGCCCTGCCAGCATGGGTTGTTGATGGAAGTGAGATTTGAGTTCAGCAGGAGGGACAGGGTGGGGCCCACAGACTTGACAGCCTTCCACACCAACTGGTATTTGAGGGTACCAGGATTAGTGTCTTCCTCATGGTGTTGGGGAGCCTGGAAAACATGCAATAAGGAGGGTACAGGGGCGTGGATGGGGAGTTATTGTCCAGTGTCGTATGGGGCTGGAAGTTAGAGCAGAAGTAGAACAAAGATGTGGCTGGACTTGGCTCTGAGAATACTCATGGCCTGGGCAAGACAGAGCAGAGGCTCAGAGGAGCGTGAAGTGTGTCTGGACAATGGCAGTTTGTGGAACAAGCCTCCTCAGAGCACTCTGTACCTCCCTCTGGGGGTGACCATTTGTCCACAGATTCTTCTCATACCATGATAATTCGCTTGTCCTTCCCCACCAGTCCCTGAGACCCTTGCAGGTTGGGCTTGTCCTCTTCCTGATGCCTGTCCTGTGCCAAGCAGCCTGCCGAGGGAGCAGGGTGAGTGCGTGTGGGTGTGCCTGGATGAGTGGGAGCAGGGTGAGTGTGTGGGGGTGTGCCTGGATGAGTGGGCAGGTGGGGAAAGGAAGTCCAGGGGACTGACCCTGACAGGGATGGGAGAGTTCGACTGTTGTTAAAGGGGTCACGTGGGCCAGCGCGGGCTCTACAGCCTGGGAGAGGTGAGTGCTTACTTACAGACCACGGTGAAGAGATTAGGATGAGGAGATTGGAGGTGCAGGAAGAGCGGGAAGCTGGCTCCCAGCTAAGAGGAGAAGGGAGAGCGCTGGCTAGGGGTTCTGCTCTGGCCTGCAGGGACCGGCCATGGGTCAGAAGTCACTGAGCCGCTGGCCGGGGGCACTGTGTTGGCAGCCTGTCCCCAGCCAGCGGCAGCAGCCCAGGACTGGGAGGTTAAACACAGCAGGAGCTGATCCAAGAGGGGTGATGGGTGTCAAAGAAGGACAACCAGGGAGGAGCCCAGAAGATGGGGTGATGGGGCCCCCCGACAGCCCGGCTGGAGAGGGAGGGGCAGGGGCCATCGGTGTGTAGGGAGTGTGGGGTCATGGGGCAGGGAAGAGCTCCCATACAGTCAAGTACCTCCAGCTTTGCCCCTCCCTCCCTCCCTCCCTCCCTTCCTTCCTTCCTTCCTTCCTTCCTAGGAAAAAGCATGGAAGAAGACACATTGAAATAGTGATAACAGTGGTTCCACTGGGTGACGGAATTCTGGCTTTCTAATTTATTTCTTCTCTTTCCCTAACCAATGATATGTTCTTACATAAAATTTGTAAGAAAATGATATATATATATTTTTTTTTAAAAAGAAGAGTACATTTCTCACCAACAGTTTGTGGGTTGTGTTTTGTGGTACACTAGTGATTATTGAGACATTAGGAGACATCTCTGTGGAAATAGGCATCGGATTTTATTTGGCAAATAGTGGGTAAAACAAGGTCAAAATACGACTTCTCGACAGAAGGATTTCTCAGGGACCTTCACTGTGAATCTGAACAAAGGTAAAAGCATTT
This sequence comes from Spermophilus citellus, assembly GCF_964194105.1. NCBI lineage: Eukaryota > Metazoa > Chordata > Mammalia > Rodentia > Sciuridae > Spermophilus > Spermophilus citellus. The sequence goes on from NC_138195.1 coordinate 93,692,322, forward strand.
CCCTGCTGAGCTTCTAGACCCAACTCCTCACTCAAGGATTTTCTCATCTTTTTGGTGAAGGGTTTGGGAGCTGCTTCCTTAGATGGTGTCGGAGTGCTTGGTCAGCCTAGGCCAGCGTCCCCAGAAGGCCAAGTCCTGCAAGACCACTGACACTTCTTGAAAGGGCCAGGCTTTGAAGCCTGATGTGTTTCCATGGCGATTCTGCCTCTAGTTGTCATCTCAAGGGTTTTGGTGGGCATTGGCGCAGCTCGTGACTTCTTGACCATGTCCAGTGAGGACAGGGGAGGGAATGTTAAAGATAGGAAAGGTGTGCGTTTCCAGAGGTGCGTCTTCCAGGGTGGCTCTCTGAAAGAGACGCGGGACAGAGTAGGAGTGAGCACGGCTTATTGGGAGGAAGCACTCTTGGGGGGAGCCTACGTGAGATGGGGCAGGGAATGGTGGGACTGAGAGGCCATGTTGACAGCTGGTTCAACCTACCACAGGGAGAGCAGAGTCACTGCCAGGACGCCGATGCTGGGTGGAAACGCCTCACTGACAAAGGGTACCTCATCTGTCACTCTCTGGGCCACCCAGAGAAGATGACTGCAGCTACCACCTCTTTGCCCTGTGACTGACGACCGACCAGCCCCAGGAAGATTTGAACTTGGGCCAAGTACTGAGGAGGCCAGGCAGGATTAACCCCTGGACTCAGCCATCCTCCTTCCTCAGTAGTGTGGGGAGGCCGTTCCTGATGGGCATCTGAAAGGACAATCTCCATGTCCACCCCAAGACCACTGTGGTTGTACCTGGTGAGAGTTTTAAAATACAGGCTCAGTGGGGTGGGGCTGTGCTGGTGGGTTGGCTTGCTCGTTTCTGTTCAGCTGGGAACAGGTGCCAGTTCCTGTCCTTGATTAGTGCCATGTGCCTGGCCACTCCCTGTTTCTGCAGTCTCATGCTCCGTCCCCCACAACTTTCCAGGTGTCTCCGTGGGTGTGTGCGGTGCTGAGCCCCACATTTAATGGGTTGTGTGCTGCAGTGATTACTGTCAGCTGCTTTGGCCAGTGACAAGGGAACACATGCTCTGTAAATGGATCTGACTTGGGCTCTGAATGTAGAGGACAGGAGTGTCACATGGTCAGGAGGTGCTGTGGTGGTGGACAGCACTGACTGGTTTCTCTTCTCTCAACACCAAGGTGAGTGGCTACGTGTGCTCCTCCAGAAATCTGTAAAGATCTGAAATACAGGCTCCAGCTCACAGGACAGCGTCAAGGTGGAGAAGTGGGCTGGACCATGGTTTGATGACTGCCCATGATCACACCGTTCACCCAGGCATGGTGCTGGGCTATGGGGTACCAAGATGGCAGTCCAGCTGTGAAAGCAGAGGAGCACGGTGGGTGACAGTGCTGTAGAGGGTCTGCAGGAGGAGTGGAAGGACTTGTCCTACACGCCCCATTGAGCATGAAGACCCCGATCTGATCTCACTCGGGAGGGTGGTTTTTAAGTGTGGTCCCCTGGCTTTTAGTGAATGAGGCCTGACTTACCCCATCTCACCTAACTCACAGAGATTGTATGAGAATTAATTGGGTAAAGGGCTCCTCAGGGGGAGCACCAATTATAAAACATGTTTCTTTCTTTCTCTTAAATAGTCCAAAGAATGCCCTCTGACAGATAGACTGGTTTATTTTTTCAGGCTTTAGAAGGCGAAAGATAAAAAAAATTTGTTTCATGAAAAAACGACCATAGAAATCTTCACCTCCCCGATTTCCAGCAGATTTCCTGTGCCAGCCGTACCACCTTTCCACGGGGTTGGTGGGTAGGGGGTGAGCACACTCCCAAGCGGCTCCCTTTAGGAGACAGTCTACGGGGCAATCAGCTGTCCCTCCACTGGTGCCAGCCAGGAGTCCATGTCCCTAGGAAGGCTTGCTGTCCTTGAAGGCCGTAGAGTCTGAGACCTGACTCTCAACAAGGACAGGCACTCTTTGTTTCTTCCTGTTCCTGCAGCTTGTGACCATAACCTGAGCCCTTAAGTGCCCGACTGGTCGAGGCACTGAGGTGGGTGGTGATCGGCTGCCTCTTTCCATCATCTGGAAGCTCTTGTCCCAATGGGACACTGGGACCACTGAGCAGTCAGTGTCAAAACATGGGCGAAGCCTTGTGCTGAGCCTTCATGCCTGGCCCCTGGAAGCATGTGGAGGGACACCAGGCTGTTGTCCAGCCTCAGAGCCAAGGTTTTCAGAGGAAACTGGAAAGGTGAGCTGGCATGTGTCCTGAGAGGCTGGCGTGAGGCTGGACCAGGGCACGAGGAGGTGGGGCCAGGAAGGTATGTGCAGGGCAGATGGGGTGGAAACCCACTGAGAATGCTGGTCCTCCATCTGGCCTCGTTGAAGATGGTCCCCAGGGTAGTGGCAGGTCAGATTTGTATTTAGCAAGAGAATCTGCAGACCAGAAGGCCAGAGGAGAAGTTAATCCTCAGTTCGGGCGAGGATCGGTGGGGAATCTAAGACAGGGTGGGGTGGAGGGGACAGAGAGAAGGAGTTTCTTAGTGGCTGGGTGCAGCGAGGAAGGTGGGGTCAGCAGCAACACCAGCAGAGGGTGGTCTCAGAGATGGGTGCCGAGTGCAGTGGGGACGTGACATGACAGAAGTCATGGGAGTCCCCAGGGCAGCTGCCAGGGAGGTAGATGGAGAGAGTTGAACTGCTTCCCACTAAATGTGGCCCGTGTCCTGAGCTCTGGCTCCTGTGACTGCCCTGATTTGGAGACAGGGTCTTTGTAGATGCAATGAGTTAAGATGAGGCCATGCTGGCTCAAGGAGGGCCTTGACCCAGGGACACGTGGCCTTAATCCTGTGAGTACGACTTTAAACAAGAAAGAAGAGGAGGATCTGGATGGGGAGAGGCGAGGCAGAGAGTGGCAATCCAGGCACAGCCCAGGTGCCGAGGACTCTGCCACGGTGACCAGGGCAAGGGGAGAAAGTGCCACCTTACCAACACCTGACCTCTGACGTGGGGTCTGCAGAACCGTGGGGCAGGACACGTTTCTCTTGTCTCGAGTCCTCTGTGGGTGGTAGTTTGTTATGGCAGCCCCAGGACAAGGAAGCAGGTGGACGTGTGGCATGCGGGAGCAAGCTGACGGAGCTGGAGATGAAGGTCGAGAGTCACCAGCAGAAAGGTGATGAGAGGTGGTCAGAGGCGGTCCTGGCTGGCGGCTGCCCTGGCAGAGCAGGGAGAAGAACCAGTGATGGTCTGAAGGGCCCTGGGAGAAGGTGCCTGCTGAAGTCTGGGATTCACTGACACCGCGGCTTAGGACTCAGTGTGGTGCAAGTGACGTGGGGATCTCACTAAGCTGCAGACCAGCACTGAGTGGGTGGAAGTTGCTGTCTTCTCACAGCTCCTGCCTGGCGCCTGGGCTGCACCTGAAGACAACTTCAGAGGGTTGGAGACCAAAATGGGGCATCCAGGGAGGGGCTGGCGGCTGGTCCTGTCCCAAAGGCAAGGAGGGAGGTACAGCCAGGAGGTGGCCACGATGCTGAAGTTCAGCCCCAGGAGAACCAGAGAATGAGAAGGGAGAGAGCCTGCAGTCTGCCCCCCCCCCCGAAGGCGCTAGCAATCTGGGGAAGAGGCGGGGCGTGCACGCAGGTGGAAGTGGCAGGACCCCCGACGTGTGGTGAGCCCCAGGGTGGGAAGCGAGGGCAGAGAGGGGGCGAGGAGGAGGCTTCCCATATACCTGGCAGAAAGCTGAGGACTGGGTGGCTGCCTCTGGGGACAGAGAGGGCACTGAGAGGGTGGACTTGTTGGGGGCAGAGGGGATGATGGGCTTCCTCTGCTCCTACAGAAGCAGGTGTCCTGGAGGGAGAAGGTGAGGGGGAGCGAACAATCCCAGGTGTGGGCAGGATGGATGGTCTTCAAGATTCCACTCCTGTCCTTCTCCCACCTTCACTCTGTGTCTGAAGTGGCAGGTGGTGGGGCCTGGAGAAGCTGGGGGCTGGGTGACTCTGACTTGGAGAAACAGGGAAGGGCAGGAGCATGGCTGCAGTCCCTGCGCCTCCCCTGCCCCCACCCTGAACCGGGGACCCTGGCACTCGGCTTTGCTGAGGTGCAGACGTTCCAGCCTGGAGCTGTGCCGAGGGACAGCAGGCTCCTCCAGGGCTTGGCTCACCCTGGGGACCTCAGACCTGGCTGGGCCCAGGTTTCACAGGGCCAGGAGGAGGGTGTGGCGACTCTCCGTGGGGTTGCAGGTGTGCAGACAGTGGGGCTGACGTGTGTGGGTGTGGGCAGTGAGGCTGGCCACACCTCAAGTTCACGACTCAGGTGGACAGCTGGGCATATCTCCATCTTCTATAGCTGGTGAGAGTCATCACACCCATCCAGGAGGCCCGCAGCCACTCAATGCAGAGTAATTCTGTTCAGAGCACAGGTTGTGAGGGGCACACCTCCCAGGGGCCACCACGGCTTCCCCGCCCTGCCAAGACCACACCCACCTGAGGGAAGAAGAGGCACTGGTTCAGCGCGCGGCCATGAGGCCTTCCAATGACAGTGCTGGGCTGAAGTCTGCTTGGTGCCAGGGGCGGAGAGGCCACAGCGGTGCACTTCTCCGGGATGGCGTGTGCTCCAGTTGGAACTCTGTTGAATCATAACTCCTCGACAGAAATGGCCTGGCTCCCAAACACATGGTTTATGGTCGAAATGGAAAAGCTCCCAAGCACTATCAATGACACTCTCCCTGCTTATAAAGACATGTGGGTTCTTTTCCAGAAAAAATTAGACTGCTGCCATTTCCCCCCCAAGCCATAAATGATTCAAGTGTCAGGCTCGCCTGGGCCTTATGCAATGAGGACGCATTAACTTATCAAAGAAGCAGACGCATTATGGGCTGCTTGCCGTCCCCCCAACTCCATATTTATGTTTGAAATCTCAGGATATGCTACCTGCACTCGCCTGCCACCTTCCTTTCCTCTGCGGAGATTTATATCCCAGCCAGCTGCGGAAGAGGGACAAAGAAGTAAATATAGTAATGTGACAGATTTATTTTGATTTGTTTTGTGAGCTGGTGGACTTGCACACTCCACATACCTCTCTGTGTCTGGGGTCTGCTGTCCCCCTCCTCGCTTTTACCCCTGGCTGAACAGCAAGTCCAGGGTGTTCTTGGAGGGAGCACGGCCAGACGGTTTGGTTAACCATGTCCCTTCTTTTCATTCCTGTTTCTGTTGGGTGATCTTTCCTGCTATTGCCCGGCTCCTGGCAGCAGCATTTCTATAGGAGAAACTACTCATTAAAAAAAAAAAAAAGTTCAGTGGCTGTCGTCTTGAAGATTGCAGAAGTCATTGTTCCTGGTCCTGATGTGTCACTCCCAAGGGGAGGGGGGCACCAGACGACCAGGCCTGGCGGGCTGAGGTGGGCAAGGGCGCGCAGGGTCTGCTGGAGATAGGAGCCTTTGATGTGGAAAGATCGATCCGCGGGTCCAAGGGGACACTTAACCCTGTTGAAATTCTCTGCCAGAACGGAACCGGAGGAAAGGAGGAGTGCTCCGGTGACAGCAGGGCCGCCTGCCCCTGGCCTGAAAGGCAGCACTTAAGGAAAACCGCGGCGCGGGAGATAAGTGGGTGCCGGCCCTCGCAGGTGAAGGATGTCAAGGCGCATCATCAGCGACTCACTTTAAATGCTCCCGACAAACCAGCTGACGAGACCCTCACAGTCTGCAGCAACCTCGCAAAGTCACTTAGCGTCCGAGTCCCGGGGGGAGGGGCTGGCACTTCTGTTACCTTAAGCAAATCAGGCTTGAAACAAAACAAAATGAAACCAGGAGGCTGAGCCCAGGCCACAGAGAGCCACGGGTGGATGCTGGCCCAGGTGACATGCAACAGCCGGGACATACAGGAGCTGACCACGGCCTGGCCAGGGCCAGAGGCTGAGCCATGCGCTGAGCCACTTGTTAGTGCATGGGCCAGCCAGAGTTAAGGTGACAGGGCTCAGAAAGCAGCAGTTTGTCACATCTCCCAGCACAGCAGAGGCTCATTTTAAGCCTCACCCAATTGCAAAGATGTCACAATCTTAAAAACATACCTGAGGGTGTCGTTACCACGCTGGGATGTGGAATGATACCAAGTATTAAGGAGACTTTGATGCTGTAACGAATGAGGGGCCGAGCGTCCAACAGCCCGAGTGGGGCAGCAGACTGTGGGGACGGGGTCATTCTCCACAGCAGGAAGGATGTGTCCCGCTATTGCAGTGGCTTCAGCGTCCCATCGATCCCAAGCTGCCTTATGATCAGTATTCCCTTGGCTTGAATATTCGATATTCTCAGCTCATTCGATGAAGAGAATTTTTAGAAAAATGGATTTCTACCAGTAGCCACTGGGAAGCCGAGGAAGATCCTCTCCCAGCACGGCTTCGTCACTTCCTTCAGGGCAATGGCAGGGTTTGGTGTGTCTCTTTGACTCTGGCCACTTCCCGGTTTCCCATGGATCAGTGTGACAGGAAACCCCAGGTCAGGACAACAGGAGGAGAATGAAAATACCGGGTTTGAAAAGCTCTTGATCGCCTCTAGAACTGTCTTCAAAATCTCTCAGAGACCGAGGACTTGGAAATGTGCCCACCTCTGGCTCAAAACCGATGATTAAAAAAGAAAATTAAGAATTCTGTTTGTACCGGGGACATCTGCTTGGAATGTTCTGCTGGGGAGCAGCATCGAGGTAGAGGCCACAGCCTGGCGACCTGGACTCCAAGGTGCGGGTCTGAGTCCTGCCTTCTCACAGACCCTGGGAGGGCCCTGCGGTGAGGTCTTACCTGGGCTCAGTAGGCAGCGGGCATGGGTGGCTGGGGGTGAGAGTGCCTCTTGCTCTTCGTCCTCAGTCAAGGGTCCGAGAGGTTGGCAGTTGGCCAGGTGGCCTTGGGAAGTCTGGCCTGGGCTGTCCTTGATTTCCTGGGTGGGCACCCTGCTACCTTTGTAAGTTTGACACCGACAGAATACGTTTGAAAGTAAAACCGATCATTATCATCGACCTTTCAGGAAGATGTTTTATCTTTGATACTTGTGATGAGCTTACATGCCAAAAATGGCTGGAAGAAAATTAAACAAAACATCAAGAGTAAAACCTGAGATAATCAGAGTTTGTTTCTAACGTTGAGGATTTTTTTCCAGGTAAAGTTTTTGTCAGGTGTCTTCCGGAAAGATTGGACGTCAGTTCCTGCCTTCCCTCTTAATGGAAGTGGGGGGCCTGGGGCAGGGCGGGAGGAGGGGAGGTAAAGATGGGGGTGCAGCTGGGAACAGGGTTTGGCACACGTGAACATTGTGCTTGTCATGCCTCTGAATTACCTGTCTGTAGATCTCTTTTTATATATTGTCACTTTTTAAGAAAAAATTCCATTGATTTTCTATTATGCAAAGTGTATTCTCTGCCTCTTCCTCTCTCTTATTAATGTGCCAATTCCTCAAACAGGCACCTGCAGTTCCCGGGTAGGAAACCTGAGCACATGTACCCTGGGCCCTTGTGAGGAGTCACAACACAGCCCCTGTTCTCAGGTGTGGTGCACAGTCCAGCTGGAGAGGGCTGGGCTGGATACAGAATAGATGAGCTGTGGGTGGATGGGGGCAACTGCATTCAGGCTGGTTCAGGACTGGGCCATTACCTCTCCTTCAACTTGCAGGCAGGTGAAGCCAGGTGGCTGGCAGGCATCAGGTCTACTCTCCAGGTTGTGGAGCTGCGGGGTGAGGTACAGACACCTGAGCTCTGCTCGAGGGTGCTGACCAGGAGGGCTTCCTTGACTGTGAGCTTGGGAGTCTAGGAAACTTGCTGTAGGGGCTGCTTGCTCTTGCTGGCCTTCACCTCTCAGGGCTGCCTCCCAGCGTCTGCAGCGAGAGCCACCTCTGTGTTCCCTCCACCTTCCACGAGTTTTGATCAAGATTGTCAGCCTCCCACTGTTCGGATGGCAGGTGCTCACAGAATGCTTCCCTTAGGCCAGGCCTGTCCCAAGAGGGTAGATGTGTGAGTGGCCACTGGGCAATGTGCACGGGGAGCTGGCGCCCTGTGATACACCCAGCCATTGCAGCTCCACCCTGGTGGCCCTCCCTGGCTTCTGAAGGAGACCCCCAATGAGCAGATCAATGGAACCATTGCCACTGGGTGCCTGAGACACACCGAATCAAATGTGGTGACAGAACAATGGCCGATGGGTTGAGTGGGGATGCCCCCGACAGAGGCGTCTTGGTTTCATGGATTCTATTTTCAAGAGAAAGCTAGTTTGTGTGAGTCACTACATGGCTATGGATGGGCACTGGAGCCCTGGGGTTCACCATGTACTCTTCTGTGCCCGCCTGTGAAGACCAGGACACCTTCCATGGGACAGGTGTGAAAGCATGATTGAGGTTCCTCCAAAGCTAGAAATGGAACTGCTGTCTGATCCAGCAAAACTGCCACTGGGTACCTGTCCAAGGGAACAGATAGTGTGGAAGAGACATCTGTGCTTGAATGTCACTGCAGCACTCTCAGGAAGTCCAGGACAGGGATCCGCCTACCTGTCCATCGTGGAGAGAGGGATAAAGAACATGGGGCGCACACACATTGGACTATTACCATTCAGGCATAAAGAAGAATGAAATTCTGTCATTTGCAGTGACATGGATGAAACTGGAGTCCGTAATGTTAAGTGAAGTAAGTAAGGCACGGAAAGACAAGGGTCTCGCGCTCTCTCCACAGGTGGAAGGTAGAAAGTTGATCTCAAAAAGTAGAAATGACAAGAGTGGCCGGGGAGGGGGTGAGGAGTGGGGGTGCGGAGGGGGCACAGGGTGCACCTGAGGGAAGGGCGACTTCCAGAGCAGGCGGAGGTCTCCGGATAACCAGGGCTGCTGAATATTTCAGGAGCTAGTGAGAGGATTCTGAATGTTCCCAGAGATGATAAGCGTCTGAGGCAGCAGATGTGCCAAGCCCCAGGTCTGATCGTCACCCACGTGCACTGAAATGCCACAGTGTACTCCACAGACACGTGCAATTGCCAGATATCAATTAAAAATGAAAACATGTTTCAAGGAAGAGCGGCTGTGAGGTGTGGCAGAGTGGACCTGGTCCAGAAGCCCACTGTGAGGAGGGCTGTCTACGTGGCGGTTGAGAGAGGGGCTGCTCGGGCCTCCTAAGGCTGTGTGTGTGTGACAGAGGATCTGTTGATTTACCTTGCGCCTGGAGACTCTTGAGTTATTGCATTCTTAGGTCAACTCTGTAAATTTGGGTCAGAGACTGTCTTATTTAACGGATAAGAATGGCCGTACAAGAAGCAGATAAATGCTCTGCCCCTGGAGCTGGGATTGGACCCTGCAGGGCCCGTAATGAATGTTTTGTAGCTTGGTTATCATTCTTCCAGGTGATTTCTTCTCATCCCGTTCAACCCAAAGAATTTCATCAGGAGCGTTTAGCCCTACAAAGAAAAGAACTGAGAGGGGCTGGAGACGCCGTTGACTGGTTGGGCACTGAGGCTGGTCTTCCTTGCCCAAATCTGGGTTTTGGCCCCAAACTCCCAGGACCCAGGACTCATCCTTCAGGTCCCGGGACACCATGGAGGGATGGACTTCTTATTGCTCTGCCCATTGCTAGGCCCCACCTCCCCTTTCCTGTGGGGACATGTCTGGACTTAAGGATGGACATGACATGGAATCTTAGACCTGAATTCCCCAGGCCCCATTGCCCTTTGACCTCCACTGGGGAGATGGACACCACAGGAGTCTAGGCAGCTGGCTGTATCCCAAGGCAGGAGTGCTCTTCCCACCAGCAGCTCCTGCGTGCAGAGCTATGGGGCTTCCTGGACTGGAGCCCCTCTTCTCCCTCCTGCTGAAGTTATCCCGGCACCACGAGGAGGAGTCAGACCAGCGGGTGCCCAGCATCCACAGGACTCTGCCATTGTGTGCCCAGGGGCCTGTGGGATGCTGCAGTCCAGGCAGCTGCCTGCTCCTGCCCACCGTCCTTCCCCACAGATGGAGGGGAGGCCCTC